>NC_073746.1:255964097-258364097 GCF_029784135.1 Toxorhynchites rutilus septentrionalis | reverse complement strand
TGATCTCTCTTTCCATGATTTCAATATTGTACGCTTGGACCGTGATGACAGATACGGAGGGGTGCTATTGGGGATCAATAAGTGCCACTCATTTTTTCGAATTAACCTTCCACCTATTGGAGGGATTGAAGCTGTTGCTTGTCATGCAAACATCAGAGGCAAAGACCTCTGTATTGTCAGCTTGTATTGGCCTCCGAGAGCTGCGGTTAGCCGCAAGCAACTTGTTGACATGTGCTCACTCCTTCCTGAGCCACGATTGATCTTGGGAGACTTCAACTCTCACGGAACTGCCTGGGGGGAACAGTACGACGACAATCGTTCATTGTTGATATATGACCTTTGTAACAGCTTCAATATGACCGTTTTGAACACTGGGGAAACAACACGTGTACCTAAACCTCCTGCTAACCCAAGTGCTCTTGACCTCTCGCTTTGCTCGAATTCACTATCGTTAGATTGCAAGTGGGATGTAATCCAGGACCCCAACGGTAGTGATCACTTGCCAATCAAAATTTCCATCACCATTGGGTCGAATTCTTCTGAATCTATAAACATGGCATATGACCTCACAAGACACATTGACTGGAAAAAATATGCGGACGCGATTGCTCTAGCCATCAATTCCAGAGATGGTTTGCCTCCATTGGAGGAGTATAACTTCCTTTCTCGTTTGATCTATGACAGCGCAGTTCGCGCTCAAACGAAACCCAATCCAGGTTCCACCATTTTCCGAAGGCCTCCCAATCTATGGTGGGATAGCCAATGTTCCAAGCTTTATGTAGAAAAATCGAATGCATTTAAAGCTTTTCGGAAACGTGGTACTCCTGAAAATTTTCAAACGTATTTAGCCCTTGAGAATCAGTTCAAAAATTTGATCAAAGGGAAAAAACGTGCTTATTGGCGAAATTTCGTGGGAGGTTTGTCACGAGAAACGTCAATGAAAAAATTATGGAAAGTGGCTCGAAACATGAGAAATCGCTCTTCATCCAATGAAAGCGAGGAATATTCACATCGATGGATCTTTAATTTTGCACGAAAGGTTTGTCCTGATTCAGCTCCTGTGCAAAAATTTGTTCGAGATATACCACAAGATAGGTGCGATCTTGATTCCGAGTTTTCGATGGTAGAATTCTCTCTTGCTCTCCTTTCATGTAACAATTCTGCTCCGGGATCGGATAGAATTAAGTTCAACTTGCTGAAAAATCTCCCTGATGTGGCGAAACATCGCTTGTTGAACTTATTCAATCGGTTTCTGGAGCATAATATTGTTCCAGATGATTGGAGACAAGTACGAGTTATAGCTATTCAAAAACCCGGAAAACCCGCGTCCGACTTCAATTCGTACCGCCCAATAGCAATGCTGTCTTGTATACGGAAATTGTTGGAGGAAATGATCTTGTTTCGCCTTGATCGATGGGTTGAAACGAATGGCCTACTCTCAGATACACAATATGGGTTCCGCAGGGGCAAGGGGACGAATGATTGTCTTGCGTTGCTTTCTTCAGAAATTCAATTGGCTTACGCCGAAAAAAAACAAATGGCTTCAGTATTCTTGGACATAAAGGGGGCCTTTGATTCTGTTTCAATAGAGGTCCTGTCAGACAAATTACACTCTCGGGGTCTGCCGCCTCTATTGAATAATATGTTATATAACTTGCTTTGTGAGAAACATTTGAATTTTTCTCACGGGGATTCGACAGTAAGTCGGGTCTCCTACATGGGACTCCCCCAGGGCTCATGTTTAAGCCCCCTTTTGTACAACTTCTATGTAAGCGACATCGACAAATGCCTTACACAAAATTGCAACCTAAGACAACTTGCAGATGATGGAGTGGTGTCTGTCGTAGGATCAAACGAATCCGAACTGCAAGGACCCTTACAAGATACTTTGAACAATTTTTCAACCTGGGCCATTGGGCTAGGGATCGAATTCTCCACGGAGAAAACAGAGATGGTGGTTTTTTCTAGGAAGCATAGACCAGCAAAACCAAAGCTTCAACTTTTGGGTAAACCGATCACTCATGCTATGTCTTTCAAGTATCTTGGGGTCTGGTTCGACTCCAAATGTACTTGGGGGGCCCATATTAGGTATCTGAGTAAAAAATGCCAACAAAGAATAAACTTTCTCCGTACAATTACCGGCACCTGGTGGGGAGCCCATCCCGAAGATCTTCTAATGTTGTATCGAACAACTATTCTCTCAGTGATGGAGTATGGCAGTTTCTGTTTTCAATCAGCTGCCAAAACACACCTCATTAAACTCGAGCGAATTCAGTATCTTTGTCTCCGTATTGCGTTGGGATGTATGCCCTCAACGCATACCATGAGTCTCGAGGTTTTGGCAGGCGTACTCCCACTAAAAGATCGCTTCAATTTATTATCTCTTCGGTTCTTCATTCGGTGTAAGGTTATGAACCCATTGGTGATCGGAAATTTTGAGCAGCTGATCGAGCTAAATTTTCATTCTGGATTCATGAGCTCATATCATGAATTCGTCTCCATGCAGGTTGATTCTTCTTCGTATATTCCCAACCGTGTTTGTTTTCCTGACTACATCAATTCCTCTGTACATTTTGATCTGTCCATGATGCAGGATATCCATGGAATTCCAGATTATCATCGATCGGGGATCGTTCCTACGATTTTCGAAGCAAAGTATGGGCGTGTCAATTGTGATAATATGTACTTTACTGATGGGTCCTCTATGAATGAGTCCACAGGATTTGGAGTGTTCAACAAATTTTTTAGCACCTCACACAGTCTTCAGTATCCTTGCTCAGTGTATATTGCTGAATTGGCAGCAATACACTGGGCGCTGGACAGCGTCGCCTCACGACCTGTTGAACACTATCACATTGTAACGGATAGTCTTAGCTCTGTCGAAGCTATCCGTTCAGTGAGGCCGGAAAAGCACTCGCCGTACTTCCTTGAGAGAATACGAGAAATTTTGAGTGCTTTATCCAGACGCTGTTATGTCATTACCTTTGTCTGGGTCCCTTCTCATTGCTCAATTCCGGGTAATGAGAGGGCTGACTCATTAGCAAAGGTAGGTGCGATTGAAGGCGAAATTTATCAGCGTCAAATCGCCTTCAATGAATTTTATTCTTTAGTTCGTAAAAATACCATCGTTAACTGGCAACGCAAATGGAACGAAGATGAATTGGGCCGGTGGCTCCACTCAATTATCCCTAAGGTTAGCCTCAATCCGTGGTTCAAAAGTCTGGAATTGAGTCGGGACTTTATTCGCACCTTCTCCCGACTCATGTCCAATCACTGTTCGTTAGACGCGCTGCTTTTTCGTTTTAATCTTGCCGACAGCAATCTCTGCGGTTGTGGCCATGGTTACCACGATATCGAACACGTTGTTTGGTCGTGCGAGTTGTATCTTGTCGCCAGATCGAATTTAGAAAACTCCCTTCGGGCTGGAGGAAAGCAGTCCAATGTGCCGGTGAGAGATGTGTTGGCTCGGTTAGACCTTGATTACATGTCCCAAATATATGTTTTCCTTAAAGCTATCGATCTTCGAGTGTGATTGTTCATACATCCTTTTCCCCTCCTTTTCGTCCTTCGCGAGCTATCGGTTCCCTTCCTACTAACATTAGAATAAGTTAAATTGTAAATACATATTAGATGTAAGGATAGTTTTAAGAATTGAGTGTGAAGTGTCAGTGTGAATGAGAATGTGAATGTGAATGTGAGTGCGAGTGTAAACACACATCTCCTTACATCCCATCCTTTTCCTAATGAAAATGTGTCACCCTTCTAAACTCGAGTCGACCGCGAGTAATCGGTTTCCTATTTCATTAACCATAGAATTAAGGAAACAACATGTTGATATATGCTAGTTGAAATATAGTTAAGAGTTTGGCTCCATTAAACTTATGTAACTGAGCCTGTAAAAATAAACGGATTAATAAAAAAAAAAAAAAATTAAACTAACTATCAAACAATTGAAAAATCTCAACCCCTATCCTAACGGAAATACCCACTTCTGATTGGTCGAAATTGACGACACATGCGGCAGTTCCCTAACAGAGACATCAAAACCAAGCTGCCTAGGGGAAATCGGCATTGCAAATACATGGAAGTAGGGGGAGCTTTTGCTCCCGCCGAGATGTGTTCCCAAACAGAGCCATCAAAACCAAGCTGCCTGATGGAAATCGGCATTGCAAATACATGAAAGTCGGGGGCATTTTTATATTGCAAGTAGGAAGAGTGATACGAATAATTCTAGCAAATAAAATTTAAATTTGGAACTTTAATGTTGGTTGCTTCGTGTAACTCTATATCAATGTCCGATCGTGTATTGTGAAAAATTTAGTACAAGGGTAGGTGTTAAATTGTATACAAGCCGTTGTGTTAACCCTTTCCCGTACAACATAGAGTCTCACTACATATAGTACATATAGTATTAGGTATTGTTAGTCCAATTAAAATTCGCATAGGGTTGAATAAACAATCAGAAAGTAAAAATTATAAAAGAAAATAACCTTTCCCATTTCAAATATATTTTCGCTATATTAAAGTAACATGTTTTTACTAATAAGAAAAATTGATAATTGTGTTTGGTATTAATAATTATATTATATTACATTGGTGATTTTTTTTTCTTTATTTCATAGAGGGCGGTTCTCATCATGTCTCGTTCCACTTCGGTATCCTTTATCTGATACGCACCATCCAACGACTGTTTATCATCCTTCTGTCATCATCGCCCGTTAAATACTGGTGGAACGAACAAACAATACCCAACAACCAAACAAAACGACCCTTTTCAGATCCACCTAATCATTATCAAAGAGTTTAACGATGTAATTATCCAAAATCAACAGATAACCTAACGAAATCCTACGTCAATTATGCGGTCGTGTCTCGGACACAACCCTCCTGTGACTTTTTTATATTAATTTTGATTTTATTCATATTAACTTTTGATATTTACAAAGTTCATACAGGCTAAGTGATACCTAATGGTTTTCATCTTTGTTATAACGTTTTTTCAATAATTGTCAATTATTTAATTTTGAAATTAATTATGTTTCTGATAATGATGAGGAATATAAAATTATTAATAAAAAGAAAGCTACCTACTTAATCTAACTTAACCTACTGTGATCTTATTTTGTACACGCTGGAGTCTCAGCCTGTGAGTCATGACACATCCCTTCCATACCGGGACCGCGTATTCTATCGCTGGATAGATTACTTGTTTGTAGACAGCCAACTGTTCAGAAGTTCAGTTTTGAAGTTCTACATATAAGCGGGTACAAAGACCGGACAAGTATGTTGCATTTTAAAATTATTTTATTTCCATGAGACCTGAAGATCAGTTGTCTGTCTAGCGTGAGTCCTAAGTAAACTACCTCTGCGGACCACTGAATTATCGAGCCGCCAAGCCGAATTCTGCAATCAGCAGCCGGGATAAGTTTTGGCGATTTTGAATGTGGAAACAAAATGGCCTGAGTCTTTGCCACATTGACAATAATTTTCCAACTAAGATAGTAATCAGCTAAAGCATCCAGACCTCCCTGTAACCTACGGGTGAGTGCACGTATAACACGACCTTCGTACATGATGGCAGTATCATCCGCGAATTGAGACAAAACACCACCACCTGGAAGAGGTGGGATGTCCGATGTATATATATTGTACAGGATAGGACCAAGGATGCTTTCTTGAGGCACTCCTGCGGGGATATCGAAGGTTTGAGAAAAAGTGTTATGCAGAGACATCTGGAATGCTCTGTTGGAAAGGTAGCTTCGGACGATTTTTATTAGGTACATTGGAAAATTGTGTTGACTCAGCTTGTACACCAGACCATCATGCCACACATTGTCAAACGCTTTTTCAATGTCCAAGAGCGCCATTGCTGTCGTCTTGGACACCGACTTGTTCCGCTGAATTAAGTTGGTAACTCGCGAGAGTTGATGGATGGTGTACCTTCCTTTGCGGAAACCAACCTGTTCTTCCAGGAAGACGCCATTCTCATCAGCGAAGAATAGAATTCGGCTATGTATTGATCTTTCGAAAAGCTTAGAAAGGGCAGAGAGTAAGTTGATGGGTCGATAACTTTTAGGAACAGAAGGATCTTTCCCCGGCTTAAGGACTGGGATCACTTTTGCTAACTTCCACATTGAAGTAGCAAAGCTCCATGCATCTGTTGTATATTTTAGCTACAAAAGCAAAAGAGGTTCGACTCAAGTGCTTGAGCTCGATGTTGAAAGTACTGTCAAAACCAGGGGCCTTCATATTCTTAGATCTAAGAGCAAAACCCATCAGCTCATCCACTGTAACCTTTGCTTCCACTGGAACTAAACTGTCGGAATAATCAATAATGGCGACTCCTTCAGTAACCGAACGTTCATGTGGACTATTAATGTGTCTCCCTTAATTGTGTGACATCACAAACTGTTGCCCCAGCGCATTCACTTTTTCAATGGGTGTGATTGGAAGATGACCCACACCTGCATCTTCGGACGAGACAAGTGGAGGGATTGGCTTGGATTTTTTCTTTAGGATTTTCGTCATGGACCAAAATGGGTTAGAGGAATTGGGGAATTGGGGGAATTTGACGAATTTTTTGTTTAAAATCCCTATTTCAAAGATCTTGAATCCTCTCCTGGAATACCCTAGTGATGCTATTGGACATGATATTTCTGTATCGGTCACCAGTCCTCTGATATAGACGACGGAAAATGTTTCGCAGACGCATGAGGTGTTTAATGGTGCTGTCTATTACGAGAGAGGTACTCACCTGATGTTGATGCACCGGGACCGCATTGCTGCGAGCGATGTTGATCGCCCGCTGGAGGGATTCCAGCGCCTGGTCAATCTCCTCTGAAGAATCCAAAGGATGATCAATATCGATATTGTCGTCGACGATTCTCTGGAATTCGCTCCAGTTGGCGCGGTGATAATTCCTTCGAGGTAGGCTGGCCACCGTATCAGCAGAAGCTCCCAGTTTCAGCACCACTGGGTAATGATCGGATGATAACTCCTGAAAGACGATCGGATCCTCAGAGATGGCCATGTTTGTCAGTTTGTAGAATGGAATGAACTCCTGATTTAGAAATTCTGGTTGGACTATCTGGGGCCAGGATATTATAATGGCCGATCTCCAAATCCTCTGCAAGGATGATCCCGTTCCGGTTACGCCTTCGATTACCCCACATCTCATGCCGAGAATTCAGATCACCTGCAACAATGTACTTCGCCCGTCGCCGCGTCAGCTTGGCCAAGTCGTTTCGTAGCTGAGCGGCCGTACCATCCCTAATGGTAACTTGCTTAGGACAGTACGCCGCAATGATGGTGATTGGCCCAAGCGATGTGCAAATCTCGACTCCGATGGCTTCGATTGTTTTAAGTTGAAAGTTCGGCAGCATGCGATAGTTGATGTTCCGCCTCACAGCAACAGCCACTCCTCCTCTATCTGCATTAGTTCTATCTAGTCTCAAGACTGCCGTAATCTCGCGAAGTGACGCAAACGCCAGAGAGAGAAATTTTCAGTACGAGACTTTTCGCAAAATTGCATTATAATCAGCACACGCGTACATTACGAAAATCTGATCTGTACAAATTGTGTACAATTGATGGAAAAACATTGCCATCGGCTCGATTTTTGAAAAAATGCAGTTTTATTTAAGCTATGTTACCAACGCAAGTTTGTTGTGAACAGCAAATTTTAATCGCTGTTTCCACAACCGATTGGCGTTCATCCATCAAAGTATGGGAGAATCTGTTTCCAAATATTTTCTACAACATTTCACCGTTGAGTGGAGCATGAGGTAGCATCAGAGAGAATAGTTCAACACATTTTCCGTCTTTGTAGCGTGTGTCGAACGGGCCAACGTAGTTGAGAGCCCGATTGTAACAACTATGGACAGCATCTTCTATTCCAATCCAAAATGCAATTGTAAACATCCGTGTTGAATAAGATGATTCCGTCCGAAATTATCCGATGTAAAGCAAATACAGTTTACGCGAGGATGTTCTGAGTTTTGTTATAAGATGCGTTTCGATGGAGATTTTAGACATTACCCTTCGATCAACTCTCAGCTTCAATTCATCCGAAAAAGACATTGAGCAAGTGAGGTAAGTGAACATCGTCAAGATGCTTTATCCCTGATGTTGTTATTTGATATTTGTTGTCCCTTCTCGTTCATTCTATGCCATCAAGAAGGATTAAAATCATATCGCATCAGATTCCAAATTACGTCACATTATAAGGGAAGTGGCGCTTGCGCCACATCACAGTGGAAATGGCGCTTACGCCATTCCGTTTTCAAGCTTTTACGGGGTCATTTTTCCACATTTCTATAAAACTTCGCAGTCGTTTGAAAGGATTTGATATTCTTTATCGATTTATAACATAAAAAGTAAAATGTCAATTTTGGCGCTTGCGTCACTTTGCGAGATCACGGCAGAAGAGCCGGAACTCCGAAAGATAGATATTGTTTTCCGCTTTGAGGCGAGTCTCGGTGATGATGGCTACGTCAATGTTTATATTGTTCAGAAAATCGAGTAGCTTGACGTGCTTACTTCTCAGCGAGCAAGCGTTCCAGTTTGCAATGCGGATAACTTCACGGGACATATTTCTTGATCAGAGATAATACAGCTTGGAGCTGTTCGGTTTGTGTCTTGCAGGTACGCATTATGATAATAACCTCTGATACCAACGTTAGTAATTCCTGCGATGTGAACATGTCGGAGGAAATACCAGATGCAACATCTGCGTATGATAATGTTGGGGCAGGCGAGTATCGTTGCATCGGCTGGGCGGCAGCAGCTGCGAGGCGGGGCTGGGCTGAACGACGGAGAGTATCCGTTAGGTTGGAAGAATTCGCAGGAGTGAAGTTACTGGAGCGCTGATTGTTAAGAGGAAGTGGTGCTAAATCAGTGACCTGTCGGCGATGTTGGAGAGCGGGAAACTCAGCTTCTGAGTTGATCGGTGGAGTGCGAACGTTGCGCTTGCGTCCGGGCTGGTTAGAAGTTGTCGCTTTCAGACGGATGGAAATGAACTCAGCCCGCTTGGGGCAGGCCCGATTTGAGGTGCCATGATCACCACCACAGTTAACACATTTCAAAACGCTGTCATCAACTAAGCCACAGGACGCAGTGATCCCTAGCACATTTACCACAGCGAGGCTGCATATGGCAGTTTTCGGTACCGTGCCCGAACCTTTGACAGTTCGTGCACAGCGTGACGTCTCGGTGCTGGGGACGATACGGTTCCCATGACACAATCATTCGGAACAAATCCTTAATGTTCTTGAGTGCACTGATATTTGTGGTGCCCTTGGTAAAATGCACTAGAAACAACTGATTCCTAAAGGTTATGTTTTCAATTGAGCGACGAGTCATTGGATAAACATTAAGCGGTGTCAATCCATTATTCAATAACTCGGGTTTCACCTCATCCGTGCTGAAAGGCACCAGTCCACGCAGAACCACCTTGAATGGCTTCGTTGATGGCATGTCATGGGTGTAAAACTGCACACCTCCAGTTGTCAGGTGTGCCCCGACTTTTTTGTATTCGTCTAGGTTGGAGCATACTATTTTGATGCCCACACTGCACAGCTTGAATCGCGGGCGAAGGTTTTGTTGAGAGAGTCCGGATTCTAGTTTTCGATGTCCGTGCAAGATGTGAAGAGCGGGGGAACGCGCTCTTTCTTGGCGAGGACAACGTCACTTCCACTCTCCTCCGGTAACACCGAGAAATTATTGCTCTGGAGGAGCCGATTTGCTACTTCCTCCGCTGGGACAGCGGATTGCGTTCGGGCCTTTTTCGAAGGGCCACCGGTGGTTGCTGCGCTCTAACGGTGACGTCCCATATTCTTATTTTTGGTGATATCCACCAAGCACGCTAAAGCGTGTGATGTTGAATCGATTTCCAATGTGCAGAAGAACGAATAAAAACAAACAAAAAAAAACTTTGACTTTTACAGTAAGCTAGAGCGAAAACAGAACACGTGTTGTCAACGCGAGCGTAACACCCAAACTGATGATAGTTTGTTGGGTTTAAACTTTTCAGTTCATTCGCCTCTAAAATTTCCCCTTCGTTGGTCGTCGATAAGTTGCTCGTCATTGACAGCTCTGTTCGGGCACGGCTTACAGAGACAAGGCTAGCTACTCCGGATCTGTCATTTTTTAGTGACGTCATCTGAGTCGTTGAAGTAAACAATGTGTTCTTATTTTTTATTTTTCGTGCTTCGTATGTTTGTGCGTTGATAATATAGTTGATTTTATTTAACACCATGAATAATTTGATGAAACATTTATCCACAAAGAACATAATTCTCGGTTTTTCGGAAAGCGAAAGAATCTCTTTTTTGGTCCGATAATGTCATTTTCATAATTTATACACCCGCTCACAGCGCATTGAACCATTTTCGATTTTTCATTTCAGGAACATTTACGCGTAAGTCGGAAAACAAAATACAACTGGCGACTGTTTACACTGACAACTCGGATGACGTCATCAAAAAAAATGTTTACTCGCTAAAGAACTAGCCTTGTCTCTGTAAGCCGTGTGTTCGGGTAAGCACACAAATAGACAGAATAAATGTATGGGAAAATAGAAACGTCTAGAGTTTTCATGAATTTTAACCATTTACAAACCAGGGGATTCTAATGTATAGCATATTAAACAAATCTTAGGGAATTACCGATTCGTTTAGTATGTAAATCGCCAAAATCCGTTCACGGCAAAAATAGTTATTAACGTTAACTTTATTTCATAAAAACGTGACCTGTTTTCTGATTTGGCACCCTTAATGAAAGACGTAGTTCTACGTCAAAAACTACAGGAGATAATTTAATGGACCAAGTTTTCCTATGTTTATAATGTTGGAGGAAATACCGATCAACTGCCTCTCCACTTTGGACTCGAAATTATGAGAGTAGGGTAAATGATCTTGGTTTGTCCAATTTGGGGTGTTTTTACGCAACTAGTAAATGCAAATCGATTTTTCTTCATGAAAATCACACATAATCGATACGAGTTTAGGTTTGTTGAAAAGCCCCAAGTCTCTAGTTGCTAATACTACCATAAGGTGTTGAAATTATTCAAATTTTTATGTTTGTTAACGATTTTCCTTAAAGAAGAATTATGATCATGGTTTGACCACCTCTGATCATGGTTTGCCCAAAAAAATGATCATGGTTTGTCCGGTTTTAGAAATCACCATTTTTGAATGAAAACATTCGAATTCACAATTAGATGTTGCATTTATCATTGCTTGAGTTTACTGTCATCATATTGATTCATTCATAATTTAGGCTTTCTTCAGAATATTGCCTTTTCTTGGGCATTTTAGAAGTGTTCACCTCAACACAATCAACACAGAAAAACCATACTTCTGCTATGCGCGAAGCACACCATAAACAAACATAAACAAACTGCAGCGCGCCAAGCGGTTGCCATAGAAATCATGTGGACAAAACAACATTATTGAATTGGACAACTCATGATCTGAATTGAGTTCATCAAAATGCGTTAATTTAATGGTTTAGCTATGTAAATCCGATACAAATGGTGAGCAAGCATGATGTTTACAATATTTGTAAGTGTTGTAATCCAGAAAACAGTCTGAATACGTGCCAAATAATCATCTGGTGATCGATTAAAAGTTAGCTCGAATGAGGGGCGCATTGACACAAATAGAAGGTGTATTTTATAATCCTTTAAAACATGTGATTTCGTAAAAATATACTATCAAACTACTATAAATCATGTAAAAGGCAATTTCATTTATATGTTTCGAAACATTCGAAGGCCTTATTTGACACAGGAGCGCTGAATTAGAGCATTCAAAAAAGTGGGCAAACCATGATCATATTTTCGACTGGACAAACCAAGATCATTTACCCTATATTCTCCAAAAAATTTCTACCATTTTTATCTAGGAGATGTTGGAAGGGCTGGCGGTCATCGATAAAATGTTTATCTCCAGCAGGTCCATCTCCTCCATTAATTTGCATAATGGGTCAAGGTCAGACGAGCCGTCAAATACCACATCATTTTCAGCCGCGAATTTCAGAATCACCTCTCAAGTGCAAAGCTGTGGAATGGATGTCCGAGATATTCTCACAGCAGCTTAAAGGGTCCGAATAATTCCAATAAAGAATTCATTCATAGAATCTGCAATGAAGAATTCTTCCTAGATGAAATCGTCCTATCCCTAAATGTGCATGCGGTCACTATTGCTTATACTTGATATTTCCAAGTATGACTTTTTCTTAAAGTCGCAGTTTCTATCATTCAAATTCGAATTATATATTTCGAATCCCTTCGCTATTACACGATTGCCCAAATCAATTCTCTTTAGTTTACGCAGACCATTTGTTGCTCAGATACGCCCAAAATTCTTCCGTTCGCTATTTTATTTATCTGATCAACAAAATCCAAGTATACAGTATGCTTAAACATCAGTCACCCAAGAAATTCGTATTGAAATATGTGAAATATTTGCGAATTAGCACCGTGATGAGCTACGTTGTACCAGGTATGTATATATGAAACCGGAATTACCAACAAATGGCTCCAGCTGTCAATGTGTGATCCTAACGATAATGCATTATCTTGCCTTGTTTCGACATCTAGCAAAGGATTTCCTGCTATTATTGAAAGAAACCTGCTGCATTCGATGCTTGTCGAAGCTCACGATGAATATGCTCTTGGAAAATCACATTTCATTGAATGAATCAAAAAAATCACAATTAGTGATTTTGATGTAAGAAATGAAGAGCGAGGAAAACCTCCGAAAAAATCCGAGGACAGTGAATCAAACGCAACAACAACTCGCGGGTCAGTCAATTGTATGTGACCCAAAAAGTCTACCTTAGGTTTGAAGGTCATTGGAACGATCCAGAAGATCGGAAAGTGGATATCACATGATCTAAACAGAAGTCAGCAGGAAAACTGAAAAATCCATGCGAAAAGCTTCTCGCCAGGTACAAAAGGAAAACAATCTCCATTGGATTGTAACTGGCAATGAAAAATGAAATTTATTCCGAGAATCTCAAACATCAACAAGTATGTCCAAGGGGACCATCAACATGCTCTGTGTTCAGAGATCAGGGATCAGAAGGGTTTCTACTATGATCTACTCAAATCTGCCGGAAACGTTAATGCTGAATGCAACGAATAACCGATTTGAATCGAGATTTGGGTGAAAAACTATCAAAGTAACAGAAAACCAACACAAAGTGATTTTGTTACACGACAATGCAGCACTGAGCAGCCCTTCAATTGATGAACGATTTACGTCTACAGAGGAAGAGTCTCTGGTTTTTGTATATGTTATGTAAAATAATATCAACATTCAAGAAAACATATAAAAATATATAATGCTATTGGTAATATAACCGATAAAAAACAAATACAATCAATAATTAGGAAATCAAAATATTTTTTACAGGTGTTATATTTTCTCAAAGAAAACTAGACTAGAAGATTGACTATCTAAACCAGACCTTTTTGAGACAATTCTCCCCAAACACTGCGTTTCACAACTAATGAACCACTAATTTTTTCTGAGTCTCCTATGATATGGGGGAAGTCAGTTGAAATGATAGTGTAGGATAATATAACTGTTTTCAATAAAAGACTGACCGTTTGAACTTTCTTGTTGTGTCCAGGAACGAAACATTCAAAAAACTAAAATTCCAGTGTTTCATAACCAGATGGATAAACTCCCCTTTACAAAATTAACGTCAATTTCACATGAATTACTATAAGTTTCTAATTTGGAGGTCATCTTTAGTTCTCAATCAGTTCAAATAACTCATTTGGGGTGGACCAAGCTGCGCCATGTCATAGTGTGTATCTCGTTCTACGCAAAGGATACTGCTCATTGAGGCTCTCCAAATCACTCATACTGCTTGTAACCAGCATCTACTATTATTTAAAGCTTAAAAATGATTTGTATATATGCGAGCAAACATCTCTTCCTGTTTTCTTTTCTCATTTCATTTGGGATTGTGCCAAAAAAAAAGTCCATATGACGTCAATGGGGATCGAACCAAGGCCGGCTGGAATGCAAAGGTATTTCACGCGACCACGCTATCCATATAGCTCCCAGTACTGTTCAATGGAAGCGTGATAATATTACACCTCATCATAAAATGAATATACATGTATTGGGGAGTAGAACATTTTCTATTATTTTTCAGCTCATTTAATGTAATAAATCGGGATGCCATAACATATGCTAAAAATTAACTTTGGGTGCAGAATCGGTATATACAGAATTACAGATTTTCAGCAAAAATACAGAATTTACAGATTTTTGAACGCAACGCAACGAGATGGCTTCCGTTCCTTTTTTTTTCGTTCCAAGTTATGTATGACCATAATCAATCCGCCAATCGTATATTGACTCATTTAAACGATCCTATGACTAAACCGATTATACTGTACCTAAACTTTGTTGTACCGCAATTTTGCGTACTTTATAATGAGAGAAGACTGTTATTGTTGATCATACTGGATAACTTATGTTTGGAGAGCTACGTGCAACGATTCGTTGATGCTGATTTTGACGAGAAAGATTTCGAAGACTTTCTGAAGAAGCCTGAAGATGTTTGCGTTGGTATCGATGCAGAAGAAGCTGAAAAGGGATTGGATGCAGCTAGGAAGTCGATATTCAAATCGTTTTGTCGTGACTTTTATACTGAACTGATGAAACATGCAGCCTTGATAAACCCTAAAAATTTCGTCAAGCTACCAAACCTTAATGATTTGATGCGACAATTTCCTCAATTCGTTGAAACTGGTAATGGACAAGACTTGAATTACGAATTCAGGCCACTCAAGTCGATTATGATTATGGGGCAAAAATTGAATGACTCGGATATAACTTGGTCCCAGCTGTTGGATGTCAAAAGGCGTGATGGTAAATTTTTGTATCCATTGCTAAGGTCGTTTGTAAGACATATTTGCTCCGCAAAGCTTATGCGATTTAGCCTTACAAATAAATGAATAGGAAGAAAAAGACATTTTTGATGATTCATCAACGAATATTTTTGCTTTACAATGCCAACAAAACAAAGTTCGGAAATCGGTTGTCTCCCACAATTATAGACTCTATTTTGAGAGCGAAGAACTATGTATCGGCTCAAGGAGGAGCGTCAAGAATGTAGTTGAAAGAAAATTTGAAGGCAAAGTTCAACAAAACCATGTAAAAACATCATACAATTCAGAGGTGAAAAACTTTTCTATGATTTATTTCGTTGTATTGACACGACTTTAACAACCCATAAATAAGAAAAATAAGTTCAAAGTGAAACTAACCTTCATTTTCATTTTTTTCCCTCAACTTTCCGATATAGATTTTTTATACAGATTTTTTGGCTAAAAATTTAGACAGATTGCAGATTTTTTCTGAAAATTTTACAGAACTAAATATGGCAACCCTGTGTCGAGATCTGGTGTCATCTCGAAAAACAATGTTTGGTTGAAAATCGACCTTCTGGGACTTAGCCTTAGTGACAATGATGGTATCGAAAAAAATTAAACTTCAAATTTAAAGAACCGACCATGTGCATTTTGTTCATTGGACCGAAAAAATAGAAAACACAAGTTTGACATTCTGCGATAAGGAACAAAACTACCAGTTTGAACGAAAATTTGAGAACCACTATTTCGGTTTGGCATGGGATGGCTTATTAGAACATCTATGTTTTGGGATCAGTGGTACGAAAATTCTAATAAAACCATAAATGCGATTAATATCAACACAACATTTAATTTACTAAAACAGGATCTCTAAAAAGTTGCTCGCCAGAAATAATCCGTATACGTGAAAAATTGAGCTACTTCAGATACTGCATAGCCGAAATGTGCTTTCGATACATACGAATATCGAAAACCAAACCATCCTGCTCAGTTGGAAAAATCGACGAAAAATCGCGCATCGAAAAAAAAAGCAATACTCCACAACCACCTACATCCAAACCAACAAACTTTCCCCACCACAGTGCATTGTTACGCCTGTTTGGACTTAGCGTTGGATCTCCGGGTTTTTACCAGATTTTGTTTGTTAATTTAATTTTTTTGTTTTCGGCAAGCTCATCCGTGGCCAAAGCCGCAACAACTCGTTTGCGGTACTGAGGTGTGATATTTTTTTCTATTCGTGGACCATTTTCTCTACTGTCCGCTGTCCGCTTGTTTGGTTACATTGCTCCGGGCGATGCGAGGATCTCGGCGCTCTGGATAAACATATTTAAAAATTCAGTGCAATATGAATTTTCCCCCGAAAGAGCGGTATCCACGCACAGCTCGTTGATTCGATTGGATTTAAAATTGCATTATCGTTAACGCTAAAACTCACTTCATTGGCTTAGGCAAACTTGATTATTTGGGGAGATGAAAAAAAATCGGGAATTATTTTGGTTGCGCTTAGTACAATCTGTTCGAGAATATTTATAGCTACCGGTGCCAATAAACATGGCTCTTTCCCGGAGGAATCCTTTTCGCCTCGTTTGCGATGTGTGTGTGTGTGTTCTTTTTTTTCTAGAAAGCTGGGGTCGGGCGAACTTAAGGTAATGTTATTGTTTCAGCTTTCTGCTCTCGAGTGGAAAGATTTACGTCCGCATAACTTCAAACTGCTTGAACAAAATGCGAAAATGTGGGAAAATATATTCGTGAACGTGTGCGGGAGAGCAATATCTTACGCTCCGCTGGGCCGGTTAGTATTTTTATTAAAAAATTTCCTTTCGAACGAGTTGCCGTGGAGTGTGCCGGGTAAAACGTTTACTTTCGGATTCAGCTCACGGCTGGTTGGCTAGATGATCAAACTGCTTTTAGACAGTGCTTTCGAACTCCTGGGAGGTTTCCCAGCATGTGATTCGCCAAAATTCCGTCCTTTTTGAATGTGAGATGTTGAAACTCTAAATAGGGCAGCTCAAAAATTTCCTAATTTTTCGCGTCCTACGTATGAATGGGAGCCTTTTGACGATGGTCAAGGAAACAACCAACAAATAATTCGGTTGGTAGTAAATTTGTTACGATTTGTCAGTGTTACAATGTCCCCTTACTGACAACAGTAGCCCCCTCAAAAATATGTTTCAACTGAACGACAGGAAAAAGGCATACTTTCCACAATTTATGATATTCCACGGGGCATCCTTTATATCTTTGTTCAACCAAGTTCCCCGCAACAACAGACAACAGAGAGAGAGAGAACACGCTATCTGAAGTGGAAGCGGTTGGCATCCGCAGGCTCTATCTTCTAATTATATTACTACACCCGCCTGATGCACCTGTGCAATGTCATAATTTCATTTTAATTGAGGTCATTAATATTTTCCTCCCTAGAGGGTGTTTGTTTTTTTCGGACTACGTGGGAGGAAGCTTTCTATTCATTCCCGCTTCAAGTGAATACTCCCACGGAAGTCTGTTTTAGATGTATTTTTTGTGTTCGCCATCACAAACATTTGTCGTCAGCGTTGCTCTCTGCTGTCTTCTACTCGGAGGCGAAGTTTGTTTTCATTCATGCTCTGTGAATGAAAGAAAAGCTGTGGTAGTCGAGTGGTTAACGTCACACGTTATCATGCCGGGTGTTCAGAATCGATTCCTGTTCTGGCCGAGGGATTTTTCGGAAAAGAAAGTTTTTCCGACCTACACTGGTACACGCGTATTTCTAGAGCTTGCCACTCAGAATACATTCAAGGCGTGTTATTTGGCATTGAAAATCTCAACTAAGTACTAATAAAAATGACGCTGCCTGCGTTAAGAGAGCATAAGTTCCACCGAGAACGTTAGCGCCCATTCGAGAAAGAATTGAAAGCTTCTAGAAATATCCGACAACATAAAAAAAGATTGTTTTTAGAGTTAGTTTCCGATCATATTCTATGAATAGTGTAGAAATGTTTCATTGAGAAAATGGTAATTAATTGTGAAGATAAAACTCTTTTTTCTGAAAATCAAAGATAATAAATTCATCTGCAGCTGTAACCATTTCCAAATTCTAGGCCATTGTTTTTTGAGTTAACCCAATTGCCAAGCAAACATACGAAGCTTTCATAAATTTGACCACGGCATACGGAATAACTGTTAATCAGAAGGAAATGAATATTTTGGTGAATATAGTGGGCGAGTTAACACTTCCCCGTCATGTAAATAATATTGCTTCGACAAAATATTTGTAGTATGCATGTGTGACCCTGTCATGCTGAAAAATTAAAACCTTATTACGCTGGCTCAGTATATTGCAGCTCTCTTTTCAAGGCTGAGAGTCACTATAATACAGCAAAAAAAAAACTCTATTCGCGTTAATATAGAAAATATGAACGTAACTCCTTCGTGTGCGTTCTTTTCGCTTCACGTACATTCGTTTTTTTCTTCGCTCCAAAACGTAGTGCTCAACTGTCAGTTTCAGAGCGAACTATAACATTCGAAACGTATACACAGAATTAATTTATTCATTCATTCATTCATTCATTCATTCATTCATTCATTCCTTCGACCACAAAGAAATTCTGGCTATGACAGTGACAATATTGTCTCTCAACTGGTGACAAAAACCAATTGGGCCAAGAAATCGCTCTCGAACGTGAACGAGAAAAGGGCTTCGCTAATGTTAGGGATGGCAGCCCGATTCACAACATTATACTAATGGAACATTAATTCCCATTGATGAAACATTTCTAAATTTGACTAAAGGGTGTGTCACATCAAATTGCATCACGGAAAAAACGCTGTAGAAATTTTATTTTTAGGAATTATATCTTCAGCTTTCGCTTATAATCAGATAAGAGTGTATAGATCACGTTGGCCATGCTTCACTGTCAATTTTTCGTAAATTTGGAAAAATGTTGTCGAACGAAAAAGAGCGTCGTGAATTAATCCTGTGCACTCATTTCGAGAATCCGGAGTTGTCACATCGGGACATCGGTAAGATGCTGGGAATCGTCCAATCCACGGTCAGCAGAGTACTAAAACGATACTTCGAGAACCTAACCATCGACCGGAAGGAGAAGAACGGTAAAAATGGATGCTACGTCAATGAAAAAGATCACAAGCGCGTAGTTAAGCAGTTTAGACGTGATCCGAGAAGTTCGGTCCGGGATGTCACCAATAAGCTGAATTTGTCAAGTTCATTCGTCCAGCGGACCAAGCAGCGGGAGGGCCTGCGTACATACAAGGTTCAGAAGGCTCCTAACGGCGACGAAAGGCAAAAAATGGTGGGGAAGACGCGAGCCCGGAAGCTGTACACCGAAATGCTGACGAAGCCGCATTGCCTGGTAATGGACGACGAAACCTACGTCAAAGCGGACTTTCGTCAGCTGCCGGGCCTGTTGTTCTTCTCCGCAGAGGACAAATTCAGCGTTCCGGAGGAGATTCGCAAGCAGAAACTATCCAAGTTTGCCAAAAAGTATATGGTGTGGCAAGCGATCTGCTCTTGCGGAAAGCGGAGCTAAACCTCCCTTCGTGATGACCGGCACGGTAAACGGGCAGGTTTACCTTAAGGAGTGCCTACAGAAGCGCTTACTACCACTATTGAAGCAGCACGAGGGCCCGACCATCTTCTGGCCGGATCTCGCTTCGTGCCACTATTCAAAGGACGTGTTGGAGTGGTACGAAGCCAACGGGGTCACCTTCGTGCCAAAGGAAATGAACCCGCCCAACGCGCCGTAGCTTCGCCCAATAGAGAAATATTGGGCGATTATGAAGCAGGCCCTCCGGAAGAACCCAAAAGTTGTCAAATCGGAGGCGGACTTCAAGAGAAAATGGATTTCTGTTCAAAAAAAAACTACAACCTGACGTTGTACAGAACCTTATGGACGGGGTAAAGAGGAAGGTGCGAGCATACGGGCTTGGGCTCGAAGTATGAATAAAAAGAAAATGCCAAAAGTTGTTTAATATTTTTTATTTTACTGTCTAAAATTTTCAAAAGGATCGGTCTACTGGGCGAATTTCTACAGCGTTTTTTCCGTGATGCAATTTGATGTGACACACCCTTTATTAAGTAACTACACTGTGCTGTAATTATAGTTCTTCAAAGTATTTACAACTGAAACACATGGCTAGCTTCATGACGCCTGAAACTGATTTGTTTAATTGTTTAATGTTTCCATCTAAACTCATCATTATTACTATTTTACATGAAATACATGTTTGAATTGAAATAGTAAATTTTCTTTAATTTTTTTTAAAGTGCGTTATTACACGTGAAAATCCATTTTCATTTTCACTCTAACGGAACATTTAGGATGCTATTTTTGCCAAACAAAAAAATATGAAAAAAACGTGGAAAAAAAATATTTTTTGAGTAGGGACATCCGAAAAACAAATTAGTGAAACAAATAGCAAAGTCTAAATTTTTAGGTGATTCTTAAAATGCTGCATTTTCGTGAAAAATAAACGCATGAGGATGGAATGTACATCATTTTAAAGCTAAACCTCCATGTTTTGAAATATTCTGCGAATATAATAGGAGTACCGGTAAGTTTGTTCGTTTTTTTTAAATTAATGTTTTATTCTGCCGAAATGGTTACAAATTTAATATTCCAAGTATTTCCCATCGCTAGTCACGACTTTCTCCCATCTTTCTGGTAATTCACGGATCCCTTTACGGAAATAATCGGCCGGTTTGTCGGCTAACTACGAATCGATCCAATTTTTGACTTCATCAAAATTGGAGAAGTGCTGATCAACCAGGTCGTGTTGCATCGATCGAAAAAGGTAGTAATCGGACAAAGCAATATGCTTTGTCCGGTTTCGCGACATGCGGCCGAGCATTGTCGTACTGCAAAATAACTTTATCGTGTCTTTGCTCGTATTGTGGCCGTTTTTCCTTCAGTTCACGGCTCAAATGCATCAATTGTCGTCGGTGGAGGTCCTCCATAATGGTTTCATTCGGTTTTAGCAGCTCATAGTACACTACACCCAGCTGGTCCCACCAAATAGACAGCATAACTTTCTGGCCGTGAATATTCCGCGCAGCCGTCGATGTAGATGCATGGCCGGAGTATCCATATATTGTCCGATGTTTAGGATTGTCGTAATGGACCCACTTTTCATCGCCAGTAACCCTTTCTTTTATCCCGTTGAGCAGTTGTTCGCACGTGAAAAGCGGCGTTCGACGTCTCGTGGCTTAAATTCATAGGGCATCCAACGTCCAGAACGTTCTTCGTCTTCCAAGTTCAAAAATTACCACTTTTGAACCGTGCAAACCACATTTGATTTTTGCTTACTGTGCTATTATGTGCATGCTTGAATCCTACAAAGTTTACCAGGCTCTAGTTTTATCTTATTCTGTATTATTCTTATCCCTTCATGATGTCTATAGCTGTTTATGATTTTATGGCGGGGAAATTCTACTTATGGGTTTTATGGCAGGTAAATTCTGGGGTCCGGCTTTCATGACGATTAGTCTCTTCAGGATGAGTGTTGATGTTCGTAGTTGGTGGAATGGTACAATACCGATTGCTGAAATGTGTATTAACTCCTCCCTTCTTAATTGCTTAGTCCTCAAAGCTCACTTTGGTGCGTAGTGGTGTTGGGGCATCGCAGAATGCTTAAAATTGTTTTATTCTTTCGTCTGACAATTCTTCTGTGTCAGGTTCGGTTTCATTGAGAAGTATCTTCTCTTTGTTCATGACTATGATATGATGTTGATGGAATGATAAATGACTCGAAGATCTTCTACATCTGGGCTGCCGGTCATTCATTTCCAAACTCTTCCGATTGTATCTCATCTTTTTCGTCTGTTCACAAATGATATAATGGGTTATTTACAATTTTTTTTTATATCTTTGTTAATATTTATAATAGTATTGCCAATTTGAATTAAATCGATAGAATGTATAATGCTGTTTTTATTCTAGTTTCCTTAAGTGGTAAAATTGCAAGTGGGGTTTTGTAAGGCTGTGTATTTGAATTTCTACTGATGCTTGACTCGTAAAAATACAAAATACATATAAATGATTTACAAGTTTTTAAAATTTCTTTTCTTCCTTATCTTTATAAAGTTTTAGTATTTTTTCATTGTTCTTGTTTCGACTTCTTGCTATATTTTCATAGGATACATTATCTCTAAATTCTCATGTGTAAGTATTTTTAGAAGTATTATTATTGAAAGAATATATTGTATTATTGTATATAGTTACCCTTTTTTCAGGAATTATTCAATGTATTCACAAATATTCACTTTTGTACTATGACCTTAAATTTTTTTTCTGATAATAATTATTCAGTGCATTTAGTTATTTTTTTTATCCCATTTTTTTATTTCTGGCTCATTAGCATATTAGCTGTAACAGAGCCGAATTTTAATCGTGTACATGTCACATGTTTATCATATTTATAAATAGAACATTACACAGTTGCCATTTTTCGGCGTAAGGCCGATTACACATTATCCGGTTTCCGCCGGACCGGTTTGGAACCCAAATGGCAAATTTCGACCGTACCAACCTCTTTACGGCGCCGTGATGCAGCCGTCTACTGCGACTACAATGTCCGGTGACCGGACAAGTGTTATACGCGATGGAAGTAGTATAGTGTCGACGTCTGGTGGAGACATCAGTTTGGGAAAGCAAATCATTCTCTATAAGATTATCAGACCTTAAGACAGTTTTAAGTTGTTTAAATTTTTAATGAAAATTTTTACTTCATGTTATTTCATTACTTAAAACCCGCGGTACTGATTCTTGTTTAATTATTTTTGTATAATTTTCTTGATATTTTCACTAAAACTCAATATTGTAATATAAAATCATAATTATTGATTCATCAAATTGTACACTTTTCTCTAATATGTGCCAACAGAGCGTGTGAAATAAATCATACTAGTTGTGTATGTTTAGAAATAAAAGAACTTAGCGTGTGTATAAGTACACTGCAACTCGACTAAAGTTAGTTTTTTGTAATACTGTTGATTACAGCCATGTTTTTTATCCAGTAAGTTTTCCATGTTTATTTATCATAAGAACACCGTACTTATGTGCTAGCAGTGTACGCGAGGTCTGGCGTACCACACCCCGGCCGTATGTACTCTCCAAGGGACACAAATTTTGGAAGGCTCGTTGTTGCCGCAGCAGTTTTGGTTTCAGGATTTTCCATATGCAATCAGCTGCATGTAGCTGAAGTATTTGCAATGTTTACCTGTCATTCCACTATATAAATAAATACATGTATGTGTATGTGAAAGATGTACGGTTTTGTGTAGTGCTAAGGGCGATTACACATTATTTCTGCCGGACCGGTTTCAAAAAACGCCGCTGGGTTTGGACGGAAAACCGGACAACAATGTGAAAGAGACCTCGCGCTACACAAAACCGTACATCTCTCACAAACACATACACGCATTTATTTATATGTGGATTTAACAGATAAACATTGCTGTAAATATTCCTGTTACACACAACAAATTTACGGAAAATCTTGATAAAATACGAGAGCCGAATTATATTCCGGACAATAATGTCGATTTTGTGAGCAGTAAAGTTCCAGTCATGCACGAAACGGTCGAGCTAGTGAAAAAACCTGCCTTTCGTAGCATCCGTAGCGAAGTGAGTTCCCCTCCTGGCGGCAGTGGTAGCAGTGATGGTGGAGTGGTACCATGGTTCAAATCGATAGGAAAAGCTAGATAACGGAAGACGAAACGTATCAAATCGATGAGCGAATGAATAAAATACAAGGCCTCGAATGAATGTAGGATAATTAATCTGAATCAAGGATCGGGATAAGGATATCGTGGCTTTCTGTGTTTGAAAAGGTGGTTTGCCTTCGAGATGTAGAAAGATTTTGGATAGAATCGAAAAACCGAGAGAAATACCTTTGTTTTTTACAGCGCCAAAGATGCTTCAAAAAATAACAAGAATTGGCGATGAGGAACTCTTCACTGGTTTTGTTCTGGACAAACACTTGCGAGGCTTGATTGAGGAGTGGTAAAAGTAAGTCTTTGAAAATGGTCCGTTGCATACATTTATATGGGTTTCTTTCTATGTTCCAGCAAAGTGATCTGTATTCGGAAGATGAGCTCCAGCCAGAAAGTAACCAAGATAAAGCGAATAATGGGCATCCAGCCACCGGACCAAACCCTAATCACATTCGAACCAATGCAAGCGTTCTATTGGTTCTTGAAACCACAGCTGCTGCGGCAACCACGAGCCTTCTCAAGTTTGCGTCCCTTGGAGAATACATACGGCCAAGTGATGGAGTGTGGAACCTTCTAGATGGTCTTGCTGTACTTTTTTCGGGTTCTGCGATACAAAAAGCGATAAAGCTTAAAATCGAGAAACGAAATCCCGCATCTACCATCGACGTAATAATTTTGTAGCAGTTTCACTTGTGATTGATACCAATATCCTGGATAGAACCGAAAACGGAAGAAAACTCTTTTTTTAGAAATATTGAAAAACATCATCTCAATAATACTGAAATTTCAGTTCTGCTTAAATGTCAGTCGAGTCCTTATCATTTTTAACGCTAGCATTATTTGAATAAAAAAAATTAGTTCGTTTATTTTGATTCATTCGATTTTTTTTTGCCTTTAATAACAATGCGTTCTCTTATGTAACTTGTAACTCATGTAACTTATTATAAAAAATATAAAAAAATAACGAAAACAAACTCATTATAAATTGGATTATAGATTTATTAAATTAAAATACATGGTTAGTTACGTTTGTATCAGAATCAACGCTGTCTGCAACTGAAGATGCTACTAAAATTCCAGAAAAACTGTTTTCATCATTTTCCTTGTTGAATTGATTACGACGTTGAAAATGAATTGGAATTTGTTCCTAATACTGTGTGTATTTCACTGTTGCAGTAATAATTTTTACGATTAAAATAACATCGTAGTTTTCCTTCAAACACTATCTCATTTATGCTTCCGCAGATCCTTGTTCAGAAACGCGATTAGCATAATCCGCAGCAGGGCTGCTTGTCAAGCGCAATTCGTATCAACGCACAGCTGTTAATACGCGGATCCTGAGCGAAGAATACCGAATCTGATATGCCAACCGCTGGGTGTCGAAGAGCCGGTGCCGGTGCTTCGGCGTCGGACAGGGGAATGTTTTGATCACTGGGCACAGTTCGGACAGTTTGGACTTGAGTTCCTCGAGCTGAGCCTCCACCAGTCGATAGCGTCCCGGGTCAGGTCGAACTGTGTGGAATACTGAATAAGAATATTAGGAGAGAGCTATTTTTGTTCAAAATAACATCATCTGACCTTCACATTCAGCTCGATATAGCTGCTCAAAATCTGCCCCGTTGGGCAGCGGAACATCTTGACCATCGAGTACCGATCGAACAGTTTGGTCTTGAATTCCTCGAGCCGAGCCTTGACCACCTCTTCGTCGATCGCGTTCCGGTGAACTGTGTGGAATATAGAATAAGAATATTATGAGGGAGAGCTATTTTTAATGTGTTCAAATTAACAGTTGGAGATTTGTTTGACATCATCGAACTCATTTAGTAGCAATTTCAAATAAGGGAGCTTATCTATGAACAAAACAAAAACAGAAGTTAGTTAAAAACCCGATACACCACCCACCGTTCACCCACAGTCCACGACAATATGCTCCATAATGCCCTCGTGCGCCTTTGCAGAAACTTTTATCACTGAACTTGTTCCACAGCAGCTGAATAAAGAAGCGAAATAAAAATTTTGGTATCCATATCACCTTCTCCTACTAATCAATTATTTGTTTTTCTTAAAAATAAAATAGCTGAACCACATGACTTAAAATTGAATTGCAGATTCAATCGCTGAATGACGACTAGTTTCCTTTTCGTTTACGTTAAAACAGCGGCGACGTGAGCGCTGGATTGTAATTACAAATGGACTGGTGCAAATAGTAGTAATGGTGGAAATCAAAATGTCGCAAGCTCTCCTCGAAACGATAGTGCCATTGAAAAAACAAAAGATGATTCACCTACACGTCATCGAAATTTTTAACTTTGCGTCGAAGTCTCTAGCCCCCGTCTCATCAATTGTGACGGCTAAAAGAAGAAGGAATTTGTGTTGCAATAGTTTTGCAATATTTTTTAAATTTTTTCCCAAAAATTGTACATAACATCAGGAGCAATAAATGCAAAAGCACCACTTCAATGTTAATATATAATTGAATAGAGTTCTAGAATCACAAATTTACAAATTTGCAAAGTAATTTGTAGTAAAAACATTATTATAAATACCAAAAAGCAGTTTCAATATGGAACGATTATCGAATTGTACATCGGAAGTTTGTCTATTACCACCTGAAACACCTGAGAAGATCACAAATTTAAGGTAGTATTCATGGATAGAGGAAAATTCGTGCCTTTGGACGTTTCTTCGAGCTCTAGGCAAAACAAATTTAAAAAAATATTTGTTCATTGATCTTCGAGGAATCGAAAATATATTTAAAAATAAAAAAGTTACAAGATGGTAAATAGGGAGAGGGGGTGGGATTGTTCCTAGATATAACGGGGCCCTGGCGTACACGATTTTTTAGCTCTTCTGCCTATCAGACACCAAAAAAATCCAATATATTCTTAATTCGTAAAGACGCCACTATGGTATGAACATCGGACAAGCCGAATACTGCTTTCGGACAAAATGTCAAGCCGTTTAAAAAAAGTTTTTTCAACCCATTTTTCAGAACGAATTAATTTTTTTTAAAGAGTTAAATTTTAAAAATTAAAAAAGTTATTGTGTCATGCGATAGAGAGATTTATAGATGTATTCATATAAACTTGAAACTAATCAGTTCAGTAGAGCCTGAGATATCGTGTACATCATCTTGAAAAAAAAGTAATTTAAAAAAAACGCTTTAAAGTTTCTAGTAAAAGTCGTACCATGTTGGATATCACATCACTGGAATAACTATGACTCGATAAATAATAGGGATTTCGAAAACTTCTTCCACATTCACAGTCACATTCATAAATATATAAAGTTGAGAAATAAGTCAAAAAAAATGTTTTTAAATTTCTAGACAAACTCCCTTAATAGTTTTGATATTGTTAGAATAGAGTTCGAAAATTGAAAAGATAAAAAATATGTAGCAGCAACATTAATTTTCAATATTAGAAAGCTGTTTCGATATAGAGAGATTATCGAATTGCACGTCGAGAATTTGTCCATTTCCATCCGAAATACCTGAGGCGATAATAAATTTTCAATTCAATCAAGCGTTGTTGATCTGCTACAGCGTTGTAATTTTTTTCTGAAGATCACCAAAACATGCAAACATCCAGCGACTGATTGATTATTATAATTTCTCCGGAATTGTATTTTCAGCGTTATTCGTTCTCCTCCTTAACACAAAATTTACAACTCCACCACGGAAACGAAAAAGTCAAGCATCCTCCGGCTATTATCATCACTAAAAATAATCAACAAAACCAAATAAGTGGCAGCTGAATATCCCCGACCTGATTAACGCCCCGACCAGTGGAATGGAAGTGTAAATAGGTGTTCTATTATGAATAAATCTTTGTCCTTGGCTTACGATTCTAACTTTCGGTGACGGAATGAGCACTGCCCCGGCCTGGAACGAATCAACGTTTTTAATCCGACTCGTGAATGATTGAACAGACACTCTTTCTCTGGGCATTACTCGCTAACTACAAAGTGGGACTAAGTGCTCTTCCTTTCACGACCATCCGACCCGAGTTTATAACTTATTCAGTTTGTTGTATCTGCTTCGGTTGCTTTCAGTTATTAGGAAAATTTGTAAAACACTCACTCAGGCCTGAAACTGACTGCGAATTATCAATTCTGCTTAATTGAAAATTGATGATGTCCATCGACACGATTTTATCGGTCGGCTAGGTTTGTTTATTGTAGTACGATTATGTGAACAGATGTCGCGATATCAGTACCATTATCATTGTTTTCGCTATGTGCAGAGTGGTTGCTGCGGAATCCATAATAACAAGCGATTCATATGAACCCAGCGGGATACTGGAGGGGTTTACTTGTTGCCCAACGTGATAGTGTGAATCTCTTCCCGCAAGTCGAACCACCGTCTCAGTACTGACCGCAAATAGATCATACAAGTCAACCGTTGTCTTTTCGTTACTCATGTTGATAATAATGATAGCGTAGGAACCGTGCTCAGCATCCCCCTGATCTTTGATGTAGCGTGCAAATCCGAAGACATTCTCAGTAAGTGCCCGAGACTTAAAAAGGCCGTGGGTAAAGACTCGATTTTTACGAAGCTTCACAGCATCCACGTATAACTTGTAAGTGCTATATTCCGCTTCCATCTGCTTAAGAAGATTGGTTTGGCGAAAGTACGGATGTATCGGTAACCATGTTTTGGATGCATTGGAGAAGCCTGCATTGTACGAATCATCCCACTGAAAAGGTGTCCGCTGAGGGTCTCTCGACTTCCACTTGTACTCCTCAGATCCAACGTTACAACCCTGTGGATCCCGGCTGTCCTCGTATGTGATGTCTCGGAAATCAAGCATTCCGATTTCTTCCCCATTGTAAGTAACCGCGACCCCCGGCAATGTCAACAAAAGAAGCAGCAAACCGTCGATACGGTCAGGTCCATAACGGCTACCCACTCGTGGTTGATCATGATTCCCAAGCTGAAAATGTCATTGCTTTATATTATTCTATCAACACCGATTTGCCCCCATTACTTACGACCCAATTAGTAACCTTTCCACGGGGTATATTTTCCAAAAATCGATCAATCACATTCTTGAAATCAATCGCCTCGGAGTGTTCATTCAAATCAGTTATCATAGCGAAGTTAAATGGGAAATGAGCTCTTTGTTCGGTACCATTGTCCGACTCATAGAAGCGCATTATCATATCCATACTAGTGTACGCTTCGGTCATCATCACTCTGGAAAGTAAGACAATTGGGATCATAAAGCTTAGGTATCGTGAATTGACTGAAATTTACATGGTGTCTCGATTATTCTCCTCGGCAAAACTGTCGAGCACTCGCCTCCAATGTCCGATAACATCGTACGTTTCCAGCTAAGATAAGATACAGATTTTGATTTAAGCGCTGGTAGAGATTTATATTGTATGCAATTACCAAATTATTCGTGTACATATGATTAGTGTAGCCATAACTCAACGGATCGGACGGATCGTCAACGGGTTCGTCTCGAAATAGTTCATCCTCGAACATGTGATTCACAGCATCGACACGGAATCCGGAAGCCCCTTTCTCCATCCAGAAGCGTAAAATTTCATCAAACTCTGCGATCACTGCTGGATTCCTGAAATTGAGATCCGGTTGGCCAACCTCAAACTGATGCAAATAGTATTCTTCTCGTATGTTGCTCCACGCCCAAGCCGAACCATAGAAAACCGAATTCTGTAGAAAGAATATATTGAATTGTGGGAAATATTTCCACCCATTCGCAGCATTTACCCAGTTATTAGGCACATCGGGTTTTTCCTGTCCGGGAATTGGCTTCCCCGGATGCCACACGTAATAATCCTTGTATGGTTCCTGCCTTAGTTCGGATTGTTTGAACCACGGGTGTTCAGTGCTGGAATGATTTGGCACAAAATCCAAGATTATTCGGATTCCATATTTCCCCGCTTCCGCAAACAATTCCTCCAAATCGTCGTTCGAACCGAACAATTCGTCCACCTCACGAAAATCACTGACATCGTACCCAAAATCTCGCTGAGGAGATTTGAATACCGGACTTAGCCAAGCCGCATCGATCCCGGTCTCTTTCAGATACCGCAGCTTAGCCGTTATGCCCTTTATGTCACCAATGCCATCACCATTGGTATCGTAAAACGAGCGCGGATAGATCTGATAAAATAATGCTGTCTCCCACCAGTCTTTCAGCGCCGACTGTCGCTGTCTGAGCCCGACAGCTACGAACGGAAGCACTAAACTCAGCAGAAATAACGTCTTCATTTTGAGTAAAACTCGGTCTTTAATCCCCTCCCCCACTGCGTTGTGGTCGACCAGAGTGGTAGCTGTCGCTGTCGGAAACACACTGACAATGTGAGATAATGTATTTGAACGTTTAATAAGCGACAGTAATCTTGCGTTATCATCTTTGTCTGCCGAGAGGCGAAAGATACTGACGATTTTTACAGATTATCGGGAACTTTATCGGAGACCAACAGCAGTAACACGATAGGAGTAATAACGGTGTTTCGAAACCGTTCAATGGGGTCCCGAAAAAATCAATTTGTTTATGTTTTGTTTACGGCTTAAAATTGTGGAGAAAAAATAGTTTTCGCCTTGCCCAACGGCTCAGATGATGGCACTAAAATATGCATATACACCCAGGTTTTTTTACGCGGGGGATACCAACCTCTTAAAAAACCGCATTAAAACAATCCGTGTTTATTGGAAAATCCGCTTAAAAAACCACGATATTTCGAAATCTGCGTTAAAAAAACCACTTTAATTGGAAAATCGGCGTAAAAAACAGGTCAACCTAAAATTACGTAAGTATCGTGACAGAGTGCGGCACTAATTCTCGTCATAAGCGCAGAGTTCCGTCGCAAGCACTGATTACCGTCATGTGCTCTGAGGGATCATGGAGAGCTGAGAGAGATGTGATATTGCTCACTTGCGTTAACTGTAAAATCCGCGTGAAAAAACCGCGTTAATTGTAAAATCCGCGTAAAAAAAACTCGTTAAAAAAACCGCGTAAAAAACCTGGGTGTAGATACCGATCCTGAGTGAATTTTTTTTTTATTTTTAGAATGCTTTCATGGACGTGAATTCAATATCATCTTATAATTTCTTATATGTTCCTTATAATTTTTTTTTCGCTCAGTCGGTGGTAACACTGCATTCCCCACTTTGGGACGATAATATTCGGCTCGTTCAGTCTGATCGGATGGTTTTTAGTGTCAAGATGTACAATTTACAAGAACGTGTATTTTCAGTGAAATCGTATTACTCGAGTAACCGAAACCTTAACGAAACTTCGTTCTCCTTTTGTTTTCATTTGGTAAGAGTTTCAACATTTCTCGTCGTCAATTACTTCTTCTGGGGGTACGTAAAGGATCATTGCTAATTTGACAAAATTTGGAGGAACTTAAAGATGAAATATAACGTCGAAGTCGTAATGTTAGAGTTGTGCATGAAGAATTTTGTTCACCGTTTAAAACGCGTTATCGAAAAAAGAGGTGGTCACATTGAAAATGTCCTAAAATGAGCTCTATTTTCGGGTTTTAAAAATAAAAATCGGTTCACTTTTGTAGAAATTACTAAAATTTGTTGCATGAGCGTTTAATCTGAAAGACCCTGAACGTTCTGATGTAGGACTACGTCTTTCAGTAAGGGTGCCAAATCAGATAAAAGGTAACGGTGTTATGGAATAATGCTAATAACGTTAATAACACTAATTACAATCCGTTTATAAATCCTCTAAAATTTATAATTTATAAATTAATTATAATCCTCTAGTATGTAAATGGTTTAAACTGATGAAAATTCCCATTACCCATACATTTGTTCTGTTAATTTTGTGTAGGGTAATTTGGGTGACTTGGACCATCCCTTTATCTGGTAATATGGTCATATAGTGGGGGTAATATGGACAGGTTTGTAATATATGAAGCGTAGAGGTTTATCGATTGCGAGAGGAATAATTTCATTCAACCAAGGTCTGAACTCATCACGAATGTCCGTTAAAAGATGAAAAAATCGAATTAATCCACCTAGAAGTGATATCGTGCTTTTCAGCAGTATATACGGACAGGCCCTCAACTATTTTGCTTTTGGTTCCAGTCAGCTTCCAAAAAGACAACATTTGGCGATTTGATTTCCATTTATAAACGCAGGGCATTCTTTAGAAATAGATTAAACAGACTTTTAACAGTCAATCTCACTCCCACTGGCAACTGTCCGTTTTACCCAACCAGTACAATAATTTCAATAATTAAAATTTTCTCACAAACAGTTTCACAGTTTCGGTTTTTGTTTTCCTTCTCCACTTTTGATCGGTATACATTGCCATAGGGTAGCTTGAATACTATAGAATGACATGTAGAAGGTGTTCTCATTAACAGAAATCTGAAATTTAAAATGTAACTATTCCGCGGTTCCCCTACTATCATTTACTAAAACTTTCGAGCTGCCGCGACGATGTTGCATCAAATCTATTGATTTCAAAATAGCGTTGATCGTATCGTAGCTGAGCCGATTTCGAAGTTCGGCTTTTGTTCTAATTTTGCTCAGAAAAAGATCGCTCGACAGTTGTAGAGAAGCGAGGCATAGTGAAAACGTTACAAACAAAGTATCGAAGCACTGAAAATGCGAGCGTCAATTCTTTTTAGGCAACCAATTTTAATTCATCAATCCTACACAGGTTCGATTCCTGAAACTGTGATGTCTTTGCACAGTAATTTTACCTTTAGGGTGCGGAAATCATTCTCCAGATCTTGTATATTTCCATCGTAAAACCCTGGAAACGCCTATAACACGACGAAAATTGTCAAATCAGAAAAGTTTCTGGGATTTTACATTGCCGCAGTCATGAGTGTCGGAGCATCGTGAATTCTGGTTTTCAGAAATTCGACTAGAATATCGTAAAACTTCCGAGAACAAACCACGTTCTTTTTTATTTCCATATTTAGTAACTGTCAGTCCCTATGATTAACGTTTTTCTGACGAAAAGCTCAATGTCAGTCCCTATGGACCGATACGGGGCTCAACGTAATGTAGTTAATGCAGCTTTGTTCAAATGTAAGAAATTTCACACGCGGAAAAAATCTGTACCAATCTATACTTTTTACTATATACTATATACTATATTTTACTATATTTTACTATATACTATATACTATATACTATATACTATATACTATATACTATATACTATATACTATATACTATATACTATATACTATATACTATATACTATATACTATATACTATACTATATACTATATACTATATTTTGATCATTGTTTAAGGTATATTGGGTACGCGAATTTTGGGTACGCGAATAATGATTATTACGCTGTTGACAGCTGGTTGCGTAGATACTGTCTGAAAATCGATACATAGCTGGTGGTATCGGTTCTGAAGCAACGGGGTGTCGCAGAACGAATCCCAATGAATATTTTGAAACCTTAGGACAATAATGTGATATTGGGGAATGTGAAAGGCCATGTAACGCTTTAGATAATTCATTTGTACATGCTGATAAAAACTATAGGAGGTTGTGTACAAGACATGACCGCATTGTTGACGTAGAACTACGCTGTTAATTTATTCAAGTTGCTTCGGATACTATTTTGGAATTTTGCGAAATTTTCATTTTGCACTATTCTCAAAAGAAACGCTTCTGTTAATACTACTGGCCTCGAGAAAAGTTGCATTATTTCCTCATTCTTGAGATAAGCACAGCTTTCTCCACGATTAGTGGAGAAAGTTTAGCCACTGACAAGTGAATCCAATTCACATACAAAAATCCAGAACGACATTTACTTTGTTGATGACTGAATAAACGAAATAAACTCTTTCTGTTAATCTCAATAAACTCGAAAACAGTTGGATTGCTTCATTATGATAAAAATTAGCGCAAATGCCATACTTGTCGAAGGCAGTTTTGCGATTGGCACGCAAACCCAAATAACTCATAACTTTCCAGCACGACATTCACGATGGTCTAGCTTGATATTCCCCAAATAATTATTTGGCACACAACCTTAACGCCTGCTCCACCCAATGCATTGATGCAATGTCAATGGCACAAACGAAGACCTTATGATGACGGAAAACAAGCGATGTTCACTGCTTCGAATGAAGAAATATTTGCCTCAGTAGAGATCCATTATTCATACCCTAGCGCAAATATTCCCCTTCCGCTATCTCCCCTCCTTGTCTATATTCATTATCATGGCTTCATAAATGTCACCACCAAACAATCGGCCATCATAGCATCAAAAAATAAGGCGATTGTTGCGATGCACACGGGAGCAAATACTTGAAAGAGCAGGCTTGAAGCAACTAAATATACGCACACTTATCTTCTTTTGGCGCTCTTCTTAACATAAGCCCTTTTTGTTAATATTGCCGTTCTCGATTAGTTTAGCTGTCATTCTTCGTGGGGAGTTTTGCCACTGTCATGTGAAACCAAATCACGAACAAAATTCCAGAACTATTTTTTTCTTGGTGAGCCGATGATACCCAGCTTGATGATTCCTCACACATAGTTGTGTAGTTCAGAACCTTATGCAATGACATCATCTCGATGGAATGATTGCAATGCCAGATATATCAGCGACTGAGTAATTTGGACGCGTCCACAGCTCAATCCGAAACGAAGATATGTGATGACACAAAACAAAGAAGAACAAGCGATGTTCATTGCTTCGAATACAGAACGATAAAGAAAGTTTGCCTTCCTTACTTGTTGAATTAAAGAGACTTTAAACTTTCATTCGTCTCAGGGTGCCTTCAAAAGACTTCCAAAACGCTTTTAAAAATTCATACAGCAGTAATATATCCATTGATGTGATTCATACTTTTGGCTGTAACTTTCCAATGAAATCAAATATCGAAAAATGCTTTTAGGACAACATTTCTTAGGACATAAGCTTAATAAAAACGCAAAACACTAAAACTTGATTTTTTCGATTTCACCCCTTAAATCTTCGCGTTCGTAGATTTTCAAATGATTCCTTCGGTTTCTGGTTGTTTGTAACCACACTGAAGCCGGAAAAACGAGAAAATATATTTCAGCAATGGCGCACATCACAGGGTACTGTGTTTCAATGTTGCGTTGTAACCAGAACTTGTGACAACCTTAGTTGTTCTCCTGCTTGAGCTCCTAATCTGTGCAGATGATAATCAACTTTTGTTGCATTATCACTTTGGCTCATTCCATGGCTGTGATATCGTGCAAATTTATTATCCATTGAGGAATTTAAAATTCAGAAGATCCTAAAACATCTTTGTTAGATGCTTGTGTAATGTGTCCAAGTCAGTGACATATATTAATATAACATGGTCTTGAAGCTTTTGTGACAGTTTTGACAAATGCGGAAACTGTAAATATTCTTTTCTTCTCAAATTTTGTTTTAAAAGTTACGTCAGAAAGGCCGATATTATTGATATTGTTTCAATCAAGTTGAAATTGCAGCTGCAGCTGAGGCTCTTTGTGGTCAGCGAACTACAGCGTGTAGAAGTGACCGAGCAAAGATTTTGTCGTTTTTCTCATATAGCTGAGTAAATAATCGAGTGTTCAAAGAATTCCTTCGAAGCTTTTTGATAGCACTTATAACATATAGTAAAGACTGATGCGATCGAGGGGTCAGTTTTTTTGCTACTAAATGCTGTGTGTGAATCACGCAGTGAATGACCAGTACATCACGCAGTAGTAACTTTGAGTGAGCTGTAATACCACGATGACGACCAACCATAGATGGTGCACCATCAGTCTCAATGTTGGAATGGCTTTGTCGGCAAAAAAACGTTCCACGGCCAGAATGATCGATTCTCCTCTGGTATCAGTCTTCATGTATGTGGCAAAAATCATTTTTGGCACATATTTTCAACTTTAATATATCGAACATACCCTAACAACAGAGCTTCATTGCTGGGTAATGTAGACTCGTCCAGCTGGAGAGAAAATTTGTTGGTCTATAATAAATTGAATATGATAATAAATTCCCTCTTCGCAACCCATCTCAAGTGCGCCATGCACATAGTTTGTAATTTATTGTTCAATCACTTTATTTTAGTTCACTTTATTTAGCTATGTAAACACGTTGTTGCGTGCATCCGTGGCCGTGTGGTTAGTGTCTCACATTATCATGCCGGGTGTTCGGGTTCGATTCCCGTTCTGGCCGGAAGATTTTTCGTCGAAGAAATTTCCTTCGACTTGCACTGTGGTCACGCGTATTCTAGAGCTTGCCCCTCGGAATACATTCAAGGCGTGTTATTTGGTTTAAGAAAAATTAATTTATTAAAGTATTAATAAATGACGCTAGTTAATGCATACGTTCCACAGGGAACGTTAACGCCATTCAAAAAGAAGAAACACGTTGTAATCTATTGAATTAAATTAGAAGATGAGTATATTATCTTTCAAGCTCCAACGTATTTCAGAACGCGAATGAACTTGCAACCTAAGGGCAAGCTTGTTGTACAGTAAAATATCAGGAACATGTTTGGACATGAATTTGATGATGATTTTTTTCGTGGTCAATCGCGTATTTGTTCAAAATACAGAGAAATTTAAAATTGCCTGAAGGACTTGCACGCTCAGACACATTATCTTACACGAACCCGTTCACGTCTTTTTACTTGCCGAATTAGTCATCTTGTACTTTTTTCTTTTCATCTCGCGCACGCTCATTGTCTTGTTGGGTTTTCAAAATGTACAGCAATAATAATTTTTACTAAAATATAAGTCATTCTTATAACAGATTGGTTCACGTAACACAACTTTTGCAGCTTTTTGAATATTTCAAATAAGTACTCGTGTTATTATATAGGGGTCGATTTTCAAACCTCGTCGATCTCCAAAATCAATTTTCATTTATGTCGACCCCTGGGAAACCAAAATCGACCCAGGGGGTCGATATCGACTACTTTGAGGAAACCTGCATGAAATGGTGTAAATAAACGAACATTGGAAGCATTTGTTCTGTGCATTTCCGTGCCTAACTTATCGTGGCGCCAATAACGAGTAACGAGCAAAGGACGAGAGTATAAAAAATGTTATTTGCGATATCGAAGTATGTGTAAACTGCGAAAAACACCACCGCGATATTATTTTATACTATAGCTATTCAGACACAGCATGCTAGACATATCTCTATATATAATCTTGTTTGGGACGGCGTGTTTGAGATTTTAAAAAGAAGATATAATTTATTTTTCACTTTATTTAAAACGACGAACGACGCGCGACACCGATACAGGATATAATAGAACTGAAACTGAACACGGGTGAATGGTAATGGTAATGAATTAGAGAGACTTTAAACTCTGAGAGTTCATTCGTCTCTTACACGGGTGAAGGTTCTGCTGTTGTATTTATTGTGTAGATTTGCTGATGCGGCTGGAATCGTCTCCTGGCTGGCTATTGGCTGACCTCGATCGTCCGATATTAGGAATGTGCTGATCGAGGTCCTTCTGGTCACGTAATTCATCGGGGGGGTGAAAAAGTGTCGTCCTCGGCACTTGGCTGGTCATTTTGGGTACACACATGATACGTTCTTCTTTTGGTGTTTATGTTTTCGGTACTGTCTTTGCTGGATGGATTTTATATGATAATAGATCAAAACCAAGATGATTATTAAAAGAGTTGAAGATAGAGATGTTCCTCCTACTAGAGTCCATTTCCATTTTTGGCCGGTTTCTTGTTGTAAGGATACTTCATCCAAATGTTTCCTGTTTGAAAGCGCTACTTCTTCTATTTTTGCAACGTCATGTTTTCTTATGGTTTGTTTGTTGATGAAAAGTTCATGGAGAGCTCCTTGGATTGTTTCAGTTTCGCTAATTTTCTCCTTCGATGTAAAATTGTGTCCCATGTAGGTGATTGTACAATTCGAGAAGGATATTACAAAATTTCCAGAAAGTAGCCTGTTACTTGGTCCGCAGTCTGAATGCAATTCATAATTATTCGCGTTAGTGATTAAAACTTTGTTATTGGTTATCAGTTTTGCTGAGGTTCTTTCATTCTTTTCCATGAGGCAGTGTGGTTCGTTGCCCATGATGAGTGGGTAAATACAAGAGTCTTTGAACTCTCTTGTGTACGTGTTTAATTGTACGTAGTTTTCTGGTTTTGATGTAGTTAGAAGTTGTCTGCCTTGCTTTATTACGAATTGAGGGTAATCTTTTATGACGGTGTCGTTCTGATTCAACGGGTATATACGGATAACTGTAGATTCTTGTGGTTCTAATTCTGGGACATGCAGAATGTAGAGCAGAGTGTTCTCACTGGTTGCTATCTTTGGAGTCACAAGGTTAAGTGTTTCTTCTGGAATCTCCGTCTGGACTCCTTGGTTGTTAAGGATAGTTTTAATCAAGTACATTTCTTTGCTAGATAATATTTTACTATTCGTAACGCGCATTTTTGAAAAAAGTATCGCTTCTTGGATGTTGATGAGGATTTTGTTGAGGGTGTCGATATTTAGAATAGTTGTGATTATGTCGATATCATCAAGAATGATTTGATTGATGTGTTGTTTTTCGATTATTTCATTGATGGCGGATGTTAGTTCCGAAATGCTATTGCCAATTTGTTCGTTGATTTTGATTTGGTGGTTGTTCTCTTCGACTAATTGGTTCAAGCTTCTGTCGATTATTCGTAGGTCTTGGGCGTCCGGGCTCCCGGCTATCCATTTCCATGTTGTACCGATGATGTCCCATCTCCTTGTTCTCTTATGCGTCGTTGGTTTAATGAGTAGAAAATTAGAGTACAATTCGCGTATTTTGTGTTTGCTAATTTGGTTAAGTACATTGTTCTGTTTTTGTTTGTGGTATACTAGGTTCGTAAGTTGATTGATTGTAATCTCTAGATCTGTTAAATTAATTGGATGGACAATCCTAATGTTCCCTGTCTGGATCTTACAAGGGTTTATCTTGTGCATCAAGATGAGATCTTTATGGAGATTTCTAATTGTGAGTTCTTGACATGAGGTTTTCGAGAGTACGATGATTCCTATGATTCCTATGTATGAGAGGAGCATCTGTAATACATAATGAGATAAAAGTTACACTATAATTTCTTCGGTCTTTTGATTTTATTTTTATGTCGTTTCACTCCATTGTTGTTTTTAAATGTGTGGTCTGTTACCGCATTGGCGTTGGTTTTGTTTGCTTTTGCTTGTTTTTTGGTTCGAATATTTGGTGTGACGAAAACTTCTTGCCCTTCGTTTATATTGGGTGGATCTTCTTTCTTTACATTCTGGTTAATAACATGTTTCTGTGACTTCTCCATGTTTACTTTAGCTTTGATGAACAATTCTTGTGCATCCCTTAAAATTTCTTCTGGGTTGACAATATTATTTTGGTTAAAAAGAATCTCGTTTGGTGTGTATTGAGTGGAAGAGTGCACAGTATTATTGTACAATGCTACAGATAACTTGACAATTGATTTAGTTCCCATGGTTCTGAATTTATGTTCATTGGTGTTAAAGATTTCTATAATAGTTGAGTGTGCACGTTCAATTTGTCCGTTAGACTCAGATGATGCTGCGTAATCTATTAGTGTTCCTAATTGAGCGAGAAAATCTTTAAGTTGGATAGACCTAAAAGTAGTTTCATGGTCCGTTATGATTTGTTTAGGCACTCCGAAGTTACTGATGTATTTTCCCAATGCTTTCTGAACATGTATTAAATTTTTTGATTTAAGAAAAATCATTTGCAAATGTTTTGAAAACGAATCGATTAAAGATAAAAAGCAATGTTTATCTATAATGAATATGTCCATGTGGACTATATCTAACGGTTTTTCAGTGATTGGTCTTGGGGATACCTTTATATTAAATGGTTTCCTCTCGTACTTGTGCGTGTTACATATTTCGCAGGAGTTTATAAACTTTCGAATTTTCATGCACATGTTGGGGAAGAAATACGATCTTTTAATTTGTGTTTCCACTTCCGAGATACCACGATGTGCCCTCTCGTGTTCTTTTACTATTATTTGATCTTGTCTGTTTTCGTTTTGGACATCTTCTACCATTCTGTCAGTAAATACAAAGTGTCCCTTTTGACTGAAATTTTCTTTGAAAGATTCCTGAATAGTTTGTATGAGGTTCTCCGGGGCCATAAGGGCTGTTTGTTTCCCGTTGTGAAAGATTTTTAGGAAGTGGGTTATTTGATCTTTGCTGAAGGAAGGTTGTGATACGATTGTCCTGTGGTAGTTTTGAAATAATGTTTCTTGAATGACGGTATCAAACCTTGAAATTCTGAAGATTATTTGGTTGCGGAAGTAATTTAGTGGACGTTCGGAGAAGTGAATAAAATAGTTGGAGGAATCGTCGGCGGAGTGAACTGTTTGTGAATCGGAGGAATTAGGGAGGTTATCGGGGTAGTTTGACTGCGGGGCGTTATTCATAATCGATGCTGCACCGTCCTCTTGGTTGTCGGGATCTGAAAAATTGGAAGTTGCATTATTATTTGTTATGTTAACGTTTGTTTCGATTGGCATCCTGCTCAAAGCGTCCGCTACAACGTTGGACTTTCCTTCTCTGTATTTAATTTCGTAGTCGTAGTTTTCTAAATCTAAGCGCCACCGTAAGATTTTGGAATTTTTGTCTGAGGATTTGATGAATATTAAGGGTTTATGGTCGGTTATGAGAGTGAATTTCTGACCATATAAATATGGCTTGAATTTGTTCACTGCCCAAATAATGGCTAGTGCTTCTTTTTCATTAGTCGCATATCTAGATTCTGAAAGTGTTCGGGAGGCAAATGCGATTGGTCTTTCAACATTGTCTTGTATTTGTGAAAGTACAGCACCCAGAGCAAAACCGGATGCATCTGTAGTTAATATGAAAGGATACTCGAATTGTGGGTACGCCAATATTTGATCTGTGGAGAGTATCTGTTTAAGTGTATTAAAAGAGTTGAGGTATGAAGGATCTTGTGATTCGACTGTCGAATCTTTTTTTAAATATTTAGTCATGGGGCGAGTGATTTTTGAAAAATCCTGAATGAATCTTCTATAGTATCCAACTAGGCCAATAAATTGTTTAATTTCCTTCTGATTTCTGGGCAGAGGCAATTGAATGATTTTTTCAATTTTTTCCGGATTTGGTATTACTCCTTCAGATGTTATTATGTGTCCTAAGAATTCTGTTTGTCTTTTGAGAAATTCACATTTATCTAATTGTATCTTTAAATTGAATTCTGATAAACGTTTTAACATTGATTGAAGATTTTCTAAATGGTTCTCCAAATTGTATCCAGTAATAACTATGTCATCTAGATACACATAACATTTCGTTCCGATATAATTGCCGAGAATATCATTCATTTCTCTCTGGAATGTAGCAGGGGCGTTTTTTAGTCCAAAAGGCATTCTGGTGAATTCGAAATGCCCTTTGTCTGTAAAGAAGGCTGTTTTTTCGATATGTTTTGGGTCCATTGGTATCTGGTGGAACCCAGATTTCAAATCAATTGTCGAAAAGTATTCGGATTTTCCCAGAGAATCAAGGATTTCTTCAATTTGGGGCATGGGATATCTGTCGTCGATGGTATGTTCGTTCAACTTTCTATAGTCGATTACAACTCTTACTTTGTTTTTGCCAGATGCGTCTATCTTTTTTGGCACGACCCAAATAGTTGAGGAGTATGGACTTTTAGATGGTCGAATAATACCATTGTCTAGCATTTCTTGTATCTGTTCTTGAACGTCTCGTTTGAAATGATGGGGGTATCGGTAATTCTTTGTGTAGATAGGAAGATCGTTATCTGTTAAAATTTTATGTTTGGTTGCTGAGGTGGAAGTAAGTCTTTCTCCTTGTTTCAACAAGACTGTTTGATTTTCGTAGAGGACTTTAATTAATTTTGATTTTTCTAGTGGGGATAGGTGATTCGTTCTAATGATATTGTCAATTTCTTTCTCGGATATGTTCTCCGTAGGTTTTATCGGGAAGGGGGAAATAGTTTCAAAGTTGTTAACGGTTAATTCAATTTTTGGTAAATTCGTGGGGTTTTTATATGCGGAAACGATGTTTATAGTAGTTTTATTGTCTTGTGCTCTATAGAGTCCAGGTTGAATAAAGGTCTTCTTATAAAGTTTTTGATATGTGGGAACTAACCAGTCACCGTTGTTTTTGGTTTCTATTGTTACGGAATGATTATAAAGTTGTTTTGAAGGGTGGAATTTCGCATATGAATATTGTTTATCTGATAGTGTTAAGGTTTCATTTTCGTAGTTTATGTGAGCTTTTAAGTTTGCTAATGATTCTGATCCTATCAGACCGTCGAAAAAATAATGGAATTTCAATATGTAAAACGGAATCGGTTTGAACGCGCCATTGAAAAGGTCTATTCGTCCTTTTTCCTTCACACTGTTGGTTCCGCAAACACTTTTGATTTTTGTGTCTGGTACTGTACTAGTTTTCTGTAGGATACCTGGTGCAATGATATTCTTGTTTGCTCCAGAATCTATAAGGATGTTTAATAACTTTTTGGTTTGTGGATGTTTTAGTTTTAGATAGGGAAGATAATTTTAGTTAGATCTTGATTTGTGGACCCCGAGTGAAAATTTAAGTCTAGGTCGTCATCTGATTCGCTATCTGATTTGAGATTTTCTGAGAATTCGTCGCCGGAGTCGATTTTCGTTACTTCGTGGTTGTTTATAGTTCTCTTATTTATTGTTAATTTACTGCGTGTGGTGCTTGTATCCATAGGTTCGATTTCATTTCGTTCTGGTTTTTGATTCTCGAATTTGAATGGTTTAAAGGTTTTATTCTGTTGGAAGGGTTTATTATTAGCCTTGTTTTCGAAATCTTTGTTCTCGTATTTTCTATTGAAATTACCGGGTGTCATAGTGTGAGCTGTTATTTCTTTAGACCTAAATTTACACAGAAAAGCATAGGCGTCTTCTATGTCCTTTGGTCTCGCTGCTTGGGCGTAGCCAAAGTAAGGTTCGGATAAACCAGCAATAAAAGCTGCTAACCCGTCCTCTTCAATGAATTCATTAATAGTTTCCCAATTTATTCGGTATCTTTCATTCTGTTTGGCTAATGTTTTTATGTTTTGGATTATTCCCTTCGATTTGTTGTAATATTTGGCGAAGCTCATATCTTTGGTCATCTTGCATTGCCATAGCTGGCATTTGTATGTAGAAAGCTCTTGACGATCACCAAGAGCATTCTTCAGTACTTCTGCTATACTTTCAAAACTGTCAGGGTTACCTGCAAGACATATTATGTCTTTTGCTTTCCCCTGTACTTTGTTGATTACCGCGGTGGTGTACATTTTGTATTGTTGTGGCGTAACAAGGGATCGAAAAGCATCTAGTGTTTCGTTCGCTGTTGTTAGCCATGCGTTTAATTGTTTCTGGTTGCCGTCAAAAGTCGGGATCATTTTTATTGGGTCGGGAATCTTGCATAACATCTCGAAGCTGATGGCTTGATTCTGAATTTGTTCCACGGTAGGTTGTACAAAAATGGGTTGTGCAATGGTAGCTTGATCTACCTGCATTGGATTATTTAAGCGTGTTTCGATTTGTTGGAACATTCTGTCATGTTCTTTTTGTTTAGCAGAGAATTCATCCATCATTTCTATAACTTTCTGCATTTGCGTACTAAATTGTTCCATATTTGGGCCTTCGTTTAGTGAAAGGTTGTCAATGGATGGAACTTCTTTGATTGGAATGTGAGCTAAATCCCCTGAATCAATAGAGGAGATGCTTTCTTCAGAATCTGAAGGTTCGCAATTACTGCGCCTCACGTTTCTAAGAAAATCGCGGGTTTTCTTCAGAGCAGTTTTTGTCTTTGGCATTAATAAGGCCGTTAAATGTGAAACAAATTAAAGCACACACGTTCTCTTAGAACTCGTGTGGCTCCAGATTTGTCCGCAATTGTGTTATTTGAAAACGGACACGTTCTCTTAGAACTCGTGTGGTTTCTAGAATTGTGTTTCTCTTAGAACACCACAATTCTGGATGGAGTAGGATTTCGCTTAGAACACTCCTTCCTCCGGGCAGTTAGTGACAATTGAAAATTATGTCCGAGTCTCTCTCTTAGATCGGACTCGGTGCACAAAAAAAAATATGCCACTGACCGCGGCAAGTTAATTTCTTTATAGCGTAAGGGGGATTTAAAGAAGAGAAAAAAACTTACCTTTGCAATCGTGTTTTGTGCGGGGTTCATGGTTCTTCCAGCGGTGAGGTGCGGTGCGCGGCGGAGACTCAACTCGAATGTCACTGCGCGAGCGGCGCTCGATGCTATCACTTAAACAAGTTCGTTTTTCGTAAATCGCGGACTCACTTTAGCTGGATTTACCAATCCTAGCTTTTGCACTGTTTTAACGCACACGTTACTTATTCACACACTGGAACCGCACGGCTGCGCCAATCTTGTTTAAAAAAAAAGATATAATTTATTTTTCACTTTATTTAAAACGACGAACGACGCGCGACACCGATACAGGATATAATAGAACTGAAACTGAACACGGGTGAAGGTTCTGCTGTTGTATTTATTGTGTAGATTTGCTGATGCGGCTGGAATCGTCTCCTGGCTGGCTATTGGCTGACCTCGATCGTCCGATATTAGGAATGTGCTGATCGAGGTCCTTCTGGTCACGTAATTATATATCTCAAAAGAAACGTGTACCGGCTACCACTTTCCGACGTCGTCCTCCATCACTTTGGTGGGACAACTTGGCTGGAACCATACAAACGAAAGTGAGGAATACTCTGACCGTTGGATTTTTAACTTTGCAAGGAAGGTTTGCCCCGACACCGTTCCTGCACAAAACGTCGTACGCGACATTCCACTTCAAAGCGGTTATGAGAATTTGGAATTCTCAATTGCTCTTCTCTCATGTAACAATTCAGCTCCGGGGTCGGACAAGATTAAATTCAACTTGTTGAAAAATCTTCCCGGCTTGGCAAAACAGCGTTTGCTGAACTTGTTCAACAAGTTTCTGGAGCTGAATATTGTCCCGCATGACTGGAGACAAGTGAGAGTGATAGCCATACGAAAACCCAACAAGCCGGCTTGCGATCACAACTCGTATAGGCCGGTTGCAATGTTATCCTGTATTCGTAAATTGTTAGAGAAAATGATTCTACTTCGTTTGGACAAGTGGGTCGAAACGAACAATTTGCTGTCAAATACGCAGTTTGACTTCCGCCGAGGTAGAGGGACAAATGATTGTCTCGCGCTGCTATCTTCTGAAATCCAAATCGCATTTGCTCGCAAAGAACAAATGGCTTCCGTTTTTCTCTATATCAAAGGGGCATTTGATTCAGTTTCCATGGAAATTCTCTCAGAGAAACTTCATAATCGTGGACTTTCACCAATTCTGAATAATTTCCTGTACAATTTACTGTCAGAAAAGCACATGTTTTTCAATCATGGCAGCTTGAAATCTTCTCGATACAGTTTTATGGGCCTACCACAAGGCTCCTGCCTAAGCCCCCTCTTGTACAGTTTTTACGTCAATGATATAGATGATTGTCTAACTAGAGACTGCACGCTGAGACAACTTGCAGACGATGGAGTTATTTCCATCACGGGTACTAATCCCGCCGTTCTGCAAAAATCCTTGCAAGATACCCTGAACAATCTGTTCACGTGGGCTCTCAAGCTGGGTATCGAATTCTCTACGGAGAAAACCGAAATGGTCGTTTTTTCTAGGAAGCACGAACCCGCCCAATTCCAGCTTCACCTATCCGGCAAAACGATCAGGCACTAGATGTTTTTCAAATACCTTGGAGTATATTTTGACTCTAAATGTACCTGGGGAATACACATTGCGTATTTGAAACAGAAATGCCAGCAAAGAATCAATTTTCTCCAAACAATAACCGGAACATGGTGGGGTGCCCATCCAGGAGACCTCATTAAGTTATACAAAACAACGATATTATCAGTGTTAGAATATGGCAGTTTTTGCTTCCGATCAGCTGCCAGGATTCATATTCTCAAGCTGGAGAGAATACAATATCGTTGCTTGCGTATAGCCATGGGGTGTTTGCATTCGACACATACGATGAGTCTCGAAGTTTTGGCAGGAGTACCCCCGCTTACTCTTCGGTTCACAGAATTATCCTACAGATTTCTCATCCGTTGCAAGATCATGAATCCATTGGTGATTGATAACTTCGAAAATCTACTCCAACTGACTCCTCAGTCAAGTTTTTTGTCTTTATACCATGAGTACCTTACCCATGAAGTGCACCCTTCACCAGGCATCTCCAACCAAGTTTGCTTCCCATACTTCTGCAATTCCTCTGTCATTTTTCATCTGTCCATGCGACAAAAAATCCATGGAATCCCAGATTACCTACGCTCCGATTCTATTCCGCCGATATTTTCGGCAGAATATGGGAAAGTTAGATCTGATAAAATGTTCTTTACTGACGGTTCATTCATAAACGGGTCCACTGGCTTCGGCATCTTCAATGAAAATTCCAGTGCCTCTTTCAAACTCAAAGATCCTTGTTCCGTGTATGTCGCTGAACTGGGTGCGATATATTACGCATTAGGGATCATTGAAACATTGCCCATCGACCACTATTTTATTTTTCCAGACAGTCTCAGTTCAATAGAGGCAATCCGCTCAATGAAAGCTGATAAACGCTCATCTTATTTCCTAACAAGAATAAGACAACTATTGAGTGTTTTGGTCGAAAAATTATTCAAGATTACCTTAGCATGGGTTCCCTCTCATTGCTCGATTCCGGGGAATGAGAAAGCGGACTCGCTAGCTAAGGTGGGCGCTTTAGAAGGCACACTTTTTGAAAGGCAAATTGCTTATAATGAATTTTTCCACATTCCTCGTCAGTATACGCTCGTTAGTTGGCAGCGCATGTGGAGTGGTGATGAGTTCGGTCGTTGGTTACACACGATTATTCCTAAGGTCTCGACGAGTGCATGGTTCAAGGGATTGAATGTAGGTCGTGATTTCATTCGCGTCATATCTCGGCTTATGTCCAATCACTACAACCTAAACGCGCATCTCTATCGCATTGGGCTCGCAGCAAACAATCTTTGTGATTGTGACGATGGATACCACGACATCGAGCATGTTGTCTGGTCGTGTATCCGGTTCCATGCTGCTCGCTCTCAGCTCTCTAGAGCACTGAGAGCACAAGGCAGACAATCGGATATCCCCGTCCGGGATATCTTAGGTAGCCGGGATCCTGATCTTCTGCTTCTTCTATACCTGTTCCTCAGAAACGCCGATGTCAACGTTTAATGATGTTTCCTTCGTTGTGTCCCCGTTTCATATCCCTCCTATCCGATCGATAAACTTTTACTTAGTCGCGGCAATACATACACACACTCTTTACAGATACACGGGCCAAAGGTTGTGCAGTCCACTGATGATTCAACAAGAGCCAAAGGTTGTACCGCTCATGACAACTCTACACGAGCTGATGATTGCGCCGGTTAGTGACCATTCTATCCTGGATTCCTCGAGTCGAGAAGACGCACCACGCTAGATATGGGGTACAGAATAGGGGGGCGTTGCTGATTAATGGTCAGCTGCATACCAATAGAAAGTATCCCATGTCGGGCACACGTACAGAGCATCGAAGACTGCAACATACCAATTATGAGAACACTTGTAATACTAACCTCGAGCCAACCGCGAGTAATCGGTTACATATTACTAACATAGTTGTAAGCAAACATTGTCGAAATATTGAACTCCCGGCCCCGTTAGGCTGACGCCATATGAACCTTAATAAAATATATATTTTGGATAAAAAAAAATATAGCTATACTTTAAAAAACATAAAAACGTTAGCGATGCAAACTCAGATCAGAAAAATGAGTCAAAAATCTTCCATCTTCACCTGCTTATAAAAAACCACATAAACCCTTTTCAGAACCTCAAAAATTTCCTACTAAAGCGCTGATTTTAAAATTTCTAGACATTCTAAATTCGTCTACTTTTCAATAGATTTAACGTGGAATTGCTTTATTCGTTTATCCGTAGAAACTTATCCTTGGCATTGTAATAATTCAATAAGTTAGGCTTCCAATCAAACTTAGCAGACAGGAATATATGAGCGCATAATTTCCTCAACTATAATCAACTTTTTACTTACACGCATGTCAGTTCGTTTTTTTTTCAATAACGCTCGCAATGCTTTTGTCAGCTCTCAATCCGATCGTTGTGCAACCACGTTCGTTGAGAAAGTTTCACATGGCAAGAAAGTCTGAAGAAATCACTTCACAGAATGCGGCGTTCAATAATAGGGATGAACTGTCGAACTAGTAATCAGCGCTAACTGCTACTTTAAAAATACAATTATAAACTAGTTTATATGATCATATTTTTGCGTAATAGCTGAATATTTACCGATCTTCGCGAAAAAACCTACCGAGCCAACATGTCAAATGCGAAACGAGAAATTTGCGCGCCTGCTTCATTATGCAAATTTATGCACCCTTTGCCCACTTTATATTTTACCGCGAGGCAACGTGGGCTCCAGACCGGCTGTTGCAGTGCGAATCCGGTGATATCATTTTTATTAATTCTATCTCCAGGGTGCCTTCCTGGATGTTATGGGGCTATTATTCGGTGCCCATTATGAACTCTTCGACATAAGCCTTCTTCGTCTTACAAACCAGCGAACGGAAAGCCATCCTTTCATACCAACAGAGGAGGAGTGCAGAAAATAAGCTCGCAATTTGCACAATAATGGGACATCCTGTAAGTGTTCCCTAGCGGCGTTGCGAAATCATTTAAAGTTGCCGTTGATGAGGATATTGTTGCCGACAGGACATTTTCCCGAGTAATTGTCAGGGTAGAATTTAAATTAAAATAGGTTTAGAGTACAAGGCCTGATTAAAGATTTTGATTATCCACTAGTGATGAAACTGATGAAATTTTTTTTTAACAAAATAAATGGGAAGTGCTTATACAGTCATTCCATGTCAATCCGATATAGTAGTTCTCAGATTTTCGTCAAAAGTGTTAATTTTGTTCTTTATCGCAAAACATTAGACCCGTATTTTTTTATTTTTTTGTTAGAGTGACCATTTCCATTTAAGGGTGGTCCAAAAATCAACTTTTCCTTTTTCCTCCTTTTTCCTAAAATTCCTTTTTTCAAAAATTCTGAACCTTTGAACCACTGAACCGATTTAGATAATCGACATATCAAATAGAAGGCAATGAGCTTCTTCTTCTTGAATGGCGTTAACGTTCCCTGTGGAACTTTTGCCGTCTCAACGTATGCATTAATTAGCGCCATTTATTAATACTCCGTAGAGATTTCTTAAGCCAAATAACACGCCTTGAATGTATTCCGAGGGGCAAGCTCTTGAATACGCGTGACCACAGTGCAAGTCGAAGGAAATTTCTTTGACGAAAAATCCTCCGGCCAGAACGGGAATCGAACCCGAACACCCGGCATGACAATGTGAGACGATAACCACTCGACCACGGGTGCACAAGGCAATGAGCTAGCATTTTATTAAAAAATATTGAACTAGAAAAAAAAATGGATTTCATTTTCGTTATTATTGATTGTAGTCGTTTTTTATTGTTTTGATGGCTTTGGACTAGAGGGCGCAATATATTTTTATATTTTTTCTTGAAAGCTGAGGATATTTTTCATAACATATCTCGATATCAGAGATGCTATTTTTTTTTGTTTTTGAGTTATGATTTTACAAAGTTAGCCGATGGCATCTCTGATATCGAGATATGTTATATAAAAAATCCCAGCTTTCCACAAAAAATATAGGGTTGGGGAAAAAAAAGTGTCGTATTTCTGATCGACATTTGACACTTTATTTAACATACTTAAAATTATCCAATTTAAGTCAAATATGCGCCGTTTTGTTCGCAAACTTGTTGCCATTTAGAAGGCAACTTTATTATTCCCTCCTTATAAAAACCCCCCTCCTAATCTGCAAAAAACTCAGACAGCCAGTTTTCGCAAGCCTCTTTTGACACTTACCATCACCAAGAGCGTTTTGCATGGACCGGAAGAGATGATAATCACTTGGAGCCAGGTCCGGACTATACGGTGAGTGTAATAGGGCATCCCATCCGAGCTCCCGTAGCTTCTGGCGGGTCATCAAAGATGTGTGAGGCCGAACGTTGTCCTGGTGGAAAACAACACCATTCCTATTGATCATTTCTGGCCGCTTCTGGTCAATCACCTGCTTCAAACGGTCAAGCTTCTCACAGTAAAGAACCGAGTTGGGGGTCTGGCCATAGTTGAGCAGTTCATAGTGGATGATTCCCTTCCAATCCCACCAAACACACAGCGAAACCTTCCTGGCCGTCAATCCGAGCGCGGTGAGCCGGCCCAAACCATCGCCAAGTTTGGGCCGGCTCACCGCGCTTCGACAACGGCTTTTTTCGCTTTAGGTTGTCGTACGTGATCCACTTTTCATCACCAGTCACCATCTTCTTCAAAAATGGGTCGAGTTCGATCCAGTGCATCAGCAGTGCATCGCAGGCGTTGATTCTGTCTAAAAGATTTTTTTGCGTCAACTCGTGTGGCTCCCATACATTTAGCTTTTTTTGGAATCCAATCTTCTGCAAATGGTTCCAAACGGTTTTATGGTTTATGCCCAGTTCCTGGCCAATCGAGCGAGTGTTCACATACCGGTCTACTTGGATGATTTCAACGATTTTATCGGTTTCCATGACAGTTGGCCTACCAGTACGGGGTGTATCTTCGACAGCCACTATACCAGAACGAAATCGATCAAACCAACGCTGTGCTGTGCGAATCGTTACAGTATCGGGTCCATAAAGTACACGAATTTATTCAGCCGCTTTCGTTGCAGTTTTACCTCGCAGGTAGTAAAAACGTAAAATATGGCGAATTTCTTGTTTGGTGGACTCCATCTTTGACGCACTATAACTTGAAACTGGAAAGGACAATCACAACACTGACAAAACGACACTTGTAGCACAGATTGTCGTCTTTAAATAGTCGTATAGTATGACCCCATGCGATAGGTACAACACAAGATATGTTTAAGTGCTGCCATATATTGACAATATACGACATTTCTTTTTCCCCAACCCAATATAATAAAATATAGCGCCCTCTATTCCAAAGCCATGAAAACAATAAAAAAACGACTACAATCAATAATTACATGAAAATGAAATCAATTTTTTTTTGCAAGTTTACTATTTTTAAATAAAATTTAATGCCTTCAATTCGATATGTCGATTATCTAAATCGGTTCAGTAGTTCAAAAGTTATGAAATTTTAAAAAAAGTCGTTTTTGGAAAAAAGAGGAATAAGTTGATTTTTGAACCACCCTAAAATGGAAATGGTCACCCTAACGAAAAAATAAAAAATACGGGTCTAAAGTTTTACGGTAAAGAACAAAATGACCACTTCTGACAAAAAATCTGAGAACCACTATATCGGTTTGGCATGGCATGGCTGTGTATCAACATTCCTGCTCAAGGCATTTGATTGTATGGATTGATTTTCACCAAAAGCATGTCATCTTCTGTCTTACTACATTTCCATCATGCTCGGTTCTTTTTGACATCGACTGTACCTGAAAATGAAAATGCATGAATGTGAATTCGCCTAAATAAATGTTGAACAGCGTTACCCATGTCATCGCGGGTGCTTTGGGCTCGATTCCCGTTCAGGGTTTTCTCGGTTTCTAGTGGGCCGATCTGGCTGATTGTTTTTTTAGCATGTAAAAATTAATGTAATCTGAATTGTTCACGTAACGGCTTTTGAAAATTCTCAAAATTGCCAAAATAGCGGCCATTTCAATAAAAATTAGATGGTTTTTCAACAAAAATCGCTATTTTGAAAATCATAAAAAACTGAAAAATTAAGATATCATAAAACAGCTACGTAATAACTTCGATAATTAATTTTTACATGCAGAAACAAAAAATTTCAGCCAGATCGGCCCAATAGATTCTGAGAAAAATGTATCATGGTTCTTAGTGAAACGCTTTTAAAAATTCATACAGCAATGCTACTTCCCTTTAAGTAACCCCATATTTCTTGCTGTAACTTTTCAACGGATGAAATATCGAAAAATTCTTTCGGCACAACATCTCTGAAGGCAGAAGCCTTCTTGAAAAGCAAAACAAAAATCAATATTTTTTACTTTCAAGAGTGGGCTCCCCTCATAACCCAGCTATTTTTTTTACTGTTTGGACTTGGGCCAACAAAGCATTTGCGACGCTTCCCTCGATGACAACTTCGGGTCCCGCTTGAAAAGAACCACGACCAAGGCGCCTCTATATATACCATGTGAAACAATCATATGTTCAACTTTCGCGAATTTATGTGTAAAAGAAGGGATAATTTTGTAAAATTTCGTTCTCAGCCAGTTCATCCACTACTCTCGCATGTGAAAATTCACATCCACAAACCGTAATCCCTTTCTTATTGAAGTGATGATGTTGCTTCACCTGTTATACATTTATACAAGCGCCTTGACCACGACGTTCCAATACACGACTGCTTAGGACGTAGGACTACGCATTCGTTTTTTTTTTAATTTGTTTATCATTTCGGATATTAGTTATAAACGCAAATAATTTCATAAATCACTCTTTATTAGAAAATTTCGGTGAGGCTGAAAAGGTAAAACACCCTTGGTTTTGTAAAAGATGTTCTGAAGGCGGCGATTCTTTCGAGCGATTCAACGAGTAAAATATTCGCTCACCTGCAACGATGATGCTTTGATGACCACCAAACGGGAAGTGAAAATTTTCCTCAGAGGGGATGTAATATTTATACGCTAACGACAACGTTATTACTGTGCAACGGTGGAATTTACGTCGCAACTATTTGTTTTTCGTTATCCCCATCGTTGCTCCTATTCTCACAGCTGCATAAGTCGCTGGTTATTGACGGCACGGTAAAGTTAGCCCACAAATGGACAGAACTAATGTATCGGATAATGAGAATGCTTACAATTTTCTACAATCTATACCATTTCCAGACTGTGGGATTGCAATTTCCGATTCGGTTGATATGCAAATCGTCAAAATACGTTCGCAGGAAAAATAGCTATTAACGTTAATTTTATGAAAACGTAGTCTTACGCCAAAAATTGGTAACACTGTACTCTTTGTTGTTATGTTGTGAAAACTGCCTTCAACAAGGATGGCATTTGCGTAAATCTTGATCATAATGAAGCAATGCAACTCTTTTGGAGGTTATTGGTATTACCAGACAGAATTTATTTCGTTTATTTAGTCACCAAAAAAGTAAATGTCGTTCTAAAATTTTGTATGTGATTGGGTTTCGCTTGCCAGTAGCAAAACTTCCTCCACTAACAGCTGCGCTTATCTCGACCATGAAAAAATTATAGGAGGTTGTGTCCAAGATACGACCGCATTGTTGACGTAGAACTACGCTGTTATTTGATATATGTCGCATGTTTATAACTTCGCATACTATTTTATAATGCTGTGAAATTTTAGAAATAACTGTTTGGTAGAATATCATGTCATCATGCTACATGTTATTCAGTTATATGCATATATCGATGGCTTGAAGCAACTAAATATACACACACTTATCTCCGTTTTTGCGCTTTTCTCAACAAAAGCCATTCCTGTTAATATTGCCGGTCTAGATTAGTTTAGCTGTTAGTGGAGACAGTTTTGCTACCGTCATGCTAAACCAAATCACAGGCAAAATCTCACAACATTTATTTTCTTGGTGAGCTTGATGATTTCCCACACAATCGTGTAGCTCAAAACAATGCAATGACGTAAGTTTGATGCAATGATTGCAATGCCAGAGACATCAGCGCGTGAGTAATTTGGTCGCGTCTTCAGCTCACTCCGAAACGAAGACATGTGATGACGCAAAACAAGGAAGAACAAGCGATGTTCATTGCCTTGAATACAGAACGTGACAGAAAGTTTGCCTCAGCGAGATCCACTGTTTATACTCTAGGCAAGTATTCCCCTTCATTCTTCTTCTTCTTTTCCTTTATTCTCGGGAACTTTAAATCTTATGATTTCCCCTTCGTTGCTCGTCGATAAGTTACCCGTTATTGACAGCTCTGTTCGGGAAAGCACACAAATGGACAGAACAAATGTATGGGGAAATGGAAACGCTTATAGTTTTCATGAATTTTAACCATTTGCACACCAGGGGATCGTAATGTATAGCATATCAAACAAATCTTAGGGAATTTTCGATTCGCTTGGAATGTAAATCGCCAAAATCCGTTCGTGGTAAAAATTGTTATTAACGTTAACTTTATTTCATAAAAACGTGACCTTTTTTCTGATTTGGCACCCTTTATGAAAAGTAATGCAACTTTTTTCGAGGTCAGTAATATAAACAGAAGTGTTTCTCTTGAGAATAGCACAAAATGATTGGAAGTGTTTATATTCTCAATCACTTAAGCCACCAATGTATGGCTCTGTATGCATGCATTGATGTGGTTATGAGAGATGGAATAATGGTGCTGGTGCAACAAGTATATAATCGCATGTAGTCGAGTGTATGTCAAAAGGCCATCGGAATAGCGTTCGAGATAAATTTTCAAAACAATACAAAGTGCGACATGCGAACAGCTTGTGTATTGTTCTGCGAGGGCAAGAATGAATCATCAATCAATTATCGTAAACTGATTCTACAATAAATACCATTTCAGGGCGAACAAATGATCCTACTAAACAGTAATTTCTCATATTTCGCAGCATTCTAAAATAATATCCGAAGTTACCAACAAGCGACTTGAACAAAATAACAGTGTAGCTCTACGTGAACAATGTGGTCGTATCTTGAACACAACCGCCTATATTTTTTGTACGATTTCACTGGATCACAACAATCACTTGGAGCAACTACGAATTGTGCAGTCTACCCAAACTCAATCTCAATTTGTAAAAAACAGTATAAAAGCATACTTTATCTCCCATTAGTAGGTGTCAAACACCTCCAGCTCTATTACTATCCGTGTTAATATGATGAGAATATACTCTATTAGTGATATTAATATTCATATCGCACAACCAGTTCACCTTACAATGGAGCATCTAACTTCTTGTTGCCGAAGGGCTTTTGGAAATTGCTAGCATATTTAGTGCTCCGCTTCAGAAACGCTACAACGCCTTTTTCATCGCCCACTTGTATGAATCGAACGTCGTTCGTACGAGGATCCGTGTAACCGAATAAGGGTGCTTGCTACCGGGCCCAGTTAAACGGTTTTGACGAGTGGCCAAGTGGCAAAACCGGTGCTCTGCTGTGCCCTTTCGGATAATTTAATTATGCTTAAGCGTATAAATTAGTTTCACGCCTCGTTAACTGGATGCGTACATGAGAAAGATTGACGTTTTACTCCCTCCGCAGAATGCCAGCTTTAGACCCAAAGGGCCTAAAATGGCGCAGTTTGCATTAATAGATGGCAAATTAATTTGCATTTAATAGTTCAAGCGAGTAGTTAGCCGAGCAAGCCAGCTAGTAAGTAGGACTACATCCCCCTACGAAGAGGGTAAATAAATTAAGACTGTAACGCTTCTAGTGTCATCCAGGCTGAGGCAACATGGTTTGGAAGCGATGATGAGCAGAGGGGCTAGAAGTGCAACATTCTCGGGCACTCCAGAATGATTGATGATGGCCAGATGACAAACCCTTTCTGGAGCCGATACACGTCACTGAAAGTGGCTACAAATGGGCCATCGGGGCACTGTGTGGGTGTCGTAGATTTGCCGGTTGATGCTGTTTGAGCGATGGGACATAAAATGACTTGGGCGATGCTGACCGATAAAGCTGGGCTGTAATGGAAAACTAATTGTCACTGTTCTATCTGTGTGTGTGGTGATGGATTCGAGGGAAAATGAGTCCACTCAAGGGCGAAATGAAAACGTGAAATATAAGTCAGTTTTTGCCGCCTGGAAAACTTTGATGTTCGTTAAAACGGTCCAAACGTAAATGGATTTGAGTTCGCATTACTTTTGTTCCGTTCTCTCCCATTGCTTTTCAGTATTTCGTAATATGCATTGCATTGTGGCACTCGTTTTTGCAACACTCGAAACTAGCGATGAATGCTAAGCGTTTTATCTGATTTTGTTTAGTCTCGGAAAATGTAATGCTTTTGCCATTTGTTTTAAGTGTGAAACATTCTTTGTGTTACATCTGCATAACATACTGTTATACTCCTCACTTTAGATCATCGAAATTTAAACAAACAGGCTATTTACTATTTTTACCTTACTCCCATGTACAAAAACCTACATGCTAACAATTTGGCCCATCTGTGCCATGTAACGTGAACGAAATATATCAGGCGCTCTGCCGACATATGTTATTAAAATTCACTCGATATATTACTGCTTTCTTTTGTCAGGACTTTCCACTGGATTTCATTGTTATGATGATTACTCACTTCCTTGTTTGTGTAACATTGCTACTCGACTAGACCATTAAGGTTCGAGGGGTTCATCGTAATCCAACCTCTAATTTACGCTGTTTGTGGCGCGCAGCGCAACCCCTTCATCACCCGACCCACACTAGCTTCGTGTGTTTAGACTTCAAGCACAATTAAAATTTCAGTTCTACCAAATTGTTACAAAAATAACTTTCAACTTGGGACCCCTCTTCACGGAATTTTCTTCCGCTATATGACAATTTTGCACAAGTTGTTCCGGCATCAACCGGGGGGTTTTACACTCATGAACACTTCCTAGGCATTCATCGTGACAAACTATAATCGACAGGCTGGAAGACACATCCGCTTCACGTTTGAGCCTCCGCCATGACGCCTCATGCTCCGTCGGGAAGCGCTCGAGAGACGAGCAAGATGTTGACGAAGCCTCCGCCGTTCCATATCAAACCATTCGTACCAAATGAAACAACGGTTGTCATCGTCAACAAAACACAACTCGTGCACATTTCAAGCTACCCCTTCCACTGGCCGTCTCGTTTTGTTCAAATGAATACATGCTGCCAGTAGACGTCAGCATCGACCCTAGCTCTAGCAACTGCAATGGAACATCTTTCCGAATCTCCCCCCGAACGAGATAAACGCCGACAAGGTGTATCAAGAAATTTATTGTGATGCTGCCTTCTCCCGTGAGCGCACGTGACATCGGCGAACGGTATTGATAGTGGGTGTTTTTGAATACATGATGTGGTATAAATGAGCCAGATAAGAACCAATTTTTATAAAAAAAAACACTTAGACCAAACATGTAAACCCTGTTCAATTTGTATGATTATTGTTTTTGGATTTTATTTTAGTTTTCCCTATGGGATGCATAAATATCAACCATTTATTCGGTACATCGCTTCAATTTGATATTCAGTTATAAGAACCACAACTTGAGCAATCATATAATCAAACGTCAAATCATTCCATCGGAGCACCGGAATGATATCCAGCAGTTTAGAAAAAAAAACAGTTTTACTCACTGCCAATCTACAAATATAAAAATGGATTTCTGTCTGTCTGTATGTCTGATTCTTATGGACTCGAAAACTACTGAACCGCTCGACATGGAAATTGGTATTATGGGTTTTTGGGGTCGAGGATGGTTCTTATGATAGTTCGAGACCCCTCCCCCTCTCTCAGGGGGGCAAAATGAAACACAAAGTTGTGCATTAATCGAGAATCAATCAAGCTAACGAAACTAAATTTGGCCTGTGTAGGTTTTAGGGTGCTCTCTAAGGGGGAGCTGCCATTCAAATGAAAGATGAATTTAGCATTACTCGAAAACTATTTAAGCAAATGGACCCAAATTTGGCATGCGAAGGTTTTAGGGGACACGAAACGTTTCTCTGGTGAATTGACATTCCTTCCCTCTCTCTGCCATAGAAATGAAACACAAATTTCTGCATAACTCGAGAACTAATCAAGCAAATGGAACCAAATTTGGCATATGAAGGTTTTAAGGAGCAATAAATGTTTCATGGTGGTTTCACACTCCTCTCCCCTCTCTAAAGAGGGAAGGAGGGAGGTACTGAACAACTCGAGAACTAATCAAACAAATGGAACCGAACTTAGCATATAGAGGTTTTGGGGGATCGATAAACGTTTCTATGGTAGTTCGACACTCCTCCCCCCTCTCTAAAGGGGGGCTCCCATACAACTGAAACATAAATTTCTGCATAACTCGAGAACTAATCAAGCAAATGGAGCCAAATTTGGGATATGAAGGTTTTTGGGTACGAGAAATGTTTCTATGATGATATGACACCCCTTCCCCCTCTGGAAAGGAGAGGGGGTCTCATAAATATAATGCACATATTAGGCTGTCAAAAAAATTCTGCGGTATTTCCGCGAGGTGTCGTTGTAAGCGCGTAGTTCTAGTTGTATTCATTGTATCGAGTCATACTATAGCTTGTCGGAAAGGCATTTTTGCGCGCTATAATATAGTCCTTGACAGTGTTTTGTTGGGTTAAGTCGTTCGTGAGTTATAGTGTCGCAAATATGCAGCAAAATAAAGAGAAAATCCGACATATTTTACAGTACTACTATGACAAAGGCAAAAATGCATCTCAAGCTTCCAATAAAATTTGTGCAGTATATGGACCCGATACAGTTTCCATTTCCACCGCACAACGATTGTTTCAACGTTTTCGTTCTGGTGTAGAGGTCGTCGAAGATGCACCACGCTCCGGAAGGCCTGTCGTCGAAAATTGCGACAAAATCGCTGAATTAGACGAGAAAGACCGGCATAGTAGCAGCCGTAGCATCGTCCAAGAGCTGGGGATAAGTCATCAAACCGTTATTAACCATTTGAAGAAGCTTGGATTCACAAAGAAGCTCGATGTATGGGTGCCACACACGTTGACGCAAAAAAACATCTTTGACCGTATCGACGCATGTGAATCGCTGCTGAATCGCAACAAAATCGACCCGTTTCTGAAGCGGATGGTGACTGGCGATGAAAAGTGGGTCACTTACGACAACGTGAAGCGCAAACGGTCGTGGTCGAAGCCCGATGAAGCGGCTCAGACGGTGGCCAAGCCCTCATTAACGGCCAGGAAGGTTCTGCTGTGTGTTTGGTGGGATTGTCAAGGAATAATCTATTATGAGCTGCTTCCCTATGGCCAAACGCTCAATTCGGACCTGTACTGCCAACAACTGGACCGCTTGAAGGTAGCCAAGTGACTACCACCTGTTTTTGTCCATGGCGAACGAGCTAGGTAGTCAGAAGTTAGCCACAAAAGAGGCCTGTGAAAATTGGCTATCCGAGTTTTTTGCCAATAAGGAAGCGAGCTTCTATAACAGGGGTATTATGAAGTTGGCATCTCGTTGGGAACAAGTCATCGAACAAAACGGCGCATATTTGACATAAAACAGATGATTGCAACAAGTTTCACTCATAACAATATTTTTATGAAATTTAGCTGGCTGAAATCAAACGTCTTCATTAAGAAGAACATACGAAGAATATTTTTACTAACCATTATATCATTATTTGTTCATCTATCTTTTAACAATTCTCAGATAGCCAAGCAGCTCTTAATGCAGTAAAAGCATACACATGTCAGTCAAAGCTAGTTTGGGAATGTATTTTATCCTTAAAACAACTAGCTTCTACTAACGAAGTTAGCCTATACTGGGTGCCTGGTCACTGCGGTATAGAAGGTAATGAAAAGGCCGATCTCTTAGCAAGATTAGGATCTTCAACTAAATTCGTCGGGCCTGAGCCATTTTGTGGATTATCTACATCATGCATGAAATCGGAGCTCAAAACCTGGGAAATATCAATGATTGAATCCAACTGGAGGGCTCTATCAACACCAAAACCCAAATCCAAATTATTCATTACACCTTGTACTACGCAACCTACTCAGCTTGAATAAGACAGATTTGAGTACATTAACCGGTCTATTGACCGGACACTGTCCGAGCAGGTATCACCTTAAAAAAATCGGAAAACTGGCAGATGATAACTGTCGTTTCTGCAATTTCGAAGCTGAGACTTCGGAACATTTACTGTGTCAATGCAGTACACTAATTCAGCGAAGACTGCGAATTCTTGGAAAGGGCATTCTTATGCCTAACAAGATTTGGTCTGCTGAACCAAAACAGGTAAGGAACTTCATAAAGGAAGTCATACCTTCGTGGGGGGATATGCAAAGTCCTGGTGCGACTATCACTTATTCCTTGAGTGATGGAACGAACTGACACTGCATACATAGCAAACTGGAGTGCACTACAATAGATCAAACTTATCGTCGCAGTGGTACAATGCTCCTACAGAAGAAGAAGATCTTTTAAAAATAAAACAAAAATTGAGTGGAGAAAAAATATTCATAACTAGAATAGTTAAGAGTTGATGAAGTGAGAGGGTTAAAAAAAGTTGTGCCATGGCGTACACGACTCCAGCCCTTATAGTTATCTGAAACAAAAAAAAATCGAACAGATTCTGAATCAGTAAAGATGCCGCTATCGCATGAACCTCAGACAAGTCGAAAACATCTTTTTTGACAAAATAGCGGCCGTTTGAAAAACAAAATGCGATTAAAAACGTTTTTCCTTACGTTTCCCGATTTTTTTTTAAATAGTAAAATTTTAAAATATTGTTTTTTAGAGGTTCATGCGATAGAGAGATGCCTGCAGATTGTATCCATATAAACTCGACTCGAACTTGAGATATCGTGTTAGCCAGTTTGAAAAAACTAGTTTCGAGGAAACGCGTTTGAAGTTCATTGTAATGGCCGTACCAGGTTAGATACCGCATCACTAAAATGGCTCTAACTCGATAAATAATAGGATTTTCAATAGTTCCTTTCTAAGGTATGTTCTTGAATGCCTGAACTACAGAAATATGAAGGAATAAAATTTAGATTTTTTTCAAATTTCTAGACTAGAATACTCCCTTAATCTAATCACTAACGCATCACAATGTATGTCGATTAAAAGCGTAAATGAGAGTGACCCGGGTGACCCGAGCAACTTTAACAGTTACAATTTTAAACAAGTCAGTATTTTGCCCACAGAATGCATTATAAGGCCCACTGTGCAAACTGGAATGGATCTGTCGATATTGTTGTTCAGGAAAGGCAATAAGCAGACGGAGGCGTCTCTAATCGTAAAATGGCATACGGATGTCGGGAGAAAGTACACACACACGTACGGTTCACTCTCATCTCAGGACGAGGACGAGACAGCTTAAATTATTGATGACAATTTCCTGATGCGTGTATACATTTTAATTTAATATTTTCACCAGGATGAGGGAAAATTGTTTTCTAAATATTTCATGCGTACGCTATCTTCGAGTCCATCGTCTTGCTTAGCTTCGTCACGGACTAGCGGAAAGCTTCGGTCGAATTTGGTGAACCAGAATAAGCAAGCTTCATTGTGAGATATGACAATAATTGTACGAAATGCACGCTAGTCACGCACCGGGCGAAAATGAACGGGGAGGATTCGAAATGACAGGTGAAAAAGTGTCAATAAAAATAATTGTCCTCGACAATCTGGCCAGAGAAGGATGATTGAATTAGGCAGATTAGACAACCAACTTCCCCTCAAAACTATTTGTAAATAAGTAAAAGCACTTTAGGTATTTTAGTGTATCAATATTTACGAATAGAAAATTAATTCTACACGTTTTCCCCTGAAGGCACAGGGCATGATTTAGAAAAATGATCATGATCCGGACAATGCTGGAATGGCTAATTGGCGCAATACATCACTGAAATACGAAATTAATGAAAAAGCTGTCGAAAGCCATATTTTCTCATTATAGGAAAATTAGCGTTAAGAAGCCTTCACATCGCTGGTTGCCTTCTTCAGCTCGCACCGACAATGACTATGTGTATCAATTAAAGTCCCGGGAACATTCGGACAAATTTATGCAACAAGGCATCACCCCTCGTTGTTTTGGGAGCACAAAATGCCATTTCAATAGTGCCTCCGGGGAATAATCTCCGGCGAGCTATGCTCGAGACAAACACTCCCCCAGCGAACACTGCAGTGAAAATGAATTTAATCCCTAACTAATGGAAATGAGACGGGCCATGTTCGAAGAACAATTGACCTGGCTCCCACGAACGGGATTCCCTGCGGCGACTAACTGTAATGGGTTGGCTCTATCTCAGAAGCAGCAACGATAGAGCAAAATCGACGCTGTAATGTACCTCAAAAGGATATACCATTTATCGCCTAAACACATGTATTATTGTGGCCCATCGCATGCCCTACGCGAAAGCGTGCACTATTGCCGTGGATCGGAGCATCCGAGCGGTATCGATTCGGACAAAAGCTGATTTGGCCATATATATGTTCCCGATATTACCGGATCAGAAACGCGATAACTTTACGTCGTTCAGCGGTTACAGAAGACAACGATTTCAATATTCACGTCAGATAAAGTGAAAAACTCATTTCTGCGGTAGAAATAAACTTACGTTAAATAATCCAAATTCTTGCACATCATGAGCTTTAAGCATTTCAAACTTTGTCAAACGCAATGTTCATCATGGACTTATTCCGTAAAATCGGATTTCATCCCCTGAACGTTTATACTATAACCATTCACTACCTCATAACATCGATACGATAAAATCTGAAATTATAGGGAAGAATCTGTGGTTTTAAGAAGTCGATTCGGTGTCTTTTATGCTTGATTGTACCCTGGATAGAACAGCTTGATATACACTGCGTTTCATAACTATAGAACCACCCAATTTATCTGAGTTTCTAGAGATATGTAAGAAGTCGGTTGAATTGAAGTATATAGTGTAGAATACAATAACTATCTCCATTTATTAGACTGGCCATTTGAACTTTATTGTTGTGTTCAGGCGCGAATTATTCAAAAAACTAAAATTTCAATGTTTCATAACTATAGAACCAGATGGAAAAATTCTCACTCCTCCACAAAATTAGCGTCAGTTTCACATGAATCACAATAAGTTTCTAATTCGTAGGTCATCTTTAGTTCTCAATCAGTTCAAATAATCCATTGGGGTGGTTCCGACCAAGCTGCGCCATGTTGTAGTGCGTATCTCGTTCTACGCAGAAGATACTGCTCGTTTAAGCTCTTCGAATCACTCATACTGCTTGTAAGCTGCATCTACTTTTCGTACGAACACTCGTCATATGTTCTTGATAGCGGTTTGATTTGGTAAACAAGCTGACCAGTCCAGAATCTTAACTCCTTATTCATTAAACCATGCCATGACCTTCCGGATTTTATGAATTGATCCAATTATCACGGTGTTTTCGATGCAAAAACAGAAGTAAATGGTTCTGAAGTACTTCATTGCACTTCTGACTGTGCGTTCGAGTTGATGAAAAGCTATCTGAACCAGGCCTTTTTGAAACTATTTCCCTCAAACCATCAAACTGCCGCCTGCAAAGTTACGAGTTGAAAAATTACATGACACGTTCCGTAAGTCTTTCCAGTACGAAGAAATTCTATTCAAGCTGAATTTCTTTTTATTAGAGAAGTTCTCCTGAAATAGTGAAACCCATGGGATTAGCTTCCACATTAGTTTTTGGACCCGCAGTTTGGGAGATGGAATTTTTACGGTTTAGGGATAATTTTCTCAAAAAAGCACGAATGAACAGTCAGAAGTGCAACGAAGTACTTCGGGATCATTTACTTCTGTTTTTGCATCAAAAACATTGTGATAATTGGTAAGGTAAGGTAAGCAACAAGCATTGAAATTATTATGTTATTAACTGTTCATGTTCATCGTTATTGACATTTCTTCCCCGGAAACACGCTCTTTTCATTTGTTTGCCATTCTTTCTGAGGCAAACATAAAAAATGTAAATTTGACATATTTGACTCTACATAATGTGATATTTTGAAAACTATGTTATTTTCAGTATTTAAGTAAATTAATTTTGAAATCATGAGTTTTTAGGTAAGGCTACAAAGTTTTTTTAAAATAACTGAGGCTACAACATTGTAGAATCATATTTACCTCTATCTATAAAGATTTTTTTTTTTTTTTGTCAATGTTCAAACAGTTTATTTCAAAAAGTTCTAAAGAATAATTACAAAATAATTACTCGAATGTCGTTTCGAGTTCAAATTCTAAACTAGCTATATCAATTACGTTACTACATTGCATAATAATAGTTACATATTTTACAAACATTTTGAGAATTACAATTTTTTTTGATTTTTGTATGCTCCTCAATTGAGGTCTCAAAAGCTCCCCTATTGAGAGTCTGCGCCATCCATTGAGCAGAGTAATTAATTTTCGCTGCAATAGTCTCCAAGCTGGCTCCACCCGTACGCACTCGCTCAGTTTGTGTTCTAATGTTTCGCATCCAATGTTACAGAACAAACAGCTCTCACCATCGGTTCTATTCATTCGGTACATCAATTTTCTATGCTCAAGCTTTCTATGGGTCAACAAGAAAAGAGTACTCCGTTCACTCGAGGTCAGCTTTCGAAGCGTAATGTTCTTCCAAATGTGTCTCCGGTTCACTGCTGGACACTCACGAGTAACTTTCGGTATTTCAGTTTGTTCGATGTAATGGTTTTGTATAGTATCGGCGGAAGGATTTTGTTGGATATGTGGAGGGAGATTTGGGAAAATCTGCAGGAGGGGTAGGATTTCGCTGGGAAAGGAAGGACATATAAAAGGGAAGTGACGCTATATCATTCAAGTGTCTATTCAACAGTAACGCCTTGCATTTAAAAGCAGGCAACTGCAATTTCAAACCGCCTGCTTCTCTGCTACGCGCCAGTTGTTGCATTGGCACTCGTGTCACGATTCCTCGCCACAGAAACGTTCTCATAGTCGCTGTCAGCTTTGCCGTATGCGCGGCAGTCGGTTTAAGAATGGATGCGAGATACCATAACTTCGACGTTATGAATGTATTGAGTAGTGTCAATTTTTGATGCAAAGTTAGCGTACGATACGATTGGAGATAAACTTGCCGAGAGAATGTACATACAAGCGCATCCCAATTTAGCTTATTCATCATCCGTATGGAGTTAGCAAAGGTTACTCCCAAAATGCGAACGGTATTGGCGTTTGGCAGCCACGGCATGGTGAGTGGCATGTCGTCAGTGTAGCCCACCGAGATCGAAACAGATTTCTCTAAACTTAAACTTGCTCCAGAGACTCTCTCGAAGCGTTGGAATGCATCTCGTATACTACCCATTTTTGTACTACACGTGCTTATTACCGAAACATCATCGGCGTACGCAACAACGAGGTCAGAACCACATATCTCCTCGAGTCGTTTGAGCAATGGGTGCAAATAAATTACGAAGAGCTGCATGGAGAGTGGATCTCCCTGACGAACCGACCTTTCGATGGGGAATGCTACCGAAAGACGCCCGTTTATCAATATGCGTGAGAAAGACAAATCTCCGATTTTGACGAGTAAATGTACGAGATTCGGATTGAACCCGAGCGAGCACATGTTCCGAAAAAGAAAATCCCGATCAACAAGATCGAAAGCGTGACGGAGATCGAAAGCTGCCAGTAAACCACGTTGTTTACATTTAATCAGACGAGCGATGCGATCCTTGAGAGCGAGAGTGGCCTGAAAAATGTTTCGGCCGGAATTCGAGCATTTTTGGCTGTCGGTAAGCACATGATGGGCACTCATCGTCCTATCCAGACGCTTCTTAAGAATGCGGGAGAGTATTTTATAATCAAAGTTGAGTAACGAGATCGGTCTGTATGCATGTACCGTTTGATCATTCCCCTTCTTTTTCACGAGGACGATCACACCGTCAACAAATTCTGCCGGAAAGTTCCCTGACAGTGCTTCATTTATAACGAGAGTAAGTTCTCTCCAGATGACATCAAACGTTTTGAGGTAAAACTCTCGTGGCAGAGAGTCTTTGCCGGGAGATTTGTTCGGGCTGCTTGTCTTGATGGCAGTGATAATATCGGACGGAGTTATTTCATCCATACAAGATTCACTTACGGGATCGTTCTCTGGAATCACTCTCGGGCACTCGAATGTGTTTTCTTCATCTCTTTCCGTCTGACCCGTAACATATATCTATAAAGATAGAAATATATATTTATAAAGATATAAATATATATATCTATAAAGATAAGAAAGTTAGATTTTTTATTTGATCGATAATTTTGGTCACCCTATTTTATGTGACAACTTTATCGAAGACAGTTTTTGTCTAGAGAATAACTGTCGAACTCTAGATGCAAATTTCCACTTAAATGCACTTCCTGGACCATTGTGTAGTATTCAAACAATAAATCCTTCGCTCCAGACATCCCCCACATAAATAGCTTAAGTTAAATTCGTTAAGTCGAACGGATTACCGTATGCGAAATTGGGATTCGTTGGGGTATTTCTGATTCGATCGGATTTTTAGAATACGGGTAAGTAGATGATCAGTACACGGATCTGGAATTTTCAGGTAAATTACACTCTCGATTTCTTCAAGGCGTATTTTGTCGACGAACCAATCTAACAATGTGTATATCGGAAGTAATCCTTGTTTTTGGCATCCAGCCGAACACATCCCGCAACGTATGAGACCGAATACATGTAATAGTGTATTGAAGCTCATTGAACATTTCACTTTTACTTGAACATACGTGCTGTAATGTCATGGCAATGAATCGCGTTTTGGCCTAGCAATAACAGATTCTGTGTCGGAGTTGCTCATGACAGCGTCTCGCAAGTAAATGTATTCTACCTCACGCCGCTTCTGTTGATTGTGTTATAGGAACTGTACTCGCTCGCTCTCTACCATCGCTTACATGTTTACCATGAAAAGTTGGAACAGCTCACGACATCGGGAGATGGTATCGTCCAGTTAAAGGATGGGTAAAGTTATAGAAATCAATGGAGGATATTTTCATTGGAATAATTTGTATAATTTTTCTCTAATAAATCTAATAAAGAATAATAAAGAAAAGTCTGAGTCTGTTTCGGACAAATACATTTTATAGTAATTAAAATAAAAGCTTTCTGAACCACCACCACCACCACCACTATTGTATTCATTAGGAAGCGAGAAATGTTTCAACTCTACAATTTCAAGACTGGAACAAGCTTCGAACGTAGTCATGGCATAATTAATATCTTTCCCTCTCACAAAGGGAAACAAAATTAAAAGGTGGGCTCTTGAAAGTGGGATTTTAGAAGGAAGAGGGGACTACTCATGACAATATCTAACTCAAAATTAGTATATATTATGCTGCAACACAGTAATGATTTTCTGATTGATTTCCTAAAACACGCTATTGATTTTGGGACATGACAAAGGCTGTTTGAATCTAATTTCTAAATCTGTATGTATTCCACCATCATCTTACAACTATAAATTGCAAAGGTTCGATTTTCTGGCGACATAAAGATCGAATACTGCAATAATTCACGCAAGGTATGCAAATCGTAGATAAGATTAAAAAACCCGTATTTATGCGTCATTTCGATGCCGAGAAAATTTTCATCAAGTCCATTATTCCACCAGCCTAATCAATACCTTTCAACCCACCACAGAGACGCAGCTACACGCGGAGAGCCGTTCAACAATAATGCGCCCCGGCTATTGGGTCATTGTTCGTGTTTCATCAGTGAAATAATACAAGCACTGGCATTCTCTAGCCTGAGAGGCATTGTAAACCTCGAATCGAGGCAGGATTTGCTGAACCTGCATACGCTGACCGTGGCAAGGATTAACAAAACAATTGCTCTCCAGTTGCCGGGTCGACCGATAAATGTTGCATCAACACATTCACCAGTCAGAAAAGAATGGAGGGGCACTGGGAAATTCTACCGGTGGGAGTTATGAGTGAACGTATTGAACGAGCAGACACACTGAAACTGAGAATCCACTGAGGCACCACTGAATGGCGAATCGCACCGATCATATAGAAGGGTTGCATTGTCACATAGTGTTGTATTCGATGAAAAACTGAGGCCTAAAAGTTGCATCGGTGGAATGCCGGCTTAACTGTGTGCCCTCGTTGATCCATCTGAGAGAACGTGCACGACCTTAATATGTCTACCAACAGCAAATAACATGTTTAAATGGTAAATTGAAATAGTTTCTGAACTTTGTTTTAACTATATACAGTAAGCGTATAGTATTTAGTGATGACGTTGTTTCTCTGTACTGGTTTTTGAGTTCATTCTTGGATTGGCCAGAAAGCAGGGGTTCTCCCAGATACGGAATTCACAGCTGGATCTTTGAGCGGTTTTAACACACAACCGCGAGTATTTCCCAGGCAAGGTACAACCCATCTGTACAACGATTCAGATCGTAGGAATAGAAGAAGTCACACATTGATTCTACAACTACATGTAACAGTTCGGCTGAAAAGTTCATAATGTTGATGTCTAGATGGCGCCTCATGAAAAAATCTACTTGACTATCACAAAGCACCATCTTTCAATGGATACGTGTCAAAATTTGACAGTAATCGGTCTATTGGTTCGTGAAATCAATGAAAACGATGGAAAAATTGCATGAATTGGGCTTCAAATTGCTTCCGCATCCACCGTGTCCTCCAGATCTGGCCCCCAGCGACTATTTTCTGTTTGCAGACCTGAACAGAATGCTCGCTGGCAAGAAATTTAAAACCGATGATGGAGTGCACAAAGGAATCATTTTTTAAATAACGGCGTTTTTCTTTTTTCTCAACTTAACCAATTGCGAACACGTGTACAAATGCTCTAGAGCCAAACCAGTTGGTTTTAAACCTCAAAATACTCAACACATAACAATCGAGGGGTCTCACGATGGAAACTTATAAAAAATATACTGATTTTCACAGTGGGCTTTTTCGAATGAAAACTGTTTTCATTTTTCTATAAAAAACTTTTATTTTCTCAATGCAACATGGATGAAACTTAAATTCAACATAATAAATAAGATTTTAACCCTCCTGTACTCGCTCGCAAAATCATAACTCGTTTACTCGCGAACGGTGTCACAGACCGTACGTGTCTCTGTAATATTGCTATTGTGTATTTTTAGGCGTTATTGGTATTTATTTAAAGAAAAAGATATAATTGAAAAAAAAACCTCAGAAAATATTTTCTCTTCACCTTCATTCATTTTTTTTTTCGTTTAATTCAGTCAAACAAAATTATTGTTTCTCAGTGAGTGAGACCGTATTCTCGAATATAGTAGGGTCCTAACTGTACTATATTCGTGACATAGATTGCAGGATTAACCATGAATATCATATATTATGTTCTCATGAAAAGTATATACAGTGATTGGCAAAATAAAGTGCCCACTATTTTTTTTTTCATTTCTTTCATTTCTCTGGGTAAAACAAAAAGTAAACATATCGTAATCATTCTTAAATTATTTCATATTTAAATTTATTTTGCCAACCACTGGATATTCTTTTCATGAGAACATAATGTTAAATATGCATGCTTAATCCTGCAATCTCTTTCCTGATAGGATATTCTAGAATGTTACGTTTAAACGATCGTATGAATTTTCTTTATGGGCTCGAATATTGAGTGATTGAACATACGTAAAACGTAGTTATTCGTGAACTAGTTGCATGTCGTTATTATGAACGAGACAGAAATTCGTTTCATGGCCTTATCTTGCTGCAGTCCCATTTAAACTATCCCCATCCTTATATTTATCTACAGTCTTTCCTAGTTTGCCGCCAATTTATTCTATCATTCGATTCAATTTTCCATTATCAACAATAAGCTGACTGCAAATTCAATCCTAAAATCCTAAGCAAATTTTAATACACCACAATCGACGGCTGTGTCGAACAGATGTAAACGGGCGAAAACATTCGCATAGTGATTCCACAAATGTGCAAATCTTATTACCCCCACATAGATATCCACCAGCGTTTCACTGTCTTCTTGCTTGAAACAAATTCTCTTTCCGCTGCCAAGCGGCTCCCCACCCCTACTTTTGTATATACTCATCTTCTGGGATTTTTTCTCCCCTGCGTTTTAGCACATTTTTAATTGAATTACAAAACTTTACTTATTAATTTTCTTGGAGGCTCGCAATCGTGCCGAACAGAATAATGAGCGGATGTCCCGTCTTGTAGCAAGTACGGTACCCGGCGGAAGATATTGTGTTGTCGGCGAGCCTCAATTGTGTACTCCGGACCGCACGACACATTTCGTTCCCGAGAGGAACCCCATTACCTACGAGTAGACTTTCAAGTGCAATCCTGCAAAATAATGTCGCAATTGGATTTATTATGAGCGCAAAATTTTTAATTTTCAAATATCCCCGTCTTTGTCTCTCACTGTTTTCGTTGGATTTAGCGTGGATTCTTTCTTCATTCCAGTTGCTGCAAACTTACATACCGATAGCAGTATGCAATCGTTGCGAAAATTGTGGAAAATTGAATTATAAATTGCTGAGCGAATCCACGATGAACTTTCGCAGCTTATTTTCACCACGCAAACCTCCGAATCGAGAAACCGAAAAGTGATAGACGCGAAAAAATTATAGAATCGGAATTGTTCCAAAAGTTTGTCCGACGATTTTCACAACCTAAGTATGAAGCCGCCAGAAGATGTCGCCAAAGACAAACAAACGGCTCGGATATCTTGGGTTGGCATTTGAAGCACGCCAATCGCTACCGTTGAGTTGAGAATTATTGTCTAGTAAGCTTGAAACATTAATCACCCCATTCGCACTATCAACTCGATGAAGTCATCTCCTTTTCGTACGATTCGCTATCGTTTTGTTAGATGTAATCGAAATCAGATCGGAAATGGAATAAAACTTTGCGAATCTCATAAATAATCGAGAAAAAAGATACTTTTCTTGCAAGCTGGTGGTTACGTCGAACACGAAAGCTTTTCGCACTCTTGCTTTGAGTTTCTGTTTGCTACCATTCGCCATTAGTACCTGGTAGAGCAGTCTCGCAGCATTTGATAAGTACATATACGGTGTCTAGTTTAAACAGTGCACTAAAATTTTAAGAATATAGAATGGTCCTACGGGTACATATCAATTCGCATTTCATTGCAATTCACACACGAATTGGAGGGAAAAAATCAGTAACGTTTGTAACGAATCAACACAGGTCAGATGGCATCTGAGGTTGTCACACCAACCATACATGTCATAGATATGTAAACATGTTGTTGTAAAATAAAGAAAATGACACTGTAAAATGTTTGCGTTTATTGCTTTAAAATTGAAAACTCAGCTTCATTCAAAGCCTTTTCCAATGATGTTTCCATCTCTCTGGAAATTTAGAGATGTCATCAAATGTTCCTTTTCAGATGCAGACCATTTGTCAAGTAACAAAGCAAGTGCGAGTTTTGCAGTTTTGATGAAACATTATGCATAAAAATCACTCACGTGTAACCTTTTTGAAACTTTGATCGTTTTTCATCCAAATCTGGATACAAATTGATCATTTGTTGTTGTTATCATTCAGTATTAACGGCTTCACCATGAGTAGCTCATAGTAACTCAAACCCTTCTGATTCTACCAAACACAGGACATTGTCTTCCGTCCATAGTGATTGAACGTATCCAAGGTCTTTGACGCTTAGGATTCTCGAAATAAAATAGTTTTCCGCGCTCTTTCTCACGCATTTCTCACATCAAAATCTTTTTTTTTCAGTCACTTCACACAGCGATTTTTCAAGAGCACGATGCGATTTTGCAGCAGTTTTCTTTAACACTTTCGTCGCCCAGAACGATTCGGTCGAGTTTCTTGTGGGGCCCAAATTTAACTGTCGGTGCACTAGAGAAATAAGCGGGCAACGTTAATGATGAATTCGGGTTCGATTCGGGACTATTTTTCTGTTGAATCCGAATGAAATCAACCGACTGCTGATTATAAAACTTATAAAAATAATTCTTCAGCTAATTAAACAGTGTCACCAATGATAGTAAAAAAATTAAATTCAACCGAACGTACTTGCTCTATATACTAAATATATTCGGTGACGATTAATAACTACAATTTTATTGGAGAATATGGAATATTCTGTTCAATCGATTGCGAAGATTCTGTGAATATATCACACCAAGAACATATGTCACTTTTGTGTGGAAATAATCGTCATAAACTATATCATATTTGACAACATTTGGCAACTCCGATTTTTTTTCGACTGATTCGTTTTCATTGTTCTTTGCGCTTGGTAGATAAAAAGCGAAAAGAAGAAGCAAATTGCAAGTTTTTTTTTCTGAGAATGAGAATAATAATTGCGCAACTCGGATAGGCTCCTGTTAATTCCAAAAAGTTTTTTTTCTTAGACGCGTGTTTTTTTCTTTCTTCCCGGTGCGGATTATTTGCTACAGCGAGTTTCATAGTAAATCTATAGGCCTTCCCGGAATTTGACAGTCAGAGATAGGCTCATGCACTTTTGTTTTGGTCATGGCCTTCACTTTATCTGACTACTGGTGTAAAAGACCTTACAGAAGGATAGTTTGATGATTTCTTATTTTTAGTCCTTTATTGCGTTATCCGCGATTTTCGTTATTCGAGATGAGCTAGCCAGACTATTCCGTGAATAATCGAGGTTCTACTGTATTGCGGAGCGCTAGAAGAAAAGTTTCGAGTATTATCTCATCGAGTTCCGATTCGGATATTGAGGAACTATACGCAAGTGAAGACCTGGACGATATGTTAAAAGAACTTACTAGATATAAACGATTTTGATATTAAATTTAATTTTAGAGAATTATTTTTTAACAGTACATTCAAAATGTGGTTTTTCTCAAACGGTTTATTGATTTTCCAATAACTTTGTCAAACATCATATCTTAATCAGACATCTGGTTTTTCAGTAAATTTTTTTTTGAAAGAAAGATCAATCATTTGAATTACGCCCTTTTAAAAAATCAGTCGTAATTTAAATTGGTCATATAATAATAAAAATTGTAGTTTTAGGTAGTTCCCATCATTTGTACCAAGTTTCAAAAATTGTAGAGGATCGGATCAGCAGCCAGCTGATTTGGGGTGGAATCTATACGGGACTTGTATAAATAAAAGTAATTGGCCATGTTGAAATTGGATTTTTCATGATCTTATGTGTTCTACTAGTCAGGCCTTTTCATTTGAAATCATTTGATATCCATATTGATGAGGTTTATATCGCCGTTTTGGATTTGCATTTTCACAAATAAATATGTTCTACTAGTCAACCCCTTTCGTTCGATACCCATATTCATGAATTCAACAAAAATGTGGCGATTTTGTGATGGCGGTCATTTTGAATTTGCATTTTCAAGAATAACTGTGTTCTACTAGTCAATCTTTTTCATTTGATACCCATATTGATGGGGTTTTGTTAAAACATGTAGTCCGCCATTTTGTAGCGGCCGCCATCTTGGATTTTCAAGATCATGAAATACGCAGTTTTATAACGATAGCAGAGATAAAGGCGTGTTCAAAATTTCAGATCAATCACTCAACAGGAAGTGGGTTAAATTTCTGTTAATGTGGGACAACCCTACAGATAAACATACAAACATACTTACAATAGGTCATGCTAAATAAAACTGTTTAAAAGTATAGTATACAATAAAAAAATCATAATCTATATGATCAAATAATCAAATAATCAAATAATCAAATAATCATAATCAAATCAGTATAAATAATAAAATCATAAAATAAGAATCATTCATATTTCGATCATCAGTATGTTCTTCGTGATTTATGAATACACAGACATGAGACAAGTTAAATTTGTTAAATTTACAACTAGAGGTCGTTCAAATATTACGTAACGCATTTTTTTACTATTTTATACTCCCAACCTAAAATGAAAAAAATGGTCATTTGCATAAAAATGTTTAGACTTATTTAGATTTATATCTAAACTAGTTTCCACAAGGAATCCCCTCCTCTCTTCCTGAGTGCGTTACGTAATATTTGAATATTTGAATGATCCCATGAGCCTCATTAGCGGCTGTTTCGGAGCCTTACTCTGACTTGAAAGCGTCTAAAATAGTATTCTTTTTTTTTTATCCAAAATATATATTTTTATTAAGGCTCATATGGCGTCAACCTGACGGGGCCGGGAGTTCAATATTTCGACAATGTTTGCCTTATAACTATGTTAGTAATATGTAACCGATTACTCGCGGTTGGCTCGAGGTTAGTATTACAAGTGTTTTCGTAATTGTGATGTTGCTGTCTTCAATGATCTGTACCTGTGCCCGACACGGGATACTTCCTATTGGGATGCAGCTGACCGTTAATCAGCAACGCCCCCCTAGTCTGTACCCCATATCTAGCGTGGTGCGTCTTCTCGAGGAATCCAGGATAGAATGGTCACTAGCCGGCGCAATCATCAGCTCGTGTAGAGTTGTCATGAGCGGTACAACCTTTGGCTTTTGTTGAATCATCAGTGGACTGCACAACCTTTGGCCCGTGTGTCTGTAAAGAGTGTGTGTATGTATTGCCGCGACTAAGTAAAAGTTTATAGATCGGATAGGAGGGATACGAAACAGGGACACAACGAAGGAAACATCATTAAACGTTGACATCGGCGTTTCTGAGGAACAGGTATAGATGAAGCACAAGATCAGGATCACGGCTACCTAAGATATCCCGGACGGGGATATCCGATTGTCTGCCTTTTGCTCTCAGTGCTCTAGAGAGCTGAGAGCGAGCAGCATGGAACCGGATACACGACCAGACAATATGCTCGATGTCGTGGTAGCCATCGCCACAATCACAAAGATTGTTTGCTGCGAGCCCAATGCGATAGAGATGCGCGTTTAGGTTGTAGTGATTGGACATAAGCCGAGATATCACGCGAATGAAATCACGCGAAATCATTCAATCCCTTAAACCAAGCTATCGTCGAAACCTTAGGGATAATCGTGTGTAACCAACGACCGAACTCATCTTCACTCCACATGCGCTGCCAACTAACGAGTGTGTCCTGACGAGGAATGTGAAAAAATTCGTTATAAGCAATTTGCCTTTCAAAAAGTGTGCCTTCTGAAGCGCCCACCTTAGCTAGCGAGTCCGCTTTCTCATTCCCCGGAATCGAGCAATGAGAGGGAACCCATGCTAAGGTAATCTTGAATAATTTTTCAACCAAAACACTCAATAGTTGTCTTATTCTTGTTAGGAAATAAGATGAGCGTTTATCAACTTTCATTGAGCGGATTGCCTCTATTGAACTGAGACTGTCTGGAAAAATAAAATAGTGGTCGATGGGCAATGTTTCAATGATCCCTAAAGCGTAGTATATCGCACCCAGTTCAGCGACATACACGGAACAAGGATCTTTGAGTTTGAAAGAGGCACTGGAATTTTCATTGAAGATGCCGAAGCCAGTGGACCCGTTTATGCATGAACCGTCAGTAAAGAACATTTTATCAGATCTAACTTTCCCATATTCTGCCGAAAATATCTCCGGAATATAATCGGAGCGTAGATGATCTGGGATTCCATGGATCTTTTGTCGCATGGACAGATCAAAATTGACAGAGGAATTGCAAAAGTATGGGAAGCAAACTTGGTTGGAGATGCCCGGTGAAGGGTGCACTTCATGGGTAAGGTACTCATGGTATAAAGACATAAAACTTGACTGAGGAGTCAGTTGGAGTAGATTTTTGAAGTTATCAATCACCAATGGATTCATGATCTTGCAACGGATGAGAAATCTGTAGGATAATTCTGTGAACCGAAGAGTAAGCGGGGGTACTCCTGCCAAAACTTCGAGACTCATCGTATGTGTCGAATGCAAACACCCCATGGCTATACGCAAGCAACGATATTGTATTCTCTCCAGCTTGAGAATATGAATCCTGGCAGCTGATCGGAAGCAAAAACTGCCATATTCTAACACTGATAATATCGTTGTTTTGTATAACTGAATGAGGTCTCCTGGATGGGCACCCCACCATGTTCCGGTTATTGTTTGGAGAAAATTGATTCTTTGCTGGCATTTCTGTTTCAAATACGCAATGTGTATTCCCCAGGTACATTTAGAGTCAAAATATACTCCGATGTATTTGAAAAACATCGAGTGCCTGATCGCTTTGCCGGATAGATGAAGCTGGAATTGGGCGGGTTCGTGCTTCCTAGAAAAAACGACCATTTCGGTTTTCTCCGTAGAGAATTCGATACCCAGCTTGAGAGCCCACATGAACAGGTTGTTCAGGGTATCTTGCAAGGATTTTTGCAGAACGGCGGGATTAGTACCCGTGATGGAAATAACTCCATCGTCTGCAAGTTGTCTCAACGTGCAATCTCTAGTTAGACAATCATCTATATCATTGACGTAAAAACTGTACAAGAGGGGGCTTAGGCAGGAGCCTTGCGGTAGGCCCATAAAACTGTATCGAGAAGATTTCAAGCTGCCATGATTGAAAAACATGAAACATGTGAGAGTAAATTGTACAGAAAATTATTCAGAATTGGTGAAAGTCCACAATTATGAAGTTTCTCTGAGAGAATTTCCATGGAAACTGAATCAAATGCCCCTTTGATATCGAGAAAAACGGAAGCCATTTGTTCTTTGCGAGCAAATGCGATTTGGATTTCAGAAGATAGCAGCGCGAGACAATCGGTCGTCCCTTTACCTCGGCGGAAGCCAAACTGCGTATTTGACAGCAAATTGTTCGTTTCAACCCACTTGTCCAAACGAAGTAGAATCATTTTCTCTAACAATTTACGAATACAGGATAACATTGCAATCGGCCTATACGAATTGTGATCGCAAGCCGGCTTGTTGGGTTTTCGTATGGCTATCACTCTCACTTGTCTCCAGTCATGCGGGACTATATTCAGCTCCAGAAACTTGTTGAACAAGTTCAGCAAACGCTGTTTTGCCAAGTCGGGAAGATTCTTCAATAAGTTGAATTTAATCTTGTCCGACCCAGGAGCTGAATTGTTACATGAGAGAAGTGCAATTGAGAATTCTACCATGGAAAAATTCTCATAGTCGCATTGGAGCGGAATATCGCGTACGACGCTTTGTGCAGGAACAGAATCGGGACAAACCTTCCTTGCAAATTTGAAAATCCAACAGTCAGAGTATTCCTCACTTTCATTTGTATGGTTCCAGCCACGCATTCTCCTAGCCGTATTCCAAAGAGTGCTCATAGCTGTCTCCCTTGACAAACCATTGACGAACTTCCGCCAATATCCACGCTTTTTTGCTTTAATCAGATATTTTAGTTTGGCTTCTAGAGCTTGGTAATTTCGAAACCATTCCACTAATCCAGTTTTCCTGAATTTTTTGAAAGCGGATGATTTTTCAAGGTAGACCTTTGAACATTCCTTGTCCCACCAAAGTGATGGAGGACGACGTCGGAAAGTGGTAGCCGGTACACGTTTCTTTTGAGCTTGAAGTGCGCTTTCGTAAATCAAACTCGATATAAAGTTATACTCTTCGAGTGGTGGAAGTTCATGCATTGAAACAAGTGCTTCAGATATTATTTCTGCAAATTTTCTCCAGTCAATATTTTTCGTGAGGTCATACGCAATATCGACTGACTCACGAGAACCTGATTCATTGGCGATCGATAAAATTATTGGCAGGTGATCACTACCGTGGGGATCTTGGATTACCTTCCACGTGCAATCCAGGGATAATGATGAAGAGCAAAGTGATATGTCTAGCATACTTGCCCGTGCAGGAGGGTTGGCTATCCTAGTTGCTTCCCCTGTATTTAAAACTGTCATGTTGAAGTTGGCGCACAGATCATAAATCAACGTGGCACGGCTGTCATCATAGTGTGACCCCCATGCTGTTCCATGGGAGTTGAGGTCACCTAAGATTAGCCGCGGCTCCGGCAATTCCGCGATGATATCAAAAAACTGATGGCGGCCGACCATGGTTCTTGGAGGAATATATATCGAGGCAATGCAGAAGTCTTTGCCATTGATTTGTGTCTGGCAAGCGACAACTTCAATGCCTGTCATCGATGGGAGAGTGACTCTATAGAAGGAGTGACATTTTTTGATCCCCAATAGTACGCCACCAAACGAGTCATTTCGATCGAGGCGAATAATGTTGAAATCGTGGAAATTCAGCTCGTCGGCTGAAGAAAGCCATGTTTCACAGAGGGAAAATACATCACAGTTAGAACTATGAACTAAAAATTTAAATTGATCTAGTTTAGGGATGATGCTTCTGAAATTCCACTGTATTACAGTGGTCAAATCCTTGACCTCTTGCACTGAATCAGGCATCGAGGGAAATGAACGCTGCTAAAAAACCACATTTTTCTTTCAAAAATGTTCTCACAATCGGAAGCAAACATAATACTATGCTTTTAAGAGGGTCATTTATATTTAGAGCATTTAAAATGTTGTCCACCAGGTCAGAAAGCGCAAGCAAACCAGATTGTGGCTGTTGCCTCGACCGCGAAAATGGAACAGACGGGGTGGGTGCTGCTCCGGGCAGTGCTGAGGACCCCTGGTGCGTAGAAGAACCGCTTAAACCAGGAGGTACTTGCTATGGTTTATTCTCAGCACGTTCAATTCGAGTTTTCATTCCAACTTGGGAAGTTTCGGTCGTCTTTCTGGGGAGTGAAGGAAAAGAAGTTATTTTTCTTTTCCTGACGGCACCCTGCGATGTACCGGAACTTCCTGCATTGGGAGCGTCAGCAACAGGCTCGTCGTTCTGCAGAATGGAGTAGGGATTGTCCTGAGTCGTTGGAACGGAACTCTTAAGCATTTCTGCATAAGTCCGCTTGGAACGTTCCTTTAAGGAACGCTTGATTTTTTCCCCTCGTTGTTTGTACACCGGGCATTGAATAATATCATGAGGAGTCCCGCCGCAATGAAGACACTTGTGCTCTTTCGCGCAAGGATTCTCATCATGGCTCTCTCCACAATCTGCGCAACGTTTTTTATTGCAACAATAGGCGGCCGTGTGACCGAGTTGCATACATTTGTTGCATTTCATTACCCGGGGTACAAACAACCGAACAGGTAAACGAAGTGCACCTATTGCAACGTAGTTTGGAAGGGCGGAACCCTCAAAAGTCGCACGAAAAGAGTTTGTCCGATTGAGAACCCTTTTGTCATTTTTTTGTGACACAGATTTCAGTCGATCGCATGCAAGAATCTTCACAGTTTTTAGTGAAGAGTTCTTGAAGCGACCGACACCATCGATAATCTCTTTTCGAGTCAAACCCTTTTCGGTTATTACGCCGTCTATTTCGACGTTGCAACAGGGCACGTATACGCGATACTCAATCGCAAAGAGGTCGCAGCGCGTGATTTCGTTCGCTTGGGTCCTGCTTGAGACGACAACTCGTAGTTTGTCTGGCCCCATCCGTGTAATCTCGGTAACTTCGGAAAACTTCTGAGTAAGTTCCTTCGAGATACGAATGACATTGAGAGGTTTAGATTTTCGTCTAAAGTATACAATGAATGGGCCTTTGGAGCCTCTAGGGTATTCTTTTGGACGAAAATCCTGTTTTTCTTCAATGTCCTCATCTTCGGAACTTCCAACTTCATATACAGAAGTTTCTTCCTCAATTTCTGCTTCATCTTCCTGCTCTTCAGGAGGAGGATCGGCATCGGAAATATTCAATGGCGTCGATGGGGGATCCTTCCCGCCCTCAGCCATATCAAAAAAAATCGTTCAACTGTTCGATATGAACAGAATATAATGATAATCAAAATAAATAAATAAGTGAAAAAAATATTTTTCATAAGGTTATGATGCGAATATTAAATTCAATTTATTTTATGTTAAATAAAATGATAAAATGAAAAAAAAAATCCAATAAAAGTTCAACGGTATATAAGAAATAATGATCACCCCTAATGCCAACGTTTGCCGATTTGGTTAACACAAAGTTGAACTTGAAATAGTATTCTTGTTGTTATTGTTTCGAATATTAATTCCTAGTATTTAGTGTCCATTTAGGTCCCCTTTTATATGTAATTTCTTTCAATTTAGTGTTTCATTAATCAGTTGTAGATAGTTCGAGAAACAAAACCGCACATTAAACTCATGATAGCTCCACGTTTCAACTTACCCCGCTCTACGAGACAAATTGAAACAGTGCATATGAAGATTAAAACATTTGCAGAATTGATATTTTTCGAAACATCCAGTGTGAATCTCTATTTTTTATCGAAAGTCATCTGTCATACCTTGTATATGCTGCAAACAGATTTCAATTTGGTAATTTGATGATTTTTTAAGATAATTTTCGAAAAAACACTTCAGCTTGCCCCGATGTACCGTATAACAAGAATAACGCTATCGCGCTCCTCGGCCTTAAACGGGTAAAGACGCGTACTGCTTTCTTTTTCACAGCCTCAACGGGCCGAATAATCTTGTTCCTTCGAATGAAAATTGCATCTGAGACAGATAAAGGCAAAAGGCGAAGTCCGACAAATGAGACGAAACATCCAACTGTGCTAGTCTAGGAATCGCTTGAATTTGATGAAAACCTTATAGTTTTTTTCAGCTAGAACGTGAAGTATTGATCCATGGTCTCACCTTGAAGAACCCACTAAAGCTACATAGTCCCAAGTTTCTTTTCCTTATATTCTATATTTTCGTGAAATTTTTGCATATATTGATAAGTAAGAACACATGTCAAATTTTCCTCAGTCAATACATAATCTCTATCTCTATGTCTATCATTCTGTCGAATTTATTATGTTTTTTTTACAATGACCAGATATGATGTATGATGTTACCTTACAAAACAGACCTGAGTCCACCGCACAACGGGGCGACTCTATACAAAGATTGGCCAAGCAAAAAAAGAGTCGTTGAATGCGAAAAAACATAGTATCTACATAATTTCGGGATGCTGGATACGAATCAGGCGTTCATTTTTTATTTGGGGCCGTCCATAAAGCACGTGATCCAATTTTTTGGGATTTTTGTACCCTCCCTTCATTGTATTTTTACATACTTTTTTATATAATTTTATGAACTTTGACCACAAGCAACCTTACTATGCATCCTCCCTATTGAAAAAGATGACGATCACCCCTCAAATCTAACAAATTCTGCTATACAAATAAAGGATTTTTATTACATTACAAATTAAAACAACACAGCTTATCAAAACAATAATCATCATCATCTTTTCCTGATTCAACAATTCTTTCCTTCAATAGGAATACTACTTCATCTGAAAGTTTTTTACAACTTCTTCTCTCCTTTTCAAAATAAATGTTTACTGTTGCTTCCGTGAATTATGAATTTGATTTTCTAAATATAGCTGAACGAATCGTGGAAACAATGACATTAGAATCACAAAACGTTGCAAATGAAACTGAAAAGATGCGGAATTGCCAGGAATGTTCTTTTTTTCTCATACAACGAACTGTGTATTTTACTTCTGTTTGTCAACAAATACGAAGTAAAAACGACCTGCAAACAGGCTATTGTTGGTTCGAATTTTATAATATTTGGTTGGGAAAAGAGTAAACCATTATTTTCTCGGTAGCTGGCTTTAGTGATAAATATCTCGAGTAATATCGATCATACAATTTCATATTTAGGCTCGTTGTAAAGGTGCCGTTTCACACTAAAAAAATCTTTTGCTGTTTTTTATTTGTTTCATTCTGTAGGCGAACCAGCCCAGGAGGCTGAAAGCCTCTCAAATGAGAAAATAAAAAAATTGTTTCATTCAGTTGTGAATTACAGGGTGTTAACAATGGAAGTCTACGAAAAGAAAATTCGGTACATTTCACACTTTTTCTTTTATAAAGGCGAAAAAGCAAGTCAGGCCGCTGAAATTGTGAATGGGGTTAATGTAGCTAATACTGTAACAATAATATTTTTTTTAGTGCAATTCACTGCTGATTATCCAGAAACGTCCACAATTGGCCAACGGAAAGGTGTTGTATCCCATCAGGACAACGCAAGGCCACACAACTCCGGGAGCATGATTGGGATGTTGTAATGCATCCACCATATAGTCCGGACCTGGGCACCAATCGATTACCACCTTTTTCTCGCATTATGAAACTTCCTGAGAGTTATCAGTGTTAAATTGAGATCAAGAGAAGATTGTAAAAATCTACTGCTAGAGTTTTTCACCAATAAGGATTATATGGGAGCCTTGAATCTTGAAAGCCTATGAGGTAGCTTCTATGAAGCCACCTTTAGAATGATAACAAATTTTACAACAAAACGGTGCATATTTGACCCAAATCGGTCAATCCGATACATATTGAAAAAGGTTGAATTTCACCCAAAAATATTGGATCACTTTTTCCCCTTCGGCTGAAGGAGGCCTGGATGATGATAGCTCTGGATTCAGGATAATGTCACACTTTGGTCTTATTGAAGACCATTGGTTTCGTGTTGTTCGGAAACTTAATACACTCTGCAAATTCAAGACTTGGAAAACTTCTTATCACACATGGATTTTATTCTCGCGATCTTGCACGGATAAAGGTTGGAATCGGAAACAAAATATTGCATTGGTAGGGATCGATTCGTATGCACTTGTTTAGTTCTATGCGTTTGATGTTGTACTTCGAGTTTCGATGCTAGTTGTGGTGGTGTAATGACCACACATTGTCTTTTGAATGGGAGGAAATAATTCGGATAGGAAAAAGGATAGGGATGGACATCAAAAACTGGGAATTTGGAACACTTGCTCAAACTTCGCGCTTTGTTCGCGAACACTAGTATTAAGCACTTGAATATATATATTCAGCCATTCCATGGCTAACCGATATAGTGGTTCTCAGATTTTCGTGAAAAGTGGTAGTTTTGTTCTTTATCGCAAAACATTAGACCCGTATTTTTTTATTTTTTCAGTAGGGTGACCATTTCCATTTCAAAACATTAGACCCGTATTTTTTATTTTTTCAGTAGGGTGACCATTTCCATTTCAGGGTTGTCCGAAAAATCAACTTTTTCCTCTTTTTTCCAAGAATGACTTTTCAATTCATAACTTTTGAACTACTAGACCGATTCAGATGATCGACATATCAAATTAAAGCCAATCACCTTGTCTTTTCTGAAAAAATACTAAACCTGCGAATTCGAATTTTGTTCTCGTTATTATTGATTGTATTCGCTTTTTATTGTTTTCATAGTCTCGGGACTCATAGAGGAAAAGAATTATTTTTCGAACCATCGGTTAACTTTGAAAAAACATATCTCAAAAACGAAAAAAAACGCCTCTTTGGTTTCGACATCTAAATCAGTCTAGTAGTTCAAAAGTTATGAATTTTTGACAAAAGTCATTTTTGGAAAAAAGAGGAAACAGTTGATTTTTCGGACCACCCTAAAATGCAAATGGTCACCCTACTGAAAAAAAATAAAAAATACGGGTCTAATGTTTTGCGATAAAGAACAAAACTACCACTATTCACGAAAATCTGAGAACCACTATATCGGTTTGGCATGGAATAGCTGTATTGTTATAAATATGCGCTGAGTGACAAACTGGTTTAACATGATGGAGATTTCATTAATATTTTTTACCCTACTCTAATTTTCCTCCCTTTTTTATCACGCACTTTTTTATAACTTTTTAATAACATATTTTGTGGTTTTTGTTTTTTTTTAATTTATATTTTATGCTCTGATTACTGTGATACGAAAATTTTCATCTATGGATTATTATGATTTTGAATTAATTAAATTCTAGATAAATTTTCATTATTTATAAAATTGGTTTCCAATAAATTGATTGTTAAATTCGCTGTGTGGCTTTTGGCACCGTCCTGTTCAGACCACATATTGTCCATATCATTCAATTCGGGAAAAAATATTCGGTTATGATTGAGCGGTAGCGATTCAGATTCACAGTAACGTGCCGGTCTTGATCATCACGGAAGAAGTACGGCCCAATGATGCCGCCGGACCATAAATCGCACCAAACCGTATTTTTTTTCGGGATGCAATGGTGACCCATGAAGTACGTGTGGATTGCTCCCTGACCTATAACGCATATTTTGCTTATTGACAAAGCCACTCAACCAGAAATGTGCCTCATTGCTGAAGATGATTTTTCCATGAAAATCCGGATCATTTCCAAGTTGTTGCTCAGCCCAATTCACGAACATACGACGTTTCTGGTGGTCAAGCGGCTTCAGTTCTTGCGTCAATTTGACCTTGTAAGGATGAAGATCTTTTCGCAAAACTCGCCACAACGACGTCACAGAGATTCCTAACACTTGAGAACGACGTGTGAGAGACTGATTTGGGTCTTCCTCAATTGATGCGCTAGCGGGAGCAATATTCTCGACACTATGGGCACTTCTTTATCTCACTGGCCCTGGAACATTTTGTACTGTGCCTGTGGATTAATTTTTCCACTTATTGATCTTGCAGGACGATTATGACGACCATAAATTGGACGTAGCGCTCTTAAAGTTGAGTCCATTGACTCCGAATTTCGGTAGTAAATTTTAATAATCTCGAATCGTTGTTGTATCGTATATCTTCCCATTACGAAATGGCAAACCTTTACGGAATAGAAATGTCAAGATAGCGGGAAAAAATATGGTGTCGTTTGTTGTCCTTATCGGTCTACTTTTGTAGCGTTCCTATTGAAATACCCGTTATTATGAAACAGCTGACACCATTTTTATTTTTTGCCTGATGGCTAGCGATTCCCCACTGTGCACCGGCCGTCGTTCTCTAAACTGGGGAAGCCAACATTCAGAAAAATAGTCAGTCAATGTCAATAAATATGAATAATTCGTTTGTTGTTTTCTGACCGATTGAATCGGAAGCTGTAAGCTGCATCGTCGGAATCCCTACTGAGACGGATTGTTATGTAGACATTGTTACAAAAGGTAACTTTAATAGATTGTATTGCGCTTCTTTCCGCAGATATGCATAGCTACTGAAATTCCCTGCAGCAACTGGTAATAAAATAACAATACAGCTTGAGCCCGCTATACTTGCGTTAGGTAGGAACTTATCTCTTCTGCGAAAAACCGATTTACGGTCATAAACAACTGTGCTAACAACACTTGACCATCTTGCTCCGCTGGTCAAGTTTCGCGCAATCGAAAACACATTTGCACCCCGTTTAGAATCGTTTTATTCCCCACATATAGGGTCACACATTGTACGCACTCCCGGTTTCGGTCGAAACTCGTTGCCACACCGGCACCGGATTTGTACTCCAACGGTTGGTTTTTGATGGCTTTTGCAGACTCGGTAGATGAAATTCGATGCTTCAGGGGTTTGGGTTTATCGCAATTCTGCACAATAAACAAACGCTGATGTGTAAATTGCTCATTTAATTAAATCTTTCCACGGCATGCGCTTTTCGGGCGACGTGACCACACGAATAAATGAACCACAAATTTTGCACTACTGTGTGGCAACGCATTCAGTTCTGCAGAGTTCTACAATGTGGGAGAAATGGAGGAATTTGGACCCCCTAATCAAATCGTCTAATATTTCCGGTCTAAATAAAAATTTCACATTGTACACTGACCTACACTTGTTTACTCTCAATCAATAATGTTTAATCATTATTTTTAATCATCAAGCTTCAAACTACCAAATACATCATAAAATACAATAGTTGATTTTTGGACATTCAAATTTGATGCGAGGTGATTTGGACCGTCAGTGGGGTGATTTGGTCCAGTGTATGTTTCATCGAAAAAAAAACATACTTATTTTTATGTTAATTAATTTGGGATAATGTTACAATAAGTAAGAGTGTTCTGGGATCGATACCATGTGTCTTTGCCAAATTCCAGACCAGAAAAATTGAATTGAAACCATCTCGAATTCTGCATGGATCTTTTCACTGTTGTTCGAGCATTTTCAAACACTTTCGATGTTTGGTCAAAGAAAACCCGTTCTTGAAGGCCTGCATTGCTCTTTCAAGCTCCTCCTTCTTCCAACGTTGTCTGCAACATCCTATTTTTGTAATTCCGCGACATCTGGAATCAATTAGACCAAAGAAAAGCCTCAAACCTGTAGGACCAATTCACCCCACACAACATGCGAAAATTAAAATGCAATTAATTTAATTTATTGTTATCAAACTTACAGTTTCGCTGTTGTTCCTCTTCTGTAGGCGAACAGAACTTCACTGCACAATAGACGAAAGGTTTGTTTAATCAGCGGAAAAAAAACCTTAGAACCATGATCGAAAAACTCACATTTTTTGACAATCACAGTGCTTGTTGTGTTCATGTTACCGTTTCCTTTTACCTGTCGAATTTTACCAAAGTTTTTTTTTCGTTAGTTACATGCATGTTCAATAATATAATAAAAAAAAGATGACATTATAATAAATCCAAGTTGAGCCGTACTGGGGTGGTCCAAATCACCCCGTATGTCCAACTCACCCCGTGTTACCCTACGCCGCGAAAATTCGGAGATACTTTTCGCAGAGATACATTGCATATAAAAAGCATCAAGAGAAATACAAACTAATCTGCAGTATAGGATATGATTATATTTGCATACTTTTTTAGATTCTTCAAATTTAGTTTTTTTAATTTTTTGGCTGCTGAAACGCGTACCCCACGGTGGTTTTATGCCTCGATCGGACAGTTCAACATAGGACTATGTCTTTAATTTCTATATAGGCCGGTAACTCTACGAAAAATGTAACGATTCATTAAGAGTTTTCAAACGCATGTTACACAAAATTGTAATTGCGACATATGTTGTGTTGTATACCATTAGACAGGAAATTTATCCAGAATTTTTTTGCTTGAAACGCGAACAGAAAATATAATAAAAAAAGTCAAACAATTTGGCGATTAAGATGGGTATGTATTTTCGATTGCACTAACCAGTTGCTTTCCTCCCTGACACAACGAGCAATATTTTTGCCTACATCCGGCGTTAGAACTTCTCTGTATTATTGCTATTGTGTATTTTTCATCGGTATTTATTTGAAGAAGAGGGTATAACTGAGTGAAGAAACTCCAGAAAATATGTTTTCTTCATCTTCATTCAGTTTTAATAGTCATTCAGTCTCTTCAAAACGGTGTAATTTTTAGAGTAACATAAATATCGAAATTCTACTTTTTCTCTGTTACTAATTGAATGTATGCAACTGAATATAATTCATGAAAGTAGAAAGTGCTATAAAATAACATAAAAACGTATTAATCGATTGAGGTTTCATTGGTGTGGAAATCAGAACATACCATAACTGAATGCTCGAGACAAACAAATTTTGTTTTACATTTCATGAAGTTGTAGCGAGTTTTCCGGTTCTTTTTTTTTCTCGAAGAGAAGAATGTATAACAACCTTCTAGAAAAGAAGCAGATGATAATGGTTCTGGAATATCAAGTTTGCATATTTCTAATATTATTTGTCTCTGTGTTCTTGGTAAACTAAGAATGAATGCCTGTTTTTTGATGGGGCATAAAAGATAATCAGCCCTATTCTGTGTTTCGATCGATTCGAAATATTTCGAACGACTTGATAAAATTCCATTCTGTATTCCGTTCGAGTTGTTTTTGCATTTCGTTCGATTTGTTTCTCTTCGAACATTAAATGGGCGAAACGTTCGGAATAGGGAATGTGAAATTATAACTCGAACGAAATAGCGGTTTCGAACGAAATGGAAATCCGTCGGAATATAGAATAGGGCTGAATATAAATAGATTTCTTGAAACTTCCTGTGACTTTTTTTCTTGTCGATATTTTTCAGGTAAATTTTCGGTAGCCAAGACGTGTTCAAAAGTATGTTCAGCCCATATACTATAAAAAAATATCCCCGAAACTGTAACAGTGAAAAATAATCATAAGCCACCGATTAGTTTATTATTTACAGTTTACGTTAAAGGTCACTTGTCCAAAAAAGTTACTCGTATACTCGCGTCGGTGTCACAGACCGAAAGTGGTAAAAAAGTGACACGTGTCCCCTTCGTACCAACAATGCGATACGCTAAACGATGACGAACTACGAATGAGGAATGAGATAGAGAGAATCGCAAAGACGTTGGGTTGATGTTTTAGGAGAAATTAACGAATTATTGATTTCTCGGTCTGTGAGACCAGTGCGCAAGTATAGGAGAGTTAAACAATAGTACTAGTACTAGTAGAAGCTGAATACCACACAACTTATTGAGTGAATGCAGAGTTTCAAATGCTTGAGTTTAACCTCTCTTTCTCATGGTTCAGGAAAACGACCTTGCACCATTGATCCGTTTTGGAATAAATATCAACAATCTTGATGTGTCAAATTCATAACATGATGTAATATGTCCTCAATTACGATCTAATTCTATTTCCTGTTAAAAGATATACCACAGAATGTAACATTGATTCAAATTATACGTTTAGGTGATTTTCGAACTGCATCTGCCTGAAAGACATACATGATGTCGATTTATTCAATTTTACGATAGTGTATACCATTAAACTGATGCTTGTTATACCCAATTACGACTCAATTTGACGAGATAAATAAAATCAAATTTTAACGCATTTTATACGATTTTGGATCTACACGTTGTATGTGTTGATCAGCATTATATACGATTGTGATTCGGTCCTACTAAATATAGAACTCATTATATGCCAAGTTATACGATTTAATATTTGCTGAGCAAGCACCACAGAAATTTGTATGTAGAATCAGCTTGTAGGATTAATTTTGTGTATAAGAGAGAGTAATAAAATAAGCACCTCGGATGACGGACGTGTTTTAATTAATGATTAAACTGATAGTGGTTTGGCCGGATACCGGATAACGGATATCCGATCAACTTCGAGGTCGGATGGCCGGAAAAAAAATTGTTTATCAAATTTTTCGTTTGGAATGAATATCCGAATTTATATTGTATCACGTTTTCTACAAATCGCGAACGATTTTTTTCTAATAACGATTTTATATAATAACAATGAGATTGTTGTGGGTATATTAAAATAATTTTTGTAATGGTCAAATAAATGTTATGCCTAGTTTATACGGTGCGAGTGAGCATACGAGTCGGCCTAGTCAGTTCCTGCAGTGTAGCTACTCACACCGTGTGAACACATCATGCCAGAAAGTGTCATGTGTGATCTTGCGTTCGAGTTACCTCAGTGTTTATTTTTTATTTTACTCGCACTCGCATCCCCGAAAACGTCAAAAACAGCATTTTGCGTTCGCATCAGATACTCCAGATGTAAAACATGTCCCCGTTTGAAAACATTTAAAAATATGCGAAAATATTATCAACCTATTGAAAATTGTTGGAAAAACATAAACAGTGTCGGACAAAACATTAGGACCACTGCTCAAGCAAAAAAGGAAGTGACAAAACTTTGAGAAAAAATAATCCAATCCAATGCTTCAATCCATTTATAATTGTTCGATGAAATTTATAACATCTGTATTTAAAACAAAAGTCATTCATTAAAAATGCGTTTTAACCATATTTAACAACTAAAATGACGGGACGGGAGCAGTGGTCCTCATGTTTTGTCCGACATTGTAAAAGCATCATAGTGTCTGAACGAAATCGTGCTTATTTTGTTTTGCACGCTGGCGTGACACGCCTCCTTTTTGAGATAGTTTTCTTGAAAACAAGAACATATGCTATCCATGGGTGAAGACATGAGAAAACTAATTCGCATAATCGAAGGTAAAATGTCTATATCAAGCGGCAGGATCCATGTTCGCGAGGAAAATTTCTCTATCAGATTAGTATGCTCGAAAACAATTTTAAATTGTTAAAATTTGATTGATAATTTTTACTTCATGTTATTCGACTACCACGACTACCACTAATCCTCACTTAAACATTTTTCTTTCAATTTTCTGATATTCTCACTAAAACTTATCATTATAATACAAAATCATTATCAAACATAATTTTCGTTCAAGATTTTTCACCACTTGCAAAAAAAAGTATTGTCCATATTCAATACGAAAAAGTTCATTCCCATTTATAATGGAAACAAAACGTCGATTCCAGATCAATTATCTTTCAAACGATTGGTGAAATCTTATCTGCGAATCTCGAAAAAGGAAGTTAAAATCATAGAGGCGAATGAACTGAAAAGTTTAAACCCTCTTAAAGCCAAAACGAAGAAGAAGAAGTTAAAATCAAGTAGCAAGACTTTTAAATATCGAAACATTTTGTTCATATAATTCTTCAGTTTAGATCGTCCACAAAAAAACAAGAAGCACCCAAAACCAAAAAGTTTTTAAAAACATAGTTTTTAGACAAAACAACTAGAAAATATGATTAGCGTGAAATTCAATGCATATGCGGAACCAAATTACAGGGAAACTTCGATATAACGTACCCTCGTTATAACGTACCCTCGATATAACGTCTCTCGATATAACGTACATTTTACCTCGATATAACGTACACATTTCCAAAGTGTAAAGGAAAAGTATTTTCAATTTTTTTTTTCTGATAAAACAATGAATTACCTGTATTGTGATGCTAAAACAAGTTTTGTACCTTCAATAAATCCCGAAATACAGCTGATTTTGTGATTCCGGATTCTAAATGAATCAATCTTTAATCAACAGTACGAAGGAAAACATCATGAGAAAGGCTGGCTTCGTCTTCTGATTGAAGTTATTCATTAACTTTACTAAAACAGCAACACAATAATGTATTATAGACTACGTTTGTGAGTACTTTATTATGCTTCGATATAACGTACAATTCGATACAACGTACAATTTTGAAAGTGAAATGTACGTTATATCGAAGTTTACCTGTATTATCTGTTCCAAACCAATGCTGTTGGTGCCACAGAAACAACATGCAAATTGCACAAACATAAATGTGTATTCCGCCGGATTCATGAAACGAATAAACGAAGCCATAAATCTAACTTATGAAAACATTATTATTGATTTCTCTTCAATCGAATACTTAAACAACACAACTATCCAATCCAGAATCAAACATGTATATCTCCAGATGAACTAACTAGAACGGAAATGAATTTAATTTTATCAGTCTGTATGAATACACAAACATTGAAATTAAAGTATCATCGAAGGAAACGATCGATGAAAATAGAATAGAGCCCTTCATGATTTATCTTAACGCAACATTATCCAAGCAAACTTCAAAACTTTAAGGAGAAAGCCTTCTGGAAAAGGGATGGGTTATCAACAACAAATTCAGCGAACGATCGAACGTACTATTAATCGCTCGGTCCTAACGTATACAACATAAATCATCAGAACACCGATATATGAACCAGTCGCGAATCAACAAAATTTCAAAGACTGCGAACGGACCACCCGAAACATAAGCAGTGAGCAAAACGAGCTGACTTCATAGGTTAAGTTGGAATTCTTAGTCTCAGTTTGAAAACCTAGTTCCAAATTTAAAGAAATGATTCACAGGAGTTTTATTGGAAAGCTTAACTCCCATTCTCAAATCAGTTTCCCATTTAACTCTTTGCGGTCGCTTGTCTGCTCTCAGTCACCACAGCAAGGAATCATACGAATCCTATACATTATTTAGCCATGTATCAATTTAGACTTTTTCTTAACGAAGCTTAATGTCTGGTGAACCTGTTCACGAGTTTAATATGGTGCTTCTATGAAGGTAGAGACGAATGAGCTGAAAAGTTTAAGGCCTCTCAAAAACAAAGAATGGAATGGAATGGATTCTATGAATAATGGATAACGGTGCTCAGTATAATTAGCGGAGAAATATAAGAGGATAGGCACGATGCTGAATAACTACGATACATCAGATACAATAGTTATAGTAAAAAGGATGAAACGAGGCTGCACCGTCTACGTTAGTAATCCAAATTTTATTTTAAACTGCGATATAAATAGGGAAGGAGTACCAAAATGTGTACGAAAGCTAGTTGGTGGAATGACTTGTAGGTTCATTGTCTTCATTGGAGAGATTTTCAGCTGTAGGCTGGCTCGTATGACTTGAGTTTATTCTCGTGTGATAAACACATTGTTCAGTAAATGCATATTTAAAATTCACAGTAAATGATTAGAGCTTCCTAGCTTCCTAGCTAGCTTCCATAATCATACATGATACGTGCAGCGACATATGCTTTTTCAGGGGAAATTAATTGCGACCAGTACGACACCCATATAAAAATTTAATACGACCACAAAGGGTTAAACCACATCATAGTATTTTCATCCGGACACCAATGGTCTGACATACAGATGGCAGTGCACTGCACACATCGTTTACAATCTCACACGTCTTGCATGCAAGATGTACCAACCAACGCATTTCCTGTCGCATGGCAACGTTGAAACTTATCAGCCTGATGATATTTTCAAATTTCCACCTGTTACCTAAACAGCTGTAATATAGCAAAACACACCGGTTGCATTTGCTGCAGCAACAATGTATTCACTTCCGTTTGTTTACACAACAGAAACGGTGATAAAAACCCACCTGATGCGTTTATATTCAACAGGCAGTAATACAAACAGGGCGCTCATTGTCCCGGTTACAATCGTCCTGACTACCAGGAATCCGTTTATGATGAATCAACAAACAAACATAATTTTCACTCAGAACTTAGGAAATTGTGAAAACGTTTTGCTTTGTAAGAAATATTTGAAAAATATGTGAAAAATGATAAGAAAAGTGAAAAAAGTTAAACCAAAGGCGAAAAGACACATCGAGGATGTTCCTTTCTATAAGTTTGTGTATAAGCGTGATGAGTTGCCGCTGGATCCAGCCCGGAGTTTTATAGAGGAGCAAATTGGTAATTTTAAAGTGCGTAAATTGTGCGCTTTCATTCGGCTCGGTTCTATTCCTCAGCAAAAATCAATGTGATCAAACCAGCCTGTTTCAACAAAGACTACAGCTTGCACAGATATCCTCGAGGTGATGGCCAAGGACTGCAGGAACTGCTATTGCCGGAGAAACTATCCGTGATAAATGCACCCGAATATCCCCCAACAACACCGTCCTCATCTTCTCCACCAGATAAACGCACTGTGGATGTGACAGCCCAGCTTATCAGATTCTACAAAAATATTCGTTTGAAGATTTTTCACGATCTGACACTTACCAAGCCGGTCCTGTTAGGAAACGAGTTCTTTCGACGCTACGGACGAGTAAGCCAAGATGGCCGCCAAAGGCTGCCTGCAATACGTCGCAAAAAGCGCCCAAAAAAGTTTCACTTCGATGAGTTTGCTTACCGCACGCCAGAGGAAAACGACGAAGCACTACTGCGAATTCAGCGCCATTTGGATCGGATGATTGCGAAGAGCATTCAGGAGGCGGAAAAGCGTCGGCAGCAAAAAGAGGAACAGGCACGCAAGCCGCAATTTGTGAGTATTTTTGCGGAAAAGTTGTGCAACCACCCCGCATAGTTTGCCGCTTCCGGTCGTCGGCGGCGGATATTCACGTTTTACCTCATTTCGAAACATGATTGAGTTTCTTATGCATCCCAGCCGCTTCCACTAATATGATGCATCGTTTTATTTTATGTTTTAATTAAATACACTTTTGCATTTTCCACCAGTGCACATCCTCGTCTTCATCATCATCAACTTCATCAAAGAGCAAAACCGTTTACCCAGCGAAGGTTAAGAGAAAGCGGTTAAGTAATGAGCAGTACATCAAAAAGCTGAAGTTAGATGAAAGTTTGTGAGTGTGCTTCTCAGCTATTGTAATTGTTTTAATGATTTCTGTATATCGTTTACTGTTAACACTCGAAAAACTCTTTTGATCAAACTTGCAATAATAATTTAACTAAACGCAATAATTTGACACGCAGTATAAATAACAAAAATGCCTTTTCCAGAAAATTAAAATATTTGCAAGCGTTGCTGCCGGTCCATCCCGACGAACAAAAACTCAAAATACTCGAAAAATACGAAAAACGCTACGCAGAAGCCATTGCAATCTTCGACGATGACATGCGTCAACGAACGCTGAATGTCCTAGACGAAATTTCGGTCGAAAAAATTGATCACTACCCGTCACATTTGATCAAGAAAATTCTCCCAAGAATCGACAATAGAATAGCGTACCTGAAGCAAGCGTACAAATTCATTCTGCAAGAGGAGAAACTGTGGCCCAACATAAATCCGGAGGTGATTCTTCTGGATTATCTTTTCGATCCAGAGCATAATGTACACCGAGACCAAGCGGTGTATTTGGTCATATTGCTAATGGATCTGCAGGAAGATTACCGCTACCACGTGAAACGTTCCTTCCTACGCTATATTTTGCGCTCAGAGGACGAACGTAAGCGTCTACAGTTGGCAATAGAGCCTCCTGAGTTTCCTATCGCAACCATGATCGCTCCAGTTCCGTGGAAATGCTCCATCCAAGTTGCTAAAAATCGACTCGAGGAGGTACTGATGGTCAATCACCCGGTGCTACAAGCAATCAATATGCTCTGGCACAAACTGTACGGCAACCTGCTGGTGGTTGATGTGGCCAAATTCTACAGCACAGATATCCCAATGCATGCCGACAAAATAACCGAGACGATACACAATAGCTGTAGGATCACGAGAGATGTGAGTAACCAGTCCAATAAAGTTGTTATTCAGTCAAAACCATACACAAACTTTATAAAATACGAATACAGTTGTCGTATAATATCACTGAGGTGTTTTCAGCTTGTGTATGCCCCTATTAACCAATTATTGTTCGACACATGCAATTCTCTCATTAAACTTATTTTAATTCTTATTCAGGTCGTGTATATTCAATGAAGGATACATGTTGTGCTGACATGTGTTCATTTCTACCATTTCTACCATTTCTACCAGACATTTTACCTCTTATTTAACTGTTTTCGCTGTGTCACATTATAAATTGAATATTTAATTATTTTCATTCAATTTGGTTTTCATCGATGGTGAATTGGATTAGAATGTTTACTTAAACATCCTGAAACAAAATATGAAACGATGTGTCGACAAAATGGGATTGAATCGGGAATTCGAGTTTTACCAAGGCCAAACCACTAAAGCGCAAGGCGCATAAAGTTCACACATGTTTACATTATAATTGCTCAAAATTTATTGACCCTCCACCACAATCCCCCGACATCAATGCCATTGAAATATTATGAGAGTGTCTGTGCAGAAGAATAATAAAAAATCTGATATCTAACGAAAACTACCTCAACGACCTGAAAAGGCTGAAGGGAGTTGTATTTTTACTTGAAAGAGTAGTGACACATAGCATGTAAGATAGGGTGGCAATGGATGTATGGAAAAAAAAGCATAATCGAATTTCAAAAACCGACCATATACATTTTGTTTATTGGCCTAAAAAATAATCTGTGCAAAGTTTCATTTCAATCGGACATGATTCTTAAAATGCATGAAACGTCGAGATCTGGGGTGACATTACGCATTTCGAAACAATTAACCCATTTCGAGATAATTCAAACTCGAATCGAATTATTTTTAGTATTATGTATCTTTTTCGAGTTAATATTTTCAGTGTCTCGAAGAGAAATGTCCAATTTTTGGGTTTGTAAACAAAGCAAACTTCACGGCTATTGCAAATTCAATGCCGAAAAAACAAATTTAATTTGATATTATATTAGAATTGTGATTAAAAAAAAGGTCGCGAAATGTTTTTTTTACGACAGTGATAGTGAAGAAGAGAGCACGCTTTTTCCACAGAGACGGGGGTTGAGGGATAAAAGTGACTCTCTTTCGCTAGGTGAAAATGAGTGAGTTTGTCTTATATACGTTTCCGATATAAATGATAATAATCATTCTTTTGTTCCAAGGTTTCGGCAGTATATCAGACTGAGTCTAGAAGCATTTAAAAATATTTTGGATACAACCGTGTTCCAAACAACTTTCAGAAGCACTGCTACTCCTGCAGCTTTGAAATTAGCGGCCGTTTTGAAACTTCTGGCTTCTGGTCGTACCAAATTAATGTAATGAATGAGAAAACTTTTCACTTGATATGGCGCCACCAACAGTTTCTTCAGCGTTCAATGAAATAATTCCTCTTCTGGAAAGAAGCTTATGCGAAAAATGGATCGAGTTGGATACAACATCGTTTAATGAAACAAAGCAATATTCCTTCGACAAATTCAAGATACCCGGTGTATTAATGGTACTCATATACCCATTCTAAGGCCTACGGAAAATGAACAAATGTACTGCAAATGTGATGCTTATTGTATTACTTTGTGATTCCATAGTGCTGAAATTAAATTATTGTATTTATACTCACATACTTGTACAAATAGACGTCAAAACCAAAGGAAATGCAATTGAAATTTTCTTTGATGTAGGGTTTAGTATTAAAATCAACGTTTCATTGGCATTTTCCTATACGACGATCAACCATTTCTTGTCGAGACATTTGTTCTCGTTTCGAGTTAAAAGTGCTCGAACACAATGTTACGTAATGTCAAACTTTGCTCGAAACTCTACTACTGCCTTATTCATTTCGCTCGTTTCGAGCTCGCTTCGAGATTCATAATGGCAAAAGTGATCGAAACGAACAAAAACCACTCGTTCGAAATGCGCAATGTCACCCCATACCTTCATTGCCTCTCAGGCTAAGTCTCAACAAGGTAGATTTTCGGGCAAAATTTTTTTTTCATGCATTTTTAAGTCATTTAGCATCGAAAAAAAAATTCCATTTTCCAAATTTCCTTTACTCCACCCTTGGATGATTTTCGAGGATTAAAAAATAAAAAGTTTGAGCGCTTTGAGGCACCCCAAATCATGTCCGATTGAACTGAAACTTTGCACAGGTCATTTTTTAGGCCAATAAAGAAAATGTATATGGTCGGTTTTTGAAATACCAACATGTTAAGAAGAACTTCAATTGTATCTTTGGAAACTCATGCTTTCCAAATCTTAATTGCAGTTTCGTGCAATTCAGTGCACTGTTTTTCGAATTAATCGGCTAAATGTTTTACAAAAAAGTGTTTTTCAATGTTTTTTTACTGAAATTAAAACAGACCGAAAAGTAGAACATTTTGGTCGATGCGGTTAATATCCACATATAATGGGGGGGGAGGATAACATGGACAGAAGGGTGCCATTGAATGTACGGGAAAAAATCGACCTTAAAATTCAAAAAATTACCCCATACAAAATGTTTACCACCTCGGAAAAACACCCTCTGCTAATTTTCAGCTCAATAGGACTTAACAGAGAGTGGTGCAAAGCGGTCAAATGTGATTTTTTGAAAATCGAAAAATCACCCAAGGGGGAAGGAAAGGAAATCGGGATTTTCAAAAAAAAAAGTTATGCTCATAGTTTCATTATTGCACGAAACTTCAAGACTTACTGTTATCTTGGAACATTTTTTGACGTATGACTACATCTCTTATTAAGGGTGCCAAATCCAAATACAGGTCACATTTTTATGAAATAAAGTTACGGTTATAACTAATTTTGCAGAAATTATCTAAGGTTTGTTTGATATGCTCTACATCACAATCCTCTGGTGTGTAAAATCTTTAAATTGATGAAAATTGAAAGCATTTCCATTTTCCCATACATTTGTTCTGTCCATTTGTGTCCTTACCTAACCGTGATGTCAATAACGGGCAACTTATGCAGTCGGGAGTATAGAAACAAAGAAGGGGATAACGCAAAGAAAATATTTGCAACGGTAACTCCACCCTGGCACAGTAAGTACGCTGTCGCTAGCGTATAAATATTGCATATCCTTTGAGGAAAATTTTCACTTCCCATTTGGTGGTCATCGAATCAAGTGAGAATTAATAGTCTTTCTCATTCTGCTCATTTTGTGTCATCTTCATTTCCCCTCGAGCTTTGGACGTGTGCGAATATTTCACTCGCTGTGGATCTGGCATTGCAATCAACGCATCGAGCCGAGCCATGTATAAAAAAATCAAGCTGGGCTATCAGCGCCGACTCACAAGGAAAATTATTCTTATATTGGAATGCTATGTGTGATTTAATTTTGCGTTCGCGTCGCAAAACTGACTCCACCAAGGATCTACGCAATACGGCTCATTTTCGATGCAACAATCACCTTGTTTTGTTAACAGTTTTGAACGATAACTCGAGAAACGGCCATTTTCACGATTTTTCATTTTTATCGATGCATCCGTGTGTAACACAGATGGCGATGCACGGAAGATGGCTATAGGTGCAATACCACTGGGGCAACACTAAACACCATGAAACCCGACAATTGATACTTGCAAATTGCAATTTTTGTTATTTTTATGGGTTGCCAAGAAAAAGTGAAGTTGTTAAGGAATTCGAATAAAGGTGGGTGCTGGTAAAACATATATTTAATCGCATTCGGCCGAGTGTGTGGGTGAGTCAAATGCGATAAAATCGCTGGGAGCGCGATTAATACTCAGTGCAACGCGTGCGACTTATGACCACTTCGTGTTGTGTTCTCGCAAAGGCAAGAGAGGATCGCAGGTTTTAGAACGGATTCTACAAAGCCAAGGGTCAATAATTTATCCTTTTCAGGCTCACAGCAACTAATCTAAAAAGGAATGCTTTATGAAATTTCTGTGCATTCATGAATAATATCCGAAATGATATTATTTGAAACGACTGCGTAGTCCTATGTCGTAAGTGTTCGATAAAATTTCATCCACACGCGGAATCATTTATAATGTTCAATTTTTGCTTACCTTTTCAACTTTTGATCAGTATTCATTGTTTGGTGGTGGTTTAAATATTATAGAATAACATGTAGAGCGGGTTCTCATTAACAGAAATTTGAAATTCAAAATGTAACTATACAAATCAACCAACTGTCCATATTACCCCCACTGTCCGTATTACCCGCACTTCCCCTATATGAATCGCAAACATAATTAGTTTGGCGTCTTCCGCCTCATACAGTAAGCTACCTATAATTCGACAAACCGAGGCACCACTCAGTGTAGCATTAGAGGCGATTGTGACCTGTTATTGGACATTCGCTAAGACAGTAGTACAGTGACGACGTCTGGACGTCTGGACTTTCAATCTGGGGCCATAATTTGAGTCCAAAACTCGAAACACAATACACAAGTTGGCCATATGAGGATTTTTTTGCCCTTATTCCTAATGCAAGATGTGCACACGGTATGCATATATTGTTATAGAGACACTGCAGCCACAGGTAATTCCACATTTGCTCCACCACCACCGATATCTACCTTTAACCCTTTTTCTACGGCAGTGTGCTCCGTCGGAGTGCAAAGTTCTGAACGGAGCAATGCGCCGAAAAGTATGTATATCGCGCTGGTGTGATCGATGCGCAGTATCACCCTGATGTCGTCTATAGACGACACTCGTACACACAGGTCGTCGCGCGGATGTCGCCTATAGACGACGCTCGTAGAGAAAGGGTTAACAATGCATGGAATCAACCATCCTTACGTGTGATTCAATAATACACAAACACTCTCCACCTAAGGCGTCGTGCACAAATTGCGTAACGTGAGTAGGGGGGTGGTGGGTGGAGGGGGATCGAGGTTTCGTTACTCAATGTGACACAGGGGGGAGGAGGGTAGTCGTGATCGTTACGTAGCAAAATGCCAATTTTATTTTTAAATAAAATCCACATATGCTTGAGCAGCTAGCTTCGATTCTGGGATCGAAAGAGGTGTGTTTAGTGAGCCAAGGTGATAAAGCACGTGTTTTAATAGGCTTAACAGCTGCTAGTAAGCAGGCACCGATTAACACTTTCGTCGCCCCGTCACCCAGATATGAGTGACACTTTCCTCGTTCAAATTGAATACGATTTTCTAAAGGAATTCGATGGAATAGGCACCTAAGTGTAACTATAGGATATGTAGAAAAATAATAAAATTATAACCATAACAATGTAGTGTTTATACTATACTTTTTAATAATTTATAGTGCGGATGGTTTGTTGCAGCTTTTTGCGAAACCCATATAATAAGGCATGTGTTATTGTTGTCAGTTCATCTTCAAATTGAATAAAATATTGCTAGATCATGTAAAAGTTGTCTACAAACTAAATTTGATATTCATTTAATAATTTATCCGCAAATTGGGCTCTGCAAAAAAATCAGAAAAGTCGCTTTGGGCGACGAATGTGTAATCATGTATACAAACAAAGTTGAACCTTCATTTTAATAATTTATTCGCATGTTGGGTCCTGCAAGAAACTCAGTCGCGTTGGGCGACGAACGTGTTAACGCATCCCAAATATCGCGTTAGGCTACCTGATGATTTTGTCACGTCATAATCATGAGGGATCTCACTTGGGTGGTAAACTTAGAACGGAGACCCGTAACTGGAAACGAAACATTTTGAGTATGCAGGAGAAATGTTAGCTGATGTGTGGAATAACCTAGCGATCGATGGATATCCCGTCAAAGCAAAATACATTGAGTCCACAAACTCCCAAATCGATGAAGCGGAATTCAAGCGATATTAAGTCACGTGGTTTTCTTGTTACGTAAGGTCGTCCCAGTACCTTCACGAAGTAATGAAATGTAACGACAGAAACTGTTGCATTGAACTAAAAAGTAGTTACTTTTGGGTAACTCAATATCAAATTATACCAGCTCATGCTCCTTTCAGCTAAACGCCAATGGTTTGAAAGTACCAATCCCAACAAATGTGAACATTGAATGTCTCTGTTTGTTCGAAATTTTATGAACTTGTTGAAAGTTCTTCCGAAGTCAATTTTTTGCTTGTAAGTAAGGCGGCGGTGACACTGGATGCAGAAAAGTGGTCGTACGAATTGTATGCAATAGTGAAAGTAAACAACCACATTGAGTTGTATTGATGTAGTTAGGGGCTGTCCACATACCACGTGGACAGAAAAAGCACGGTTTTAGGCTCCCCCCTCCCCCTCCGTGGACAAGCGTGGACATTTTAGTACCCCTACCCCCCTTTGTCCACGTGGACATTTTTCCATTTTAAATTAAAATAATTAAGGAAATACCTGATTTGCGCCTAAATTCCATTTTAATTCCATTTAAGTTATTTTTATTTCAAATTTTACTTCCTCTACCTGCTTTGTTGTGGCCCATTGTTCTTGTATGGTAGCGAAATGAGTGGTATAACAAAGCACATGCTTCTTGTGAGTTTAATTTTGAAACACTTGTGAGTATACAATATTTTTTGTTTTTCCATTATCAGCTAAGATATAAAGACTATCTGGTTTGCTAACCCGGAAACACGCAATGTACAGTTAACCAGGTGAGGAACAATCCGCATCTGAATATAAGCTACACAACTACAAAGATTTATCTTGAGCTTTGCTAATTGAGATTGCAAGCTCCAATCAAATAGAAATAAATTAAATTAAAATCATTCTCAAATACATTTTTACTTTACGATTTTCTAAACACTTGCAAAAAAAATGTGTTGATATCACATAGACGCCAGTAATAATCCAATCAACTTGATTATTTCACCTTCATTTGATTCATATTGAATTCCAATAGAACCTTTTACTACAGAGATATTCTCAATCGAATGAAAAGTTATCATTTCATTTTGGATTATGAATATTTTATGACATAACGATCGCACAGCAAATCGAAGGGCAATTGTGGAAACTTGAAAATGTTCTATACAAGATCCAGTTATTGCTTTGACAAATGCATTGTTACAGTGTTACTCAAAATTTTAGATGAAACAAATCTTTGCCCACTCCGGAATATGATCGATCACAGTAAATGCCGATTCATCTTCACTCTAGATTTCCGATTCACCTTTAGTTGGTAGCGCAAGTCAAACCCTTTTCCGCCATAGCTCGGAGAATTTTCAGAGGGTATTGAAGGCGTTTCAGAATATTTTTTTTTCGAATCCTTATGGGCCATTCTGCATTGAGTGTCTAGATGGCTTTCAAAGTTCTTGCGGGAAAAAATGCAGGAAAAAATGAAAGATTCCAAATGCTCATAACTCGAACATTTCTTACTGGATCGGAAAGATGTTTGCATCAATTGATACGGAATATTTCTACGCTTCTATCGCAATTAAAAAAATGTTATTTTTCATTAGATAAACTATTGAATAACTGTGAAATGTCAAGGGTTATCCAAACGCCCTAACTGCCTAGTTTTGATTTGCCCGATTTACGGTTTCCCGAACACAGACTTCAAAATCAATGTGCCTGGGGGAATCCACTTTGCAAATACATGAAAGTCGGGGGCATTTTTATTCCGACTGAAATGTGTTTCCCTAACACAGGCTTCGAATCCATGGAGCGTGGGGAAATTGGTATTGCAAATACATGCAAGTCGGGGGCATTTTTGTTCCGACTGAAATGTGTTTGTCTAAAAAAGACTTCAAAACCAAGATGTCATCATACCAAAAGTAAATGGACTGTCATTAAATTTACTTGTAACGATGAACATAATCTATCCAAATGCATGAATTGACCTTACATGGCATTATACAATCTTTTTACTCACAAAGCAAATATATTGAATTCAATTGAATTCGGAAATTGTTTCATTCAATCAAAAATTAAATCAATACAAACAAATTATTGCTAAGCTAAAGTAGTCCCAAGTCAACCTTGCGGTTATATCATAGATATAACCCACCCATTTTTTAACTTCTGAAAGGTACTTCAATCCATCAATTCAAATGTTTTACAACTGCATTATATGCGAAATTTTCTGAAAAAAACAGAATACTGGGTCAACTGATTCAAGTTTGACGACTAGTGGTGCATGGATCATTTCACGCAAATGTAAATATTCATTAATGGAAATTGACGGAATTCCAATACTTTGAAAAATTCCACCTGTTCGAGAAAAAGAATGCGAGAAAATAATTTTACACAAAATTCTGCATGATAAATTATACAGACATACAGAAGACTAACTGTTCTCGAGATAGAACAAAATCTATAGAAAATTATATTTGATGAAAAAACCATATGTGTAATATCATGAAAACATAACCATTATGGAATCGTTTATTTTTTATAGGTTTGAGCTATGAACGTCTATGCATAGCCCGCAACTATAAAATTATAGGATCATACAAAATAGCTCTGTCGCTCACAGTTTACATGAGTTATTTTCAGAATATAGATTTCAGTGAAGAAGTTCAATGATATTAGTAAAAATATATGAAGCGCTCTCAATACTCAGGAATACTCAGGATGGGCGGAAAGTTTTAAAATTCTTGAATATGGATCAGTTTTTATTTAGTTTAGAATGTATCGGTGATTATATTTGAAAAAATATTTATTTTTCGTGTCCACGTGGACATAGTCTATACCCCCACCCCCCTCTCCGTGGACAAGCGTGGACATTTTCATACCACCTACCCCCCCCCCCCCTAAAATTGTCCACGTGGTATGTGGACAACCCCTTACATTTTTTCCCCCTTGCTTCGTTCGAATTCGTCAGCTTCTATCGAACAAAATTGTTTGTTTCTATTCGTATAATCAAATTTTCGTGCGTACTCCGAGCCAATGTCACCTTACCCTAACTTCCGTATGAACATTTGATTCCGACCTAGGCAGATTTCTGATTTTTTACGTTGATATTTTCATTAGGGTAAATGCTATTGGTTTGTCCGATTTTTGATGTATTTACGCAAATAGTAAATTCAAATCGATTTCCTTTCATGAAAATCACGAGTAATCAAGTTTGTTGAAAGCCCCAAGTCTCTAGTTGCTAATAATAGCATAAGGCGTTTAAATTATTCAAGTGTTAAATAATAATTTAATTATGATAAATTATTATCATGGTTTGTCCGTAAAATGATCATGGGCTGTTCAGTTTTAAAAATCACCTGTTAGATATTGTATTTCTCATTGTTCTGAGCCTTGTAACTGAGAGTTTCGGTGCTTGGTCGCACGCACGAAACTCCCATTAAAAATGCCTCAGGTTCGGCATACGCTCTATTATTTGATTGGGGGAAAACCTCGCGTTTGACTACGTTGCCTTACTATCCACTTCCTTAGCCTACGATTGCCGCGAATCTGGATAGTTTTTTTTCCAAAAATCGACCTTCCCGCTCAACGGTTTCTTTTCAAGTCCCTTTACACCAAGGTTTTTTTTACGTGGGGGATACGTATCTCGTAAAAAACACCGTAAAAAACCACGTTAATTAGAAAATCCGCGTAAAAAAACCGCGTTAATTCGAAAATCCGCGTAAAAAAACGCGTTAATTGGAAAATCTGCGTAAAAAGCCATGTCATAGATATCAAAGTTTACGTTGAATGGAAGTAAAAAATTGAGTGTTGCTCGCTCCCGAAAACCCGTAGTTTTTCGCTGCAATTTCGTTGGTTACTGGTAGCTATAGTTCGGTTTCCCTCACGAATGAGATCATCTGGTGTTGCTAGAAGATTCCCTTGTTATTTGTACACTCTAATGCCGATGCACGTGCAGTACCACTGTTGGACCGTCCAGAGCTATGTAGACAGGGAAATCCATTCACGAATAGCTGCCCGTAAAAACCCCGTCCAGTTATACCGCCCGGTGAGCTACCCGTTACCCAACACCCAAAAACTACGTAAGAATCGTGATAAGGTGCGGCACTCATTTCCTTCATAAGCGCTAACCTCCGTTGCAAGCACTAATTACCGTAATATGCTCTGAGGAAACAAAAGAGAAAAATGTGAGCTGAGAGGGAGATGTGATATTGCACCGGTCCTTTTTTACGCGGGTACCGCGTGAAAAAAACCGCGTTAATTGGAAAATCCGCGTAAAAAAACCGCGTTAATTAGAAAATCAGCGTAAAAAACCGCGATAATTGGAAAATCCGCGTAAAAAAAACCTCGTAAAAAAACCGCGCATAAAAACCGCGTAGAAAAACCTGGGTGTATACTTATTCTACTCGATCGTTCACCACCAACTCGTTGCTAGCGTTCTTCTCGTTCTATTCGTTCTGTTGCTTTCTATCTCGTGTAACCTTATCAGAACACCCACAGTGGAATCATTCTACATGTATTCAAACATTCATTCATATAACTACTATGCCCATACCATTTCCAGATCCTCGTGAACGATTGGATGCCTCGCGTGGCTGATTTGGTAGACGTGATGCGCAAATACTGGAAAGATTTGGTTCCTCGTAACTCTATTCACGGGGGTCGAGGAACCACCTTCTTCAACTGCATTCACTCGCTCACCTCCTACCACCTACAAGGAATGATAAAGAAGAGCTTGGACCACCTGGTTGACGCCCTGGAGGTGTACCGCGAAGGTGACGCTGGAGGTAGCAACCAGTCGTCTAAGCTCAGAATGAAGCCTTTTATGACACTCACGGTGTCCGTTGTGGGCAAGCCCGACACAGAGATCGAGAAGAACACCGAGAAAAGTGACATGTCGCTATACGAAGCGGACGATGATGATCCGAGTCTACTGACTTCGGAATCTACGGATACTATCATGACAACGAAAGCAGAAGAAAGAAGAACCTCGTTCATAATGAATAGCAGCGGAAAGATTATCATATACCCATACATGGAAGAACTCCCAGATTTGTTCAAAAGCTACTTCGTAAAGATTCTTAAAGTAGGGTATAAAATTCCTCGATTAGAATACTACCTGACACAGGACAAAAAGCTGCTGGGTTATTTACACTACATACGAGAGGACAACGTGGACATGGTAAGTCTTTACGAGAGAGTGAAGAATATCGTCGTTGCCAACCAAACAGGTCCAACTATATACCTGTATCCAATGTATGAGTATTATTTTCCGGTGCTTGCAAATAAAATGAAAGTTATCACAGAGAGCATTTTTTCGCAACGAGAGCTCCCTTCGCTCGAAATCTTCAAAGATCTAGTGGACAAGTTTAAAGAGCTACTACATGGAATATATTTTCTGCGAGATTTTATTCCACTCAATCTGTTCATGTTGGATAATAGCCGTCTCAATCGGGTTCTTGAAAATCTTGTGAAAGAACTGCAAGCCTTCGTAATCAATTATTTCATCACTCTAAATCAAGTTGAAAATCGAAGGTAAAACCAATAAACAAATTGTATCACAGCTGAAACAAATAAAATCGTTTGTGCTGGATTGTAGGATCTGTGATGAATACGAAGACATGTCCCTGCATGCAGGCGAACGTCCGAAAGAGATTCCGGAAGTGGTCGCGCTTCAAAATTATCTAACGCAGTGTCGCGAAGAACGAATGTACCAGCTTAAGATCGAGATCAAGCAGGTCGCGCAACGTGTTCTCTTCCTCCTGACCTATGCCATTCTCGATCGTAATATGCGAAATCCACAATTGGTACTAGAGCGATACACCCTACTGATGTTGGGTTTTATTTTTCCAGCCGAAGATATCAATTTGAATTCGCGTCTGTTTCTGTGGCCCCAGGAGCTGGAGAAGGTGCTTGATCTCAGCGGTGCCCGTCTTTCGGTGGTACGTGACAATCTGGAAACGGCACTACGTGAGCGACGAACCAAATTCGAACAATATTTGATCACTGAGAAGAAAAAAATGGACCACTTCCGGACACGTGAGATACGCGAAATGCTCTCGCTAGACGATCTCAAAGAGAAAGTTGAAACGATCGATGGTTTGATGTTGATCTTGGAGGTATTCGACGTTGACCCAGTAGACAACCTTAATTCAATGTCTTTTCAATTATTTCATTTTAGAAATGTAGCAGAGAAGCGAAAGAAATCAACATAGACGAGAACCTGCTGCAGATCGATTTGTCGTTTTTCCCAGCCTTGAACGAAATGATCGATAGGATGGTGCCAATCGAAAAACTTTGGCATACTGCGTATAAATTCGACTCCTGTCATGAAGTTTGGTACTTTGGTCCATTCAGCGAACTGGATGCAACTGTTATTAGTAGTGCAGTTGAGGAAATGTTCAACTCTATAACCGTTCTGCTGAAAGAGCTTGCAGGTAGTCCACAGGCAAAACGTGTTGCCGAGCAGATTCGTATGAAGATCGACAAATTCAAGGTCTACTTACCGATTCTGGAGGCTATTTGCAGGCAAGGTCTCTGCGAACGGCACTGGGCTCAGATAGCCGAAGAACTCGGCCAGGAAGTAAATCCTGAAGTGAAAAACTCACTTGGGCTAATGGTTGATATAGATATCATGAAGATACAAAATAGACTTGAAGAAATTTCCAACGCAGCGGGCAAGGAACACGAATTGAACATACAGCTCATCAATATGCAGGAGGAGTGGATCGATGTGAAATTCATCTGCGTTCCGTATCGTGACTCGGACATGTCCATTTTATCATCAGTCGACGATATCCAAACCCTGCTGGATGACCACATCCTTAAAGCTCAAGCCATGCGAGGCTCACCATACATAGCTGCTCTTGGTAGTAAGGCAACCAACTGGGAGGAAAAACTCATATCTATGCAGGACATTATTGACACATGGTTGCAGGTTCAAGCTACCTGGATGTACCTGGAGCCTATATTTAGTTCTGAAGATATTATGCGCCAGATGCCAACAGAAGGTCGCCATTTCAAAACCGTCGACAAGTTGTTCCGTAAAATTATGCGAAACACACTTTCCGATCCACACGTGATTCAGGCGACCGATTTCCCTGATCTTTTGAACGTTTTGAGGCAAGCTTTCAAGGACCTGGAAGATATTCAACGTGGATTGAATCTGTATCTGGAGAAGAAGCGATTGTTCTTCGCGCGGTTCTTCTTCCTCTCTAATGACGAACTACTGGAGATTCTATCGGAAACAAAGGACCCAATGCGAGTGCAACCTCACATGAAAAAATGTTTCGAGGGCATTTACTCCCTGCAATTTGATTCACAGATGGAAATCACAGCATTCACTTCGGCAGAGGAGGAACAAATTCCCTGTACAAGAAAGATCAATCCCGCTTCAGCAAATGTCGGATAAAGAAGAATGTATCCCCTAGATTGTTAGTAAACCTTATATTTTCTTTTCAGGGGTTGGTGGAAAAATGGCTCAAAGAAGTGGAAGTAGTTATGTTAGAAAGTGTGAAAGAGCAGATTTGGCAGTCGTACGAATGTTATCTAAAAGATCCGAGAAAAATGTGGGTATTGCACTGGCCCGGACAAGTAGTGCAGGTTGTTTCGTGTCTCAAGTGGACAGAGGAAGCCGAAATAGCCATAGTCGAAAACAAGTTGGTGGAGTACGGCCAGCAATGCACAGCACAAATTGGAGACCTGGTGGATCTGGTCAGAGGAGATCTCAGTAGTGGAGCGACAATCACGATAGAGGCTTTGATTGTCGTAGATGTTCATGGTTCAAATTGGTATATTTTATTGGAGTTCGTTGTTTAATGTGATCATTTATTCACAGCTCGCGACATAATCGATCTGCTCATTAAGAAGAACATCTCTGACATCGGAGATTTCAACTGGTTTTCTCAGTTACGATATTACTGGAAGATTGATGACGATGATAAGCAGAGCTACGTAGCATGTAGTATGGTGACAACTGATCTAAAATACGGAATGGAGTACTTGGGCAACACTGGAAGGTTGGTAACGACCCCATTGACGGATCGTTGCTTCAGGACACTTATGGGGGCATTTAAACTCAATCTTGGTGGAGCTCCAGAAGGTCCAGCTGGAACTGGTAAAACAGAAACTTGTAAAGATCTCGCTAAAGCAGTAGCCAAGAAATGTGTGGTATTCAACTGTTCGGATGGATTAGACTACAAGGCTCTCGGGAAGTTCTTCAAAGGATTAGCTCAGTCTGGTTCGTGGGCTTGTTTCGATGAATTCAATAGAATTGAACTGGAGGTGTTGTCCGTCGTGGCTCAACAAATTTTAACGATTCAACGCGCAATTGCCGGAAAGTTCGTAAAATTCGTCTTTGAAGATACACCGCTCAAACTCGATCCAACTTGTAACATATTCATCACCATGAACCCGGGGTATGCGGGACGTACAGAATTGCCCGATAATCTAAAAGTTCTATTCAGAACTGTTGCAATGATGGTTCCCGATTATGCAATGATTGGTGAAATAACACTCTACTCCAACGGGTTTGATGACGCCAGAATTCTGGCACAGAAAATTGTACACACGTATAAATTGTGCTCGGAGCAGCTCTCATCCCAATCGCACTACGATTATGGAATGAGAGCTGTAAAGTCAGTGCTAACGGCTGCTGGAGCATTGCGTCGTGCGCAGCCAGAACTAACCGAAGCTCAGATCGTTCTGCGAGCAATTATAGATGTGAATCTTCCCAAGTTTCTCCAACAGGATATCCCGTTATTCGAAGGAATCTACAACGACTTGTTCCCTGGAGTACCGCTTCCGAATGTAAAATAATATGCTCAGCATTACACGATACATAATTAATCTAGCGGTTCGTTCTTGCAGCCTGCTCGAGAAGATATTGTGAGATTACTCTTGATAGAGCTGATCAAACGTAAACTTCAACCAACACCATGGTTCATCGAGAAAATCATGCAAATCTATGAGATGCTTCTAGTTCGACATGGTCTCATGATCGTAGGCCAGTCAATGGGCGGTAAAACAACTGCATACCAAGTGCTTGCAGAAACTCTGCGAGAGTTACGCAAGGAGAAAGGCCAGTCATCCGAAGAGCAAGGAGTTTCCTACAGGATAATCAACCCTAAATCGATATCAATGGGGCAACTCTACGGTAGTTTCGATCCTGCGTCACACGAATGGTCCGATGGTGTACTGGCCAATACCTTCCGAGAAATGGTAAACACCAACAGCTTAGAGCGACAGTGGATTATTTTCGACGGACCGGTCGATGCGGTTTGGATCGAGAACTTAAACACTGTTCTGGGTAAGGTTTGCGCCTACGGTATTGCGATCTGACACGAAATGATTAATAACAAATTCTAGATGATAACCGCAAGCTTTGTTTGATGTCCGGAGAGATTATTCAAATGACAAAAGTTATGAACTTGATGTTCGAACCAGCGGATCTCGAACAGGCATCTCCAGCAACGGTCTCGCGGTTTGTTTATAGTTCAGAGTTTATTTATCGTTTCTGAAACATCAACGTCTTTTCAAGATGCGGAATGATCTACATGGAACCTTCCCAACTCGGATGGATTGCTCTACACAAATCCTTCTTGTTATATCTGGAAGAGAAAGGCGTCAACGAGATTAACATAGGTGTATTTGAGCAACTGGCAGAGTGGCTCATCCCACCGACGCTCAATTGGTTGAGATCAGTTAAAACTGTTCTGAAACTGTCTGAGATGCATCAATATGCGGTAAGATACAGACCTTTGAGAGCATGAATCCATATTAATAAATAATTAACGTCTGCAGATGTTCTCAAAGTTCTTCTCGATATTTCTCTCTCGCACAAACAACTACAACCAAATATGGTTCCAGCAGACATTTTTGTTTTGCTACGCGTGGGCTTATTTTTCTGCAGTAACAGTGGAGGGAAGACAAACGATCGATCCATTGCTCAGAAAAGTTCTGTACGGTGCCAACGAGGATCATCCCAAACCAAAACACTTCTCTCTTAACCGAGGACAAATGTACCCGGAAAAAATGAACTTCCTCGATTACCGTTTCGACGAACAGGAAACCTGGTGGCCTTGGTTGAAATCGGAAGAGTTGTCTCTTCCCGAAAGTTGCATAATCTCCGAACTGATGATTCCAACCAAGGAAACGGGATACATTATGTATTGGACACAGATGTGTATTTCCGTTGGTATGCCCATTCTTTTAGTTGGTCCAACGGGTACCGGCAAAAGCGCAACTATTGCGAACTATATCCGCGAGTTGCCAAAGGCAAAGTTCATCTCCAATATAATCAATTGCTCAGCACGCAGTACGGCACAGCAGATGCAGGAAACTATTATGTCCAAGCTGGATAGGCGTAGAAAGGGTGTATTCGGGCCACCCGTGGGAAAGGAATGTGTTAACTTCATAGATGACGTAGCAATGCCGGCACGAGATGAATACGGATCACAGCCACCGTTAGAGCTTATTCGGCAATGGTTAGACCACAGAATTTGGTCCGATCTGAAAGATACATCCAAGATTGAACTGATCGATTTGTTGTTCGTAGGAGCCATGGGCTTACCCGGTGGCAGTAACTACATACCGCAACGTCTGTACCGGCACAACTTTGTAGTGTCGGTAGATTCATTTGAAGACAACACATTACTCAGAATATTCTCATTAATTGGAGAGTGGCACTTCGCCAAAGGCTATCCGGAGCCAATCTCACGTTTATGTAAAAATTTGGCCCAAGCTGTCATCTCAGTTTATAGGGGAGCTATCGCAAATTTCCTACCGACACCGGCGAAGTCGCACTATCTGTTTTCGTTGAGGGATGTCACCAGGGTCTACCAAGGAATAGTATTGGTTCCGGCCAAAAGACTACCTGATCCAGAGAAACTGGTTCGCTTGTGGGCACACGAGACATATCGTGTCTTCTACGATCGTTTGATTGATGAAAAAGACAAACAAATTCTTTTACGCATGGTCGATGAAGCAGCCAACAGTCAACTACGGATGAAACTAGAAGTGGCCTTCAGCGATCGCCTGGAAGGCGGCCAGCGGGTGAACGACAAGCATATGCGTGATTTGTTATACGGAAATTACATGGAACCCGATGCTGTAAGTCGAGTATACGACGAGGTTGACAGTTGGGCAAAATTGGAAAAAAATATTAACTACTATTTGAGTGAATACAACGCACATTCCAAGGCCCCAATGAACCTTGTTTTGTTTAGATTCGCAATAGAGCACATATCGAGAATTGCGCGAGTTTTGCAAATGCCGCGTGGCCACTTGCTACTTGTTGGTCTCGGTGGAGCCGGTCGACGAAGCGCTGTCAAACTTGCAGCGAGTATGGCAGATGCCGATGTATTCCAGGTGGAGGTAACTCGGAGTTATTCGATGAACGAGTGGCGTGAGGACATCAAGAAAATATTGATGAATGCCGGCAATGAAGGCAAATCAACGATTTTCTTGTTCAACGATTCCCAAGCCAAAGATGAGGCTTTTGTGGAGGATATCAACTCGTTGTTGAACACTGCTGATATCCCTAATCTTTTTCAATCTGAGGAGAAAGCAGTTATATTAGAACAAATGCAAACCATCGTGAGGCAAACAAACAAGCCTATCGATTCAACCGCTCTTTCACTTTACAATTTCTTCGTCGAGAGAGTACGTGAAAATTTACACATAGCCCTGGCCTTCTCCCCCATTGGAGATTCTTTTAAAAAAAGAGTTCGCATATACCCATCTTTAATTAATTGCTGCACAATTGATTGGTTCACAGCTTGGCCTGATGATGCTTTGCAGAAAGTAGCAGAAAACTTCATCAGGTCAATGGATTTAGAAAAGGATGGTACACAATCGAGTGATCCGTCAATAATATCTCTGAAAAAGGAAGAAGAGGAACAAGAGAAGCAAAAAACAAGAAAACTGACTCGCCTCGAAAAGAGGCTTGTGGAACTTGTAATGATTTTCAATCGTGGAGTGGTTGAAAATTCCTCGAGATTTTTCCTGGAGCAAGGAAGAATCAACTACGTCACACCCACGTCATATTTGGAAATGCTCCGATCTTTCAACGGGTTGTACCGCAAGAAGTACTCGGAAATAATTTCCCAGCGAGATCGATACACGGTAGGCCTCGAGAAGCTGGACTTTGCCGCCGGCCAGGTGTCGGTAATGCAGGATCAACTAAAAGATTTGCAGCCACAGCTGAAACAAACCTCGGATGAAACCGAAAAAATTATGGTTAACATCGAACGGGAAACTGCCGACGCCGAAAAGAAGAAAGAAATCGTAGGGGCCGATGAGACGGCCGCCAACGAGGCGGCTGCTTCCGCCCAAGCCATTAAGGACGATTGCGAAAGTGATCTACAGGAAGCGGTTCCAGCACTCGAAGCCGCACTCATGGCCTTGGATACGCTGAAACCGGCTGACATCACGGTGGTCAAGTCGATGAAGAATCCACCGTCTGGAGTGAAACTTGTGCTGGAAGCGGTTTGTGTGATCAAAGGCATCAAGCCCGATCGCAAGACCGATCCGTGTGAGTTAGGATGGCAACTGCGCTTAATTCAAGTAGTATCTTGATTGATGAAAATAATAAATCTGCTTCTGTTTTAGCTGGCAAAGTCCTAGAAGACTATTGGGGACCTTCGCAAAAAATGTTGGGCGATTTGAAATTCTTGGACAGTTTGAAAACGTTTGATAAGGATAATATTCCCATATCAGTTATGAAGAAAATTCGCGATGTGTAAGTACGAATACTGTGCTATTACATTTCTTGTATTTTAAATCCTCATATTCCAATTTTGGTTCCATTTGCTCTATTCATTCTCGAGTTATGCAGAAATTTGTGTTTTGTTTGTATAGGAGCCCCATCCCACCTACTTTCAGAGGAGGGAGATATACCAAAGCATCAAAGAGTTATGCAGAAATTTGTGTTTCGTTTGTATGGTTGTGTCGGGAGTGAGAATTGAACTCGTGACTTTAGCGTGAGAGGTACGGATGTTATCACTACGCCAGATCGCCTCCACTATATATTTATTTATTTGTTTACTTATTTATTTATTTACAATTATTTCATATAAACATCGTCTAGAAACCCGGTTAATAGCTGCAGTCCTCTAACTCCGTGCAATAACTACTCTTCCCAAGGCTTGTCCGCCTGGTCCAACCACCTCGCTTGCTGGGCTCCTCTTCTTCTTGTCCCCGCTAGATTCGATGCGAACACCATCTTTGCGGGCTGCTGTCCGGCATCCGCTCGTCCAGTCTTAGCGCCTTTCTGAATGCTGGGTTTGCAGTAGAGTTGTGTCATTGGTTCATCCTCCTTCTTCATACTCCGTTTCGAGTCCTCTTTGAGGATCGTTCATGCTTCGTGCCCATAGAGAACCACCATGCTACCCTTCGTACGGGATCGAAGTTTGTTGGACCTTAATGATTTACAGAGCCCATAGTAAGCACAACTTCCATGGACTATGCGTCTTCGAATTTCACAGCTGTTGTCCAAGGAAATCCCAGGAAAATAAGCTCGTCGCCGTCTATTACAACGCTACTACCAAGAGCGATTCTGTCACGATCAGCCCTTCCTGCGAGCATGTGTCTAGTTTTGGCCGCATTGATTCCACGCCCAATCAGCCTTGCTTCAGTCGGTTATGCAAGACGTCGGTCGATGGAATCATATACGGCTTTGAAGTCGACGAAAACACGGCATTTTTGGAGGAATCTGGTTCGTCGCTGAGCAATCGGGCATGAATCCGGCCTGACAACTTCCTACAAATCTGCTTACTATTGGCGACAGACGGCGAAAGAGGAGCTGGGATAGAATGTTGTAGGCGTCATTGAAGATCGTGATCGCACGATAGTTCTCACAATTCAGCTTATCGCCTTTTTATAGATGGGACAGAGTACCACTTCTTTGCACTTCTCCGGTAGCTGTTCCATGTCTCAGATCCTAACTAACAACCGGTGCCATCTTTACCAGCTACTTTGTGGTTCTTCACCTGATTATAGCCCCATTAGTGGGGTGTGGGGTGATACGCCGTAATTGTTCAATGCGCCGGTGTAGTAATCTTCGACGCCGTCTTGGTTTCCTGTCTGCGCGTTGTTCACCGTGTGTTCACCGTAGTGCCGCCTCCACCTTTCGATCACCTCACGATCGTTCGTCAAGATGCCTCCTGCTTTGTTCTTGCACATTTCGGCCCGCGACCAAAGCCTGTGTGCGTTTAGTTTCTTGAAGAACTTTCGTCCGATTCTTGAGAACAATAGAGTAGCTTGCACTCTTTCACGCGTTTCTCCAAAAGCCTTACTTAAACGGATTAATAAGGGAGTATCTTTCAGCTCGAACTGGACATTCAGGGCTTCTCGCGGCTCAGCTCGACGTCGTGGTCTCGTCGAGATACCTGCATTCGACCGATTCGATCGATTTTCTTGTTTAGTGCTCTCAATTTATCCATTTCCCCAAACGATTTCAATGCCAGCTCTTTATATGCTAACCTCTTAATCGTTGGGTCTCTTTTTAACTTGAAAAACATTTCACCGTTCTGGGTGCGCCTCACTTTAGCCACGTTTTCTCCCAAATTGTTCAATGACGAATCGTCTTCCCCTCTCCGCAGAATATCGGCCATAATCTGTTTCTTTTTCCGGAAATTTAGTCCCTCTTTAGTTTTCTCTCCTTTTGTTTTTCTCTCAACTTTCTGCCACTCGTTAGGATATTTTTTGGTTTCATTACTTTCCCCACTAGCACCTCCATACGCATCTCTCTGTTTTTGCTACTTTTTGTTGACGTAGAACAACGTCTTTCATAAAGAGTGCCAAATCAGAAAACAGGTTACGTTCTTATGAAATAAAGTTAACGTTAATAACTATTTTTGCCGCGAACGAATTTTGTCGATTTACATACCAAACGAATCGGAAATTCCATAAAATTTGTTTTTTATGCTATATATTGCAATCCCCTGGTGTGTAAACCGTTTAAATTGATGCGTTTCTGGAAGTGTTTCCATTTTCTTATACATTTGTCATTTGTGAGCTACCCTACCCATGCTTTCAATAACGAGCAACTTATCGGCGATCAACGAAGAAGAAGAACGAAGGGGAATATTTGCCTAGGGCATAAATAATGGATCTCACTGAGGCAAACTTTCAGTATCGTTTTACATACGAAGCAATGAACATCGCTTGTTCTTCCTTTTTTTGCGTCATCACATGTCTTCGTTTCGGATTGAGCTGTGGACGCGACCAAATTACTCACTCGCAAATGTCATTTTTATTGCAATCTATACATAAAACTGACGTCATTCCATTAAGGTTCTGAACTACACAATTGTATGGGGAAACATCAAACTAGGCTATCATCGGCTCACCAAGAAAATAAATGTTTAGGAATTTTGTGTGATTCGGTTTCGCATGACAGCAGCAAAACTATCTCCACCAAGGATAAGCTAATCGAGACCAGAAATATTGATAGAAAGGGCTTCTGTGGAGGACTAGAACGAAATAACAGCGTAGTTCTACGTCAACAATGTGCTCGTGTCTTGGACACAACCTCCTATAATTGTTTTTTTCTTCTACAGTGTGCCTTCTCCTTTTTGGCAATGTGCCTTCTCCTTTCGGTCAATGGGATAGAATCTCCCATTGGGTTCGAAACCGCTTTTTACTCTGTACAACCTCCTTCAGTGCGTTCTCCGCTTTTTCTGCTCTTGCTCTCCAGGATTACTGTTCGCGATCAGCTGCTGCAATCGCGGGTTTTGATATTTATCATGAAGTTTCTTATCACGGCGTGAACTTTACTGCGAAGCTTGATATACTCATAGAATTCTTGGCATACTCTCTTGGCTTCGTTCAGCTTCGAGTTTTCATATTGTACCCACAGATCTCATTACTTGACCCCTACCGGCAAAGATCCTTACCTCTCCAATTTCGATCTCAATTTCTGTGGATTTTTTTAAACATTAATATTTTCATATTTCATATGATGTCGCTTTTAGAGATTCTTATTACTTTTCTAATAGTTTCGAAAAACAATCTCGTGTCCAATCAAAGCAATATGGTGAATGTTATGAATGCGAATAATACATAAAATTCTCGCCACCTGCAGGTACATAGCGGATCGCGAGTTCGTCCCGGAGAAGATTAAAAACATCTCGATGGCCTGTGAGGGACTCTGTCGATGGGTACGCGCAATGGAAATCTACGACCGTGTGGCGAAAATAGTCGCCCCCAAGAAGGTCGCCCTGGCCGGGGCCGAAGCGGAGCTCGCGATGCAGATGGAGAAGCTTAACGCCAAACGGGCCGAACTGCAGGAGATTCTGGACAAATTACAGAAGCTGAACGACTTCTTCGCCGAAAAGTCCCGAGAGAAAAAGCGATTGGAGGACGAAATCGACAGCTGCGAGAAAAAGTTGATCCGTGCGGAGCAGCTAATCGGTGGTCTGGGAGGTGAGAAGAGACGCTGGTCGGAATGTGCGGAAAATTTACATAAATCTTTGGAAAATGTGATCGGAGACGTGCTGCTGGCAGCGGGATGCATCGCCTATTTGGGATGCTTCTCGATGGAATTCAGGAGCAGAATCATCGGCGAGTGGAACGAAATCACTCTGCGAAAGGAAATCCCGTGTTCAGAAAAGTTTTCACTTCTAACAACTCTCGGAAATGCCATGGAAATCAGAAATTGGTCCAATTGTGGACTACCGACGGATAACTTCTCCATCGAGAATGGCATTGTTGTGAAGCATGCGCGACGTTGGCCATTAATGATTGATCCCGAGGGACAAGCGAATAAATGGGTAAAGAACATGGAGAAAGATAATAGTTTAAAAATAATCCAACAAATGGATCCCAACTACATGAGAGTAGTGGAAAACGCTCTCATAAACGGGTATCCTGTGCTTCTAGAAAACGTTGGTGAAACGATAGATTCTGGACTGAATTCAATCTTGGAGAAAAATGTGTTCCGCTTAAGGGGCGCCAATCTGATCAAATTCGGTGATGGATTGATAGAATATAACGACAATTTCCGCTTCTATGTCACAACAAACCTAAGAAATCCGCACTACTTGCCTGAAACAGCCGTCATGGTCACCCTGATGAATTTCATGATTACCGAACAGGGATTACGCTCGCAACTTCTGGGTACCGTTATTATCCAAGAGCGTCCTGATCTTCAAGAAAAGAAAGAAAATCTTATCATCGAATCCGCTCAGAACCAGGAAGCTTTGTACAATGCTGAAGCAAAGATTTTGCAGGTCCTTTCTTCGTCCGAAGGAAACATTCTAGATGACGAGAATGCGATCAACATTCTGACCTCCAGCAAACAGCTTTCCGAAGAAATTCAAGCCAAACAGTTGATTGCTGTAGCGACTGAAGCGGAGATCGATGCAGCCAGACAACTGTACATCCCTGTCGCACGCCATTCAGCGGTTCTCTTCTTCTGCACCACCGAGCTAGCTAATATCGACCCGATGTATCAGTTCAACCTAACCTGGTTTTTAAACATTTTTGTACAAACCATAATCAAAACACCCAAATCGGACAGCTTGGACGAACGCCTACAACTGCTGATCGATTATTTTACCCAAGCAATCTACAACAACGTTTGTCGATCACTGTTTGAGAAAGACAAACTGATGTTTTCCTTCGTTCTTTGCTCGGGAATATTACGCGGAGAGGGCAAAATTGATGATCAAATGCTATCATTTCTGTTGACTGGAGGCTTAGCACTCGATAACCCTTATCAAAACCCTGCACCAGAGTGGCTCCCTGAGAAATCGTGGACCGATATAGTTCGCGCAAGTTCGATCAAATCGTTGGAAAAATTGCGACAATCGTTCGCTGGAAATTTAAATGCATGGAGGGCATACTATAATTTAAGCGCCCCGGAAGAAGAAAAACTACCTGAGCCGTACAGTGAGTGTGAAGATTTAGCGAAGCTGATTTTATTGAGGTGTCTACGGCCGGATAAGGTAGTGCCAGCGTTGCAAAAATTCATCGTAGAAAGGATTGGTCAATCCTACATCGACCCTCCTCAGTTTGACCTGAAAACTTCTTACCAGGATAGTTCGCCACGATCTCCGCTCATTTTCATGTTGTCTCCTGGATCCGACCCAATGGACGGTTTGTTATCGTTTGCAAATGAAAAATACATGGGTGATGACTGTCGTGTGATATCATTAGGCCAAGGTCAAGGACCAAGGGCCACCAAAACTATCTTAGATGCCATCAAACTTGGCCATTGGGTTATTTTGCAAAACTGCCACGTAGCAGAGTCCTATATGGACGAGCTGGAGAAGCTGGTAATGGATTCAAGCTTGTACGAAAATGTACATCCTAAATACCGCCTCTGGTGCACTTCATACCCAAGCAAAAAATTCCCAGTAACAATTCTCCAAAATAGTGTCAAAATGACAAACGAGGCACCAAAGGGGTTGAAAATGAACATGTCGAGAGCATATAATTCTGATCCACTCTCCAACAAAGCCTTCCTGGACGAAGCTTTCCACGAAGATACCACACGGGTATGGATAAGAGGTGTGTTCGCCCTCGTATTTTTCCACGCGGTCGTTCAAGAACGCTGTAAGTTTGGTCCGCTCGGCTGGAACATACCGTACGAGTTTAATGAGTCTGATCTGAAGATTTCGCTGATGCAGCTGAAGCAGTTCCTACATCAATACTCGTACATCCCGTTCGAAGGGCACATCTATCTGACCGGTGAGTGTAACTACGGTGGACGAGTAACAGATGATAAAGATCGTCGACTTTTGATGGCGTTGCTTAACCGGATTTACAACGAAAATACCATTGACGTCGAAGAGTTCCAGCTCTCCGAGTCCGGTATCTACAAAGTACCAATCAATCCAGTTAAGCACGAAGCTCTCGAGTACCTATCGACATTGCCATTGACTGCCCATCCTGAGGTATTTGGGCTTCATGCAAACGCTGATATAACTAGGAATATAGAAGAAACTAATTCAGTAAGTTAGAGACTGTTTTTCGAGCCTTTGTTGACTGCACAATTCATTGTATGATTTCAGCTACTGGACAAGGTATTGCAGACCCAAACGCAATTGTTCGGCGGAAAATCGACAGGAAGCCAGGAAGAACAGAAGACCGATCCAGTGTTGGTAATAGCCACTGAAATAATGAAAAAATTGCCCGATGCATTCAATATTGAAGCTACCGAAGAGAAGTTTCCGATTCAGTACACCAACTCGATGAATACTGTACTGCGACAGGAGCTGACACGCTTCAATCGCTTACTCGCCTACATCAAGGCTAGCCTAGTAGACGTTCAGCGGGCTATTCAAGGCCAGATCAGTATGATACCTGAGCTTGAGCGAATTTACCGCTCGATGAACATTGGTAAAGTTCCACAAGCCTGGCTTTCGAAAAGTTATCCTTCACTTAAACCTTTGGGTAGCTATGTTAATGACTTCGTGCAGCGACTTGCATTCTTCCAGCGCTGGATAGACGATGGTGAACCGAAAGTGTACTGGATCAGTGGATTCTATTTCACTCAGTCATTTCTGACAGGAGTCATGCAAAATCACTCGCGGAAGAACAAACTGCGTATTGACGATTTGGTTATGGCATTCGAAGTGACCGAATTCGACATGGACGAAAAAGTGCAGAAAAGAGGAGAAATTGGTACTTTCATAAGGGTAAGAGTAATGTTATTTGATACCTCGCTTCCACATACATTTACACTATTCCAAGTGCTGAATTAACACCCGAAACCTATACACTTCCATTACATTCACACACAATTTTTCCAAGGAACGCCGAGCTAAAAACGAGGATTTCGTAACATTTGACGTAAGTGCATCATAACACAGAGACAGTAACACGAACCTATCGTATTAATGATAACCTAGAGCAATTCCACGCCGATTTAACCGAAAAATAGCTGATGTAGACCCTCTCTGGTTTTTATTTAAACTTTGGACATATAATGGTAGCTTTTATTGTCATATGATCCGTTGTATTTGTTGCTATTTTTTAACGTAGGGCCACGTTCAAAAGAATGGTAAGGGGTTCACTTCTCAAAATTTAACCAGTTAACTGTGATTGTCGAGTATACTCGTCATGGAGAAGAGGCAAAATTTCGTGTATTGACGAGTATACTCGTCATGCGTATAAATCAGTTACCATTAGCTATTTCAATTTAAATTTTTGAGAAAAACATAACATATAATTTAAAGATATTTAGAATATTTTGAGGCTATGCTGGAATAAAACAAACAAATAGAAAATATAAACAGTTTGAGTTGATGTCATGCGTCCCTGTATGCATTGGTTGAAAACGTTTACCAGTTCGCATAATGAATTTATTTATGTGCGATAATAATGTTTTTTAGGTGTTCGCATTGCTAAAAACATAGGATCAGTAAGGAATCGCGTTACTGGTGTTCGATTTGCAAAGTCCCATTGTGAATAATACCCTGTTTCGATGAATATCACTCCACAGCAAGATTTGAATTCTTACTTTTATATGCATAATATTTAATTTAATTCATTGCATTTTTAGTTTAATATGTATATAATAAATGCTTATGTTAACCAAAGAAGTAAATATTAGTAATAAAATTTAAAATTTTATAAAATAAACCCCTCTTTTTCATCCAATATCTTACGAGCCAAACTTACTTACTTAGTCTGAAGAATACACTCGTCATGGCTCGATTCTGGTGAAACAAAACTGTGTACACTTTTTAATGGAGACGCCACAGTTAACTGGTTAAAATTTTACAAAAACCGCATGATTTATAATGCTTATAACTCGACTTGACCTTCAACTTCCTGAAAAATCTCAAAGATGTTTGCATCTGGTTTCTATGCACCTATCATCCAATCAAAAATGCCACGTTCTGATTGGTTCTGCTCCCCCAATGGTGCCGTCAAAAATGAGCACCTAGCTTAAAGGCTAGGCATTATTTAGTTGCTCTTCTGTTCTGTCATTTTTGGCCCGAATTGTATAATATGGACTTGGACAATATGTGGTTCCAACAGGACGGCGCCACAAGCCGAATTTAACAATCGATTTATTGAAAACCAAGTTTGGTGAGCGTGTTATCTCACAAAATGGCCCAGTCAATTGGCCTGCTCGGTCGTGCGATTTGACGCCATTAGACTATTTCCTGTAGGGCTACATCAATTCTACGGTCAATGCCAACAAGCCAGCGACGATTGATGAACTTCGTATGAAAATCAAACGTAAAATTGCAGCAGTATAAGCCGATTTATGCTTGAAAACTGTCGAAAATTGGGTTCAGCGTCTGAACGTCTGCAAGCGTGCTCGTGGTGACCATGCAAAAGAAATCGAGTTCCATACATAATGGCATCAAATGTACTTTCACATCAATAAAGAATTTCATTGATATCCAAAACCGTTTTTGTTTTATTTAAAAAAAACTTTTGTAGCGCTCTTATTGGAAACCCCGATGCTTGCTACACGATCAATTATACTGCCCGGTATGTAACTTGCTACCAGTGTTTGGATTTCGATCAAAATCGAATGACACAATCAAGTAACCTCTCACGAACATATAACCAAATATGAGAGGATCATTCAGATACTTGTATGAATGACAGTAATCACTTGTACACTAAGTGATTAAACCAAGAGAGGAACGAAGACTGTTGTTTGTATATTCGCAAACCATTTTCGAAGCCTACATACAAGTTTGAACCTCATATATCGTCCCGCTCTACTATAGCGAAACCCACTGCACAGACAAGTACAAAGCAATAAATGATACAAGAAAAATTGCGTCATCATTCGGTCACCATTTGCGGAGAGCAACGAATGGGAAAAGAGAGCGGTGTTGATAGTAAAACTATGCGGTCTATATGAATATACAGGGTTTTCCATTTCGGGCTTCCGAGAGTATACAGCCCTGCGCTGACAACCGTTTGACATAGCTGTCAACCAAAGCGTCATATCGTTAGTTGAATGTCTGCCATTTTACAATATGGATCGTTTTAGCATCGCACAACGTGTTAATTTTGTTAAATTATACTATAAAAATGATGAAAAACCGGCAAATGTTTTCCGAGCATTACGGACGGATTTTGGTCGTCATGGACGGCCTACAGAGCACACAATCGCTAATGTAGTGCGTAAATTCGAACAAACTGGATCCGTAGCGGATATTGTAAAACCTGTGCATCATCGTAATGTGCGTTCGGCCGAAAATATTGCTGCTGTTGCTGCCAGTGTGGAGGATGACCAGAATGTTTCGATTCCACGGCGTGCTCAGCAATTGGGCTTGTCAAACACATCATTGTGGCGAATTTTGCATTTGGACTTGCACCTACATCCATATAAAGTTCAACTGGTACAAAAATTAGAGCGTGGTAACCATGGAATGCGTCGGGCATACGTCGATTGGGTGAACGAACAACAGCAGCAAAATGCTGAATTTTCGCATCAAATTTTCTTCAGCGATGAGGCACATTTCGAGCTCGGTGGCTATGTGAACACCCAAAATTTCTGTATATGGGGCTCAGAAAATCCACACGTGATTGTTGAGAGACCATTGCATCCGCCAAAAGTCACTGTTTGGTGCGCATTATGGTCTGGTGGAGTCATCGGGCCGTATTTCTTTGAAAATGAGGACGGCGAGACGGTAACTGTGAACTCTGAACGCTATGGCCGCATGTTAACCGATTTTTTTTGCCACAAATTGAAGATATGGATACGGATGACATGTGGTTTCAGCAGGACGGCGTTTTGATGATGCCAATTGACCGTCCAGATCATGCGATTTAACCCGCTAGACTTTTTTTGTGGGGTTATGCGGAAGACCATGTCTATGCCAACTCTCCGCAAACTCTTGAACATTTGAAAGACAACATTCGTGAAGTTATGACCGAGATACTGCCCATATGTGCCGAAAAGTCATCGAAAATTACCTGTTCCGGATCATGGTGTGCGAGGAAGCGCTAGGTGGACATTTGAATGATGTTGTATTTCACACATAATGGCATAAACCAAACTTTAATTTGAAATAAAAGTTTCATTGAAATTCGAATTCTAAGTGTGTTTTATTTCAATTTACTTTCGGAATTTAAAGTTGGAAAACCCTGTATATATATTTCAAGGGACAGCAGCGTTATAAATAAAAAATATAATCTGACTACCCTTCCCTTAGCCTCTATCCAGCTAAATAATCATATAGTTTGCACTCTCTGAAACTTAAAAATCAGGATCTGCTACATTAGCTGTATATGAATCATTCGCTTTGCATAGTCCGTATGATCCTGCTGTTTCATGATGCATGGAGAGGTCGATATGTATATATTAGAAGCAAACAAGAAAATAAACTTTCTGCACCGAAATCGTATATGATGGTTCTGCTTGCGTGTCGGTGTATCATGAAGTGCGAACCGATGCAGAGTTGTCTCGTTCTCTCTTGTGTCGTGATTTACAGCACATAACAACAAAAGAATGCCGGGAATGGGGGAAAAGATTTGTGTATGATCATATTTAAACGAACGAAAGCGATTTTTTCAGTGAATGGATCATTTGGCAAACACTGCTTGCTACGCTTCAAACGGCTAAACTGGGGTGAAATTAGACCAATCAAATCGTGGGATTTATCGCGGGATATATTCCACAATTTGTTTCTAAAATAATTTTTTTTGTGATAGTGGCTGAAATAATATGTTTCGATCTAACAAGAAATTGTCGAGTTATAAGCGTTTGAAATCTTTCATAATTTGATATTTGTGCACGTTTTAGATTTTCATTTTACACCCTATACATTACTGTTTAACATAATTCTACGTTAAAAAAATTCTGTTGAGATATCTTATTTCTCTGATTTCTTACCCTTAAAATTAATGATTACTTTATGGTTCTGATCCATAATTTTGAACTGCTTTATGATTCGTTCTTAGACTCCAATCTGCTATTTATTTTACTTTCACACATCATGTTTGGTCTTCAACATCAAGCGTGGACACGTGGCGTAGAATTCGTAGATTTTGAATAATGGGCCTGATCACGAACGTCACTTCACGGTGAAAACGAAATGAAGGGCATACAAATTGCAAACAAATCATCTCGTTTTCACCGTGAAGTGACGTTCGTGATCAGGCCCAATATAAAAAATATGCAGCGGAAGTAAAAAAGGTACCAATGTGGCGCCGACAAATGTCAAGCAGTTTGAGAGGATTAATTTGGTTGATGAGAATAAAGTTAATATTACATTTTGTGAAAGAAATAATGAAAACCTCTAAAGGTCATTAACTTGAAAACACATGAGTCACAAGAGTTTAAAAAAAATCATCGAAGAGGGTTGAGGCAACGGCCGGGTAATTTGGCGCGGAATTGCACCATAACATTCGTTCTAATTCCTGCTTGTTTGTTTGTATATTTCTGCTTAGGGACTGTACCTGGAGGGTGCTCGGTGGAACCATGAAATCAGATGCCTCGATGAATCATTGCCACGAGTGCTGTATGATACCCTTCCGATTATATCGATGACCCCAACACCCAAAGAAAGCAAATCAACATCAGACCGCGGCTGTTATGAATGCCCCGTTTACAAGACGAGCGAACGGCGCGGTATTCTGTCGACAACCGGTCATTCGACGAACTTTGTGATGTTTTTGGATCTCACTAGTGACTCACCACCGGAGCATTGGGTTCTTCGAGGAGCTGCTTGTTTGTGTCAATTGGATGATTAATTGAAAATTTCTCAACAAAATATTTTTATACCGTATTTTATAGAATGATTACTGAGTGTTTTACCGTGTTCTGCGAAAGACTGTGAGTTTTTACAAATAGAAATAAAATTTCTCGTGTGCTCTTGATGTAACAAAATAAACGGCATCCGTTATTTCGTTCATTTATCACCAATTCTGGATGTATGGAACGAGCACTTATCTTATTCAAATGCCAAGCCTGTACGGCAGTATGCATAAAATTTGAGTTCCATAAGTACTTATCTTATCTAGTCAAAGATAACAGCATGAATTTTGTGCGAACAGGTTACAATGCGCTCCGGCACCCGCTAGTGGCAGCGCGTGAAAAGTATTTGTGCGACGTTCGGAGAAGCAGGTGTCGAACATTTAATACAGTTGTTTCTGAAGTGATTAATCGAAAACCATAGGATTTTTTGAAACAACGAAAAAACAATGCAAATATTCAAAAGGAAAGCGTTCTATTTCGCACTTCTAATAGGTAAGTCAGGCAGTAGTGAAATTAATTTAAAGGGAAGAGTAATACTAATACTCTCAATATCGTAACTTTTGTTGGCACATTAAAATGAAGTTCGCTTATGATCAAAAAGTTATATATTCATCGCATCTATGTTATTTGTTTGAATAATAGCATATAAAATCAAACTGTGTGAACTCAAAAAATAGAGCGTTGATTTAGTCATTGTGTGACGAAATACTTTGTGTGCTACAACACTGATAAGATACATTCTGAGAAGTGGGGTGTAAGAATGAGTGTTCTTCGAGAATAAGCAAGAGATATAATTAGTGCCACTATTCCCGAGATTTCCTCAATAGTTCATTTTAATTAAATGCGCTAGATAGATAAATTGGACTGCTGCTGGATACAGTTCAAGTAACGGCCTTAGTGAGAAAGTAAAATCAAAAACTTTGAAAAGGCTTCCTTCGATGGCAATAAGGTTCCTAGAGTTCTACCTTAAAAGTTTATCCACCACTGTCAATTTTCATATTTCCTACAAATAATTCTAAAAAATAATGCAATACACTCTATCAAACTGGTTTTTTCTATCATTTTTCTATCGGTAAAGATAAATTAAGATCATAGTCATGTGATATGAAAGTAATCTTGATCAATTTTGAAATCATATGACAAAAGTAAATACGAAAGACGTAAGACGTAAGTCGAAAAAAATGCTAGACATCGCCGTGGAATTGAGTAAAGAAACTTAGTTGCTTAGCTTTTGTTCTACTCAGTTGCAATTACTCGCTGTACCTTAACTTTCAAAACGGACCCCAAATAATCTAGTGGATCAAGGTCAGGAGACTCTGCTGGTTACTCCAATACTTTGATTTTTCTTTCCGTAAATAAATTTGATACCAGCTTCGAACTCCATACTGCTGGAATGTGTACCAACGACCAAGTTTCAGCTTCTGCAAACTTGCTGAAAGCTTTCGCATCAATGTGTCCAACAAAACTTTTTTTCTCATTATTCTGTCAATGAATCCGAGTTCTCCGATACTACACGATACCATGGAGCCCCAAGCCATAACTCTACCTGAGTTGAGTATCTTAGCACCTTATGATGTTGCAATAATTCTCCTCCTCCATGTTTAACTGTTGACTTCGAATATTTCTCTTTTAGACTTTCGCCGGTTCATCGCTATTTGCGTGTGATAACATCATAGACCCAAATAACATTATTTTAGTCCCATCTGATCAAATTGCCTTCTTCCAGTCTTGTTCAATTAATAAGAGCTTGTGCACATATCAGTCGTTTCTTAATGTTTTTCTCTGATAGTCATGGTTTCTTTAGTGCCATTCGACCAGTGTTGGAAAAAATGGTCTTCGCTAAGATCAAATGCATAGATTTTCGAGCTAGGTTGCATCGAAAACCTATTTATTCCAAACGAAAAATAAAATGACAGATCCAGGCAACCATTGAATATGAGCAAATGAACTTTTGTCCTTCAATATGTTTTGATGTTTATTTTTTCCACCCAGTGTCATTTTCATCTTGATTATCGGAAATGTCAGAACTGAATTTCTTTTCAGCCAAATGAATATTAGCTGTTGTTAACTTCTAACCTGAGGCTGCTGTGTGCGGTTGGATTTTGCAGTTGCCGGATGCCGTAATCGGAAATACCTTATGAAATTCCCGATGTCGCAAATGACTTGACGGTAGCTTTGAAGCAAAATAACACCAACTTTGATCAAAAAACCTTCCAAACAAGGGAATAACAAGTGTATGCAATGTTTAAGTTTGACAAAGTGATAGAAACAGCGTAGTACACTTCGAAATTGTACTAGGGTAAATGATCTTGGTTTGTCCGATTTAGGGTGTTTTCATGCAACTAGAAAATGCAAATCGATTTTTCTTCATGAAAACCACATATAATCGATACGAGTTTTGGGTTTGTTGAAAAGCCCCAAGTCTCTTGTTGCTAATACGTTGAAATTATTCAAATTTTTATGTCTTTCAACGATTTTCCTCAAAGAGAAATTATGATCATGGTTTTTTTCCATCTCTGATCATGGTTTGTCCAAAAAATGATCATGATTTGTCCAAAAAATGATCATGATTTGTCCAGTTTTAGAAATCACCATTTTTGAATGAAAATTTGTAAGGGGTTGTATCTAGGACACGACCGCTTTGTTTACCACGCTTGTTTACCACTTACAGTTTTATTTTAGAATGCATCGAAATTTTTGAAATAGATTATGTTCTTCGTTACAAATAAATTTAATGAACGTCCTTTTACGTTTGATATGCCTAGGACTACCAAAATATTTGAACGGAAAAAAATGGTCAAACGATCATTGTATTTTACATTCCCCTCTGGAATTGATGCACATCTCATGTTTACGTGGTTCTCGAACCGCGAAAATTCATTCACCTCTAGTATCTGAAATGACGATTTTCCCAGGCTTCTCAGTACAAAGCGAGTACAAAAGAAATCAACGCCAAAAATTACCCTCGACTTGCATGTATTTGCAAAGCGGATTCCCCCAGACACATTGATTTTTAAGTCCGTGTTAGGGAAACACAGCTCGGTGGGAGCAAAAATACCCCCGACTTGCATGTATATTTGCAAAGCGGATTTCCACAGGTACATCGATTTTGAAGTCTGTGTTGGGGAAACCGTAAATCTGGCCAATCAATGCTTGACAGTTAGGGCGTTTGAAAAATGCTTGACATTTTACAATTATTCAATTGTTCATCTCAAGAAAAATAATATTTTATTAATTGTGATAGACGAGTAGAAATATTTCCTATCAATTGATGTAAACATCTTTCCGATCTGTTAAGAAATGTTCGAGTTTTAAACATTCGAAATACGGGTAGGGTTAGCACACAAATCGGCAGAAATAATGTATGGGAAAAAGGAAGTTCTCCCAGTTTTCATGAATTTAAACCATTTAGAAATTAGCGAATTGTAATGTATAGCATATCAAACAAATCTTAGAGAAATTCCGATTCAATTGGTAAGCAAATCATGAGAATTCGTTCACAGTGAAAATAGTTATTAACGTTAACTTTATTTCATAAGAACGGAACCTGTTATCTGATTTGGCACCCTTCCTGAAAGACGTAGTTCTACGTCAAAAATTTGAATTTTCAAGTAGATGTTGCATTTCTCATTGCTTGAGTTTACTGCCATCATATTGATCCATTCATAATTTAGTCTTTCTTCAGAATATTGCCTTTTATTGGGCATTCTAAAAATGTTCATCTCAACACATTCAACACAGAGAATCATCATTTCTGCTATCCGCGAAGGACACTATAAACAAACTGCAGTTAGCCAAGCGGTTGCCAAAGAAATCATGTGGACAAAACAACATTAGTGAATTGAACAACTCATAATCAGAATTGAGGTCATCGAAATTCGTTAATTAAATGGTTATCTATGTAAATCTGATACAAATGATGTACAAACATTATGTTCACAATAGATGTAAGTGTTATAATCCAGAAAGGGTCTGAATACGTGCCAAATAATCATCTGATGATTGACTAAAACTTAGCTCAAATGAGGTGCGCATTGGCACGAAGAGAAAGTGGATTTTATAATCCTTTAAAACATGTTAATCCGTAAAAATAAACTATTAAACTACTGTAAATCATGAAAAACACAATTTTATTTATATGTTTTTTTATATGTTTTATATGTTTAGAATATATGTTTTCGAATACCTGATTTGAAACAGGTGCACTGAATTAGAGCATTCAAAATAGTGGACAAACCATGTTCATATTTTCGACTGGACAAACCAAAATCATTTACCTTAATCATATTTGGGTGCATAAACGTTTTTGCGTGTTTTTCTTTCGTTTTTTGTTGTCTCACGCCATGATTCCTCCAGGTAAGGATAATTTATAGCACATAAGATTAAACAAATGTATAAAACAAATACAAATAGCCGAATAAATATCCCAGTTTTCAAACGAAAAACAGAACATTAAAAATTAATTTGAATTAAGATTTCATAAACTTGTTTTACATACTGTATGTCAGTGATCTTGGTTGAACTTTATTCAGATATTGAAAGCATTTTGAGCAGCATTTTTAAGGATACCAACACAAACCGAAACAAATAAAAAAACATTCCCAAAGCTGCCACCACGATTCGTGTTACTAGCACTAATACCGCTAAACACCCGAACACGGAAAAAGATACAATTTTCTTTCAAACATACTAAATCAATAGCATTCCATTCTCATTGAACAAAATCCAAAATCCATCAATTCAATGACGACGCCGAGGTATTTAGGGGAGGACAAAGTAAGACACCCATCTTAACCAAAACAGGCTGAACATGTATTTTTACTACATATTTCAATGTTTTTTTCACATTCACAACGTAGCCACGTCTGTTCGTAAGTTGCATGGAATCATGCAGTTTTTACATATTACTTTTTCATGAAGCAAGACGTGGTTTTCGGTGCTGAAATGCATCTAATGGTATTTATAATAAAAAAAATAAAGCTAAGAGCACAGAAAAATCCTGCCAATTACTGCGCTTCCCATTATTTCATGAAGAAGCGTTTTACCGACACGGTGCGTCATACCCTATGTTCCCCTACACGGGAAGTTTGACGTTTGGACCAGTTTAGATGGGAAGGAATGTAAGTGTTATAATGGTATCTCAAGTAGATGTGGGCAAAACGGTTCACTTAAATGAACCGTTCAATGACCTACAGTTCACCCAAGTGAACTAGTTTTTCTGAGCAGTTCACTCACTATTTCGTATAGTACAGGGATATGTCAGCACAAGTATAAAAAAGTGTGGGATGTTATCTACGACTGTTCTGTCCACTCATATAAAATACTGTTTGTTAGTAAAGAATTATTCGTCCGAATTTTGTGAAAAATATCTCAGCACAATAAGGAACCAAACTTTGGTTTTGAAATTTTGATTCAGTTTGAGACGTGATTCATTTTTTTAGCACAAACCTTTGCACTCAGCACTAGCTTGCGCTGCTTTTCTTACGACGTATAGCAATAACTGCTACAGCAAAACTGTACCAAAACGCAATCGTCTATCCCAAAATTATCGAGCACAATATGACATAATATGAAAAATATTTCATATCAACGACGCGATTTACTGTTTAACAAGACTGTTTGAATAGTTTCGCTTTCAACTGTATTTTTGAATTGAAAGTTTATTTGATAAATAATCAAGCAATTCAATTTAAAAACCATCGTATCCTGAAATGTTGCATTTTATTACGAAAACGACAATACCGCTTATTTTTGTTGTTTCATGGAGCTATCGTTTCTTTCCATTCGTTAATTTGAGGACTATTTACTTTGCAGCACCATTCATCTTTCACTCGTTCGTTCGCTTTCCTCTCATAACATACATCGATCACCATACACAGTTCATTTTGAACTGGTTCTGAACTGCATACACACAGTTCATCATTCACCGTACACAGTTCGTTCTGAGCTGAAGTTCGTTTTGAACTGTGTAAGCAGTTCATATGAACTGTTGCCTAGTTTACAAGAACTAGTTCACCAAAAAGAGTGAACGAACGTGAACGAACGTCGTGGAGTGAACGAACGTCTTTTTGGTGAACTAGTACTATCGAACATTTCATGAACGGTTTGCCCATCTCTAACCTCAAACAATCTGCTTAACACGTTTAGTCCCAGATTGTTTCTATTGGAAAATACGTTGGTTTTGTTTACGCCTTCACGCCTTCGCTTCTTCAGTTTCACTAAGTGTTCTATACTTATTGTCAGTTTTGGTTCAATATTCATTTTTAAACCGTTGTAACAAACGTAATGCCGTTCAGGAACTAATATAAACTGACTCGTATAGAGTTACAGAAGCGTTGTGTCTGAGACACGACCGCATAGTTGACGAAAGATGACGCTAGGCTATTTGTTACATATTGGTTGTGGATATGTTTGAAAATTTTCATATTTAAACTCTTTGATAATAATTTGATGGCCCTGAAAAGGGCCGTTTAGTTTGATTGTTCACTCCTCCAATGCTACAATCAAGTAATGATGGCAGAAGAATGGTGATAATTCGTGGGATGGTGCATATCACAACAAAAGATATCGGAGTGGAATGATATTTTATGAAAACTCCCCTTTTTGGACCTGGACAAGCTGACTCCTGCCATCTGTAGGCATAAAATAAAGCATAGTATATATGGAGCGTCGTGACCGGAATAAATCGTCGCAGTAAACAACTGCAATAGAAACAACCGTGTAGTGTAGTGTGTAGTAGGCTAGAAATATTGTGGCGCGGGAAAAACACCATGTGTTATGCACATGATGTGCCTCACATTTGTATTATGAATTTGTTTTCTTGTTTTTAGTTTTTTGAAACTTTTTCTGAGGACAATGTAATGGAGGCGAAGCCCCCATTTGACGAGGGCAAGGAATCGAAACGGTCCAAGTTGCCATGATGACATACGAGTCCACCACCGACTCGCCGTCGGAAGCGGCGGTGTCTCGTTCTCAAACCTGTGTTCCACTGATTGCCCGGTTAATTTGAAACATAGAATACGATCCTTTAGCAATGTCCGTCGAGCTTTAGCGAGCGTTTAACGACATACGTTTTGCCTGGTGCTTTACGTTTGCCCGATTAATTTTTGTTTTAAAATACAATACCGCGCCCCAATATTTCTAGCCTACTACACTTTTTGTAATGTAAAATTACAAAAATTACATTTATTACATTACACATTACATTTTAAAATGTAAGAGATTTTCAGAGAGTGCGAAAGATTCTCCATTTTTCAATTAGCACCCGAAACATAGAAAAGTTCTTTCACATACATTTCACTAGAGTATCGCTTGGCACAATTACTCTTTCATATTACTGATTCTTTTCAACTACAAATCTGGTCCAAAAACAAGCCCGAACTAAAACGAAGTGTGATTCCTGATGCTTCAAACTTGTGTTGTTCTAATTGAAACACTCGGCATTTCACAAACCCTATTAAGATATCATTTTATTATTTTTTGCAACAATGATAAATCTATATACAGCTAAACGAAAAAGAACTTACTACCGAGACTGCGACTAATGAACCGAATGTAAACAACTCCCACTAAACCGCACTGATTGATGCTAATGAAATATTTGAAAAGCGAAGATCTTAATATTTATACCACATTGACGTCAAAATCTGGCAAATTAAAAGATATTAATTAGCATACCAAATGCCAGCAGAAGCCAATATAAAAGAAATCATTTGTCAATGATTCATATGATATTTCGGGCTATTTCTGGCCTGCAGGTAGCAACATACTCCATTTCTATTTTTATTTCTAAAAATATACTGTTGTGATAACTATTTTCGTCAATTATTTAATTCCTGTCATACGATGCCTGACTTCGATTCCGCGAAACGTAACGCGGAAATATGGCGAAATCATCATTTTGAAATTTAAAACATATTTAATATTAGTATAAATTAGTATAAACATTCTTCTTTTTTTTTCAGTGCTGCTTAGCATGTGCCTAGACGAGACAGAAGCAAGGCGAAAGATTCTAAGAGGACGTCGAACCGTTACTCGCACCTACAAACGTCAGTTGCTTCTCTGGACTGAAGTAATATGTTTTTAATTTTCTCCATTTTCTTTTACAGGCGGAACCATCATTCCAGCCTGGGCTATCATTACAGTGATTGGCATTGCGTATCTAATAGTGGGAGGGTTGACATACCTAGTACTCCGCAAGACGGTACTTCAAGCGCCAATAGAAAATGTAAACTCGTATACGCCGGCAATGATGCAGGATGATTCGTAAATGCGGCTATTGCCGAGTTTTTAGACATTATGTATAAGTATTAAGTATTACCATCGACATCAACATTATCATAAGAAATAAATACGTAACCACAATCTTGATGGTATTCCTTTGTCATATATTCAAAATTCATAAAACTAATCGTCCAAGTAAACAACAATTCTAAAACAAATAATCGATTTCCATAGTACTGAAATCAATTTCCCGAGCAGCTTCGTGGTGAGTTGAAAAACGCGCCATTTTCAATGCGATGTGCGATACACTTGACGAACAAATTACCTTCTGATCTTGAATATTTTATCATAAAACGACTCTTGGTCTGGTTTTCGTTTTTCAATTATGTTTACCCTTGCTTTGGATAGTGCTTGACTTGTGAGTTTTTCAGATATACAAAATCAAGCCGACCGTTTAAGGTACTGTGACCTATAAGTGAAACATTGAACGAATTCGTGCACAACAGTGGATACATTAGAAATAAACTCTTTATGCCTTTATCAGTTCACTTGTTAATCGGGCAAAAAGCACCACACAACAAGCAAATATTTGCCTAATTTATTTAAACGTGGTTTTGCACCCCAGTTCCAGTACCAATTCTGACTACCGAACCGGTGACATGCATGGAGCTTCATTGCATAAGCTGTGACAAACATCGGATCACTACTACGAGAGCAACGGTGGGTTTGTTTACCATACAATTTAGATCGAGTGTGCACCACGGGGGAGAGCTGTTCTGGATACAGATAATCCACTTCAGAAATCTAGTCACTGTCCATCAGTACCATTATAACGTGGTTCGCTCTGGGCAATACTACAGGTTTGTTTTTGTTTGTCTGGGCAAACTTATGAACCCCAAACGGCCAATTTGCGAGGATCAGTTCGATACCAACCGCCGGTGAATCAATTTCGGGAGCCGTGAAAATATCCGTTTCGTGCGGGTGTAAAAGCGGTGTAATTCAAGTGATAGTGAAAAGGGCAAAGTACCAAAATGCATACGCCGGGGTCGTCTGTATCCGGTTATATTTTGCTGCTAGTAGTGCAAATTGTGTTTATCATTATATTTGGTTTTCTCACCGACTACTCAAAAGAGTTACTCCCCAAGAATGGAACTAGCGTGGACACAGACGGCGCTGTGGCAGACAATTATTTGCCGAAATACCCACGTGAGTTTTCGTAGCGTTGAATTTATTCAAAATTAGGTAACCAAATGGGGATAAAATGAAGAAGAATGGTCTAGAATCTTTTAGTTTTTATTTATGATTATCAATAGTTCGAGAACTAATACACACAACATCGTTGAAGTGCTCCTCTATTTTTCTAAAAAAAATTTTTGATCCATCAAAAGGTGAGAACGACTGAACGTATCAACATGAAAATTCACAGTAGTTTCTTGGATACATTAGACCAACAAATTACCAGCTAACATGCGTATTTGCTATAATATTTGAAAAATTACAATGGAATTCCTATTTTTCGCCAAACCAATTAATTGTACAGAGTTTGATCAAGTTACTGAATCTCATTGCATTTGTTATTGGTTAAATACTCGTTTCCATTTTCTAATTTTTATTATTGTCGTTCTCAGTACCGATGCTATCCAAACGAAAAAACTATGGGTGGGTTATACCTACGATATAACCACAAGGTTGACGTAGGACTACCGTTGGCTTAGTAATCATTTGAGTGTGTTGATTAAACCGGTTATTGAATGTAACAATTTCCGAAATCAATTGTGAACAAATCCCAATTTCGGGAAATCCCCAGATCTTGCATATATTTCCAATGCCGATTTCCTCAGACTCCTTGGTTCAGAAGTCTGTGTTGGGAAACTCATTCCGGTCTGCAGATTTTTTCTTATTTATTATTTTTTTTAATTTTATTTGTGGTAATTCATCTGAAATCTTCATCTGTCTTAATGAATAAAAGGTGTTAAGTAAGAGTTAATTCAAAACAAGTCCAATTCTACTACAAAGGTCTAGTTGGTTCATTAAATTCAAAAAGCTTGGCTTGGTAACAGCAATATTCTGTTCCGAAGCGATCTATTTGGCACACGATCTATTTGGCATTGGCAAAAGATCGAGAGCATTTGCTTCTCCGTTTATCAACTTGGCCACAAGCGTCGGTTGCTGTATTTTTCGGCGGCGCTCCAGTGTACCCTTCGCTATCTTCGAAATGCAGCCTAGTTGATGTGATGCTTTCGAAACGATCATGGAGCGGTGTGGATCGAAAGTCATTTTTGAGTCCAGTTGAACCCCAAGATCAGTGACACTTGTTAAAGCGTCGCCACCTATCTGGTAATCAAATATGATTGGCTGTACAACGCGATGGAACGTGATAACCTGACATTTTTCAACGCTCAGTATCGACTTATTTCTCTGACACCAATCGGCAAACGAAGTTAGCAAACTTTGCAAAAGCTAGCAGTCCTCTTCCGTGCGTACTATAACGTATAACCTTTTTGTTCTCTATTATAGTGACTTTCAACACATTTCTCGACTGGTTCGTCACTTTTTAATTCCATTTTTGGAAGAATGTCGGTAGTGAGAATTGAGCTCGTGATCTCTGAGTAAGAGGTATGGATGTTACCACTACGCCTGATCGCCTCCACGGCCTATGGCGATCACCACGTTTGAAAACTGGTGTCATGAACGACTGCTTCAGATGCGGGGAAATTCTACTTGCTGCAACGAGCGATTGAAGATGTCTCTTAATGGTTGCGCAAGAACGACAATACAACTCCGTTGTTCTCCGTTTTGAGCCACAATTATTGGAGTAGTTTGTCCGTTTTAGATTCGCACGACAATTCGCAGCTGGAGGACGTTGGGAAGGTGCGCGGTATCCGGTACAACGTTTCTCTTCAGTCGGTCCATCTCTTCCAGTGATCTCTTGACATAATGGGCCGAGAGCAATTCCGGACATCCTGCTTCTTGTGATACCTCTTGATGGAAGCGGCAGCCACTTCGTGCTTCGTGGAAGATGTCCAATGGCCGGCCCCTGTCAGTCGTTGCCGTCCAGCGTCAAGTAGATTTTTTCATCCATGATGACCACAACATCGCGCATCTTTAGTCGCTTCTTTTTCTGCTCAGATACGACCGTCTCGACCGACGCTTGCGTATAAAAATGTAGTAATCTCAAATTTTCAACAATAAAAAAAATGCAAATAGTTTGTTGAAATTGTTGGTTAAACACGTTTCATGATTGCTTATAGATTATAGACAGTAGAGTGACTAATTCTCTAATAATACCTCCCATCAAATTTTGCACAGTAGCCTTCGTGCACTTCCTGGACGCTTAAGATCAATTCATCTTGAAGTCTGACATGTTCTGAAACATTGTACCACTTTTCTTGAATATGCCCTTGATAATTGCCCGGTAACGTTCGATTGGTCGTAATTGGGGACAATTCAGTGGGTTGATGTCTTTTTGGTGTACATGATGTTGTTTTCAGCAAACCACTGGAGGGTAGATTTGGAGTAATGAGCCGTTGCCAAATCTAGATAAAATAGAAAAGGCAGGTAATGCTTTCTATACAATGGAAGTGACATCTTCTTCAAGCATTCGTCCTAATGATTTTGAGCATTTATGGTCCTTTTTCGAGAAAAGTAGAAAATCATAAGCCTCATGTGCAAATTACTTGCCAAACTAGCACCTTTTGGCTGAATTTTCCACCGCAACAGTCATATCCGTAGTTGGTAAACTCTATCCAACTGATTTAGTGTAAAATTTAGTCCCCGTCAGCGTTCTGGAGTCCCCACGATATTGCTGTTCCGGAGTTTGTTTGGGTACTTTCAGCTTTTTGTAGGTTTACAAAGAATGTCTCTTCTTAATCCTGGATCATTTCGATGCTGGTACCAAACTTCTTGGCCAAGCCCAAGAATAGAGGCAGATTGATGTTTACGAATATAATTCATGACTTTCTGGTCCAATCCGGGGTCACCCGTTTATTAGTGCTAGCATATCAAATGTTTGAGATTACATTTCGATATGTAAACTTCTTCACTATTTGCTCCGAACTCCTGGCTCAAAGTGCGGAACGATGAGGTCACCTTGCTCTCGGTTTTCCTCTTCACCTTCTACTACACTCTGCGGTTGCACAACACCGTCAGGCAAATAGAACTATGCGTTCGACGCTCTCGTCTTTTTCCAGAAAGAATAGGATGTTGTAAATGTCAGATCTGCTATATCCGGCGGACAATAAGTGCATCACGATATCCAACTTCTTCACTCCGGGTGGAGCTGGCAGTACTAACGAAACACCGAGCGTAGCTGCTTGACGCCATGGCTGCTGCAAATCGTGATTCTTTGTTTCGAGCAGACATGTAATAAAATATCTAATTACGGAAGTGTAGTACTTATACTCACCGGAGATAATTTTTGGCGAATGAAGGCTTTCAGGTCATTTCGCAGCCTCATCTTTTTCGCCGAACGTGGCACCTTGGGACATTTTTTTTATTTCCAAAACCCGATCGATTATAAAAGAACACCATTCTAAAAGTACGAAAGGCATCCTTGCGGCTTTAGTTAGTCTGCTATGAATAAATCAGGAGTTTACTGTTGGTTCAAAAGCTCGAAAGAGACTCAAAGAAGAATACTTCGGACAATTCTCGAGTAACCTTCAACGAGATTGCCGATAATGTCGACACATCATTTGGCTTTGGTAAGCAGATTTTTGTAATGTGTCAGATGAGAGGTACTACTTCAAAGAAGACAAAATATACATTAACATGTTTTACTGCATCACAATTCTATATGTGCTTACTAAAGATCTTATTTTATTGGAATCATTTCGTCACAACGGGATAAGAAAATGATCCCAAACCGAGCGTAATTTCAGACAAATCGCCAAATAACGCATCCCGCCAAGTTTATACACCCTAGAAACTATGATATTTTTCAAAAAAATTCATCTGTCTATGCCTGCTGTGAGTCCTACTCATTTATGGGGATAAATTGTCACCGCTGTATTCCGAAGGGTTTGTATAATGGGTGTTTTTATAAAGATTTGTGTTTAATTTGATTTGTCCTTTCATCATGAATAGATTGAACAACGCCTAAAAGAAAATTCAGATTTCTTGTGAAAAGCATGATTCAGTTCGAGAAACTCGTCGTTCGTCAGAACAATTGATTCGAGCAACCATGAGTCGTTTGCGCACCACTTCTACTCTACAGAAAAACACACATCGTCAGATCCTTACGGATCTGGTGTTGTTAAGTACCTTTAAATTGCATGATCGACTAATGTGTGTTTGATTACAAAATGCTTTCAGGTATTACACTGTTCGTCATGGCTAATGTGTTGACGAGGCGGAGACATCAATTTTTACCAAAAAATGGTAAAAAGGCAATGGTTTGATAAGCTTGTGAGTGTGGTATGCTTTCCGAGCCGTCCAACGAAGTTCTGTTCGTACCGATGAATCCAACGAACTGACTAATTGAGACTTTTTTGCCCTTACCGAATCATATTTGAGAAAACACGTGAAGGCAGCAGATTCTATTGTAAACTTCGCAAAAGACTGGAAAAGTGACCAAGTGATCGCAAATCAGTCTGTGCTCAAGAGGATGGGCGGCCCTCGATCGAAAATTCATACCCATTTGACTTGAATCTAATTTTGTTTTAAAGCACTGCAATAAATGATTGTAGAGAAAATAAAAGTTAAATAAAAACTAAAAATGCTCCTTAATTGGGTTTATTAACCACATTTTATATAAAGGCAGAATACAAGAGTAATTCTAGGTTTTTTAGGTAATGGCGTTGTTTAACGACCCGTACTATTGACATTGACTAATTCGTCCTTCAACCTTAAGGTTTATCCTCCTCGCAGGCATGGAAATAGTGATCTGGTATAATTACAGGAATAAGAAATTCATCACAAAATAGTGTTCACCTATAATTACCGCTAATTATATTGTATTCAATATGCTATTGAATAGAACTCTACGAATTGTTCGCCATTTACTGAAAGTTCTACACTTTTGTAGAGATGAAAGGATGGAGAAAAAAAAGTATTGAGTTGTGGTCAGAAACCGAAATCAAACGCTTCTATTAGTTACACTCGCTTGATTCACTACTCTGCTGAACGTCCTAGAGCCCTATGATATACAAGGGTTCGTGAAGGGGCGATGATACATGAGAGGCGAATGAACTGCAGAATTGAAGCCTCTTGAATACAACCAAAGAAGAAGAAGAAGGAGAAGAGGAAGAAAAAGATGTTTTAGTTTTTGGCCCAATCGATTCACCACGAGTGAGACTCGATATCGTGGGTTGAAAGACTAACAGCGTCCTAAAAGCATGATGATCTAACCTTCATGGACGATCTCGACCCCTCATCCTGCACAGTTCAGCATGGTAATGGGAAACCAAAGTTTCTTCCAGTTTCATTCTTCTCAACACGACCAAAGTGTCGAACCTCATCCGAATGCGTTTTAACCAAAACCCATCTCAAACCTAATTCATTGATTGTTCAAAATATGTAAGCAACATTCAGTAGAGATATATTATTCTTTAAAGAGCATTTTCACATTTATCATTTCGTAACAAATTTCCATAGCCTTTTATGTTCTTGTTACAGAATTATGTTTAATGTATTGGATTTTAGAAAACATTATAACGCGGCTACTTTCAATAGCTTATAAACAAAGACCCACATGAAATATGAGGGTTCTTACGTAAGATAATTACACTAGATTATACGTTTGTTTAAATTAGTGAAGCATAGGTGTTGCCGCACGATATTTCAAACAACCAAGTATTATAGGGAAACCTTTACTTTCATTGCAGACTTCCAGGACATTCACGTTATGATATTTATCGGTTTTGCCTTCCTGATGACGTTCCTCAAGCGCTACGGATTCAGCGCCACCGGGCTGAACCTGTTGGTAGGCGCACTGGTCATCCAATGGGCCATCATAATGCGCGGCTGCTACGAAATGGAGGACAGTAAGATCCCTCTATCGCTGGAAAACCTTATCGGGGCAGACATTGCGGCAGCCGCAGTACTGATTAGTATGGGAGCACTGCTAGGTCGAACCACCCCGATGCAACTCTTGGTGATGGGTATCATCGAAATTGCCATATTCGCAGCCAATGAGTTTCTACAGCTAGAAGTAATGAAAATTGCCGATGTTGGAGGCTCCATTACGGTTCACGCCTTTGGAGCGTACTTCGGGCTCGCAGTCAGCTTCATTTTGCGACCAACGAAGGAGGATGCAAAGGCTGGGCAGTTGGAATGTTCATCGTACGGTTCCGATATCACAGCCATGATCGGGACGATCTTCTTATGGATCTTTTGGCCTAGCTTCAATTCGGCTCTCGTAGAAGGAGCAGAGCAGGAACGTGCCATTATCAATACCTATCTTTCCCTCGCTGGAGCTACCGTCACTACATTCGCCTTATCCGCTCTGGTATCGCATGAGAAGAAGTTTGACATGGTACATGTACAGAATGCTACACTCGCGGGCGGGGTGGCCGTTGGTTCCATTTGTAACCTAATGATTCATCCCTTCGGCGCGCTGCTGGTAGGAGTTATTGCTGGCGTTATTTCAGTGCTTGGATACCGATTTCTAACCGTAAGATCAAAATAGAGAATTGAATCGATATATCAATCTTGAACAATATGTTTTTTTTCAATTTCTCAGCCGGCTATGCTATCCAATATGCGGCTTGCGGACACATGTGGAGTGAATAACCTACATGGAATGCCAGCACTTCTCTCTGCAGCTTTTTCCGCTATATATGCTTCATTAGCCACTTTTGAAACTTATGGCACATCGTTGACCAGCATTTTCCCGGCGATGAAATCTATTGCGCCAGTGATGAACACAACCATGACAAATGACACAAGTGGCGATCATCACGAGTTTGTTGCGGGGGTATGATGAAATTGTTGTATCATGCTGTTCAGAATTGTGCAAAGTCGTTATTCTTGCAGGGATTCGGCCGAAGTGCTCATAAGCAGGGTGCCTATCAGTTGCTAGCTGTTCTAATTACAGTCTCGATAGCTATTGTCGGAGGCCTGTCTACAGGTATGTCAAAAAAGTTCAAACCTTGTTAACTGCATGTGACTAACAAAATCCTAATCTAAGGAGTTATATTACTTTATGAACGGTTTGGAGGAGTCATGCAACCTAAAAATATGTTCTCGGATAATCAGTGGTGGGAACTGGATACACGAAACAATCTGATTTGCGTTCTGCCACAACCAGTACAATCTCTGAACACGAACAGTGCACAAATCTCATTGGTCGTTTTGAATGTGGATGAAATATATAAAAATGCAAAAAAAAGTTTTACTAAACAGTAACTGTTCAATAGTACACGGTTTGTAGTTTGTTCAATATATTCAATGGTGTGTGACAAATAACGCAATAAAAACAAAATAATCGCCAGTAGTAATCTGTGAAATTAAATGTTCTGTACTTTGCAGGCCTAGTCCTTAAATCGCCCATGGTTCGACAGCTTAACAAAGATGAACTTCACGACGACGAGAAATACTGGGAAACACCAGTGGAATCGAATGACATAGCAACAACTACAACAGTCTCTGCCTAAAAGAAAAACATCAGCGATAAAATAATGTTTCAAGATGTTGATAGTTGGAAAAGGATTTTATTCTGATCATGGAATGTAAAATAAACACTGAGTGAAAGTCTGGTCATGAGGCATCCGAAAGCCCAAAAATGTTTACATATTAAACAAGGGACGAGCAAGCAAATTCTGATCCAGAATCTTATTCTGAATTCTAATTTAGATAATAAATACATAAAAAAATATATAACGAAACTCTGCTACTCATATTTATCGAACACATTTTGATATGTGCGATGGACATACATCATCTCAGGAGTTTTGTGAAAGCTACAAGAACCAGACCCTACCACTAACCGACAATGGTCTATAGAATTACTAAAGAACTCACTTTCGCGGATAATCCGCATCGCGGTTCATCCGCTCGCGGATAATCGAGGTTCCACTGTATATCATTCATATGAGACAAACCAATTTGTGTAGATAAGGATTTAGAATATAGCCAAAACTATCAAAAAAACACAAAGAACCACATAGCTTCAATTTCCAAAAAGTGTTTAAGGGACACGTGCAGAGATGCCAACCATCCTGATTTTCCAGGTTTTCCCAGACTTCCTGGCACGTTTCCTGATATCCTGACAAACACTTAATTTTGACTGATTTTTATAAAATGATCCGGATTTCTCCTGATTTTTGTACTTTTTATTTTATAAGAAAAAGAAGTTATCCATAATAAATATACTAGGATCCCTACCAAAATTTTCCTGGTACAAAGCTGTACCTAACATTTTTATCATACATATTGCCAGTTGGAAATCTACTGAACAAGCTTTTCCAGAATGAAAATCCCGAATTATATTCACTACAATTAAAATTAGAACATTTCCAAAACAGTGCCGGATAATTTCATGAAACCAGAATATTTGACGGATTGAGAGGATTATAACGAGAATAGGTATCAGACGCAATATATCAGAGATGATGATGTGTATGTAGGAGTAGCCACAAAGTAATTGATAAAGATATGTTTCAGAATTAAAGTTACCCAAGAGATAAATTTTGAACACAAAGTCAATATAAGAAGATTTATATAAACTAACCAGATAACATCAAAATTTGAAAGCAATCTTCAATTCTTCTTCTGCTGATATGTTATCCTCACTTGGTGATTAAATATTCAGTACAAAACATGAACGATGAATGCAGAGAAAATCTCAAATTTTCTCTCAATACAATCTCAATTAAACGACGATTAGAATAATAGGCTAGGAACGAAAAAAATCACAGGAATGTTAACCACTAAAAATTATTTAGAACTAAATAAAAACGATACAGGTTCCGTTATATTCCGCAACAAATAACATCTAAATACATCAAATCGGTGTATGAAACATTTAGATGTAAAAATATTGAATAGTCTACATTAAGTTGTTCGAAAAGTTCGTGTCGCCTCAGATGATAACCAAATCGAAATGTTGATCAAGAATAATCCTCGGAATACGACAAATGAATGAGGTATCTCTACAGATACCTAAAACCACCGTTAACGTGGATCTCATTCCGCACATTTTGACCAAAAAAACATTTAATAGATAGCAAAACGCAACAAAAAGCACATCGTGATGGAAGATGAAAATGAATCATTTACAACAGTGTTGAGCGGCTTAAAACTTGGGGTAAGCGAAATAATTAGCGAACCCCAAAGCCGATCTTCACCCGAAGAAATCATACCCTGTGTCTGTTCGGATTGGGGAGGAAAATTTTACCAAGCAACCAGTCGATGCATTCCCACAAGCACTGTTCACAATTGGACAACTTAAAAGCAGCGATACATAATTAGTCAATGTGATAGGCGTCGTGTTCCATCAGAGAAACAGTAAACTTCGTGTATTCATCGTCGCAAATTCCTAAGTCGAATTCACGCCGAAACTATGTAATCCGAGTCCCGCTTGAAAGGTGACACCATTTAAACCAAATGTAAGCAATCAGCGTGGAATTAAAATGGAACTAAGTTCGCAAAATAACGATGCGGATAGCGGTTGTCGCAAATCAGAACCTCCTATAATAATCCCATTACCCCGGACTAACTTGCAGAGCCAATTGGTGGACTTTAGTGGGGAAATGAGACTGCTGTTTGCCGATGGTATTATTCCATGTACATGAGTGTCTATTAGTGGTGATTGCACAACAGGAGATTATAATATCTCCTAAAAAGTAAAACGCCAGAGTGCTACTAGGAGTGCGATCACAACTTCTAAACATCAATTAATCAATTTATTTTTTGTTTCATATTCTACGGTATGCATATAATGTGTCAAAACCGGAACAAGTTCTAACTGCTCGCCTAATCAAGAAAATAAGCACAAATATACACCAAAAGAAGCCCCACAATCGCTTCAAATTTTCCAATAACACTTGCGCTGTTAGGAAACGATAATAAACGTACCTTCACATATAAGCTATGACTACGAGCTAGAATTCCCATGAATGCTCATGTAAAATAAAATAATCGGCAACTAAGACAGAAATATATAGAAATATGATGAAAATGTGCATTCGTTATATGATTTCAATTTTATATTTTTATCATTTCTGGAGCCATTCCAAAACTTTCCAATGCGCACAACGGAAAAATCAGAACAAGCAAAATATCATAAAATAAATGTCTCCATAAAGGAGGAAAAAACTACCATTATTGTGGAAGCAAAGAAAGTCACCTAATGACGAAAAAAACTGATTCAGTCACTGTGACACACCTGTCGCGTACGTAATGCATATACGCTTGGTCTGTATATTCTCAGGTGTAATTTAGTAAACAGATTCTCGTCTAGTGCCGTCTGGTGTTCGTGGTTTCCCACCGACCGTGTGCCTGTCCGTTAAATCGATACATCAGTTAATCGCACGGTAGTCTGATGGGAATCTCGTTGGGCTATTGATATCGTTCACACGGCTGAACATGAGATGCACAAGATGCATGCATCGCTGTCGCGCATAACCACCCGTACTTGAGGGGATTGAACGCTCACGTCGAGCCAAGAGTGTGTCTGTGTTCGATTATGGATAAATATCAAAAATACTACTACGGATTGTAAAATAGAAAACATCGCTTGAATGCGAAACAAGAGTGAAACAAGTTGAAGTGTTAAGTGGTTGGGATGTTTATGACGATATAACTGTAAATATCAAGATGAAATTCGGAAGAAATCGTGAAAGATTTTTGTTAGTATGTAATTTTTACATTTCATGTAAATGTTCGAATGAGTAATCAGTGAATGATACCAGACCATCACTTTCCCACTAACCAAATTGGATCACTTTAGTACCTCAAGGTCGTCATTAATAAAGTTTGAAGTAAAACCTAAGCTTTGAACTAAACATGGTGCTAAACTTTTTCTAAACATGTCTAAACAAACTAAACTAACAGTTTTATGAGTCTTCTTCATGTTCCACTTGTCGATGGTTCAACATTTTTGTCAATTGGGCAGAGCTCTGGCGAGTTGGGAGAATCAGTGCTCTTGTTGACGCCCTGCACGTTGTTGATGGCATACCACACCATGGTCTTTGTTTAGTAATGTTGTCCCAAAAAAGTGAGCAGATGTTTTCTCAGGCACTCGTTTACGGAAATTTCCTCATTGACCGGTTGAAATGAAATTGTCACTTTTCATGCCACAGGTACATATGGTCAACAAAATCAAATATTTATTGGCAAACTTCAACTTACGGATGACTAAATCGCACATCAAGTTTCACAATGCTGGTGGTACCATTTTGTCTCAAATTCCAAACACTTTATTTTTTAACTCAAATTCCGAATTGAAAACTCAATTTACTCAACATCAATGTTGTTTTGATACCTATAAATGTTGTTATACGGAAGAGTATACCCTAAAGAATATCGGGGTTTTCATTATTCAATTATTCATAACATTAAGTAAAATTAAATAACAATTTAGTTTATAAAATGAATATGAGTCAAAACGGTATATGAAAACAATAACAACACTCGAAACCGATTCGTTATGTTCGCACTCGAAAATATCATAGTAACCCACATCGTCATCATAATTTGGCAACCTAGTACAGTAAACATTCGTTAACTGGGCGAAAAGGGAAGAAATTTTGATTTTTAACTGGTCCCAGGACCAGTTAATGTTCGCCCAGTTAAAAAGCAAACCAGTTAGCGAACGATTGCTGTACCTGTGAGCAACGTTGTCAAATTGGAATCGCGGAAACGGCATTCATACTTGTTGCATGGGCACAATTAATCCCTTCTATGTTACTTCCTTTTTTTAAACGGCAATCTGGGGGAAAATCAAGGAAATCAAGCACCAAACGAGACTGATTCTGATTGTTCGATAGTAAGGTTGATAAAATATATATTTTTCTTCATTGTAATAAACTTTACAGGAGTCAACAAATCGATTGATTCAAACAAATCTCGAAAATCAATCATGAAATAACTGAGCGCTCGAAATTGGAAAATTTTCGCGATGCGACCGATTTTCAGTTTTATAATTTGCATCTCCTATATGCTCCCAAAAGACATAACCCTACGTCGAAAGGTTCCATGCTGATGCTGACTTTTGCATAATCAACAACAGTGAGCTTTACGGATATCCTCAGGATTATCAAACAACTAATTGACGCCGGTTTGGTTCATTTTCCATCAAAATTCAAACGATCGATTCCCACTCCCAACAATCTTCCAACGGAATAAATCCATTGGACCAAGTGACAAACCAGCCAAAGGCTGAAAGTCACACAGCAAAAAAAAAAGGAAAACAGCAAAAAAATCAAACGGGGCCTTATAAAAATGTCAGAGACCAATCTATGATATCTGGAATGCTTTATCAAGTATAGTGAATCTTCATTTATTTACCGTAAACAACAACATGAACTTTTAGGGACGAATGACATTTGGGTTAAAGTCCCTTTAAAAACAAGGGACGAACCGAAAATGAACTATTCCCAGTCAAGACATAAGATTTTTGTTCATCACAACTTCTAATGTTTTGCCAAACTAATTTGATTCATATTTTTATTTTGTTTTACTATTTTTTGCTTGTAGTAGTAGTGAGTAGTAAAATACTTAAACTCTTTAATTATCGAAAGCTTGATTTGACGTTTGTTTCCCTTCTAATCCACACGATGAATAACATGAAATGATTCAAGTCACTGTATTCCCGAAGACAAATAGCGTGACTATAATTTGTCGTTATATTATATTTAATGTCGTCTCTCCTTCTGCTAAAGATTCTGGGATGTAACTACCAGAATAAAGCGAGAAGCTTTGCTATCTCGCGTCAGTCTAGGCACAGAATATAAGAGAATGCGCTTTGATGTAGGATTATGTATCTCAATAAGGATAAGAATCAGAAAACAGGTCAAGTTTTTTATGAAATAAAAACCTAGGGGGTCGCATACTTGAAAAATTCAAAAAAGAATTTTGAAAGGACCAAAATTTTGTTTCTTGATTTTTTACAAAAAAATATAACTTAAAAACTATAAACTATAAAAAAAAATTAAAAAGTTGTTGTTCGAAAAACTTTTTCCCTATGAAAGTGTCCATCTTGCGATGTATTGGTTACACACTGGAAATGTATGGGCTATTTATATAATTTTTTGAGAATTTAGAAAAAAAATGTTTTCTAAAAAAATGAGTTTTAATTTTTTTTCTGGTACATTTCGTGTGAGATTTTTTTTTTTTAAATTTTGAGTTTTTTTTAACTTTTTTTCGAAAAATCTTACTTTAAAAATTATAAGATCTACAAAATGTTGGCTAACGAATGACATGTATGGAATTCGGCAGATGGGCACTTTTACAGGGGAAACTTTTTTCTAACATCAACTTTTTCATGTGTTTATTTAAAAAAATACTATTAATGTTCAATTCGTAACATTTGTGTGTATAAATTCGCATTTTGCATGCTCTGCTATCTTTTTTCTAACTAGAAACATGTCCAGAACGTTTCAAACGCGAGAATTTACACACAAAAATGTTCCGAGTAAAGCACTATTTTCTTCATTTTCTTCAGGAGTCTCCATACAAAAAAAGCCCCATACTCCAGAAATTATAAAAGATAGAAAGTTGACGTTTTCGACGAAAGTTCATATTTTAATAAGATCTAAAACTTTGTCGCATACACTATATCACTAAAAACGTTTTCCCTGTAAATGTGCCCATCTTCCGATGCATGGATGACTTGTTGGAAATTGTGAGAATTTTAAAAAAACGTATTTGAGAATGAAAATGAAATAAATATTAATTTTCAAAATAATTTTTCCAGCAATTTTTTTTGTTTAAAAAACTTTTGGTATTTTTTTATGAAAATTTAAACACATTTCATCCATAGTTTTTGAGTTATAATTTTTTGAGAAAAATCAAGAAAATTTGGCCCTTTTCAAAAAGTAGTCTAATTCTTTTTTGAATATTGAAAGTATGCAAAGTTGCTTGAAAGACTAATGTGTTTACACCCACAACGATTCGCTGCTATCTGAGATATTGCTGCCAACGGCTAATCGAGTTGGCATGAAATTGGTCTGTTGTACTTTTCAAAAACTCAACAAGTAGATGAGCGTGCCAGAGTTCATTTGACAAATTGCCCAAACTGGTGTGCCTGGCGAATCGCCTGCACTCATCTGCCCTTGTCAGTGCTACCAAATATTTGTGCTAAGGAGTTCGTTAATAAATTTCTATAATGTTTATTTTCGCCGACAATAATTTCATAGTCCTATGTCGACTATGCGGTCGTATCTAGGACATCACTCTTATAATTTTTTGTCAGGCCTTATCTCGCGATGCAGTTTGCGCATTCAAGTGAAACCATTTTACGCGAATCGCCATTTATTTACGCTTATTGGGGGTTGGGGAAATACACAATCTTTTGATAGTGTGAATGTAGTTTTTTTGAAACATTTTCACATTTGTTTAACACATCCTAGGCTCCCTGTCCCACTGTAGTTTCTGGAATGATATCTTGATATCATCATTCACGAGCAAATTGATCGTTCCAATTGTAGTAGGTATATGTCCGGCCAAATGAAAAGATGAAAATGTGTCCGATGTGTACAATTAAGATACAGTACAACCTCGATTATCCGTGAGCGGATGGTTCACAGTGCGGATTATCCGTGTAATTAAGTTCCATAGTAATTCTATAGACCTTCTCAACATTTGTCAAAGAATTGTTTTGATCATAGCTTCCACATTATATGACCACTGATGTACACGAACTTACAGATGGATAGTTTCATGATTTCTGATTAATGAAATATAGTTTTTATGTTGAAATACATTTTTTCGTGATTGCGCAAATCACAACATTAACACAAACTGTAAAACCATTTTTTTTACACTCTGAACAACCCTACAATGGATATTACCGTTGCGATGAAAATTACAAAACAACGCGGATCGAAATAGAATCCATGTGTTTGTGTCGCTCCGTAGGATAAGGAGAAAAAGAGCGCATCGAATGTAAATACGCGTGTGGGCAGCCTACAGTGTGCGGTTTCGGCCACCAGTCTAGTAGAGACAATGATCTCAACGCCCTCGAGTGCGACTTTGAAGAATCGCGTTTTATCGCGAAGTGCTTCCATATTTCACTCACCGTCGCCTCCATAGTTCGCGTGATGTATCCACGCGATGAGTTAGTTCGTAAAATTGTTTGGGTGTGTTTCTACTAGCGAGCCAATCAACGAGTTCCTCCTAAGGTGGAATTATATTAGTGTAGCATCAGCCAAAGTGTGAAGTTCTATCGCGATATGTAATTGAGTGATATGGTATTCGAACTCGTTCCCCGGACTGTTTTCGCAATCAATTGCAATCAGTGTTTGAATGTTTGATTTTTATATTGATAAAGTGCCAATGGAGATAACACTTCATAAAACGATCAAGCGGAAATTCGTAAGCAACACACTGATTGAGATGACTCAAGCGCTTCCATTTCACGGTCGCCAGAGCGTATGAGAGTTGTTATCGGCAGGCTGGTATTCAGTGCGTTTTGTTTCATCCTTCTAATTCGTGAGATTTGAACCAATCCAATGTGTTGACATAAGAGCGTGCAAAACGAGTTGTATTTTACAACATAAATTTAATGAATAATGAAAAACTTCATCACCCGTCTCTGTTCGACTCGTCCATGACCGAAAATTGGTTCAAATATTGTTAATTATCGGAGACCTTCCGAAGCTACCGATGCTGGAACTGATGCAACTGCATGAAACGCTTAACGTATGGATTTCGCCTCGAAAGCTGCTAAACGATATGTATTAGTGCGCGTTCTGCAAATTGGACGATGATGATGATGATGCACCAGCGTTGTTAGTTCGTTAGTTTCGCCTCCGTCTAGCTGTGTTACGGTCAAATACATAACTGCCAATTTGCTCAAATAATTGTGCGATCAGAAGCAGTGAAAATTGCAACGAATGCGAAGCAAATCCAAGACGAAACAAGTGTTGTGAACATAGTGCTTTCCAATACCCACGGTCACAAATATTGCGACGAAACCAAATGGAACTTATAGTAAGAGCAACGGCCAGCAAAAACTTCTGATGGTGACTCTCTGTTATGGGAACTAGTAATTGAACGTAATCAGTAGCGGTTTGGGAGGATGCGTTTTGCAAGACGATACGATTTCTATACGATGTATAACGTGGAAATGAAATCTGAAATTCCGCATAGCAACGTTCGATATGGCATACTGCCCTGGATAACATTTCAAGGTAATCATAATGAGAACGTGCACAATACTTTCCTCATTTATTTATTTTCTTGTATTGTACTCATATGCTTATTATTTCTGAAAAATGATGCGTAGGTAGAACTATTCCGATGCTTCGCTGGGTATTTCACAACAGAACAGATTTGCCGATATAAAACATAAAATACAGAAACTCATGAAAAAAACGATATAAAAATTGAAGTAGAACTCGATACATTCCATCAGGAAACAATGCATAATTACCCACTACGCAATTCGAGTGGAATAGAATATCACTCGTTAACTCTATTTAGCTAGAAAGTTACGGTTATATTGGATCGAAGTACATACGAAAATTTAATTGTACTGACGAAAAAACTACAGTACATGTTCACTAGTTGGAGTTTGAGGGAACCCAGTTATCGAATTCCACTCGCTAACTGGACTGAAACGTCAAGCGTCAAATAATACTGAGGGGAATTTGTGCGATTGTGAACGTTTCAATTTTGTTTCTCAGCATTAAACGTGATGAAATTGGATATACAAAAGGTTTCTACTAAAATTCCAACCAATTTCATCAAGTGTTTCTATCATGCGAAAACAATTTCAATTTTTATAACATCAAATTGTATTCGAACGCCTCTCACATTTTTTGACAGCACATGAATACGGCGTCTATTATTGATACAAAACTGTGTTAAAGCACACCCAGTTAAAGTGTAGTCTAGTTAAAGGACACCCAGAATGACTACTGTATGTTGTTCGTTCGAAATAGACGATTTCGAACGAAGTGAGGGCAATCAATGTAACCACACCATACAATTCTATGTGGTGGCCGCATTCTAGTAAGACCATCGATTCGATCAGAATGTATAGAATGCTGTTAGGGGTAGTGGGGGCAAATTGGTCATGGGGGGCAAAGTGGTCACCTGCTAGTTTTTTTTTTTTTTTTTTTTTTTTTATAGAGGTGAGGAACGCTCTTCCAGCCTTATCTGGGAAGGGATAACCCAGACGTCGAGTGGGGATCGCACCCACAAAAACCAAGCCCTCTACTCGTAGCCTCATTCCCCCCGGGACCACATCTAGGCGACTACTTCAGGGGGCGGCTGTGCTCATGCACTTCACGAGTTTTCAACGCAAACTAACGTTGATCCTTCCCTTTTTCTCTATATTCTTATTCATCATTCGTTGCTCTCCACTGCGCTTATGACCATTTTGCAGGCATCCATTTACCCGTCGAGACGTGCACTGATTAGGAAGCGCCCTCCAACTTAACGCGCGCCCCGTCACAGTCACCCTCGCAGGATTTCTCTTCCCAACGGAGCGCCGATTAGGTAGTGCCCTCCAACATGACGCGCACTCCGTCACAGCTACTCTCGTGGGGTATGCACCAGTTTGTCGATGGCTTCCTCCATGATGCTCGCTCCTTCGTAATGTTCGCAGTGTTCCTCCATCCAGGCCACGATAAGGCGTTGACAGGCAGGCATTTTTCTGTTCTTCGCGACAGTATCCGTTTACCTGTCGAGACGTGCGCCGATTAGGAAGCGCCCTCCAACTTGACGCGCGCCCCGTCACAGCCACCCTCGCAGGATTTCGCTTCCCAACGGAGCGCCGATTAGGTAGTGCCCTCCAACATAACGCGCACTCCGTCACAGCAACTCTCGTGAGGTACACACCGATTTGGTGACGCCTTCCTAGGCGCTCGCTTCGTCGAAGTCCTCGCAGTATTCTTCTTTACAATCCACCATGAGGCATTGCCAGCAATTTGTCAATCCTTCTTGCCAGATTCCACTTACCCGTCGAGACGTGTACCGATTAGGAATTGCCCTCCAACTTGACGTGCAACCCGTCACAGCCACCCTCGCGGGATTTCTCACCTGTCGAGACGTGAACCGATTAGGAAGCGCCCTCCAATGTAACGCGCGCCCCGTCACAGTCATCCTCGCAGGATTTCTCTTCCCAGCGGAGCGCCGATTAGGTAGTGCCCTCCAACATAACGCGCACTCCGTCACGGCCGCTCTCGTGGGGTACTCCGGTGATTCAGATCTCACTGTGGTTCATCTTTTATAGTCAGGCGTTATCCGCACGCTGGTCGGTCCTCCACTTCCGCTGTAGCTCGGACATGATGTGGACGATTGTACTGTTCACTGCGTTCCAGGTGCCCTCGTCACGACACATTTCCTCTACGATGTTCCCAGCATGAAGGGTAGGCAGCCCCTCGCGCCTTGTGGTGAATCTTGGACATACAAATACGACGTGTTCCGGTGTTTCCTCCACATCTCCACACTCCGGACAAAGAGGTGATCTTGCATGTCCAAACCGGTGCAGATACTGCCTGAAGCAGCCATGCCCAAACAAAAACTGCGTTAGGTGAAAATTCACCTCTCCATGTTTCCTGTTTACCCAGCCCATTAGTGTCGGTATGAGCCTGTGCGTCCATCTGCCGTTTTGAGCCGCACTCCACTCTTGCTGCCACCTAGCCATCGACTCTGCCCTCATTAGCTTCCGGATTCCTCTGGTTCCCCTCCTCCTATAGCACTCGCTGTCTTCCGCCAAGATGATGTTGATAGGGACCAACCTGGCTATGACGCAGACCGCTTCTGTTGATATGGTTCTGTACGCACTCGCGACTCGCATCGCCATGAGCCGGTACGTACTATTCAGCCTCCTCGTGTTCCGCTGAGTTTCTAACGCCGCGATCCAGGCTGGACCCCCGTATCGTAATGTTGATGAGGAGACACTAGCCAAAAGGAGCCTCTTGCTGCTGTTTGGGCCAAAGTTGTTGGGCATGATTCGTGTCAGTGCATTGATTGTCTTCGTTGTTTTTTTACAAGCGTAGTCGACGTGACTGTTGAAGTTCAGTCGATCATCGATCTGCACCCCCAGGTATTTTAAATCTCGCTTCGAAGTTATCAAGTGCTCTCCGATGATGATTTCTGCACGTTGCACCGCCCTGCGGTTGCTGACAATCAACATTTCCGTCTTGTGTTGGGCTATCTGCAGTTTCACACTTTGCATCCACCTTCCGATCATGTCTATCGATTCGGTAGCGAGCATTTCGACCCGTTCCAAGGATTCTCCGGTCACGAGAATAACAATGTCATCCGCGAAGCCAATGATCTCCACACCTCTGGGCAGATTCAGTTTTAGTACGCCATCGTACGTGCTGTTCCAGTGCGATGGACCCAGGATAGAGCCCTGCGGAACTCCAGCCGTAGTTTTAATCTGCGCCTGGCCCGTGTTTGTCTCGTACACCAGCACACGGTTCTCGAAGTAGCTTCTCAGTATTCTACACAGGTATTCAGGGACTCTCATCGTGTGGAGCGCAGTCGCGATGGCACTATTGAACGCGTTCTTAACGTCGATCGTTATCACTGCGCAGTATCGATTTCCTCTGAGCTTCTGTTTGGATGCTCTGTTTGCTCTTTCGACCACTATGCGAATGGCATCTACCGTGGATCTCCCTTTTCGAAATCCGAATTGACTATCGGACAGTCCACGAACTCCCTCCGTGCATTCCGTCAGCCTATTGAGGATGATCCTCTCCAAAAGTTTCCCCAGAGTGCCCAACAGGCATATGGGTCTATATGATGCTGGATCACCCGGCGTCTTTCCTGGTTTGGGCAGTAGTACTAGCTTTTGTACCTTCCATCGATCCGGAAAGTAGCATTCGTCTAGACACTTCTGCATTGCTGTCCTGAACATATCAGGGAATGCTAGGACTGCCGCTTTTAAAGCTACGTTGGGGATTCCATCTGGGCCAGGCGCTTTCTTCGCTTTGAGGCGTTTCATAGCTGCAACTAGCTCGTCGTTCGTCACCTCTCTGCGTTCGATGCTATCCTCATCCTCTCCATATGGCGTGGGTGGCCAGGTCAAAGATTTTTGTCTTCCACCTGCGTGGGCATGTCCTAGTTATCCGTACTGCCACGGAGTGTCGTTGGCCAATGGTATAACGAATGGCTTGATGATCACTGTGGGTGTATCCTTCGCATATCCTCCATCTCATTTTTGTCATTAACGACGGACTGCAGAAAGTCAAGTCGATGATGGACTCTCGGCCATCTCGACGGAAGGTACTAGTGGTACCCTCGTTGCACAGGGTAACATCCAGCTTGGCCAGAGCTTCTAGTAAGCAAGTCCTTCTCGCGTTGGTGCATCTGCTTCCTCAATCTACTGCCCAAGCATTGAAATCCCCTCCTATAACGACTGGTTTTCGTTCGGCGAGCTCCTCGGTGAGGACATCCAGCATATAGTGGAACTGGTCCATCGTCCATCTGGGAGGTGCGTAGCAACTGCAGATGAAAATTCCGTTGATCTTTGTGATCACGAAACCCTCGCGAGTCCTCGAGACTACCTCCTGAATGGGATATCGGCCCATGACCTGGATGGCGGCCATTCCCACTTTATCCGTCACCCAATTACCGTTACCGTGGGGAATGCGATACGGCTCCGCGATAATTGCGACATCACATTTTGTTTCTGTCGTTGACTGCCACAACAGTTGCTGTGCGGTGTCACAATGGTTGAGATTTATTTGGATTATCTCCATCACTGTTCGCTTACCCTCGCCTGTTTGTACACAGGGCAATTAAAGCCTCCCGTCGTATGGTCATTACTGTCCTCGCAGAGCATACACCTTGGCTTTCCCTTGCAGTCGCTGGCAAAGTGTCCCTCTATTCCGCATTTCCTGCACAGTTTGGATCTATCTGGCCCCAAGCAGCCTTTCGCCAGATGGCCGAAGTTTAAACACTTGAAACATCGCTCCAATTGCTTTGGAACAGGCGGAACGATTCTAAAACGTCCCACAGCCCAGCAGACGTTTATACTCTCTAGCTTCAGCAACTTGTTCGCTACGTCCGTTGGGAGACGAATCGTTGCGGTCTGCGTCCCGCGATACGCATTTCATAATCGGATTTTCATCGGAACTTTGCCCACGATGTTTTCCTCCTCCAACTTCTGACGCAGGTCCATCTCGGTAGTGAACAGACTTAGGTTCCTGCATTCAATCGATGACTCGGAGGATAAGGCTCTTACGTTCGCTCCGTCACCGAGAGCCCTTTCGACAAGATCCTTAAATGCAGAGCTCCTGATTTCTGGGTCTCTCTTCAGCTCGAACAGCATTTCGCCATTCTGGGTGCGCCTAGACTTCACCACGCTCTCCTCCAGTTTCTTGAGGCCAGGGTCCTCTCGCATTTTTTTGAAGAGGTCAGCATATGATACGTAGCCCTTGGCTTCGACGATGAGTGCATCGCCTTTGCCTCTCGCCCGCCGAGGATTAGGCTTCTTGTCATTTGGCCCCTGTTTCTTTTCATCCTCTTTCTTCTTTTTTTTCACTCCCTCTCGTTTTTGCTCGTTCACTAATTTTTTCTTGTTTCTTCTCGTGACCGTGCTCCAGTCGTTTTTTTTGCTATCGGTGTTCTGGTCGTCGCTGTCACCCAGCTCTTCGCTGTCGCCCTGGGCGGCACTATCGCCTTGATCGTCGTTGTCGTGGTCGTCCTTGCGTTTTGTGAGCATTTCTTCTTCTGCTGGTGAATCTTTTTTTCTTTTTTCCGAACGGTTTCGAGGAATCTTTGGCGTCACCTGTCCAGCTGCAGCTTTTTGCAACGCTTCTGCGAGTGTTTTCTCCGCAGTTTTCGTCCTTTCGACGAGTCCATCGTGCTCCTTCATAGCTCGTCCCAAGAGAGATCTTATACCCGACACCCTGGTCTTGATCTCTTTATGCACGTTGGGTTTGTCCTACACGAATGTGTCTAGTTCTTTGACCCTTATCATGATCGTGTTCAGAATGCTTTCTCCAGTCAACCCTCCTTCCTGGGTTAAACTACTGCTGGACTTTGGCAGGAACAGGGGATTGATCACCCGACTTTGCTGGGTCTCGGGTATTCCTCCATTACTGCCACTAGGACCTGGTGTTACCACTTGTTTCAGTATTGGCGATCGCAGCAGCTTTTTACTACCAGCGAACGCGTTGGCTTGGTCTCCTGTATCCATCATACTGTTTCTTCGTTCTTCGTTGGTTCTGTTAGTTGTCTCCATTTTGGTTGGGTCCCAACTCCGGGCCGCTATCTCCGCTCGTTTGTACATAGTCGCCTTTCACCTTCTAGTTCACCTGCTAGTTTGGTAGTATAACTAATGACTATAGATGCCGTATTGATAGTCACCTTATGTTTGAAGAATTTAATGACTGTCACCCTGTACTTCAGTAGAGCTGTCGCATGTCAAAATATAAATAAAAACAGAAATTACTCTCTCGATAGCCATTCGGGCGTAGTTCTATGCGCATGGTGTCTAAGGAATTTCTCGTGAAATTTAGTTTATTCAATCTGATACGTTAGACAAATCATCAGTTTGGACGACTGTTCACATATTCTAGGAGAGGTGAACAGATATTTCATTTAACCTCAGCGTCTAATTAGCATAGAAGTTATTTTCATGTTTGAGGGCAAAGTGGTCATAGGTACTAACAACTTACAATGTTCTGTTTACTAAAGCTGATATACCTCATCACATTCTGCTCCTTTTGTGGCTTTGACCCTGGATGAATATGCCCCTCCAACTAAACCAAGCCTCATTATGCGGAACGTTATATGTTTCTTACTAGGCTTTTGTATGCAAGAGAAAATTTAAATTGAGATTCTAGGTGAATAGGCCAAGCTTATTTCATGCATGTACCTACTATAACAAATATGATTTGAACAAATTTGGACGGAAAAAACGCATAAATCTATCACATTAAGCTTGATATGGGCGGGTGACCACTTTGGCCCCACTAGGTGACCACTTTACCTCCAAGCAAAAAAAAACGTTCGATTTTTCACCTTTTTTCTATTTTGAATGTTCATAGTAAAAGCCGTTTGTTATGTTGAAGAACAATGAGTTGATAATTTTCTTCGAGAAACGGGAATTAAATCAGAATGCGCTGGAAATGCGCATATTCCTTAGGGTAACCCTATGACCCACTTCCCCTATGTGGATTTCGCTCGAAGCGATAGTCGAATCGAACACGCGATGTGTTTTGCACAGTATGACCCATTGTTTAATCCTAAAAAACCTTTAACTCTTTGCGGTCGCTTGTCTGCTCTCAGCCACCACAGCAAGGAATCATACTAATCTTCATATTCAGCCATGTATCAATTTAGATTTTTTCTTAACGAATCTTAATATAATTAGCGAGGACATATAAGAGGATAGTCACGATGTTGAATAGCTACAATACACCGGATACAACAGTTATTGTAAAAAGGATGAAATGAGGCGGCACCGTCTACGTTAGTAATCCAAATTTTATTTTAAACTACGATATGAATAGGGGAGGAGTACCAAAATGGGTACGAAAGTTGGTGGAATATCTTATAGGTGCATTGCCTTTATTTGAGAGACTTTCAGCCATAGGCTGGTTCGTAAGACTTGAGTTTATTCTCGTGTGATATACACGAAGGAGAATTATAAAATATATTGGTTACATAAAAACATCTTGTTCAATTCTTATTTAGCTTTCATAATCTTACATGATATATGCAGTGACATATGCTCTTTCAAGGGAAATTAATTCGACCAGTACGACAGTCATATAAAAATTTGATACGACCGCAAAGGGTTAATATTGACATGTGATTACACAAAAAAACAACTAACATTGGACAAAACATAAATCGAAAACATTCTGTTCACTCAAGTCCAATTGTAGATGAAATATCTAGAAATTTCCAGAATTTTTATATTGAAGGAACTCCCAATATGCTAATCTAATATAAAACACTAGAGCAATTTTCACAGAAGACACTATATTGATAGTTATTTTTGCATGTATTTCATACTTAAGAGCAAGCAACGCATCGTACTCTATACGGACAAAATAACCCTTTGGATGCTTGCTGCCAACGTTTTAATAAAGTGTTTTATTTTTTTGAATTTGATATGACCAGAAATGTGTTTAGTATAAGGATCTTTTAGTCTGTCCGTCATTTTTTTTTTTTGCGAAGACTGTATAGATAAAAAATAAATAAATAAGAGAAAAAATACATTTAATTGCCAGGGTATAACTAAGAACAAGAAAGCTATTTTAATCCAGGAATACAAAGATTGTACACGTGAAAATCTGGACACGAAAATATCGTTAGGGTTTAAACATGCGGTGAACATTTCCATAGGTATACATTAGGTGTACATTGTATGTATTATAATTATTGAAAGACCATTGTTTCAGTCTTCTTTCTCACCAGCACGAGCCACGTTCCCACTTGTTTGGCGACCAAATGCTATTTCCGCTTGAAATCCTTTACTTCAATTACAGTTCACTTTTTTTTCACTATGTGCTTCACAAATGATTAGAATTCCTCTGAGTTCCTGGCCTCAGTTCCGGAGCATTGTCCGGATGCATCCCCTTGGGGAGCACTGTAACGCCGTTTTCGAAGTACCACGGTCTGTTTGAATTTGAGTGATAACAGCTTGCCAAGTCCACCGAGAATAAACAATCCACCTTTTACTGCTCCAGAAAAGGCAGTTATCTCTTTCGTATGCACGCCTTCTTAGAAATTTACTGGTTATTGGTTCCAGAAGTAACGAGAGTTTCGCTTTTCAGCCCACAATTTTCCCAACAACGAACTTTTTGGGGAATATCGACATTCTTCCGGTCAACAGAGAAATATAATTCTTGCCCAAGAATTTTATCACAAACTACCAGGCAGAACGTTTTGTCATTCATAACAACGCAATCATATTTTGTTTATAAAATTTCGAGCACTTCCTTGTCATCAAATTACCAGCTCTGCATAACGATCCGACATAAAAAAAGGAGAAAATCAGGGTATGTGTCTGATGGGATTGGAAAAGGAAGTCATTGCGAGCTTCTATCAAGCAGCCGGTTGATAAATTCCAACAAGTGCTTCTCACAATTGGACGAATTGAAGGCGGCGATCCAGGACAAAAGTCCAGAATTAGCCAATTTAATCATTAGCCAAGACAACGCCAAACCTCGTGACTTTCTGACAACCCGGCAAATTTGTTATGAGTTTAAATGAGATATGCTATTTCAACTGCTTTTCTAACCAGATATTGCACATTCAGATTATCAATTCTTTAAGTCTCTACAAAATTCTCTTAAGAGCAAGATCTTCGATCTTTGGGCAGCATAAAAAGCAAAAGTACCTTAACCAGTTTTTCGATGCGGAACAAAAAAAAAGTTGTACTCGTATGTAGATGGAATTTTCATGCTGCGTGAAAGATGAAGAAATATTGTGGAACAAAACGATGCATACACAATCTACCTATGAAAATTTTAAAATGTCTACTTAAAAAATTGTAGTTGAATCAGCACCAACTTTCCGAACCACCTAATAGTTCTACTTGTGGGCGTTACCGGTTGCCAAATTCGAATAAAAATAAGAGCATTAAGATAACACTCACCAGAATTGAACATACAAATACATTCTAATAATCTTTTTTTCGAGAAAAAAAAGTATAATTTCGAGTAAATTGTAAATATGATATTCAGGTAAATGCTACATTTGGAAATGTGTTACATTCGGGTGAATGTCCTTGGGTTAATGTTTTACTGGTGAATGAAATTCGCGTAAATGTTTTATCTTCATGAATAAACAACGTGCCCGATATCATGGTATCTTTGACTACATTAACATAAATTGCTAATAAAAACCTAGTAAAAAATCCCTCTACACGATAGAGAAGTGCATTGACTACGGAATGATTGAACAACAACTTGAACATCATTCTAATAAAATCTTCATCAGCGTTGACCGACTTCAAATCAGGTTCTCGTCGAAAACAACAAAAAAACTGAATGGATTTCCCGTCTAATGAAATAATATTTGTTTGAAATTTCTTAAATTTCTCAAATGCTTCATTTTAAATTTCGTTAGAGTAGTAGAGTGGCCAACCATAAAGAATTCATATATAGAAAGACGTAGTCCTTCGTCAAACGATAAGACAATTACCGATCGCTCGATATGTCTTCATATTGATATGACTATTCTCGACGATGAGCGTCAAGCCAACATTTCTCCTTCTTCCGTGTTAACCGCATTAATCGTGACCGTCTTTGCGAATTAATCTATGTATATTAGGGTGGCAGCGAAAATGGTCATGTCAAATTTCAAAAACTGACCATGTACATTTTGTTTATGGGCCAAAAAAATGATCTGTGCAAAGTTTCAGCTCGATCGGACATGATTTAGGGGTGTCTCAAAGCGCTCAAAGTTTAGATTTTTTGATCCTCGAAAATCTTCCAAGGGAAGAGTAAAGGAAATTTGGAAAATCAAATTTTTTTTTCGATGCCAAATTACGAAAAAAAATTTTTGGCCGAAAATCGACCTTTTGGAACTTAGCCTGAATGTTCATACCTTCAGCGGCACTCAGGCTAAATCCCAGAAGGTCGATTTGAGGCACCTCTAAATCATGTCCGATCGAGCTGAAACTTTGCACAGATCATTTTCTTGAGCCAATAAACAAAATGTACATGGTCGGTTTTTGAAATTCGATGATGAAATTTTTCCCATGCATCCATTGTATATATATAAATGGATGTCTGTTTGTCTGATTCTTCTGGGTCGGAAATTCTTATGATAGTTCTAGACCCACCCCCTGCCATACAAATGAAACACAAATTTCTGCATTACTCGAGAATTAATCAAGCAGACGAAATAAATGTTTCTATGGTGATTCGACACACCTTTCCCCACTCTGAGGGCAAGACGACTGCCATACAAATGAAACACAAACTTCTGCATAACTCGAGAACTGATCAAGCAAACGGCGCCAAATTTGGGATGTGAGGGTTTTTATGTACGAGAAATTTTTCTTTGATGGTATGACACCCCTCCCTCCTCTGAAATGGAGGGAGACATATTAACCAGCGTTTTTAGTCCATTTGATGCTAATGCTAACGCTAACGAAATTGATCTTCGTTCGAAAATGGAAATGGATTTTAATGTGATAATACGCACTCCTATATCATCTCCTATCTACATCAATAAAAATGGATCAGCGAATGTGTTGATAAGAGCAAAACTCGAGAAATGAATTGTCCTATTTAGAGCTGTCATTTATTCCTTGCAACGGAGGACATTTTATTTGTAAGTGATTGAAAAATCTTGAACGAGAATTGTGTCTGAGAATAATCTGATATTATAATGACGAGTTTTGGTAGAAGTAGTAGAAGTAGTAGGAATTTTATAGTAAAAGGTAATTTTGAATGGTAGATTAGAATATCAATCAATGAACAATTCCCATGAACAGCACTTATTTAGTAAGAAAATGTGGATGTGAGAACGAAAGCTAGTAATTAGTTAGTAATTTTATAAAGTGTCGAGATACTGCACCATGGCGTTGTTTCGCTTCTCACAAACATTCTGCAATTTCGATGTTCATGATCGATGATAAATTGCCAAAACTTGCTGTTAATCAACCTCACGGTCATATGAAGTGTAATTGCAACAGGAATTGTAATTGCTTTCAATTCACGAGTCGTTGGCCTCTTCTTCTACTCCAACCGCACTAACGATCACAGAGGAATTTTACCGCCTCAACGCAGTATTACTCACGTAATTTTAACTAATATTAAGTTGAGATTTTTATGCCAAATAGCACACATTGAATGCATTCTGAATTTTTACATAAGTAAAACTAAATATATGATAATCACGCGAAATCGAATAAATAAAAACGTCTCTATTGTAATTGATGATGAGACCATTGATCGCGATCGGGAGATTAAATATCTTGGCGTGATTATTGATGATAAACTTAAGTTCCATACTCACATTGACAATATCATCAAGAAAATTGCCAAGAAGTATGGAATCTTGTGTCGACTAAGAAACGATTTAACTATTTGCAGTAAAATTCAGCTATACAAATCAATCATCTCTCCTCATCTGGACTTTTGCTCTTCCATTTTGTTTTTGGCCAATGAAACACAAATATCTAGATTACAGCGCTTGCAGAATAAAATAATGCGTTTGATTTTACAATGCAACAGGTTCACTTCCCCATATTTGATGCTGGACGCTTTGCAATGGTTATCTGTGGAGCAAATAAATGTTTATTTAACTATGGTGTTCATTTTTAAAGTAGTTTACGATTTGCTGCCTCGATATTTGTGTGATCGAGTTGAAAGAGGAAGTGACTCTCATAGATATAATACTAGAAACGCGAATGAAATAAGAACACCACTTTTCTTAACATGCGAGAAACTGTATTTCACACGTTAAGGCTGTGTTTTCCTGACAGCCGAATGTCTCTAAAAAGTCTAAGTCTCTATTATGTCTATCATGATCTTGGTGATGATGGACCATTTTTATTTTTGTTGTGTTTGTTTTGTATTAGTTAAAAAAAATTAAAAGTAGTCTACAAAAGTTTGAGCGCCGCGCGCGTTTCACAGATATAAAGGATAGAAAGTAAAAGTTTTTTTTAAGAGCCGGTCTAGGAATTTTTCGTGAATGGAAATTTCTCGACTTCTCTGGATAAGGATATTCATTGTCAATCCAAAACAAGGCTGGCGGTTGGACTTGTGCTTTGGTGGACCAAATGGCTGCAAGAGTCTGGTCGGGACCGTATCGGCTCTGTGGCGGACACGATTGGGTTTCGGCTTGGGTTGTTTTTGACATTGCAATACTATATACGAATTTATATCTGTAAACAAAATCAGTTCGTTTTCTTTTGCTAAACTGATTTCAATGCTGAAAAAAATAAATTATCTTTTAGATAACTCGTCTTGCTCAAACCTCTGTAGGGAAAGGAGGCGGGACCATCATCATCATCATCATCATAATACGCATATATCAAAGTACAAGCCGGAATAAATTTTCCCGGTCTGAACAGAAAATTGAACCACGGGAACCACACTTTCACTTTCACTTTCATTGAAAAAGAATAGGGGAGGGTGGCTTCAAACTGACACTTTAGAAAAAGGCTTCAAAATATCAAAACATTGACAACTCCTGCATTGAATTGTATGGTAACACTGGTTGGTGTTTGAGTGTAATAAATTGACATATTCGAAAAGGGTAGTCCTTAACATTCGATCTGCGAAAAATTTTCAATTTTCCATATTGTTACCTGGATGTTTTGTGCTTGTGGAAACAATATCCTAAAAGTGATCGTTCCAAATGTGAGTCGAAACTCAGTTGACCCAATTTGAAAATAAACCGTATACAATAATTTAAAGCAGTTCTTATTATGGTTCGGTTGTAATCAATCAAAATATATAAAACATTTTAAATAATATAGGTTAGGTGAACAAACTTTTCCGAGAACAATGCATGGAGACAAGAATACATTCTATCACACTGACTCAAAATGTACTTATACCAATCAACCAAACTATTTGATTCTTTGCCAATATTGAAGCTTGTAAGTTCTCAAATCGTATTTTGCTGAACACACAAAGCATATACACTCGACAAAAAAAATAGAGGAGCGCGAAGTCGAAATTTTTAGGATTTTTGAAGAGCTGTAACTTCGTGAAAAATCTACGCAAAAACAAGAAATATACACTTCAACTTCAACTTTTAATTTCGTATTTGTAAATGCATTGGGCAAAAATATCGGGAAGAAATAAAAACTCGAGTCAATAACAAATCCAATGACCCTTATTAAACAGTTTCCATTTGCACCAAAAACGGGTTTTTGTAGTATTTTAGAAAATCTTCTGTAATTTTACAAATATTGCAGTAAGTTCTAATGTTAGTGAGTAATTTTTAAACCTAGTGTAGCCCCTTAACATCTGTGAACGTCACTCAAAAATCACATAGAAATTTCGACTTCGCACTCTGTTCTTCTAATTTTTTTTTGCCCAGTGTATATTTTTGTTGCTCCCTTTATAATGACGGTTCACCATAAAGTAAATAGAAAATATATTTAATCAACTTATTGGGGATATCGTCAAAACACACATATTTTGGTGTACAGCATTGACTATTATACGAATACTTGAACAAGACAGAAATGAACCCATTTTAATTGTTGACATTGAGAGTTATCATGAACTAACAATTATATTTTATTTATTTATTTCATTAGGACTGAAGTATTTTATATTTATTTTTTTTTATTCTATTATTTCCTTAGTTTTGCGCAATGACTTTGATTATGAATGGTTCAGTCCGTTATCACAAGTATATGTGGCATGTCAAATCAGGTACATCAAACTTATTCTCGAAATATTCCTGCCCCAGCTTTGATGTACACCCAAACTAGCGTTTATTTTCGGTAGAAAAAACACTTTTTCGTGTGTAATCGATATGCCAAAACATATGCTAAAAATTAATTTTGGGTGTAGATCTTTTTTAATGGCACAGCACCGGTATTTCGTTAGACGTTAGACTTTTTTGTAGACTTTGCGGGCGCGCGTTTTGACAACACTCTGCTGGCGTTCATCCCAATTTGGGAAGTTCTGCACCTTGTACGTTTTCCATCCGGATCGTTTCTTGGCCACCTGCTAACATCAAATTTTTTGGCCAAATCCTGCGTCGAAACGTTCAGATTCCGCGTAAAATATGCAATCATTGTTCTCTTGTGTTTTTTGTGGGTTTTCCCCGTATTTCGCCTTACTACTGACTTGTGATCTACTGTCATTCGTTTCTTGAATCTTTGGAAGATCCTTGAGATGATCGAATGATGTACATTCACCAGTTTTCCCAAGGCGCAATGCGACACCCAAGATTTAGCATGTGGGTGAACAATGTTTGGATAATTTCTGTCATGAATGGCAAATGTTACGCAAGTTTGACAGTGTGGCAATAAATATCGATTCACCCTTATCATGAAAATATTTGAAGTTATCATTGAATATATCTACTAAAACATCTGGACTACCGATTGATTAGAAAATTTTCCCATTCAAAATAATTGAATTTTCTCGAAACATCGTTTGTAAAAAATCTCCGCATTTGTACACTGACTTAACTTAATTTGAAAACACTCTTGAACTACCATATGCGATGAATAAAACATGAATAATAAAATATCTTGTACACTTTAATTTCTATTATCTCTTTCGCATTTTGAAATACAATTCTCCCTTGTAGTCGCTATGCCCCAGTGGTTATCCATGATTGGAAGCACTCACATGAGAAGGGCATTTAACTATCACCCGAACGCTTATCAATACATGAAGAGCACTACAGGCAGCAATATTATTTATAACGAGCTACGATAATTTTCCCAACAGTAAACATAACAGCTTCACATTCATGATGTGGTTTTTTTTCTTTCTCCTACTTATCTTCAGATTGAACCAGCAAAATGGACATTACACTATCAGTAGAAGAAGAGAACGCATTAACGCTATACGAAGAGCTCGAACAGACGGACATCAACACGTTGAATCTGAATGTCGACTGCTGCTGCGGTTTGCTCAGAACATCCCCTTTTCATCAACTAAGATCGAAATCAAGCTCGCGAGAACTAATTCGCGTCGATTCCGGCGTTTCCAGCGAAGACGAAGGGGAATCGGCGCATAGCTGTCCACGGCACTCTGAACACACACAGGAAGACGACGGTCTCTTGTACAATCATGACAACAGCAGTAACAGTCTCTCACATGACCACCATCACCTTCGACAGGCCCATAGAACGCAATATCTGTTTCCTCGGAGTAAAACTTCCCTCAGTCAGCGAAACGAACGATTTCACAGTTTCACCCTGCTCGAATCGAACATCCTGAACAGCTTCCAACTACAAAATTTCCGGAAATCTTCCGGTGGTTGTGACTCGGCCAATTGCTCGGGACAAACTAGTTACAGCTCGACGGCATCCAGCATGATAGAGGACATCTCGGATAAAATTGAAGAAATCGGAAAGATGGATACGAACATTCATTCGCTAATGTACAAATCGGTTGAGCTGCATAAGGACATTCTGGTGAGATGTTTTGTTTCGCAAACGTTGCGTGTTGTAGCAAGTAACTCATGTTGTTATTTTCAGTCTCTAGAAGCAACCACCAACCGTTTACTTGCCGACACGCGAAAGCTCTCCGATGACCTTGACGACGTTCGCTATCTCGACGATTTAATAACGATTCTAAATGGAGACATTGGGCCCGTCATACACCGGGAATGGCCGTACCAGATTCTATTCGACACTCCAATAGAGGAGGGCACTCCGGTTATATAAAACTGCAGAAAGCACCACAAAAACAAAGCTAGCTCGTTTTTAAGCATTTTTGCACTTTTTGCATATATAGTATAAGTAGGAAAACCTAACCAATGCTTAGAAAGCAATTATTTAATAACAGTCGCCAGCAGTTACCAGCCTACAGACGACGTTTCAAATTTCAACCTAGTGACAGCAAGTACGAGCCAAAGACCTATGACTGAGGGATTCAGGGGGGAGGGGTATAACATGTGAAAATGAAACACGGAAAGTATGTTTGCATAAATAGATAAATTAACATCCGGTTTCTAATTGGATTTTGTTTGTTTTTCGCGAACGTATCCAAACACTCTTGAATCCTGGTCGAACGCGAAAGGACAGCACTTGTTCCGTCGTCTTTCAAGCGCCACCTTATATGTGATTTGCTTGGCATAGTCGATATACAACACAAACGTGGCTGTGATTCCATATGAGGATCCATGTTTTTGCCATGGCAAGCAAAAATGTGTTTTCTGCCTACATTATGAATGCTGACGCTATCATATTAGAAGAGTGAATGAACAAAAGCTCAGCAATGTTTGAAAAACAAATCGAATCGCATATTGCACATTCGTTCTAACCGACGTATCTTATTCTTTGGTTTATCTAAAGTATCAATATTGGAATAGTCACCATGCAAACTACTGCTGAATTTCACCAGTTCTGCTAAAATTAGTTATGTTTATCTATTTTTAATTATTAATATCTATCAAGTTTACATCATTTTGCTATTTCCATAACAAAAATGGTAAAGAAGTGATAACAATTCAATGTACAATTGCTATCTGGCATATTGAAGTGCTAAATAATTAGATGCAGTTTGGTGTATTTATATACTTTTCAGCAGGTAGCATGTATCAACCCTGGTGTGGACAGAACACAAATTGACAGCGTTTGTCAATTGATTTTCAACAGTCATGGCGAAAATAGTCAAGCAACTACGCTCGATGCTTCGCTTGTAGTAGACATGGTGAGGCACTTCGTGTCCACAGAATAAATCAGACCCAGCATTTACAACATCCTCTCCCTTCTGGATAATGGCGAGAGCGTAAAGCGGAAGCCTGATTCCGGTCGCAGGTAGTGCCGGAATAGTGCAGCAGAAGATGATGAAGAAGACCGAGAGCTAAGTCACCTCATCGTTCCGCGCTTTGGGTCGGAATGTCGGAGCAACCGGCCGAATGGTGAAAAAGTATCTGGCCAAAATGTTTCTGCGGAAGAGTCTGTATAGGCTGTCCATGTTTGAACAGCAGGCAATCACCCAAAAAGAGCGGCTAAAAGAGCTGGTGAAAACCATCTTTCCGGCGAAGCACGACATCGTGGACATAAAGAATTACGGGACCTACTTGACGCAGGACGGCAACGTCTGGCAGCCGACCGGGTTGTTGCCGCCCTCATCAAGATACATCACGTGATGAAGGATGTGGTCTTTCAGCAAGACGGCCTATTATGCCAGGAGATTACTGGAGGAGATTTTTGATCTATACTCAAACGGAGGATCTACTCCAATAATGATAAAAAAATGTATTCTCTTTTATGCCCTATCACAGAGTGTACAATCAGATGAACTCATTTTGGGAGTTGTTTTCAGATAGCTCAATACACATCGACCACTTTCAATAGCAGCATCTCATTTTTACACATCTTGCGATCTTTACAACACAATCGATGCTATGTAACATTGGGCTTCTGTTAATATTGGTAGAATGTAAGTTTTGCATAGTCTGTTTCGATTATGTTTGCAGCAGGTGTCAAAAATATATGTTTTTAACATTTTCAACAACCATTTTTTATTTATTTTCAAGCCGCAGGTGATTTATTCCGATAAAAAAGAATTATTTGGACGGCCTCGGTAAATTTATGATACTTTAGGAATCCACAGAAGGAACCGGAAAACTTCTTCATACGTAATTTTGGAGCAGATTATCTAATGGTTTTAATTGGATTTTGTTCTAAAGGCAAGCTTGATTTGGAGTTCATCTCTTATAAGATGAACTCTCGAATGAAAATTCGAATTTTAAGCTTTAAACCTCATCGGCTGCTTTTCTGCAGTACCTGGTCATTGAAGAAAGTTTAAGGCATTTTAGCACTCTTCGTAATTTTAATTTTAAATTACCCTAATACATTCGACTATTGTATTTGACAACTCGTCAAATCCAACCAACACTTGAGGGAACCCCGATGGGAACGAATGTACGGTAATACACGTTTTACAAGCATTTGTTGATGTACGGCTGTTCGTTCATACATTCTGTCAAATATATACCGGGAATTTGTAATTTTAAATCTGAACATTTTTAATTTTTTTATTTAGTTAGTTCTACTATCAGTGGTTTTAATGTCAATTTTAAGCGAGATCTGTAATTTTGTTTGTTTACAGCGTCAAGAACAAGTTAACTCGGCGATTTTTGATATGCCTGAAATCGTGCTTCTGATCCCACGTTCATCCAACGCACAATTACTAGCGACGACGCATGGGTGGACGAATATGACATGCTAATGAGTCTATTATCATCGTCACCACCTCAAAGTCGATCAAAACTGAAGGTAATGCTGACTATTTTCTTCGGTATTCATGTTGTTGTCCGTTTGGAATGCCTTCCGGAGGGCCTAACGGTCATCAACAAATATTTCCACGGAGTTATGAGGAGTTTAAGAGAACTCGTTGAAAACGGCCAGATTTGTGCAAGGATAATACCGTTCTGCATCATATTTCGGACAATTTGTTTTAATATCTTGAAATGCTTAATGCACTAGTGATATAACTATAAAATTAATATCACAATTGCTTCTTTAGAGCAATCCCTTGGACTCACTATCATTTCATATGAGAACTACATTTGAATTATAACATAATCGGCAAAAATCTATCAACACTACTCACTATCGTTTGTGTTTGACGTTTGCTTAGCGTAAGTACGTAGAATTTACCCGTTCTCATCATCGTTAACAGTTCACTGTGATTGCTTGGTAAGTGTTTCGCAGTTGACTATAAAATATAATCAAGTGTAGTGTAATTTTCGTTCAAAAAATTACAAAATAAAGTGTCCGAAATTTGATTTAGTGTCCGAAGTTTGATTTTTATTCGATTCATTTGAAAAGCATTTTATCCGATGATTTCTTTATGCTTTCAATCAAATAGGTACCAAAGTAGGAAGCTTAAAAGCATATTGAACTAATTTATTAAAAATATCAACCAAATAATACCTGTGCATAAAGTTTAGACCTGTTTTCTGCATCATATGCCTTAAGCGTCCGAAATATGATTCAGTATACCGGGAAATTGTATTTTTGAAGAAGGTGTTTTATTTATCATTCTACGTCATCTTAACGTCTTCAAAAAAGGGCCCATTTGGGATATGTCAATACAATTTTTCCAACGAATCCTGTATTCAGTATTCAAACTGTATTCAGGAATTACGGGGTAAGTATTTCGCAGTTGACTATAAAATATAATCAAGTGTAATGTAATTTTCGTTCAAAAAATTACAAAATAAAGTGTCCGAAATTTGAATTCAATCTGTCCGAAATTTGATTTAGTGTCCGAAGTTTGGTTTATATTCGCTTCATTTGAAAAGCATTTTTTTCGATGATTTCTTTTTTTTTAATCAAATAGGTACCAAAATAGAAAGCTTAAAAGCATATTGAACTAATTTATAAAAATATCAACCAAATAATACCTGCATAAAGTTTAGACCTGTTTTCTGCATCATATGCCTTAAGCGTCCGAAATTTGATTCAGAACGGTATGACGGGAAATTGTGTTTTTAAAGCTCACGCTAAGCAAATATCAAACACAAACAATAATGAGTGGATTTTGGATTTTGGATGGATTTTTCCTACTATGTAATAATTCGAATGTAATTCTCAAATGAAGTGATGGTGAAATCAAGGGATTACTCTAAGGAAGCAATTGTGATACTAATTTTATAGTTATATCATCGGTGCATTAAGCATTTCAAGATATTAGAACAAAGTGTCCGAAATATGATTCAGAACGGTTTATTTTACAGAGTGAAAATTCTGAAAATTCAATTCCCATATGATCTACAATTACATAGTTCCTAGCGTTGTTAGTCCATTTGATGTTTGCGCTAATAAAATTGATCTTTGAATTGTTCGAAAATGGAAGTGGATTTTAATGTGATTAAACACGCTCCTATATCATTCTCTATCTATATAAATAAAAATGAAATGGATAAGAGTGAAACTCGAGGAATTGTCCGATTCAGGGCTGCCTTTATTCTATCATATTATCTATATCAAACCTTTATTCCATGTAATGGAAAAACATGTTATTTGCAAGTGGTTGAAAAATTGTAAACGAGAATTATGTCTGAAAATAATCTGATATTATAATGACGAGTTTTGGTAGAAGTACTAGGAATTTTTTAGTAAAAGGTAATTTGAAAAAGTCGATTAGGAAATCATCCAATGAACAGTTCTGCGATTGGACCCATGAACGTGCGCTTAGTAAGGAAACGGTGTTTGAAGGTATTAATAACAAAAAATAAAAATTAGGCGAGACGAAGTTAGCCGGGCCAGCTAGTGTATAACAAAAATTGCGCTGTGGTGGTGTTAATACGCAAGTACTCTGTCTTTTCTTACCAATTCTTTTCACATTTCTAAGACATTTATGCTTTATATTTTTTATTTTCAAAGTATTTGTTAGGTGATTTTAGGCTAGCCTTTTTGTTAGATCATTTTTAAGGCATATTTGAAGACCTCCAAAACTTATCGAGCACATAAACTTCCCACCCCAGGTTTCCATCTTTCTCGCCAAGTGTCCGTCTTTCCCGACTCAATCTTATTTTTTCAAAGACACATTCATGTTTCAAAGTTTATGCCTCAAACACAAATTTTATTATGAAAAGAGACCTAGACTATCAATTTCTGGTGAGATAGCTATATATTTTTTTTTGCGAAATTCACAAAAAAAAACCACTTTTACTTAGGGTGTCCGTTTTTACCACCCTTCCCCTATTGATTAAATCTTATTTATTATCAGGAGATTCGATAAATATTTTGTCACATTCGTGTAAATGTTGCATTCGGTTATTTGTTACAGTCGGATAAATGTGCTTCGAGAAAACATGTTTCGGGTGAGTGGTATTCGGGTAAATGTTACACAACCATGGCTTGCGCAGCGTTACAGGTAGCACCGTATTGTTTAAACCACAGTTTCCCTACATTAAGGTGAAGGTGGAAGCTAGCTACAAATGGCTGCCACAATGGCGCTCATGTCTTTCATCTCCCTCCGACACCCCTCGCCGAAAATCAATATTTTTGGGAAACAGTGTGAAGGAAATGATCGTTTACGCACACTTCCCATCAAGTAATATCAACCAAACTCTAATCGGTCACTCACAAGATATTAAATTTTCATCTGCTGTCGCACTGTATAGTGAAAAACGTCGGAAAACTCGAGCTAGTACTCTGAAAGTTAAATTTTCATTTTTCAATTTTCGGCAATGGTTTTGTTTGTATTGGTGAAAGCATCGTTATTTTCTCGACACTGATGCCAGACAAAATCATCGAAACAGCTATTAAAACCACAAAAATAAAATGTTATTCCTGAGTCATAGCGTTTCATGTCATGAAAATCAATAGAATAAAATTGTGTTGATATCAATACAATTATTATGTTTACGTTTAATGGGTCTATAATATAAGTTTTAAGTTTTAGCAACTTTAACATTGGTTAAGCAAATTGTATTGCAGAGCTCGGAACACTGCCACGGCTGCCTATGCTTTCAAAAACAGTAAACGGAAAAGTATTACATTCAATCGAAACGCCTCGGCCAACAAAGAGAAAGGTTAAGGCTCTCCAACGTGAATATGTGAAAACAATACGATCAACGAAGGAAAATATTAAAGAATTATCAACATCGAGTTACTATGCGGAAGAACTTGTTAATACCAAAAGAGTCCTAATTCGCATGTGTTATAAATTTGCTCATGTTACGCTCGCGTATAATCAGAATTTTACTTCATATGCAAATACACCTTCTATATATATTTATATTTGCAATTGTTCATCGGAACATATCGTTCATACATTTTACCTTAGTATTGAATTGTTTTTTTTTTTCAAATGTATTCAAAGAATCGTGTCCATGAAGCGCCACACAGTCTGATAAGTGAATTGATCTATTTTTCGCATTATTTTTATAGTACAGGTGCGATCATTCTACTGTTTTAAGTTATAAAATATTTAAGTAAACTACTATTTCATCATTTCGAAACATATTTTGAGACAGTTCTTGTGTAATAATAAAAAAAAATTAAAAACGCTCGAATTTATATAGATCCGATCGATGGTTTATTTCTATTTTTTGCTTTTTTTCTTTGCCTACCACTACTTGAACAAAGCAGGGAGTAGACTACCTTCTTATTCTACGTACTTTGGTTGTCAGTTACCCGGTTGCGAGTAAACGTCCAATGATCCGAAGAATTACGAACGGGTATGGGTATACCACGAAATTTGACATTTGATCTAAATGCATGGGGCTACTCGCAACCGAGCCGCTTCAAAGTGTTTTGCTTTTAAACGGGCGAGTAGCCCCGTACATACCAATCAAAATGTCAAATTTTATGGTGTGGGTATGTTCGTAATTCTGCGGATCGTTTGATATTTACTGGCAACCGAGTAACTGACAACGTATAAGCCCGGCTTTATCCTGTAAAATAAAAGTGGAGCGCAAACGAACTGGTTGCTCGAACTGATTGCTCCGATGGATGATTCGTAAAATGTACAGGGTTTTCCATTTTTCGAGCATTACGGACGGATTTTGGTCGTCATGGACGGCCTACAGAGCACACAATCGCTAATGTAGTGCGTAAATTCGAACAAACTGGATCCGTAGTGGATATTGTGAAACCTGTGCATCATCGTAATGTGCGTTCGGCCGAAAATATTGCTGCTGTTGCTGCCAGTGTGGAGGATGACCAGAATGTTTCGATTCCACGGCGTGCTCAGCAATTGGGCTTGTCAAACACATCATTGTGGCGAATTTTGCATTTGGACTTGCACCTACATCCATATAAAGTCCAACTGGTACAAAAATTAGAGCGTGGTGACCATGGAATGCGTCGGGCATACGTCGATTGGGTGAACGAACAACAGCAGCAAAATGCTGAATTTTCGCATTAAATTTTCTTCAGCGATGAGGCACATTTCGAGCTCGGTGGCTATGTGAACACCCAAAATTTCCGTATATGGGGCTCAGAAAATCCACACGTGATTGTTGAGAGGCCATTACATCCGCCAAAAGTCACTGTTTGGTGCGCATTACGGTCTGGTGGAGTCATCGGGCCGTATTTCTTTGTAAATGAGGACGGCGAGACAGTAACTGTGAATGGTGAGCGCTATGGCCGCATGTTAACTGATTTTTTTTTGCCACAAATTGAAGATATGGATGCGAATGACATGTGGTTTCAGCAGGACGGCGCCACGTGCCACACAACACGGCCGAACGTGGCCATATTGCGAACGAAATTTGAGGGACGCATAATTTCGCGTTTTGGTAATGCCAATTGGCCGTCCAGATCATGCGATTTGAACCCGCTAGACTTTTTTTTTTGTGGGGTTATGCGAAAGACCGTGTCTATGCCAACTCTCCGCAAACTCTTGAACATTTGAAAGACAACTTTCTTGAAGTTATGACCGAGATACCGCCCCATATGTGCCGAAAAGTCATCGAAAATTACCTGTTCCAGATCAAGGTGTGCGAGGAAGCCCTAGGTGGACATTTGAATGATGTTGTATTTCACACATAATGGCATAAACCAAACTTTAATTTGAAATAAAAGTTTCATCCAAATTCGAATTCTAAGTGTGTTTTATTTCAATTTACTTTCGAAATTTATATTTGGGAAACCCTGTACAAAGCGCGATGAGTTTCTTGAACTAAGCCATGGTTTTAGCAGAAAAAAATATTTTTTTGTTTACTTGCCAGTCTATTTATGCTATTTCATCAACAGATTGAACTAAACGATCATAATTAATGCTATTTCAGATCAAGTGAAGCACAAAACAATTGTTAACTGTCAAAATGGGTTTTTTTTTTTTTATCTGTATTATAGTGACTTTCAACTCATTTGGCTGGTTCGTCACTTCTACTTCCATTTTTGGAAGAATGTCGGGAGTTAGAATTGAACTCGTGACCTTGAGCGTGAGAGGCATGGATGTTACCACTACGCCAGATCATAAAATGGAGTTCATAAATCTTACGAAGAAAGTGATACCGATACATATTGTCGTTTATTTGAATTCGAACCAAATTAATCTGAAAAAAAAATATTATTAAAAAGTATTCAATTTTGTGTAAGCTTTCTGAAGACTGAAACTGAAGACTGAAAAAGTAAAAACGATTTCCCATATGATCTACTGTCCAAGTCTGTCTTAGGCTAAATGCTTTTTATTCAGCAAAATGATAAATTAACTCGAATATACAGGAGAGGTTAGAACTTTTACTTGTTGTTTCATCAAACGATATCAGAAGCCAAACGTATTGCTCCATAAGCCATAAAACCAGTTTTGTAGTGAAGTCTCTCAGATTATCATCCGTGAAGACACATCTAACAAAAATCTCATCATTGTTATAGAAAATCCTTATCAGAAAAATATCTGTTCAAGATTCCTTGTAGAAAACTTGATAGAGGTAGTGGGAGCAGGGATGGTAAAAAATCACATTCAACGATCAATGAATAAGTATATCCCTCTAGTCGGATATTTTTAAATCACCCCCAGCAGGCGATGCTCTTTTATTCTTCATATGTACACAGAGAGAAAACTTGGAACGGTGAGCTACCAAGATCTCAAAACAGCAATATGAAAGCGGAATCCCCACTGCTTGCACTCTCGAAGCATTACTTCTACTACTCAAGTTTTATCGTGAGTGCAAGCCACAAATGGTTAATCCCATTCCATAGAGCAGATGATGAGTTCTTGATCGGAAAGTGTAACAAGAGACGATCAACTGAAATCTTACGACACTCGTCGAGGGATTTTTAATTCTCTATTGCATTGTCCGCAGTGAGTGGCTGACTCAGTCTCGTGTCGATTTTATTTTGCTGTCGTCTCCCGCCCGATGAACAGCAGACGGGTAATGGATGTAATTGATTAATTTTATTACCAGCAGATTTGGGCGAATCTCATCCCGCCCAAAATCGTTTTTTAAATACCAATAATTCTGAACATTCACAGTTCTCTCCAAATAATTTTTCCAATAGTAATTCAATTAGTGACTTCACGAAACACCTTTCGGATTCGATTGAATTTCAGATCTTTTTTTATTTTGTAGATAAAACGGATCACATATTTGATTAATTCAATTCTGTGTGGTTACGTTCTTCGTTGCGAATAAATGTAATGAATTAGTATGGACGTATTTTATTCATATATCGTGGACTTCCGACATACCTGGCAGTAGATTTATCGAACGACTAATGTTTTTTATATCCCTTCAAACTTGTTGCATCTTTCAAGTGTACATATTGCTTTGACCGCAGATTTGGCATGGTTAAATCTGTTTAATTTCAGGTATTCAGTCTTAATTTTGTCGAATGAATACTGTTGGAACAATAGGTATCGTAGCAAATGATTATCAACATCCTACCTTATCATCAAACGGTATGCGAAGAATTTCAGTGAACTGACGGCATTGGAATATATGCTTTGTGAGGACCACACAATTATTATCAGAGCTGATAAACTGGAAGTCATGAACATCAATTCAATGTGCCCAAGATAAATTTATCCTTTGAAGGTCATTAACCTTTCTAAAGATGATCAGATGGAATATATTCCAATGTCGTCTGGAATAACCTGTCCAACACCTTATGATCGTAATATTGTTTTTGCTATTATTCTGATGTTTCATAACACGGAACTCTATTGATTATTCGCCGAAAATGAATAAAAAATATCCTTGAAGTTAGCCTACGGTTTTAGTAGCAGTGCAATATGGTGAGCCAGTCTCAGGATAAGAAAACATTTAAAAATAAAGCTTTTTTTTTTGAATGAATCAATAGTAAAACAAAACGTCAAAAAATTTATCAGCTTTGTGATAGCAGAGAATCATTATCCATTTGAGTTGTATGAGTATTACCCACCACCCCCCCCCCCCCCACAAACTGTGGATAGTCTATCTGCATACAAATTATGTAGAGTTCCACAATCCAAAAATTTTATGAGCAAATATTTACGTGCTTACACAAAAAAACACATGTTGACATATTTGCGCTAATTTATGTTTTTTGATTAATTCAAGTTAATCAAGGTCTTTTCTAGCCACCAGTTTACTCGGGCCCGAAAAAAGAGGTCTGTATTTAGGCTGGCGGAAAAATATATCTCGCAAGACCCCGTGTTCGATGCCGTGATAGCCTTGGCCAATAACGCATTTACATTAACTCATAAAATTAGTGATTTGAGGGGGATTATTGTTTGTAGTCTCTTGTAGATTAATTTAAACACCATCTGAGAAATCCTCTGTGAAACATTAAACATGAAAGTCGTCCTATCTGCTGTACCGCATTTTTTTTTATTTTACCCAGTTTCATCGAAGTAAACGCACTCGGAAAGGAAAATTGAACGCCCGGACGAGAGAGCGAGAATCGTAAAGCGTACGTCATAGAGACACTCATTCCCATGGAGCAAATTCTTGTTAGGAGTTGTAAACAAAACGAGGACGGAGAGTAACTCAATTATTCGAACTAGTTTCAGTCTAGTAATGCTTTGGTCAACTCAGAGTTACCAAGTGAAAATCATTTGGTTATGATGGGTGAGGATTAATAGTTAGTCGCAGTTTGCACAGATTGCGATCTGTGCAGTTTGCGATTAATCGTAAATCACATCATGCTCCCTTGTTTTCCATCCTTGAGTGGGAGTAATGTGGTCACGTGGGGTAAAGTGGTCACCTACTTGTTTGGTAGTATAACTATTGATTATTGGCACCGTATTGATAGTCATCTTGTGTTTGAAGAATTTCATGACTTTTGAGTCACCCTATACTACAGTGGAACTGTCGCATATCAAGATATAAATAAAAACAAAAAACACTCTCTCGGTAGCCAATCATTTCACATCGAGTGAGATTCGATGTTGTACGTGCAAGGGTTAAAGGATATTCATCCTAAACGGAAAATGTTATAATCGTTCATTATATCAATGCAAAAATATGTTGATCCTTCTCCCTAAAATATAATCCTTTTTTTGATCATGCACACATGCAGTTTCTTCCCGTTTCATATTCGCAGATAAAAGGCTTCGAAGCTTGCCGGATATCCGGTATCCGACCAAACTACTATCCGTTTCATCACTATGTAAGACTCTGGATTGAGAAACATAATTCCGTGGTCAACGGACACGCTGGCGATGGCAAATTTATCGTTTGCATTTTGTTCAAATTCAATTGAGTCGTTTACTAATAACAGTAGTTGGCAATCTTCGTAGTCAAAGGGTGGTGCCCCCTACTTCCAAGAGAATGTTCGTGAGTTCAATCTCAGAATCCTACATTGACCATCCCTTATTGGGCTGTATAATACAAAAAACATTCACTAAGTAGTAGCTGAAAAGCATGATTGGCCGAACGACAAAGGAATCTGTATCTTCAATTGTTTTCCTTCTTTTTTCAGCTGCTTATGCCTATCTACATTTCCAGCGGAAATATGGAAATGTTATCGTCTTATCATCAAACGACAGGTACAAAATGTATTATTACTTTAAAAAGTCAATTCTTTATCACATTTCATGGATCAATGATACCTTAAGATAGGTAGTAGTGATAGTGAAAATAATACTCTTTTCTCTCAGGGTTACGACACAGGAAACACATTGTGATACAATTTATACAACAAATTTGCGTCTTCGTTTCTTTTTTGTAACTAATCAACGTCCACTTTCGTCTGAATGTTCGTGTTGTAAAATGACAGGAATGAAAAATTAATTGAGACGGAATATATCATTGCAGGTTCCCTCTTCGCCAATTTGTTGCTTGCCAGCAGATTCACAGCAGTGATTTTATTGCCAAGTAAAATAATTATCATAACGAAAATATTCATTCAAGAGATGGGCTACAAAATTGTCACTTTATTGCATTGCCTTAGAACAGGGAAAGTTGAGGCAAGTCAAACAAAAATCACCATTCGCGAATGATTCCCTCGAGCACTCGTTGGTACAATGACGAATCTAGCAAACATTTTTTCTTTCCTACCGGTACATAACACTCTTCGTTGGATAGTAATAGTAATAACAATAAAAATGATAATGTATCGATAAAAGTCGCGACCGCGAGTTTGTTCTCCACCAGCAACGGAAAGTGATTTCTGAATCGCGCTGGAAATTGAAAAGTACCACCCACACAACAGCGACGTATTCGGTCGAGATCTGACTTCTCCGCGGATAATTTCCCGAGGGGTGAATGTATGAGGAAAACACTGCTCGTCATAACAAATCCGGCACGAGTCAATTTCACTGTAGTGGCCCCCACCATTCATAAGGCTCAGCAGTATCTGCAAATAGCTCACCATTCATATGAGCAGCGAAAAGTCGCAATCTGATCATCAGAATACGAAACCCCTTGCAGCCATTGGGTAGTAAGTAAACATGAATAAACCTTCAGTAACAATACTTCTCACGGCGTGAAACTAAGGTAGCTTGGTGCACGCAAACAACCATAAACATGCTCGGGCAATTTTCCTTAACAACATTCACCAAATTGCTAAGGATTTTGTTTATATCTAACCTCAATAAATCACATATATTTGGTACGCGCAGAGCAGCCAAACTCACACACCCACTCACTTACGCCCTGCAGAACTCCTCATATAGCATACATTGGAACAGTTCAGTTCACAGCACGACAACACTAACGACGCACGCGAATCGGCGGTCCGGTACATTTTCCAAATTTCGCTGTACTGTGAAACAAAATAAAAAAAAATGCCTGAACAAGGAAAAATGTATCACAGTTGATTATAGTGCTTCCTTTTTATGAGGAATGGTTACCGTTGCGATCGAGCCGGACGTGTTAAAAATAATGCGGACCAAGGTGACCACAACTTGTACCAAAAATGTGATTGTGATTTAATCCTGATTCAGATGAAAAGTTTTGTTAGTTATGAAATTCGATTTATTCCTCTATGGAAATTCTATAGCAATGGGTTCATGAACAGTGTCAGCTTGGTCTAGTTGTGTGAGCGCGAGAGCAGCTTGTGCGGGGGCAACGGAATAACAGAACCACCACTACACGTGCAATTCAGGACGAAGGGTAGAGTGCAACAATACAACAAATCACGCCGAAAACACAACGCAGACAAAATCAGCAAGTGCAATAATTTCAAATGAGTACATCGAAACACCGTGGAAAATCGGCAATACATGTGAACGACAATGTGATCAGTAACAGTTCAAATAATTCGCATAACACGTTGCTCAAAATAGAATCTGTAGTGCCAAAGTTGACCACACGTGTCAATAATGCTACCGGTTTGAGTAACTCGAATAAGCTCAAAACATTTCATCGATCGCACAGCACGCTGAGCACCTCCTATTTGAAGAAGGTCAACGAGAAACGGACTTACGTACCACGTGAGACAACTGGCGAGCGTGTGACAGAACCACCACCCAGGGACCATCAGCACAACCCAAGTGATCCGCAGCCAGATGGTTCCGTTTTGGTGCAGAATGGTATTGCTACAATAAAACGGTCGGAAAGAGATCGCGAAAAGCACCCCGATCGTGTCAACCTCGATCGTAAAGGCCTGAGCACCATCCCCATTATCGACGATGAACCAAATCTTCGCCTATTATCACTACAGCATAATCTCATCAATGCTTTCCACATACCTGCCGAAACAGACACAAACAACAATGAAGCGAATCAATCGGTCCACAACCACACATCATCATCCCCAGCGCGACCAACCCCGGCAAAAACATCCCCGACAGGGTTACCTGCTAGCACGACTCCAAATAGTACCACCAGCAACACTCCAGCTAAGGAAAGTTCCACTGCCGTTTCTACAAACAGTCCCGGCCCGATCGCTGTAGTTGCTAACAATTCCCCATTCACCAACAGTCGCAACGTAAAACAATTCCTTAGACAAAAATCCATCTCACGGAGCCAACTTTACATGAACAACAACAACATCAACTATTTATCCAGTAAAGTTACATTAGGCACAAAACCCCCAAATGGTCATACTTCCAACAACAATAACAACACACAGTCTCCACCAAGTGCCACAAGCCCAAGCAATGCGTTCCTCCAAAAACCTTCCATCCTGCTGAATGCTCAACATCGTAACTTGTTGAAGAAATCCAACAGTTTCATCAGTAACGCAACACTGTTTCCAGCACCGCCAGCTCACCAACAGCAAACTACGAACAGTGTACTCAAACTAAAAAACAAATTGTTACTAACCCCCTCTTTTAGCATTGATAATCTCAACAACGTCAATGAACCCAACACCGGGCCGGACAGCCCCAGCAACGGAAACAGTAATAACAACAGTGGCAAAAACACTCCAATCAATGCACCACACAACGGAACCAGTTACACTGCAAATCCACAAAACCATATATCACCCATATTGTCGGCGGCGGAGCCTCGATACAACCTCCAAAATCTCGTATTCCTAGATCTGTACGATAACCAGATTGAGAAAATCTGCTGTTTGGACGGCCTCAAGTGTCTCACGGTGCTGTTGCTGGGCAAGAATCGTATAACCGACATCGGTGGTGTCGCTTCACTTCGGCAAACGCTACGAGTGTTGGATCTGCACGGCAACAAGATCAGCAACATCACTGCAAAGATCAATCAACTGCAAGAGCTGAAGTCTCTGAATCTGGCCGGCAATCAGTTGCGCCAAATCAATGCACAAGATTTCAACGGACTGGTCAATCTTAAAGAGCTGAACCTCAAACGGAACAAAATCAAGAAAATGCACGGGTTCGATGATCTACGAAGTCTCGAGCGACTGTGGCTGTGCCACAACGATCTGCAGTGCGTTGAGGATATGTCTGCGATAGCAAAAGCGATCAATCTCAAAGAGGTGACGATCGAGAATAATCCGGTTTCGCTAGCGGGAGATTGTGTATCGTTTCTGGTGAGTTATCTTCCGGGTCTGGTGTCGCTAAGTCAGATGCAAATCACCGAGCAAGTTCGTCGTGCTGCCGCTGCCTGGCGGAAAAATAAAGAACTCTCCGACATGAACTACACTAATCTCTCCACCGATGTATGTCAAAGCATACGACGAGAGGAGATCATTTCGAATGCCAGAACAAACTGGGAGTTGCTAAGATCCCAACAATCAACCGCGTGTCGAAACGTTCAACGAACCATGCACGGTGATCACGCAATGGTGACCAAAGACGGAGATGTCGATCATGGTAGCAATCTGTCAGATGTCAGCAAGGCTAGTAAGACCAAGAAAAACGTCGTCATCACAAATGGTGTCAGTGCTGCGAACAAACAAAGAAGCTCTCGTGCTGTGAAGAAGCCCCCAGTTCAAAAACTTGTCAGGTCGTCTTCCCAGGATAACTCTGGTTCACAGCTTTCCGAGCAAGGAGGGGAGGACTATTTTCGATTACCGCCAATTCTTGCTCCGTTCCTTGAACAAACTCCAACTACAGTTGAGTCGGAAAATAAAATGGAAACATCCGAATCAAGCATTTCCAGTGCTTTCAGTTCCGACAATGAGGAACCACTCACAAAACACATTGAAAAAAGCATAGAAGATGAAACGACAGTGATCGACGAAGTTTCAACACCAGATAAAGAGTCCGATTACCCTACATTAAAAATCCCCTTTGGAGAAGATGTGAAGGAAACCAACATTGTGCAAGAGATAGTGACAAGTGAACAAGAATTTCCTGTAAAAATTACTCAACCGGATGAAATGAACACCGACAAAATGTCTGCCCTCTCAGTAGGGTCCACTAAAACCACATCCGAGTCAACACTAACAACATCATCAAATTCGGACATTGAACCTTTACGATCTACTTCCTCACAAAAGTCAAAAGCCATGCCACCGGCTAAAAGATATGGTATAGGAACATTGGTTCGAACAAACACTGCGCGAAGCTCTGCAGCCATAAGCAATGTCAATAGTTTAGCAAACAGTTCCAATCTAGCAAACTCAGGCCTTCTAAACAGTAATACCCCGAATGCCGGATATAGTGTGCCTCCTCCCATTCTCTCCACTAGCAATAGCTCAATTACCACGAGCAAAACCAAGGTTACAGACCGGGAACGAGAACAAGGGGGTGACTATCTGATAGAGATATGCGGACGCTACCTTAATGTCTACGGCATGGGTGCGCTCAGGTTCATCGACAAACAGTGGAACATGTCGAAGGCATGCGATGTGCACACCGTCAAGTTCAGCTACATCAACTTCAACAGTATCACCGCGATACTCAGTCGAATCAAGGTCCGATTTGTGAATGCAGAGAACTTTATCTTCCGCGAAACAAACATCATCTGTCTGGGTCAGATCAACGCACTTGCCGAGAGTCAAGGGATAGCTTCGTTGACCATTGATCCAGAGGGTAACCCTATTACCAGCAAAGCCTGGCGAAACTATGCCATCTATCGGCTCTCACACTGGGGCTTGAAACAGATCAATGGAATCGAGATCAACGAGGAAGAAGTACGATCTGCCGAGAATATGTACGCCGGGTTGTCGGACCTAGTGCTGTGGTCTCTGCCGGAAGGTCTTCTACAACCACTTCTGCAAAGGTTGCGTTTAGAAGAGACAGCATTTGCGACTAAAATGACCGCCAAAGAATGGTTAATGCAGGCCGATTCTTCGCTGAAAAACGTCGTCGGGAAGGAAGCTCTTCAGTGGAAGAAGCACAGCATCACTCAGGATGATGCAGTAATGCGCGCAAAGGGGAAGGCATATTTTGCAAAAATGCTAGACAATACCTGCAACGCTGTGGACAAATTACAGCAGCTCGAAAACATGTGGCCAACGCTTTTAGTGGAGATGATACGCAACACTTTGATCGACTATTCGCAAATCGATGTCTACGTGCGAAATATGTTTCTGGAGCTGTTCAAATGATGTACTGCCGCTGGAGGAGCGTAAGTTATCAGAATTCAACACAGTTACTGGATTCAATTTCCTAAAAAAATATTTTTCTCAGTTGTCTTTCCAGCACAACTGCCGTTACAACCAAAAGAGTTCTAATACTGAGACGACTCAATCAACGTTTCGAGAAGAAATAGCATTTTCCCTAGGATACAGTTGTGTTCAAAACATTTCATGTACGCTGCCACGGAGAAACTCCAGGACGTGTATCTATCGTCTCGTTCTGAAATTTATTCTGTAGATTCGCATGATATAGAGAAAAAGTAAAAATCAATGGGGTCTGTTATTTTTTGCTCTATTCATCAACGCTAGTACTGAATTAAATAAGGATTTAGGCAAGGATAAAACGATTGTAAAAAGAAGTGAATCATTCGAGCAAAGTAATAAATTGAAATAATAGAGAGATTAGAAGAGTTACGAAATATGAATTTCCGTTTTCATTCCTCTATTCACATTGTATGCGGGTTTCGATCCACCATATCCCACTATTTGAAAAAGAATTGAAACTTTCTTGACTGCGTTTAGTTTATCAAATAATAGGCTGGGTATTCAATTGTGGTCTCAGGGGTGATGGTCAAAATCCATACACTTTGTTTGAGTTGGTAGAAAGGTAAATCACACAAATGATACGCTCATCTACTTTTGGTGAAATACGAGATCCCACTGATCACAAAAAATGGGAAAAAAACTCAACAAACGTAATGCACCAGGCAAACGTATGCTGTCCGACGGTCGCTAAAGCTCTTTAAGACATTGCTAAAGGATCGTATCCTATGATTCAAACTAACCGGACAATCAGTAGAACACAGGTTTCACCGCGAGACACCGCCGCTCCCGGCGGTAGACTCGGATCGCTTCATCTTGGCGGCTTGGGCCGCCTCGATTCCTTATCCTCGTTCAATAGGGACCTCGTCTCCAGAATAAATTTCGAAAAATGAATACGAGAAAATAAATTTATACAGGCAAACCTTTCTTGTGTGGGGATAGGAACCGCATAAAACAATCGTGCAAAACTTCACCAGTAGCTTTAAAAAACCGCGTTCGGTACACATTTAGAAAAAACTTTTTTTGCGCGGTAGATAGGGACCGCATAAAAAAAAGTTTTCCCCAAAAAATAACTCAAATCTACGCCGTTCACCGTTCAATTTCCTTTTGTTTCCCTACTTTGCGATGGGACAGATTGCCTTTTCGGTAGTGCGTGGGTGTTTTGTGCTTTTAGTTATATGCCGAAACGTGATGCTGTTAGATATCATGTCATACAAAAACTTAGAAAAACTTAGAGCATTTGATGGGAGGAGGGGAATGATTTCAGAAGTGGATAATTGAGACGCAAATATGCTTTTTCGAACTGAAATGCATATAAACCATCGAAAAAAAACTAAATGGACGATAACTTCGTCAAATATGCTTCTTTTGGTGGTATTCTAGTGTGAAGGCACGAATCTCGGACGTTTTCTGAAGTCCAGAAAAAATAAAACAAAGAATATTTTTACCATCTATTATATCATAATTTGTTTATCTATCTTTCAGCAATAAAACAAAAATTGAACGGAAAAAAATATTCATATCTAGAATAACTATAGCGTACAGAATCCTGTCTCTATTTTGATTTTGCCATTTGCTTTTCAGTTAACAAAATATCGTCCAAGCTAAAGGCAAAACGCATCAACATTTTGCTCGCACATCGCGAAAACCCCAACTACACGCACGTCGAGTTAGCAAAATCGCTAAAAGTCGCCAAATCAACTAAAAAAACTGGAAGAAATCTGGATCCTGTAAAACCGTTTTATTCTAAGAAAATCGACCTTAATTTATCCTAAAATGTAGTTGTTTCATGAACTACATAAATTATTATAATAAATTATTGATTAATAACATCATTCGAGCAGATCAAAATGACGTTTCCCACCACTCGAACATTACTGTGAAACAATATTTGAGGATATGTTCTTCTTTCTCTATAAAAAACGGTCTTATTTGAGGTAAAAGTTTGATAATCTCATATTCATAGCTTCATGTTCATAAAATTGTTGATAGAACATCGTCGCAAAACTACTCGACAATGTGATTAACCCTTTCAATACGGCAGTGTGCTCCGTCAAAGGGCTACTGCTGTACGGAGCACTGCGCCGAAAAGTATGCACATCGTGCTGGTGTGATCGATTTGCAGTATGACTTTCATGTCGTCTAAAGACGACACTCATACACACGTCGCGGATGTCGTCTATAGACTACGCTCGTAGCGAAAGGGTTAATTGAGGTGCATGGGGACACGGTTTCTGGTTATACCTAACCGCAATCCTCTGTTTTGTTATTTCTAACGCGTTTTTTTTAAGTTTTGATCATCTTCGTTGCTTTTTCGCACTCAGAACTGATTAATACGAGAAATCGATAAAGCAATGCACGGTACCTAACCTTACCTTCGGTTCGACGTTTTTGAGTGGTTTGTTTCCACTCCCATGCACTGATTTATGCTGCAGTGATCTATGTACTAGAATTCTGGAATATTTTTTGAGTAGGCCCCACAATATTATTTCAATTCTAAAATGAGCACATACTATACCAAAACAATCTACTTCTTATATCAGGCTTGTCGAAACCAATTTATGATATCAAAATCAAAATGAGGTATCCTTATGTATTTTCTCTAGCACTATAGTGCATACGCATTTTATACAAAGTATGCATTATCTCTTTTCATTACGAACTATGCGTCAAATAGCAAATTTCAGATCATGCGTTATATTGATGCGTTTTAGAATAAAAAATCCAAGAAATCAAGGTAGCATGGGTTTTATATTCATATCAAATAAAGTCAATTAACTCTATGATCTTCTGAACTATTGAATGATTTGGAGAACCTACAACATCTGATGTTCATATAAACGCAAAGCCGGCATAGCATACGGGCAGTATGAACAATTTTAGGTGAGATTTCGTGCTGTGAACTGTGCAAGTTTTGAAGGACATCTGATATTTATGTAAATTTAAAGACACCACGCGCACTGAGCGCTAACCGTATTGAATTCGTAAGTGTGGGCAGAAGAAAAAATAACACTGAGTTGAGTATGTAACAAAAGAAAGAACGATTAGGGGGTAAATACACCTTGTATCGTTCGAACGATAAATGTCAAAAGAACGTAACTGGTCATGGGATAGGAAAGGTGAGGCAGGGATAATATTAAACCTTCTGAATTTATTTTACATAAAATAGGTAAAACTAAGGCACACATATAAAAAAAACTGGATAAAACTGGATAATATTCCAAAAAACTGGAAGATTTTAGGATTTAACTGTTTGACTGGATCGTAGAAAAAAATGGAAGAATCCAGTTTAAACTGGAACATTGGCACCGCTGGTCACAAATGCGGTGAAAGTGTTGGGGGAACGTTCGTCGACAGCCAGGAAAACTGGATCGGGAGGAAATAGAGAACAGGAAGCAGCAGCGACGGAAAAAGAGTGGCAAGCGCTTTCAAGCGAAATTTGAATCTGTTTGTCTTTGAGATGTCGCAAGCAAACTGGTTGTGTCGTCTACTACCGTGCATCGAGCTTAACCCTTTCCCGTACAACATCGAGTCTCACTCGTGGGTACTTGAATAATATGGGACGCTAGAACACTCAGCAGGCTAGTGAAATCACTTGATGTGTGACGTATTAAATAATACGGGAAGCGTAATTTTTGAAAAGGTGACTTTGTGACATTTACGTCAACTGGAGAAAAACGATTATAAAAAAACAAATACAATCAATAATTACGAAAGCGAGATCAATTTTCTTCGCAAGTATAAAATGTATTCAAAGAAGAATAGACTTTGGCTCCAATTCGATATGTTAATCATCTAAATCGTTCCAGTAGTTCAAAAGTTAAGAATTTCAGAAAAAAATATTTTTTTGGAAAAAAGGATAGAAAATTATTTTTGGACCACCTTAAAATAGAAATGGGCACCCTAAAAACAAAACGGTTCTAATATTTTGCGATAAGGAACAAAACTACCAATTTTAGCGAAAATCTGAGAACTACTGTCTCGGTTTGGCTGTTTTATTATGCAAAGTTTCATCGAGCTCAGATTTAGAATACGGGGCAATGCCAAACATCATCATGAAGACCATTTTATCTCGCCCTAGTTGGACCTTCTACAACCATGTGATTCTCAGCAGTGCAGATTGGTTTTTGAATTTATGGGCCTGATTCTCGAATACACTACGAATACACTTCACGGTGGAAACGGTATGAAACGCATTCGCGATGACAACGGTACGGTGTCGATATCTGGATGCGAGATTAGTTTCCCACTAAATTTATCATTATAATATCAAATTATCTTCAGATGAAATTTTTGTATGGGATTATTATACCACATGAAGAAAACAAAGTTTTCCACTCACATTGAATACCAGTTTGATACGAAGAAGATAATTTTCATTAATGATTTTTTATTTGAAAAGTGCTCATTCTGCCTGAAAACTCATCATTATCTTCGACACTTCACTAACTCGTAAAACGTAGTTCAATAGCGTGCCGTTATTGTCGTTTCCACCATGAAGTGTATTCGAGAATCAGGCCCTATAACTGTTTCTAGACACCAGACGATCTCAACTTTGATAGTATAGTTTTCAAGCATGAATTTCTCGAAGGTTTCAAAGAAGGAAAAAGGAAGGGAATTGGTTGAAGTTGAACTGCAGGTTTCTAATTGCTCAAGTAAGTGATCAGTTGCAACCGGTGTTTGAATATCTATCAATATTGAATGATACACAGTGTGTCATGCAAAGAAGCTCTCACGAATATATAACCAAACATAAGTGGATCATTCAGATACTTGTATGAATGACAGTAATCACTTGTGTTACACTAAGAGCTCCCGCACACTGCAGCCTTCTGTCTGCCGATAGATTGGACGGACGACTTAATCAGTATGGGGTGATGTGCATATGCACACACTACACCGATTCAGTACCAGCCAATAAAAAAGTTTGACAAGATTTCCGATTGCATTCAAACTATTCGGTCGGTCAACTATCGGCCGTTCGTTTACTCATTGCTGGTTAGCATCGATATACGCACACACGACGATTGTTTATCGGCCGACAGTTCAATTCGCTCCGAATTCGCTCTCAATTTTGACATCTGGCATACGTGCCGTGCGAATCACTGAGCATGGTATGCACCCAATGCTCTCTGACTTTCTTTTTGATTTTCTTTCACCGTTCTCTTCTCCGTTGTCAAACACAAATTAAATACAGTCTTTCGAGAATATTCGGAAGACATTTGGCTAGTGTGCGCACTCTTTACCAACCCGACTATTCGGTTGGCTCGGTATGCGCACTAGCAACTCAACCCGACCAAACTATCGCCTGAAAAAATGTCTGCAGTCTGCGGGGACTCTAAATGATTAAACAAAGAGAGGAACTGTTGATTGCATATCCGAGCTGTACCAAACATCGCGCACCATTTTCGAAGCCTGCATACAAGTTTGAATATGTCGTCTCCGTTCTACTACACCCATACCTCGCTATATGGCTGCTCTTTATACGGCATTTCACTATAACGGCTCTCTTTAATTCAGGCACGTTTTTGATTTACGGCCTAAAATGTTTCGTTATAACGGCAAAAAAATTTGAGGATTGATTCAAATTCACTTCTGTACAAAAGTTAAAATATATTTGCGAGACAATAACTCAAGCAACAAAAAAATTAGCTCTGTATACATACATATACAGGGTTTTCCATTTCGGGCTTCCGAAAGTATACATCCCTGCGCTGACAACCGTTTGACATAGCTGTCAACCAAAGCGTCATATCGTTAGTTGAATGTCTGCCATTTTACAATATGGATCGTTATAGCATCGCACAACGTGTTAATTTTGTTAAATTATACTATAAAAATGATGAAAAACCGGCAAATGTTTTTCGAGCATTACGGACGGATTTTGGTCGTCATGGACGGCCTACAGAGCACACAATCGCTAATGTAGTGCGTAACATAACCTGTGCATCATCGCAATGTGCGTTCTTCCGAAAATATTGCTGCTGTTGCTGCCAGTGTGGAGGATGACCCGAATGTTTCGATTCCACGGCGTGCTCAGCAATTGGGCTTGTCAAACACATCATTGTGGCGAATTTTGCATTTGGACTTGCACCTACATCCATATAAAGTCCAACTGGTACAAAAATTAGAGCGTGGTGACCATGGAATGCGTCGGGCATACGTCGATTGGGTGAACGAACAACAGCAGCAAAATGCTGAATTTTCGCATCAAATTTTCTTCAGCGATGAGGCACATTTCGAGCTCGGTGGCTATTTGAACACCCAAAATTTCCGTATATGGGGCTCAGAAAATCCACACGTGATTGTTGAGAGGCCATTGCATCCGCCAAAAGTCACTGTTTGGTGCGCATTATGGTCTGGTGGAGTCATCGGGCCGTATTTCTTTGTAAATGAGGACGGCGAGACGGTAACTGTGAATGGTGAGCGCTATGGCCGCATGTTAACCGATTTTTTTTTGCCACAAATTGAAGATATGGATACTGATGACATGTAGTTTCAGCAGGACGGCGCCACGTGCCACACAACACGGCCGAACATGGCCATATTGCGAACGAAATTTGAGGGACGCATAATTTCGCGTTTTGGTGATGCCAATTGGCCGTCCAGATCATGCGATTTGAACCCGCTAGACTTTTTTTTGTGGGGTTATGCGAAAGACTGTGTCTATGCCAACTCTCCGCAAACTCTTGAACATTTGAAAGACAACATTCTTGAAGTGATGACCGAGATACCGCCCCATATGTGCCGAAAAGTCATCGAAAATTACCTATTCCGGATCAAGGTGTGCGAGGAAGCCCTAGGTGGACATTTGAATGATGTTGTATTTCACACATAATGGCATAAACTTTAATTTGAAATAAAAGTTTCATCGAAATTCGAATTCTAAGTGTGTTTTATTTCAATTTACTTTCGGAATTTAAAGTTGGAAAACCCTGTATTTCATGTAACATGGAGTTGTTTCATTTTTGTTTATAGATTATTGTTGGTTTTTATGTATGTATGTTGTATGTATTGTATGTATTTTTGATTCAAATAAACTAAAAATAAAAAGATAAAATGCATTTTGAATGATAAATCATGTTACATATTCAACAAATTTGGAACCGATCTGATTGAATTTGTATGAATTTGTATTAGAATAATTGATTCCTTATACGGCTTTTCGCTTTGCGGCCAAATTTCATGGAACGTATCTAGGCCATGAAGCGAGGTATGGGTGTATAGCGAAAACCGCTGCACAGCCAAGTGCAGAGCGATAAATTATACAAGAAAAATTACGTCATTATTCGGTCACCATTTGCGAAGAGCAGCGAATGGGAAAAAAGCTAAAACGAGAGAGTTTTTGTTTCTCACTGGAGCGGCGTTGCTAGAATCGATCAAAGAAGATAGGCCCTTTTGACATGTTGATCTAGACATAGTTTGTACTCTCTGAGACTTATAGATCAGGATCTGCTACATTAGTTGACTATTAATCATTCGCTTTGCGTAGTCGGCATGATCCTGTTGTATCATGATGCATGGAGAAGTTCGATATGTATATGTTGGAGGCAAAGAAGAAAATAAACCGAAACCGTACATGACGGTTTTGGTTTGTTGGCTCGTGTGTCATGAAGTGCGAACCGAAGCAGAGTCGTCTCGTTCTTTTTAGTGCCATGATTTGTAGCACGTGAAATCAATAGAATGTAGTGGAGGCGATCTGGCGTAGTGGTAACATCCATCCCTCTCACGCTAAAGGTCACGAGTTCAATTCTCACTCCAGACATTCTTCCAAAAATGGAAGTAAAAGTGACGAACCAGCCAAATGAGTTGAAAGTCACTATAATACAGATGAAAAAAAATCAATAGAATGTCACTGGGGGAAATGATTTCTGTAAGATCATGTTTGAACGAACGAAATCGAATTATTCAGTGAAAGGATCAATCGGCAAACACTGGTTGCAACACAACCGAGAGGTGCATGGTTCGAGCTCTTGGTGTGAATACGGAACAGTACGTGCTTTTTGACGTAAACTCCGGATCTTGGAGGATGGTTTTGTCTGCCAATTCGTACTTAGCACTGTTATGCTTCCTACGTTGCAAATGATAGTAATGTTTTCTGTACAATAGAAAGCAGTTTGAAAAAAAAGGTGAAAATTGCAAAATATCCATGCTTTCGTTTCAGTTCACAATTGGGAAAAAATGATATCTGCCAAATGATATCTGCCAAATGTCAGCAAGGAATCCCAGATCATCTACGCTCAGATTCTATTCCGCCGATATTTTCGGCAGAATATGGGGGCATAGTTAGATCTGATAAAATGTTCTTTACTGACGGTTCATTCATAAACGGGTCCAATGGCTTTGGCATCTTCAATGAAAATTCCAGTGCCTCTTTCAAACTCAAAGATCCTTGTTCCGTGTATGTTGCTGAACTGGGTGCGATATACTACGCACTGGGGATCATTGAAACATTGCCCATCGACCACTATTTTATTTTTTCAGACAGTCTCAGCTCATTAGAGGCAATCCGCTCAATGAAGGTTGATAAACGCTCATCTTATTTCCTAACAAGAATAAGACAACTATTGAGTGTTTTGGTCGAAAAATTATTCAAGATTACCTTAGCATGGGTTCCCTCTCATTGCTCGATTCCGGAGAATGAGAAAGCGTACTCGCTAGCTAAGGTGGGCGCTTTAGAAGGCACTCTTTTTGAAAGGCAAATTGCTTATAATGAATTTTTCCACATTCCTCGTCAGTATACGCTCGTAAGTTGGCAGCGCATGTGGAGTGGAGATGAGTTCGGTCGTTGGTTACACACGATTATCCCTAAGGTCTCGACGAGGGCATGGTTCAAGGGATTGAATGTAGGTCGTGATTTCATTCGCGTGATATCTCGGCTTATGTCCAATCACTACAACCTAAACGCGCATCTCTATCGCATTGGGCTCGCAGCAAACAATCTTTGTGATTGTGGCGATGGCTACCACGACATCGAGCATATTGTCTGGTCGTGTATCCGGTTCCATGCTGCTCGCTCTCAGCTCTCTAGAGCACTAAGAGCACAAGGCAGACAATCGGATATCCCCGTCCGAGATATCTTAGGTAGCCGTGATCCTGATCTTCTGCTTCATCTATACCTGTTCCTCAGAAACGCCGATGTCAACGTTTAATGATGTTTCCTTCGTTGTGTCCCCGTTTCATATCCCTCCTATCCGATCGATAAACTTTTACTTAGTCGCGGCAATACATACACACACTATTTACAGACACACGGGCCAAAGGTTGTGCAGTCCACTGATCATTCAACAAGAGCCAAAGGTTGTACCGATCATGACAACTCTACACGAACTGATGATTGCGCCGGCTAGTGACCATTCTATCCTGGATTCCTCGAGTCGAGAAAGACGCACCACGCTAGATATGAGGTACAGACTAGGGGGGCGTTGCTGATTAATGGTCAGCTGCATCCCAATAGGAAGTATCCCGTGTCGGGCACACGTACAGAGCATTGGAGACAGCAACATCCCAATTACGAAAACACTTGTAATACTAACCTCGAGCCAACCGCGAGTAATCGGTTACATATTACTAACATAGATAATAAGGAAAATTGTATTGAACTCCCGGCCCCGTGAGGCTAACGCCATATGAGCCTTTATAAAAATATATATTTTGGAAAAAAAAAAAAAAATGTCTGCAAATACAACGCATATGTAGAAGCCATTTGTTTTTGCGCTGTTTGCGCTTCTGAAGGACTAACTTAACCTACAGGCAAAGGAAAACAACATACTAACGAACATATAGAGAGTCAAACTATTCAAATACCATTTTCTTAGTAGCATTAATTTTCTCGTTTAACAAAATAATCAAAATTTTAATGGGCATTTTGACATCAGTTAGGCTGTATCTCATGCGAATCAAAGTTACCCCAAGATACTTAAAAACAAAGTTTGAATGAAAGGGGTGACACCCAAGACACCCGCCCTGGGGTAATAACAATTACAGTAGAACCCCGATTATCCGCAAAATAGTCTGGCTAGCTCACCGCGAATAACGAAAATCGTGGAAATGCAATAAAGGACTAGAAATGAGCTCCAAACACTGAAAAAAGGTAGTTCAGCATTAAAACTATGTTTTATCAATACAGAAATCATTAAACTATCCATCTAGAAGGTCGTGTACACCAGTGGGCAGATAATGTGAAAGCCATTACCAAAACAAAAGTGCATGAGCCTATCACTCACTGACAAATTCCGGGAAAGTCTATGGATTTACTATGGAGCGGATTATCCGCACGCGAATATAATATATCATATTCACTGTATATAAAATGGTTACTCGAAAACGGTTAGTCCTAGGATAAAACGTTATACATAATTTTTCATGTTGAATCACAAATAGATTCTATTTTTCATGTTACTTTTCTTAAATGGTTACGATTTCACAAAGTGTTGAAATTTCATAAATTTTACAAAACTCGTATCTCCATGTTGGCGAATTCGACACGGCACCACTGTAAGGCAAACTTTGCTAAATTAGAAGTGTTTTTCAATAAAAAATATACAAAAATATATCAAATATTAAATTCAATTTTTGAGTAAGAGTTGTTGACAGTGTATTTGAAATGCTATTTTTTTCTTCGGTCATTCGTTAATTTTCCATCACCTTGGTCAAACGTCGTATTTTATTGAGACATCTGGGTTTTGAGCTATGATTTTTTGAAAGAAAAATCAATGATTTCCATCATGAGTAATAAATACAGTGAATGCTCCGAAATTTCAATTTCAAAATTACAGAAACGCAATTATAATCTGTCAGTTTTCCATTTTTTTTATATGATACCTGCTCGTACAGTGTCCAGTCAATGGGACTGATTCTCAATACACTTCACGGTGGAAACGAAATAAACGGCACGCCATTAAACTACGTTTTACAAGTTAGTGATGTTTCGAAGATAATAATGAGTTTTCAGACAGAATGAGCACTTTTCAAATAAAAAATCATTAATGAAAATTAACTTCTTCGTATAAAACTGGTATTCAATGTGAGTGGAAAACTTTGTTTTCTTCATGTGATATAATAATCTCATACAAAAATTTTATCTGAAGATAATTTGATATTATAATCAGGGCCCGAAATCTTCGAAGGTGAAAAATGAATACCGACTCTACTCCCAGTGGCATCGCTTCGACTAGAACTGATTTGGCAGTCGCCGCCAACAAAAAATGACTTGACTAGCGCTGACTAGCGAGGATGACTGGTGAACTAGTCCAGTCAGTGGTTATTTTAACTGACTCGACTAATGAATACAAATCATTCAACTGACTTCAATCCACATTTCCATTTCCCCCTGATACTAATTTTGTACACGCGTACGCACGTCCATATAAAGAGGAACGAAAACTTGATTCCTGATGCAAAAAAGTAGTTACCCCATCAATGAACGGTTTTTTTCTACCCATCGTGAACTCAAACCAACGAACTTAGACATTTATCAAGTATGCTATAAAGGTCCTCGCATTAGTATTTGTTAGTATTGGGCTGTCAAAAAAATCCTGCGGTATTTTTTTTGAATTTTCATTTGTTCATACAATTAGTTACAATCATCTGTTTTAAGTCAAATATGCGCCGTTTTGTTCGATGATTTGTTCCCAACGAGATGCCAACTTCATAATACCCCTGTTATAGAAGCTCGCTTCCTTATTGGCAAAAAACTCGGATAGCCAATTTTCACAGGCCTCTTTTGTGGCTAACTTCTGACTACCTAGCTCGTTCGCCATGGACAAAAACAGGTGGTAGAGACTATGTTATGTTTTGACGTAGGACTACGTCTTAGATTAAGGATGCCAAATCAGAAAACTGGTCACGTTTTTATGAAATAAAGTTAACGTTAATAACTATTTCTGCAGTGAACGGATTTTAACGATTTCCATACCAATCGAATCGGAAATTTTCTAAGAATTGTTTGATATGCTATACATTACAATCTAATAGTATGTATATGGTTTAAATTGATGAAAATTGGAAGCATTCCCTTTCCCCCATACATTTGTTTTGCCCATTTGTGTGCTTTCCCGAACAGAGCTGTCAATAGCCAACAACTTATGCAGCCGCTAGAATAGAAACAACGAAGGAGGATAGTGAAAAGATAATATTTGCGAAGTAAACTCCGCCCTTGCATAGTAGGTAAGCTGTCGCTAGCGTATGAGTATTGCATCTCCCGTGAGCAAAATTCTCAGAATCTTTCTGTGCCCGAAACAAGAAAGGTCGCTTATTCTGCTCGTTTTGTGTTTTATGTTTCCTCTCGAGCTGTGAACACAACCATGCAAGGTAGGTAAATGATTATAGGTCACTTCTAGCCATCAGTGTTTGGCTTTGTGTCTGTTGCTTGTTTTCGTTGCGCGAAACTTAGAACTTGTTCATTTCCTGTACATGTGAATAGCACACCTTCGATACTTTTAGTTGACATTCGTATTTGCTCTCGTGCGCATCGGCTCTGTTCTGATGCAACAATATCCTAGTTTGGTGACGGTTTTGACCGAGAGTCGAGAAACGATTTGTTATAAACGGTCATTTTCGCGATGTTTAATTTTTATCGCTGCAACTGTGTGCATCTGTTAGACGCGTGTTTGATGCTTGTTGAATGGCGATACACGGAAGATGCCTCTCGTTAAATACTCAGTGCAATTGATATAAAGAAATAAATTGCGACATATGACCAATTAGTGTATTGTTCTCGCAAAGGCAAAAAAGAATCGTTGCTTCTCGAAACGATTCTACAAAATCACGCAAGTCATCAAATCTTTTGAGGGTCCCCGGAACTGTTCACTGATGAGTTATTTATGGGATTTAAACGTATTCGCAAATAATATCCGAAATGAAAAATCAACAAATTAACAAAAAAAAAAAAGATTGCGTAGTCCTGCGTCCCAAGCGGTCGTGCCTCGGATACAACCCCTCGATTGTTTTTTGTAGGCTAAGTACTTATCGGACTGTTCTCGTATATCATGAAACTATTGGTCGAATTTGAAGATACGGAGAAATCGGCATTGCAAATACATCAAAGAAGAGGGAACTTATGTTCCCACAGAAATGTGTTCCCTAACAGAGACATCAAAACCAAGCTGCCCAAGGAAAATTGGCATTGCAAATACCTGAAAGTAGGGGAAGCTTTTGTTCCCACCAAAATGTGTTCCCTAACAGAGACTTCTAAATCAAGCTGCTTGGGCAAATCGGCATTGCAAATATTGGGTTGGGGAAAAAGAAATGTCAATTATATGGCAACACTTGAACATATCTTGTGTTGTACTTATCGCATCGGGTCATACTATATGGCTATTTAAAGACGACAATCTGTGCTACAAGTTTTGACAGTGTTGTGATTGACTATTTCAGTCTCAAGATATAGCGCGTCAAAGATGGAGTCCATCAAGCAAGAAATTCGCCATATTTTACGTTTTTACTACCTGCGAGGTAAAACTGCAACGAAGGCGACTGAAAAAATTCGTGTAGTTTATGGACCCGATACTGTAACGATTCGCACAGCACAGCGTTGGTTTGATCGATTTTGTTCTGGTGTTGTGGCTGTCGAAGATACACCCCATACTGGTACGACAATCGTCGTGGAAACCGATAAAATCGTTGAAATCATCAAAGTAGACCGACATGTGAGCACTCGCTCGATTGGCCAGGAACTGGGTATAGACCATAAAACCGTTTGGAACCATTTGCAGAAGATTGGATTCTTCGACCACGACCGTTTGCGCTTCACGTTGTCGTAAGTGACCCACTTTTCATCGCCAGTCACCATCCGCTTCAGAAACGGGTCGATTTTGTTGCGATTCAGCAGCGATTCACATGCGTCGATACGGTCAAAGATGTTTTTTTGCGTCAACGTGTGTGGCACCCATACATCGAGCTTCTTTGTGAATCCAAGCTTCTTCAAATGGTTAATAACGGTTTGATGACTTATCCCCAGCTCTTGGCCGATGCTACGGCTGCTACTATGCCGGTCTTTCTCGGCTAATTCAGCGATTTTGTCGCAATTTTCGACGACAGGCCTTCCGGAGCGTGGCGCATCTTCGACGACCTCTACACCAAAACGAAAACGTTGAAACCATCGTTGTGCGGTGGAAACGGAAACTGTATCGGGTCCATAAACTGCACAAATTTTATTGGCAGCTTGAGATGCATTTTTGCCTTTGTCATAGTAGTACTGTAAAATATGTCGGATTTTCTCTTTATTTTGTTCCATATTTGCGACACTAGTTATAGTGTACGACTTAACCAAACAAAACACTGTCAAGGACTATATTATAACGCGCAAAAATACCTTTCCAACAAGCTATAGTATGACTCGATACAATGAATACAACTAGAACTACCCGCTTACAACGACACCTCGCGGAAATACCGCAGGACTTTTTTGACAGCCTAATATTAGGCGTGCAAAATAGCGCACACACTGCACGCTATTTTATACGTGTGAGTAGTTTTCGTGCACGCTACAAAAAAATCTAACTCACCTGTAGCGTTTGTCAAACCACGTTGAACTCAAACATCGATGCGTGCAAACATGCATGGGAGAGAGAGGGAGGAACGAATTCGTTTTGGGGGAAGTCACCTCAAAATGCAATGAGGACAATTGACGAATTTACGCAAAGCTGAATCAGCTCATGCGACATCTACATTAGAGCTCAGAACCACAAAAGTGAGGGTGTATGTTTATTTCACGCACTGAAAAACAAGATTCGGTGGTGATTATTCATTTTATTTCAATTCAGATTCATTTCAGCCATTGAATGTCGTCAGTTCAAACTTTCTAGAAAAATCAGAGTTTATCTTCAAATTTCCCGGTTTCATGTATTCTTTCCACACTGAAAAGGTTAGAAAATCATCATTTTACAATGTGCTATGTATATTACGAGGAATGGCTTGTTATAAGTATTGTAACTTTAATTTTTATCAACTTAGTAAACGATGAATAGGGTGTTTTGCGCTAAAAATACTGCAAATCCTTCTCGTATCGGCCCCTACATAATTAATGATATCAGCCAATTTGATATGATATCGATTTCATCGCAATTATCCATAGTATCAATAACCGGTATGCATTATCAAACTTTAAATTTTCGAAGATTATCTATGACTTTGGTTAAATCGCGTGTTGAAACCATCGTAAATATACAAAACTCCAACTTTCTTACCATATACTGACGACATTCAATGGCTGAAATGAATCTAAATTGAAATAAAATGAATAATCACCACCGAATCTTGCTTTTCAGTGCATAAAATAAACAAACACCCTCACTTTTGTGATTCTGAGCTCTAATGTAGATGTCGCATGAGCTGATTCAGCTTTGCGTAAATTCGTCAATTTGATTGGGAAGAATGGAATGATATAGTCGAGTCGGTAGAGGGAGATAGCGACTAAAGGCCCGACTGATTTTCACTACAATAGATCAAACTAATGGTCGCAGTAAAGGGTGTGTCACATCAAATTGCATCACGGAAAAAACGCTGTAGAAATTTAATTTTTAGGAATTATATCTTCAGCTTCCGCTTATAATCAGATAAGAGTGTATAGATCACGTTGGCCATGCTTCACTGTCAATTTTTCGTAAATTTGGAAAAATGTCGTCGAACGAAAAAGAGCGTCGTGAATTAATCTGCGCACTCATTTCGAGAATCCGGAGTTGTCACATCGGGACATCGGTAAGATGCTGGGAATCGTCCAATCCACGGTCAGCAGAGTACTAAAACGATACTTCGAGAACCTAACCATCGACCGGAAGGTGAAGAACGGCAAAAATGGATTCTCCGGGATGTCGCCAATAAGCTGAATTTGTCAAGTTCATTCGTCCAGCGGACCAAGCAGCGGGAGGGCCTGCGTATATACAAGGTTCAGAAGGCTCCTAACCGCGACGAAAGGCAAAACATGGTGGGGAAGACGCGAGCCCGGAAGCTGTACACCGAAATACTGACGAAGCCGCATTGCTTGGTAATGGACGACGAAACCTACGTCAAAGCGGACTTTCGTCAGCTGCCGGGCCTGTTGTTCTTCTCCGCAGAGGACAAATTCAGCGTTCCGGAGGAGATTCGCAAGCAGAAACTATCCAAGTTTGCCAAAAAGTACATGGTGTGGCAAGCGATCTGCTCTTGCGGAAAGCGGAGCGCCCCCTTCGTGATGACCGGCACAGTAAACGGGCAGGTTTACCTTAAGGAGTGCCTACAGAAGCGTTTACTACCACTATTGAAGCAGCACGAGGGCCCGACCATCTTCTGGCCGGATCTCGCTTCGTGCCACTATTCAAAGGACGTGTTGGAGTGGTACGAAGCCAACGGGGTCACCTTCGTGCCAAAGGAAATGAACCTCCAAGAATAAATTCATCCAAAATGAGATAAATACAATACAGCATGATCCGAAGAAGCTATGGAAAAAAATCAAATCATTATGTAATCCAGGCGGCAGCAAGGATATCGACATTGAGTTTGACGGTAAAAAGGAAAATAACAATATAACAGCAGAGAAACTCAACAATTTTTTCACTTCAAGTGTGGAAGAAATCCACAATGGTATTGTAGCTCCATCAAATCGACTGAATTTTGTTTTCCCTGGCCTGTCTTCACAATTGAGATGCTTTAAAACTATCAACATGGCAACTCTTAGGAAGGTAGTAATGGATTTGAAAAACTGTGCAGGTGTTGAGAATATCAATAAAACCGTATTAGTAGATGCATTTGATCTAATCAAAGAAAATCTACTATATATAATAAATGAATCTATGCTTCGGGGCGAATGCCCTCATACTTGGAAGAAATCTGTTGTTATACCGATTCCAAAAAATCCGAAATCGTCCAAGCCAGAAGACCGGAGACCAGTGAATATGTTGCCATTATACGAAAAGATCCTCGAAATCGTTATCAAAGACCAACTGTTGGAACATATAACGAAAAATGGAATTCTGGTTGAGGAACAGTCAGGGTTCAGGAAAAACCACTCTTGTGAAACGGCTCTCAATTTATTACTCCTGAAATGGAAACAGGCTATCGAAACGAAAAAAATAGTATTGGCTGTATTTATTGACTTGAAGAGGGCTTTTGAAACAGTAGATCGAATGAAATTACTTGATTTGCTTTCCAATTATAATGTAACTGGACCTGTATTGAACTGGTTTGAAAGTTACCTGAACGGGCGAACACAAATCACTATTTACAGGGACAGTGAATCATCGGCGGGACCAGTGAACGAAACGAAACGCTGCGCTTCGACGAACATATAAACTATACTATAAAGAAGGCAGCTCAAAAATATGGAGTGCTTTGTAGAATTAATCGATTCTTGACCTTTGAAAGTAAAATTACCATCTACAAAGCATTGATCGCTCCACATTTCGATTATTGTGCATCTGTGCTATTTCTCGCAAATAAGAGGCAAATGAATAGAATGCAAATTGTTCAAAACAAGGCCATGCGCTTGATATTGAGATGCGATCGACTTACTCCACGAAGATTTATGCTTGAATGCCTACAATGGATGTCAGTGGGACAGCGTATCAAATATTGCACTCTTACGTTCATATATAAGATGGTTAGCGGCATGACACCGAACTATTTACAAAACACGATAACGTATGGAAGAGATATGCACCGATATAACACAAGGCAAGCAAGTGACCTCAGAACCATGAACTTTCGAATGTCATGTACCCAAAACTCACTTTTTTATAAAGGATATCGCCTGTATAACACATTACCAAATGAAGCAAAGACAGCAACAAGCCTTCGAATATTCCGTAGTATTTGTAAAGAGTTTTTGAAGCATGATTTAGATTTTTGACCCTGCATATAATTAATGTTAGTGTGTAAGATGACGAAGTTTAACGGATATTTGTATTTTCTTATCTTTAGACTATAATGATGATGGTTAACTTAAACAATATTTGTGAAATCTTCAATAGTTTGAGCCCGCGCGCGTTAGCACACATAGACAACTTGAGATAGAACATATGCAAAAACAATTCTTTTTAATGAAAGCATTCAAATGGGTTTAATGTGGAAACCAGAGGTAAGCTAGGGATAGCTCAATCGGAATACTTGTAAATTCATCTTCTCAATAGATAATTATAACAAGATTTTTCTGTGTTGTGGCAGATCTTATTGCAGATTCAGGTTGACACGTTTATACCCCAGATTGAATGTAGGGCCTGAAGTATCGGCTGGAATTAGGCTTAGGTTTGCTCAGCTATCTGGTTTCGAAAACGATTAACAGACCGTTGTCGGGTATCCAGTGAAGCGGGAATTCCTTTGTAAATTTTAGGCTAATGCTGACATAGGTATTGGGTTCAATTCCTGATCGGTCAAGGATTTTTTCGGGTTGGAAATTTTCTTGACATGCCTTGGGATATGTAAAGTAATGGGCCTGAAGTATTGGCTAGAATTAGGCTTGGGTTTGCTCAGCTACCAGAACTCGGAAACGATCGCAAATGCAGGCCGTGACCGGGGATCTGATAAAGTGGGATTTCCCTTGTAAGTTCATGGCTAATATTGACATAGGCATGGGGTTCAATTCCCGATCGGTCCAGGGTCTTCCCGGGTTGGAAATTCTCTCGACATGCCATGGGTTAAATACGTTAAGTTGATAACATAAATTGTTCTTCAATTAGGAATCTATGTTTGTAATATAACCAGTCCGTTTGTTTTGTTTTTTACTTCAATGTGCTTACTGGTTATTTTAATAATTGTTACATAAAGATCAACAAGAGAACTCGTACAGTACAAACTTTTTGAGGAGATCATCATCATTATTTCATTATTTCATAAAACGAGGAAATTATTGTCTTTTGAGTGTATGTGTGTCCGTGTATTTTTCTTGTCAAGACTATGGTGATGATGGTATTTTTTTTTGCTTTTATATATATCTTAGTTATTCAATTAAATTTAAAAAATAATTGTGAAGTCTGCAATAGTTTGAGCCCGCGCGCGTTGGCAAACATAGAGAAACGTGAGATTGAACAAAAGCAAAAGAATTTTTGATCGAATAAAACAAAGTCATTCCAAGGGGTTTAATGTGGAAACCTGAGGTAAGCTAGGGATAGCTCAATCGGAATACTTGTAAATTCATCTTCTCAACAGATAATTATATCAAGATTTTTCTGTGTTGTGGCGGATCTCATTGCAGATTCAGGTTGACACGTTTATACCCCAGGTTGAATGTAGGGCCTGAAGTATCGGCTGGAATTAGGCTTAGGTTTGCTCAGCTGTCTGGTCTCGAAAACGATTAACAGACCGTTGTCGGGTATCCAGTGAAGCGGGAATTCCTTTGTAAATTCTAGGCTAATGCTGACATAGGTATTGGGTTCAATTCCTGATCGGTCAAGAATTTTTTCGGGTTGGAAATTTTCTTGACATGCCTTGGGATATGTGAAGTGATGGGCCTGAAGTGTCGGCTAGAATAAGGCTTGGGTTTGCTCAGCTACTAGAACTCGGAAACGATCGCAATTGCAGGCCGTGGCCGGGGATCTGATAAAGCGGGATTTCCCTTGAAAATTCATGGCTAATACTGACATAGGCATTGGGTTCAATTCCCGATCGGTCTAGGGTCTTCCCGGGTTGGAAATTCTCTCGACATGCCATGGAATGAATACTTTAGACAAAGGCTTAAATTGTTCTATCGATTAGTAATCTATGTCTGCGGGATAACCAGTCCGTTTTCTTTCCAATTTAATGTGCTTACTGGTTAGTATGATGTAATAAACTCAGTAACTCAATTATTATCAATAAGATAACTCGTCCCGCTCAAGCCTTTGTAGGGGAAAGAGGTGGGACCATCATCATCATCATCATCATCTTTTTAACCCGCCCAACACGCCGGAGCTTCGCCCAATAGAGAAATATTAGGCGATTATGAAGCAGGCCCTCCGGAAGAACCCAAAAGTTGTCAAATCGGAGGCGGACTTCAAGAGAAAATGGATTTCTGTTCAAAAAAATTACAACCTGACGTTGTACAGAACCTTATGGACGGGGTGAAGAGGAAGGTGCGAGCATACGGGCTTGGGCTCGAAGTATGAATAAAAAGAAAATGCCAAAAGTTGTTTAATAGTTTTTATTTTACTGTCTAAAATTTTCAAAAGGATCGGTCTACTGGGCGAATTTCTACAGCGTTTTTTCCGTGATGCAATTTGATGTGACACACCCTTTAGTACAATGCTCCTACAGAAGAAACGCCCGACTGACTGTTCAGTCGTTTTGGCGGAGAAACTGCGTGAAGAGCCAGAAGTCATTTACCGACTGACTATGGATTTAGTCAGTCAGTTAGTCTGCCGACTATCCTCGGTTGATCAGGCCCAATATACCGGTCAACGTACCCAAATTTGCTTTATTCCAAGCTGAGAAGGCTCCGTGTTATTCTGTTACAACATGTGATAAATAATTTGGATTGTCTTGGTGTTTATGGAGCCCTTCGGATGGCTTCAATCACCGATATCTCCTAGGTATTCTGATTTCAGGCGTGACGTAAATAATCCTGCTTTTTTTCATTTTCTTGTACGCCGCAGTGACCAGACATTCAATATAAATAAACATCGTTTTTCTGTAAGAGCCTTAAACCACTGCGACCATTAGTTTGATCTTTTGTAGTGTATGAACATCGTTAGTAGCAGCGAGTTGTTTAAAAGATAGAATATATTCCCAAACTATATTTGACAGCATATATGCATGTTTTCAATGCATTAAGAGCTGTTTGGCTATCTGAGAAAACACATATATTGGCATACCTGTATTTTCTAGTCAAACAAATATTCATACATGTTAGAAAAGTGTGTATTTCTGCTTAAAAAACTGTAGGCCACTGTCAGTCCACCCCCTCCCTTAGAGGGGGGGGGGTGTTTCCTCTAACCACCAAAGAAACATTTATTGCACCCCAAAACCTACCATTTTTCCATTTTTATATATAAAGGCTAGCTGACCCGGCAAACGCTGTTCTGTATTGTAAACGTGTTCGCCGAACAACGATACGACAGACAACTTCAATGGAACTGATGAACCTGCCTATTTGGTAACGCATTATTTCGTCGTTTTCATTCAATATAGTATTCACATCGGTATTCTGATTTAAAAATACAGCCATATTGCATCCATATTCACTGACTTGCAAATGTATTTAATGTTTTACATCGAATTGCAGAACTCAACATTAACATGAACATCGAATATTGATTTCTGATTTTTGTCTATCATTTATGTCTATCATTGTTTCTTCATTGATAGAGTGCCGATCGGGCAGCCGTCGGATGCGGACGTATTTTAGCTTCGCTCCGCGTTCGAATCTTTTTTTCCTTATACGTTTAAAGGAGGTGTAATAATTTCATGAGAAATAGTGCTGTTACTGGTTTAGTGGATGCATATGAACAATTTCAATAAGTGAAGTTATTCGGTGAAGCAGTTTTTCTTCGCATGTTTAGTGCGATTTATTTATTTTTACGGCACAATATACTCGCGATGATCGTTCGCTCGTTTTCGTGTCGCGACATGTTGAAATTATTTTTTCGTTGAGCATGTGTGGGTCAAAATAAAATGAAAGGCTCTCCGCTTGAGATGCCAAAGTGTTTGATTTAATGAAGAAAATTCAAACAATATGTTTTCGTGAACAGAATTGAAATAGAATTCAGAATGAAACTATTTTGCTCATTATTGGTGTTTTGTCCTGCATGTGTGATTTTCCGGAGCGCAATAGCTCAGCTGTGTGTTTTACGTAGAAGCGTTGCAGACATGGTTTTCGTTTAACCGTTGTTTTTACGTGAAAGTAGTTTTATGAGATATAATTATTTCTGTTGACTTTATGGTGTAATGTGTAGCAGAAACGCATTTCGTAGGAGATATGTGTGTGTGTGTATCGAAAAACAAGAGAGCTCTCTCATCACTGTCATACGCGCATGTGCGAATCACAGAGTTCCCCGGTGCGAATAAAGTAAATACGTACAGCCTCTCGTCACATTTCGAGGAGGGTTGGGATTTGGAAGAATATGTGGAAACAAGAAGCGACAGTTTGTTTCGAAGAATCCGTGTGTACATAGCGACTGTTCGGTGTTGCTGTGTGGGTATGCCATGCAAACATGATAAAACCCACACAGATAAAAACAATCTACGAGAAACTCTGGACAGAGCGTGAGAGAACCTATAAGTGTTGCCAAGTGGAAAGCGTAAATAATCGTAGCGAATGTATCACAATCAAAGGAATCATCGAATCAGCATAGGATGGGACGAGCGTGCAGTGGCGTCAGATAAGTTTTGTTTTAATTTTTTTTCAGATGCGTATTATAAACATTCTTCAATTGTTCAATTATTCTGTATTCTGTATTCTATAATTATTTAATGACTGATACTCTAAATCTTTTATCCTTTAATAATTCAATTATTTAATTCTTCAATTCTTCAGTTCTTTAATTCTTTAGTTCTTTTCTTTTAATTCTTTAATTGATAAGACTCTATGGTTTGTATCTATGGGAGAAGAGATAACTAAAGCACAAGCATTTTCGCTCCCACAGATTTACTCCTTTATCAATAAAAATCATAATAACATTTAACAAATCTCTTCTTTTAACTCAGCTAATAAGGTGACAACAACGGAAGGCTGGAGCAATTTTCATAATAGTAATAGTAATAGTAATAGTAATAGTAATAGTAATAGTAATAGTAATAGTAATAGTAATAGTAATAGTAATAGTAATAGTAATAGTAATAGTAATAGAAATAGTAATCACAAGCTGTGCCACTAACACTGACTGAGTGTATCCTATGGCTAACCTTCCCTACTAACATATTTCCTAAATTCCCGAGATATTTATGAGAGGTCGTAGAGTTCTCTGCATCTCTCTTAAGTAAATATCGAACTAACATTCCTTCCCTTTCCTCAGCAGTTGCAAGGACGTGGCCAGGACAATCTTTAACTGTTGGAGAAAGCAAGCCTTCATCTAAGAGATACTTCCAATCGTCAGTAACGGATGGAGGTGAGCTATTGAAGTAACAGTTCTGAATTCGTACCACCTACGACATTGTGCAACTTGCTCAATGCTAATGCTAATGCTAATGCTAATCATTGTTTCTTCATTGATATATTGGGCATCCGAGTACGCTTGTGATCGTGTAGGTGGTGAAATCTTTAGGTAAACGTCTTGTACTCATTACATCCGCCATGCAAGGCGATAAAAGTTTCAGATCCACGAATGGACCATGTTTGTGATAACAAAATCGAACAGTCACCCATATCCCAGAATCCGATTGGTGTGAAACTCGATTTCACGATCCGATTGAAATAATCTTTTGCATTCTTAAATCCCTTCGTCTCAAATTCAATCGTTCTATGTAAATGTGGCAACCTTGCCTTTTCGCAAAATAAACGTCTAAATAATTCATCCGTATTTGTGGAGCAATTTAATCTCTATCAGATTGGCAGACCCAGAATGAAAATGATTACTCGATGTCGTTCGAATACATAGAAAACACAGTCCTGACCCCTATTTCTCCGTAAATTTCTATAAAATTTCTTTCTATAAATTTTTATAAAGTTTTGGTTGAAAAGGCACACCAAAACTTTATCTATAATATAAAATCATCACCAGACATAATTTTCGTTCAAGATTTTTCCCCACTTACAAAGAACGTATTACTTTTTTACATAGAACAGATTTGATATGTAGACCTGATTTTTCATTTAAAATTTTTAGTTGTAAAAGCTTCTTTATTCCACCCGAAAATCCATAACCATTTTTGGTTCACATAAATAGAACACGGAATTCAATATCGGCTATGTCGAATTGTATGGCAAAGTTGCCACATTTGCACAATCCGATTGGACTTGAATCGAACGGATTACAGAGACTTGCATTATAAAGGGTGTGTCACATCAAATTGCATCACGGAAAAAACGCTGTAGAAATTCGCCCAGTAGACCGATCCTTTTGAAAATTTTAGATAGTAAAATAAAAACTATTAAACAACTTTTGGCATTTTCTTTTTATTCATACTTCGAGCCCGTATGCTCGCACCTTCCTCTTTACCCCGTCCATAAGGTTCTGTACAACGTCAGGTTGTAGTTTTTTTTTGAACAGAAATCCATTTTCTCTTGAAGTCCGCCTCCGATTTGACAACTTTTGGGTTCTTCCGGAGGGCCTGCTTCATAATCGCCCAATATTTCTCTATTGGGCGAAGCTCCGGCGCGATGGGCGGGTTCATTTCCTTTGGCACGAAGGTGACCCCGTTGGCTTCGTACCACTCCAACACGTCCTTTAAATAGTGGCACGAAGCGAGATCCGGCCAGAAGATGGTCGGGCCCTCGTGCTGCTTCAATAGTGGTAGTAAGCGCTTCTGTAGGCACTCCTTAAGGTAAACCTGCCCGTTTACCGTGCCGGTCATCACGAAGGGGGCGCTCCGCTTTCCGCAAGAGCAGATCGCTTGCCACACCATGTACTTTTTGGCAAACTTGGATAGTTTCTGCTTGCGAATCTCCTCCGGAACGCTGAATTTGTCCTCTGCGGAGAAGAACAACAGGCCCGGCAGCTGACGAAAGTCCGCTTTGACGTAGGTTTCGTCGTTCTTCACCTTCCGGTCGATGGTTAGGTTCTCGAAGTATCGTTTAGTACTTTGCTGACCGTGGATTGGACGATTCCCAGCATTTTACCGATGTCCCGATGTGACAACTCCGGATTCTCGAAATGAGTGCGCAAGATTAATTCACGACGCTCTTTTTCGTTCGACGACATTTTTCCAAATTTATGAAAAATTTACAGTGAAGCATGGCCAACGTGATCTATACACTCTTATCTGATTATAAGCGAAAGCTGAAGATATAATTCCTAAAAATTAAATTTCTACAGCGTTTTTTCCGTGAAGCAATTTGATGTGACACACCCTTTAGTCACACATGTTCCTGAGCTAGTCACATAGAATACATTCAAAACGTATTGCCTGGTATAGAAATCGCAATCTAGTACTACTAAAAATGATACAATACACCCAGGTTTTTTTACGCGGGGGATACGTACCTCGTAAACAAAAACGCGTAATTGGAAAATCCGCGTAAAAAACCCGCTTTAATTCGAAAATCCGCGTTAATAAGAAAATACACGTAAAAAACCGCGTTGATTAGAAAATCCGCGTAAAGAAACCAGGTCACCTAAAATCTACGTAAGCATCGTGATAGAGTACGGCACTAATTTCCGTCATAAGCGCTAAGTTCCGTCGCAAGCACTGATTACCGTCATATGCTCTGACGGAGCACGAAGACGAAATGTGAGCGGAGTGAGAGATGTAATACTGCTCTGGTTTTTTTTTAAGCGGTACCTGCGTAAAAAAACCCGCGCTAATTGGAAAATCCGCGTAAAAAAACCTCGTAAAAAAACTGCGTAAAAAAACCTTGGTGTACGATGATAAGGTGAACGTTGCAAACGTTAGTGCTTTCGAAGAAGCAACATGGGGAGAGTCGTATGAACGATGTGTGTCAACGATGAATTCCAGATGATTGTTTTTTCTTCGAATCACAATTTCCCGCGTCACTATGCCTTCTATGATTCTAGCAACGCTTGCGCATTGAATTTACACACGTGCTCTCCAGCAGGTGTTTTATCAGGATTGATGACAATAGCGTGATTGTCATTTTGTAAACAGAGCAAGTGTGATTTGAAATATTTCAATAATTCGTTGTGCTCATTCAAAAATACCGGCGATATGCCTAGCTTCAGACGAAGTGAAATTACTTGCGAATGTGTGGATAAAAGTTCGATGTAGCGGTTGTAGCGCAATCTGTCATTAAACAACATAAATTGATTCGTTCTGTTGGAAAAACGAACGACGGTTAACTTATTTGAATATTGTTTATACAAGAACATTAAAATCACGATTGAAAATAGGGTATGGGAGTTTAAATTTGTGATTATATGAATTATTTCGAGTCAAATTTGAGAAAAAAAACATTCAGAATTTGTTTTTTCCGGGCATAGGGCCACCCTAATCGGTATTAAATATATATTAATCGGTATCCTAGCGGTATCGTATATAGTTTACAACTTATTCTCATGCCTACCAAGTTTTTTATGTATAATTCCATCCAAATCGGTCGAGCCGTTTTGGAAGAGTTCGATAACAAACACCGTGACGCGAGATTTATATATATATATATATATATATATATATATATATATATATATATATATATATATACTAGCTGACCCGGCAAACGTTGTTCTGCCATAAAAATTATTTCTAGTGAATATGTTGATTGTAAAATAAAAAATAACTAATGTATTGTAAGTGTGTTTAAATGTTTTAAAGATCTACACAAACTTGAAACGTTCGTTACTCTTTCTTTCATACTTTTGTTTGACATACCGAGGTATAGAGCTCCAAGTCGATGACAAAAATATAAGAAACACACAAAACATTCCTTGTATTCCATTCCCGATGTATTTCATTCACGAATCTGACATGTTTGTTCTCTTGAACGTTAAATGTAAATTGAAAAAAGGAATAAATTTCGTTGTTGCAAATTTGTTGCTCTTCATCGAATGTTTTGGTCAGCTGAGGCGAATATGGCACTACTGAACGGTTTTCCATGTCAATGTCTGCGTTGTTAATTTTTATGAATGATTGTCCGTCATTATTAGTTTATATTACTTGATATATTGGAACTCAACCTAGGCTTGCGGTCGTGTCGTTGGTGAAATCTTTAAAAAAAATGCATTGTACAGTTTCCATCTGCCATGCAAGGCTATAAAAAAAGGCTATGTTTGTGATAACAATATCGAACAATCACCCATATTTCGTCATTAGCAGACCCGAAAGCAAATTAAATTGTTGAAATTTGAATGAAAATGTTTATTCGATGTTGTTCGAATACTTAGTAGACATAGCCTTGACCCTAAGTCAACTATTTTTCTATAAATCTCCTTGCATTTCAGCCAAAATATTATCCAGAATATAACATAATTATCAGAGACTATTTTCGTCCGATATTTTCCCTACCTGTAAAGAATGTGTTATTCTGTTACACAGAACACACAATAGAGCCATAGATCATTTAAAATTTTTGTTTTAAAAGCGTGTTTATTGCACTCTAAAATACATAACAATTTACGCTTCACAGAAATGGAACACGAAGCTCAATGACTATACGCATAGCGTTTAAAGGTCGGATGACATTCGTTCTCTTTGAAAAACAATCTACGGGTCGATTATTTGGATATTATTTAAACCAAAATACAAAAATCGCGATCAAAAATAGGAAATGGAGGTAAACCTTTGAGGTTATATGTACTTTTATGCCAAATTTATAAAAAAAAGAAATAAAAATTATTTAGATTTTTTTGCATAGGCCCACCCTAATCGGTAAAAAACATATGGTAATCGGTACCCTAGCGGTATCATATATAGTTTACGTCCTATTCTCATGCCTACCAAGTTTTCAGTGCATAACTTCATGAAAATCGGTCGAGCCGTTTCGGAGGAGTTCGACCACAAACATCGTGACACGAGAATTTTATATATATAGATAGATTTTAACAGAAGGCCAGCCATGTGTACACAACAAGTATCAAAGTAAGTACACTGTATTGCAAGTTTGTACGTCATTAAAATTTAAAATAAAAATGTAATTCATCAGTTATACATAGGTGTCCGCCTTTCCCACCCTGTCCGTCTTTTCTGACTTCCCCCTGTATGTTTATGATCAGAGGCACCATATATTAAGCGAAAATGTTTTTGAACGTTTCATGGGATGTCTTTTCGCCAACGGGTGAACATTTTTTTTATATCGGCTTTCGAAGAAAATGATCAGCATGAATTTAGTCTATATATAACAACAACAACACGAATATGTGATGTTATTGCCGAATAACTATTTTTTGTTTCTTCTTTTTCTTCTTATCTTTTTTGGATATCTTTTCCGTTTTAATCTGGAGCTGCTCTTTATCTTCCTTAGAAAGTGGATGCAATGTAATACTCAACGTGGCATGACAACTAGGGTTCAAAACAAAATCAGCGCTACATACTTTTCTTATACCGATGTAGTCCACAACTGGACCTTGTTGCAAGGCAAGGTCCAAGGAGTCCTGGTGAGTTAACTGATTAAGATCTCTCGTGGGCACTTTCAGAATACAGCACTCGAAATCGTTGACCTGGAAAACAACGACGGACTTTTTAAATAGGCAATAACAAAAATAAAGTAACGAATTTACCTTAACTGTCAAATCCAGCGCGTAATCATCATCGATTACGGGCCAGTTCTGCTCAAACAGCCCCCGATCCCACTGAATTTCATCCGAGTTGGGATTGAGTCTGTGGGGCAACGTCACGAATTGTTCCCACAGTTCGGAGGCAAAATGGGGTGCGATAGGTGCCAGCATAATGATTTGTGCCGCTACCGATCGCTCATACTGTGGGCTAAACGCAACCACTTCGGGCGACGCTCGACGAATCGCATTTGTCAGTCCTTGCATTTTAGATATTCCCACGCTCAACTGATGAGAGAATTTATAGTTAAACGTAGCTCCGACGGCGAAGAAATTCCTAGAATCCCACAGTTTGGAATCCTGCTGTCGAAAATCATCCCTGTCGGGCGGGCTCTGGTCCGGTCGAATAGCAAGGCGATGCAACCGATAGTCATACATTGTCATCCAGAGACGTTTCTGCCAGTTGAGAATCCCAGGGAACGCTGAAATATTATTATCAATTTCAATTGCATGGAAATCTAAATAGAAAAACTCACTTGCTTCTGACCAATTCCGGTGAGAGGTAGGTGCCACATCTCCTAGCATTATCAAGCGCAACGTATCACAACCATGTTGATTCAACACAAGCATGGGGTCCACTCCGTTCAGTTTAGACTTGGACATCTTCTCCCAGAGGGCGATCACCGGAGCGCCAGTTGTCTTTTCAACCATTTTATTCTTTTTATCATCTATTATTGCAACATCGCTGGCAGGAAGATACTTGCCGCTGTCTTTCAACCGAAAAGAACGGCCCATTACCATTCCTTGTACTAGCAGTCGCTTAAACGGTTCCGGAGTAGAAACTAAGCCTTTACTGTGCAAATAATGATTCATGAATCTAGCGTAATACATATGAAGCACCGCATGTTCCTTCCCTCCAACATACAAATCAACTGGCATCAAACGATGTGATAATTTGGAATCGAACAGATCTTGTCGATTATTCGGATCAATAAAACGCAAATAGTACCAGGAGCTATCGACAAAGGTGTCCATTGTGTCTGTTTCCCTCTTTGCTTCGGAAGAGTGACACTCGGGGCAGATTGTTTGAAACCATTTCTTATTCCGTGCAAGAGACTGACCAACAGTGTCTAATGGAAGCTCTACAGGTAAATGCGATTCCGGAACAGGGACCGTTCCACAGTTGGGGCAATGTATAATCGGTATAGGCGTCCCCCAAAACCTTTGACGTGAAATTAGCCAATCTCGGAGCTTAGAATTAACCTTGTGCCCTCCTAAATTGATTTTGGCTGCCAATTTCAGTATATCTTCACGAGTTGCATCTGAATTTGTTATCGGGGCATAAGCATTGGAACATTGATATAAAGAGGTCAGCTGTCGATCTCCTTCTTCTGATGCAACTCCCATATAAGAGTCGTTTCCGTCTGGAAATTGAACTTTTTCCGTAACAATCACTGGGAGCGGCTGACCTGTTATGGGATTTTCGACCATGATGCTTAGTTTTCCATCCTCTATGCTTGCGCTGTTAAGTGAATTCGACGGACTTATAGCTATAAATATTGCTTCTTTCAGATTCTCGGGTCTCTCGGTCCAAACAGTAATTGTATTATTCGAACCAATAATTTTCAGTTCAAAATTATAACCATCGCATTCTCCAATCCAATGCCTTTGAAGATTAATGATATCCCTCCAATCTTCCAATGTAGGATCTGAAAGGCCGTTAAGCAACGATTCGGCCAATTTGGTAGTTTTAACGAACCATTGTCTCAAAAACTTCTTCTCAACCTTGGCACCTGACCTCCACGAGCATCCGTTATCATCCACCTGTTCGTCAGCCAGGACCGTTTTGTCAATGGGATCCCAATTCACCACTGCGTCTTTCTGGTAAACCAATCCATCGTTATACAACATGAGAAACAATTTTTGAGTCCATCGGTAGTACTCCGGATCACATGTCGCAAACTCCCGCTCCCAGTCGAAACTGAATTGTAGCGCCTCGAGCTGTTCCCTCATCTGTGTAATATTCTTTGCAGTCCACTGGTCTGCCGGAATCTTACGTTGCATAGCGGCATTTTCCGCCGGTAGACCGAATGCGTCCCAGCCCATGGGATGCAAAACATTATACCCGCTAAGCCTGTAAAAGCGAGCCATTGCGTCACTGATGGTGTATACGCGTACATGCCCCATGTGCAGACTTCCAGATGGATAAGGGAACATTGCCAAAACGTAGCGCTTCGGCTTAGAGCTTGTAGGATCGAATCGATTATCACCGAGATTTCCGCGCCATTTCTGTTCAATCTTCAGCTTCATTTCGGATGTGAGATCTCTTGACTGCTGAAATCGTATCGTTGAGAAAAAAAACATGCGTTGTGACAATCTAATACACAAACCTGTAAACTTGAGACTGTTGAACAATATAATCGCCTTGCATAGTACATTTTTCTGCTGTTTATCAACAGTTTTCGCTGGAGGGCATTCATTCTATTCATTTACGTTAAAATACTATTATACTGAAGAATTATCATGTAGAAAACTTGAATAACAACTTTTGCATGCTACTTATCTCCGACTGTTGTACAACTGTCAGAGAAGATTCAAAACAGAAATTCAAAAACAAAATGTCGCAAAAAGTGCGCATGCGTGTTAGAAGTAAACAACAGAAAAGCACGTGATTAAGAAACAGCTGTTCAGTATTTAATCGTTTGTTTGTAAACAAACCGGCAAATATGCTCAACAGGTTGTCGTTCATATCCCGCAGCCCTGCGGTTGATCGATGAAAACTTTACACACTAAGTTTGTTTCCAAACATAATAAATTTGTTTACACAGATGAGTTTACCCAAAAACTGTGAATTTTTATAAATCCTCCAAATGACCAATACTCCTGATCACTTTCAGAAAATCGATTTATAACGACCAAATTAGGAATCATCAACCCTCTCCCTGGTTTTAGACTCATATTTCAAGCAGTATTTCGAGCGCCTTCATTCTTTCTATTGTGGTTGAATAGTTTTTTCGAGAGTGCATCTATATAATTTTTGAAATTGCTCTGCTTTTACTTTTCGGGCAAAATATATAGTTCGTTTTGGATCAATTTCTGATTGGTCACCTTTGGAAATATCTCGTGGGATTGTACAGAATCATGAACAACGATTTTCATTTATTTTCCATGATCTACTCAGTCAAGCATGTTCATCTTAATTATAATTCTTGGAATCTGCAGCATTGTTACTTACTAGTGGAGTTATGAACTGCAACTTTCTATCAAAAGTCAATAAATAAACAAAACACTGCCAACAGACCAACGAGAGAATTCGCTCTATTTGGTCCAAATCAATTGTCAGTTGGTCCAAACAATGCACAATGGTCCAGGAACTGCATTTAAGTGAAAATTAGCATTTATAGCTCGACAGTTATTCTCTAGATAAAAACTGTCTTCGACAAAGTTGTTACATATGATAGAGTGCTCATTTTTATGTTATCAAAAATAGGGTTACCAAAATTGTCGTTGAAATAAAAAATATAACTTTCTTATTTTTATAGATAGAGGTAAACATAGCTCGACAATGTTGTAGCACCAGTTATACGAGACATCTTTGTAGAATAAAGTTTTTCTCTATCTCTTGAAATAACCGATATGGCGCTTTTTTCTAAGTTACGTTAGGGTCACCATGAAAAACATTGTTTTTTTGCTCTAACTTTTATATTTCAAATTCTACATACAAACTATCTTCGAAAGACTTTTGGAACATACTAATACAAATATTTTGCGATACAGAACTTGTCAATATCTCAACTCCACTCAAAGTTATTGATATTTCTTCCCAAAAAATACGTTCTTTTCATTATTTTGTCATTTTTTCTGGGGCAAACATAAAAAGTGTTTGTTGACGGAATTTGAAAGAACAAATTTCACTCTATATAACATGTGATTTTCAAAACTGTTATTTTTTGTGTTTGAGTAAATTAAAATTGAAATCATGAGTTTTTGGGTGAAAACTCATCAATAATTAAGATATTGATGAATTCTGCATCCCAAAATATTGGTATTGATAAGCTCTAAGAGTCGTACGAAGACAATTTTGAAGTAGAATTTTAATTATAAAAGTTAAAATAAAGAACACCTTTTTTCATGGTTTTTCATGGTTTTAATGCAACTTAGATAGAAAGCGCTGAAAACAACTTTGTTGAAGATATTTATTCTTTAGACAAAAACTTTCTTCAAAAAAGTTGTTACATATAATAGAGCGCTCATTTTTATGTTATCAAAAATAGGGTGACTTAAATTATCGATTAAATGAAAAATCTAACTAACTTTCTTAGCTCTAAAATATTAATTTCCACTTAAATGCATCTCCTGAAATCCTGAATTCCCTCCTGAATTTTGAAATTCGTGTCTCGTTTCGCCGCAGATAAAACTGCTCATCCGTGCTGTCGTGCTGTCGTACCTTGAATTTTTAACCCCGTAATCAAGCATGATTTATTCAAGTGAGGTGGACTCTTCACATTTCATTAGACAATAGTTTACTGCTTATAAAAAACCCGGTGTGTTGCTAAACTGAAATGCTTGAAGCTTCTGGGAATCACTAGAAAACTTTGATTGCATTTTTCTCAGTTGCTGATTCCGGAACATGAGACAACTAAGCGTAGAACGGCAGTACAGTAGTCGTTCGCTAACTGGGTGTTCCTTAACTGAATTGCTCTTCAACTGAGCGTGCATTAACTGGGTTGCAGTCAATTGAAGTTCCCTTCAGTTTTATTTGATGTTTGATATGCTATCCTAGTTACCGAGTGGAATTCGATAACTGGATACCCATTTCAGCCCAGTCTAGTGACAAAGTATTGTACCTTCAAAAGTTCAGATTGAAAAATCTCATGACGCGTTTAGTTGAATCTATTTAGTGTGCATTGCAAAAATCGAGGAAAAGAAGAATTGCGCAGTCAGTTGTCAAATTTATCTGCCAAATTCGCGTACAGAAATGCCAGGTTCACAGACAAGGTCGTAAACTAACAGGCTTTCAATTTTTGTTGCTTTTTTTGAAGCTATAGACATTTGGAAATTCGGGGAAACATAGATAGATGATTACACTGTCGACCCTCACCTTACAGAGTTTAGTTAGGACGTTCAACGATATAAGAAAACTATGAATGTTCGACCGGGAGTACTTGCAGGCAGACATTTTGAAAAACATTCGAAACATGACGTGGAAAAAAAACTGGCATCTCTGCTCCCGTATATCAAATGTTCACTTGTCAAAAATTTTCTGCTTCATGCAGACGTGTCTACCGTTTTCTCTCGCAGAAATACAGTTGTGCATATTTTGACTATCTCAAATCTAATAAGAATTGTGTCCCCATTAGCGAACAGTGTTGATAAATCGTTTCGCAATGGGAGATTCGCTGGAAGCTACTATCGGCAGCCTGGGCAGTGATCCACCCCAGTCGGTGGACGCCGAATCGGTCGCCATTATGGATTATGACGGGTTCACCAATTACATTCGCAAAGCGGTGACCATTCTGCTGCCGGAAGAAGACGTCGTGCCGGTTCCCTTGAATGCAGCGCTTGAAGATTCAATCAATCAGGAATGTATTCGGAAATTCCTCAGCGATCCGCAAACCCAGGCCCTGTACATTCAACGGTCTTGTTTTAAAGGTAAGCAGCTGGTTACTTCGGTATGGGCGAGGAATTTTCACTTCTGCAAGATGGCGTAACGCGAAACAGTTATATATGTATCATAGAAAGATGAGTCATGCTAAATTATTGATTCGATGGTGAAAGCGTAGGAGAAAATGTTGAATTTTCTTTCTTCGTTGACATGTTTTTTTTCGATTTGTACAATTACTATGTGCATCGGTAGGAATTATTCGTAGATATCGTTAGTTTGATTGTTGATAACGAATTTGGTATAACCGTTTCTATGAAATCATACACTATTTCTTTTAATCGAATGTGGAAAATCCAATCAGGTTATTTTATTTCTTTGTTATGATCAGCAAAGCAAAGACAATTCACCATGGAATTTCGAAAAATGTGGGTTTGTTGAAGAATTGATAAAATTTCATGAAATTCGATGTTTCTCACAATTTTGTTCTAAACGATTTTTTTTCGAAGTGACCGATTGCCTAATGTCTTTATAAATGCGTGAGGAATTGATTGATGCTAACGCTGGAGCGATAGCATGAATATACTAGATAGTTCATCGAGCTATGGGAATATGTACTCTGATTTCGGACTGCGAAAAAAACGCACATTGTTCCGATCGACCCCCATTGAACCCCATGGAATGTTCACTCTGAAATCGCGATTTGACTCCAATTGAAAATCTTTGGGCTACTCTCGACAACGTGGTATACAGAACGGGTGTGACATACAAACAAGTAGCTCTGCTAGAGGCTTGAAACGATATGACCCACATCACCTTCGAATCCTCGTCGAAAGCATGCCAAAACACCTGCAAGTGAGCTCAAGGAAGGCCACATTATTTTTTATTGGAAACATGAATATCATATGAAACATATCGCTACGTTTTGTATTAACCCACATGTCTTCAAAAATGTCAACGTAACTCCTAAACATATATGTTTATCATAACGATGTATTTGGAAAAGTTGTTGAAAATTATAACAAATTCATACAATTTCATGAACATGACGGTATAACACGACAAACATATGAACACGCTAAGCCCCGATTTTTTTCTTGCTGCGATTTCCATTCAGCGCGCATCAAGAACGTTTGCACAATATCAGTGTCGATCCCAGTTCCCAAATATACTTATTGTATAAATCAGCCTGAGGGCATCCGTATACTAGCACATAGGATTTGACAGCGTCAAACATGTCCGGGTCGCAAATGCAATTTGCGACCACTGTCACTCGCGAGAACTGCCAAACTCTCAAGCTGGTGTAAAACAAGGCACTTAACATACTACCAGGTGGGTCAAAACGTGAAGTGGTTTTCTGCAGCCATTTAAAAAATACACAAAAGTAAATTAAGACGATTGAGTACAATTTGTGGAATATACTGATACTTTATGAAATACTCATTGCTATATTCATTATATTCATTACGTTTTACGCTGCAAGCGTTTCATTTATTGTCTTTGCGTTGAAGGCACCATAATGATTTGCGCCATTTGGAAAACGAAATTAAGGACGAAATTAACACACTTCTAGAATAAAAAATAATGAATGAAAATCTACTTTTCTGTATTCAATATGTATTCTATGTAATAGAGTAATACGTTTCCTCGAAAATTGTGAAATAATATGAAACTGAAATTGTGTTTGATGCTGATTTTATATTATAATGGTGAGTTTTTGTGATTATTGTGTTGTAAAATATTTGGAAATATACAACCAAATGGCTAAGTAAGCGTCAGGACTACGTGTTTTAAGTAATCGAATAACTTAAAAATCTACATACTATTTATAAGATTTCAAAACTACCTTCTTTAAATTTTCACGAATTTAACGATTGTTTCGAGTTAAATATGACGTTTACGTTTACGTGCGTTTTAAGCCAGATGTAAAGAAGGTATTTTAGTGCGGTGATAGCTGTGTTCTTCGGCTGAAAAGTAAAGCTAAAAATTTGTTTCGTTTCGAGTGATGTCGTCACACAACTGATCCGGTTCGAATTTTCGATTGTCATTCTGTGAATGGTGCTGCATAGTATAAATTGTGGATTAGATTTTTACGGAAATGATGTTTGATGATGAGCGTTGGAGATGTTATTTTGCAAAGATATACTAAAAAAACTAATCAAATATTCAATAATTCGTTTAATATGAGAAAATTAGTTTCAAAAAATTATTGCTTTTTATTTTTGATTTGCGTATACCTGAAGGAAAATGATCGGCCACCCCTGACACGAGGAATAGTGTTGGTGTAGTTCATTTAGCGCTACCCAGACTGCACCGCGCGGAGGCGAACTACCTTACAGTCCAAAAAATTAAGTTCATAAAATGATTAGAATCTAATCAAACAGGCAATGAAATTGAACATCTCATCGAAGGAGAAAGGCTCTGAGACTTGCTCAGTTGCCTTCGAAGAGAATTAGTTTTGTCAGCTTCTGTCTAATAGACGGTTTGAAGTCAATCACGTTTTGTGCATATACTTCCATCCTGTTATTTATATACGTACTGCATATAATTTGCAGCAGATGAAGTTGGTGATTGATGTCACATGGAAGAAGTATGTCAAGACGAGTGCTCCTGGCCAGTGATTTTCTCAAAACGACTTGAGCATCAATATTGCGTTTTCTTTGTCCTCCAGCTATCGCCTGAAAAAGTGTATTGTTGTTATTAGTTCTTTCTTTAAGCTACCAATGAATATTGTACCATAAATTCAAATTCTGCTGCCTTTTGGATCATAATCATTGCTTCTGAACCCAACAGAAAACTTTTACAATCACAGCATGCAATTTTGGAATGGACTTGTTTTGTAAGCCTTTCAATATTGGTTTCAAATGCATATGAGGTGATATCATCGTGACAAAATACCTCCCACTCCTTGCCAGTTCCGTAGTCCTCTGAACTATCACTTAAAACCTCTGGTAGGTTGAGGTGATTCGTTGCAGGCTCAGAACAACTCAAAAGTGGTATGATACTAAGATCCGTGCAGTTGGCGTACACAGAACCCGTTATTTCGATGTGCCGAAGTAGCCTTTTATAGCTTGCCTTGAACTGCACAGCATTCGGATTGTTGTTTGAGCCAGATTTTGATCGGATATATCCAAAAAATTGTTCGAGATGGTCCTGACTAAACCTGAAAAATAGCCTAAGCTATGACTGAGCCAATTAAAAACATGTGAGAGCTAACCTGTATGTATATATTGCATTCAAGATGGTATTTTCTTCGCAGTATTCTCGACATAAATTTCGGAACGACTCAATTGCAACCAGGAAACCTAGAAAGCCGGTTCGATTTCTAGATTTGAGTATTGAGGTACCATCATTTAGTTTCAAGCCTGGAAATAAAATGTTCTAATAGTTTTTAGTTCCAAATTTACAATAAGTTATACCTTTTATGTACAGCTCCACAAATCGAAAAGCAGGTGTGAGAAGGTCAATATTTTCAATCGAAATAGCTTTCTTGAAATCCTTTGCGTCCTGGTTCATGCTGTTGAATATATCGAATATATCGTTGAAGACACTTAAAAATTCGATGGTGGCAGTGCATTCCTTAAAGTCTGGTTCGGAAATTAAACGCTCCAGTGCTGATGCGACACCATTACTCAGCGTTTGGATGGCCAATATGGCTTTCATTTTATTATTCTCGAAAAAGACGTGATTGTCTGAAAGTTTTTTTGCCATCTTAAAGCCTCTTCTATTCTGGTATGCATTCAATTTTTCTATGTACTCCCATTTTACCTCGCCGTTCTTTGAGTACAGAACTTTTTTAGCGTGAAGTGTATTACGTACTAGTTTAAGCATATGTACTACATCAAGCAATATATACACTTCATATGAACTGCAAACGTGAGTAAAACTGGTTTTTAGCGGATGGCCAGAATCAATCCGGAGGTTGCACCCCAGAGCGTTGGCAGTTGCTATATTCGTCTTTGTACCATCGAATGTTACTGCTACCACTTTGACCCCGCTTCGTGCAGATTTTGAAGAACTATTATCATTAAGTTCTTCTTGTCCTTCGCCTTCACACCATCGGTAAGGAAGTATCCTACAGGAATCTTCCAACATTCTTCTATCCCCGAGACCATGAATACGAGGGCCTCTTTAGCTGGTGTAATGCTTTCATCCAACGTGTTTGAGGTGACGATTCCTTCGAAGATGCTTTTATATCGATTCCATTGAACCTGCTGACGAATCGCCATTTCGTCCATCAGTAGGCATCCCAGCAACTCTTTGCCTTCTGCCGCTTTCTGTGCCGCTTTTTGTTTGAGCACCGCCAGAGCTTGGCCAGTGATCCCCGGCTCTCCGTCCGCGTTTACATACCATCGTCTGATAGTCCTTGGGTGAGGCAACGTATTCCCAAAAATTTGTCGAACGTATCCATATCCTCGAGGGGAATGAAAATGGAGCGTTGTTGCAAATTTTCGTAATGCCTCACTGAAAGGCTGACCTCTCCTCATGGCACACAACTCCTTCAAAACTCCGTTATTCTTGGCAAATCTCTGGTAATATAGAAACAAAAATCATATAATTATATCCATAGAACATCAGTTTCAATATTCAGAGAATAGCGTAAATACAGTTAAAATAAGTGAAACACTTACCAGAATTTCCTCCGATTCGGGAAGCAATTTTCTATTTTGAGGCTTCAGCATGAACTCCTCCATAGCTTTTATTCTATCCTTCAAACGTTTGTTGTGGTCTCGCAGACGTTTGATCGTTTTCCGGTATCGAACAAACTGTGTCTGCATTTTCGGAAGAGCTTTAGAAATTTGCTCATTCTCCCAACGTCCGGTAGCAACATCTCCAGCATATCGGATAGTCCTGAATTTATTTAATGACAATTGATGACAATTCATATAAAATTATTAATTAACAACCATAACGACGATATCTATACCTCAATGGTCTTTTCTTAGTGACACTTTTTCCGGAAATATGATCCACAACCTCGGACGACACTGAAGGTATCACGGGAGATGCTTGTCCGTCGGTTGTGGTAGCGCTAAAAAGTAATAAATGATATAAAATCCATAGTTCACTGTAACTAACGTAACTCAATTATACCAACCCCAACACTCCGCAGTGATTCCCAAAGATCGTGGGTACCGCAGTGTTAACCAACGTATGCTTCAGTTTGGTTTTTTTCAAGCAATCTTGGGAGAAGTGCATGGAGCAAATTGCTGCCGTTCCGAAATTAATGGCCATGTCAATTATGCGTTTGTCATTAGCTGCAATAGCTCGCACCCATTGCAGTCGTCTGTTCGTATCTTTCGGAAACCGATGCCGCGAATAGGAACGATGATCCGTCATACACCGAAAACTATTTGGGCACGACGGCACTAGACACTTCATGATTAAATCGCAAAATTCAACTCAAAATTCAAAAATTTAACACGTCCGTTGTTTTTTAGCTTGTTTTCACTTTTCATCCAAGGCGTATACTTCTAAGCATCTCAATATGGTGGTGGGTCAACATTTCACAACCATACTGTAGCCATTTTTAAAATATACGAATTACCTGTAAACAAAACATAATACACTTGTGCACGGTTTGTGAACTCTATTCAATAGAACGTTTTATTCGGCAAACGCTTCATTTTTTCCGCACGCAAAACGCAAATTTTCGAATAAAGCATGAGCAGCAGCTAAATACAACTGAAATTATTGAAATAATGCAGAATTCATTCAAACCCTTTTATTTCACTTAAATTCTTTCAATTTCTTAAGTTGGTTTACATTATAATATAATACTACATTTCAAGTGATCAACCTAGGGTTCTACGTTTTATATTATCATTCAGACCCTTGTGATCATCATGATCATTACATTTCACATAAATTTTTTTTTCAAAAAACAATTCTTTTTTTAGTTAGCGAATGGGCGCACCTTGTTCCATAGATTTGCCTTGAGTTCGCCGAGTAATTTGATAGGTTTGGCAATGACAGCTAAATTTGTAGCACATCTTGACTCGCGGATCATATCCCCTTGCCCGGGGCTTGGTATAAATAGAAAAAAATTAGCACTACCGTCGCCGATAGTGTAGCGACATTCCCTTTCGGTGAAATAAAAGGTAGGAAAATTTCTATGAAAACAGTGCTTACATGGCCTAAATGACATTTTCGGCAGTTGGTCGTGGTAATCTTCGACAATAAAATTACCAGACCGGGATCATTAGAGAATTGGCTGTTACAGTAGAAACATCATTCATCATTTCGACCGCCGATTTTCGATATCGAATTATTCAATCGATACATTTACCAGCAAAAAAAATTATTTCTTTCCCCCCAACAAAATTAAAATGCAGATTCCCATAATCATAAAAAACAGCTTACTAGCAAATCTTGACATTCGAACATTCCAGATGACGAGAACGAACCACCAACCGAGGGCGAAGAGGAGAAGGACGCCGTCACGTACTACATCAGCAACGACGTTCACTTCACCAACCAACGCATGGCTTCGCTGGTGTGCATCAAACGTGGTATCGTGATTGAAGCAGATAAGTCGATTCATTCACAAATTCGATTGATCAACTTTTCTGAGGGCTCACCATACGAGACGTTGCATTCATTCATCAGCAAGACATTGGCTCCATTCTTTAAAAGTTACGTGAAGGAATCAGGTCGCGCCGATCGTGATGGTGACAAGATGGCGCCATCTGTGGAGAAAAAACTTGCTGAGCTGGAAATGGGACTGCTGCATCTACAGCAGAACATTGACATCCCGGAAGTTACTTTGAACATCAACGGAACGGTTGCTCAAGTCGTGAAAAAATGCGCCGATGAGGGACGAAAGGCAAAGATTACTGATTTTGGAGACAAGATAGAGGATTCTACTTTCTTGAACACGCTACAAAATGGAGTTAACCGCTGGATTAAGGAGATCCAGAAGGTGACCAAACTAGATCGTGATCCTTCCTCTGGTACCGCACTGCAAGAGATTTCCTTCTGGCTAAACCTTGAACGCGCTTTGCATCGTATTCAAGAGAAGCGTGAATCTCCGGAAGTAGCTTTGACACTGAACATTCTAAAACATGGCAAACGATTCCACGCAACAGTTTCCTTTGATACCGATACTGGACTCAAACAAACACTAGCAATGGTTGCCGATTACAATCCACTGATGAAGGATTTCCCGATCAACGATCTGCTGTCAGCTACTGAATTGGATAAAATACGTCAAGCAGTTCAGTCTATCTTCAACCATTTGCGTAAGATTCGTAGCACTAAGTACCCCATTCAACGCTGTCTACGCTTGATCGAGGCCATCTCAAGAGATCTCAGCCAACAACTGTTGAAGGTGCTCGGAACTCGCCGTTTGATGCATATTCCCTTCGATGAATTTGAACGTGTAATGAATCAATGCTTTGAGGTGTTCAGTTGTTGGGATGACGAGTACGACAAGCTTCAGGGAATTCTAAGAGACATCGTTAAAAAGAAGCGCGACGAGCATATCAAGATGGTTTGGCGCATTGCTCCGGCTCACAAGAAACTTCAACAACGCATGGAGCATATGCGTAAGTTCCGTCGTCAACACGAACAGCTACGTACAGTTATTGTTCGCGTTCTGCGTCCAGCTCGCCAACCGTCTGGTATGTCTGGTGCTGGTGACGCTAACAGTACCGATACGAAGCAACCGTACAGTTTGGATAGCGCTGATGCCAACGCTATCGAGGAGGTTAATTTGGCCTATGAGAATGTGAAGGAAATTGAATGCTTGGATATCTCCAAAGAAGGATCGGAAGCGTGGGATGCAGCGATCAAGCGCTACGAAGAACGCATCGATCGAGTCGAGACACGCATTACGGCTCATCTGCGCGATCAATTGGGCACTGCGAAAAACGCCAATGAGATGTTCCGCATTTTCTCGCGCTTCAATGCGCTATTCGTGCGCCCACACATCCGTGGTGCTATTCGCGAGTATCAGACACAGCTGATCCAACGGGTGAAGGACGATATTGAAGCATTACATGAGAAGTTTAAGGTATTTTGCAAAGGTTGCAGTTTGTAACACACAGTAAAACATAATACTGTTACAGGTACAATATCCCCAGAGTAAGAGCTGCAGATTATCGGTTGTTCGCGATTTACCTCCAGTGGCAGGATCAATCATCTGGGCTCGCCAAATCGATAATCAATTGACGATGTATTTGAAACGTGTTGAAGACGTTCTTGGCAAGGGCTGGGAATCGCACATTGATGGACAAAAACTGAAGGCAGATGGCGATAGTTTTCGGGCTAAGCTTTCAACGGCTGAAGTTTTCCAGGAGTGGGCACGGAAAGTCCAAGAACGTAATACCGGTATTACCGGACGTATTTTCCTTATTGAGTCAACTCGTTCGCGAACTGGTCGAGGCAATACATTGAGACTGAGGGTGAACTTTTTGCCAGAAATTATCACCCTCTACAAAGAGGTGCGCAACTTGAAGAGTCTGGGTTTTCGCGTTCCACTTGCGATTGTCAATAAAGCACATCAGGCGAATCAGCTGTACCCGTTCGCAATCTCGCTGATTGAAAGTGTTCGGACCTATGAACGTACCCTGGAAAAGGTAAGATCGCTTCCGCTTGCACATTTATTCGCTAACTAAAAATGGTCTCAAACACCAGTGTCAAAAAGTTTCATCATTTTGAATCATTACTCATTTAGTTTTTGACAATCAACCAACCCACTTTAATGTTTGACACGACCGCATTAAAACTATCATCCCACTCATACACAAAATATCCCGAAACGTATTGTACAACGATATTGTTTTTCCATGCAGCTAACAAATAGGAGTTTAGCACAAAATTCAGTATTCAAGGTAGAACTAGTTACAATAGCATTTATTTGTTTATTTTTATTTTTTTTTGTTCTGGCTGATTGGAGTACAAGCGCTTTTTCTAGGGTTTCAGTTGGTTTTCTTTGGTTGCTATTCGCTTATAACTAAGAGCTTGGGTAGACCCGGCAGCCTTAGGCTTAGTTAATTGTTTTGGTCGGATGGTTTTTTTTTCTTGTCAATTTTATTTGATAGCTTTCCGATGTATCCATTATTTTCTGCTGTATTTTATCGCTTCAATTCAATACTTAAAGTAGTATATTCGTAAGAATTTACAATCATGAATCAAAATTGATGATTGGATCAATTGACACTGTAGGAGCATTACCGTTTGTTATGAATTCGATTGGTGTAAAGATCGTTTGATATAACAGTTTTATATGAAAATTTATTCAAACTTTATGCAGTCCTTACTGGACTCAGTAAACTGATTCAAATTGCTAGCTAGTGTAGCTACCATAATGCTTTGGGTCGCATTCCTCCTATCTTAATTGATTTCTTGGGTCCGGTTCTTTGCAACTCGGTCTGGCTGTTTTCAATCAACTTAAATAAAAAAGCAATAAAGTATTGGTATCAGGGCTTGGAAATATTGAGCTTGTTAAGTAATATTGAAAATATATTTTTATTAGTGTAACCCGTTTATTTTGCTTGTTTTGCTGCTGTCATTCATTTGACGGCAAACAAATTTACAACTGTGTTCATTCATATTCATTCTGTGCTATCTGTGCTTTCCTCAAAGCTCGAGTCGTGAGAATTCATTTATTCATTGCAATTGAATTGTCAGGAATGTTGTGACTTTTCATTTTCAATATCCCGATATGTGTGTGATTTTCTCATCGAGTCAGTGCTTATTCAGTTATTTTTGATGTTACTCCGAAAGGGCAACGCAAATCGGTGGCGCAAGCGCAATGCCAACAAAAGAGCAAGACCTACATGCACACTCACAGCTAAGGATTACATAGGTTTGGACGGCGAGGAAGCATTCTGCAGAATCGATCCGAGTAGGGAATGCAAACTTCGTCAGCCAAAGCTGGATGTTGGCAGTTTCACTATAGAACAGTTTGATTCGTTTGCAAAAGGAAGCTCGAAATATTCCCATTGCGGTCGTGTCTTGGACACCATCATGTTATGTTCGTGTGTTCAGAATTCGAGTCAAAAATTAAATGTTTGAAATTTGAGTCAAGATGGTATTTTTTTACATCGGAATTCAAGTATTTTGAAGCATTTCCGACAAGTGGAATTGGAATTGCATATTCACTATGTAAAATGAAAGCATTTTAACTAACACGGAAACCTTGCATGCTTGAACAATTTAATTTCTTGTCACTGTTATGAGCATTCTGTAATTCGTTATCTTCCTCAACGAATTTCTCCGTTTCGTCAGTGTCCGAGGACGATGCTGATAGTGAATGAACTGGTATATTAATATCAATGAATGGCAAAACTAGGGATATTTTCTTTTGCTCACATTCCGTGAACGCAGAACAGAACGAAAAAGAGAACGAAGAAAACTGGATGAATCAGCTGCGAGCTACTCACAGTTGATTCATCCAGTTTTTGAGGTTTGGCGTTGGTTCATTTTCGGTATCTCGAATGCAATGGTATAATGATCGAATGGCACCCTTCTTCGATTTCCGCTTAACAATTGATCAAAAGTGTGCGATTAGGCGGAATTAGGGACCATTGGGAGGATTGAAGTTTTTTTTCAATGCAATCGACCCCATTGTCAAGGTACCACTCAAGCGCCTCTCGACTTTTGTAAGCCTTAATAAACGGAAGGAGACGTATTCTTTTCCTATCCTATACATATTCGAGTCCATCGTGGCATATAACTTGGTTTTCTGTCCACAGCTGCAAATCCCTAGCAAAAGCAATAAACTGACAAATTTATCAGCGAAAACGTACTTAAAATTTGCTGGGGACATCTCTGGCAGAGGTCTGGTTTCAGACTTGCCTAAAACTCATCTTCACGTACGTTTCGCCCTCCGAAACAATGTTCAAGAGTCTCACTATTCCATGATGATATGAGCCAGAATTCTCATGAAATCTTGCAACTGTTTGATTTTGAACAGATGACAATTGTATTGTGGCTTATTTCGATTATTTATGTGATAGAAGGTCCACAGAGTAGTCATAGGCTTAGTTCTCAAAAGCAGTCACATTTTCAGTGTAATTTTGGATAATTAAAGATTATTACAGAAATCATTCAAAATATTCATTCATTGAGAATTGATTCAGATGCAACTCCAAACAAATGATTACTAAGCCAATGGTAGTCCTACGTTAACCTTGCGATTATATCACAGATGTAACCCACCCCTAGTTTTTTTTATGTACCATATTCCAAATACATACAATGTTAAATAGTTCAGTATCGAAACTTTCAAAATATAGTTAAAAACAGAGCAGTACTGCCATATGTTGTAACGTACTACATTTCTATCAGTTCCATTAGATGGTTACATAAATTTAGATGTTTATTTATATGTTTTTTCGAATCTTGGATCTAACTTTGATTCATATTCAGCGACCGTTATGCCAATCAAGCTTGTCTCTTGCAACAAAAATTCTAATGGTTAGCCACAACTGGCAAAACCCTCTTTGTATGAAATATACAACCTCATACGCTATATACGCAAATATTTCACGCTTATTTGCTACTGCTTCGTAGCCATCGATTCATTTTGCACGAACTGTTCTTACATATGTTATCCGCTTCGTTTTGAAGTCCTCCGGTTCTCAGCATTCCAGTTCTAATGTTTTTTTTTTCTCCCCGCGAAACAGATTGAAGATCGTGCCAGTATCATTCCACTGGTGGCCGGCCTACGGAAGGAAGTACTCGCGCTTGTCTCGGAGGGAATCGCACTGGTTTGGGAGAGCTACAAGCTCGATCCATATGTGCAGCGGCTTTCGGAGAATGTAACCGCTTTCCAGGAGAAGGTGGAAGATTTACTCGTCGTCGAAGAACAACTCGATGTGGACGTACGGTCTCTCGAAACTTGTCCCTATAGTGCGGCCACATTCGCAGACATTTTGTCGAAAATACAACACGCTGTCGACGATTTGTCACTTAAACAGTACTCGAATCTGCACGTTTGGGTGGCGCGCCTAGATGAGGAAGTTGAAAAAAAACTGGCGGCTCGATTACAAGCCGGTGTCCAAGCGTGGACCGATGCCCTCACTGGCAACAAGAAGGAACTCGATCTATCAATGGATACTGACGCTCCAGCTCAGCCAACTATTAAACCAGGTGGCGATCCTCAGATTCAGAGAGCGATTCACGAAATCCGAATAACTAATCAGCAAATGTATCTATACCCTTCAATTGAGGAAGCTCGTTTCCAAATTATGCAGCAGCTGTTCGCTTGGGAAGCAATCGTTACGTCCCAAACCCGTCTACAGAGCTCTCGCTATCAGGTGGGATTGGACAAGCCAGTATCGCAAACTTACAGAAATCTACTCACCAAATTGCCGGGAGGTTCTGATCCATTGGAAGGTGCCTATGGAGCGATCGAGAATCAGATTTCCGAGGTTCGCAACTATGTCGACGAATGGCTTCGCTATCAGAGTTTGTGGGATCTTCAAGCGGACATACTGTATGGTCGCCTGGGAGAGGACATCAATCTGTGGATTAAATGTTTGAATGATATTAAAAAATCTCGAACCACATTCGACACGTCAGATACCCGGCGCGCGTATGGACCTATTGTCATCGACTATGCTAAGGTCCAGGCAAAGGTCACCTTGAAATACGACTCGTGGCATAAGGAAGCGCTGAGCAAGTTTGGTCAATTGCTGGGTAACGAGATGACAACTTTCCACGGCAAAGTCTCCAAAAGCCGAAGCGACTTGGAACAACAGAGCATCGAAGCAGCCAGTACTTCAGACGCGGTATGCTTCATCACTTACGTGCAGTCACTGAAGAAAGAAATGCTCGTTTGGGACAAACAGGTCGAAGTTTACCGTGAAGCCCAGCGAATCCTGGAACGCCAACGTTTCCAGTTCCCGAACAATTGGTTGCACGTTGACAACATTGAGGGAGAATGGTCTGCCTTCAACGAAATAATGAAACGTAAAGATTCGGCTATTCAAACACAGGTCGCCAGTCTGCAGGCAAAGATTGTTGCCGAGGATAAAGCCGTGGAATCGAGAACTCTCGATTTCTTGAACGATTGGGAGAAGAATAAGCCGACTGGTGGACGTACACGTCCGGATGATGCCCTGCAGCAGTTGCACATTTTTGAAACCAAGTTCTCGCGGTTGAAGGAAGAGCGTGATAACGTGGCCAAAGCTAAGGAAGCGCTGGAACTGCAAGAATCGGCTATCCCAAACAATAGCACCGAGCGGATGTCCGTCGTACTGGAGGAATTGCAAGATCTGCGGGGTGTTTGGAGCGAGCTGTCTAAGATTTGGGCTCAGATTGATGAAACTCGCGAGAAGCCATGGCTTTCTGTGCAACCGCGGAAACTTCGCCAATCTTTGGAAGCTATGATGAACCAACTGAAGGAACTTCCCGCTCGTCTGAGAATGTACGAAAGTTACGAGTATGTTAAGAAGCTGCTACAGAGCTACATCAAGGTGAACATGATGATTGTCGAGTTGAAATCCGATGCATTGAAGGAACGTCATTGGAAGCAGCTGACTAAACAGCTACGCGTCAGTTGGGTTTTATCGGATTTGACTCTGGGACAAGTCTGGGATGTCAATCTCCTGAAGAACGAATCAATTGTAAAAGATATTATACTTGTGGCTCAGGGTGAAATGGCACTAGAGGAATTCTTGAAGCAAGTACGCGAAAGCTGGCAAAATTACGAACTGGATCTGATTAACTATCAGAACAAGTGCCGAATCATTCGCGGATGGGACGACTTATTCAACAAAGTCAAGGAGCATATCAATTCGGTTGCAGCGATGAAGCTGTCTCCATACTACAAAGTGTTCGAGGAAGAAGCTCTAACCTGGGAGGAAAAGTTGAATCGCATCAATTCTCTATTTGATGTATGGATTGATGTCCAGCGGCGTTGGGTTTACTTGGAGGGCATTTTCTCTGGATCCGCCGACATCAAAACTCTACTACCAGTGGAGACGTCCCGTTTCCAGAGCATTAGCTCGGAATTCCTTGGGCTGATGAAGAAAGTCGCCAAATCACCAAAAGTTATGGATGTGTTGAATATACCAGCGGTACAAAGATCTTTGGAAAGACTGGCCGATTTGCTAGGAAAAATCCAGAAAGCACTGGGAGAATATTTGGAGCGGGAGAGAACATCCTTCCCTCGATTTTACTTTGTTGGAGATGAGGACCTTTTGGAGATTATCGGTAACAGCAAGAATGTGGCTCGTTTACAAAAACACTTCAAGAAAATGTTCGCTGGTGTGGCTTCGATATTACTCAATGAGGATAATACGATTATTTTGGGAATCGCATCTAGAGAGGGAGAAGAGGTAAAGTTCATCAAGCCTGTATCGACGGTTGAATTCCCAAAAATTAATGAATGGTTGACTCTGGTTGAGAAGGAAATGAGATTCACACTGGCTTCGTATCTTGCTCAAGCCGTGCAGGATATCAAGCAATTCAAAGATCAAATCGATCCCCAGAAATACATGGAGTGGTGTGACAAGTATCAAGCACAAATTGTAGTGCTAGCGGCACAAATTTTGTGGTCCGAAGATGTGGAAGCTGCTTTACAGCAAGCTTTGGATAGTCCGGGAAATAAGTCTCCCCTTATTCGTGTTCTCGGCACTGTCGAGGCAACGCTGAATGTACTGGCCGATTCCGTTCTTCAGGAACAACCTCCACTGCGTCGCAAGAAACTCGAACATTTGATCAACGAGTTCGTGCACAAACGTACAGTAACAAGACGTCTGATTGCTCACGGTGTGAACAATCCGAAATCGTTCCACTGGCTATGCGAGATGCGTTTCTATTTCGACCCTCGTCAAACGGAAGTACTTCAGCAGCTTACGATTCACATGGCAAATGCTCGTTTCTACTATGGTTTCGAGTATCTTGGCGTTCAGGATCGTCTCGTTCAAACGCCGCTAACTGATCGCTGCTATCTGACGATGACGCAAGCGTTGGAAGCTCGGCTTGGAGGATCACCGTTCGGTCCCGCAGGTACCGGTAAGACGGAATCGGTGAAGGCACTCGGTAATCAGCTGGGTCGCTTCGTGCTTGTGTTTAACTGCGACGAAACGTTCGACTTCCAGGCCATGGGGCGTATTTTTGTCGGTCTGTGTCAGGTAGGTGCGTGGGGTTGCTTTGACGAGTTCAATCGTCTCGAGGAACGTATGCTGTCCGCCGTTTCGCAGCAGATTCAAACCATCCAAGAAGCTTTGAAATCACAGCGAGATAGCCTGAAGGACACTCATAGCATAACCGTTGAGCTGGTTGGCAAGCAAGTGCGCGTTTCTCGAGATATGGCCATCTTTATCACCATGAATCCTGGCTATGCTGGTCGTTCCAACTTGCCGGATAACTTGAAGAAACTATTCCGCTCACTTGCTATGACTACTCCGGATCGTCAGCTGATTGCAGAAGTTATGCTGTTCAGTCAAGGTTTTCGCACGGCCGAAAAGCTTGCTTGCAAGATAGTACCATTCTTCAAGCTGTGCGACGAACAACTTTCGAATCAGTCTCACTACGACTTCGGGCTTCGTGCGCTAAAATCTGTATTGGTATCGGCTGGTAATGTTAAGCGTGATCGTATAATGAAAATAAAGGACACTATGAGGCAACGTGGTGAAGAGAACATCGATGAAGCTTCGATTGCTGAGAATTTACCGGAGCAAGAAATTTTGATCCAATCTGTTTGTGAAACGATGGTACCCAAGCTAGTAGCGGAGGACATTCCGCTACTCTTCTCGCTGTTGAGTGATGTGTTCCCGAATGTTGGATATACTAGAGCTGAGATGAAGGGACTAAAGGATGAAATTCGCAAAGTGTGCTCCGAGGAATATTTGGTTTGTGGCGAAGGCGATGAACAAGGTGGCGCTTGGATGGAGAAGGTGAGTTGTATTCATTATGTTAGTTCTTAGATATTCTTCCCATCATTCAGAGAACCTTTGTCATAATGTGTACGGAGCTAACAACTGAAGTCAAAAAACTTTTTTTTCTTCCCCATTCAACCAATCCATCACACACACTAATCAAACCTGAACCGCAATTGAAACTAACAAAAAAGGGATTCGGTGAAACGTGGGTGGATAAAGTGAGTTTTGCCCTTTTCTCGTAACAGGTTTCGTTTTTCATGGTTTCGCTTCGTTTCCTTGTGTTCAGCGCTTGTGTTAGTGTTACAGTACAAAAAAAAACCTAAGCATTAAAATTCTCTTTCTGTTACACAACATAGGTTCTACAATTGTACCAAATTTCGAACCTGAATCATGGTTTGATGATGGTTGGCCCATCCGGTTCTGGCAAATCAACAGCATGGAAGGTGCTCCTGAAAGCTTTGGAGCGCTTCGAAGGAACGGAAGGTGTTGCTCATGTTATTGATCCCAAAGCCATTTCGAAGGAGGCTCTGTACGGTGTGCTCGATCCCAATACTCGCGAGTGGACCGATGGTTTGTTCACCCATGTATTGCGTAAGATTATCGACAACGTTCGTGGCGAGATTAATAAGCGCCAGTGGATCATATTCGACGGTGACGTCGATCCGGAATGGGTGGAGAATTTGAACTCTGTGCTAGATGATAACAAATTACTTACCCTTCCCAACGGCGAACGTTTGTCGTTGCCTCCGAACGTGAGGATCATGTTTGAAGTTCAGGATTTGAAATACGCTACCCTAGCTACTGTGTCCCGTTGCGGTATGGTTTGGTTCTCGGAAGATGTTCTTTCAACAGAAATGATCTTCGAAAACTATATGGCTCGCCTGAAGAACATTCCACTCGAGGACGGCGAAGAAGAAAGTTTCACAACCCAATCCAAAGGCACTGATAAGGAGGATGAGAATACACCGGCTTTGCAAACACAACGTGAGATTGGCGCTCTTTTGCAACCATATTTCACTTCCGACGGTCTGGTGATACGTTGTTTGGAATATGCAATGACTCAGGAGCACATTATGGACTTTACCCGATTGCGGGCACTCAGCTCTCTTTTTTCAATGCTTAACCAAGGCGCAAGAAACGTTCTGAACTTTAACCAGCAGCATCCGGATTTCCCTGTTCCCCCAGAGCAACTCGAGCAGTATATCCCTAAACTGCTCATTTACTCTTTACTTTGGTCCTTCGCTGGTGACGCCAAACTGAAGGTCCGTTCCGATCTGGGAGACTTTTTGCGTAGTGTAACAACGGTCACTCTGCCAGCACAAACTGGTAATCCAATAATTGACTATGAAGTGAACATTCAAGGCGATTGGGTTCCTTGGTCAAACAAAGTACCGGTCATCGAAGTGGAGACACACAAAGTTGCTGCTCCTGATGTTGTTGTACCAACACTGGATACCGTTCGCCACGAGTCGCTACTTTACACCTGGCTTGCCGAACATAAACCGTTGGTGCTGTGTGGTCCACCAGGTTCCGGCAAAACAATGACTCTATTCTCGGCTTTGAGAGCTCTTCCAGACATGGAAGTTGTCGGTTTGAACTTCTCATCGGCAACGACCCCGGAACTTCTGCTTAAAACTTTCGACCACTACTGTGAGTATCGTAAAACGCCCAACGGGGTTGTATTAGCACCGGTTCAACTGGGCAAATGGCTTGTGCTGTTTTGTGACGAAATTAATCTTCCCGATATGGATTCCTACGGTACGCAGCGAGTCATTTCGTTCCTCCGTCAACTTGTGGAACACAAAGGCTTCTACCGAGCTGCTGATCAGTCATGGGTTTCTCTGGAACGAATCCAATTCGTTGGAGCTTGTAATCCTCCAACCGATCCCGGACGCAAACCGTTATCCCATCGTTTCCTACGGCACGTTCCAATCATCTACGTCGATTATCCTGGAGAGACTTCACTCAAACAGATCTATGGCACGTTCAGTCGTGCTATGTTACGCCTGATGCCGAACTTGCGGGGTTATGCAGAACCACTCACCAATGCCATGGTTGAGTTCTATTTAGCCTCACAAGATCGTTTCACGCAGGATATGCAACCACACTATGTCTACTCGCCCCGTGAGATGACACGTTGGGTACGTGGAATCTGCGAAGCAATTCGACCACTGGACAACCTTCCCGTTGAAGGTTTGGTACGGCTATGGGCTCACGAAGCGCTTCGACTCTTCCAAGATCGTCTGGTTGAAGAATCTGAGCGCCGTTGGACCAATGAAAACATTGATTTAGTTGCAATGAAACACTTCCCAAGTGTGGACCGCGAGAAGGCTCTGGAACGTCCGATTCTGTACAGCAACTGGCTATCGAAGGACTACATGCCGGTGAACCGTGCGGAGCTGAGAGACTACGTTAAGGCTCGTCTAAAGATCTTCTACGAGGAGGAGCTAGATGTGCCGCTAGTGTTATTCGATGAAGTTTTGGAGCACGTGCTGAGAATCGATCGAATTTTCCGTCAGCCACAAGGACATCTGCTGCTAATTGGTGTGTCCGGTGCGGGCAAAACGACACTGTCCCGCTTCGTCGCTTGGATGAATGGATTGTCAATATTCCAGATTAAGGTTCACAATAAGTACACCAGCGAAGATTTCGACGAAGACTTGCGGTGTGTATTGAGACGTTCGGGATGCAAAGACGAGAAAATAGCTTTCATTCTCGACGAATCCAATGTACTAGACTCCGGCTTTCTGGAAAGGATGAACACACTTCTGGCTAACGGAGAAGTCCCTGGATTGTTCGAAGGTGATGAGTACACTACGCTAATGACACAATGCAAGGAGGGAGCTCAACGCGAAGGACTTATGCTGGATTCTAGCGACGAACTGTACAAATGGTTCACACAACAAGTAATGCGCAATCTGCACGTTGTATTCACCATGAATCCGTCAACGGATGGATTGAAGGATCGCGCTGCAACCTCTCCGGCGCTGTTCAATCGTTGCGTTCTGAACTGGTTCGGTGATTGGTCAGATTCGGCGCTATTCCAAGTGGGCAAAGAGTTTACTGTTCGAGTGGATCTGGAGAAACCAACCTGGACCGCTCCCGATTTCTTCCCAGCGGCCTGTCCGCTTATAAACAACACACCATCGCACCGTGATGCCGTAATTAACGCTTGTGTCTATGTTCATCAAACTCTCCACAAGGCCAATACACGGCTAGCAAAGCGTGGTGGACGCACTATGGCTATCACACCACGTCACTATTTGGACTTCATTCATCACTTCGTTAAATTATACTCTGAGAAGCGTAGCGATTTGGAAGAACAACAGTTACATCTGAACGTTGGTTTGAACAAGATTGCTGAAACAGTAGAACAGGTCAGTGATAAGCGGAAGATGTCACTCACGAATATGATTTTTTTATTCTGTTCATTTTTTTAGGTCGAAGAAATGCAGAAATCGTTGGCGGTAAAATCCCAAGAGCTGCACGCGAAGAACGAAGCTGCAAACGCCAAACTGAAGCAAATGTTCAAGGATCAACAGGAAGCTGAGAAAAAGAAAGTCCAATCACAAGAAATTCAACAACAACTAGCCGAACAAACTATCAAAATCGAGGAAAAACGTAAAGATGTAATGGCAGACTTAGCGCAGGTCGAACCGGCCGTTATCGATGCACAAGCGGGTAAGTTTTTCGAGCTCAAATTTTTTGTGGAAAGTTTTTGCTGTCGTATCTAAGCTTTTATTCATAAAAGAATCTGATTTCTCAAACCATTAGCTGTAAGTAATATAAAAAAGAAGCAGTTAGCCGAAGTACGTACCATGGCAAATCCCCCCGCACCGGTCAAGCTGGCCCTGGAATCGGTATGTTTGTTACTCGGAGAGGATGATCGTGGCGGGGATTGGAAAGCAATCCGTCAGATATTGGTCAAAGATAGCTTCATCACATCGATTGTGAAGTTCGACACAGCACAACTTACGTAATTATCGTCCAATAGCAATGCAAAATACAGAATATCCTCGAATATGTGTACGATAATCGTCCGCTTATAACGCTGAAAAACTAAAATTCAACATGCTGTGTTGCTTAAAGTGATGTGACCAATATTCTAAAACATACAGTATAGTATTATCAGTACGAATGCGGAATGAAGATCGATAAACAAATAATAACACTTGGGCTGGCCGCTGCAATTTAATATCCTAATTGAAACTTTTTCACAAAATTCATTTTCAAAATTCACTTGAGAATAACTAAATGTTGCATTTTTTTTTCTTTTTTCTTACCATGGATGTCATCATATACAAACACACACCTAACATCACAAAATATCAAATATTGCTCAACACTTGTCCGTTAACCTACTACAAAAAAAAATATATATATACTCAATACTAAAAACCGACCCCAACAAAAACAGCGGTCAAATCTATCAAGAAACAGCATCTCGTTGAGGTTCGTTCCATGGCCAACCCGCCGGCCGTAGTCAAGCTGGCACTGGAGTCCATCTGTTTGCTGCTGGGAGAGAACGCCTCCGACTGGAAGTCGATTCGCGCCGTCATAATGCGGGAGAACTTTATCAATTCTATTGTGTCTAATTTCAGTACCGAAGACATAACGTAAGCATGACGTCTTTTTACTGCATCTTCTCTTTTTTTCTATCATGGTTTGATTGTAGTTTGTTTGATTGGTTTGTGCTGTTATTAGTTTACTTCTACCGGCAAATTTACAGAGTAGAATTTCGTGATTTCTTGTCTCATATATGATTTTTTTTTTTGTAAAAGTCACTTCAACATTACGGCCATTTGTTATTCTTTTACCTACTATCGGTTTGTTTATAAAATTTCACATGAGGAAATCCCTTTGCCCTACGATATCACGATGTTCATTTTCATACAATTTTCCTATAAAATCCGGGATTGCCGTTTGCTCGATACCGATAGCTACTAACGAAGTCGATTTTTAAAAGAGCAAACTTTGCTCTCTATTTAAGGCTTGAAACATTTACAATCCGGAATCACAAAACCAGTAGTATTACGGGATTGGTCAAAGGTGCAAAAAATGTTTTGTATAAAAATGCAGACAATTAACCCCTTCCCGTATTATTTAATACGTCACACATCAAGTGATTCCATTAGCCTGCTGAGCGTTCTAGTGTCCTATGTTATTCAAGTACCCACGAGTGAGACTCAATGTTGCACGGGAAAGGGTTAACTACTACCTGGAAAAAACTTGAAAATCAGGAAATTCAAACAATGTCAGGTAAAATCTGGGCATATCAACAAAATTCGTTAATCAGGGAAAACGTAATTGCGTCAATCAGAATTTTGATTATCGTCGTAATTAGAAAAATAATGATACGTAAAACATGTATTTGACTAGTTTGACTAAGAACATATTACTATTATCTGTAACAAAGGAAGCATAACAGTGCTAAGAACAAAATGCCAGACAACACCACCCTCAAGGCATTTAGCTGCAAGATCCAGAGTTTTCGTCGTGGTTGTTCGACAATAGTAAGGATGCGCGTACTGTTCCGTATTCACACAATGAGCTCGAATCAGGCACCTTCAAGTTGTGTTGCAACTGATCCCTTACTTATGCAATCAATATCTGTAGTTCAACTTCAATCAATTCTCTTTGTTTTTCCTTCTTAGAAAACTATCTATAAATTCATGCTCAAAAACCATACTATCAAAGCTGGGATTCTTAGGTTTCTGGAAACAGTCATGTGTCACAAATCACTCTGCACTGCCGAAAAGGACATGGTTATATTGAGAAGAATGTTTCATGACAGTCAGAAATCTGAAAAGGTCCATCAAGGACGTGATCAAATGAGCTTTATGATGATGTTTGGCATTGCTCTGTATTCAATATCTGAGCCCGATGAATGTTTGCAAGTTATACATTGTCGTTGGTTTCGACGAGTCTTTGAACTAGTCTACAAAAAAACTGCAGATAGATCTGAATGTCAGACGTTGGGAAGAAAAAGAGAAGGAGGTGGTAAATAGTTACATTACGTCAATGTTCTAGGATGTTCTCAAGCATCAGGAAATATATCTTTGAACAAACATCTTCTTGTGTTTAGTGGACGGTACCAACTTGAATTAATCATTTAACCCACCAACGACCAAGCTGTAAAAATATTTTTTTAACATAAACAATTGGTATAATTTTGGTCATTAGCGTTACAGAAACCCTAATCTTCAAAAATTATTTTTTCCGTTTTCCGGAAAATGATAAAAATAAAAAAGCGTCAAACAAAAACATTGGCCAAAACCTACATTTTTGTTCCTGTATGAGGTCCAATCCAATGGTTTTTTTTCCTACATCACAATGTGTGATCTTTTATCAAAGTAATATTGTAGAAAAGTTTACAAATTTTTAAATTTTATAAGGTTTTGTTTTTTATTAGGTTATGTGAGGTTATGTACTTTCCGAACAAAGTTGCTTCAAACCGATTTTTTTGCCCAATAAAATGAAACAAATTTGAATGAAATTGATAGTAGGTGGTAGCTAATAGACTAGGCTATCATTTGATGCTAAACTTACCATATACTTGCTTTCCAAAGCCATGCAACAATTATAGAAGTTGCTGTTCGAACGCTTGCAATAAAACGGGTTAACGCAAGCTGCAACTTGACTTTCAAAATGGAGAAGAGAAACTCTTGAATTTGGGTAACTACGGATTGCATCATTGATTACACGGTGCATTCAAGGATGGATGGATACAAAAAACAACAACAATTTTACGACATACAAATTTCACAATTTCGTCTAGGATGCGAAGTAATGTTGTAAGTACTGGTTATAAAGCTTCTGAAGCATTGGTGTATGCTGTGACGAAAGCCATATCCTCTCTTGACCCTTCCATCATTGTTTCCGATCAAAACTTTTGACTGTATTGGGCAAATTTGAGGAGCTCCAGAGTAGTGCAGTGCAGAGTCTGCACTGAAACAATATTGTTAGCAATAAAAGCAGCAAGTTTGCTCATTATGATCCGAAAAACGAATGATCATTTTTGGAAAGGATAAGTTTACGGATAAATCCAATTTCTTATCTTTCACAACACTTCTAGTTTTTGTTTTACTCAATTGAAAATCACAAACAATTAATTTATCGCAAGATATCGTGTGTGTCGATAAATTTTATTGTTTTAACCAATTAATTGTTTCAAGAACTACAACTACAGAACTAATTGCGCCTCTACATCTGAATTTGTTTTAAAAAAGAGGAAAATTAGGGGATATCGAGATTTTTTTTCGGGTTCGAATCGACACCCTGTTTATTAATCTTTTCAAAAAAATATTCCGTTAGAGTTTTAATGAGTACTCTAAGAAAAGTACTTTTCTTCGGATACCCTCCATCTATGTTTGGACTCTGTTGGTCATTCTCAGCAGCCATTTTTTCCGCGATCTTTTCATGTCTGAAGCTTCCCGAGCCACTTTGGCACTCTTTTCCTCTGATAGTGTCCTCGTAGTATTTCAAATCTGTGAGCTGTCCAAAACCCATCTTCATGTGCGTTTCGTCATCCATCTGCATGCATCCTTCGTACTTCTTCAAAACCTTGTTGTACAACTTTCGAGGGCGTCTTTTGACCACCCGATTTTGCCTCAGCATCCTGTTTAGTTGCTTGCAGACACGTAAATTGCGACAATCATCTCGCATACGGATTCTCCGTATGGCACTTTGGTTAGAGTTATGTTTTTTTTCGGCGATGTCGTAGTCTCTGATCCTGATTCATCCGAACAAATGTTTACGTTCACTTTCATCGATTTCGATATTTTAGTACCGGCGGATTTTTTATGTGGTTGTCCAAAATCAAATTTCTTTTCTCGGTTTCTAACCTGCACAACCTCTTCGAAAAAAAAGGATCGACGTGAAATTTTGACCGCCGAAAAAGATACAGATTTTCCAAACAATTTGTTGTCAAAAGATTTCAGATACGCCTATTACGGCGGCTGCTATAAAAAGAACAGTGATTCCGGATTCTAAATGTTTCAAGCTTTATTGACCCCGAAATCTGTCATCAGTTTTACCCAATGTTAAGCAAATAAAGAATGTTGGTTATTCAGAAAAGAAGAAGATTACGACAACAGGCCTCAGTCCGAATATTCAAGTTAGGTTTTCTGCGAATTGTAGACAACATAGCATACAATTTTTCTGTTATCCTGTACAATTATTATTATTATTTATTTCGGTTGCAAGAAACACTCACACATTCGTTAATGAAAACATACATTTTTCCATATTACGCTGATAAACAAAAAACACTTGTGAAACGCTTTACAAGCATGCGGTTAATGGAAATATATCAATACCACCGTTTATTAATTATGTAGATAACATAAATTCTAACACCTAATTTAATGCAATTCACATCAAATCATATCGTTTAACACCATGTTTGCTTCTCATACCGTTCCTGAACAGCGACGACGTTCGTGAAAAGATGAAATCGAGATATCTCAGCAATCCGGACTATAACTTTGAAAAAGTTAACCGCGCCTCGATGGCTTGTGGACCCATGGTCAAGTGGGCCATCGCTCAGGTAAATATAATTTCACCAAATCAAACCCCATTCACTATGCATTATGATTTGAATCGTCTGTCTCTTTCAGGTGGAATATGCCGATATGTTGAAACGAGTAGAACCACTGCGTGATGAGCTGAGCTCGCTGGAACGACAGGCCGATACGAATATCAAACACGGCCAGGAGGTGAAAGAACTAATCACCCAGTTGGAACAGAGTATCGCTTCATACAAGGAAGAATATGCACAACTTATCTCGCAAGCGCAGGCAATAAAGACCGATTTGGAGAATGTGCAGGCTAAGGTCGACCGTTCGATTGCTCTGTTGAAAAGTTTGGTCATTGAGCGAGAACGATGGGAGGCCACCAGCGAGACTTTCCGCTCGCAAATGTCCACCATCATTGGAGATGTGCTGCTTTCGGCAGCCTTCATCGCATACGGTGGATACTTCGACCAACACTATCGTAGTAATCTGTTCTCAACTTGGTGCCAACACTTGCAAGCCGCCAACATTCTGTTCCGCGCAGATATCGCAAGAACCGAGTATCTATCCAACCCCGATGAAAGACTTCGTTGGCAAGCGAATGCCCTGCCAACAGATGATCTTTGCACAGAGAATGCAATTATGTTGAAACGGTTCAACCGCTATCCGCTGATTATTGACCCGTCTGGACAGGCTACAGAGTTCATCTTAAATGAATTCAAGGACAAAAAAATAACAAAGACAAGCTTCTTGGATGATTCGTTCCGCAAGAATCTAGAGTCGGCGCTACGTTTTGGTAATCCATTGCTAGTACAGGACGTTGAGAATTATGATCCAATTCTAAATCCGGTGCTGAATCGAGAATTGCGCCGCACGGGAGGTCGTGTGTTAATTACTCTTGGCGATCAGGACATCGATCTGTCGCCGTCATTTGTTATATTCTTGTCGACGCGCGATCCCACTGTAGAGTTTCCACCGGATATTTGTTCTCGAGTCACTTTCGTTAACTTCACAGTCACCAGAAGCTCGCTGCAGTCGCAATGTTTGAACCAAGTGCTGAAAGCTGAACGGCCTGATATCGACGAAAAGCGTTCGGATCTACTGAAGCTGCAAGGTGAATTCCATCTGCGGCTGCGACAGCTCGAGAAGAGCTTGTTGCAGGCACTGAACGATGCTAAAGGCAAGATCCTAGATGATGACTCTGTCATTACAACCTTGGAAACGTTGAAGAAAGAAGCTGCCGACATCGGCCAGAAGGTGGAAGAAACTGATAAGGTCATTGGGGAGATCGAAACCGTTTCGCAGCAATATCTTTCATTGTCTCAAGCTTGTAGTAATATTTATTTCACAATGGACAGTCTCAATCAGGTTCACTTCCTGTACCAGTACTCTCTGAAAATGTTCTTGGACATTTTCAGCACCGTTCTCCATAACAATCCCAAGCTGGAAGGCAAAACAGATCATACAAATCGACTCTCCATTATTACATCGGATTTGTATAGAGTCTGTTACGACCGCGTTGCGCGTGGTATGCTTCATGCCGATCGCCTCACGTTTGCCATTTTGCTTTGCCGAATTCATCTGAAAGGAACTAACGAAGCGAATCTGGATCAAGAGTTTAGCTTTTTCCTGCGAAATAAGGAAGGTTTGGTATCGTCACCTAATCACGTTGACGGAGTTAGTGCCGAACAGTTGGAATCCGTTACTCGTCTGGCTAATCGACTGTCCATATTCCGCAAATTGTTAGACAAGATACAAGCAATGCCAGAGTTGTCTGCTTGGTTGCAGCAAGGTTCACCTGAACAGAACGTCCCCGTTCTTTGGGATGAATCGAAGGCTCTATCTGCAGTAGCTGCTGCCATGCATCAGCTGTTGCTAATTCAAGCTTTCCGACCGGATCGAGTTATCGCAGCGGCTCACTTATTCGTCGCAACCGTTCTAGGAGAAGACTTCATGCCACAGGCCGAAAAGGAACTCGATTTTGCCGCATGTGTCGACAAGGAATTCACCAGTAACACACCAGCATTGCTCTGTTCTGTTACAGGGTACGATGCCTCCTCACGTGTGGATGATTTGGCAGCCGAACTGAACAAACAAATATCGAGCATTGCTATCGGCTCTGCAGAAGGTTTCAATCAGGCCGAACGCGCTATCAACATGGCATGCAAAACTGGCAGATGGGTTCTTCTCAAAAACGTCCACCTGGCCCCACAATGGCTGGTCCAGTTGGAGAAGAAACTACATTCTCTGCAACCACACTCTGGATTTCGACTATTCCTCACAATGGAAATCAATCCGAAAGTTCCAGTCAATCTCCTCCGAGCTGGCCGCATCTTTGTGTACGAACCTCCACCAGGCATTCGGGCAAACTTGCTACGCACATTCTCCACGGTTCCAGCTACGCGCATGATGAAACCCCCCAGCGAACGGGCTCGTCTCTATTTCTTGCTTTCATGGTTCCACGCCATAGTTCAGGAGCGCTTACGCTATGTACCACTTGGATGGGCTAAGAAGTACGAATTCAATGAGTCGGATTTGCGTGTCGCTTGCGATACATTAGATACATGGATCGATGCTACTGCTATGGGACGCACAAATCTTCCCCCAGAAAAGGTTCCATGGGATGCTTTAGTGACATTACTATCTCAAAGCATTTACGGTGGTAAAATTGATAACGATTTCGATCAACGTCTGCTTTCATCGTTCCTATCCAAACTGTTCACGGCGCACAGCTTCGAGGCCGAATTCGCGCTGGTTGCCAACGTTGATGGAGTTGCAGGTGGGCCTAATGGACAGCGTCATATTACTATGCCTGATGGTACGCGTCGAGATCATTTCCTCAAGTGGATTGAAGCCTTGGCGGATCGTCAAACACCGTCTTGGCTCGGATTGCCAAATAACGCCGAAAAGGTGCTGCTAACTACACGTGGAACAGATTTAATAAGCAAATTGTTGAAAATGCAACAGCTCGAGGATGATGATGAGCTTGCATACAGCAATGATGAAAGCCTAGATGCTGTGCAAACTCGTCAGGAGGATGGTCGTCCTTCGTGGATGAAAACTTTACACAACAGTGCACTAACATGGTTGGAGCTGCTACCGAAAAAATTGGCCACACTGAGGCGAACTGTTGAGAATATAAAGGATCCACTATATCGATACTTCGAGAGGGAAGTTTCCTCCGGAGCAAAACTCCTCCAAACGGTGGTTAGCGATCTGCAGGATGTGGTGTACATTTGCCAGGGTGAAAAGAAGCAAACGAACTATCATCGCACTATGCTTAGTGAATTAGTAAGAGGCATTCTTCCGGCTGGATGGAGACGTTACACAGTTCCAGCTGGCTGCACCGTAATTCAATGGATCACTGACTTCAGCCATCGTGTCCAACAATTGCAGAAGGTTTCAATGCTTGTCTCGCAAGCTGGAGCAAAGGAGTTACAGGTAAATTGTTGTCAATAAATTTTGTACGGATGCTCTAATCATAAATCATATTTTCAGAGTTTCCCAGTGTGGTTGGGTGGGCTTTTCAATCCAGAAGCCTACATTACTGCAACTCGTCAGTGTGTAGCTCAAGCGAACAGTTGGTCTCTAGAGGAACTAACATTAAACGTCACCATCACAGAAAATGGATCGGATGGTTTCGATAATCTCAAAGATAGCAGCTTCGGTATATCTGGATTGAAACTTCAGGGCGCACAGTGCAAGAATAATCAACTGCTGCTAACATCGGCAATTATGACCGAGCTTCCGTTAACACTGCTCAAGTGGACACGTATAGATTCGGAAACGAGTCGTCCGACTAAGCTAACGCTACCAGTATATTTGAATTCGACCAGAACCGAGCTGTTGTTTACAGTTGATATGACAGTCGCACCTGGGCAGGATCCACACAGTTTTTACGAACGAGGTGTAGCAGTGCTCTCTTCAACCGCTCTAAATTAAAGCGCGGTTATTTGAATTCGAACTCATATGATATTTAAACACTACATTAATTATTCAAAAGCATGCTTAATCACCGGTTTATGGTTTAAATTTGTTGGGTTTATAATAATCAAATGCACTATTATCTTATTCATTCAAAATACGAATTGAGTTTGTTACAATGTTATCACCTCCCATGTAACTTTTTAATTCGCTAGTCCTCACCAATGAACCAGGTTCACGAATCAGTACTGCTTCGCATTTCAATCAAGCGTATGAATCGGCTGTTGCCTCAATCTACAATGCACCAGCGTGACCAAACTTGTTGAAAATCGTTCATCCCATGTCCAGTTCCCCAAAACACCTGGTCCTCGGTCAACTGTGTTACCTTCGCTACTCTTCGACACTTTGAGGATGTTCTTCTCCCAACGCATCAATTTAATAAATCTTGTTATTCAACGTAGCATTTTCGCAGGTATAATTCACCCTTGCGGAAATGGAAAATCATTGAACACCTTCGAATTTCAGAACCCTGACAAATTCCCTTCCCAAAGTTAATTGTCCATTGCACAATATCCTTATTTTCTATCTGGAAGAACGTACAGAAACGCTTTCAGTTCCTAATGCCGATCCCCGGCTTTGGAGTTTACAATAATTCTCTCACAGTCCATCGTATTTGGGAACATTCTGGATTGTGGATCAGGAAACTTGGAAGAGAAATGGCGCGAAGTCACTGTGTTGTCTCAAGTTTTCATAAAAATCTCGCAAAATATAGCCAAAGAAGAATCCAGAATGAAAAAAGACGGGTGGGTAATGTCGGGGACATAACCGAAGTGACGTAGGACTATACAAAGGGGACAGCTTTTGTTAAATATATATTTTAAATATATTGTTTTATTTTCTTCTCCTACGTGAATACCTACCTATCTACCTGAAAAATGGATTAGTTTACTGTTTACTCTTTATGAATATGGTGATGGTTCTGAAAAGAACCTTTGGTGTTGTGTTTTTGTTATCACTCGATATTCCCATCTTGTTCGGTTAAATCTTCCTGTTTAGCTATTGCGTTTGCCACTCGCCACTGCTTTCACAGCTGGAAAATTTCTTCCCATCCAGCTTGTGACATGTTGTTCAGTAAATTACATTTAATGGGACGTGCCGGAGAAACACTTTGCCACTCACTGAAACTAATTGTTGCCTTGATGAGCGCCGAACCAAAGCTGCTCTGTTCTTGATGCGGGTTTTCTGATTGTCGTGAGCAGCTTTGCAAGCCAACTCGAGCACTCCGACGGCCGAAACTCTATAATCGCTGTTAGTTATACTGGTGCTCCGGCACCAATCCGTTCGGCCTAGTTACCCTTGCGGAGCAATCAGTGAATGCGACCAACAGGGAACTGCACACCTGCACGATTCGAGTGGAACTTTGCCTTTCCCTTAACTTGTCCTCCTTTGTTACGTCCACGATGCCGATGCCGTACAACCACACGGGTTTACGATTTGAAAGAAAATAAGATATTTTTTTGGGGTCCGCGTGTTTTATACTCTAGCGGTACACACTCACAGGATAGAGACAAATCGGCAGACTCAGCCAGAGGGGCGAGTTCAACGAGACGAATGAATGAGCGTTAAAAGGGAGCGATGGCAAAAAAATACATTCATTACGATTTGTTCGCTCGTTGGATTCACATGCAGGCTAAAAAGGGTCTTTTTCAGGATCACAAAATTATCTTCAATCTAAAGAGTTTTTTTTTTATTATCACTCGATATCCCCATCTTGTTCGGCTAAACCTTTCTGTTTAGCGATTGCATTTGCCACTCGCCACAGCTTTCACAGTTGAAAAATTTCTTCCCATCCAGCTTGTGACATATTTTACAGTAAATTACATACAATGGCACGTAGCATTACCACCACTCAGTATCGGATTGGAGGTAATTTTAACCTGTAATTATACATTTGCGATGACAGTGGTACAGTGTCGACTTTCAATGTGGGGTCATAATTTGGACCCCGAACTCTATGTTTACAAAAATGTCCATCTAAATATGTCGCATTACATGTCCGTCCAATTAGCTAAATGTCGAGATAAGTGTAAATTACTGTACTTTCAATCTAGAAGCAATTTAAGGATTGGTGAAAATCAATAAGCTCAGAACAACTGCCAAATTCACATACTCATCAGATCCTGTCAAACAAATTATGAAAAAATCAATTTGTGTTTTATTATTATTTTGGATAATGTTTTAGAAAGCATTGAACTGTATTTCCTAAACTCTTTTTTGGAAGGTTTAATGGCCCTGAAAAGCGCCTTGTTTTATGGAATGGGTCCAATTTAGAAAACTTAGCACTCGTGGTTGTGAAGAAAACCATTTCGAACGCCCCCGATGCCGCCTTGTTCTGGATTTGCCACCAAAGCAGTTTGTATAAAGAACAAACTTTTTTCTTCTGCTACCTGATGCCGTTTTGCGATTGCGTTTGCCACTCGCCACTCGCTGCAACTGCCTGTTGTCTTGATGTCCATAGAACCGAATGTGTTCTGTTCCGGATGCGGATTTTCTTATCGTCGCGAGCAGCTTTGCCAGCTAACTCGATCACTTCGGCGGCCGAAACTATATAATGCCAGCTAGGTGGACTGGAGCACTGGTACTAACGCGCTCGGCCTAGCTACCCTTGCGGGGAACTCCAGATCAACACGGTTCGAGCGGGATTTTGCCTTTCCCTTCACTTTTCCTCCTTTGCCATATCCAACCATGGCTGTTTGTGTTGGTTTGTTGATGTGTTGTGATGCGAACCGATGTGGTGTACGGTTTGAACGAGAATGATCGTTACGGCAGCGGAGCGGGGATTTTTAAGCTGACTGGCTGGCTCGAGAATTACGCATGTGTGAGACTGCGACCAATGTTTCGTTCATTTTTTCGTTTTCCTTTCCAATCGTGCTTCATTCTATTTCGCTGCTGCTCTGGTTGCCCGTTTTGGTCGGTACGATTTGAGGAGCACAAAATGGACCAATCAAAAATGGGCACAAAGTGCATTGGGACAATGCTTGATATTTCACAATTATTCAATTATTTATCTCAAGAAAAATGAAATGTTATTCGTTATGATAGATGCGTAGATATATTTCCTATCAATTGATGCAAAAACCTTTGCGATCTATTGAGAAATGCTCGAGTTATAAGCGTTCCAAATCTTGCATTTTTTCCTACTTGTTCAGTGCCTAGATTTCCATTTCACCCCCTATATCTTCCGGTTAGACGTAGTCCTACGTCAAAAGAAACTGTCAGAAAGAGAGATGAGCGTCATATTGTCAAAGTAGCATCGAATATAACGATGAGTTGCTCGAAAATTCGAGCTGAATTCAAGTTGGATGCTCTAGTTCCGACGGTTTGGCGGGCATTGAAACATTGGAAACATTGTACGATAAAAAATGGTTATTGTATCACGTTTACTACCTCGGCACCAAGAAGCAAGGCTAGAATTCACACGGTAGAACATTTTTAACTTTGTGCTTCTTCTTGGTTGGTTTCTAAATTGTATGCGTTCAAACCACTTGACGTAAATTCTACTGAAATTCTCATAGGTAATTCTCTCAGACGAGAAAAAGTTGGACTTGGACGGACCGGATGGATATAATGGCTATTGGCAAGATTTGCGTAAGGAACGACGATTTTCTCTAAGAGACATTTTGAGGGAGGACCTGTGAGCATTTTGCTCCAGAAAACTAGAACTCCAACTTGTTTCATATAAAATGAAAAGCTCTGATTACATTAAAGTTCTTGAAGTCGGTTCGCTACCAATGATTGACAGAGACGAAGAGTAAAGATTATTTTCCAGCAAGACGATATCAGAATTCATACCTGTACTGAAACGATGACGTGGTTTATGTCTGAAAAGATTGATGTTATGGACGGGCCGGCATGTTCTCCAGGCCTAAACCCTATTGAGAACCTCTGAGGAATGATGGTTCGGCAAATTTATGCTGATAATCGTCAATTTTCAACGGTTGATGAGCAAATTCTGTTGCATGTAGAACTGGATTGGTGTATGAAGATGGCGAAGACAATATAAATAGAATTGTGAACAAACTGAAGAGCAATACAAATGACTTTTCGGGAAATGTTAGAGAATAAAACAAAGAACCGTGAGTACTAGTAAAGCCGATTCGCTTTAATTTTATTATTTTATAGATCGTTTTCTTTATTTGAGTGTAGTATTGTGTTGATGACAACGCTCAGGCTGAGATACAGAGACAGAGACGTTGTTGAGAATGATATGTGGACAGTCCTTAATATAATCAATTTCAAGGGATAAAATACTAGTTCTATGCTATTGAAAATATGCGTGGTACAAATTTTCGTCCTTATATCATTACCTCTAAACAGTGCTGAAAAAATAAATTCATTCATTCAAATTCCAACGGACAATTACCATCAGTCATCCTATACAACACTTCTCTTCACACCAATATATTTGGCTTGGACCAAACAGTGGGCCCTATTATGCAAATCGAGTCGATAAAAATTTTGCTCGTTAGCTCTATCTTACTATTATAGATTCCGAGCATATCGACTCCTCAATTTATATAATAGGACCCAGTGTATGAGCACCCTTTCATTTATTCGCTTCTCACACTACTTTGAGCAGGGTTGCCAACCATAATTTTCAAAAATCAAGAAGAAATCAGAATACATAGCTTGTATTGGGTTGTTTGGAAAGTTCGTGACGATTTTTGAGAAAACAAAAGCATAATTTTTATAAGCATACATACATTTATTCAATTTTATATGCATCGTTTTTGACATAGAACTGCGTAAGTTAAGGGTGCCAGATCAGAAAACGGGTCACGTTTTTATGAAATGAAAATTACAAATTTTGCTACGAACGGATTTTGACAATTTGCATACCAAATGAATCGGAAATTCGGATTTTTTTGGTATGCTATACATTACAATCCCATAGTCTAGGAATGGTTTAAATTGATGAAAACTAAAGCATTCCCTCTTTCCCATACATTTCTCGCATAACTTTTGCAAAGGTCCTATGTAACAAATGTAAACAAATCGAGTTAATGGATGCACGCCAAGCCCCGGGCAAGGGTATATGATCCGCGAGTCAAGATGTGCTACAAATTTAGCTGTCATTGCCAAACCTATCAAATTACTCGGCGAACTCAAGGCAAATCTATGGAACAAGGTGCGCCCATTCGCTAACTAAAAAAAGAATTGTTTTTTGAAAAAAAAAATTATGTGAAATGTAATGATCATGATGATCACAAGGGTCTGAATGATAATATAAAACGTAGAACCCTAGGTTGATCACTTGAAATGTAGTATTATATTATAATGTAAACCAACTTAAGAAATTGAAAGAAATAGAAATTCGTGAAAATTTAAAGAAGGTAGTTTTGAAATCTTATAAATAGTATATAGATTTTTAAGTTATTCGATTACTTAAAACACGTAGTCCTGACGCTTACTTAGCCATTTGGTTGTATATTTCCAAATATTTTACAACACAATAATCACAAAAACTCACCATTATAATATAAAATCAGCATCAAACACAATTTCAGTTTCATATTATTTCACAATTTTCGAGGAAACGTATTACTCTATTACATAGAATACATATTGAATACAGAAAAGTAAATTTTCATTCATTATTTTTTGTTCTAGAAGTGTGTTAATTTCGTTTTCCAAATGGCGCAAATCATTATGGTGCCTTCAACGCAAAGACAATAAATGAAACGCTTGCAGCGTAAAACGTAATGAATATAATGAATATAGCAATGAGTATTTCATAAAGTATCAGTATATTCCACAAATTGTGCTCAATCGTCTTAATTTACTTTTGTGTATTTTTTAAATGGCTGCAGAAAACCACTTCACGTTTTGACCCACCTGGTAGTATGTTAAGTGCCTTGTTTTACACCAGCTTGAGAGTTTGGCAGTTCTCGCGAGTGACAGTGGTCGCAAATTGCATTTGCGACCCGGACATGTTTGACGCTGTCAAATCCTATGTGCTAGTATACGGATGCCCTCAGGCTGATGCACGCTATTAGTTTTCAATCATTGAATGCATTACAAAACAATCGTTCATGTATCTATCTTCTTCATCTTTTTATCGCCGATACAAAAAATATCCAATGTACAGATTCGGATTTTAAGCACCCGGCTGTTACTTCGGACGCCTCTTCCCTCCGAAGCCTGAAACGTCCGTAGTTCGTCGGTCGTTTTGAGTTTTTGTTTCTTACAGGTGTTGTTATCAATTTCAGTGCAATTCAACGAACGATAACAATAATAATCTGTCTTTAGAACGAAATGCTGATATTTGGATTGTTGTTTAGTAGTTACCTTCAAATTCTTATCGTGCAACGTAATATGTCCAATGTGCAAACGCGGGTAGTCAAAACGTTCAATGTAACATTTTTCGCTCCGAGGCTTCAACTTTAGTCTCAAATCACGGAACAACAATTATGATTGGTTTTTGGCTTTCACTGCTTGTGGTGAAAGTAGCGATAAAGATCGATAGCTTTTAAGACAATTCGTGGAATAATGTTCGGGGTTTCAACTTCGTTTTTCTCGAGTTGACAAAAAAATTTTTTTTTTTATCTGTATTATAGTGATTTTCAACTCATTTGGCTGGTTCGTCACTTGTACTTCCATTTTTGGAAGAATGTCGGGAGTGAGAATTGAACTCGTGACCTTCAGCGTGAGAGGCTTGGATGTTACCACTACGCCAGATCGCCTCCTCAGTTGATGAAAATGTTATATTCTACCTTTTCGAAAGTTACGCGAGATTTGTTCTGTCGATTTGCGTGCTTTCGTGTGTCATCTTCGTTTTCTCTCGAGCGGTGGACGGCTCCTTTCCATGCAACGATCTCCTAGCTTTGTTAACGATTTTGACCGAGAGTACGGAAGACGGTCATTCTCGTGATGTTCCATTTTTTATCGATGCACCTGTGTGTTACTGTAGGTGCGACACCACAAGGGCAACACTAACCAACATGAAGTCCGACACTTGATATTTGCTAATATTGTAATTTTTGTTGTTTTTATGGGTTGCCATGAAAATATGAAACGGTTAAGGAATGTGGAATACCGGTGGGTGCTGGTGGAACAAATATTTAATCGCATGTGGCCGAGTGGCCGATTTAATCGCCAGTATTAGTAATATTGTTAATACCAACTGGTAGCCAAACAGCAAATCGCCTGGGATAGGTCATCATCGCCATCCTGGGAATCCAATGATAGTAGCAGCTATAAGAATAGCGATAAGCAGCAAATCGAAAAACAATGCTTACCTCGAAACGAGTCAACATGTAGACTCTAACAAATGTTCTGAAAATCTCAATTTGAACAGTAGTTTTGAACGAACACCATCACAAATTGATGAAAGTTTCATTTGTTGTTCTCTTCCTCGGAAAACTTTAACCGTTTGTTTTTAACTACGTTTGGCCGCTGTCAATTCGAACTGAAGTAATGGCTGAACGGCAATTTTGACATAACGTTCCACCTTATTATACCGCCTTGGTTCTATCCTTCTTTTGAGTGCACAGCTATATATTTTGAAGATTTGTTGCAGAGCCTGGCATCACTGATAAAGTGGTAAAGTATTTATACTTTATAAATATTTATACATTTTTTTTATTTTTGAGATACGTGCACTACTCGCCTTACTGCAATGATATTTAATTTTGTGAAAAAGCATCTGGACATTTTTGTTTACTTTTCGTGAAAATGTTAAGTATTGATCGATATTAGTTCCAACAATAATAAAGTAAAATGAAGTAAACATTTTACGCAATCAACGCTTATCATGAAATTTAAAAAAAAGGATAAAATACTGATATGAAACATAATAAAAATAGTTGTTTTTTTTCTTTTTTCTTTTTTGTTTCATATGTTTGACAGCCTTTTTCGTACTGTGTGAAGTTCACGATAAATACAATATACATAAATATACACCTTGGAGAAGATACAGAACGAATCATGTGGCATCCCTGAGTTGAATATTAAATACCGCTTGTTTGTTTTGCTATCTAAATTCGTATGTCTGATGTGTTGGCGATTCTCCGAAAAAAGTTTTCTTGTTATGGTAGCACTATAAATATTCGTTTAAATTGTTCGTACAAAGCGTGACATGGCTAATGCAACTAATCTATTAAATATTGATGTAAACAAATTGTTTGAAGAATGCAGTATCACGGAAATCGATCAAGTGCACAAGCGGCTCCAAGCAGAAGTGGAACTCAAACGGGAAGAGCTTCGAACCATGGTTGGGTATGTATATGATGATTATATTCTTTTGCATGTGCAGAATGAATATGAATACTGTTGATCATCAGAGAGCGCTACCGAGACCTTCTGAACGCGGCCGATACAATAGGTGAAATGAAAACGACTGCATGCTATGTCATTGAAAACGTTCACAACATAACTACGGCCTGTCGGAATCTTAACGATCACCAACTAATTGGGTTTCGATCAATGGGAGCCGATCAACACCAACAAGTGAGGAAAGCGAATAATCATAAATTTTATGGAGTGATTGTGCAGATCAAATTATTGACTGGCTTACCGGAAATGATATGGAGTGCTATAGACGACGATGATTACTCGGTGGCTACGCAGCTTTTCATCTTTTCGAGACATATCTCAACCGGCTTACAACTCGATTCTCACAGTGAGACAATGCAGAAATTTCCTGTCGCGAAGAAACAATGGGCAGTACTCAGTCAATTTTTCTTCACTATTAAACAGAATTGTGCCGATTGTCTGGAACGTGAAGACCTGACCCCAGAGGTCGCCGCAAAATGTTTGACTAGCCTCTTGTTACTTGAAAACGGTCAAGTAGATCATATGCTAGATCTGTTTGTACAGATGCGCCTGAAGGCATTTAATTCAGTACTTTTTGACGATTCTAGACACGAAAAGGTAAAGGACAAAATCCTGGCAAGTATCAAATTGTTATTGAATACCATAGAGTTGATTTATAAATGCTTTATTGGCGACGAACAAGAAGAAGGACTTCTCATGAAGGAACTATACTCGGTTACTGGGGAAAATTCCCAACCAACAATCAATTTGATAAAATCAGAGGATCCTAAAATGATTCAAACACTCCCGGATATAATTAGTAGATTTCGTCCGAGGGTACAAATAAATCCGCTTAGTGCGGAATTGGTGGGGAAAAGCTGCCGTCATTGGCTCCAGAATGTAGAACGCATTGCTACAAACAAGCTAACCAATTTGATGAATTTGGTTCCAACGATAAAAGTACTGCACGATATAAAAAAACTATCGAAAGACATCGCTGGAAAGCCTGATAACTGGGTAGAGATTTGTCAAAAGCTCTCTCTGCCGGTATCACTCGATTTTTACAATCTTTTCTATCAACCGCTTATAAACTCTCGTATTAAGTCCATTATCCAAAAGAGTTGGTCAGAAATCGTCAAAGACACATGTGCAGATGTATTCATCTTACTCAAATCGGCTCCGAACGATAAAACATTAAAAGACCTACACCAATTCGTGTGGTCCGAAACTCTAGAGGATATCCCTTTGAACCTAAAAAGTGTTCTAGATCACTCCAATCCAACTTCCCATAAACTGTTGATGAAATCGCGAGCATTTCCATTGTCACTGGTTGAGCATGTTTCTTCATTAGATGCGCGTGTTAAAGTACTATCCAAGGGAGTGCGCTCTTTCCTGGAGACTTCTAGCGCGGGGGAGAAGGAACAGCTGGTAGAATATTACAGCGATTGCAGCGTTGAAGGCATCACACAGCTGATAACTTCTATCAAATCAGCTAATTATAAACAAACAACGGAAAACTACATTCTTCTTTCGCGAATATTAATCACATATAAAGAACTGTGCCCTTCACTGAAGCATTGCCTGACGCCATTGCTCTTAGTTCAGTTGGAAACCATTGCACCATGGGGAAATGATAACAATTTATCAGATTTTGAGAATGCTTCCGACAATCGAACCGATCGTTGGAGTCGTATTGCTGGACTGTTTGACGAGGAAAGCTTGCGATATTGGAACCAATGGCTAGAGGAGTTCGTGAAGAAATGGCCTTCGTTAGAGAAAGATATTGGTTTCCATACTTTGCTGACTGAGTTCCCGGTAGGTCTACAATATAAATTTATTACAACGAATAATTGCTACTTTATTCATTATTTCACTTCAATTTTCAGCTCTGGGATACGGTGAGCATAGAAGAAAACGACGAACAGAATAAACCTGTGCAATCCACGATTCGAGTACCCGCGCTACCAAGCTTTCCGTTGCAAAAATTGCTTCATGTCGTCGTTTCACTCCTCAACTCGTTGGTCCCGCATACAATTCCAAAGTTAATCATCGTTCAAATCGTGAATCGAATTAATACCTATGTACACAGTCACTATGAATATCTCGCAATGTGTGAATTCGTTCAGAAAAACCAAAACTGCGCTCTACAGTACTATTTCGATGTTAAATTTGTACAATTACTGTTCGCCAGTCGCGAGAAGCGACAACCGGCCGACAGCTATAGTAAGTTGACCAGCAGTTTCAAAAGCTACATCGACCCATTCGATTTCGATGTGTTCCACCCCCATGTGATTTTGAACGTAAAGCGGGCCGTGCAACGAATGCAACAATTTTTTGGTGTGTTGTTGGTCAACAGTGAACAGCTGAGTTCGATCCTAGTGAGTGGCAATACATCGGCTGCCGGTGCTGGTTCAAAGTTGGGTCAAGATAAAAATCCCAATATTCTAGCGCTAAGTTCTAACAGCAGTAGCGAAACGTGGTTCCCGCTGCTTCCAATTGTAACAAAAGAGACATCGACGGTCGGTGGGGCCACTGTGGAGATGATAAAAACGGTACAACCTTCTTATGGCAAGGTGAGTTGATCCTTGTTCAAGTTATTTGTTGAAATATTTTCTAATTATTACGAATATATCATTTATGACTAAATTTCACAGGAATAATATTTTGATAGTGTTCTGATGCGGGATGCATACTGCAAATACAGTAAGGCTTTTTACTTGCTTTGTTTTGTGAAGTTCGTGATCTTTGTTTGTTTAACTTATTTTTTGTTATTCAGTTTATCTAAGAATAGTAATCCTACGAAACAACGTCATTCTACTAGCAGCTGATTGGAAAAGCTGTGTTTGTTTGCATGGTGCTAGTAAAGCACCATGTGAGGTTAACACGTTAAGCCCCGATTTTTTCTTTCTGCGCGTTCCATTCAGCTCGCATCAAGGGCGTTTGCACAATATCAGTGTCGGTCCCAGTTCCCAAAGATACTTATTGTATAAATAGAAAATAGTTAGCAATTCGACTAGAAAGTAGTCAAATTCTGTAAAACATCCGAAAACAAACCGTATATATTTTTATTTCATTATTTTTAACTGTCAGTCCCAGTCAGTCAGCACTTTCCTACCAAAAAGCTCAACGTCGGCCCCTAGGAACCGACGCTGGGCTCAACGTATTAAGAAGTTGAAAGACCCTTCAGACATTAATTCAAGAAGCAATTCAGATAAAATCATAGAAACAAGAATAATTCGCAATTGACCGCCGAGCGCCTCTGGTAAAACATTGCGACCAGTGCTTCTGGTTAAACATTGTCAAAAGAAACATTTCAACAAAAAAAACAACATGATATGTAATTACACATACACTTACCAGGAATGTGCACCGTAGAGGTGGGTAAAGCGGTTCACTTTAATGAACCGTTTACTTAAGTGAACTAGTTCTTTTGAACAGTTCACTCACTCTTTCGTTCAGTAGAGCGATATGTCAAAGCAAGTATAAAAAAGTGTGGGATGTTATATAGGACTGTGCTGCTTATTCATAAAATGCTGTTTGTAAGCAAATAATTATTCATCCAAGTTTTGGTAAAAAACATCTTAACACAATAAAAAATCAAACTTTGATTTTGAAATTTTTACCTGATTTGAACCGTAATTCATTTTTCCAGCACAAACAAGCTTTGCGCTGTTCTTCTTACGATGTTTGGCAATAACTGCTAGAGTAAAACTTCGGTACAGTTTTACTATAGCAGTATAGCGCGAACGTCTATCTCAAAATTATCGAACACAATATGATATAATATTAAATATATTTCATATCAGCGACGCGAATATTTGATTACTGTTTAACAAGATTGTTTGAAACATTTCGCCTACAACTGTATTTTCTTGGTGAGGTAGATTTGCATATCATCTTACTGAAATATCTACCCTCAACTTAAAAATATAAAACTAAAGTTTTGTTTGATCGATAATCAAACAATCGTATCCTGAAATGTTGCGTTTTATTACGAAAACGACAATAACGACATCTTATTTCTGTTGTTTCATGGGGCTATCGTTTGTTTACCTTCGTTAATTTGAGGACTATTACCCTTGCAGCACCATTCGTATATCACTCGTTCGTTCGCCTTCCCCTTACACACCGCAAGGCGCGTAGAAGTATATCCTAAGGTGGGCCAACTAGCTAAAACCACTCTTCAGCCATATTGGAAGTCTACTGTGTTTTGTTTGTAAACAAAACACAATACGCTAGTGCCGAAGCTCGCTCCTGATCAGTCTGTCTCTTTCACGCTTCAAGGAAATAATTCCCCTTCTGCTTTCTTCCGTACTGTTTTCATATACCGCTCCCCTAACCAACTTAGTGACGAAACGGCCTCACCTAGTACCATAAACCCGTCTTGACACACCGATCACCCTACACACACAGCAGTGAAACTCCATACAATTCACTGACTAAAAAGTGTCCACATTTTCATCGCTTGTTTACGTGAAGAATATATTTTTTTCAGGCACACTTGATTTGAGAGTGTATGGATTTCTAGCTGTCTTGACGCAAGGTCTTTAATGAAGAATGAGGAGATGGGAAGGTTTATATAAACATGTTTATAATTACATTAGTTTATTCAAATATTAATATTGCCCTTATTTAACTATTCAGTGCAATTTTATCAAAATTTGAAAGAGAAGTTCAAAACGGAATGTTTTTTTTTCAATATTTTTCCGAGTTGGTTATTAAAAATCCATGATTACCTTTGCTTTATTATTTACCCCCCATTGTTTGTTAATTTTTCCTGCTTTTCGTTCTTTGGCCTATCATTTTGACAATTCAGTTTGAGAGGTTTAAAATTGCGACAAGATAGAAATTTGGTGTAAAAGTGTGAATTGTGGAAAATTAAGTCGCAAATTCTCTAAGCTTTATAATTAAAGTTTTTCTGTAGTATTTAATTTGTGAGTTTGTTTGAATGACAGATTGAAGTTGATTCATAGAAGAATATTATTTCATTTGATATAACGATTTTTGAAATCGACTCAATGGTTGTAAAGTTATGATGTTTTGGAAGAAATCTTACTTACTTAATCAGCAAAAGGCCCCAGTGGCATGTGCTGTACACAAAAGACGTCTCCATTCACATGAATTTTATATTTTTTTTCCAATTATTAACTTTCAAACTTATTTCAAGGATCAACATATCATATCTTTCCATTAATCCGCAAACACGCCTATTAGTAACTTAAAAAAACCAAACTCATAAACGACAAAAAGAGTCTTCGATTGTATATTTTTTTCAGATTTTCGTGAAAGTTGGTAGCTTGTTTTCGTTATGGTAAAACATTGTACCTGTATTTTTTTTTGTGATTCGATTTTTTTCACTTTTTCCCAAAAATGACTTACCAAAAACTCACTCACAAACTCACTTTTGAACCACTAAGCCGATTCAGATGATCGATACATCAAATTGAAGTTAATTAGCTAGTCTTTTTTGGAAAAATATCAAACTTGCAAGAAATTTGAATTTTGTTTTCGTAATTCTTCATTGTATCCGTTTTTATAGTTTACATGGTTTAGAGACCAACGACGCTATATTTTTCTATATTTTTTTCTTGAAAATTGGGGATTTTTTTACACACTTACATTTTTTACTCAAAATCAGGTGTGTTCTTTTTTTTCTTTTTTGAGTTATAATTTTTTAAAGTTAACCGATAGTTCGGAATATTATTTTTTAAAATAATTTTTTTTGTCAGTATACTATTTTTTCATCTGAATCGGTTTAGTAGTTCAAAAGATATGAATTTTCGAACCACCCTAAAATGAAATGGGATCTAATATTTTACGAACAAAAATACCAATTTACACGAAAATCTGAGAAACACTATGTCAGTTTGGCATGGAATATATATACTACTAAAAAATATAGGTTGGTGTTAATTTCCCCGGCAACTAAAAAGCTGATTACTAGGAACTAATTGACGTTAACGTTTCATTACCTTGTAAATTCTAGATACAATACCTACATAGGGTATTTAAAAAAATGAAAATGGCTTTTTACGGGGTGTGTTCGAAACTGGAAAAAAAGAAATTTATTCAGGAATAATATTTTTATGTTGTTTTTTAAGCGCACATACATGCGCATCGTATAATTATTGTATCATTCAATTTATTCCGATGAGAATGCTTTAAAATATTTCAACTGATGCTCTTACCACATTTTAATTTTTTCATTCAATGTTCAGTTTTTATGGCGAAGCTTCATTCGTAAATTACACATTTGTCATTATTGGTGGAATACGACCATAAATGTTGTTATGAATAGCATAGCAAGTTATGATTACAATACATATGGGTTTATTTTGATAATGCATTATACATAAACCGATAAAAATGCATTATAATATTTGTCCACAGCGTTTCAGCGTCTATATGTATATTTTATTCAATTTTCAGTTCGTAATTTCTATCCCATTCGCGTGTTTATCATGATGATGGTAACATTAATAACATTATATACGAACCTCCCACCTTATATATATGATGTCTCCCACCCTTTTAGAGACATCTTAATATTATGTTCAATTTTTAGAGCGTAAATCATCTGTCAATTTTTTCACTGTTTACATTTTCTTGCCACAAATCGTTGCCACTTTTTTCTCTCAAGTTCCACTTCTCTTCTCTGCTACACAGTTCGTTCTGAACTGTATGCTCAGTTCAGACAGCGGTCAGTTCGTTCTGAACTGTATATGCAGTTTCGCCAGCTGTCATCGTACACAGTTCGTTCTGAACTGTATAAACAATTCATATGAACTGTTGCCAAGTAGAAAAGAACAACCGTTCGTTCACTCTTTTTGGTGAACTAGTTCTTTTGAACAGTTCATGAACGCTTCGCCCATCTCTAGGGCACCGTACAGGATCTATGTAGAACTACGAAAGAAAGATCATAGCATGAAAATAGAATCGATGTTCAGAGCAACTAACGAGCATCGACAACATGTAACAGATATGAAGTACGTTGGTAACAACAACTGGTACTGGATACAAAATACAACCAGCTTTTATAAGGCTAACCCATTGATGGAAACACTGAACAAAACGGACAACCCTTCTGTACCCATGCGTACGTATAATGGCATCTTGTGACACTCACAGGTGTCATTTCTGGTATCCTTTTGGACATTAAGGGAGAAAAAAACGAAAGGAACATTGAAATTGAGTACTCGATTGTAGGAGTTCGAAGACTAACATACTAGCTTTTAACAGAGAAAAAATGCCTACCAAAAAAGTAAGCATCACCTTCAGAGCTTATGAACTACCCTAGCAAGTCAAAATCTTATGTTGTCAGAGTTCGGTTCGGCCGTTCTTCCAAAAGGTAGTGCACTAAATTTGCACTAAATGCCTTCGCTTCAATCTCCATGATCGGAACTGCAGAGGATACAGACGTTGTCACGAATGTTTGGAGTTTGAAAGATGCAAGGAGGAAGTTGACGCACTCCCTGTTTTGTCTAGAACTAAGACGAGACTTGGGTTCGCACTCGGGTTCACCAATACAACTATACTGAACTGTCAGTTCCGAGTATTGTTTTGAAAAATATAAAAATAAAGGCTATGAAAATGGAAAATCTGCTGATTTTGCTTTTGTATTATTGGAATCGTAATCCAATTCGGATTCTGATTTTGAAGAGTATATTCACGTTGACGGTATTAAGCTCCGTGTGCTTTCATTGGGAGGCGAAAATAATTATGGATTTTCAGGTGGAATAAATGAAACTTTGTCCTCTTATGGTACGACTTTCAAAATTTCTCGTCGTCGATTACTTCCTCTGGGGATACGTGAAGGACCGTTGCTATGTTAATAAGCCACAAAATTAGGAGGAACTTGAAGAAATAACTCGGATTTTCAACTGCATCGAAGTTGTAATATTAAAGTTGTGCATGAAGAATTTTGTTCACCGTTTGAAACGCGTTATCGAAAACAGGTGTGGTCACATCGAAAATGTCCTAAAATAAACTTTATTTTAGTTTTCTCAAATTTTTCATAAAGGCCTGGTTTAGATAGCTTACCATCAACACGAATGAACAGTGAGAAGTGCAACGAAGTACTTCAGAATCATTAACTGCTGATTTGGAACAAAAACAATGTGATAATTGGGTAATTTGGCACCAGTTCTTAAAATCCTGAAGGTCATGGCATGATTTAATGAATAGGGAATTCAGATTCTGGACTGGTCAGCTTGTTTACCAAATCAAAACCCTGTCAGGAACTCATGAGGAGTGATCGGATGAATAGTAGATGCAGCTTACAAGTAGTATGAGTTATTTGAAGAGCTCAAACGAACAGTATCCTCTGCGTAGAAAGAGATACACACTACAACATGGCGCAACTTGGTCGAAACCACCCCGAATGGGTTATTTGAACTGATTGAGAACTAAAGATGACCTACGAATTAGAAACTTATTATAAGTCATGTTAAATTGCAATAATTTTGTAAAGGAGTTAGAGCTTTTCCATCTGGTTCTATAGTTATGAAACACTGGAATTTTAGTTTTTTTGTTTTTTAGAATGTTCCGCGTCTGGACACAACAATAAAGTTGAAATGGCCAGTCTTATAAATGAAGATAGTTATTGTATTCTACATTATATACTTCAATTCAACCAACTTCTTACATATCTCTGGAAGCTCATAAAAATGAGTGGTTCTATAGTTGTGAAATGCAGTGTAGCTTTAGGATCCCTGCTGCCCAGAGAAGCGAAGATAAGAAAAAAATACTAACTTAATTGCATGTAAATGCAGAGCAGTATTTTGCAAACATCACAGGAGATAGTATCAAGTGGAGGAAACCAGTGAGAGAACCATGGATTAAAACCAACCTGGAGCGAGAGGCAGTTCAGGCAGTCGTCAAAATTGCAGCAGAAAAGGAGAAAAATGAAAATAAGAAGAAGAATATAAACAAAAACAGCGAACGTCGTGCGAACGCAACCAGAATATCATGCAGGAGACATCAAGGAACAATAATGGAGCGAGTATGAAAAATCCATCCAGCGTAAACGAGAAAAAAAGGTGGGAAGCGATCATAAATGAAGCGAACTCAACAGCTGAAACGAAAGCGCAAGCTACTGTTAAAGTGGCTAAAGAAAGAAGACAAGGGAAAAAATGTCGTTCTATACAAGTTTCGTGGGACAAACGTATCCAAACGTAACGCACTGGGAAACCAATTGATGTCTTTGTCAACGACTACTTAAAAACCGGAGAAGAATATTCACTGATGCCTCGAAGCAGCATAACTGATGCGGTAACGGTGTATTTATGCAATTTTAGAATCAAAAAATATCCCATCATTTAAAAAAGAGAATAGTATTACTAATGCGAAACTCATAGCTATTGAAGTGGAAGTACAATCAATTGAAAAACTCAACCTGCAGGATGTCATTTACACGGATTCGAAATCAGCATGCATCATGCTGAATAATGTACTGGAAGTTGGGAGAGATAAAATACAGTTGGTGAACATCATCGAAGCGGCGGCAAAATGGATTATAAGTCTGCAATGGATACCTAATCACGTAGCCATTATCGGAAATAATTTCGTGGACCAATTAGCCAACCAAGCATGAAAGGCCCGGATATTAGACTTCTAAACCGTTTTATGACGGTTAATGGCTATTATAAATACTGGCTAAGGAAAATGAAGATTGAAAACGATCCAGACTGCAATATCTATGAAGGATACGGATACGAAGCATGGACGATGCTCGAAGAGGACTCGCAAACACGCACCTAGACGCGAATGAACTGAAAAGTTTAAAGTATCTCGAAGCAAAAAGAGGAGAAAAAGAAGAAGAGAAAGACACACCACGCTAGATATGGGATACAGACTAGGGGGGCGTTGCTGATTAATGGTCAGATGCATCCCAATAGGAAGTATCCTGTGGCGGGCAGACGTACAGAGCATTGGAGACTGCAGCATTCCAATTATGAGAACACTTGTAATACTAACCTCGAGCCAACCACGAGTAATCGGTTACATATTACTAACATAGATGATAAGAAAAATTGTCAAATATAGAACTCCCGGCCCCGTCAGGCTGACGCCATATGAGCCCTAATAAAAATATATATTTTGGATAAAAAAAAATCATTATAAAGATCTTCTCTCTTAATAGAATGTAGTATAATTGAAAATAAAAAAAAGATGCGAATTATGTTCTTCAGCCACTACGAAGGTTTCATCATCTTCTGAACGTGAATGAAGTCAATCAGTGTTTTTCGTTCACTAATATTGTTAAATCACATCATATATATAATCAGAGGTAGTTCAAAACGTGTATAATGTGACGCATTAATTTCATCTTCAAATCAAAACCTGTCCGCTGTGTGTGTGTTTGCGCTTCCGAAAATTTTAAGTATATCAATAATAGAAATTACACATGCTTTGTTTTAAAACGATTTATGGATTCGAACTTAACTAACAACACTTTTAGGAACCGACATAATATTCATTCATTTATGGGTACTTCATCTCTCTTCAGAACCCTAAGGTACCTACCAAGGAAATCCCAACCAGCAAACCGAGAGAACCAATTGCATCATCCACGGTAACGGCCCAAAATTACGCAAAAGGAGCAGCAGCTTTTTTTGGTCTGGACAAGGATTGGTTCAGATAGGAAGTAATATCACAACACAGGTACTGTAGTCACCGAACGTACTGTTTAATACTATTACGTCTTTTTATTCGTTCTTTCACCTAATTTTAAAGCCTCTTAAGATAATACACAAATTAAATACAAAAATAACAATAATTTGTTTGTTCCAAAAAAATAGTAGTCTCAAATTTCACAGTCCAATTTATCGTTTTCGGAAAGACGTTAGTTTCGGGTGCTGCCCGGGGAAAGGATTGAAGCTGGCAATGCCACCGTCGCTACTTTTTATTGCCACCCTTTTTTCCTCCTTTGTCTCCTCCCTTACCGCCAGCGCCACCTTTATTTTCATTTCCACCCTTCGGTTTCCCTCCTCCGCCACCTTTTTGCTGAAACAATTTCTAAATAAAGTAATCCGAAATATCGGTGCTATGGCCAGAGAAATCGAAGCGAATGTTACACATGAGCATTGATTTCGCCATTTAATCTAAATACACTGACTGTTTGATTTGCTCCGGCTGCTGCTGCTGCTCCACCGCCACCTTTGCCTTTACCCATTCTTCACGATGAACACTTTGAAATATTCACTAGTCTGGATTGGGTTATCCTGAAGAACCACTCTGGTCGAATACTTCAATTCAACTGCGCCTTTTCAAGACTGTCCGAGCGGCTCAGCATCAACTATTTCTATATTGTCCGGTTGAGAATACAACTGATGACTGGTTAGATGTAATGGTGGAAACATTAAAGTAAAAACAATCATACCACAAACGATAAATTGTATTACCATACACGAGAGAGACCCCCTCCCCCCTTTCAAATCACAGTTGTGCTGTCCGAAGACATCCGAAAGCCAAAACAAGCTTAAATTAAAAATAGCCATCGGATAAAATGCAAACGCAGAATAACGGTGCGCCGTACAGCAAAGAAAGCCACAGTTCCCCTTCCCCCAAGCGCGATAACAGATTACGCCGCACATCCTACTCCTGAACACTGACAAATTGTCCATTGCCGACATCCGTTGAAATCATTTCGAGTGCGAACGACACCACTGACATACTTATTAGCAGCTATTCGTTCCATTTGACGGTTGATGTATTGTCGGAAAAACGGATCGCTTTCCTAAGAAATAGAAAATAGAACTATTTGCGTTACACGCAGTCATTAAAACGTGCTTCTCATCCACTGCGCGTAACCTTGAACTTGAATAAATTTTACGTCTCCTAGAGACTGTAGGATAAGAAATGAAAGGGGACAAGAGTGGATGGAGGTCGGGCAGCTAAAGATGCCAAGATGCTGTTAGGAATTTTTTACGAACCTTAAATTGCGGGGAAGTGCATCTCAGAAAATGTTTCATTGAATGTGACGAGCATGGGTCATTCTACTCTAGAAGGTCAGAAAACTTTCGTATTTAAGTTTAGAGGTTCGAGATTTTTATACAAATTATTCGAGGTCGTTAGTTGTTCTTCTTGACTAGCATTTTTTTTCTGAAACATTCACAGCTATTAATAATGAGAATACTAATGCCGGTTACCACTAACAATAAAATTTTGCGTCAATGATTTTTTGAAAAAAATAATTTCTTGTAATTTTTTGAAATTTTCCACTGAAACAGAATAAGAATGAACAAAATGATACGTTATACAGTTTCCATTTCCACCGCACAACGATTGTTTCAACGTTTTCGTTCTGGTGTAGAGGTCGCCGAAGATGCGCCACGCTCCGGAAGGCCTGTCGTCGAAAATTGCGACAAAATCGCTGAATTAGCCGAGAAAGACCGGCATAGTAGCAGCCGTAGCATCTGCCAAGAGCTGGGGATAAGTCATCAAACCGTTATTAACCATTTGAAGAAGCTTGGATTCACAAAGAAGCTCGAAGTATGGGTGCCACACACGTTGACGCAAATAAACATCTTTGACCGTATCGACGCATGTGAATCGCTGCTGAATCGCAACAAAATCGACCCGTTTCTGAAGCGGATGGTGACTGGCGATGAAAAGTGGGTCACTTACGACAACGTGAAGCGCAAACGGTCGTGGTCGAAGCCCGCTGAAGCGGCTCAGACGGTGGCCAAGCCCTCATTAACGGCCAGGAAGGTTCTGCTGTGTGTTTGGTGGGATTGTCAAGGAATAATCTATTATGAGCTGCTTCCCTATGGCCGAACGCTCAATTCGGACCTGTACTGCCAACAACTGGACCGCTTGAAGGTAGCACTCATGAAGAAGAGGCCATCTTTGATAAACAGAGGCCGCATTGTCTTCCATCAGGACAACGCCAGGCCACACACTTCTTTGGTGACGCGCCAGAAGCTCCGGGAGCTCGGATGGGAGGTTCTTTTGCATCCGCCGTATAGTCCTTGCACCAAGTGACTACCACCTGTTTTTGTCCATGGCGAACGAGCTAGGTAGTCAGAAGTTAGCCACAAAAGAGGCCTGTGAAAATTGGCTATCCGAGTTTTTTGCCAATAAGGAAGCGAGCTTCTATAACAGGGGTATTATGAAGTTTGCAGCTTGTTGGGAACAAGTCATCGACCAAAACGGCGCTAATTGACTTAAAACAGATGATTGTAACTAATTTTATGAACAAATGAAAATTCAAAAAAAAATAACGCAGGACTTTTTTGACTGCCTAATACAATTCTTCGGGGATATGGTCGAGAAGCTAAGCCGTTGAAGATAGTGAATTTGTTTGAAGCAACCATTACAGTAGAATCAGGAAACAGTAAATTTGAAACGGTTTGCAGTCACTACTTGGAAAAGAAACTGCAAAGTGCTTAGGAGTGCTGAAAATTGGATTTGCGAATCCTGAACAATCAATCAACGCTGTAGTTCCTATAGCGAATCGACCATTTCCTAAGATGAAAAATGTTCGAGTAAGGATTCCTGTTAATTAAGACATCAATCCAATAGTTCAAAGAGCTCGTCGTCCTCCTATTGCGTTACTCAGTCGGATCGAAGAGAAATTAAATGAACTGTTGATACGCGACATCATCGAACCTGTATCGGGTCCATCACCTTGGGTATCACCGATGGTAACCATTGTGAAAGACAACGGCGATCTTCGGCTTTGTGTGGATATGCGACGACCAAATCAAGCAACTCAGAGAGAATACCATGTGATGCCTACGTTTGAAGATTTTCTGACTCAATTCAATCAGCCCGATTCTTTAGTCGATTAGACATCAAAGATGCCTTTCACCAAGTAAGAACTCTTAAAGAGGAATAATAATAGTAGTAATGTAGTCAAACATTTCGGGAATATCTATTATATGAATTTAGCATTTATATATATATACTTAGTATGTTCATAAAGTTGTATTTTACTTCAATTTCTCAGATTGAATTGGAAGAATCATCACGACATATAACAACCTTCATTTGTCATAAAGGATTATTCAGATATAAACGCCTAATGTATGGCATTTCCTGTGCTCCAGAAATGTTCCAGAAAATTTTGGAACATATTCTATCGGAATGTGATAATGTCGTAAATTATATAGATGACATAGTCGTTTCGGGAGACACTGATGCAGAACATGGTGCAGCGTTGAAGAAAGTGCTCTATGTTCTGGAAAGCAGGAACATATTGCTAAGCAAGGACAAATGTATTTTCAAAGTCAAACAAATCGAGTTTCTGGGTCATCTGATTTCATCGGAAGGAATAAAGCCGACTAAAAGTAAGATTGAAGCACTGCAAAATTTTCGCGAACCAAGAAACTCTGAAGAAGTTAGAAGCTTTTTGGGTCTAGTAACATACGTGGGAAAATTTATTCTCGATTTAGCTACAATAACGGAAACTCTAAGGCAGCTTATCTGCAAAAATAATAGGTTTACATGGGAAAGAGAACATCAAAGCAGCTTTGAGCTTTTGAAAAGCATGATTGCTAACGTTCAAACTCTTTCATTTTTCAATAATTCTTTGAGAACTCGAGTTATAGATGATGCTTCTCCAGTGGCTCTAGGTGCAGTGCTTGTTCAGTTTGAAGGAAGAACGGATCGTAATCCACAGATTGTAAGCTATGCAAGCAAAAGTCTAACTATAACCGAGAAACGATATTGCCAAACGGAAAAGGAGGCGCTTGCACTGGTATGGGCAGTCGAAAAATTTTCAGTTTATCTCATCGGTAGAGAATTTGAATTAGAGACCGATCATAAGCCGTTGGAAATCATATTTTCCCCTTCATCCACGCCTTGTGCTCGAATTGAACGATGGGTGTTGAGGCTTCAATCCTTCAAATACACTGTGAAATATAGGAAAGGTTCTGATAATATTGCTGACTCACTGTCTAGATTGGTGATACCAGAGGATCCTGTTGATTTCGAGACGGACAATCATTTTTTAGTTCTAGCGGTACAAGAATCAGTGGCGGTGGACGTAGGAGAGATTGAGAACGCTACAAGAACAGACCTTGAACTCAAAGCAGTTCGAGATTTACTCGTATCAGGAAACTTGAACAATGTTTTAGTGAAGTCGTATGAACCATTCCGGAATGAATTGGGTTTACATGAAGACACAATTGTAAGAGGGAATAAACTTGTTGTACCTCGAGAACTTCGTCAACGCATGGTGCAGCTCGCTCATGAAGGTCATCCTGGGGAATCAATCATGAAAAGACGATTAAGAGATCACGCCTGGTGGCCAGGCATGGATCGCAAAGCAAAGGGTTAGGTTTCATGCCGTGAAGGTTGCCAGTTAGTCGGAATGCCAAATAAACCGCTCCCGATGAGCAGACGAGAATTGCCAATAACACCCTGGATAGACGTTGCATTTGATTTCATGGGTCCTTTACCATCCGGAGAGTACTTGCTGGTAATAGTCGACTACTTTAGTAGGTACAAAGAATTGGGATTGTACTAAATCATACCGCGCCATATTGGCCTCAAGAAAAAGGGGTGGTAGAGAGACAAAACAGGTCACTCTTGAGCGGCTACAGATCAGTTACGCATTGAAACGAGATTGGAAGAAAGACTTGAATGACTATTTACTAATGTACTATACAACTCCTCATTCAACAACCGGCAAAACCCCAACTGAAATGTGTTTCGGTCGTACGATCAGATCCAAGTTGCCTTCAATCGAGGACATTGAAACTGCACCTCCATCATCAGAGTATCGTGATTTGGACAAAATCAATAAAGAAAAGGCGAAAATAAGGGAGGACAGAAGGCGTCATGCTCATGTTTCAGACATCCAGAAGGGAGATACTGTTTTAATGGAAAATCGTTTACCATCCAACAAACTAGCCACAACGTTCAATACAGCTAAATACACTGTGTTGGATTGCGCTGGTCCGAGAGCTACAATACAGGATCAAGATACAGGAAAAACATTCCAAAGAAATGTCGCACATTTGAAAAGATTTATCCCTCAATTTACAGAAGCAGCAACTACATCGATTACCACTGCAAGTTCAGAAGAAGACAGAGCACCATCTACATCCAGCAATGGTTCAATAATGCCACATGTATTGATACCTGCAGTTGAAACAATGCAAGTAGAAGATCAAGCTGAGAGAATCATTTCATCAGATGAAGAAACATTCCAGGGATTTGATAATGTAGAGTTAAGTGATCATTATAAAACGAGAAGACTACCTGCGAGATTTAACAATTTTATTGTATAAAAGATTTGATTAGGTTGACTAAAATATGATTCAAAAACATTATATAAAAAAAAGGAGATGTGCAATCTAATATGAGTAGGCCTTGATATGTATAATAATGAAGAATCAGAATATAATGTACTATCGAACGAATAACACGTATTTAATTAGTGGTCAATAAATAGAATCCGAATACCGAGGTACCACACTAACCTTCCATCCCTTCCCCTGGTGACTGTAAGGACGTGGCCGGCGTCGTTATTGACTATTTAAAGTTTGATTCACCGAAACTTACACAATGAGAATGATTCACTACTCCCAAGCGTCATTCGGTGTGTTCTATGGGCAATTTTGCTTTTTCAGATCAATCACGGAGAGCAACTACGAAGTGTACAGCTCCTACCTGTGAAGCATTCATATATTTACTGTACAGGTTCCTCAATGTAGTCGGTATAAACCTACAGTGAAATCACCCGACGCAGGGAATAAATATTGAGTATGACTTACCGGCTCGACAGTTGTCTGTTGTGAGAGGAAATGATGCCCAATGTATGGCTAACTAGTGTTGCCAGTATATAATATCAACATCACTGTTATACTGTCAACTGCGAGGGATAGGACGTTGTGTCTTTCACGCACCTCACATCTTCCTTCTCCCTTATTCTTTTTATGTTATTTTACTTTTGTGTGTCATGATTTGTCATTTCAATTTATTTTAATTTCTTCAATCAACGCTATAGAATACTTGAAATAGTGTGAACGGATTAAAAAAATGTACTGCTGCGTGCATTTTGTCTGATTACAATCCCAACGGTCTATACTGATCTGCATACTCTATCTATTCTTACCATTTGCGTAACACTTGTAAAACGGTTTATAATTCAGAAAGGTTTTTTGTAACTAGCATGATTTTTTAAAGGAACGAAAAATGGCGGCAAATTCTCTGGGTGATATCCATAAATGCAGTTCGATAATGCTGACGTAATATGTTTACATCTAAATTGGATGTCTACTTGCGGGAATGGACTGCCTTGTTTTGTATACTTTGGCTAGTGCCTATATATACCAGATGAAGCAATCATGTGGCATTCTCGAATTTATGTGAAAGAGAAGGAAGGATTTTGTAGAATTTCATTCACACACAGTTCATCTCTAGTATCTCGCTCTCGCATGTGAAAATGCGAAAATGGCATACCCTAGCAATAACAAAACAAACAACCCCCGCTCGACAAACCGTAATCCTCTTCCTATTGAAGTAATGATGTTGGTTCACTTGTATATATAATAATGGGCTAGATCTAAGTAAGTACTGCACGCACTCAATAGGTATAAGCAAGTACTGTACGCACTCAATAACACGCAACTGTCAAAATTGTTCATTGCTTGTGTTTTTTTATTCTTTTCTTGTTCCTGTATCATCTAAATTTCCACAGAGTCAAATTATAAATACTCGCATACAGAAAAACTTACCAGGAAATGGCAACGAAAATATCCGTAGTTTCTCCATACGCTGCACACCGGAACAAATATCCACGTTATTAACGGGAGAAGATACATACATTCCAACTATCTTAATAAGAAATGGAAACAGAATTGAAACCTTTCTTGGTGCAGGCATGTCAGTTGTGGATACATGATTTGAAAATAAATATACTGCTCGCTAAAACCTCTACTTTGAGTTATCCAGCTGATTATCATTAATGAAACGGTGTACAATGCTCTCCACAATGTAACGTTCGGTGTCAAATCCGGAACTTCCCCTAGTTTCAGACTGTCACTCGACCATTACAGTGACTATGTGCTCCTCCACGGTCTAATAGGGGCGAAAACCTTTGGATTTTCCTTTCCGCATTACTTTCTCTGGAGAAAACCCTGATGATTGAGTTGGAAGCTAATATGCTATCAACCCAACTCGCATTATCACTTCTGCAGCCATTCCAACTCGCCGACATTGGGTGGCTGCTCCGCCACCATTCTTTTGCTGAAGCGGTTGTCCCAACACGCAGCTTTCTTAGACGGTTGTCCCGACACGTCTCTTCCAAGCGGTTTCCCAACACGCGGTTTTCAGACGGTTGTCCCGACACGCCACTTCCAAGCGGTTTCCCAACACGCAGTTTTCAGGCGGTTGTCCCGACGCGCCATTTTTCCAAGCGGTTGTCCCAACATGCCTATTTTTCAAGCGGTAATTCCAACACGCAGTACCTCTGGCGGTTGTCCCGACGCGCCATTTATTTTCACAGACGGTTGTCCCAACACGCCATATTTTTAGAATTTCTTTTCTCTATGTCGGGTGATTTCACTGCATATTTAAATATCCGGCAGGATCGCCAATGTGAAGCATTCATATATTTACCGTACAGGTTCCTCAATGTAGTCGGTATAAACCTACAGTGAAATCACCCGACACAGGGAATAAATATTGAGTATGACTTACCGGCCCGACAGTTGTCTGTTGTGAGAGGAAATGATGCCCAATGTATGGCTAACTAGTGTTGCCAGTATATAATATCAACATCACTGTTATACTGTCAACTGCGAGGGATAGGACGTTGTGTCTTTCACGCACCTCACACTACCCAAGATCAAGCTCGATAGGTTTCGGAGGTCTTCAAATAGGCTTTTAAAATGATCGAACAAAAAGGCTTGACTAAAATCGCCTAGAAGGGCTTTAATTTTTCCAACTTTTCACGTCTAAAATAGCTTCCGGCATTCGGAATTCGGATTAGGTTTTAAAAACCTCTCTGTCCATAATACATATTTGGCTGCTCTTGCAAACGTAGTTAGTGGGCATCTGTTAGCAAAAGAAATAGGAGATAATCAAATTGTTTTCAAAACAAAATGTTTGACTTTCCCTTCGGTGGAGTATCCATCTTACCCGACTTGATTAGTTTTTTTTTCAACAATATTTCTGAAGTAAAAATGAGAAAAACGCTGATTCGCTGAACTGGAAGCTCTCACGTAACGAAAAATACCCCAAAATATACTCAATAACAATGAAGATCTTATTTTCTGCAGACGAAAATTTACATCGAGCTGCTCATTGTAGGATAGTTTTTTTGTTTTTATTTTCAATTTTTACAGAAGGTCAGCTAGGTGTACACTGGCAACACTGTTTTTTTCTGTAAACAAACTATTTTTTCGAGTCGTGTTTTATCCCGTTGTTTTTTTGTGTTTTCGTATCGTTTTATTATTGTTCACAAGTTCGTGTAGTACATTGGAGCTCCTCTGTTTCGTCTGCTCGTTTGTGTGCCGGTTCATCGCGCCGCTGAGTGTTTTTTAGAAGTTGAGTGTTTTTGTGCATATAGCTAATCAACAAAAGCGTACTACCGTCCACGCCGATTTTTCTTTCCGAAGCGACATCTGCTGGAAAGCAACACAACTCAAGCTATAATTATTTGAGTCAGCCATAAACCTAGCTAACAAGCACACGGTACACTAACTGTAGGCGCATGAAGATGGCAAAACAATGCAAAAAGTGCTCTGAACCCATAAATGGCATTGATATGGTTGTTTGTCGCAGTTACTGTGGTGCATTTTTCCACATCATCACCTGTTCGGGAGTATCGCGTGCACTGCATTCGTATTTCTCGACAAATAGTAAAAATCTTTTCTGGATGTGTGACGACTGTGCCAATTTGTTCGAAAATTCACATTTTCGTGTGATCTTAAATCAAGTCGATAAGGCGTCTCCACTTAATTCACTTTCGACTGCGATTTCCGAACTGCGCACCGAGATCAAGCAATTCCATTCAAAGCCAACTGCACACTTTTCATCAGCTGAAAGTCCTATATGGCCAACTATTGACCAACGAAGAGGTGCAAAACGTCCACGTGTTGTGGAATCTACCGTACGGCCTGAACCCTGTCGAATCGGAAGTAAACCCGCGATCGCGATCGTATCAGTACCGATCATCAAAAAAGACGAAAATAAAATTTTTTGGTTATATCTGTGCCGAATTCGTCCAGACGTCTCAGATGAAGTGATACGAGCTATGACGATAGCAAATCTTGAAATTGACTGTGACCTACCAGTAGTTAAACTCGTTCCTAAAGGCATTGACATCAACACGCTCTCGTTCGTGTCTTTCAAAATCGGACTTGACCCATCGCCCCACAACATGGCCTGAAGGATTGATGTTTCGAGAGTTCGAAGACAATGTGTCCCAAAAATTTCGGCAACCACTTATGACCCAGGACGCAATGAACTAAGCAATTTGGAGGCCCCTTATCCCCCCGTCACAGTCGAGCCTCTCCTGCCAGCGTTCTTCAGTCGTCCTGGACCTGTGTTTGGGTGTGGAGACGGGGACTTCCAGGGTGCGTCAACAGACAAGTACCCATTCAATTCGAACAACTCACTACCGGTAATGCCAATCGCTTCCAGTGCTTCTATGTCAGTGCGATCGACCAAAGCATATCGATACTTTCGACCACAACCCCTCTCACCGTAGCAACACCAAGACGCACGATAGAAAGTATGCAGGAAGTCTCCAATTCTCCCGAGTCAGTCGCGCCACCGTTGTCCGCCGTAAGTTCCAGTCAACAAAGTCGTCTTGGTCCTGACGTCGTGGTAGAAGCGGGGATCTTCCAGAATCACACATCAGGCGAGTACTTGGTCACAGGAACAAATGCTTTGTCTGATCAATTCCATTGTTTCAGTCCGACATCCAACGATTCTGGAGAAAACCTGATATCCGTGTATTATCAGAACGTGCGTGGTTTACGCACCAAGCTAAATGATTTGAGACTGCTGCTTTCCAGTTGTGACTACGATGTTTTGGTGTTTACTGAAACGTGGCTTCGACCTGACATCTGTGATGCTGAGGTTTCATCTGATTATAGATTATTTCGATGTGACCGTAGCGAACTTACCAGAGAACTCTCGAGAGATGAAGGTGTACTTGTGGCCGCTAAAATAAACCTCGAATGCAGCTCGTTCTCATTGCCAGGATGCAGTCAGCTTGAACAAGTTGTGGTTCGAGTCAAGCTACCAACTCGCACATTATATATCTGCTGCATATACTTACGGCCAAATTCAAGCACTGACAAGTACTTAGCCCATGCTGAAGCGATCCGCGCCATTTTTGATCATATCGATGACACTGATTTTGTTATGGCGCTGGGTGACTACAATCTCCCATACCTGAGATGGCAGTTTGATGAAGGTTTAAACGGATACAAGCCTATCAACACATCTTCAGATCAAGAGTTGACACTCATCGAATCACTGCTCGTTTGTGGACTAACACAGATTAATCGCTTCATAAACTCTAATCAGCGGTTACTGGATTTAGCCTTCGTCAATGCACCAGACGACATGGATATGATTGAACCTTCTCAACCTCTTCTAACAGCTGATCCTCATCATAAGCCGTTCATCATTTTGCTTGACGTTTGCAGCGGTGAGTTGCAAAAACCACGGAGCAACAAACCGATATGACGACTATGAACTTCAGACGCTGTGACTTCGAGTCATTAAATAACGCTATTGCTTCTCTCGACTGGCAAGCGATCTTGGTAGATAACTCGGTAGATTCAGCTGTATCAATCTTCTACGGTAAACTATCTGAAGTATTCGATGTGCATGTCCCGCGTGTACGACGTAAGCCTGACATATCAATGCGAAAGCCCTGGTGGACTGCTGATCTTCGCCATATGAGGAATGTGCTTCGGAAAACAAGAAAACGCTATTTCAAGTCGAGAACCACGGCTGACTGCATCACTCTTCGTAACATTGAAATAGCATACACGGATCTTCTCTCTGAAACCCACTGAATATATATGCATAGAGTTCAGCAAAAACTGAAGGAAAATCCGGCATTCTTCTGGAAGTATGTGAGGTTACTGAAAACGAATACAACGATACCGCACAATGTGGAATTTAACGGAGCTACTACTAGTTCAAATAGCGAAGCAGCCCAACTCTTCGCCAACTTCTTCCAGGTTGTTTTTAGCACAGCGATGCCCGAGATGTATCCAGGATGCTTTCGGCATATTCCAACGTACGACATAAATATTCCCTCAATCACATTCTCACCCGACGAAGTTCAAAAAGCGCTCGAAAATATTGATGTGTCTAAGGGAGCTGGAGTTGATGGACTGCCACCGCTATTTCTCTGGCATTGTGCCTCCTCATTGGCTTTTCCTGTTGCTTGTTTATTCAATAAGTCACTCTTTGAGAAGACATTTCCGAAGATTTGGAAAGCAGCTCGAATTGTTCCGATCCACAAATCGGGCAGTACTCACCGCGTCGAAAATTACCGTGGAATATCGATTCTATGCTCACTTAGCAAGGTTTTTGAAACCATGATTCATGCTATACTGTACAGAGCTGCGCACTCGCTGATATCAGAGGAACAACACGGATTTGCGTTACACTCGCGTTCTATTTGATGAAGTCGAGAACAGAAACCAGGTTGATTCCATTTACGTCGACTTTTCCAAAGCATTCGACACTGTTCCGCATGAGTACTTGATTGGGAAATTTAAACACATGGGTTTTCCAGAACATATAACTGGATGGCTACACTCATATCTCACCAACCGTGAAGCTGCAGTGTGCATCAACTCAGTTTGTTCCGAAAATTTTCCCATCACGTCTGGTGTGCCACAGGGAAGCGCGCTTGGTCCATTCGTCTTCATTCTTTTCGTGAATGACCTATGCTATAGACTGAAGTCTCCGAAGAAAATGTTTGCTGATGACCTAAAATTATATAGAACGATTTCATCTGTCCTCGATTGTCTTGTTCTGCTAAGCGACATCGATGAGCTCATGCTGTGGTGCCGTGAAAATGGTATGGCAATGAACATAACGAAATGTAAGATAATCTCATTTTCACGGCGGCTCGACAAAATCAATTATTTATACAAAATCGGAAACAACACGTTGGATTGGGTCGAGTCTAAACGCGATCTGGGCGTCACATTGGATTCAAAACTACGATTCCAAGATCATGTCTCAGCCACTACAGCCAAAGGATTTGCGGTGCTTGGATTCATTCGGAGACAGACTGTTCAGTTCACGGATGTATACACACTCAAAACACTGTTTTGCACACTGGTTCGCAGCATTCTTGAGTATGCAGTTCCAATATGGTCGCCATACCAGATAGTACAAGTTGCCAAACTAGAGCGAGTTCAGAAGAAATTCATTCGATATGCCTTACGACAACTTCCATGGAGCGATCCTGTAAACTTGCCTGACTACGCTTCGCGTTGCATGCTCATCGGTTTGGAAACCTTATCAGCTCGGCGACTTAAACTCCAACAAACGTTTGTATTCGATATCATAGAGAGTAATATTGATTGTTCGGAGCTGCTGCAACAAATAAATTTAAATGTACCAACACGAACTCTTCGTAGTTCTTCCCTAATCAATCTGCCATTTCACAGAACCAGTTACGGACAGAATGGCACATTTAACTCATGTCTGAGAGCATTCAACGCGGTTTGCCATGTCCACGATTTTGGAATGTCTAAGAATAGTTTTAAGGCTAGGATTAAAGACATAATTTAAGTTTCAGTCTGTACGATTGTAAATCGAAGACGAGGACAAATGAATAAATAAATGTCAAAGGTGACACCATATCGCAAGTTTGTATTTCTTCTTCTTCTTTGTTTTTAAGAGGCTTTAAACTTTTCAGTTCATTCACCTCTAATATGCAAGTTTGTACATCATTGAAATTTGAAATAAAAATGTAATTTGTCAATCATACATAGGTGTCCATCTTTCCCATCCTGTCCGTCTTTCCCGACTTTCTCCCGACTTAATCAGTGGTCAAAAATTAGAAGCCGAATATACCTGTACTCCCAGGTACCACTCTGTCTATACGTTCATTAAAGATCAGCATTATTATTCTACACCAAAATATTGATTGAACTTATATATAGGATAGGATCCAGAGTCAGTCTTGCGGACATCAGTCAGAATAAGTCGACTAAATTTAAAATATGGAAATCTGATGGCCTGGATTTTCACTACATTCACGCAAATTTTTTCGGTTTTTATCGAGACCCTTTATGTATAATAGCATTCTTTATTTCCATGAAATAATATTGTGGGTTTTAAAGAGTGAATCATCGTGCCACCGATTATCGAATGTTTTTCCAATATCCAACAACGCCATGGCTGATGTTTCGAAAAATCGACGACAAATGATGACATGGCTCATTCAAAATGTCTGTATTTCATTTCGGTATGTTTTCATCCGTTCAGAAGTATGTTTCCTAGAAACCTAATCAGTCAGTACTAATAATAAATATCCTCGGCTACACGATAAATGTTGAATCACCCTGAATGGGACACGCGACGCGACCTTGCTCATTCATAAATGCCAATGACGACATTCTAATTTTATCGCGTAATTACTAGCCGGCCAATCAGAACGGTTTTGAAAACACAAATAAAACATGAGGAAAACATGTTGGATTCAGGTCACTGTCTGCAACGGCATCGTTTTATCTTGTTTGTTTTGCTGTATGTGCCTTGGGATAATATTTTGCGCGTTTACGCGGGGATCTTAAATTGACAAATTCAAACTGACGCATTAACAAGACGCCGAAACATCGTTTATTCTTAGAATGTTCGAGAGTACGTTACAGTAAGTTGTTTGTACACAAGCTCTACGTTTGCGTTTATGTCTAACCCATTAAAAGCTGAAAATGAACGAAAATTAGCTATCCCATTTAAAACAGGCTCTAAGCTTCGATCTTATCTAAATCACAAATTTTCTGCATCATATTCACTAAGTGTAAGGCGTACTCCTTGATTACGTTGTTGCCGTTCGTAACGTCTTCGGCTGTGCTTGCTGGTCGCTTTTGAAGCGTTGCCCCAAACAAAGTTTTATAGTTTGAAGCCATCCGATCGGATTCTGCTTTTTTCTGGCCGGTACCTGCAGATATCAAGCAAAGCTTGGCCAAGGTTTTCAGTATCACCTGGAGACGTTTTTCGAAAAGTTCCAGCAATTTATGGATCTCCTCGCAATTGAAGTTGTTATTCGTGGCGCTGGTGGCGAGAGATTTTGTCATGGTGAGGTACTCGATCATAGCCCGACTTTGTTTGCACAAAGCTAGCGCACCCTGCAGATGCCGCAGTTTGTTCGGAATAGTTTGGGCTAACTCACACTGGTATTCCTGCAGTGCAATACGCTCCATTTGTATCTGGAGGTATTCCTGTGGCTCACCAAGATTCTCGAAGATCTTTACCGCCTTCTCGTAGTGTAGTTTGCACAGCTGAAGGATGTTTTTGCGACGCGATTCCTCGATGACTGAACGGAATGAGAAGTGGTAGTACGAGGCGATCCTAAACACGGAACAAAAGTTTGTAATTATACTTTCGTACTTATGATTTTCTGCTAGATTTATACCTATGGTGAATCAACGCTGCTCTGAATGAGTATAACACCTGCTTTGGGCCGCTCGCTTCTTGATCGCAGATTTTCAGCGCCTTCTGGAGCATCTCGACCACTTCCTGCTCGACCTCCTCCGGGTTTTGCGATCCATCTTTGTGGCTAATTGCACTGTAATCCTGCAATTGCTTGGCCAGATTGAACGTTGCGGTTGAAAGTTCCCAGGTTACCAATGACCAAAGGTCGGGGTTTTCCTTTTTCGAGCCTAATATTCCTAATGCTCGCTGATAGTGTGCAAATGCCTCGTGGTAAAATTTCTTTTGTAGTTGGACGTTGTTAGGACTGAAAATAAAATATATAAATGAAAATTACATTATATTCCCTTCATTCTGTTATAATTTCAATAACGCAAAAAAAGGAAGGAAAATGTTTGAAGTCGCATCAGAGTTGAGGTACCAAATTTGAGGGAGATCCGTCATCATAGCTGCATCTGCGTATTTTCCTGGCGATGTTCATGTGGTTCTCACTCGAGAGGATGGGCGTTCGTAAAATATCAGTACTTTGCAAAAAAAATATTCATCTGTGTGTTGGGGGTTTTGTACAAGCGAAAGCATGGATGAGTGCATGCTATGTGTTCACCGAGTGGCGGAAGCAAGGCGGAACACAGTCTTGCAGCCTGAGTAAGAGGTGTACACGATAGATCACATGAAGTGTACATACGAAGCGATCGTAGAATGGCGAAAGCTTAGCGGAGGATCGTAAGAACTTTTGAAACAACCTAATACAGCAGAGAAGTCAACAGAAATCATCATCGGTTGTGATACCAACGCTTATCTTGTTTCGTTTCGGGCCTAATCAGTGGCGTAGTGTACGGGGAGCGAGATGACGGTCCGTCTCGGGTGTCCCCTCAGAGGAGTGACATCAAGACCCTGGTACCGCCAATCACTTCTTATGTGCTCGAATGATGCCAACAATAAATAAATGTTTCTATGGTGGTTAGACACTCCTCCCCTCTCTTAGGGGATGTTGCCATACAAATGAAATACAAATTCTGCATAACTCGAGAACTAATCAAGCCAATCGAAACAAATTTGGCAGTCTTCAGAATGCAACTCGGTGCTAATGTGCAACAAGTTTTTTGTACCCAGTTGAGCTCCCACTCCTTGCGCACACATGCACTCTGGCGAATGAGCACGCTCCGAAACACAGATGAAATGTTTGGTTGTCAGCGCCGTGGGCGCAAGTCCAGTTTTAAGCTGAGTTTTACGCTGAAATTCGTGCCGTGCCTACGCGCCGTGCTGCGCGCTTGAATCTGGGTTGCTTTCTCTGTTGAGATATTTTTCTTCACACAAACGTATACGGTTCTCTAAGTGGAGGCTATCATACAAATGAAACACAAATTTCTGCATAACTTGAACACTAATCAAACAAATCGAGAAAAAAATTGGGATATGAGGGTTTTTGAATACGAGAAATGTTTATATGATGGTATGACACTTCTCCCTCCGCTGGAAAGGAGAGGGGCCCCCGTAATAATAATACACATATTTCAAACAAACATATTCCAAGCTGAGAGAGAGGAGCCAGCTCACTTTTGTTGTGATCACCCTTATGTCAGCGCGAACCAGTCACAGTGAACCAAGGGGAAGTATTGAAATATGTAGAAAATTTCAACATGACATTTTTTTGCAAGACATTTTATGTGAAAATAATTTTGACGTCGGACTACATCTTTCATTTCTATACTGGGGTGTAAGTTCAAAGCTTCGAACACAAGAGTGTTACATTGGGGAAACAAGATTTTGAGCAATGAAACCTCTTCGCCGGTTGAAATAAATGTAATGATAAGCGCTTCATTCGAAGCATAAAATGTCTACGTGTTATATGTGTGTTACTTATTGATCCAAAAACTTGTTTCAATAGCTAAAAAATTGCTTTGAAAGCAAGCTATTGGAATCACAAAAATCTGTATATAAGGTATATAAGGTGCCAGCTCGGAAATCCACTCAATTATAATTGTACAGCGGTTAGATCATTTTGGAACAGTTACTGATGCAAAAAAAACAAACTTGCTACTGTGAAGAAGGCGACCAGCAAGAAGAAAGCTGCTGATACTGCTGGTGTGGCTGCCCGAAAGCAAAAGTCAAACAAATCTTCAAAAATCGCTGCATGCAAGCCGATAACGCCGAAGTCATAGAAATCAGTAGCAGCTTCGAAAAAAACTACCATAGCCACACATAACGCACAACACGAGAGAAAACAAGATAGTGTTTTCAGCAAATCAAATCCAGTTCTTTTCAGAAAGAGTTTATCGAATACCGCGGCCAAATACATTATTTTTGTAATTTATTCGATCAACGTAAGATTACATCTTTCGAGCACTTATTAGGGGTACAATGAATCTTGAGAAAGACAATTCATTCCGGCTCGACACTCACACAAACAATGTTCACTCATCAATGTCACAAAAGGGAAGTGGGTGTTGTGAGGGAGAGCAGAGTGAGCGCTGCATTTATGTCGACTGTTTGAAAGCGACAGTTATGTTGTCTATGGGAAATGGTATACAGATTAAATCACAAATAAAGGGGAGAAAGAATCTTGACCCTTTTAGTTTTGTGGACAAGACCAATTGGTTCACCTTCACTATCGGTCAATTCGATTGGATCTTCAGTGATACTATTGCCTTGATTAGCGACCTGCATGTCAAATTTAAAATTTGCATATGAATGGTCCATCAGTGATGGGCAGGAATATCATGGCAAAGATGACGAGAGACTGGTAAGATAATTCTCATCTTCATCCGAATCGTGATCACTGCCTGTTAAAATTGCAGACACAGCATCCTTTTTAGTCAACCTATTATTATTTTCATCGGACACAAACAAAATTCCCTCAAAATGCACCTGAGAGAAATCAATGTTAACTCTTTTAATTGGAAGATTAGCACTTATTTTATATATTCCACATATGTTGCATATTCAAATTGCATCGGAGAATATACAATCATCGCCCACATTGCAAAAATCGATTCACTGAGCTTGCAGCAATAAATCAAACTGGAACCAGTGAAAGAATGAATGAAAGAATGAAAGAATTCGCGAAAACTGAATGAAAGATCGGAAAAAGTCACAAATGAGCCCAAAACACCCATAAATTCACAAAAGATCTCCACCGACAAACAAATCATAAAAAACAGTTTGCTTCTTATTTCGGATATTGTTTTAGTAATCATCGAAATAATTATATAGAACAACTATATCGAAATTATCAAAAGTAAAAAAAAAAATGTTGGAATGGGCCGATGCTGATGGAAGCCATGATGTGGGCTGACCTGGTACATCTTTTATTATTTTCTACATGATCCTTTTTATACCCCCCATATATTCCTGTTAGACACAGTCCTACGTCAAAAATCAAATCGGGGATAAAAACGCACAAAAGTACTCACAAACAAAGGATCACGTCAAGTTTGAACACTTTTCTCACAAATGAATGACAACAACTTGCTTGATTGAAATTGTCAGATTGGAATTTTCTTGATGATGATGCGTAAGAAGAATAAGAAGAAAACAATCTATCTGTCATTCAGCTGGCTCCTCTCTCTCAGATTCCAAGCAAACATGACAATTAATTTTTTTCGGAAAACTCTGAAGGAAAAACGGAATATGGGAAAATTCAATTCGCATATGTTCTACAATTAAAGTAAATGATTTTGGTTTGTCCGGTCGAAAATATGATCATGGTTTGTCCATTTTTTTGAATGCTCTAATTCAGCACACCTTTGTCAAATCAAGTATTCGAATGTTTCAAAACATATAAATAAAATTGTCTTTTTTATGATTTCACATGTTTTAAAGGATTATAAAATACACCATCTATTGGTGTCAATGCGCCCCTCATTCGAGCTAACTTTTGATCGATGACCAGATGATTATTTGGCACGTATTCAGACCTTTTCTGGATTATAACACTTACAAATATTATGAACATCATTCTTGCACACCATTTGTATCAGATTTACATCGCTAAATTATTAAATTAACGCATTTTGATGAACTAAATTCTGATCATGTGTTGTTCAATTCAATAATGTTGTTTTGTCCACATGATTTCTATGGCAACCGCTTGGCGCGCTGCAGTTTGTTTATTGTGTCTTTCGCGTATAGCAGTAAAGTTTCTCTATGTTGAGTGCGTTGAGGAGAATTATTTTAAAATGCCCGAGAAAATGCAATATTCTGAAGAATGCCTCAATTATTAATGGATCAATATGATGACGATAAACTCAAGCAATGATAAATGCAACATAAACTTGAAAATTCAAATGTTTTCATTCAAAAGAGGCGATTTCTAAAGCCGGACAAACCATTATCATTTTTTGGGCAAACCATGATCATAATTCCTCTTTGAGGAAAATCGTTAAAAACATACAAATTTGAATAATTTCAACGAATTATGGTAGTATTAGCAACTAGAGACTTGGGACTTTTCAACAAACCCGAACTCGGATCGATAATATATTTGATTTTCATAAAGAAAAATCGATTTGCATTTACTAGTTGCGTAAAAACACCCCAAATCGGACAAACCAAGATCATTTACCCTACAGCGTTGTTAGTCCATTTGATGCTTGCGCTAACGAAATTGATCTTTGTTCAAAAGTCGAAATGGATTTCAATTCGATAAAACGCATTCCTAGAACCTCTTCTATCTACATAAATAAAAGTGGCCGAATGTGTTGATACATGTTATTTGCAAGTGGTTGAAATATCTTGAACGAGAATTGTGTCTGAAAATAATCTGATATAATAATGATGAGTTTTGGTAGATGTACTAGGATTTTTATAGTAAAAGATAATTTTAAAGGGTAGGTTAGAAGATCAATCAAAGAACAGTTCTGCGATTGTACCCATGAACATGCGCATAGTAAGAAAACGTGAAGGTGATAACGAAAAATAAATTTTGGTCGGGACGAAGTTTACCGGGTCAGCTAGTAATAAATAAACGTCGCTCGTCAGCGATAGGTGATATTGTTCAGTGACGAACTTCACTATGGAAAAGTTCATGTAAAAGAATCTTTCTTGTTTTTCTTCTTCTTCTTCTTTTTGGCTTTAAGAGGGTTTAAACTTTTCAGTTCATTCGCCTCTGGTCACTTTCTTGTTTTTTTCCGTTTTGAATGGGAAAAGGTTACTGATTTGAGTATCGATTTCCCTAATTAAAATGGAGAGTGGCGGTTTAAATTTCATGAAGTACCGTCCACGATATTTTGACAACGCTCCAACCATGTCAGTGATAAATGGATGAGTTCAGACTCTGTAGAGAAAGCAAAAAAAAAGCAAAAGCCGTATTTATAGGGTTTGTAGATCCTTCTATGAATTTTTGAGGACGAAATGCTTTTTTCTGTTTGAAAACCCACATTTTAGAATTGCTGAATCTGTTCACTCGTTTTTCCCTGTTCAAACTCATCTCTGAAATATGATTCTGAGCCAGGTGTGGTGGGAAAAAGTAGTTGCAAACTCGATGATGTGTGTGATCATTACTGTGTTGTGAAACCTATTTATGCGAACTACGACGGGCTGATCACAGCCAATGGAGTTTCATGCGATACTGCCGAGAACTCGAATACTACATCGAGTTCACAGTCCCTTCTACCAGCAGTTTGTGATTTCAGAATTCTATGTCATCTGTACATCTGTTATAATATACTACGTGGAATAGATCTGGTTAGCAGGATCAACATCCATTTGGGTGGGAACACACCAATCGGCGAAAGCATTCAACTGTCCTTCAATTAGCAGATTTACGTCATTAAGGTAGATTAGAAAAATTAACGGACCCAGACGGACCTTATGGTATGCCGTACGTAGCAGCTAAAAAGAGAGGAGTGGCAATCACAAATAACGACGGCTAGTCGACGGCCAGTCAAGAACAGAATTTATGTGATACGCTCCAACTATAACATTTTACATTCCCCAATTGATGGCTGAAGTGGAAATAAATTATTTTAAAATAAATAACAATGTGTCTTCGCCCTCATCAACAGTATTCCTACCAGAAAAACATCACGCATTAGCAAATATTGAGAAGATGATTGTGAATTGTGAACACAAAATAATAACTCTCAGCTTACTTACCAATCTCCAATTAAATGTATATGCGCCCGGAAGCGCATAAATCGGCCCATATTGCAAAGCAAAAACGCTAGATTGGCCGAATCGTCAACCGCCTCGAACAAGCCAACTCCTTTCTGTAGCGAATCGTAGGATTTCTTTGCAAGCACTTGATATAACGGTTCAATTTTACACTCCTGCTGACTCCTGGCCGCTTTCTCAAACACTTCCCTCTCAGCCTCTGGCAGCTCCCAGAAGTTTTGGTATTCTTCCTGGGCCCAGTGCATATATTTAACCCCAAGTTCATTGCGAACGCTGCCCAACCGTCTGTTCAGTTCGCTTTTGGCATCGCTTGAGGCACATGCAATTGCGGCTTCATAGCAGCCACAACTGGTAATCATCAGCTGTTCAACGTTGTCCGTTGGTAGTGGTAGGGATTGTTCTACGTCGCTTCCAATATCCTTCACTAGCTCTCCCATGATGAGTTGATCTACCCGACTTTCCTCTTCAAACTCTGCCAAATACTGTTGAATGTTTTCCCACTTCTTGGCGATCTGGAAGAAGCAGTCGCCTATTCGTCCAAGCAAAAGACTGCGCTGCGAAGAAACGCAGGAAATGTGCTTCGTGACAACTTGCTGACATCGGATGGCATAATAAATGCAGCGCAACGATGTTCCGTATCGTTCCTGGGCGTAAAACCTTTCCGCGAGAGTGGCATAGGTGAGACATGCTTTTTCAAACAGAAGCACCTTCAAATGTACGTTCCATGACTTTATGACTCCTATCTCACCCTTCAGCAAGAGTGATCTAGCGTCAATCTCATTGGAACTTCCGTCAGCGATTATAGTTTTTTTTTCCACCTTGCGTTTTGATTTTTTCTTCGCCGTTTTCCTGCTCGATTCGTTTTCTTGACAGCCTCTAGAATCTGCCTTCCAGGCCATCGGAATTGCTTCGTTTGGATTCGCCGACCTGGGTTCTGGATTCAATGGACTGTACGGTAAGGGGATTGGATCATCCGATTTCGCCAAATTGGGGTGAGTTTCTTCATGGTAAATCTTTCTCTTTTCCTCCTCCTTTTCTTTTTCGCGATTTTTCTGTTCTTCGCTGCTATCAAAATATTGCAAGCAGTTCAAACCATCCGCTATGTGGTACAGTGCCGATTCACAGCGCTCTTCTATTCCTCCAATCAGAGGAGGAGGTCTCGAATTGTACCTCCAACAATCACTGCCATTGTATTCCTGCAGTGTTTCCTCAATAGTTTTGATCGCTGTCTCCAAACGGTCACTAATGTGTTCATCATCTGAGTATTGATCCGGTTGGGAGGAAGCACTGGGCGTTTGTTGACCGAATGGTGTTTGAGATTCATCTTCCTCATCATCAATCGTTGTGTTAAACTTTGGGGAACCCGGATCAATTTCCGCCGGAATATATAGATCAGACAGTATATAATGAGACGACGTCACTATCTGTGGATATCTCTCCTTTGGCAACAGTTTAATGCAATTATCCAGCAGGGTTTTGATTGCGCCGGCCTTGGTGGCGGAAATTCCCTCCGGAGAATTTTTCATGTTCCGAGCCACGGTGTACAGCAGCATCGCCACCGGAATAGTGAACGGATTATTTTGATCATCATCTTCAACGCCCTCTGTGCTCGTCTCCGGTGGACATGGAGCAGTATTCTTGCATAAAGTCGTCAGATCATATAATTTGACTACTTCATCATTTTTCGCCTTAAACAGCCAGTATGTATGGCCAGCCTTGGTTGCATTCGCCTTCAAAAATGCCAAGATATTCTGGGCTACGTTACGTATGACTTTCGGAGAGAACTTTGAATTTTCCAGGTATGGAAGATCTTCTGTTTTGATCAGTTCATATCTGTAATATGTTCAAAGCAAAAAAAAACATTTTATGCAATCGTTCGAAACTCCCATACCGTACTCGAGGTTTACCTTTGAACGATTCCATCCAGGTGGTAGCACATAACAACTTCCGGCACGTTACACATCAAATTGTCTAGCCAATAATCGATTCCAGTCAGCACGTTGATAGGTTTCGATTCATCTCTCAGACGGAGGCTAATACAGGGACGGTTTGCGCCGCCAAAAATCGGCATATCGGTACCGATCAACATCCGGATGTCCTCGAATGTCCACACCACATTCCGATTAAAAATATGTTTAGTCTGACGAGGATCTGGGCAGTTTTCTTCCTCATCCGGCTCAGGCAATACTGGTCCAGCCAACGGGAGAGGTTTATATTGCTGACAATCGTCATCTTCGAGCAATTCCGAACTGTTCCCGCCCAGTTCCTCCTCCGCCTTTAAACTATAATATAAAAACTTCGAGGTCAAATACTTTTGTGCCAATGCCTCTCTGGATTTGGTGTGGATGAATAGTTTTTTCTCGTTATCACTTAAACTGTTCAAAATATTTTCATAGATGAAAGATCTTAACCAACGCCACTCGCTCTCTTCGTGACGCATCAAATACTTGGCAACATCGAACTCGTCTATCAGTAACGTATTCTCGATCCGGTGAACAATCATCGAGATAGCACTCTTTCTCGAATACGGCAATTTAAGTAATCTTTTAATGTTCTCGGCGTCCGACACTACATCTACTCCACCAACGCAATCAGGAAACATGTTCGCCATCCGGAAGCTATTGAACCCGCCCTGATGGGATAAGAACTGCCCCAAACCGTACGAATTGGCCGAATTGCTCAGCCAGTTCGATGGGGGAAGATTCAAGTCGGTGTTACATTTCAACCTTGCGAATGGGGCTGTACTTTGCACGTTCAGAAAACGTACAATAGTTTTCGATTTTATCTGATCCTTTTCGTACGGTTGTGAGTTTGTATTTTCCTGGTTGCGGTGATCCACGATCGACGAGCAGACTTCAATATCGGTGTCATCCATCTGTTGGCAACTTTACTCTGTTCATCTGTTTTTGCTGATGGAATATAATTCGACTTACCTCGCATCGAAGACTGGCTACTGATAAAAGTTTATAACAAATTTAAACAGCATAGAAAGTTCTGTTACATTCCTGTTGTCAATTCTTACTGGAAAGATGTGCAAGCTTCTAGATAATTGACCAAGTCGTAGCGGCCTTCGCAAAACATCAGACGGAAAACAGTTGTTTTTGACAATTGTCGAAAAACATCACATTTTAACACAGACAACAAATCAATAGATTAAAATCAGGATTGTGCTCAAGATGAATAGAAGTATAACTACCAGCCAATATGCCATATCCACTTTGCAACCATTTTGTACAGTGACTCAAACAAAATGGTTGCAGAGTGGATTTGGCAAACTCAAATCGTACTCCACCATGCTCTTTTCCCTTCTTTTGAGGCCAGGCGCAAATTGAGACGCGTATAGCGCGAGTAACTTGGCGCGATACAGTCCCTGTTTTTGTGGCTAATGAAAACAGATAGAACGGCGCAAATTGACGAGGAGACGCGGGATGGCCCAGCGCTCGTGAGACACGACTCGCGTGACGCTGTGGCTGAACCACAGTTTCTCGTGCTTGTCGTGCCGGCTATGATGGTTGTGTTGGTGAACAATCATATAGCACCGTGAGTCTGGCACTGTATGGTTGCGCCGGTCGGGTTGTTGAATTAGTAAATAAATTAGAGGCGAATGAACTTCAAAGTTTAAAGCCTCTTAAAAACAAAGAAAGAAAAAAAGTAAATAAATATATCGCGCAACTCTGTGAGGATCAGATATTGTAGGCACGTTGTTTATACCAAACTGCGAATCAATATGCGCACTGCCACGTTACGTTCATGGCACATATGAGTCGTGTTGGCCGTCTCGTATTAGCTCACGAGCGCTATACGCCTCTCAATTTGCGCCTAGTCTGAAGGTCGAAAACAAGCTTTCGGAACATTCTATTTAGAAAAAGTCATAATGTCATATGAGAGTTAAAAGGTTTGCTATCTGGTTCCATAAAAATGAAACACAAATTTCTGAGAATTAATAAATAAAACAAAACCAAATTTGACACGAGGAGGTTTAAGGATGCAATAAATGTTTCTATACTGGTTAGACACTCCCCCCTCTCAAAAAGAGGGGGGGGGGTCGGTTGAGCTACCATACAAATGACACACAAATTTCTGCAAAACTCGAGAATTTATCAAGCAAATGAAATGGAAGTTTTAGGTTGCAATAAATGTTTCTATGGTGGTTAGAACCTCCACCCCCCACTCTAAGGAGGGACTGCCACACAAACGAAACACAAATTTCTGCATTACCCGAAAACTAATCAAGCAAACTGAGCCAAATTTGGCATGTGAAGGCTTTAGAAGACACGAAACATTTCTATGGTGAATAGACACTCCTAGTAAACTAGTAAACTAGTAAACGCGCTGCGTTGCGATGCGGAGCTCATTGCGTGCTATGACATGCTGATCGTTTCAGATCGCGCGTTTTTTATGCTTCATTCAATTACATTCCACATGTAAACAACCCAGCATAAGAATGCCAGATATGATGACACATCTTCATTCTGTAAACAGTTGAATTGTGAGATATTTAATTTGATAATAAATTGTATTTTTCTCAAAAAAGCTCCTACCGAAAATCTAAATTGAATGTACAGCAATGAAACATTGGGCCTGATCACGAACGTCACTTCACGGTGAAAACAAAACGAAGTGCATATAATATTACATACAAATCATTACGTTATCACCGTGAAGTGACGTTCGTGATCAGGCCCATTATTTTCTCAGTGACATTTGGTTACTTTTTCTCTCAACTACCCAATTTTCATTTTTGTTCGATGAGTTCGGTTCGGATATTTATAGATAAATTGTCTTGCAACCGTCACTCGCAGCAAAACACTCCACACATGGTAGGAAAATGGTCTGAGGAGGTGAAATAATACAAAGCATATGCAACGGAGCTCTGTACAACGTCAAACGGGCTTTTTCAAGGAGAAAGAATTGTGGTACCAACATCTCTGCGCAGCAGAATCATGGAAATAGCGCACGAGGGATATCCGGGGGTCGTGGTCATTAAGAGACGTCTTCGACAGAAGGTTTGGTGGCCGGGAATGGACGCGGGAACCGAGTGAATCGTCAGGAGTTGTAAGGATTGCACTATTGTATCATCGATGGCGAACGAAGATTTCAGATAAGCCATAGGTCCACATTGCGGTGGACTTCATGGCTCCATTACCCTCAAGTCTCAATCTTCTAGTTTTGATTGATTTTTTCAGTAGATTCATTGAGGTGATTATAATGAAGGAAATTCCGAAGAGAAATACAATTCTAGCACTGCACGAAACCTTCTGCCAATATGGCATTCCCGAATCTATCAAGTCGGACAATGGGCCTCAGTTCATAAGCGAACCTCTGCAGAATTTTTTGTATGGAATTCGGAATCAAGCTACGGAAGACAACACCATACTGGCCTCAAGCTTACGGGGAAGTTGAGCGCGCTAACAGATCATTGAAAAAACGACTAGAGATAAGCCAAGAATCGACTAAAATGGATTGGAAGTGGGACTTACGGATGTATCTTCTTATGTATAATTCTACTCCACATTCTACAACGGGAGTTGCACCCTTGGCACTTATGTTCGGTAGAGTGCTTCGGAATAAACTACCAGCATTCCCGTCGGAACCGAAATAGTCAGTCGAGGAGGTACAGGATGCAGATCGGGAGAAAAAATTAAAAGGTGCAGAGTATGCTGATCGTAGAAAGAAAGCTTGTCCAAGTTCGCTAAAGGAAGGAGACGTGATGGTAGCGAAAAGGATGATAAAGGACAACAAATTCTCATCTAATTTCAGTCCTGAGATCTTGAACTTGCTTGTCTGTTCTTACCTGATTCATTTATTCATTTTCTCTCGTTTACATGTTATTCTTGTATTTGTGAAATTTACACTTCGTTGTCTCTTCTGATATAACAGATATTATAAGATGTACACTTCATTGTCACGTCTGATACCACAGACACTACAGGTATGACACCCCTTCCTCTTCTAGAATGGAGAGGGGGTCCCATAAAAATAATACATATATTTCAACTAAACATGGCAATTGAAATTTTTCGGAAAACTCTGCAGGAAAATGGGAAAATTCGGAAAATTCAATTCGCATATGTTCTACAATTACATATTGACAAGCGTTTTTAGTCCATTTGATGTTTGCGCTAACGAAATTGATCTTCGCTCAAAAATGGAAATGGATTTTAATGCGATAAAACGCACTTCTATCTATATAAATAAAAATGGGTCGCCGAATGTGTTGATAATAGTAAACCTCGAGAAAGGGCATGTCCGATTTAGGGCTGTTTTTATTCAAACATTTATTCCATGTAACGGAGAACCATGGTATTTGCAAGTAGTTGAAAAATCTTGAACGAGAATTGTGTCTGAAAATAGTCTGAGTTTTGGTATAAGTACTAGGAATTTTATTGTAAAAGGTAATTTTCAAGGGTAGATTAGAAGATCAGTCAATGAGCAATTTTGCGATTGGACCCATGAACTTAGTCGAAAAACGTGGATGTATTATAGAGAAAACATATTTGAAATGGAAAAGGTAATTTTTTTTATAATTTGTACTTTCCGAGAGTTTATTCAACCTTTTATTCAACCCAATGTGAATTTTTATTGGACTAACAACACCTAACACGATATGTAGAGCATATGGGAAATCACTTTTTCGAGTATTTCTTCACTTTTCCATTTTTTCTCGCCGCCTTTTCTTGGGTGAAAATGAACACAACAAAACAGACAGCTTAAACCGGACGACCCGTTCTCGAGCGGGAACACACCATGGTTTTTATTTATGAAAATTTAAAAAAATCGTTTTATATTTCAAGTCATTTTAACACAACTGCTACCATATACAATTTTACACTTACATTTTTGCTAAATTTTTCACAATACACGATCGGTCATTGATATGAAATTTCACGAAGCAACCCACATTAAAGTTCCAAATTTAAATTTTATTTGCTAGAATTAATCGTATAACTAACCTTACTTGCAACATAAAAATGCTCCCGACTTGCATATATTTACAATGCGATTTCCCCGGGCCACCTTGGTTTTGATGTCTCTTTTAGAGAACACATTTCGGTGGGAACAAAAGTTGCCTCTACTTTGATGTATTTGCACTGTCGGTTTCTCCGTATCTTCAATTTCGACCAATCAGAACGAGGTATTTCCGTTTGGAGATTTTTTGATTGTTTGATAGTTCGTTTCATATAATATATTATTTTATTCATTGTGATGAATTTTTGTGCTCAGATCGATTGATGCAAATATCTCGTAACTACAGGTAAAAACTTATCAATAATATGTCGTTACCGCCGCATGTGTCGTCAATCTGAAGTGGGTATTTCCGTTAGGATAGGGGTTAAGATTTTTCAATTGTTCGATTGTTAGTTCCATGACATGTATTATTTTATTCAATGTAAAAAATTGTTATGGAGTGCCGAGTTCGTTTGACGCAAACATTTCATCAATCTATTATGAAATGACTGAGCAATAAGCGTTTGAAATTGGACAATTTGCACGATGTGCTCGATTTTCGATTTTCAATTTGTACCCCAATATGTTCCCAAAAGACGTAATCCTACGTCAAAAAAATCAGTAACTCCAATTTGATTTTTCCAACTAGCATGAAACACATTAATGTTTTACTGGTAGAATGTTATTTCCGTAGATGTGTCCAAATTTGATATTTTTGGCTCCGATGGTTGTCGTTACGTATGGAGCAAGCCAACGATGAATTAAACATAAAAAAAATCTGAAAGCAACGTTTAAACACGGTGGTGGTAGAGGCATGGTATGAGGTTGCAGGTATGGGCAAATTGGTTTTTATCGATGGTGAATTGGATCAGAATGTTTACTTGAACATCCTGAAGGAAAATGAAGCAAAATGTCAACAAAATGGGATGGAATCAAGGATTCAAGTTTTGCTATACTAATGATGGAATTCAATTATTCTGTAAACAGACAGCAAACCTTTTAACTCTCATATGATACTATGACTTTTTCTAAATAGAATGTCCCGAAAGCTTGTTTTCGACTTCCAAAAGAAGGGAAAAGAGATCTGCATGGTGGAGTACGATTACGAGTTTGAGTCACTGTATGTCTATTGTGTTCTGTTTATAAACAAAACACAATACGTTGTTTATAAAAAATTTGCAACACGATACGACCATTTGCATTACAGATAATGTTCAAATCAAAAGTGGCTGTCCACATATCACGTGAAAAACTTTAGGAAGGGTAGAGGGTACGAAAATGTCCATGCTTGTCCACAGTGAGAGGAAAGTGGTTTTGGATAATGTCCACGTGGGTACTTGAAATATTTATTTTTAAATATTACATTTCCGTCTATAATCAAAAAGTATTCTCAAGAATTTCGTAACATTCCGTCCCCCTCCTCAGTACTCTGTATTTAACAATGAAAGGATTGACTTGTCTGAGAGTGCTGCCGATAATGTTGTTTTTATTTGGTTCACTGTAGCCGACAGGCACTACCCAAGTTTTGTGTTCTGTAACAGCGGGAGACCATCATTGATGTTTAGATGAACTGTGGCCGGCTTGAGCATTCCGAAAAAAAAGTTTTTCTCGATATTTAACTTATCTTAGTGGGATGATGAATCTGCTTATCATATAAGTTAACGGCATCAGGAATTGGGGACTAACTAACGTCTATCAGTTTGATCGGCAATTGAACGAGTTAAAACTATGAAATATAACGCAACATTTATATAACTTGAACAGTGTCATAATATCCATATCGTTTTTCATTTATTCCACTGCTGTCTTGTCCCGAGATTCGCTTTTCTTCGATAAATTCCAATACTTTTTTTCAAACGAATCTCTTGATTTTATTGTATGAATTTTTGAAAACTCTAACAACTGCTTACGTCGGTTTTAATAAAAAGCCCCGAGATTAGATTCACAAGTGATATCTTTACATTGATTAAAGGGGAGAGAAAAAAAAAACAAAACAATGCAAATCAAATAGAGTTTCCCAGGAAATTTTGGAGAAAAATAAATTATTTGATTACAAATCGTTACTATTACTAAAGCTAGCATTTTTATCAATAAAAACATAGAATAGAAAATAGGTTCAAATTTGGAATGGAATTTATGCGCAAACGGGATAGAATCAATCTCAAAAAATAACTAACTCCATCCTGTGAAAAGCTGTGCCCTAAATGTATAGGCAGATGACCCAATTCCAATCAGTTTATGGATGAGGATGGTTTTATGTATAATGTGTACCAGATATGCCAGTTGAAATTGTTCGATTAATGTTTTAGATGTTGCTAGCAGGGTTTTATATATATCTTCGAATTAACATGTCATTTCTTCATTCCACATTAAACTACAGAAATATTTTAGTGTCATTCTGCAAAAAAAAATTTGGTTATTCAGTGTCATTGTCGAGTTTCGTGACGAATAAATAACATTTGGGGCATTCGTCAGCTTCGTTTTTCTCTCCATTTGAAGAAAAACGTTCGGAGCAAATCATTTACTTGTTATAACGTTGTTTCAAAAACCCTAAGCGCAATACTCATGGCTTTCAAAGTGATATTTCTGCATGACAACGCATCTCAGTGCACACCGTTAAAGCCGTAAAGGACACATAAAAACCTTCAATTGGGAAACATTATCGCACTCGCCACATTTTCTAGAATTGGCCCCGTCAGATTTATATATATATATATATCTTGGTTGGTGGAAAAATATCATATTTATTTTGAAGCAATGTATCTGTTTGTCTTTTGACAAGTGACAGCGTAAATAGAATATTCTATTTACTCCGGCAAGTGGGCAGTTTTATAACCTGTAAGTAAACAAAAGCATTGTTTTGTAAACAGTTAATTTTCGCTTTTAATGTCTACAACATCCAAAGTAGTTTTTCTGGGAGCTTGTATAAGCTCCCTAGGCGTAATTGGCTATGTCCATTTCAAACAAAATTATGATAGGTTAGTTATTTTGAAAAAATATTTTTAAGAAATTTTATGAATTATATTTCACAGAGCTAAACTTCACGAAGGAGTTTTGAGAGATATACAACGGCAACAACAGAGAAAAATTGAAAATACGTATACTTTGCAAAAACAAATTGAGCTCACCAAACAACTGAAACAGGAACTAGAGCAGAGGGAACAATCAGCGTTACAAAACACAAATTAAATTTGACGATTCTTAAATAAAATATTTGAAAACTTATTTCGATAACATTTCTTTATTCTGTTATTAATTTAAAAATATCTCAGTCAGTGATATCCGAATAATGAAGATTTATTCTGATGGCTGAACTTTGTAACGGCGACCGCCCTCATGGAAACGTTGACGTTCTGCCTCTCTGAAGGCTCTCTTCTCGGATGGTGTCATCCCAGTAGCCTTTCGAATAACATTCGTACGAGCTGCGTAAGCACGAGGATTATAAGCCCTCACTTTGTAGCCCTACGAAGAGGTCATGATTTTCTTCAAAACTAGTCAGGTTTAGCAATACGATTCTTACCGAGTCCCATGTTTCATTGTCCTCATCGTTCAGACCATACGTCAGCTGCACGGATGGTACTGCGTTTGATTCCACTTCGGGGGCAAACGCCGCCGATGAAGTTGAAATACAGTATTTATATCGATCAAATGTCTCTCTGTCAGGACAGTTGACCATGTGAATCTTGAATATGAGATCAAAATAAATGTTGGAATTAACGTTTCCCACACAATGGTTTTGGGTTTACCTTCAGTTCCTGCTCCGGTATATCATGAAGTTGATTGAAGGGGCATTTAGTATACTTCAAGTCTTTATGATTTTTACGGCACTTATACAAGTGCGTTTGCATACGGAAAGCCATTATCTGATGAGCTTTTTCATAGGGACATTGCACCACATCTTCGTACCCCTGCTGTGTCAGATCACTAGCATCGGCTCTAACAATTGAATAGAATTTTGGTTGAGTGTCATGAACATATTTCATAGTATAATTACCCTAGAAGTTGGCGGCTCATGATGAAGAATATTGGGGATAACTTTGAACGCAGAACTAAAACGACAAACTGCTTCAACGATTAGTGAAGAAATAACTTGCACGTAACGCTAATGTGCCATTCTCAACAGAAATTCAATCCCAACCCTATCGTAAGCAGCCATGTTTTAAATGCCAACCGGGATGCCAGGTGTTTTTTGCAAATATCATGGTACGAGAAAATGTCTTCAATGTCCTCACAATCATATTGGGGGAAACTTAAATTCATAACTTAATTTTGAACAATGTTTGATCGATTATAAATCATAAATAATTATATAATTGAGGGGCTTAGAATGAAAGGGGTGTAAGTGATTTGATCGATTTCTCTACATCGACTCTCTCTTTTGGTCATAACTTAGCTGCAAATACATTCCCAGCTGTATTTGACAATGTGGAAGATAGGTCAGAACCTCATCTATCGGATTATATAGCAAACTTAAATTGGAACGTTTTTGCAGTTGAGTTATTAACTAAATAAAAAGTTGATGAAGAGAAATCGATCAAGTCACGTACACCCCTTGCATACTGAGCCACTCAATTATAATATTTTATAATAATTATATAATTCCTTCCTTCTGACCTATTTTCCACATTGGTAAATACAGCTGGGAATGTATTTGCAGCTAAGTTATGACCCAAAGAGAGAGTCGATGTAGAGAAATCGATCAAATTACTTACACCCCTTTCATTCTAAGCCCCTCACCCAGATTCCTATATTTTCGAGCGGTTATAAGCACAGTGTCGATCGAGTGACGAAAAATGCTACAAAAGTGCCGGAATTTTACCCGGCCTTGCCACCCGCAGACAGCACTGCCCTAAGCTTCTGCTATAATCACAATAAAACTACACGAATTGAGCGAATCGCTATTACAGCAGCCTTTTTTTTCCTCATTGAACTGTCAAAACACAACACAACAGTTTTTGGAAAGAGAAACGATTTTTGTAAGTATTAAAAATTGCTTTTATTTTCAGTTTAAACTCAATTTAATTAGTTTCAGATTGGCTTGATCACGCTCCCGAACTGCAGAGTAGACAGATAGGACAGGTGAGTAAGTTTATTTCACTGTTCTATCAGAAAAATCTGTTGTATTGGTCGGCAGAGACATAGAGACAGTTGAATTATTAAAATAATTGTGCCGGATAATTTTCCCGTATCCAGGGATGTGACCGGAATAAATATTTGTTATCTGATAACGAATATTTATTCCGGTAATATAATAAAAATAATATCGTTTCTAAAGGCTAGAATATTTTATACACATGTATACTATTTATTATTTTTATTTCAGGTTAATTTCACATTGCCTTTTATTGCTCCAGCTTCAACAGGCATCATAGTAAATACAAGTGAGTACAATGATTTATTTTTGTTGCATAGTTTTCATGTTTTTTTGTTATGAACGGAATCGACCTAATAGTAAAAACGGTTCCTTGTTTCTGGTTTTTTCTAGACCAAGGAATCGTTTTTGTTATCGTTCCTATTATCTCTAACGTATAATGTACTTTCGTATTAATTATTTCATTTATTTTCAGGTTAATCCCGCATTGCCTTCCACCGCTCCACCGACAGCAGGCATTCACATCAATATTATTATATACTACACATACTTTTAACATGAATATATATTTAGATGTACATTATAAAACTAAGTGAATAACCGATAAGTTGATGATTGTATTTCAAGTTGCAATTGTATTTAAGTGTAAATTGCTTTTTCTAGAAATAAAATACATATTTTTTATCAACAGTATTTCTTTCATTACATTTTATTTTCATTTCCTTGAAAAGAAACAGAGCCATAATAAGGGTCGAGCAGTTTTGCGTGTGGTCGACGCGGTGCCAGATTGGCCCAATGTTGGCTCATAAGTGGTTGTCAAATACGAAGGGTAGGTCGACAGAATCATTGCAAAATGGCACGATATCGGTACCGTTGTCGACACCATTTGTTGGAACCAATTTTGCACAACAAAGTAGACTGGGCAATTATAATAATTGAGGGGCTTAGAAGGAAAGGGGTGTAAGTGATTTGATCGATTTTTCTTCATCAACTTTTTCTTTAGTTGATAACTTAATTGCAAGGGGGTCTTCGTAGCCACATTTGTTGCGCGTTCGCTTAGTAAGCGATCGATCGTGAATTCAAAACTCAGGGCCCTCATTGACCATCTTTGTGTTGTTACAGAATAGCTACGTCCACGCAACAATCATCGGCGATGGAGATCGATCCACGGTTGAAATAAGATCGATTCATCCATACAACTGCTCTGCTCTGCAAGATACATCGGGCTGCTGTTCTATAAATAACTCAACAATGATCAATCAACTGTCTCCGCTGTCCGGTCCAACTGGATAATGGAAGAACAGAAAGAATACTCTTACGCCTAAATGGCTACTGTGTGAATGTACCATATGTAATGGTATAGAAGGAATACTGGCGAATGGCAACTGTGTAATGTGCTAATTATAGATATGATAACCACGTGACATGTACACGATTAAAATTCGGCTCTGTTACAGCTAGATTGCCTTAAAAGCCTTGAATAAATAAATGGGATAAAAAAACTTAATTGCAAAAACGTTCCAACTTGAGTTTGCTACAGAACCCGATAGATGAGGTTCTGACCTATCTTCCACATTGTCAAATACAGCTGGGAATGTGTTTGCAGCTGAGTTATCACCAGAAGAGAGAGTCGATGTAGAGAAATCGATGATGTCACTTACACCCCTTTCATTTTGAGCCCCTCAATTATAAATAATTCAGTCTTCAAAAAGTCTCCACAAAATCAAATGTCTTCACAATAAGTCAAAACCATTTATTTTGTCTATAAATTTTCGGATATTTTTACTCTATTCATTATAATATAAAATCATTTTTATTTGTTTTTTTTATTATCAAAACAGACTGTTCGTATATTCGATACAGAAAAAAATCCATTCATAATTTTCATATTAAAGGATTTCTCATCAAAAGGCTATGCCATTTTCGCCTCACTAGTCGGAAGACGAATTATCAATGTCGTCAACGTGAACGGAACGTAAAAAGAGGCAACGTAGCATTAAAGTAACATGTAACCCGTGGTAACACAAAGTAACGTTTTAAAGAAGTTCATAATTTGAATAATATAATGTTAAGATGAAGGTGGAAGCTAGCCACAGATGGCTACCACAATGGCGTTCATTTTTTTCATCTCTATCCCTCACCCCTCGCCCGAAAATCAATAACTTTGCGAAACAGTGTGGAGAAAATTATAGTTTTCGCACACTTCCCATCAAGTAATATCAACCAAACTCTAATAGATTATTCACAAAATATTGAATTTTCATCTGCTGTCGCACTGTATAGTGAAAAACGTCGGGAAACTCCAGCTAGTGCTCTGAAAGTAAAATTTTCATTTTTCAATCTTCGGCAATGGTGAGGTAGTACCGTGGCCATTTCGCAGGTTCCTTTTAAATATAGTTTTAAGAAAATTATGTGTTATTGATAAAATTAATCATTGAACTTTTAGAATATAACTAGGCATTCACAGTAAGTTACCTCTAATTCGGCATCTAGCTTATTGGACAGACCTGTAATGCGACACAAATAATTGAACATTTTCGCCTCTAATTAGACCCAAATTAGTTTTAGACGTTTTGGACCCAAATTATGGCTCCAGATTGATAATTGATTGCTGTTTTATACGATTGTGATTTGATACGAATCTATATGTGAACCAGCATGTGCGAAAGTTATACGATTTCATGTTTGCTGAGTGCTGTGCTCTTTTCCTAAATAATTACAATACAGGAAATATGATTTTCTAGCAACAATTTATTTCGCATTATTTCCATGACTTGACGCAACTTCTTCATGTAAAAAGATTATACCACTCTTACAAAACCTCAGTCAGTTGATTCCTCATCGATCAATTGTAAGAGCCGGACGTCTATTGTTCGTGCTCTGTTAGTAATAAATCGAAGCTGTTTTTTTCCTTCTTCTAAAGTGGTTTTTAGTTGGTTTTTTTCTGCTTTCGTCGCAAGTGAACTGCACCAAAAGCAACAGGACGCGCCTCTCTGGGAAGCCCGGATCGGTGGCCTGTTCATTCGTTCCACTGAACGCCGTCAACAAAACAGAGAAGTACAACAATAGATTTTGCCGTCGCGCTATAGTGTTTACCTTGTAGCGCGCGGCTTTGTATCGCTCTCTAAATAGGGGTGTTCAAGGTTGTTCGGACACTTATAATTAATTTTTTTTTTTTGAAGAATTTTTTTTTGGAAAGCAATTTTAGTTTTGAAATATTTTTTTAGTTTACGTTAATTTTAAGTCTAAGTTAGTTTTAAGTTGAGTTTTTGCGCGCGCGTGTGTGTGTGTGTGCGTGTGTGTGAGGAAGTTTTTTTTTGTTTTTCATAGACGGTTGCGCACCGTTTGCGCAACCGTTATGGCGTCTGCTGATGCTATTGTTGCGCGGACGCGCTATTACCAACAGTCCTCAAAGGCACCATGGGTTGTTTTCTTTCGGCCCAAGGAGAAATCGTTGAGAACTCTTGACATTTCAAGAGATTTGCTGCGTAAGTATCCGGATGTCTTGATACGTAAAGAGAGACCGGACAAACTGCGTGTAGAAGCACCGACTTTTGATGTGGCGAACAAGATTGTTGACCACGAGATTTTCAACAGGGAGTACCACATTTACATCCCTTCTCGAGATGTGGAGATAGAAGGCGTAGTCTCCGATGCGAGTCTGAGTGTTGAAGAATTGAAAAAAGCATCGGGTTGTTTTAAAAACTCCCTAATTGGTGAGCTTGTGAAGATTCTGGATGTTAGGCAACTACATGCAGCATCTTTGGAAGACAACCAAAAAGTCTATAAGCCTTCACACTCGTTTCGGGTGACTTTCGCTGGTTGTGTTCTCCCGAACTATGTGAAAGTAGATAGTGTTTTTTTTCCGGTGCGCTTGTTTGTACCGCGGGTCTATAATTGAACCATCTGTAAAATTTTGGGACATTCTTCCAGCCATTGCGGCAACAAGTTCCGCTGCGGTAAATGTGGTGAAAAACACAGTGAGGATTCTTGTACACAAACATTGGAAAAATGTATCCACTGTGGCGAGAATCCTCACGCACTACAGGAGTGCCCAAAGTACAAACAGCACTCCGATAAAGTGAAGCGTTCTATCACAGGACGCTCCAAGCGGACTTATGCTGAAATGCTCAAGGCCGCATCAGCCGCTCATGATGAAAACCAATTTTCGGTTTTGTCAACTCAAGAATTGGACTCTGATTCTGATGAGGATCACACTACGGCTGCACCAGAATCTTCGACAAAGGATGATTCTCAAAAAAGAAAACTCTCTTCACCAATGATGCACCGTAAGAAAGCTAAAATGATCCTCAGAAGACTGTCTAATTCCAAGGATAATGGTAAAAAAACTAATCCGAAGACTCCTTCTCAGCCAATTCCTGGTTGCAGTAAGGATTATACGCCGTTACCCAGAAGAGAGAGAAACAAAAACGCTGCCCCTCGATCTTCTCATAGAAAATTCGCGTCCAATCGAGGATTGATAGCTTTTTCGGACATTGTGGACTTTATATTAAACACCCTCAATATTCAAGACCCCCTTAGAAGCCTTATTTCTGCCTTGCTTCCATCTCTGAAGTCTTATATTAAGCAATTGACTGTTTCATGGCCCCTCCTTGCATCAATCATATCTTTCGATGGATAATTCACCTAACGTAGTAGGAGATATGATCAATGTGCTACAATGGAACTGCCGTAGTCTAGTGCCTAAACTAGACTCGTTCAAATTTCTACTTCAAAATTATGACTGTGATATATTCGCCCTTTCTGAAACATGGCTTTCTTCTGATACAGAACTCAACTTCCACGATTTTAACATTATTCGCCTGGATAGAAATGATTCTTATGGAGGAGTACTTTTGGGGATCAAAAAGTGCTACTCTTTCTATAAAATTCCTCTCCCAGCTCTATCAGACGTCGAAATTGTCGCGTGTCAAATAACTGCAAAGAATAAAGAACTTTGCATAGCTTCAGTATACGTTCCTCCAAATACTAACATTAGCCGTAGTCATCTTTGGAATCTAGTCTCGATTCTCTCATCCCCAGTTCTAATACTGGGTGACATGAACTCCCATGGTACTGGGTGGGGTGATCCTTATGATGACGCTAGAGCGGCTATTTTTTACGATTTATGTGACGATTTCAATTTAACTATCTTGAACACTGGTGAAGCGACACGAATTCCAAAACCTCCGGCTCGAGAAAGTCGACTCGACCTATCTTTTTGCTCAAGCTCGCTATCATTAGATTGTCAGTGGAAGGTCATCAATGATCCCCATGGTAGCGATCACTTGCCAATCAATATATCAATCAAGTGTAGCCCGCAATCCACTGAACCATCTCGAGTTCCATTTGATCTAACAAGGAACATCGACTGGCAAAAATTTGCAACGGCGGTAACAATTGGTGTCGAATCAATAGATATACTTCCACCATTGGAAGAATATCGATTTTTCGTAGATTTGATGTATAAAAGCTCATTGGAAGCACAAAGAAGAAAAGTTCCAAGTGCTCCGTTTAAAAGAAAACCAGCCACTCCTGGCTGGGACGACGAATGCACAAAATTGTATTTGAAAAAATCGGATGCTTTCAAAGCTTTTCGTAGACATGGAACATCCACACACTTCGAGGAATATTCGAAGCTTGAAATACAGCTGAAACAATTAATTAAAGCAAAAAAACGCGGTTACTGGCGCAATTTCATTGAAGGTCTTTCTCGTGAAACCTCAATACGTACCTTGTGGAGGGTAGCTCGCAACATGCGTAACCGCTCATCTACTAACGAGAGTGAGGAATACTCCAACCGATGGATATTCGATTTCGCTAAAAAGGTTTGTCCAGACTCAGTTCCAGCCCAACATATTCTTCGAGAAACGTCTCTAAGCGGTGGACCTCTGGACAGACCATTCTCAATGCTGGAATTTTCTATGGCTCTTCTTTCATCGAACAACTCTTCACCCGGAAGCGATATGATTAAATTCGTTCTTCTAAAAAATCTTCCCGATATCGCGAAAAGACGCTTGCTAGACTTATTCAATACCCTACTAGAAAACAATATTGTGCCACCCGAATGGAGACAGGTCAAAATAATAGCAATTCAAAAACCTGGCAAACCAGCGTCTGACCATAACTCATACCGTCCGATTGCTATGCTCTCGTGCATTAGAAAATTGCTGGAGAAAATGATCCTTCGAAGACTCGATCAATGGATCGAGACAAATAATTTGCTATCAAGTACACAATTTGGGTTTCGTAAGAGCAAAGGAACAAACGATTGTCTAGCGTTGCTTTCTACGGATATTCAACTGGCCTTTGCGCACAAGGAGCAACTGGCTTCAGTATTCTTGGATATTAAGGGAGCTTTTGATTCGGTTTCCATAGAAATTCTGTCAGACAATCTGGACAGATGTGGACTTCCTGGAATTTTGAATAACTTCTTGTACAATTTGTTGTCAGAAAAGCGAATTAACTTTACCCTTGGACAACTGACAACTTCCAGAAATAGTTATATGGGTCTACCCCAAGGCTCATGTCTCAGCCCCCTTCTTTATAATTTTTATGTGAAAGATATTGACAGTTGTTTGGCAGAACAATGCACGCTAAGACAACTTGCAGATGATGGTGTGGTTTCCGTCAGAGGTTCCCATGCCGAAAACTTGCAAAGACCATTGCAAAATTCCCTAGGTAACTTGTCTTCCTGGGCAAGGAACTTAGGGATCGAATTCTCGCCGCAGAAAACAGAACTGGTAGTGTTAACTCGAAAGCGGTTCCCAGCCCAACTGCAACTCAAGCTTTTGGGCAGAAGCATTACCCAATCATTGACCTTCAAGTACCTTGGTGTCTGGTTTGATTCAAAATGCACTTGGAATACCCACATTACGTATTTGAAGCAAAAATGTCAAAAGAGGGTCAACTTTCTCCGTTCGATTTGCGGCACGTGGTGGGGAGCTCATCCGGGAGATCTCATAACGCTTTATAAAACAACTATTCTATCTATTCTGGAGTATGGCTCTTTCTGCTTTCTCTCAGCAGCTAAAAGTCACCTTCTAAAATTGGAACGAATTCAATATCATTGTCTGCGTATAGCTCTCGGCTGTATGCACTCAACGCATAACATGAGTCTCGAGGTTCTGGCAGGAGTAACTCCTCTACAGAACCGATTCTGGGAACTTTCTCTCAGAATACTGGTGAAATGCGGTGTCACGAACACACTTGTGATTGAAAACTTTGAAAAAATTCTTCATCTAAATATACAATCTCGGTTTATGAGAATTTATTACCACTATATTTCGTCAGATATTTGTCTTCCATCGTTTACTCCAGATCGTGCTCACTTCAGCAGTTCCTCAATTGAATACGATCTGTCGATGAAACAAGCAATACTTGGGATTTCAGATCAGCTTCGACCAACTTTCATTCCCCGTATTTTTAACCGAAAGTACCAAAAAGTCAATTGCATGAAAAGATACTTCACTGATGGGTCTCGCCTCAATGGATCCACTGGCCTCGGTGTTTTCAATGAAAATTCGAGCGCCTTCCGTAAACTGCAGGAACCTTGTTCCGTTTATGTTGCTAAGCTGGCAGCAATCGACTTCGCATTGGGGATGATCTCCAACAAGCCTGCAGACCATTACTTCATTTTCTCGGATAGTCTCAGTTCGCTTGAGGCTTTCCAGTCGATGAAAACTAGTAGGCACCCATCTTATTTCCTCGCAAAAGTGAGGCAGCAGATGAGTGCACTGATCGAAAGATCTTATAAGTTAACCTTTGTATGGGTACCCTCTCATTGCTCAATTCCTGGCAATGAGAAAGCGGACACTCTCGCAAAGGTGGGTGCCCAGGAAGGCGAATTGTTTGATAGACAGATTTCATACGATGAATTTTTCCAATTACTGCGTCAGAGTTCCCTCTTGAGTTGGCAAACCGATTGGGACACTGGAAGTCTTGGGCGGTGGTTATATTCAATTATTCCAAAGGTTTCTTCGAGAGCGTGGTTCAAAGGTTTGGACGTAAGTCGTGACTTCATTCGTGTAATGAGTAGACTTATGTCCAACCACTACTCGCTAGATGTGCATCTCCACAGAATAAATCTTGTTCAAAGCAACGTCTGTCGGTGTGGAAACGGTTACGATGACATCGATCACGCAGTTTGGCAATGTACGGATAATTACGCAGCCAGAGAGTACCTTTTGAATGCCCTTAGGGCCCAAAGAAGACAACCCTATGTTCCTGTTAGAGACGTGTTGGGAACTCGCGACATCTGCTATATGCAGTTGATCTATATGTTTGTGAAACGGACTAGCATAAGAATTTAATGCTTTTGTGTGTTTTTTTTTTCTTTTTCGTTATTAGTTTGTTTGTCTTGTCCCCTCATCTCACCGTCGCCCCCCCTCGACAGATAGTCGAACACCAGATGCTATCTCTGGTCTTTATGCACAATGCTACAGTGCGTGCGGCAACTCTTGGTTGAGACAACGATACCTCATATCCATATCCCTAACCTGATCCATCCCACAAAAATTGTTGCCCCTCTAACCTCGAGTTAACCGCGAGTAATCGGTCGAAACCTACTAAACATAGATTTAAGTTGAAATTCTGTAAAAACAAATCATGAATTAGTGGCTCCGCAAAGCTCATGCGATTGAGCCTTACAAATAAATGAATTGGAAAAAAAAAAACCTCAGTCATGCAATTTATACACTGAAGGGGGTTAGTGTATAAATTGCATGACAAACCATCTCAACATTCATCAACTACGCTTCTTTATTCAAAATATTTTTCTTATGCTTCAGATAAAATCTGTGAACAATAACATCGTTTCGAAAATTCGCATTGTTGCTTATAAGTCCATGTTACGATGTTCTTGCAAGCGTAGCCGTTCCGCCTCTTTAAAAGCTTTCTTCTCTGAAGGCGTCTTCCCCATACATTTGCGGATCACGTTACGATTTTTTATTTGCTCGCTTGGATCATATGGTTTGTCGTCATACTATGAAAATTCGATATGTTTAATAAAAGATTTTAGAATGATAGATAATTTTCAACTTCGTACCGAATCCCAGCATTCATCATCACTGACGGGGGCATATGATTCCTCCGGAGTTATCACATTCTTTGTATGCTGTATGGGTGCCGGGGTTGAAATATCGTACTTATAGCGTTCGAACAATCCCCTATCTGGACACTCTCTTTTGTGGACCTGAGAGAATAAATAAATCTTTGAATTTTTCGCGGCAATAAATATCAATTTTCAGGCACCTCCAAATCTTTCTTTGGCACAAAATGAATCTCATTAAAAGGACACTTCATGTAATTCAAGTCTTTATGATTCTTCTTACACTTTGTTATATGGGTTTGCATTCGACTTTTTCGAATCTGGTGAGATTTCTCGTAAGGACATTCGATAACGTCGTCATAACCAGATCTTGACATAGAGAAATGAAAAAAAAGTTATGCATTTGAATAATATACATTTTTCGGAATATTCACCCTTGAAGTTGATCCATTATGAAAAAGAAAGAAGTCCTATAAGAGAAACAAAATCTACCTTTCAATATAAAGAAAAAGCTTTATTACTGCTAAACAATAGTCCACGTAAGAGTTGTGAGTAATGTTTTTGTTTTTTTTCTCGTTTATGACATAGGCCAGTGTGACATTTCAGGGTGGAGTAGTGGGCGAAATACAGTAAGTTACCTCTAATTAGACATACCGGGGCACCACTCAGTGTAGAGATGGGGGAGCGCTCACGAGTCACTCATTTGAGTCGGTTCGTCAAAAAGAGCTTACGATCCACGGTTCTTTAGAAATAAGTCGCGGCTCTCAAATGAACGGCTCTTACTTAAATGAACCACGGTTCAAAAAAGAGCCACGATTCATAAAAGAACCGTGAATTTTTTAAGAGACGGCTTATGCCGGATTTACAATCATCCACAATGAGCGCGATTTTTACTCGTCAACCAATCAGAGAAAAGCGCGAAATCACCCATGACAGTGCGAAAAAAGATAGAGCTCTCCAAGCTTTGGCTGCGAAAATCGCGTTGCTTTGATAGGAGACACTATATACATCAGACAGGTGGAACAAAATATGCTTGATGGGTGGAACGATATATCGAAAGAAATGTTCAGCTCTGTACATATGAAACGCTTCATAAAGTGAGAGCTGAATCGATCACTTATTGCAAGCGTATTGCTGCATAATCATAATTATTTTTACACATTTTTGTTAATATTTGATTGAATTCGTTAGTTTTTCAATTATTAATTATTTGGAGTTTTATACTTCCATTCACATTTCTAGCGATATGATTTTGTTCCACCAATCTAGTACGATCTTGTCCATAACAAACAATGACAGTATGATTAGAGGGATGCAGGTTTGACAGACAGATTATGACAGATTATCGCGCGATATCGCTAAGCATTGTAAAGAGCTGCATTGAAAAATATCGCATTTAGTGAGTATTTCGCATGCGATTAAAAGCCTGCATTGTAAAGGAAGCATTAATCGTAAAGAACCGTGGATCGTACGCTTGTTCTGACAAATTATCGCCTGCGGCAGTGCGGAAGAAATATATGTTTCCCATTCTAAATTTCGCAACAGAATATTTATTTATATGTTTGATACATGCTGCTTTTTAAGCGTTTTTATTTAGCTGTTTGTATGTTTGTAAATTTTGGCAGTCTACATGTTTTCTCGAAACTGAGTAGTAGGATACTGTTATTTATGTAAAATGGAAATCAAAGATGGCGGCCGTTATGAAATGACAGACAACATATTTTGTCAAAACCCCACCAATATTTGCTTGACTAGTAGTGGTGGATCACACCATTGAGGATGTGTCGGATCCTTCGGCTGAAGGAGGTCTGGGTTGATAGCTCAGATTAGGGGTAAAGTCGCACTTTGGTCTTATGGAAGACCATTCGGATGTGGCTTGCACTGGAGAAAACTAAACACACTTGGAATAACTTCTAGAACACGGAATTTATTTTTGCGGTCTAACACGGTAAACGTTTGGATTTGGAATGGAAATAATATTCGTAGTGATCTTCTGTATGCGTTTCGTATTTTGCTGCTGTTTGTATTTGTGTTATGCACCACACACTGCATTTTGGAAAGGAGGGAGAGGCTTGGATAGAAATAGAAAAGGAAAGCAGCTTTGATGGATACTTGCTCCTCTTTCGCGTTGTGGGTCGCGAACAAGTAGAACACAGTTATTTATGAAAAATGCAAATCCAAAATGGTCACCACCTCAAAATGGCAAAAAATTTTTTTTCAAAACCTCATCAATATGGGTATCTAATGAAAGTGCTTGACTAGGCAGACGCAGATATTTATGTAAAATATAAATCCAAGTTGGCGGCCGTTATAAAATGACAGACTGCATATTTTGTCAAAACCCCATTAATATGGGTATCAAATTAAAGGGCTTATCTAGTAGAACACAGTTATTCACGAAAAATGGAAATCCAAAATGACGACCGTTACAAAATGACAGACTACATATCTTATGAAAACCCCATTATTTGGGTATCAGATGAAAGGGCGTGACTAGTAGAGCACAGTTATTTATGATCTCTTCCCGTAGATCAATATAGCGAAGAGTAAAATCGGAAAATTGAATTCCTATGTGTTCTACAATTAGCTCAGCGTTGTTAGTCCATTTGATGTTGGCGCTAACGAAATTGATCTTTGTTCGAAAGTGGAAAAGGATTTTTTAGACGGAATAACGCATTCCTATATCTTCTATCTATATAAACAAAAATGGAAGGCCAAATGTGTTGGTGTGCCCTAAATCCGAGGAAGGAATGGTCCGATTTGAGCTGTCTTTATTTTGTAATATTCTCTGTATCAAACATGTATTCCATGCAACGGAGAAACATGTTATTTCCAAATGCTTGAAGAATCTTTAGCGAGAATTGTGTCTGAAAATAATTTTATATTATAAGGACGATTTTTTGTAGTACTAGTACTGTACTAGTACTAGACAATTTATAGTAGAAGGAAATTGTAAAGGACCAATTCCATGAGGTTATGCACCAGAGAACTAAATTTTAAATCTAGTTTTAGGAGAAAATAGAAAACGTTATTTGAAAAAGCACTAGTTAAATCATAAATTTTTTGTAACAAATTTAATTTTTATGCACCAACCTTCGAGAGAGGCGAGTTTAAAAAACTACATAATTATATTTAAAATATTTTAGGTTTTCACTATTTTCATGTTTCTTGAGATATCTCTGCACATGCTTAACCAAACTTTAATGTCTATATACCCTTGAATGTGTGATTAAATGCTTGTTGGTAGAGCCGTGGGTAGACCTACGTTTCATTTTGTAATTTATGAGAAACAAGCATTTGAGAAACAGGTATTTTGAAGCGTTGTCACGTCACAAAAATAGACCATTTTTTAGTTTAGTAGATGAACATAGGTTCAAACATTTTTATACTTGGGTTTCTCTGAGCAAACAATGAAGGTCAACAGCCCACACAATTTGGTTTAGATCGGTCCACAAATAGAGGAGTATCAACTGTCTCCAGAAGTTGTTGTCACGTCACGAAAAGTATACGATCCGTTCCAGTATACGACGTAACAACATTTTGACTCACTACAAACACTTTATTGCGTTTTCATGAATAAAGCACACAAAATTAACCGATGTTATAGTAAAATTGAGAAAATTTCCAACAAGAATCTTCAGTTGGAGAATATTTTCTAGTTAGATTGGCTTGTTGTTAGTCAAATACTTTTGTGACGTGGCAACACCTGACTTTTTTGCTGTTTCGGACTGTTGAACATTAAAGATTAATTTAATTAATTACAGTTCCGTATGTTTTGGATACAAATGATCTTTCTCCTATGTTTTATCAACAATATATGAACGTAGATTCCATAATATAACATATAATCTTATTTTGTTTGCGGTTTGCTGATGATAGTATTGAATGCTAAAAAAATATGGAAAACCCATACAATATAAGCTTACCAGCGAAAGTCGAATAGCGTATTCTGATGCCATTTCGGAATCGAGGATGGTGACTTCCGATTCGTTAAAAACGGATATAAAAGACCAGGAATGGCATGAATTCCCACAATACGATCGTGAATGGTAATGTTGGCATATATCCATGGGTGCGCGAAGAGAAATAAAAAAAGAATAATGTTTGATAGTGAAAGATAGGATTTAAGTGAGAGAGAGATAATGCTTGAGTGAAAAGAACTTAGCCTTAGAGCGACGTGTGCGGAGTTATACAAAGAAAGTGCATATACAAATGCACACACAAACATCAACGATCAACGATCAACTATCAAAGTCAACGTCAAAGTCAAAGTCATCTTCAACACGCAAACATAAACGCCCTTGCACAGGTATGTGCGCGGTTTATCAAAAGTTTCTGATAGCTAAATCAAATGCGTTCCCCCTGTAGTGAGCGCCACCCGATGAACTAGGATTGTGCTAGCCATTGATGGCAAGCACCAGAGCGAACGTGTTAAACAATCACGATATAAAAACTGGAGGTCGGTTTAGGACCACCCCCACTTTTCCCAAATAAAGACATACCGTGTATTACAGGTAACAGGTAGATTCAATTTATATAGCTTATTTTGATGAACATACCATAAACAATTAAAATTGCCTTGTTTTGCAATGTTTCACAATCTAAAAGAACATAGAACTCATTTTGCACACAGGTCGAATATGTTTCTTCTCTGTTTTGAAGGAATGAAAACGTAAAATGGCGCTAAAACGCTAGAATGAAGAGAGAAAGGAAAAAGTCACCATATTATCAAATTGTCAGCGTTATGACACCTTTCATTTGACACTATTGAAAATTCAATAGGAAGCACCGTTCTTGAGATACAAAGGAGGGTAGGTTCAGGACCACCGGTCGCGTTAGGACCACCTTCCCCTATAGGATGGGCTTATGGAAGGGGAAGGGTAGATTTCAGAGGAAAGTAAGAAGTGTTCAGAGTAATAAAAAAACATTAAAAATAGTATATTGCTTGCTACAATACGGTGAAATTCTTATTTAAGCCATTAACGACCAAGCTGTAAAAAAGTTTTTTTTTTTGACGAAAGCCATTGTTGTATTTCGATTATTAACGCTAAAGGAACTCCAATGTTCAAGAATTATTTTTTTCCCATCTTCCATTTTCCGGGAAATGACTGTTCGAAAAATCGAACATTGGCCGAAACCCGCACTTTATTTTGCAAGTACAAACACACTGCGAACTAAAAGTCACTTCAATTAGCAAATATACGGTATTCATAAATGCATCAATTTTGGACTCCCGGAAGAACAAGAACAGGAGAATGGAGGTCTCTAAGTATAAATCCCAGGTGTGTGGCACGATTATCGCTATCTCACTCTACCTACCGTCACCGCATATCTCACTATCCCTCTGCTGTAAAAGTTCATCATCGATTTCACGATATGTCAGATAGTGGTAAATTGGTAATTCGCGATGACAGAAAAATAGTGTCGACGTCTGGTGGCGACTTCAAATTAGGGCCATAAATTGGGTCCCAAACTAGTTAGTGTAATCTCTATCAGATTAGAAGACACCAAGCCGGTTTTTGAATTTAAAATTTGAATCAAAATTTTCACATGTTATTTAATTACTTGAGACACATATTTCTGACTTTCATTCAACCATATGGCTATACAATTCCAACATTGTTACTGATTTTTTTTATTATAATATAAAGTTGTCTCCATAAACAATTTTCGTATGAGACCTTTCCCCCAACTGCAAACAAAAATGTTTTTAATTTAAATAGAATACTAATTTGATATGAAAAAGCTAATTTTCATTCATAATTTTAATTTTGAAAACGTTTATTCCGACTGAAAATCAGCTATTCTTTGACGCTCCCCTAAACTAGTAAACGAAGCTCAATGGCGTCAACGCGGATCGCTGTTTTGAAGAAAACAAATACTTCTGACGTTTGAGATGTTGGCACCAAAAACATGGCGGGTGCCATACGGCTGATAAATCCAAATTAATCCACCTAAGGTGAGATGTGGCATTTCTTATTTCATGTAATTTTAACTTATTACTGACAGGCTTTTTCTTTCAAACGAAAGCATATGCTGTTATTTTTATTGTTAACTGTTGAGAAATGTCAATGCTTAAAAACTAGTCTCTTCAATTATCCATTTCCCGAAAAAATCGCAGGTTTTCCAAAACCTGCAAAGTACCAGAGTACTGCTAAAAAACAATGGCATAGAGAGTTGGGAGGTTATTATTCGGTCCGGCGGAAGAATATTCACGCAAACAATCTCATTAGAATCCTCGTTACACGTACTGATCATTTCCTCCAGCTCCCCCACAAAAGAAATTCTACGGGCCGCCATCACCTAAGGTTGTTACGGACAAAAAATAATATTTGCTAAATTAATCGATATTTGCAAACATTCACAACTGAAAATGCAAGAATAAATGAAAAACCTTCCGTCTTTTAAAGTAAACAAATCAAAATGCGTAGCGGAGGTTAGATGTGTTGGTGTTGATTCAGCAGAAAAAAAATGTTCGTTATGGCCATCGTTCGATTTTTCGAACACTCAATTTCCCCGGCTGTTATTTTCCTGTATGCGGCTCAATCGAATGATTTTCGCTCTATATCACAATGTATGTTCTTTTATCAAAGCAATATTGTAGAAAACTCCACTTATTTTTGTATTTTATTGAGGTTTTTAATTGAGATTGAAAACACCTTCCAAACATACTTGCTTTAAATCGTATTTATTATCCAATAAAGTTACTCAAAATTGAATGAAATCGATATAAGTGGTAGCTAATAAACTAACCTGTGGTGCTCCCTTGGCCGAGTGGTTAGCGTCATAACTAACATGCCGGGTGTTCGGGTTCGATTCCCGTTCTGGTCGGGTGAATTTTTCGTCAAAGAAATTTCCTCCGACTTGCACTGTGATCACGCGTATTCTAGAGCTTGCCACTCAGAATGCATTCAAGGCGTGTTATTTGGCATAGAAATCTCAACTAAGTACTAATAAAAATGACGCAAGTAATACTACGTTGAGACGTCGAAGTTCCTCTAGGAACGTTAGTGCCATTGAAGAAGAAGAAGAATAAACTAACCTATCTTTTGGTGCAAAAACATTACCATATGGTTCCTGTCCAAAGACATGAAAAATTATCAAAGTTGCTGTTCGATTTTTCGAACGCTTGACCTAAAATGTGTTAATACAACTTATTGATTGTGTGACGTGACAGCGCTTCGTGGAGACTGTTTATTCGCACAGAGCGCGTTGCCACGTCACAAAATGCATGCCGTCAAAATGCTTGTTCTTGCGAGTTTTTTAAAAAACTGAGTATACAGTAATCTACGTTCATCTTTCATTGACAAATCATAGAACAAAGTTTATTTGTATGTTTTGAAACGGAACTGAAAATACAACATTAATGTTCAAAATTCAGTACCCGCAAAAAGACAGGTGTTGTCATATCACAAAAGTATTGGACATGTAGGAAATTTCCTCAATTTCACTTAAAAATCGTTTACCATTTGTGTTGAAGTGTAGTCATCCAGTCTAAGCAACCCTATGTTTGTTTGTACCGACTACCAACCTTAGACCCCTAGCAACCTAGTTTGTTTTTTTTTTTGACGTAGGACTACGTCTAACCGGAAGATATAGGGGGTGAAATGAAAATCTAGGCACTGAACAAGTAGGAAAAAATGCAAGATTTGGAACGCTTATAACTCGAGCATTTCTCAATAGATCGCAAAGGTTTTTGCATCAATTGATAGGAAATATATCTACGCATCTATCATAACGAATAACATTTCATTTTTCTTGAGATAAATAATTGAATAATTGTGAAATATCAAGCATTGTCCAAATGCACTATGTGCCCATTTTTGATTGGTCCATTTTGTGCTCCTCAAATCGTACCGACCAAAACGGGCAACCAGAGCAGCAGCGAAATACAATGAAGCACGATTGGAAAGGAAAAAGAAAAAATATGAACGAAACATTGGTCGCAGTCTCACACATGCGTAATTCTCGAGCCAGCCAGTCAGCTTAAAAATCCCCGCTCCGCTGCCGTAACGATCATTCTTTGTGTGGAGACCGACTGGACAACATCGTTGCTGGACGGGCTGGACGGCGAGGGATCGAGTGCCTTTCTCAAGGCAAGAGTGTGGAGGTGGTAGCGCTGGAGTAGAGAAGAGTAGAGTTTTCAAAGGGCCTTTCTCAAGGCTAGAGACGAATGAACTGAAAAAGTTTAAAGTCTCTATAATACAATACCTTCCTTCCTTCCGTAACGATCATTCTTATCGAAACCGTACACCACATCGTTTCGCATCACATCAGATCAACAAACCAACACAAGCAGCCATGGTTGGACATGGCAAAGGAGGAAAAGTGAAGGGAAAGGCAAAATCCCGCTCGAACCGTGTTGGTCTCCAGTTCCCCGTATGTGTATCCGCCAATTGCTCCGCAAGGGTAGCTAGGCCGAGCGCGTTAGTACCAGTGCACCAGTCCACCTAGCCGGCGATATATAGTTTCGGCCGCTGAAGTTATCGAGTTAGCTGGCAAAGCTGCTCGCGACGATAAGACAACCCGCATTCAGAACAGACCACAATCGGTTCCGTGGTCACCAAGACAACAACAGGCAGTTGCAGCTTTATACAAACTGCTTTGGTGGCAAATCCAGAACAAGGCGGCATCGATGGCGTTCGAAATGGTTTTTTTTCAAAACCACGAGTACTAAGTTTTCTAAATTGGAACCATTCCATAAAACACGGCGCTTATCAGGGCCATTAAACCTTTCAAAAAAGAGTTTACGAAATACAGTTCAATGCATTCTAAAATATTATCCAAAATAATAATAAAACACAAATTGATTTTTTCATAATTTGTTTGCCAAGATATGATGAGTATGAGAATTTGGCAGTTGTGCTGAGCTCATTGATGGTTGGGGACTTTCTCGATTATTCAATTTTCACAAATTAAATTGCTTCCAGATTGAAAGTACAGTAATTTACATTTAGCTCGACATTTAGCTAATCTGACGGACCTGTAATGCGACATATTTAGTTGGACATTTTTGAAAACATAGAGTTCGGGGTCCAAATTATGACCCCACATTGAAAGTCGACACTGTACCACTGTCATCGCAAATGTTCAATTACAGGTTAAAATCGCCTCCAATGCCACACTGAGCGGTGCTTCGGCATGTCGCGTTAAATGTAATTTACTGTACAACATGTCACAAGCTGGATGGGAAGAAATTTTCCTACTGTGAAAGCTGTGGCGAGTGGCAAACGCAATCGCTAAACAGAAAGTTTTAGCCGAACAAGATGGGGATATCGAGTGAAAACAAAACAATAAACTCTTTAGATTAAAGATAATTTTGTGATCCTGAAAAGGACCCTTTTTAGCCTGCATGTGAATCCAACGAGCGAACAAATCGTAATGAATGTATTTTTTTTGCCATCGCTGCCTTTTAACGCTCATTCGTTTGTCTCGTTGGACTCGCCCCTTTGGCTGAGTCTGCCGATTTGTCTCTATCCTGTGAGCGTGTACCGCTAAAGTACAAAACGCGCGGATCCGCTGCAAAATATATTATTCTCTTTCAAACCGTAAATCAGTGTGGTTGTATGGCATCGTTTCACATCACATCGCATCAACGGATTGGTTCCGGAGCACCAGTATACTTAATAGCGGTTATAGAATTTCGGCCGGCGGAGTGCTCGAGTTGGCTTGCAATGCTGCTCACGACAATAAGAAAACCCGCCTACAGAACAGAGCACATTTGGTTCGGTGGCAACAACTAGTTTCAGCGAGTGGCAAACGCAATCGCTAAACGGCAGCAGGTAGAAAAAGGAAAAAGTTTGTTTATACAGACTGCTTTGGTGGCAAAACCAGCCACCGTAAAACACGGCGCTTTTCAGGGCCATTAAACCTTTTAAAGAGGAGTTATTAAAAGTTATTCACAATACCAATGCATTCTAAAGTGACATAATATGATATATGATATGAACTGATTTATTTTGTTTATGCTTGTTTTTGAACTTATTGGTGGTTGGGGTCTTTTAAGTTGATCATTCAGTTTTCACAAACCCATGCATGGTTCCCGAATTGAAAGTGGCTTCAAATTACAACACATTGTATGCAGGATGGCATTAACGAATTTTCTCGGTAGCAAGAACTGCTTTCTTTGGTTGATAACTGATGTTGAAAATTGACTGAGGTTACATCTGCATTATATAGAAACATAACTAAGAAGCAACATGATGAGCTATGTATTTCCTGCTGCTCTGTTCTTATTTTAAAGGACTTTAATCCGAAGGTCATCCGTCCCTGTATTCACTGTTGGTTTTTCAGAACGCTTATAGCTCATCTATTTCTCGACAGATCGTAAAGTTCGTCTCCATTTCATTTTTATTTACATTGTTTGCGGAGACTACAAATCTTACAATTCATTCGTTTCCGAAACCACAGTTTAAGGTACGGTAATGTGCTCAATAGTGAAATATATGATATGAGCTGAGGACCACTATACATTCCCTATCATAGCCATCATTTTGATTGTATGATATGTGCATACGCCAAAAGATGCCCGGCGTTGAACATTGAATAAGTACAAAGCCTTCAGAAAAATATCAAGAAGCAACTATAAGATAGTGAGAAAAAATTGAGAATGTTTGTAAAAAAAACGCAAAAACACAACATCAAAGGCTCTTTTCAGAAACTTCAACATGTTCATAAAGAGTAAACAGTAAACTAATCCATTCTTCAGTTAGATAGGTAGGTATTCACGTAGGAGAAGAAAATAAAACAATATATTTAAAATATATATTTAGCAAAAGCTGTCCCCTTTGTATAGTCCTACGTCACTCCGGTTATGTTCCCGACATTACCCACTCGTCTTTTTTTATCCAAAATATATATTTTTATTAAGGCTCATATGGCGTCAACCTGACGGGGCCGGGAGTTCAATATTTCGACAATGTTTGCCTTATAACTATGTTAGTAATATGTAACCGATAACTCGCGGTTGGCTCGAGGTTAGTATTACAAGTGTTTTCGTAATTGTGATGTTGCTGTCTTCAATGATCTGTACCTGTGCCCGACACGGGATACTTCCTATTGGGATGCAGCTGACCATTAATCAGCAACGCCCCCCTAGTCTGTACCCCATATCTAGCGTGGTGCGTCTTCTCGAGGAATCCAGGATAGAATGGTCACTAGCCGGCGCAATCATCAGCTCGTGTAGAGTTGTCATGAGCGGTACAACCTTTGGCAACCTTTGTTGAATCATCAGTGGACTGCACAACCTTTGGTCCGTGTATCTGTAAAGAGTGTGTGTATGTATTGCCGCGACTAAGTAAAAGTTTATAGATCGGATAGGAGGGATACGAAACAGGGACACAACGAAGGAAACATCATTAAACGTTAACATCGGCGTTTCTGAGGAACAGGTATAGATGAAGCAGAAGATCAGGATCAAGGCTACTTAAGATATCCCGGACGGGGATATCCGATTGTCTGCCTTTTGCTCTCAATGCTCTAGAGAGCTGAGAGCGAGCAGCATGGAACCGGATACACGACCAGACAATATGCTCGATGTCGTGGTAGCCATCGCCACAATCACAAAGATTGTTTGCTGCGAGCCCAATGCGATAGAGATGCGCGTTTAGGTTGTAGTGATTGGACATAAGCCGAGATATCACGCGAATGAAATCACGACCTACATTCAATCCCTTGAACCATGCACTCGTCGAGACCTTAGGGATAATCGTGTGTAACCAACGACCGAACTCATCTTCACTCCACATGCGCTGCCAACTAACGAGTGTGTCCTGACGAGGAATGTGAAAAAATTCGTTATAAGCAATTTGCCTTTCAAAAAGTGTGCCTTCTGAAGCGCCCACCTTAGCTAACGAGTCCGCTTTCTCATTCCCCGGAATCGAGCAATGAGAGGGAACCCATGCTAAGGTAATCTTGAATAATTTTTCGACCAAAACACTCAATAGATGTCTTATTCTTGTTAGGAAATAAGATGAACGTTTATCAACTTTCATTGAGCGGATTGCCTCTATTGAGTTGAGACTGTCTGAAAAAATAAAATAATGGTCGATGGGCAATGTTTCAATGATCCCTAAAGCGTCCCAGTTCAGCGACATACACGGAACAAGGATCTTTGAGTTTGAAAGAGGCACTGGAATTTTCATTGAAGATGCCGAAGCCAGTGGACCCGTTTATGCATGAACCGTCAGTAAAGAACATTTTATCAGATCTAACTTTCCCATATTCTGCCGAAAATATCTCCGGAATATAATCGGAGCGTAGATGATCTGAGATTCCATGGATCTTTTGTCGCATGGACAGATCAAAATTGACAGAGGAATTGCAAAAGTATGGGTGCACGTCGTGTGTAAGGTACTCATGGTATAAAGACATAAAACTTGACTGAGGAGTCAGTTGGAGTAGATTTTCGAAGTTATCAATCACCAATGGATTCATGATCTTGCAACGGATGAGAAATCTGTAGGATAATTCTGTGAACCGAAGAGTAAGCGGGGGTACTCCTACCAAAACTTCGAGACTCATCGTATGTGTCGAATGCAAATACCCCATGGCTATATGCAAGCAACGATATTGTATTCTCTCCAGGTTGAGAATATGAATCCTGGCAGCTGATCGGAAGCAAAAACTGCCATATTCTAACACTGATAATATCGTTGTTTTGTACAACTGAATGAGGTCTCCTGGATGGGCGCCCCACCATGTTGATGATGATGATGATGATGATGATGGTCCCGCCTCCTTCCCCTACAGAGGTTTGAGCAAGACGAGTTATCTAAAAGATAATTTATTTATTTTTTTCTCAACATTGAAATCAGTTTAGCAAACACAAAAAAAAACGCACTGATTTTATTCACAGATATAAGTTCAAAAAAATTGCAATTTCCAAAGACAAGCCAATACTCAGTCATGTCCGCCACAGAGCCGATACGGTCCCGACGAGGCCCTTGCAGCCAAAGGGTCCACCAGAGCACAAGTCCAACCGCCAGCCTTGCTTTGGATTGACAATGAATATCCTCATTCAGAGAAATCGAGAAAATTTCCTTTACGAAAATTTCCTAGACCGGCACTTAAAAATCTTTCAATTTAATATCCTTTATATCTGTGGCACGCGCGCGACGCTCAAACTTTTGTAGACTACTTTTATTTTTATTTTTTCAACTAATACAACTATAAAAACAACAAAATAAAAATAAAAATAGTCCATCATCACCAGTCCATCATGACAGACATAATAGAGATCAATACTAATTAAAAAAAAGATAATTTAAAAAAATTTTAGATAGTCTACATAATATAATCCGTTCAAAAAACTTCGTCAGGTTACTCAAAAACATTGAAAAACAAACTACCAAAAATTGTCCACATTAATTATCCGTTCGTATAAAACTTCGTCAATAAAAATCTTCGTCATAAAATTAAAAAAAAATCGTTCGACTGTTAATAAAACACAGTTTTCACGTGTGAAATACAGTGCCTCTTAAATTCTGTAAGTGTTGTTGCGCATTTAATATGTCTTGGCATCGAATTGAAAACATTTATTCCTTTGAAGTACAACGAATTTTGTGAAGCACATGACAAGAAATTAGGTGTTCTTAATTCATTCGCGTTTCTAGTGTTATATCTATGGAAATCACTTCCTCTTTCAACTCGATCACACAAATATCGAGGCAGCAAACCGTGAACTACTTTAAAAATGAACACCATAGTTAAATAAATAATTCTTTGCTTCACGGATAACCATTTTAGAGCGTCCAGCATCAAAGATGAGGAAGTGAATCTATTACATTTTAGAATCAACCGCATTATTTTATTCTGCAAACGCTGTAATCTCGATATTTGTGTATCATTGGCTAAAAATAATATGGAAGAACAAAAGTCTAAATGAGGAGAGATGATTGATTTGTATAGCTGTATTTTACTGCACATAGTTAAATCGTTTTTCAATCGGCATAAGATTCCATACTTCTTGGCAATTTTCCTGATGACATTGTCAATGTGAGTATTGAACTTGAGTTTGTCATCAATAATCACGCCAAGATATTTAATCTCCCGAACGCGATCAATGGTCTCATCATCAATTATAATAGAGACGTTTTCATTAGAACGATTTCGCGAGATTACCATAAATTTAGTTTTATTTATATTCAACTTCAATTGCTTATACTTCAACCATCTACTTAAAGAACGCAAATCTCCATTCAAATATAAAACGACCTGATTCAAATCATTAGCTGCAATGAATAACACAGTATCATCTGCAAAAAGGTTAATATCACAAAATCGTAAAACTCGTCGCATGTCGTTGATGTACATAATAAATAGAAGGGGCCCTAATACACTTCCCTGAGGTACTCCAAGATTATTCCCTACGGGACTGGAAATTGAATCATTAAAAATAGTCCGTTGAGTTCTGTCATACAAATAACTTTCAAACCATTTATATGCAGTACTCGTAATTCCAAAGCGCTTAATCGTATTCAACAACAAGGGCCTAGAAATTGTCTCGAAAGCGCGTTTCAGATCCAAGAAAACAGCAATGATGGTATCTTTACATTCTAATTTCTCTTTCCATTTTGCTAACACCAAGTTCAATGCGGTTTCACAGGAATGTCCTTCTCGATATCCCGATTGTTCTGGTATTAGCAAAGCGTTGAGATTTAAATATTGCAACAGCTGGCCTTTAACAACTAATTCTAATATTTTCTCTAATGTGTGCAACATGTTGATGGGACGAAACTCTTCGGCTTTAATCGTTCCAGCAACCTTTTGAATAGGAACTATGAAAGATTCCTTCCACACCTGAGGCACATGCCCAGTTAATAAAGACTTATTAATAAGGTCCAGCAAGATGTGATCAATGACATGAAAGCAATCTTGAATAACTCTAGCATTGACATTATCCACTCCAGCCGTTTTACCTAAAGAAAAGCAAATAGTTCTAAGTTCATTTAATGTAATTGGGTGAAATCTTTCAAATCTACAATTACTATCAACCGGCTGTCTTATTTCATCAGGTTCATCGACCAATTCAATGGACTGATTGATCAATGAAACACTATTGACGAAATAATCATTAAACTTGGATACTATAGCCTGTTCAGACTGTTCAAGTGTGCCATGAAAAGCTATGGACCGCGGTTTACTATTACTAGGTTTCAATAAAGATTTCAAAATTTTCCATAACTCTTTGCTGTTGTTTTGATGCTGATCAATCTTCCTCTGAATATATTCACAACGAGTTTTCTTAATCGATTGTGAATATCTATTGCGCGCGATCGTGTACATATTCCAGTGATTTCCATCATTTGTTCTACGAAATTTGTTGTACCATTTGTCTCTCTCACGTTTAAAGCGCAAAAGATCCAAATTGTACCAGCTGTTCGAGTTTTTCAAAGATACATACTTTTGCGTAACTAGCTGATTTGTACACGTTTTCAAGGTAATAGTAAGAACAGCTGCTGATTCATCTAAATTATCGACCTCGAATGGAAAATCCAGGCTTCTCATCACAAGATTCGAAACAGCATGTTTCGAATATTTCCTCCAGCACTTTAATTTAACAAAATCGTCGTTTGGCACGAAATTATCTACAATATTGATAACTAAGGTCTCATGATCGGTTATTTTCAAATTGGTATCAATGACTGTGTTAATAGTTTCAAAATTGGAATAAACATGATCAATTAAAGTTTTACTGTGCCTGGAAATACGCGTGAACTCATTTACTGTTTGTTTCAAATTGAAGAAATCAGATAAGCGCTTCAGATGGTTCGAATTGTAGTCATCACGCCAATTGATATTGAAATCACCAGCTAATATATTTAATTTGCTAGAATCAAGGAACATTTCGAGCCAGTTTTCTAAAATTTCAACAAAACGCTGATCACTTGAGCTGGGGCTATGATACAAAACACCATAATTACCCATCTTCATGCCACGTTCAACTGTAATGCCCAAAAACCAGTTTCCATCAATAACTTCGTTGAGGCGAAGATTGAATTGAACTGATTCTTTGACATAAATAGCAACACCGCCAGTATGTCTAGAATGCGATAAACAAGCAGCTACATTGTATCCCGGAATACTATATTGATCAAATGATTCAATTTCAATAATATGTGTTTCTGATAATAAAACTAAAAGTGGACGCTTTTCCTCAACAATCTGACGTAATGCTACGTAGTTTGTTGACAACCCCGCAATATTCAAATACAGAACATGAAATTGATTCACAATTCTTCTGGAACATGGTTGCTATTTATTGAAATGTAAGCTGCCTTTTTTCAATTCATAAAGTCTTTTGTATACTAAACACTCAGAACTAAATGCGGCATGGTTGACGTCCAAATTCATTTTACGTTCTCTATTCATTTTCAAACAATTAACACATTTCAATACAGTTGACGTGCACTCAGATGTCTTGTGTTTCTGACTACACCTAGAACACGTTTCACAATTTTGTTTGCAATCCGTGCTCTTATGTCCAAATTCTCCGCATTTGAAGCATCTTAACACACTAATCGCGGGAACTACGGAGCACCGATCAAACCCCACATTTATTTTTTTCGCACTCAGTAAATTATTATATGTGTCAACATCTACTTCAATCATAGCGCTATACTTGTTGTATGTGAAGCGTGGATTTTCGAAAACTTTCAAAACTTTTACATCTTTTATTGCGATGTTTTCATTTTGACTCTTTAAATAGTCAATGAAAACGGCGGAGGAATGCTGATCGCTCATGCCCACAATTTTTAATCTTGGCACCGATATGGGAACAACAGCATGGTAATTTTCACCCAAATTGCTTTCAATATCATTTTTGACATCATTTATGTTGGCTCCATTTGAACACTCGACAATGATGGAGCCATCTCTACCATTCCTAAAATTCCCAATTTTGTGTGTTTTTGGATCTAGTTTTGTTTTTAAATGCTTACGAGTTTCCTCGCAAGCTTGTTTGGACTCTTTGGGTTTTATTACAATAACCGACTGAGTTTTACGACTATTTTGCTTGATACTATTGCTCTTTATATTATTATCAATAGCATTGTTTGAACTTTTGACTACATCCGCGAAACTTATGTTATTAAGAATGACATCATCATTATCATTATTCTGATATTTACGTTTCTTCCGTTTAGGAATGTTTTGGTGCGATTCAGAAGGAATTGCACCAGGTTCATCGAGCGAATCATTCCTTGCAGCTAAATTATTCTGCGCGGTAAATGTTAAAAATGAACTTGTCATAGAATCCAATCTCTCACATATCAATTTTTCAAGAGACTCACATATATTTTGTCTCAAATCTTTCATACCGCACTTTAGCGCGCTGTCTAGCTGAGCCGTAATGTGATCTCGCATGTCCGTAAGCGAGTCAGAGAGTGAAGATAGTTTCATCACCTCCTTCTCTACCTTTCGCACACCCGAGATAAGATCACTTTGCTCACCACAACCCTGGTCTGATAGACAGTCATTACATTTGAAAAAAACATTTACGTTCTCCGTGATAAGCTTTGCTGTTGGCCTGCTCAGAAGTGTGCATTTGTAGTGGAACACTCCGCTACACTTACCGATACAGCAAACCGGCAGATCGCTTACCACTATCCCCAGTTTACACACCGAACATTCCATAGCCAACACAGATTAAAGCGGGACGCTATACAACCATACAGAGAAGAGAAATAAAGAAAGAATAAACCGCCACGGCTGCTATACAAGAAAAACAGCACGCCGGGGCCGGCTGAAAAAGGCAAAATTAAACAAGAATCGGTTGTTGTAGGCAACCGTTCTCCTACTTATCCTGATTTCTCAACAAAAAGGGCACGCGAACGAAGACTTCTTTCGCTGCACAGGGCAATATTTCACACTAAATATTCATAAACTATCACAGCACAAAACACAATACTATGTCCACCATGATAATTTTATAATTATCGATAAATGTTCCGGTTATTGTTTGGAGAAAATTGATTTTTTGCTGGCATTTCTGTTTCAAATACGCAATGTGTATTCCCCAGGTACATTTAGAGTCAAAATATACTCCAAGGTATTTGAAAAACATCGAGTGCCTGATCGCTTTGCCGGATAGGTGAAGCTGGAATTGGGCGGGTTCGTGCTTCTTAGAAAAAACGACCCTCGGTTTTCTCCGTAGAGAATTCGATACCCAGCTTGAGAGCCCACGTGAACAGGTTGTTCAGGGTATCTTGCAAGGATTTTTGCAGAACGGCGGGATTAGTACCCGTGATGGAAATAACTCCATCGTCTGCAAGTTGTCTCAACGTGCAATCTCTAGTTAGACAATCATCTATATCATTGACGTAAAAACTGTACAAGAGGGGGCTTAGGCAGGAGCCTTGTGGCAGGCCCATAAAACTGTATCGAGAAGATTTCAAGCTGCCATGATTGAAAAACATGTGCTTTTCTGAGAGTAAATTGTACAGAAAATTATTCAGAATTGGCGAAAGTCCACGATTATGAAGTTTCTCTGAGAGAATTTCCATGGAAACTGAATCAAATGCCCCTTTGATATCGAGAAAAACGGAAGCCATTTGTTCTTTGCGAGCAAATGCGATTTGGATTTCAGAAGATAGCAGCGCGAGACAATCGTTCGTCCCTTTACCTCGGCGGAAGCCAAACTGCGTATTTGACAGCAAATTGTTTGTTTCAACCCACTTGTCCAAACGAAGTAGAATCATTTTCTCTAACAATTTACGAATACAGGATAACATTGCAATCGGCCTATACGAATTGTGATCGCAAGACGGCTTGTTGGGTTTTCGTATGGCTATCACTCTCACTTGTCTCCAGTCATGCGGGACTATATTCAGCTCCAGAAATTTGTTGAACAAGTTCAGCAAACGCTGTTTTGCCAAGTCGGGAAGATTCTTCAATAAGTTGAATTTAATCTTGTCCGACCCCGGAGCTGAATTGTTACATGAGAGAAGTGCAATTGAGAATTCTACCATCGAAAAATTCTCATAATCGCCTTGGAGCGGAATGTCGCGTACGACGTTTTGTGCAGGAACGGAATCGGGACAAACCTTTCTTGCAAATCTGAAAATCCAACGGTCAGAGTATTCCTCACTTTCATTTGTATGGTTCCAGCCACGCATTCTCCTAGCCGTATTCCAAAGAGTGCTCATAGCTGTCTCCCTTAACAAACCATTGACGAACTTCCGCCAATATCCACACTTTTTTGCTTTAATCAGACCTTTTAGTTTGGCTTCTAGAGCTTGGTACTTTCGAAACCATTCCACTAATCCAGTTTTCCTGAATTTTTTGAAAGCGGATGATTTTTCAAGGTAGACCTTTGAACACTCCTTGTCCCACCAAAGTGATGGAGGACGACGTCGGAAAGTGGTAGCAGGAACACGTTTCTTTTGAGCTTGAAGTGCGCTTTCGTAAATCAAACTCGATATAAAGTTATACTCTTCGAGTGGAGGAAGTTCATGCATTGAAACAAGTGCTTCAGATATTATTTCTGCAAATTTTCTCCAGTCAATATTTTTCGTGAGGTCATACGCAATATCGACTGACTCACGAGAACCTGATTCATTGGCGATCGATAAAATTATTGGCAGGTGATCACTACCGTGGGGATCTTGGATTACCTTCCACGTGCAATCCAGGGATAATGAAGAAGAGCAAAGTGATATGTCTAGCATACTTGCCCGTGCAGGAGGGATGGCTATCCTAGTTGCTTCCCCTGTATTTAAAACTGTCATGTTGAAGTTGTCACACAGATCATAAATCAACGTGGCACGGCTGTCATCATAGTGTGACCCCCATGCTGTTCCATGGGAGTTGAGGTCACCTAAGATTAGCCGCGGCTCCGGCAATGCCGCGATGATATCAAAAAACTGATGGCGGCCGACCATGGTTCTTGGAGGAATATATATCGAGGCAATGCAGAAGTCTTTGCCATTGATTTGTGTCTGGCAAGCGACAACTTCAATGCCTGTCATCGATGGGAGAGTGACTCTATAAAAGGAGTGACATTTTTTGATCCCCAATAGTACGCCACCAAACGAGTCATTTCGATCGAGGCGAATAATGTTGAAATCGTGGAAATTCAGCTCGTCGGCTGAAGAAAGCCATGTTTCACAGAGGGAAAATACATCACAGTTAGAACTATGAACTAAAAATTTAAATTGATCTAGTTTAGGGATGATGCTTCTGCAATTCCACTGTATTACAGTGGTCAAATCCTTGACCTCTTGCACTGAATCAGGCATCGAGGGAGTTTGTTATTATGTTTAAATGTTCACTTCACTAGTTTCACTCCTCAAGACTAGTCGTCTTTATTTCAAGCTTCCTGAAATCTTCCAAATCGTTACCACTCAAGAGGTTATGGGTACTTCAAGCAAGGTTTCGGTGCACGGAATACCCCAGTTCAGCAGAGGTCCTGGATTTCACAACTGGAGTTTCCGGGTACGGATGTTCCTGGACGCGCAAGGAGTGGTCAAGACGTTGACAGATTTTTGTGATGTTGCTCAGGTGGCCCATTAGGGCAATAAAATCGCGGGTTAAAACTAAACTGTATTTAGAACGATAAAACGTGACTATATAATTCTACATCACAATACAATAACACATAATGGTTTTCTACCTCTTGACGTCAACCGAACAGACAGTCGAGGCTGTCAGCGGAGAGCCTAGTGGTTATGTTTGGTTAGGGTGGCCAGTTAACCCCAACATCTCCCTCCTTAAATTCGCTGGTAAGCGTTGAACCACTGCGGCGCTCTTCTGACACGAGAAGATCGTCGAGGGGCCTGGACCACTGGCAAAGATTCAGCTGCTGTCGTCGATGACGTCGCTGTTGAACAGGACGAATTTGTTTCGTTTGGTAACGGAAATGACTTCAAACTGGACGATACCCGATCCGATGGTTCCAATCGGTGTTCCAGCGAGGGTGTGTCCTGAATCGGAGTACGCATTGCTGCAGGCGTGTTCACGTCGCACTCACTCAGCAGGATGTCTAGCGGTATACTTTGCTTCTTGCTTCCTTGATGGGTCATTGCACCTCGGCTCTTCAACTGGTTTATGTGAGAACGGATCAACTTCCTATTATCGACCCATACGTTATACATTACACAGCCGATCCTTTCCACTACCGTGCCTGGCGCCCAAGTCCACTTATTGTTGATGTACACTTTGGCGTAAACGGTATCCTTCGGAACGAACGACCTGGATTGAGGATTAGCATCAGTCTTCATTGGTTGTGCTTGGTTGTGCGGTACACGTAGAAGTTCCAAAGACGTTCTGAGTCGACGATTGTACATCAGCTCCGCAGGTGATCTTCCATTTGGCGTATTCAGATTTGGCGTGGTTCTGTAGGTAAGTAGGAATGTATCCAATGCCATTCTGATGGAAACTTCTCCCTCCTGAATCTTCCTGACCGCCCGCTTAAAGGTGTCCACAAATCTTTCGGCTTGGCCGTTGGATTGTGGGTGGAATGGTGCTGTTGTCATGTGTTCCACTCCATTTTCAACGCAGAACTCCTTGAATTCGGCGCTTGTGAACTGCGTGCCATTATCGGACACTAAGACTTCTGGCATCCCCTTGTTGGTGAACACACTTCGTAGCAGGTTAATTGTAGCCTTCGCTGTGATGGACTTAGTCGGAAGAATTTCCGGCCATTTACTATATGCATCCACTACGATGAGATAGTACTCGCCCTCCAGTGGGCCAGCATAATCGACGTGAATTCTCTGCCATGGAACCGTGGGCTTTAGCCATGGCACTGGTGTTGCTTTTGGCGGAGATCTTGCTACGGAGGCGCAACTGTTACAAGCTCGAACGTAGCTAGTGATTTCGTCGTCCATACAAGGCCAGTAGACAAAGCTGCGCGCGATGGCCTTCATCCGTTGGACTCCTGGATGTCCCTTATGCAGTTGATTCAGGCATCGCTTTCTGTAGAGTGCTGGTATAACCAACCTGTCGCTGAACATAATACTACCTTCGACGATGGACAGCGCTTCCTGGCGGTCGTAGTAGCGCAATAACTCTTGGTCCTTGATTTCGGCACGATTTTTCGGCCATCCGTGTTTGATGAAACGGTAGACTTTCCGAAGAACTGGATCGGAATTTGTGGCTTGCTCCACCATCCGAAAACTGAGTGGGAGCTGACTGATTGTGCTGTTGGCTACAGATTTTAGGTCTTCTTCGAGGTTTGTGCAGGCTACTACAAAATCTTCATCGGGTTTGATGTGCTGATCAATTAAACGCGACAATACATCCGCATTCCCGAATTTATCCGTTGCGACATATTCCATTGAGAAGTCATAGGACAACAGTGTAAGGGCCCAGCGTTGGAGGCGATTAGCTGTATACACCGGTATACCCTTCTTTGATCCGAAGATCCGCAATAGTGGAGCATGATCCGTTTGTAGACGAAACCGTCTGCCGAAGATGAATTTGTGAAACTTAGTTACCGCAAATACAATTGCTAATCCTTCACGGTCTGGTTGCGAGTACTTTTGTTCGGTGGATGTTAGTGCTCGCGAAGCATGCTGTATCACCTTCATTTTGCCATCCGGGTACTTGTGGCTGATAGTAGCTCCGATGCCGATTGATGATGCATCAGATGCTACAACAATTTCTCGTTGTGGATCATAGTGTGCCAACAGAAGATCAGAAGACAGAATCGCTTTAAAGTCGTCGAAAGCCTTTTGACACTCTTTTGTCCACTTGAAGGGTGACGATGTCTTGAGGAGTTCGTCTAACGGGTATCTCAGTGAGCGCATATTCGGGACAAACTTGCCGTAATAATTCACGGCTCCCAGGAATGAACGGACACCGGTCAGATCGCGAGGAGGAGGCATGTCCTGGATTGCCTTGATTTTATTCGGATCCGGGCGAAGTCCGTCTTTATCGAGCAAAAGGCCCAAATATCCGAGTTGTTCCCGTCCAAAAGAGCACTTTTCTGGTCGAATCGTAAACCCGAATTCTTGAATGCGCTGAAGTACTGCGTGCAAGTTTTGCTGATGTTCTTCAGGGGTCCTACCACCAACGACAACATCATCCAGATAGCCCGACGTGAAGCTAAGTCCTGCCAACATGATGTCTATCATTTGCTGGAATGCGCCAGGAGCTGCCTTCACTCCGGGAGGGAGCCTGTTATATTGGTACAAGCCCCGATGAGTATTAACGGTGAGTAGTTTCCGACTGCTTTCGTCGACCTCCATTTGCAGAAAAGCGTCTGATAAGTCGATCTGGCTGAAAACTGTACAGCCAGTCAACTTCGAGAAAATGTCCTGTGGCAAGGGTAGCGGGTACTGATGCGGTAGTAGGCGATCGTTTAGACCGGTAGAATGATCGCCACATATACGGATACTACCATTTGATTTTCTCACCACGACAATTGGAGCCGCCCACTCCGAGAAATCTACAGGAGAGATTATGTTCAGGCCTTCTAGACGATTTAGCTCTGCATCGACGATGGGTAGCATCGCATAGGAGACTGGTCGTTTAGGTCGAAAAACTGGTTTGCATGCCTCCTTGAGTGCCAAACTAACTTTTGTCTTGGTGCAGAGTCCCAGAGTTGAACTGAATAGTCTGGGATAGTCCCTCTGCAATGAAGCTGCATCGATTGGTCCCTCACCGCTAACGAGATTGCAGAATTTGTTCATCGGTAAAGACCAGAGGTTCAGCTTGTCGATAAAATCGATTCCCAGAAGATTCAAGGAGTTATTAGAAACGTAAATATGACCAGTACTCACGAACTCGTTTAGAGAAACTGTGCAAGAGAACTCAAATTCGAGACGAAGGTCCTCTCCTGATGCAGTTTTGGCACTTTGAACTGTCGGCACTGCCGCTGGCCTACCGATTCTCTCCCATATCTGCTTCGACACAATCGTGATGTCTGATGCTGTGTCTAATTGAAGACGAACCGGAATATCGTTCAGCTTCACCCAAACGAAACGCCGCTTGCCTTGCACACTGTTGACGGACACCACGGTTTTGGTGGAAAACTGCTTATTGTAGGGTTTTCTTCTCTTCGCTGATCTCTTGGCACTGGAGCAATATCCTTCTTTGTGCCCCGACTGATTGCAGGACGAGCACTTGTGGTTGATGAAGCTACATTCTTTTGCGTAGTGCATCGCACCACAATTCCAGCAAGGTGATGCCGGACCACTCTTCCGCTGCTGATGCTGTTGCTGTTGGTAACTACGCTGATTGTCGAACGGCTTCTTGAATGTCTTCCGGTGTTGCTGGTTTCCCTTGATGGCTTGAACTGTAGAGGGAACCGGATTCTCAATCATGGCTGTATCACTTTTGAGGTTCATCAACCGTTGACATTCCTCGATGAGCGTGTCCAGGGTGGCATTATTGCTATCCTCGATCTTGGAAAGCAGTCTCATTCGCACTTCCGAATCGCGCTCGGATTTAAGGCCACAAACAAACATTAGGCATTTGAACTGTGCTTCTGACATCTTGGACAGTTCAAATTCCACACACATCTTGTTCACCCGGCAGGCGTACGACACATAATCCTCCGTGGGTGATTTCGTGATGGTGAGTGTGGAGTACCGCTTTTTCACTGCTGACTCCTTTGTACCGAATAGACCTCGTAACTTCTCCACTGTTTCCAAAAACGAGAAATTTTTCGGTGTGTTTGGCAGGATGTAGCTGACATATCGATAATGTTCCTGAGTTCCCAACCGACGGAGAAGCAATCGTACCTTTGCACTGTCGTCAATTCGTTCCGCATCTTTCGCGAACAGGTCTTCATATCTCGCAAACCACGAACCAAATGTGGAATGAGTTTCTGGGTCGTACAGAAACTCTTTAATGTTTGCAGCCAACGAGTCCAGGATGATTTCCGGATTGGGAGGAACGTTCACTTGGATGGATTGCATCGCGCTCCGAAAGATTTCCTGCTGCTGCTGGAAAGCTCCCTGTTGTTGTTGCTGTTGCGACTCTCGCTGCTGCTGAAGGAGCTGGTTGGTTATGGCTTGCTGATGCTGCAGTTGCTGCAATATTTGCAGATAGAGGGCATCGTGTGGAAGGCCAAGCTGCGGTTGATTGTGGAGAGGTGCTGGATGTTGCTGAGGCGGTAAAGGATGCTGCTGTTGATGCGGAGGAAGCTGTTGCTGCGGTGGAGGATGCTGCTGCTGGTGATGCCCATTCTGGCCCTGTCCGAGTGAATTGACTCCCGAAGCTTGCTGCTGCTGCTGCTCCTCCATTACGCTATATGTGCGCTTTCTCCTCTTCCTTGGAGGCGTCGTGGTGGTGGTGAATTTTCGGACGCGTTTTCGCTACTCGAAACCGGAGAAACCGACAAAAAAAAACGTTTACACTCGTCGCCACTTTTGTGATGTTGCTCAGGTGGCCCATTAGGGCAATAAAATCGCGGGTTAAAACTAAACTGTATTTAGAACGATAAAACGTGACTATATAATTCTACATCACAATACAATAACACATAATGGCTTTCTACCTCTTGACGTCAACCGAACAGACAGTCGAGGCTGTCAGCGGAGAGCCTAGTGGTTATGTTTGGTTAGGGTGGCCAGTTAACCCCAACACAGATGATCCCCCAGCGGACACTGCGGAGGCCGCGGTGAAGACGAAATTTGACGAGACGGACAGAAAAGCGAAGTCACTGTTGATCGGTTTCCTTGGCGATGACGGCCTGGAAATCGTTCGAGATAAAACTTCTGCGAAAAAAATGTGGCAAGCTCTCGAAAATTCCTTTGCTAAGAAGTCTCTGGTGACGCAGAACCTGGTTCGGAAGCAGATTGGACGGTTGAGGATGAAGGAAGGCGATTCCATGCGTGGTCATCTGGTGGTTTTCGAAGACCTGATTCGGCAGCTCAAACAGGCAGGCGGAGAGTTAGCTGAAGCGGATTTGATCGTGACGCTGTTTGGGACTCTTCCGGAAGTTTTTGATCCGTTCATCGCGGCGCTCGAAATCCTAGGCGACGAAGATTTGAAATTCGATACCGTCAAGCAGCGGCTCCTGGCAGAGGAGGTGAAGCAGCGTGACCGACACAATGATGTGGTGGAGAAGTCAACGGCGTTCATCGGCGAAAAAGGTAAAGTTAAACCGAAAACGTTAAAAGGCAAGTGCCACAAATGCGGCAGAAAGATTGCCGCCAGAGGAACAACGGTGAGGCCAACGTAGCTTCAGGAAGAGGTTCTGTGAGCTTTATGGTCAACCGTGAAGAATCTGGCCGACGGCAGAGCGAAAAGGTCACCTTCAAGTTGGACTCTGGATCAAGCGACCATTTGATTAATGATGCCAGGGTATTTTCGTCGTCTTCAAGACTGGCTGAGCCGATCGTTATTCAAGTTGCCAAGGACGGCGAAACACTCGTGGCGAGAACGAAGGGCGTGATCGATGGCTGCAGCAACAAAGGTGTTCGGGTAAATATCAACGAGGTGCTGTATATCTCCGACCTACGGGATAACCTGATGTCCGTTAAACGACTGGCAATTGCTGAAATTTCGGTGCTGTTTGATGGTCGTCAAGCAGTGTTACGGAAGGAGAACCAAGTGATTGCCACGGCCCATTTGAAGGGCAGTCTGTACGAGTTGGAAATCAACGTGGATCCACCTGTGGCATCGTCGACTTGGCCATCTCAATGAAAAGGCGATGGCAAAACTGGTGCAGCACAACATGGTGAATGGCATCAACGTGAAACCAAAGGCAATTGAGTTCTGTGATCCCTGTGTACAAGGTAAGCAGTGCCGCGAACTTTTCAGCGGAACTAGACAGCGAGCAACCCGGGTGTTGGAACGAATCCACTCGGACGTCTGTGGTCCTATTGATCCACCGGCGTGGGACGGGTCGCGATATTTTGTTTCCTTTATCGACGACCACACGCACTTCGTGGTTATCTACCTGATGAAGAAGAAGTCCCAAGTTTTCGAGAAATTCCGTGAGTTCTAAGCAAAAGCTACAGCGGCGACAGGCAAGGCGATTTCCAGACTGACCGTAGATCAAAGAAGGGAGTACTGCTCCAACGAACAGAAGGCGTGGTACAGATCCAAAGGCATTCAAGTGGAGCCAACGGTCGCTTATACTCCCTAGCAGAACGGTGTAACAGAACGATTCAACAGGACGCTCATCGAGACGGTACGTGCTATGCTCTTCGATTCACAGGTCCCAAAGAATTTGTGGTCTGAAGCCGGTCTACACCGGAGTGAACCTGCTGAACCGAAGTCCTACGGCAAGCCTCCAGTGTGAAAAGACGCCAGCTGAACTGTGGTTCGGTACGAAGCCAAGTGTAGAGAAGGTTCGCATTTTCGGATGCAAGGCATTTGCGTGGATTCCAAGCCAGACAAGGAAGAAGCTCGATCCGAAAAGCGGAGGTAGTCATGATGGGGTATGCCCCTAATGGCTACAGGCTCTGGGATAGAAAGCATCGGAAGATCATCGTAGCCCGAGATGTAAAGTTTGACGAAACACGTTTTCCTTATGGTGGAGAACCAGATGAATCATCACAAGCTCCCCTGGTCGTCGTATTCCCGCTTGAACAAGAGGGGGAAGCTGAAGATGTACAAGCTGACGTGGCAGAACCAGGTGACGATTCCCAAGAAGAAGAAGATCCGCAGTCCGACGACGAAGCTCAACCAGACGAGCCTGACGATCCGACACCACCAGCGCTCCCTTCGCAACCAGAACACTGCGAGTCCGACGGACAAACGCAAGTGAGACGCAGCGGACGGGTGCGCACGCTCCCTGGTAAGTTATTTAATTACTTTACCGGTTACTGAGCAACTTTTGGCGGTCTACTTTCCATAGATACTCCACAAAGCTATGATGAGATAACTGGACGAGATGACAGCAAGGATTGGTTACGTGCGGTCAAAAGCGAACTAGGCTCTCTGAAGAGGAACAACGTGTGGCCTGGCTGACGTGAAACCCCTCAAATCGAAATGGGTCTTCAGACTGAAGGAGGACGACAATGGTAGGCCCGTTCGCTACAAAGCACGTTTAGTGGTGAAGGGCTATCTTCAAAAGCCGGGACAAGATTTCGAGGAAACCTACGCACCGGTGGCAAGGCTGGCTACAATCCGAGCTGTGCTGACCGTCGGAGTTCATCATAAGTATCATTTTCATCAAATAGATGTACGGACTGCTTTCCTGCATGGAAGTTTGAAGGAAACCATCTACATGGCCGTTCCGGATGGAGTTCAAGCGAAGCCTGGTCAAGTTTGTCGATTGGTCAAGTCGTTGTATGGCCTAAAGCAATCCCCGAGATATTGGAACGAGCGTTTCAACGAAGAGCTGCTGAAGATGGGCTTCATTCGGTCCAAGCACGACTATTGCCTCTACACGAAGCTGGTTCCCAATGATGAGCTGATTGTGATTCTATACGTGGATGACCTTCTGGTGGTGGACCGGAATCTATCAACGATTGCGCAATTGAAGCGTGATCTGGCCAAGCTGTTCGAGATATCCGATTGTGGTGACCTGTGCCATTTCTTAGGCATAAAAACCGACTACAACAATGAGGCTGGTGTAATGAAGCTGTCGCAGAACGCAGGCATCAATCGGCTGATGAAACGCTTCGGGATGGATGACTGCAATCCGGTCAGAGTTCCGATGGAGAAAGGCCTCTCACTGGAACCGACAGGCCAACGCACTGACGAACCATATCGCGAGCTATTGGGATCCCTGATGTATCTCATGTTATGTGTTCGACCTGACGTATGTTTTCCGGTTGGATATCTGGGTCGTTTCCAGCAAAACCCTACGACTCAACACTGGCAAGCACTGAAGCACGTGGTCCGGTACATTCAAGGAACCAGAGGTATGACGCTACTATTCCGGCGATAGGAATCGAGCGTACCATTGGTTGGGTACGCGGATGCGGATTGGGCCTCCGATGTCACCGATAGGAAATCTGTCAGCGGTTACCTATTCAGGGTGTTCGGATGTTCCGTCCCCTGGTGTAGCAAGAAGCAGCAGACAGTAGCAACATCATCCAGCGAGGCAGAATATGTAGCTCTGAGTCTGGCGGCGACCAAAGCGATTTGGCTGAACGGAGTTCTGGAGGATCTGCAAGAAGCTAGCGCACCGGTTACCATCTACGAAGATAACAGGGGCTGCATCTGCATGGCGAAGAATTTGGAAATGAAGCGCACCAAGCATATCGACGTCAAGCATCACTTCCTCCGTGATCACGTGGCGTCTGGATCCCTGAAAATCGAACCTATCAAGACCGAAGATCAGATAGCGGATATATTTACCAAGCCGTTGGAGTCTACCCGTTTCAAGGCTCTACGGTCAAACCTAGGATTAACTGTTTGAGAGGGGGTGTTGAAGTGTAGTCATCCAGTCTAAGCAACCCTCTGTTTATTTGTACCGACTACCAACCTTAGACCCTTAGCAACCTAGTTTGTTATTTTGTTTAAATGTTCACTTCACTAGTTTCACTCCTCAAGACTAGTCGTCTTTATTTCAAGCTTCCTGAAATCTTCCAAATCGTTACCACTCAAGAATTTGGAAATCGTGTGATCTATACATGAAAGCGAGAAAAAAACTGTTTTTAGTGAGTCAAACCGTTGTCACGTCACGCTGGAATGGGTCAAAGAGTCAAAGGGTAATCAATCAATGGAGAGCTCAGTGATTGGACTCACTAACGTTCACTTAGTAAGAAAACGTGGATGTTTTCAAATCAAAAAATCTATTTTTGCGAGACGAAGTACGTCGGGTCAGCTAGTATTCAATTATAATTCAACTCCAAGATGGCCAATTACTTTTTTCATGCAACTCCCGCAAATGGATGTCGAATGAAATGATTTGACTAACATAATACAGTACATCTGTACAGAGCTTTTTTATAATCAAAAGAACTGATATCTCTTAATCCATATAATGTTGATCATATCGAATTTTCAGTCGGGAGAGCAGAGCAGATAATGGCACAGTTTCCTTCCTGTTTTATATCCCGAATATTTTTTTTTTAATATTTTTTACTTCATTTTTTTTGGGAATGTTTTCATGATGTACTGTATTTGATTTCGGAGCTGGTAAGGCGATTCACAGATCTAGAGTCAGACGAATTAGCAGGATTCACTGAGGTAAGTGATGTGATTTTATAAACGCAATCTATTACCACTCGAAAAAATAGTAATTCGAAAGTCTCATATGTCACAAAATGTGGCAGAGATTACTGCCAAGGGTTATCTTTAGAAAACTCTTGTGAAACTGATAAGATCAGAAGTATTGTTTTTTATCGTGCGTGTTCTTTGTCGAACTCCAATTACAAAGGCGAAGATTTAGCATTGGGAAACCTGAAATAGTAACTGAGAGAACTCCAATTGCGACTACGAAGACTTATCGTTCGAAAACCTGTGAAGACAACCGAGCAAGCTCCACTAAACTCAACCGAACCGGTGATACATCCCGTTAATCATCGAGCGTACTTTTTATCAAACTCCATTCACATCAACGGTAGATTGAGGTGGTTGCTATAGAAATGTGAAATAATGTTGGTGGGTGATAAACTTTTGGACAGCAATTCATCGACATTTTATGTCTAACGTGTTTAATGGTTGGGATCTATAAAAGTAACAATTATCAATTTGACATGTGGGTGTAAACCTGAAATGTTTACATCAATATTTCATTTCGTGAAGTGGTCATATAAGCATGAGATGCTAAAAGCCTTCAGATTTTTGAGTTCAACTCGATTACAGCTAGTACTTAAGGTTCGAATTGATTATTAACAATGTTTACTTTAAAAATTTTGTTTTCAGATAGATACGTTCAGTTGAATTGAATTTGAGGGAAGCTAGTAGATGTTGTTTTTGGTAGTGCGACGGATTGGACCAGACATTATTTTCGCTGATTCGTGCTATCAACCTGCTACAATTTAAATGTTTTGCAATGCTCGATTCATGCTCAAGCTCTAATAATCGCAAATAATCGATTTTTTAAACCTTGATCTTATCGGCAAGAGAGCAGGACAATCCTGTGCCATCCGGTTCCACGTTCAATGTTTTAATAACGCCGTCTTCCAGCACCATCGAAAAGCGCTTGGAACGCAATCCTCCAAGAGGTGGCAAATCGGCACCTAGCTCAAGCTTCTTCGTGAACACTGCTGCCGGATCAGCCAGCATACGAACCTTGCCGGCAGCGTTATGTTGTTTGCCCCAAGCCGACATAACAAATGGATCGTTTACCGAGACGCAAACAATTTCCGCAACGCCAGACGACTTCAAATCGCCGGCTTTATCAATATAGCCGGGCAGGTGAGTCTTCGAGCAACCTGGCGTGAACGCACCAGGGACTGCAAACAATATAACTTTCTTTCCCGAGCAAAGATCGGCTATGTTGACTTTATTCGCTGGAGAGTCCTCAAACAGATCAATCGATGGGATTTTATCGCCTTCCTGAAAAAGAATTCAATGCAAAATGGATTAGTTAACATCAGCAAACCGTGTTTATTATTCTCAAACTACTACTTCTATATTTTGATGTATTTAGTGTCGTTTTTCCAATATCATACATTTATTATGAGTTCAAATTCAAAGCCAGGCTTGAAACCCCAGTGAGAATAATTCAATCGGATTCTTTTGTCATATTCAATTAATAATCGTTTCTTGCTCCAATCATTAGGAAGGCATATATCCCAAACGGATTAAATCCCTAATCCTTACATCCGTTGTTCACAAAAAAAAAATGTCAATACGCGATGATGGCGAACGCGAAATGTAAATTTGCATAATTAATGGATATATAGATGGATAACATGTATCGCACATCACGAATACCGTGATAATGGTATCATCGGTACACACTTAAAACAGACATTCAATTACGAAATTCTGGGAATAAAATTATTATGAAGTCATCAGAGCTTAGTGGAAAAGTACTCGTTTCTAGAATCATCTCCGCAGGACAATTCCTCATCAAGCTCTCGAATCGAATCGTCATAATTTCCAAAATCATAACCTTCATAATAATATAACACATACAGAACGATATCCTCGGTTGAAAATATCCGCTCAATGTATTATGTAATTTACACATATTTTATGGATGCCGTATCTGATCCGATAGGAAAATACCCACCTTAATCTGAACCATTTTCGTTGTATGAAATAACGACTGTTGCAGTGTAAATGCGGATCGTCCAAGTTCACTTAATAGACTGAACTTACTGGAAATGTTCTGTACTAGTAGCGGATACATTGAACGTATGAAAAAAAGAATGTAAAGGGCAATAACAACAGAGCAGAAACAGCCAAAGGAAGTACACTTGTGATGATTGGCAAACAAACTGCTTGTGTGAATTCACTGCACACACCGAAACAACACTAACAAGGTTCGACAAATGCGCTTGTGTAAGAGCCGGAAGCTTTGTCAAAACAAACGAATGCCGATACAAAACAAACAAAAAACATCCATGATCATCATTCTCTCCTCTCGCGTTTGATCATTCATTTGAAATTCGCGATGGAAGTGGTACAGTGTCGACGTCTGGTGGCGACTCTCATTTAGGGGCCATAATTTGGGTCCCACACGCGTTAGTGTAATTTCTATCAGATTAGAAGCCTTTATGCCAGTTTTCAAATGTAAAAAATTGAATACAAATTTTCACATCATGTTATTAAAATACTTGAAACACGTATTTCTGACTTTTTTTTAACCATTTGTCTATACATTTCCAACATTGGTACTGAATCTTTTCATTATAATATGAAGTTGTCTACAAAAACAATTTTCGTATGAGATTTTTTCACTACCTCCAAAAAAAAGGTGTTTTTCACCTAACGGAAAAGCTAATTTTCATTCATGATTTTAATTTTAAAAACGTGTTCATTCCACCTGAAAATTAATTAATCTTTGACACTCCCCTAAACTAGTAAACGAAACCCAATGCCGTTGACGCGGATTTGCATCTTCGAAGATACCGTGTTGCCATTTACAACAGATTGTTAAAACGCACTATGCGGCTTTCGCAATGATATTATGGTACGGTTGCAAAATCGCTGCGGTGGTTCGAAGGAAATAATTAGCTGCGCCAGTTTTGATCTCTGATTATGATTATGATTATTTATTATAAATACCATGATGATGATTACATTGATGAGATTTTTGCGTCAATCGATTTCCGAAAGCCTTAACAATTTTGTTAATTGAATAAAATAACATATGTCATGAAACTAACTATCGAACGATTGAAAAATCTCAACCGCTATTCTCCGAAATACCTCGTTCTGATTGGTCGAAATTTAAAATACAAGCTTCCTTCTGTACTTACAATTATTGCTCAGTTATTTTCTGGTAGATTTACGAGAGTTTTACATCATTCATTATATACATATATTCATTATATATTTATCAAAATTATATATTTTATGAAACTACAGACTTCAAAACCAAGATGACTGAAGGAAGTTGCAATCAAAAATATATGCAAGTACAAGAACTTTAATGTTGGTTGCTTCGTGAACTTTCTTTTCATTGACCGATCATGTATCGTGGAACATTTAGCACAAGTGTAAGTGTAAAATTGTTTATGGTAGCAGTTGTGTCAAATGACTTAAAATATGGAACGAATTATTACATTTTAGTCCCATGAGGGTTGTGTCGGTTGTGTCACGGACACAACCGACACAACCCTCATGGGACTAAATTAAAAAATATTAGGCTGTCAAAAAAGTCCTGCGGTATTTTTTCTGAATTTTCATTTGTTCATAAAATTAGTTACAATCATCTGTTTTAAGTCAAATATACGCCGTTTTGTTCGATGACTTGTTCCCAACGAGATGCTAACTTCATAATACCCCTGTTATAGAAGCTCGCTTCCTTATTGGCAAAAAACTCGGATAGCCAATTTTCACAGGCCTCTTTTGTGGCTAACTTCTGACTACCTAGCTCGTTCGCCATGGACAAAAACAGGTGGTAGTCACTTGGTGCAAGGACTATACGGCGGATGCAAAAGAACCTCCCATCCGAGCTCCCGGAGCTTCTGGCGCGTCACCAAAGAAGGGTGTGGCCTGGCGTTGTCCTGATGGAAGACAATGCGGCCTCTGTTTATCAAAGATGGCCTCTTCTTCATGAGTGCTACCTTCAAGCGGTTCAGTTGTTGGCAGTACAGGTCCGAATTGAGCGTTTGGCCATAGGGAAGCAGCTCATAATAGATTATTCCTTGACAATCCCACCAAACACACAGCAGAACCTTCCTGGCCGTTAATGAGGGCTTGGCCACCGTCTGAGCCGCTTCAGCGGGCTTCGACCACGACCTTTTGCGCTTCACGTTGTCGTAAGTGACCCACTTTTCATCGCCAGTCACCATCCGCTTCAGAAACGGGTCGATTTTGTTGCGATTCAGCAGCGATTCACATGCGTCGATACGGTCAAAGATGTTTTTTTGCGTCAACGTGTGTGGCACCCATATATCGAGCTTCTTTGTGAATCCAAGCTTCTTCAAATGGTTAATAACGGTTTGATGACTTATACCCAGCTCTTGGCCGATGCTACGGCTGCTACTATGCCGGTCTTTCTCGGCTAATTAAGCGATTTTGCAATTTTCGACGACAGGCCTTCCGGAGCGTGGCGCATCTTCGACGACCTCTACATCAGAACGAAAACGTTGAAACCATCGTTGTGCGGTGGAAATGGAAACTGTATCGGGTCCATAAACTGCACAAATTTTATTGGCAGCTTGAGATGCATTTTTGCCTTTGTCATAGTAGTACTGTAAAATATGTCGGATTTTCTCTTTATTCTGCTCCATATTTGCGACACTATAACTCACGAACGACTTAACCAAACAAAACACTGTCAAGGACTATATTATAGCGCGCAAAAATACCTTTCCAACAAGCTATAGTATGACTCGATACAATGAATACAACTAGAACTACGCGCTTACAACGACACCTCGCGGAAATACCGCAGGACTTTTTTGACAGCTTAATATATAGTAAGTAACCTCCAAATCGACATCTAACTTATTGGACAGACCTGTAATGCGACACGAATAATTGGACATTTTTGTGAACATCTAGTTGGGGACCCAAATTATGGCCCCTGATTGAAAGTTACCACCAGACGTCAACACTGAGTGGTTACTCGTATGTAACTTGTAAGTAACTTGTAAGTAATTTATTGTACTGTAAAACGTTGACTGTTTACAAGTTGAAAACTGTAGTTTCGTAGCAAAATGAATAGTTAAATAATAATGAATATGAAGTTTTTCGTTTCGTTTTTCACCGGTAATACAGAGAGAAACTAAAAATATTTTCTCATTAATCATTGCACTAATATAATCATGATAGCTAGCAGTCGATTTCAACTACAGTGAGGCCAACGACAGGCTCAAGACCCTCAAGACGATTCCTGTGACGACGGCAATTCTCGGCAAATTGTCGAATGAACGTACCGATTCGAACCACTGTACGAAGGCTGGAGTAACGGAAAACTATGTCATCGATCGGTTCTTCTTCGACGACTGGCAGGACGACAATTTTGCGTGCTTCAGACATCTCTGGAGGGAGTGATTTGACCGGAACGTATTTGGCTGGCCATCGTAAAGACGACGTGCGCAGCCACTCTGGCCCATGTCACCATAGATGATTTCTCTGAGGTCGTGCAGGTTCGCACCCCGAGAAATGAGGTTGGCTGGATTATACTCACAAGACACATGGTTCCAGACAGCATGAGCGGTAAGCTCCTGAACCTCAGCCACCCGATTGATTTGACTTCGACATCAGGAGACGCACTGTGCAGGATCTAGACGGAGTAATTGAGCGGAGATATAAACAGCCACCGTATGCTGCTTCGGAAGCATCGCTGAAGCCATGGATTTCTAGGCGCTCATATCCTGGTTTAAGTATATGGCGAGTAATACGTAACCGATCCAGAGTGGAGAGATTTTTGTGGAAATCCTGCCAATCGCTGACAACTGCAGCGGCCAATCGCTGACAACTGCTAGCGGATCGAACAAGCTGCTTATTTGCGACATTATCGTTCGTTTGGTCAGTGCGGAACAATCGTTCCATTTTGGTTGTTTGAATGAGAGTAGGTCAGTAGCAGGTTCCAAAACCTAACGAGGACCATAGCCTTAGTGGAAGTCCAACGGTAGCAAGCATGGCGATGAGCTGTTTGCATGTGGCGGTAAGAGACGCTTCGTCGTTTGATCCAGTCAGGAGGTTATCAACATAAAAGTCGCGGCGAAGCACTGGAGCTGCTAGAGGAAATCGTTGCTCTTCGTCATCAGCAAGCTTCTTCAGCACCCTTATCGCCAGGAACGGTGCACAACTGGTGCCGTAAGTTACGGTGAGAAGTTGGAATATCTTCAGTGGATCATCGGGATGATCGCGCCAAACGATGCTTGTGAGAGGCTGGTCTGGTGGACATACGAGGATCTGCCTATACATTTTCTCGATGTCCGCGGAAGCAACGAATTCGTGCATCCGAAACCGTGTGACGATGCTGACCGAAGTCTCCTGAATTGAAGGGCCAGTCAGCAAAATATTGTTCAGGGAAATACCAGACTTGGAAACACAGGAAGCATCGGAGACTGTTCGTAGCTGATGTGGTACAAAATACCTAGGCTTGTTGTTACGTTCGTCCAGACTGATTTCCCGCATGTGTCCTAACGTCAAGTACTCGTGGATAAATTTTTTATACATGGCGCTCTTTTCTGGATCTCGAGCTAGCGACCGTTCCAAGGCGTAGAAACGTCGCGTAGCGTTGTACCAGTTGTCATCCAGCTGCAGCAAGAGCTCTTGCCGTTTCGGAAGAGAGATGACGTAACGACCATCGCAACTTCGTTTGATGTTCAACAGGAAATGTTCCTCACAGTAGCGTTCGGACGGCGACTAACCCTTGGAATGTTGAACTTCTTCCAATTGCCAAAAATTGTTTACCAACTCATCGATTGTGCAGGATTTGTTGAATTGACAATTACGTGGATTTTGGTGGCCATGTTCTTCCAGCCCACATTCTCCTGAGACCATCCAGTCAAATTCGGTGTTCTGGAGCAGGGGAAGATTATTACCGAGAGAGATGCGCCCGTATCGGAGTACACGGAAGAAAAAGGCGGCGCCGATAATCATATCATTGTTGCCGGTAACAGCGAAAGTTGGATCGGCGAGGTCGACATGCTTCGGAATCGACCATTGACGGACATCGACGATGGACTGTGGCAGCTTCATCGTAATCGACGGAAGTAGGAGCATTGTACTTTTCAGTGAAAATGACGACACACGGGAAGAAATGGTAACGGAACCTTCGTGTTGGACGAGCGTGGTGATGTTGCCAATTCCACTGATGGTGATCGGCTGTAGTAGTCGAGTGCGAGGAAGTTGTAGTTTTTCACACGGTGCTACAGAGTTGAAATTCCGCTGGGAAGCACAATCCAGCAACCAACGTGCGGTGACTGTACGGCCTCTGCTACTGCGGATGTTCACGAGCGCGGTTGGAAGAAAAACGGTTCCTGGGATCACAGCTTGGTATTGTGAGACTAGAGCGTATCTGGATTCCCGGAAGTGCCGTGAACATGATGAGATAAGTTGATGGATGGTGGAAGGTGGAAGGTGGCTAGACTAAAACCTGCACAGCGGACTTGAGCGAAGGTTCAATTGAAGTGGAATGTGGATCGAGGGCGACGCAACAGATCGCATCATTAAGGGGTTTGCTGGAAGTGGACGTGGTATTTCCGCTGTCCGTATGAAGTAACGTGTGGTGTTTTCTCGAGCAGACGTTGCAACGGGTGCCCGAACATGTGCGAGCCAAATGGGAAAAAGAACGCAAACAATTCATGCACATTTTTTTCTGTTTCACCAGATCGGTTTGATGAACGATGTCTAACTTCAGGAATTCGGGACAATGATACAAACAATGGTTTTAGCCACACTGTTCGCATGGCTTCTCTGATTTGCTGGTACTGGAACTCGTTGGTGGTACACTAGAAGCGTTCTTCATCGGTGCGGCTACTGGCAAAGCGACTGACTTGGGCTGAGACCTTGGTTTACTGTGAACAGACGAGGAGGTGGCCGGGGAAACGGCATGCAATACTCGAGCATAGTTTTGGAGGAACTTTACCATCGTACGACGTACGACGGTATGGAACTCGACTCGTCATTGGAGACGCTGAAGGTCGAATCGGTTTCTCCTAAAACGGAAGCAATGTTGTCGGTGTCGAGTCGCGAGCAATGGTTTTCCCATTCCCGGAGGGTACAAGAGTCGAGGCGAATAGATAACAAGTAGACCAGAATCAAACTCCATTTGTCAGCTGGTTCTCCCAAACTCTTCAGCACAGAGATCTGTTGCTCGAAACGATCGACCAACGAAAGTAGTTCCTCAGCTGATTCTTTGCGCATCACTGAAGTGTCGAACAATGTTTTGAGATGACATTTTATGAGTTGCCGCTTCTCCTTCAACGAGACCCTCGAGATAGTAGATCTCAGTAGATGTCACTCCGGGAACCTACAGCAGATTCAAAGGAATCACGAAACACGCACCTGTCCTCTAATCGTCCACTGAACTTTGGTAGATTGAGATCGGGAAGACGAACGTTCATCGGTTTGGCGAATGGTGGAGGTAGAGGAACTGGTGGACTTGGCCAATAAGATAAAACGCACGCAACACATAATGGGTCTGATCACGAACGTCACTTCACGGTGAAAACGAAGGGAATTGTATACAACGTTATTACGGCTGCCACCGTGTGTGTAGAATCCGGAAGAGTTCATCCGTCGTGACAACTTTGATGAACTCGGTTTTATTATGAATATCACGATACTGTCACGTCACGGGGAAAAACAAGTATATTTGTCACTTGTGTTTTAGATGGTGAAAGCTAGTCACGCGGAATGGAGCAACTTCAATTTCGGATTTATTTAGCTTTTTTGCTAACATTTTGAATCTTGTCTTGCTTTTTAAGAAAGAAAAGATAAAAAAACAGAAATTTACCCGCTTGGTGGCATTTTTAGAAATCCTGACGTATCCAGAGGACGTAAATTTGTTTATTAGAATTCAATAAATGCACTATGGGATGTAATTGAGGACTAAAAATGTAGCTCCCGTAGACCGTTTGAAACATGTCGAAAAGTGTGATTTCGATTGTCCTAATTGATCAGAATTTTTTTGTTTCTATTTTATGGATTAGACAAACAGAGAGTTGCAACCCCAGAAAAAGGCAGTGAAGGCCACTGGCCGAAAGCGATCATTATGATTGATTATGTATGATATTGATTTGTTGATATTTTGAATATAAAATAATAACTATAATGTTTTTCCAACATTGCAGAGCTGGTTTTTGTAATTCAAACATTCGCAATTTGTGGACAAGTGGTAATTTGAATGAAAGAATATTTAAGTTTCAAATAAGTAAAAAATGAATCTATCGTTGCAAAGCTTTTAAATTAATAATTTTTAAATTATTCTCTAGTTCTTTTTCCATAATTTTGATATCCGTCTGAAGAGTATGTATATCATTTTCTGCTTTTGGCAAATTCCTTGATGATGATGATGTTGGATTAAAGAGGCTTTAAACTTTTCAGTTCATTCGCCTCTAATATTCCTTGAAACTCATCAGATGTTTCATATAAAAATTATGCTTCTGAACGATGTCAGTAGCAGTTTCTGTTTAAATAATTATATCAAACCTCATGTCCAGTATATCAAATTACACGAGAATGGGAAGGATAAGAGGATTAAACTTAAGAATCCCATATGGGAGTAGCTCAGATTATACTGATCATGAGATGTATAAATTCGGGTTTATCCTGAGATATAGAAGATATTTTTTTTTTTATTAATTCGTTTATTTTTACAGGCTCAGTTACTTAAGTTTAAAGGAGCCGAATTCTTAAATATATTTTTAAAACTATATATATATAAACAATTTTCTTACATCTATGGTTAGTAAGGTGGAAAACCGATTACTCGCGGTGTACTCGAGTTTAGAAGGGTGACATATTTTTAGGAGAAGGATGAGATATAAGGAAATTGTAACAATGTTGATGAACACTCAATTCTTAAATCTATTCGTATATCTATAGTTTATTTACATTTCAACTTATTCTACTATTTATAGCAAGGGGACGAATTACCCGCAAAGGAAGGAAAGGAGGGTATAAGGATGTAGGGACAATCACACACGAAGATCTATAGCTTTAAGGAAAACATATATATGGGACATGTAATCAAGGTCTAACCGAGCCAACACATCTCTCAGATACCTAATATGGGCCCCCCAAGTACATTTGGAGTCGAACCAGACCCCAAGATACTTGAATGACATAGCATGAGTGATCGGTTTACCCAAAAGTTGAAGCTTTGGTTTTGCTGGTCTATGCTTCCTAGAAAAAACCACCATCTCTGTTTTCTCCGTGGAGAATTCGATCCCTAGCCCAATGGCCCAGGTTGAAAAATTGTTCAAAGTATCTTGTAAGGGTCCTTGCAGGTCGGATTCGTTTGATCCTACGACAGACACCACTCCATCATCTGCAAGTTGTCTTAGGCTGCAATTTTGTGTAAGGCAATTGTCGATGTCGCTTATATAGAAGTTGTACAAAAGGGGGCTTAAACATGAGCCCTGGGGGAGGCCCATGTAAGAGACCCGACTTACTGCCGAATCTCCGTGAGAAAAGTTCAAATGTTTCTCACAAAGCAAGTTATATAACATATTATTCAATAGAGGCGGCAGACCCCGAGAGTGTAATTTGTCTGACAAAACCTCTATTGAAACAGAATCAAAGGCCCCCTTTATGTCCAAGAATACTGAAGCCATTTGTTTTTTTTCGGCGTAAGCCATTTGAATTTCTGAAGAAAGCAACGCAAGACAACCATTCGTCCCCTTGCCCCTGCGGAACCCATATTGTGTATCTGAGAGTAGGCCATTCGTTTCAACCCATCGATCAAGGCGAAACAAGATCATTTTCTCCAACAATTTCCGTATACAAGACAGCATTGCTATTGGGCGGTACGAATTGAAGTCGGACGCGGGTTTTCCGGGTTTTTGAATAGCTATAACTCGTACTTGTCTCCAATCATCTGGAACAATATTATGCTCCAGAAACCGATTGAATAAGTTCAACAAGCGATGTTTCGCCACATCAGGGAGATTTTTCAGCAAGTTGAACTTAATTCTATCCGATCCCGGAGCAGAATTGTTACATGAAAGGAGAGCAAGAGAGAATTCTACCATCGAAAACTCGGAATCAAGATCGCACCTATCTTGTGGTATATCTCGAACAATTTTTTGCACAGGAGCGGAATCAGGACAAACCTTCCGTGCAAAATTCAAAATCCATCGATGTGAATATTCTTCGCTTTCATTCGTTGAAGAGCGATTTCTCATGTTTCGAGCCACTTTCCATAATTTTTTCATTGACGTTTCTCGTGACAAACCTCCCACGAAATTTCGCCAATAAGCACGTTTTTTCCCTTTGATCAAGTTTTTAAATTGATTTTCAAGGTCCAAATACGTCTGAAAATTTTCAGGGGTTCCACGTTTCCGAAAAGCTTTAAATGCATTCGATTTTTCTACATAAAGCTTGGAACATATGCTATCCCACCATGGATTGGGAGGCCTTCGACGAATAGTGGAACCTGGGATGGGTTTCGTTTGAGCGCGAACCGCGCTGTCATAGATCAAACGAGAAAGGAAGTTATACTCCTCCAATGGAGGTAAACCATCTCTGGAATTGATGGCTAGAGCAATCGCGTCCGAATATTTTTTCCAGTCAATGTGTCTTGTGAGGTCATATGCCATGTTTATAGATTCAGAAGAATTCGACCCAATGGTAATGGAAATTTTGATTGGCAAGTGATCACTACCGTTGGGGTCCTGGATTACATTCCACTTGCAATCTAACGATAGTGAATTCGAGCAAAGCGAGAGGTCAAGAGCACTTGGGTTAGCAGGAGGTTTAGGCACACGTGTTGTTTCCCCAGTGTTCAAAACGGTCATATTGAAGTTGTTACAAAGGTCATATATCAACAATGAACGATTGTCGTCGTACTGTTCCCCCCAGGCAGTTCCGTGAGAGTTGAAGTCTCCCAAGATCAATCGTGGCTCAGGAAGGAGTGAGCACATGTCATCAAGTTGTTTGCGGCTAACCGCAGCTCTCGGAGGCCAATACAAGCTGACAATACAGAGGTCTTTGCCTCTGATGTTTGCATGACAAGCAACAGCTTCGATCCCTCCAATAGGTGGAAGGTCAATTCGAAAAAATGAGTGGCACTTATTGATCCCCAATAGTACCCCTCCGTATCTGTCATCACGGTCCAAGCGTATAATATTAAAATCGTGGAAAGAGATATCATCTCGCGAAGAAAGCCAAGTTTCGGACAGAGCAAAAACATCACAATTGAAGTTATGAATTAAAAATTTGAATGTATCCAATTTAGGGATAAGACTACGACAATTCCACTGAAAAACAGTGATATCACCGACCTCTCTATCTAAATTAGACATCAAGAGAGATAATCATTGCAAGGAGGGGCCATGTTTGCATCAATTGCTGTAAAATTGTCTTTAATACTGGAAGCATTGAGATGACAAGGGTTCTGATGGAGTCGGAAACATTAAAACACTTGAAGATTTGATCCAAAAGGTCAGACAACTTTATAAATCCCGATTGGGAAGTTGAGCTGGACGGAAAAACAGGGACAGTTGGGGTTTTTGATGTCCCCTCGAGTGCTGGGTCGTTCGATATGAACTATTCCCACGGAAGCCAGGAGGAACCTGATTTTGCTTGTCCGCTGCACTCGATTTTTTAGGCAAGCTAACTGGGGGTATCACCGGGGGGACTTGTTCTTGAACTTTGGGAGTGGTCACATTTTTGCGCCGGGGATTCCCTTTGAAAATAAACGGTGTGCCCCCGCTAGCTGTGTCCGCTTCCATTTCATCAACTGGCAACGTGGAAAAGCTATTGTGTGTTGAGATTGGTTGTTGTTGTTGTTGGGCCTGTGGAGAAGCGCCCTTTAAAATTTCCGCAAAAGTGCGCTTCGAGCGTTCCTTTAAAGAGCGCTTCTGTTTCTCCCAGCGACTCTTGTAAGTTTCACAAGCTGAGAGCGCGTGTGGGGATCCTCCGCAATATGGACACTTATGCTCAGTCGCACTGCAGGATTTCCCCTCATGTTGCTCTCCGCAAGTGGCACAGCGCTCCTTGTTGGCACAATAATCTGAAGTGTGACCAACTGACTTGCATTTGTTGCAAGTCATGGGCTTTGGCACGAAGAGTCGCACAGGTAGTCTCAATTTGTCCACCATAACGTAGTCAGGGAGGGCGGCACCAGCAAAGGTGACTCGAAACGAGTCTGACGGCGTAAATTTAGTTTGGTCCCCATCATGGGAGAGTTTCCCGAGTTGGCGACAGTCCAAGATCTTTACTTCCATTGAGGGAAGCTTCTTGAACTTGCCTTTTCCTTCTTTTTTTATTTGTTCGCTCGTCAGACCCGTTTCAGTTATCACCCCCTCAATTTCTACGTTATGGGAGGGTATAAATGTTCTATATTCGAGAGTGAAGTGTTGGTCAGCAACAATTTCGTTTGCGTGTTTCCGTTCATTCACGACAACCCGCAATTTGTTCGGTCTAACCCTGCGAATTTCAGATACAGAAGTGTATCTGGCCAGATCTTTCATGATCTGAATCACGTTAAGGCTTTTTCCTTTTGGTTTTGGCCGGAGGAAAACAACCCACGGGCCAGTTCCAGGTGCATCTTCTGGATAAACTCTGACACGTGGAGCGGAAACAACAGAGGGAGAAGACGAGGACGAGGATTGGGTTGGATCGGAAACATCAGAAGGGGGAAGCGAAATCGATGATGGGAGAGGGGGAGTGGAAGTAACAGTCGGTTCAGAAGGGAGACTTGCTATTTTCTTAGAGGGGGGCTTGGAAGGATGAGCAGATTCGTCCCCAGAAGAATTATCTTCTTTTTGAGGGACTCGTTTATGTTTTTTTCCCAGATCTTAAATGGGATTCATTATCGGAGATCTCCATCTCTGGAGATCCTCCACTATCCTCCATTTTACAAAAATTTCTGTCTTATTTCTAATATATTATTGATTTTAACAATATTCTCGAAAAAAAAATAACAAAACAAAAATAAATTATGATAATAATATTAAACAATGAACAAATGAGTTGAATAATAATATTAATATTAAATATGTGTACCTTAAAATAAAAGTTGTTCCGATACTGCGCTCTACTGCCCTAACCAGGGAGAGACAGAGGCTACGCGCTATGGATCAACACAATAGCGCAAGAATAGCTCACACGGTCACGTGATGTTAATTCCCGTTAACGACAGCCACACGATGGCGATCCCGTTATGCCGATGTTCAACAGCCGCCAAGGGCTGCAAGCTGCAAGAGCGCTGCTTCCTTTGTTCCACTTCACAAAAGGTCAATTCGAAAGCGGACAGCAATGACCTTCACTCGTACACTATACCAATCGCACAATAGTAAAAGTGGCAACGCACAATAACGACACTGAACTTTACTCGTCAAGAGTTGGATAGCGAATCAATAGAAGATATTATCATTCATCAAAATTGTGGAAACGGTTCTTAAAAAACGGTTTTAACGTTGACCTATACTAAATACTTCTCACTATTCAAACGAGTAAGACAGAGCTGAGTACAAGAGTATGCGAGATATCGATTATTAAACTCATGACAGTCATGCTTTATATCTAGAGTAATTTATAGAAAGAGGAAATAAAATTACATTCCCATGTGTTCAGCAACTACATTATTCAAGAGCAACCTAGTATTCTTCCTCATCTTTAAACCAGGGTTTAATTGAGCAAACTACCGCACCAAGCAAATGATTCATGGAATGAGTCCGAATAGTTGGCATTGAAATCATCGAGGTATAATCGCAAACTTGTCATTCTAAAACATACGTTCGATTAAATGGAATATTATTTCATACACTTATTTATTTTACTTACATAACGTTCAAACGTCGGAAATTATGTAACCAACATAACGTTCAAACGCCCGAAATTATGCAACTGACAACGGGAATGAACTCTTTCACTTCACGGAGATTATTTTGACACGTGACAATGATGATAGATACAAAAAGATTAAGTGAAGTGTAAGTGACGTGAAAGCGTTTGTGACAGTGATGTTCGTGATCAGGCCCAATATCTACTGTCAAATTTCTTTCGCTCACCCTTCAGATCGATCGGATTTTTCTCGGTTGATAGCGCCTCCAGCTTGACAGCGACACGATGGAACTCGTCGTAAAACTTCTCCAGCTTCTCAGCCCAAGCATCCACTTGTCCCTTTCGTTGCTCCTCCTTGCTGTAATTGGAAGCCACAGTGCAGCGCCACAGAATCCAGTATGTTCTCCTTCTTCTGATGCCACTCTTCATACATTTTCACTTCTTCCGCCATTTTCTCACCGCTTTTTTATCGCACTCGAGACCACCGTGCTGTCGATCACAGCTATATGCGAACAATATCGAATCAGCCTTTTTCTTTCAGGTCATTCGTTCACACGCGATAACTGATGTGGCTAACGGTTAGCTTTGTTTCACGCCACACGATGTGCAAGATACAAAATGAGGAATTCTTGGTGAGAAAGTTGCACTACAATGATCACTCGTGTCAGAACAATGGCGATTAAACACGTGCCAGAAATAATGGCGTATCGCTAAGACGCTATTCACCGCGCGCTATCGTTCACTTTATAGCGATTTATGCCGCGAGGCGCTTATCGCGCCTTAATTAGGCATTTTCACTGAACGTTTACAGGACACTTCCTTATCCGAAGGTCCTATCCGGCTCGAAGGACCAGTTTTATGTTTAGCACAATAGCAACAAACAAATAGCAGCAAACCATTGTGATATATTGTATTTAGAAATACAGATCAGAATTGAAGTGAATCTTGTCGCGTGTGGTTCAGTTTTTGTTACAACCGAAAGACAGGTGTTTTTGTGTAGCAGCATTCCCCTTGAATAAATTCAGCATATGTAAACGCTTGTGAATTTCTCACTGGTGAGAAATCACTAAAGTTGGATGCAGTTCTACTTCAGGTGAATAAATTCACCTAAGATATGAATATATTCATTATAGAAGTTCACGCTAGTGTAAACGGTTGATGCGATTTCTATAAATCTCATCATATTTCTTCACATGAATATATCACTAGTCTAAATCCACCCTTATTAGCTAATATTCGGAATTTCATTGAATTGTTATTTACAGTTTTTAACAAGGGCCCTATTTTCTCAAAACACATGCACCGACATTGTGAGCTTTGAAAATATTGTCATATTATCTCGAAAATGATGAAAATTTCTTTGTTTCTATAATGGAGAGAGTGAAAAACACACAAAAATACCATTTTTATTCATTTTCGACATGATTCCACAAATCTCCACTGTCATATTATACTCATATTCAGTGGCAATTCCGAGAAAAATATATATTTATATTTTAATTGATAAGAAACTTACTGAAAATAGCGTTTTTGCATGGATGTGGGAGGTAATTGAATGTAAACAAAAATATTGACGTCACGATTCGAGAAGTAGTTATGGCAGCGCATGCTATCAAGCACACTACGCTTGCAAACTCTACCATCTGCTCCACCTATACATCTTGCTCATGGCGTATGAACATACTTTCGGGTTGAAACAATCTATAACATGCGTCATTAATGTTACAATATAATTTTCCTTCATAGATACTCTTCGACATATAATTGAATCCCTACGGTTGTTGTGTGAGATACGGGCAATAGCTGAGTGTTCGTTGTATGTTTCAATTCCTGACTAGTCTCCTGTACGAACGGATAATTTTGTAGTTGAGGATCATGCTCAATCCGAGCGAAAGCCGCTTCGGTTGTATGCAGTAAAACTTTGAATGTTGCGTCTGAAGGTAACTTTCTTAAGCCCTTCAGTTGGCTGTCCAGGTTCAATAAGGATTTGCGAACTTGTGCTTCTAGCTCGATAGAATGATCGTCCGTTTCGAGAGGAAATTCTCGGTCTTCCAGCTCGAACACGTAACTTTCCAAACAAATCGTCTCATCCTTGTAGATCAATATTTCTACTTTAGTGAGCTTGTGCAATTGCTTCAATTCACGTGCAGTGAGCAATGTTTTCTCCAGATATTCGTTCAACGGTTTGAAAATTGAAATCCTCAGAGGTATGTTGTAAGCCTTGCGTTCGCGGAAAATTGCAGCCGGGTAGAGTTCACGAGCGAATAGTATTGAGTTGATGTATATTTCCAGCAGCTCGATAATGATATCCGTTTCTAGAGAGAAAAACCATTATTATTAGCGATTCATTTCAAATGTATCTATTACCTAGGCTCGTATCTTTGGTAGACATTGTATTACATATTGAGATAATCTCCAAAACAAACAAAAAATCAATTCTCAGAGAGTAATTTGACATTTGCGACTACACTGAGAGAAATAATTAGTAAATATAACGAATTTTTTGGTAAATACTACCAATCTATAGTCATTTTCGACCGTACTAATAAACACATATGTCAAGCAGAACCATGATTCGGAAGCCCAATATCGGCTACATTTTCTCGCCGAAAATGCACGTATCAGAATTATATCCTTATTATATCTCCGTATTGCCTTATGGGAACAATGAAAATGGTTAATACGCGCTTTTCTCACCAATTTTCAGATATGACAATATCCAAGCTTACTAATGTTATCGAGTAAAATATACTAAACTCTGGTAGGGATGCGGGTTTGTTGACAATATGTACAAAAAATTTGTACATTCTACTAATTTTGCATTACCAAATGTATTTAGTAGTTTTCGACCGAGGATTTTTCTAAGGGTACACTCAGAGAAATAATATAGCGAATTCGTTTTTGTTCAGTTTCAACCCCAGTGCCGCACTAAGGCCATCTACACATTACGCAACCGCAACCCGATCTATGTTGGCGATGTCAATCGGATCTCCAACTCAGCTCTGCACATTGAGGCAACTCAAAGGTGATAAAATCGTTAAGTTTTCATCCGTCATCATGCATCACACGTCATTACGCTAGCTGAGATGTCATTTCTTCAATTACCCCAGGAAATCATATGGAAAGCGAATTATTAATAAAACAGTTTGTTTTCAAAAAATCTGTTATGCTTAGATTTTTCCTTAATTCGAACGAAAAGAAATAAAATCAAAAGCGTCAATATATACGTAACTTTTCAACACTCTCATTGATATAAAAACGAGCAGCTTTATAGTACAACATTTGTGTAGAAAAATGCTTCCAATTCAGTCCAATATTCATATCAACTGCATGAAACAGATAATCATCATCACTACAAATTTAGTGATTGCATGAAAAAGACAAGAAAATATAACGTGTTGCTCTTGGGCAGGCGACTTTAATAATATTTCACATAAAACAAAAACAAATGATGAAATTGAAACATTCATGTTGAACATTTTATCGCTAGCGAATTCGAATGTTTGTTAAATTCTCGCAGTAGTGCCGTACTGTTCTCATGTATCACCTCCGACATGATCTTGGTAGTGGTTAAATCAGCATCCATTGAAGCATCACCGGGACTGTGCTCAGCTATGGTTCTGTTCTCTCTCCCTCTATTTCATTCGTAGATAGATTGAAGATGCATCATTCTAGTGAATCGTGTCATGCGGTATATGAAATTGTATATCAAATGAGTAAAATCCTTACATTTCATTCGTGTTTTTGTAAACTAGTTCAATTTTGGAAACAATGTTTGGTATTGCAACTGACAAATACCGAAACTCAACGAACGCAGAAATCGAAATGTCAACATCAATTGAACGAAAAGGTTGCCAACACACATCGCGCGCGACTCGACATGCTAGGTTGAATCGAAAAAGTTGGTCCGACCAAAGTTGCCAGTTGCCTAGTGTGTATGCTCCCATTTGATTACACATGTTCTCAACTTTTTTGACAGATTCGTTAAGTTGCTTTCCAACTTAGGTTGCCTAGTGTGTAGATGGCCTAACTGCTGTCAAAACGTTTTTTTATTTACTCAGTTTCGCATTCAGTGTCGTACTAGTTCGCCCCGAAAGCTGTTAGTTTCGCACTGAGATGTTTCACGGGTTGACACTCGAGTTCACCAATACAACTATACTGAACTGTCAAGTTCCGAGTATTGTTTTGGAAAATCTGAAAATAAAGACTATGAAAATGGAAAACCTGCTGCTTTTGCTTTTGTATTATTGGAATCGTAATCCAATTCGGATTCTTATTTTGATGAGTATATTCGAGTAGACGGCATTAAGCTACGTGTGCTTTCATTGGGAGGCGAAAATAATGATGGATACTCAGGTGGAATAAATCTGCTTTCAAAATCAAAATTATGAATGAAAATTTACTTTAACGTATCGAATATTTATTTAATGTGATGAAATAAGGGTTTATTCCGATATCGCAAAAACATATTGAACGAAAACTGTGTCTAATGATGATTTTATATTATAATAGTAACTATTTGTGGATTTGTGTGTTTGGAGGCGAATGGTTTCGAAACCGTGGGTTTTGCTGATGATTTAGTCATAATGCTACGTGGCAAATTCGACGATGTGATATCGAGCAAGATGCAGATGGCCTTAAACCTTACACAATTATGGTGTATCAAAGAAGGTCTGAGCATAAATGCCTCAAAAACAACAATTGTTCCTTTCACCAGAAAGAAGAAACTGCATCTGCAGACTCTAAATCTTGGAGGAGAGGAAATAAAATTCAGCGTTTCATTGCAATATCTAGGCGTAATCCTAGACGCTAAACTAAACTGGAACGCACACTTAGATGCAATTATCAGTAAGGCCAACATTGTCCTATGGGCATGTTCTAAAATGAAAGGCAGAACATGGGGCCTTAAACCAAAAATGGTTATGTGGGTCTATACAGCAATTGTGCGGCCTAGGATAACCTATGCCTCATTAGTATGGTGGTCAAAGACTAAGGAGACTGTAGTTACAAAAAAGCTAAACAAACTCCAACGACTGGCATGCGTTGCTGTAACAGGAGCAATGCGAAGCACACCCTCAAAGGCATTGGAGGCTATCCTTCACTTGTTACCTTTGGGTCAACATGTTCAGCTGGAGGCTAATAGAAGCGCTCTAAAGCTAAAAAGATATAAAAAAATATTAGACGGGGACAAAACTGGTCACTTGAGTATCCTGAATCTCTTACCCGTTGGACCAACCTCAGAGATGAACAGCGATTGGATGGAACCAAGGACCAATTATGACATTCCATACAGAGTGATCGAACTTTCTCGTTCAGTATGGGATGAGGGTGGTCCCGATTTTCGTAATGGTTCAATCCTGTTCTATACCGATGGGTCGAAAATGGGTAACAGAACAGGTGCTGGAGTGTATGGTCCCAGAATAAAAATTTCTGTAGCTATGGGGAACTGGCCAACAGTTTTCCAGGCAGAAGTAGCTGCAATAATAGAATGTATAAATGTCTGCCTTAAAAGAAATTATAGACATGCTAACATTTGCATCTTCTCAGACAGTCAAGCAGCACTTAAAGCCCTCAATACTTTCAAGTGCTATTCAAAAATTGTCTGGGAATGCATTTGCCTTTTACGACAACTGTGTCAGAGAAGTTCGGTACAACTGTACTGGATTCCTGGCCATTGCGGTATAGAGGGAAATGAACAAGCAGATGAACTCGCAAGACGCGGCTCAAGCTCACCCTTCACTGGTCCAGAACCATTCTGTGGAATTTCTGAATGTGTGTTGAAGAGTGAGCTGAAGAAATGGGAAGACCGGAAAGTAATGGCCAACTGGATGGCTGTACAACTCAACCAGTCAAAAAAATTTATCACGCCGAGTATTAAAATTATTCAACAATTGCTGAGTCCTAATAAGAAAGACCTCAGCACATTCACTGGTCTTATAACAGGACACTGTCCGAGTAAATACCATCTCAAAAACATAGGTTTAGTGCAAGATCATATTTGTCGCTTTTGTAATGCCGAAAGCGAAACCTCGGAACATTTGCTCTGCAAATGCGGAGACGCAGACTTCAACACCTTGATAAGGCTGTTCTGGAGCCCAAAGAAGTTTGGTCTGTGTCGCCGATCAGGACTATAAATTTTATCAAACAGATTATTCCTGATTGGCACCTATCTCGCTATAGCTTTCAGTCTACTTCTTCATCAATAAGCAGTAGATAAGCTTGAAGCGTAGTACAAAAATGGGGCATACCACAATAGTTCAAACTAATGAACGCAGTGGTTCACACCCAACAAGGAAAAAAAAACTATTTGTGGAACAAACAGGAAATGTATCGACAAATGGTTAAGTGAGTGTCAAACTACATTACCTAACAATTAAACAATATGAAGTAAAACTTTTCATTCAAACTTTTATATTTTTTTGCACTTAGCCTTCTGATCTGATAGAGAATAATTTACCTCCCAAACACTAATATCCCCACCAGACGTCGACACTGTACATTTGTCGTAACAAATATAAACAAATCAGACTATGTAACGCACACCAACAAACCACCGCATTCGTGAAACTGAAGACGCTTTTTATTACAGAGTCAGTTTGGCACTGACTCAGTTTTAAAAACGAATTCGCTAATTGGCGATCTAACGCAAAACGTAAACGATCGGTGAGACATCTGGATTTTGTTTTTGAACTAAGAAAATGATGCTAATGTAACCTAAAACTCAAAAACAAATCACGTATATTTTATTTCCGGGCTTTCCAAAGTAGTTCTCATATGCAGGAATCGTGCATTTTTCTACTTGTGTTTGATTGTGCTCTCGAATTTCCTTCTTTAATTCAACCATTGTCAACATTTTTATAGTTTTCACTACTGAAAGAAGTAAATAAATAACATGTTATATATAAAAGTGCGCAGAATAAAATTTCTTACAAACTCATCGCAATCAAATAATCTTTTATAGTTATAACATTGTAATTTATGGAAAGATCTACAAACCTTCCATAAGCTCACATGGCAAAATTTTAAATCATCATCACTTTCACCGCAGCGCCGCCTAGGTGTAGATTTGTACGTTAGATCGCCAATAGATTGGGGGAAAGTGGTTCTATAAACCAATGTTATAATAATAAGGTGGAACGATCGATCAGAATTACTGTTCTGCCATTACTTGAGTTCGAATTGAACTACTAAACAACGATCCAAATACTTGCAGTTCGTACTGAAGACAGATAATCTTCAGGGTACGTTTTTGACAAGGTAATCTGGACTCGAAGTGTGTAACGACACGATTCACTTATACACTCTCAACTATAACATCTTAGCTTTGACGGAAAGCAGCGAAAGCAGCAGTGTTTTTTTTGTTGCGAATATTACGTGTTTTGCTTTTTTTTTTGAAAATACGTCAATAATACGTGAAGTGGAGGAGTTAGTGAACCATTAAAATTAAAATAACGAAACTATTACTCAGGATGTGTTGTTTCTGTGCTGCTTTTTGAAATTAGTCGGCTCGACTGCGAAGGTATATATATAAAATATTTTCATTTTCAGACTACTCTATGGCTCAATGTGTGGCACCCTGATGCCTGAGCGTTTGGTCATTGGGGACCGAACAGGTAAACAGATAAAATTAAACAAATTCAGATTATACAACTAGTACACAAAATAGTTTATTTTTAACTGTTCCTCCTGTCAGAAAGGCCAACGATTTTCATGCCTCGTGAAATTAAAACCGGAAGGCTCACCGAAAGGTCTTGACTGGCATAAAGCAAGAGTTAAATCTATCAAAAACATCCGTAACATACGCAGAATCGGTACAGTTTTCTAATGGGAGGAGACATGACTATCCCGAGAGGGATTTTCCATCAAATGAAAGCGGAAGCAGCACCATCAATATCTCTGATGAGAAACCTAGCGATTCGGCCGATTCTGATAGCTTAATTAAAGCACTGCAGCAAGAGGTATCGGAGTGCTAGAGAAAGCTTCAGGAAGCTTCAATTCGAATTGCCGAACCACAATTTCCCCTAGGCTCCAATGAATAAATATATATACATTAAGCTAAAATACAAAAGAAATAAACTTATTTCGACAAATTTTTTATACCGTCCCATGATACTTGCAAAGCTAACGTCACAGCCTCACTATTGTTGATGTACTAGTCAGTCCAGACTACCTTGTCATAAACGTACCCTGATTTCACTTGACAGTCTTGAGTACCAAAATAATTTAACATATATAGCAAATAGCAAAGGTATGCAAGATTTTTTTATATAGCACACAAAATTGATTTTGAAAAAACAGATAGGAGAGCTTTATTAATCCAAACGACAGAACAAGGATTGCAAAAGTCTGAATTGTAACGAGTTCTATACTGAACACCGTGATTCTGGTAATTTATCTTGAGTAATTTGGTGTACAATACAAAAAATTTAGCAATCCTGTAGTAAATGACAAACATTTTGGTTGTGATGCTGCTTTATTTTTTCCAGTAGTGCCCTCGCCTGGATGAATCGTCGATTGTGCTAGTATGTGTGCCGGCGCTGTTTATCCACTCTCGCCCGATCACTGTTCGCTTGCTTGCTTTTCGCTCACTCGCAGAACACATTCGTTTGTCTGCGGTTAAACGTCGCGTCGGGTGCTGATCTTCTTGCTCGTGTGTTGAGCCTGTTACCTTTTCTAGAATCCAGATTCGATGGGGAAAAAATCTGCAAGTTTTACCATTTTCCGTCTGTGTTGAAGAAATACCCTAATGAATGGCAAAATGCGATTTTTTGCGTTTAAGTGGAGCATGATAATGTCCAAAAAATGAACATAAATCATTAGCATCTCGTCTGGTGTGAGGTAAATGGTTGGAAAAATGGCAACAAGGAAAAAATAAGTTTTGTACGGGACGGAGCTTTCTTGTAATTATTCAATGGTTTGCCGTCTGAAAATGGATTGAAAACTTCACGGGTTCAATATTGCAGTGTATAAGCTTTAAAAAAGCCTGTGTATATAGCGTGAAACTAAATGCCAAGTGCCGGTCCCAATCAAAAGAAGTTTGTTGTGCAAATTGAGCTTCTCCCTGGGGGAAAATCTTTTCGCTTTGGATACCGAATCTAGCGGCCATCTTTCTCTTAGCGCTGCGTACGTGTGCAAAGTGAATTCAGTAGTGTGCGTATCGATCTATGTGTGCACGTTTTGTTTTTAATGGTGTGAGTTTTTTGGGTGGAAGAATTTTCCGTGGAAAACTGAAGTAGGCCACCTTTCTCCTATGAAAGTAAAGGATATAGCGAAAGCAACAATGTTTTCGAAAAACAAGTGAAATCTGATTGTCTGAAGCATTATTTTGCACAGGTATAAAGTTGGGGAAAATTGAACTGCGATCGGAATTGGATAACTGGCAATAGACGTCTCTCGAGTGTTTGTAAAATGGCATCCCAGACATCGGGGCCTTCGACTGCCACTAACATGGAAACTGATGACCTGGTGGACCCGATGAACGATTTCCTGCCGCTGCTACCGGAAAATATCAAACAGGAACTGTTCGAAAGTTCTGACAAGGGTACAGCAAATCTGTGCGATAGTGTGGAAAATAAGGTAGGCTTGCGATGGGTTGCTTTATCTGATAAGTGTAAAAAAATCATTGAAAATAAACTCTTATTCATTGATGAAGTCTGTTCGCATCATTCGCATTGTCAATGAGCTTCCAAACACAGGATGGTTAAGTAAAAAAGGTCAAAGGAATAAAACTGCTTTAAAAGAATTCAAAATAATTTAGAAAGTGCTTAATTTATCATCTAAATTTATATTATAGCCTTCAAAATTGGCCACTTCTGAAGCGATACACATTTTCCAACAAACAATCCAGTCATCGAAACACTTTTCATTCATTTTCATTTTATTCATTTTTGTATTTAGGAATTGCCATTCAGGCAGCGAATTCGTTTTTTGTTGTCTTAAATGCTGTCAAAACGGTTCTCACGAAGCGTTAATTTAAGTTTCGGAAATAGGAAAAGGCCATATCTATGTCTCGTCGCAAGTAAATATGCGTTGGATGCACGTGGGATCAGAATTTGATCGTTCAAGCATGTCTCAAGCCACATGATTGCGATGAAATTTTTAAAGAAAATTTAGCTCTTTTCGCACTAGTTGCGCTGCGAGTTTTGTCATGTCCAAAACATCAATTAAAATATGACGAACGGTTTCGTGAAAGATATTTTATCCATGGGCTAGCCGCTTCAAACTTAAATGACGATTTACGAGCACCATTTCTTCTATTTTGTCAATGTTTTGACAGTTGAAGAGGTCACCTTTTCTCGGCTGTCTTTGAATGCCTTTGTCGTTCGCTAACTGTGCGTGCGGTAACTGGGCCGCAGTATCAATGCATAAATAAGAGACATCATATTCAATTTGTCTGTCAAAATATAGGGTTGGGGAAAAAGAAATGTCGTATTTCTGATCGAAATTCGACGCTTTATTTAACATACTTGAAATTATCCAATTTAAGTCAAATATGCGCCAAATATGCGGCAATTCATTATCTTCCCTTATAAAACCCAACTCCTTATTCACAAAAAACTCAGACAGCCAGTCTTCGCAAGCCTCTTTTGAGCCAACTTAGTATCACCAAGAGCGTTTTGCATGGACCGGAAGAGATGATAATCACTTGGAGCCAGGTCCGAACTATACGGTGAGTGCAATAGGACATCCCATCCGAGCTCCCGTAGCTTCTGGCGGGTCATCAAAGATGTGTGAGGCCGAGCGTTGTCCTGGTGGAAAACAACACCATTCCTATTGATCATTTCTGGCCGCTTCTGGTCAATCGCCTGCTTCAAACGGTCAAGCTGCTCACAGTAGAGAACCGAGTTGAGGGTCTGGCCATGGTTCAGCAGCTCATAGTGGATGATTCCCTTCCAATCCCACCAAACACACAGCAAAACCTTTCTGGCCGTCAATCCGAGTTTGGCGATCATCTTCTTCAAAAATGGGTCGAGTTCGTTCCGTTTCAGCAGTTCATCGCAGGCGTTGATTCGGTCTAAAAGATTTTTTTGCGTCAACTCGTGTGGCACCCATACATCTAGCTTTTTTTGGAATCCAATCTTCTGCAAATGGTTCCAAACGGTTTTATGGTCTATACCCAGTTCCTGGCCAATCGAACGAGTACTCATATGCCGGTCTACTTGGATGATTTCAACGATTTTATCGGTTTCCACGACGATTGGCCTACCAGTACGGTGTGTATCTTCGACAGCCACTACACCAGAACGAAATCGATCAAACCAACGCTGTGCTGTGCGAATCGTTACAGTATCGGGTCCATAAACTACACGATTTTTTTCGGCCGCCTTCGTTGCAGTTTTACCTCGTAGGTAGTAAAAACGTAAAATATAGTGAATTTCTTGCTTGGTGGACCCCATCTTTGACGCGCTATAACTAGAGACTGAAAAGGACAATCACAACACTGTAAAAACGACACTTGTAGCACAGATTGTCGTCTTTAAATAGCCTTATAGTATGACCCGATGCGATAAGTACAACACAAGATATGTTTAAGTGTTGACAATATACGACATTTCTTTTTCCCCAATCCCATATGTGAGGGACATTCAAATATAATTTGAGATTATTTTCGCATTACAAAAACACTTGATGGAGTTGTATGAAATTTTGGTGGGAACCTTTTGTATATCCAATTTCAGGATGTTTAACGCTGAGAAAATGCAATTAGAAACGTTACTGTACAGACAATTACCTTTATTAAATTTGTAACGATCACAAGCGTACGAGTTTGTTTTCAGTGCCAATCGAATAAAAATCGTTGGTGTTCCCCTCAGTTTTTTTGACGTTTGACATGTCAGCCTAGTTAGTGAGTTAGTGATAATTCGATAACTGGGTTTAGCACAGTTAGCGTACAAGTATTGTAGTGTCACCTTTTCCAAACACGTCGAGAGAGGGCATTTCTCATTTAGGCTTTGTATTTCTCTTTCATTACACTCATGGCTAGTTGCAAACACAGTAAAATATCCTACCGTAGGATTTAATGTTGAAGTCTCAAAAAACAAATATTTTAAGTAATTGATGGTCTTCATAAAAGATAGTAAGATGAAACGCACATAGGTATTGAGTCTAATTCCCGATCGGTGGAAAAAATCGCTGGAAATTTTCTTGAAATGTCTTGGATTAGTAGATGGACCTGAAGTTCCGACTAGAATTAGGCTTGGGCTTGCTCAGCTGTCTGAGCTCGGGCGCGATCATATTAGTAGACTGTTATCGAGAATCTAGTTAAGCGGGATTTTTTTTTGTAAGCTCACGGCTGATACGCACATAGGTTTTGGGCTTAAATCCCGATCGGTCACCGGTTTTTCGGGTTGGAAATTTTCTTGGTATGCTGTCAAGAAATGATAATGCTCAAATATAGATTCAATGTTTTCGGCACAGCCAGTCCGTTTTTTTTCTTGCTTACTAATCCAGATTGATGATACGAGAGTAAATTTCGTATGACTATTTATCTTAAAGATAACTCGTCCAGGTCGAATCTTTGCAGGGGAATGAGGTGGGACCATTATTATTATATGATCAAAATATTCGGGTTTTTCGGTCCCCTTATTATAGCGATACGGCACGCACCACAACAGCTGACGGATCCTTACAGACAATCGAATTGCTTCAATCATAAACATAAAAATTCATCTATTTCATCAGGTAGCGACCGTTCAGAGTGCGCCTACGAAAGCGCCGCCAATAAATAACGCAGATAACGATGATGACTAAGAACTTCGGACAGCAGTAGGACCCCCTGTGGTTATAGAATTTCACTACCTGTTCATGACATGCAGCAGCGCCAGTCAGGTAGTGGAAATATGATAATCTGTTCCGACAGATGTGCTGCACGAGTTGTGGGGATGATCCTTTCGAACAAACGATGTCAATAATTGTATAATCATGAACCTCGAGTAATAACAGAAGAAAACTCGAACAATCATCCTACACTACCATTTAACTTTCGAATTGAATCTAAAAAAAAGTGACTGTCAAATGTCACTGTTGTTATAATTGTGCAGCGCGACGGATTTTCTTCACCAATCGTGCTTGACAGTATGTCGGCCCGTGCGACACGTGATGGACAGCGGAACAAAAGAGCTTTCCCGTTTGTGTGTTCTTCCTTCGTCATCGTCATCATCACTGCATTCGTACCCGCAAAGGAGTAAGAGAAAACGGCGATGGGAAAGAAGCTCCTAAAAAGATGAAAAATATGAGAAACCCTCTTGGACAGAGAGATGCGAATGTGATGTGTACAAAAGACGGCGTTTGCTTTCGAAGCGTATTCAAAAGAAAATCCCTGACTATGGGCTGATTTGTGTCGCTTTTTTCATTTTAGATTGTGTAGCAGAAACATCCATTCAATTTTGCTGTTTGGTGTCTTTTCTGTACTGAATAGCAGTTCTTTTCTTGTATGCAAGAAAGGTAACACATTGCTCGAAGTATGGAAAGGAATCAAGCATTGCCTCACTCTTCCCAGGCAAAAATTGTGTCTTTGAAAGGATAGTTTCAAAAGAGAGCTTTTTGATAAAGTGTAGTAAGACGACAGATGAATGGTTCGTTGTTTTTTGCTCACCGGAACATTTGAATAATATTTGAATGAGCGACATTGCTTCGTCTGCAAATAGCGTCTAAACATTGAAGGGTGGTAGCATGAGTTTTAATTTTTATGTAGTATGTTGTGTACCGTATGCGTGATAATGTTTGCACCATTGAGCAATGCCAAAATTTAAAAAAAGTTGTCAAAAATTTCGGTTAAGATTTGTTTTATTCATTCAAGAGGGGAATGTTTCTGAGATTTTTAATTATGTCAATCATCCATCGGGTTTTCACTTGCTGCAATTATGCGTGGTGCACAAATTACGTAACGGTAAAAATGCGGTTTTTGGACCCTAGCATAGTATGTGCATAAAGTCAAAGTCGTTTGAAAAATTTTCATAATATTTGAGATTTTATTAAATAATTAAAATATTAACGTAAAAAATGAGACATTTGCCTAGGTCGAAGGCTATTCGAATGATTGAAAATGTACCAAACGTCTTCATCCAAGTCGACAAGTTAATAGAATTTCGAACAAACGAGAAAGAAAATTAATGCTCATATCGTTTGAGAATAGTGCTTTCAAACCATCTAGTGTTTGGCTGGGAGGAACAGGAGCTGGTATAAATTTGTGTTCGTTTTCAGGGGTTCGAGGCCGAATCGAGCATCGAGATTTATCAACGCCTCTTTTTCTTAAGAATTTCAAAAATACGCTCTAAAATTTAAAGAATATATATTTGACTATATTCGACATTCATACACGTATGACTTTTGATGCTATCTGTCGTTCTATTGATGGGTCCTATTTCAGATCAACTTATCTGTACTGTATATTCACATTGAGATGACTGTTTAGTGGTAATTTTCCCAAAAAAGTAATTTTTGGGAAAAAATTGAAAAACATTCTTGTTTGAACCATCCTAAAATGGAAATAGGCGCCCTAATAAAAAAAATATGAAAATACGGGTCTAATGTTTTGCGATAAAGAACAAAATTACCACTTTTGACACTGAATCTGAGGACCACTATATCGGTTTGGCATCGAATGGCTGTATATATCTATCTATAGAGATAAGAAAGTTATATTTTTTATTTCATCGATAATTTTGGTCACCCTATTTTTGATAACATAAAAATGAGCGCTCTATCATATGTAACAACTTTGTCGAAGAGAGTTTTTGTCTAGAAAACTCTTAACTCTGCCCATGTTTGTATAGGAGACGTAAGCGACAAAATGAACAAAATCGACTTTTTCGCTGTTTTGCAATATACGCACTGTAATACGTTTGCTCAACATGCAAACAAACATTTTTTGTTCGGAAACATTTGAGCAATTTTGAAAAAAAAAAGTTTCCGTACAATCACTGTTTGTCCACATAACAGACGTAGTTCCATACAGCCTTCATACATCGTTCGAAAATCAACAATTATCAGTATTATGGGCTATAAGCTAAATCTACATTTGAATCACATTCTTTGTAGAGTCCAAACATGCCTATCACGATAGTGTTTCATTACTTAGTGTTTCCTAATAGATGAATATAAGAAACCATTGAAACTCTGCTTATATAATTACTATTTTCTGTACACGAGACAACAAAGAGAAGCAATTGTGTTTTTTTAATGTTCTAATTACCTAAATTTCTGCATTTGAATCTTCAAGTAGATAATGAAACAATAAGATAGTGGTAAAATTAAAATAATATTGGTTCCTAGCATTATAGCATTATATTATAGCATTATAACCAGCATTTACTTGGTGTAAGTCACTCCACCATCTTTAGGCGATTGATCGTGATATCGGTAATTCATGTTGCTAAAATTACCAACATTGCAGATTACCTTTACAAATTCAATTAATTGAAAAAACGCCAACCTGCTGTTCTTATCATATTCCAGAGTATTCAGGAAAAAAGTACTATCATAGACTCGCAACAAATCCAGAGCACCTTTTCCAGACATTTCACTAAATTTGTTCCAAACCTTTTTTATTTTATTCGAAAACAATAAACTGCCGACGGAGACGTTTTGACTATTATCGGAAATGTAAATACTAACGCTACAGACAAAGCAACCTGGTGAATACGTTTAGCTAAGCGAACAAATGTTCATAGGAACGATTGTTTGTCCGCATAAATAGACGCAAGCGTTTTGCAAATGGAAAAAATATGTTTTAATCCGCAAAATCTCCTAGGCCCCCTTTTTGCCGATAATATCCTTCAACTGGACAACTGGGAATTTGCTTGTAGGCAAAAATACAACAAAATTGCGTTTTCCTAACACTAATGGTGATGGTGATTACGCCTCCTATGTAGACATGGGCAGAACTGTCGAGCTCTAAACGCTAATTTCCACTTAAGGACGTGTAGAGACACGAATTTCGGACGTTTCCTCGAGCTCTGTAAAAAATAAAAAAGAGTTTTTTTACGATCCATTATTTGTTCATCTATCTTTTAATAATAAATCAAAAATTGAACGAAGAAAAAATATTCATGTTACAAGCTGATGAAGTGAGGGGGTTGAAAACCCACTTCGTTTCTATCTCTTCAGAACTTCCAAGCTTTTGCAAAATTGGAAGACGAACAACAAATTCTCTTAAAGGTGCACGGCTCGTATCTTTGAAGAAGGGTTACTAACAGCGAAACTCTTTATTGCCTTCTATTGAAATTGTGAAATACTCTTCTATGGGTTGGACCGGAAAGTTCGTGCCGCTATTGATGTCAATCAAATCGGAATCCATTATGAATAATATTCGGTACACGACAGATCAATTAACAGATTCACTACATATATCCAAAAACCACCGTCCCTGAGCATTTGGTGCGGCTAGCAAATTTCTACGATGTATGAGTTCCACATTATTTGACTGAAATAAACACAACGAATCACATTTTTATCTGCGACTCGTTCTATAAACGTTAAAAAACGCCGTTTCTGTGAAAAATCGTGATGGGCGATGAAATGTTTTATAGTTTACAACAATTTGAATGAAAAATTCTTGGGATTACCGTTATCAATTCCCAAAGTCAGTCCTCACCCGCAAAAGGTCATCTTCTACGTCAGGAACATCACATCCCTGTTAAACTCTAAAATTACTTGCCAGATTGTCGAGGACACATGAGGTCTGACGTTCCTGTTATGAGCTCTTACAAACAATCAGTCGATAAATTCCAATAAATACAGCTCGACAATCATGTGGTCAAAACTATCAAATACACTTATATATGTGAACATTCGACAAGTGTAAGCTTTAAGAATGTGTGATCAGGAGTTCAACTCTTTGCGAGTTTTCTGATCTTGGGATGTTGGTAAAACGGGAGCTTCGCACAAACGAGAGTAGAGTAATTAACTGCAGACCATTCCGCAAATTCAAAACGAAATGACTGGACAATTTCTTGATGCTGAATTTATACTCATTATCAGGAACAGTTATAGCATTATTTTTTTTCATGCACAGAAGCTAACTGTAGACAACATTAATGTCATACAAATAACTTACCGGGTAATATTAAAGAAAGAATAGAATAGGGAATAGATCAATATTATGGTATTGTTAACAAATTTCATTACGCCCGAAAGTATGGATTTTGGATCACCCTCCTCCTTTACGTTTTGCAAGCTATACCCCTGAAACATAACAATTAACACAATCTCGCCCCTTGATTATTTCACGATGATGTTGTTCGAATATAGAATCTCATCTTGTTCGAAGATATTCAAAATCAACATACAACAAATATCATAACGTAATCGTCAACTATGTGGTCATGGTTCGGATACAACCCCACAACTTTCTTGGCAAAAAAAAAAACAAATAAGAAAAAAAGGTTTTTTTCTCCAAAAAAGATAGGAATGTCCACGTGGACAAAGAGGGGAGGGGTATAATAAATGTCCACGTTTGTCCACGGAGAGGGAGGGAGGAGTCTAGAATCGTACTTTTTGCATTCTCGTAAACGGCTAAGGTCAATTAAACCGAATCGGACTCGTTCTTTTGTATTGACCGTGTGTGGAAGCGGGCGTGTCCGCGGATTTTAGTAAGATAGGAAAAATGGAAATTCCGCCGTCGCCACGGCCAAATTGGTCGAATTGCACTACGAACTGCTGCCCCATCCACCATATTCTCCAGATTTGGCTCCGTGCGACTTTTTTTTTGTTTCCAAACTTGAAAAAGTCACTCGCCGGGCAGAAATTTGAGTCGAATGAGAATGACCTCGAGAAAACGTATTTTTCAGATGGATTAAAGAAGTTTGAGCATCGCTGGGTTAAGTGTATCGAGCTAAAAGGAGACTATGTTGAGAAATAAATCGCTCGAAACTTTTTTTTGTAGGCTAAGTACATATCGGAATGCCCTCGTACGTTATTAGCCGGCCAAGCTAACTAATTTGAAAAATAGATTCGAATTGGTGACAGTTCAGACGTTCGGTGTTTGTTCTTTTCTAGATAACGCAAAGAGAATCGTAAAAATGCAAAAAAAAAGTAAAATGTGCAAGCGATTTTGTCACAGTTTTCATCACACCTATCCTAACACTTAAGCTGCACACAAATGGCTCACATTTTCTATGCATATGGGACCTGGGCGTTGAAACAGGAATTTTCGAAATGTGAAATCACTAGCGCGTACATCAGTTGGGCACAATAAACAGTACATCTATCAGCACCACTACATGTGTCGAATGCTATTTCGCCTGACGGTTGGTTTGTGTTGGCACTACGAACGCCACGATGGAACAAATGAAAACAAAAACAACAACAAAAACAAACTCCATCGCAACGCGGTGGGCTGCGAGTGAAAACATTACTCCCGGAGCCGGTTTTGTTTTGTTTGCTTTTGTTGGTTATTCTCGTTGTTACTGTTGTATGAGTACGCGCGACTATGCCTAGTGAGTGGGGGAGCGGAGGTGAAGGCATCGCGATTTGATGCCATTGCGCTCGGCTGTTACCGCAGCCTGCGCTTGCTTTCTTTCACTCGAAGTCTGTGTGTAAACATGGTTGTGGGTAGGATCGGTGGTGGTGGTGGTGGTCCCCTAAAGCATACAAGAGGGATTTGGCAAATGGCGCGGGAAGCATGCGGCTGTGCAATTTTCACGTGTTACCTCGATGTCTGCCGATGTCGGTAGACTGACTGTGGTCTCTTTGGTGAAAAGGGGAAGCAGCGCGGGTGTTCAGTTTTTTATATTGCAGTGTGGGTGGGATGGCTTGATGGCCGTGAATTTTGAACAACCTGTGTTTGATCGGAAAGGGGGGAGGTGTCGTATGCCGTGAACAAATAGTTGGTTTTATCATTTGCAGCCTTGAGGTTTTTGACATCCCTTTTAGATTGGAAAACATTAGAAAAGGTATTACCAATAGACAGCATGTTGGAGTTTCCAGTCCAGTTCGAATTTTAATGTTAGAGTGTATATAACTAGTTCGAAAGTCGCAATCGTTGTCGGGTGGCTACAGTGTTTGAAATGGGTTGAAAGGACTTCGCCTGAGGTCGAATCCTACTTCTCACGCTTTGCCCTACGACGAGTTCATTCGCCATGTTTAGCTTGATCGTGCGATAAATAATAACGAGTGAAAGCAAATGTTTGCACTTGAGAATGGTGAGAATGATGGATAAGATCCATAAATTGCGTTTATATGTAACGGGTAAAGGCCCGATTCGGAGATCGTGATATCACCCGTTACATATAAACGCAATTTATGGATCTTATCCATCATTCCCACAATTTTCAGTTGGTTGCTAGTAATTGTTTGCTCGTTAATCGATGGTAGCATGAGTAGCCCGGTCGAACACTATGGAAACCGTATCGCAATAATGTGGTTTATTGATATTTGACAAAAACCGTGTTAAAGTTTTTTTTATTTTTTTCACCATCGAAGAATCGACGCTGTTTGTTAAAAATTTTATGGGAACGTTTTTATCGTACGAATTCTATCAAATCCGGCAACTTCAAGAAAGTAATTTTTCCACTTATTCGATATCGGTATCTGAGTGGCCTTGGAACAAATGCAGAATAAGCAGAAGGCTTGCAGATCGGTTTTCTAATATTAATCATTTCAAAAGTATCCGCGGCTCTTTGTGTAATTTTGAGGTCAATTTATTCTTGATTAAAATCAATTTTAATCAAGTCATTGTTAATTTTCAAAAGAGCGGACAAATGCAAACGCTTCTATGTGTCACACTACTCTGCTAAGCTTCTCAGAGCCCTATGATATGCAAGTGCATAACAAGTGACACTGTGAAAGGGTTAGTTCAGTTCCTCTGCGTCAATTTATGGGGCAACCACACATCGAGATTCTTTGCGTAGCCGGCCTTGAAATGCTGGCACGTATGGGCAATCCGAGGTGCAACTGTAAGAGTTTGAACAGCATATCACAAGGTCACAAGGAACATAAGGTCTTGATGAACCGCAACTATTAACAAGCTACAATCTGTACCATCGGTTCCATCATTGCTATCATTCGCGTCAGTAGATAATTTGCAGGACCCGTATATTTGGGAGGATTTGAAAGCCCCGTGCTAACCTTGGATGTTTCGCCAATTTCAACTAGGAACATCTGAAGATTGTGTTTAAATATCTATCGAGATCACGCAAGCAGTGCGGTGGATCATATTTGTCATGGATTTAACGGATATGAGTATGGAAAACGCATATGACGAAATGGTCATGCAATTGAAGCAAAAGTAAGCACCTACTACTGACAAAAATGACCAATGAAAAATACTTCCAGTACTACCTAAATCGTGGCCGAATAATAATATCTTGGAAAATTTCAATGGTAAAACAGATGAAAAAATTGATTGTCTGTAGTAGAGTTCTATGACAGCATGACAAAAAATTGATAAATGTATAACACATAAATGCTCAAAAATCTTCCGTTGGGTTTGCATGGTTTTGCAAAAGCAACTGATAAAATTTGATACATAATTCTGCTTTGTTTTCGTAAGAATAACACACGAGAGTTTTCATGACCACTCCACACGGAAGCAGAATAGAAATTGATGGTCTTGAATACGATTGCATAAAGGGAACCGAATGCGCAAATCTTTCTTTGCTTGAGCGCATTGGCGAGCGAGTGGAAGAAATCAAAGCCTGCATGAAGTAAAGACAAGTAAAGTATTAACGTTCAAAATCTTGCTCTCAAGCGTCACTCTTTCGTTTTCGAAACTTTGAACTTATACCCCGGTACAGAAATGAAAGACGTAGTCCTACGTCAAAAGGTTTGTTGACAAAAATTCTTGCAATTTTCAACTTTTCGGAAAAAAACTTATTTATTATCTAAAATGCAGTTCATGGTTACCATTAGAATAATTCTCAAACAACACTTCCTCCATTTGAAGTTAATAGAAAGAGTGGGATATGATGAGAATGAGAAGGTTGATGAATTAGAAAACGTAAGTTTTAATATAATATCAGAAGTGCTACTATTGCTGCATTATGGGGTCAATGGAGTAGCAGTTCAGTTGTTCATAGAAATTTCTTTATCCTTGGAATAGTTTGACAAGGTAACCGCGAATAACGAAAATCGCGAATAACGCAATGAAGGATCAAAAATTAAATGCAAACACGAAAAAAAGATATTTTAGTATGAAACTATGTTTTATCAATACAAAAATGATTGGACTATCCATCTATAAGCTCGTGAACACCAGTGATTAGATAATGTGAAAGCCTTCACCAAAACAAAAATAGCATAAGCTAACACTGACTGACGGGAAGGGTTATAGATTTACTATGGTACACGCCGTCGCGGATCATCCGCTCGCGGATAATCAGGGCTCTACTGTATCTTAACATCACAAGAACAAGACCTTAGAAATAAGGACGATTTTGACACGACCACATGGTTAACGTAGGACTACGAAATTATTGCCGACAAAGACCGAACATTATAGAAATTCATGTATCAGCCCTATAGTACAAGTATTCGGTAGTGAATGACAAGAGGTGATGAATAACTGTTGGTAATGGGGGTGAGAATGATTTGTAGGTAACAAGGTAATTAGGGAAATTATAATTTTGAAAAAGTTAAAAAAAAATGCAAATTGTCTAAATATATGTCTTAAACTTTCAGCATTAAGGGGGTATTATAGTGTAGAGACACGAATTCCGGACGTTTTTCGAGCTCCGTAAAAATAAAACAAAGAATATTTTTACTATCCATTATACCATTATTTGTTCATCTATCTTTTAACAATAAAACAAAAATAGAACGGAGAAAAAATATTCATAACTAGAACAGTTAAGAGCTGATGAAGTGGAGGCCTCATAAAAAGTTGTACCATGGTGTACACGATCCCAGCCCTTCTGGTTATCAGAAACAGAAAAATCGAACAGACTCTGAATCAGTAAAGATGCCGCTATCGCATGAACCTCGGGCAAGTCAAAACATCTTTTTTTGACAAAATGACGGCCGTTTGAAAAACAAAATGCGGTTCAAAACGTTTTTTCTTACGTTTCCCGATTTTTTTAAAATAGTAAAATTTTAAAAATATATTTTTTTAGAGGTTAATGCGATAGAGAAATGCCTGCAGATTGTATCCATATAAATTCGACACGAATCGGTTCAATAGAACATGATATATCGTGTACGCCAGTTTGTAAACACTTGTTTCGAGAAAAACGCGTTTGAAGTTCATTGTTATGGCCGAACCAGGTTACATACCGCATAACTAAAATTGCTCTAACTCGGTAAATGATAGGAATTTCGATAATCCTTTCTAGGGTATATTCTTAGATGCCTAAACTACAGAAATATGAAGGAAAATAAATGATTTTTTTTAAATTTCTAGACTAGAATACTCCCTTAACATATAATGTTCATTGATCACTGTCTAGAGCAAAATTGAAACACTGAACTTGTTGAGTATTTAAGTAGTATTTCAGCATCTCTTAGGAAAATTAGGTAACTCCCAAAAACACAATTTCCCAAAGAAATAATTCACGATAAAGTTCCTTCCGTAGAACGAAGAGCATAGAATCCGAGACGAATCAGTTGTGTGATGACAGCGGCAACAGCAACCGCTGCGGAACCAAGAGCTCGGTTAAATTTATGTATATACAGGGTGTCGATTACCTTGAAAATTAGGGAATTTCGTCATATTACGCGAGCTGCAACAGGTCTTTCAGAATGATTCCGATAAAAACGACTGGAAAACGAATCGAGAAACATCCCCCACATCACCCTATTGAACTTTTTGATATTTGAAGGATCTTGGACGTGAAGCTTCAGCAGACTTAGCACTGAAACAATATTAACACTTTGCCGTCCGGCGACACTACATTGGTTACGTACGCCTAGTATCGCTCAGTGGCAGGCGACAGCACTTAAATATCGTTTACCTTCTGTTGATCTTTTGTTTAGGTAACAATAACATACACACTTACAATTGGTTTTATGTTTCTATAAGTAGAGAAGATGGGTGGAATATGAACATGTTAAGAGAAACTTCAATTATATCTTCCGAAACTCGTGTTTGTTTCCTCAAACATAAATGTAGTTTCTTGCAATTCAATATACTGTTTTTGTAATTATACGGCCAAAGTGTTTTTCAATGCAGAAAACGATGATTACCCGCAATTATAGGGGGAGAATATGGAGAGTTTGTAATATTTACGTATGTATATCTTCGAAATGTCAAGAAAGTGTGGGAACAGGGTTAAGAACTTGTGAGAACTAACGATAAGTTTACTAATATTTGACTATTTATAATTTCCCGATAGTATCAAGAACGACCAGCGACAAGACAATAATCCGAATTAGCGCTGCCGGCGCCAAGCGAATATTTTTTTTATGAATTGTGCGGACGGCATAATGTTAATAGCAACAAAAGCAACAAGTTAGCTCACTATGATCTGTAAAATTTACAACTGGAATAATTCTGGAAAGGATAGGTTCACGGAACTTTTCACAAAAAATTGTCTTCTGTCTCTCGTGTGGAAACCTCAACGTCGAGAGGGTTTTTCCATTGATACCGAATGTTTTAGAAAACAATTGTGAGGAAACGGTGGTGCTATGCAACAAGTTTATCTTGGTAGGCTTCACATTGGAAAGATAGCATCAAAAAATGTTGGGCTAGTTTATTCAACGAGTACGAAATTCTCATTCTCTTTATCTTGAAATCAAGGAAAGTCGGAAGAAAGAGGGTGCGCGTTAAATAAGTTAATTAATTAGTAATTTAATGAATCGGCTAATCTTTTAAAACACTTCCTACTCGTCGTTTAACTTAATTAAAATCACAAACAATTCATTTATAGGAAGATATTGACAGACGTTCTTAAATTTTATTGTTTAAGCTAACTAAATGTTTTAGGAACTACAGTTAAAGTACTCTGGAATCTGGAATTTCTCTGAAAAATTACTAGAAAAGCCGGGAATATCAGGGATTTTTTTCGGGTTTTGAGTCGACACCCTGTTGAGAAAATAGGGTTTAATTTTTCTTTGCAGTTTTTGGCATGTTTTTGATCCTATGCTGATTGTTTCCATTTCTTTTCTTTCAGGTAATTATTCTGGATAACGTATTGATGGTGTCTTCCCTGTAGGTATCATATGCAAGTTTTCATGATTATCAAAACCTATCTGAGGTCTTTCAACGATCTCTACTAATGGATTTATCGTCATGTCTACCCTACGGGACGACATCCACAAAATGAAATACTCCTATCCCCAGTGCATTAAGTAAATTCCATAATAAATGGTTTGTCAGGGTTCTTCCCTCCGTCAGCTGACGAGGCGCGGAACGCAAGTATTGCGGACGTGAGTAGCGTTTTCGTGAACAAATCGGAGTTTCATCAATCATAAGAATTTATGTTACACGAACATTTTTCTTTGTGCGCGTATTACAGTACAGCAGAGGATAAGTTTTATAATCTAGCCATTGGCAATGTGGTAGGTACTGTTTCGACTTGGGATCGATTCTGTCGTGCCGGTTCGCAAAACACGCGCACCGGAGCTTTGCTGCGTTTTTATCTGCTGGATTATTTCACTGTATGAATTCCATACATGATGCTAATTATATTGGATAGTCCCGATTTAAAATTGCTACCGCTGCTGGGACGGGGAGGACCCAGTGATTCTCTGAGAAGAGATTTCAATGCCCTATTGATTTTTTGTGCCAGCATTGAAGCGTTACGGCAATCACGCCAGCAGACTATTCACGTATTCACGATTCGAGGGAGGCACAATAGAGCCCGGAATTCCATTTTATGCCGAAAAAAGCATTGTAACGTTAAGCGCGCTGCTGTTGTATGGAGCACCGAAAGAGAATTTCTGCATGAATAAATTACAATAAGATTATCGGATTGGATAAAATCAGTGTGCGATGGAGGGCACGTTCAAATTGGCAACAGTGTGCATTTTGATGCGAATAGCTTACAGCAGCCACCCAGCGTCTCCTGTTTTGTGATGGTTGTTTTGTCGAAGCCTGGTTCTGTGTTATAACGACATGAAAATTTAAGACCAATCACGGAGGTTTTTATTGTTGCCCAAGTACTAAATCTCACAGTGTAATAATCATAATCATAAAACATGAAAGAATGCTTGGTAATAAATATGAAACACGAAACAAAAACAGTTTATTCAGCAGCTTCAGTAGAGAACCAGAGTAAGGCAAGGCCACTCCAAAAGTGAACAAGCTGGGGGCAGGCGACGATGTGAATAAAATTTCAATTGTACGTGAACGAGATGAAAAGGCTCCCCCTTGTTGGCGCTTGTTGTGAACAGATAGTTTATCAATTCCGCAGAGATTCGAGTTGCTACGTTGCCGTATTTTTAGTTTTCAAGCACTCCTTGGTAAGAGAAGGGAATGTTTGTTATCTGAAATGGGTTTTGATGACCTCGAGTTCATCTATGGGAGAAATTCGTGCATATTATTATACGACATACGATTGAAAACACATTTCCAATGACTATGTTTTATAGTGCAACTAGATGTAGATGTACAAGGCGCGCGTTGTAATGCATCTTACTAGAATTCAATAAATCTCAATAAAACTCGATGTAACAATATTAAATTTATTTTGAAGTACTGTATTTTGGTTGGTTTCTTGTAAAATTTCCACTCGGTTTACCGTGGTGCTGCTAAGAAACATCTTATTTGTGTTCCAGATTTCCGTTAAAATTGGTAGTTTTGTTCCATATCGCAAAATATTAGACTCGTACTTTTTTTCATTGGGGTGCCCAATTCCATTCCAGGTTTGGTCCGAAAAATTACATTTTTCCCTATTTCCAAAAATGTCTTTTTTTAAAAAATCATATCTTTTGAACTACTGGAACTACTTCTTTGGAAAAATACTACACAAAACAAAATTTTGATTTGGTTCTTGTAGTTATTGAACGTATTTGTTTTTCATAGTTCATGATGGTTCAGAGATAGAAGGCGCATTATATTTTTATTTTATTTTTTCTTGAAAGCTTAGTTATTATTGAAAATATTTATAATTTGTAATCATAGGCTATCATGTATATGAAGTGATTTCAATCAATTTCGATGATTGCTAAAATATACGAAAAATATAACAGCTGAACTAATTGTTTTCCTAATTTTTGTGTCCTTGGGTACGAAAGTGACCCGTATCGCTCCAGTACATCCTTTGAATAGTGGCACGAAGCTAGATCCGGCCAGAAGGTCGTAGGGCCCTCGTGTTGCTTTAACAGAGGAAGCAGACGCTTATGTAGACACTCCTTGATGTAGATCTGCCCGTTTATAGTTCCGGTAGTCACGAACGGCGCACTCCGTTGGTCACATAAGCAGATTGCTTGCCAAATTATGTATTTCTTGGCAAACTTTGAAAGTTTTTGCTTCCTTACTTCCTCCGGAACATCAAACTTGTGCTGGTCGGTGAAGAACAGTAGCCCCGGAAGCTGCCGGAAGTCCGCCTTGACGAAAGTCTCATCATCCATGATGGGACAATGAGGCTTCGTCGGCATATATGGGTGTACAGTTTCCGACCCGTGATTTTCCCACCGTATTTTGCCGTTGATCACGATTTGGAGCCCTCTGCACTTTGTACGTATGCAGTCTCTCCCGGTCCTTGGCTCTCTGAAACGAAAGACTTGGACAGATTCAACCCTGACCGAAGCACTAGGATTCCACTTGAACGCTTTCACGACACGATCCTGATCACTAATAGAACATCCATTCTGACCGCATTTCTTCTTCAGTTCGATGCTCAGAGTTTCCTAGTAACGTCCAATCATACGACTCAACGTTGACTGTATGATTCCGAGTTGTTTTCCGAGGGCCGATGAGAGAGTTGAGAATTTTCCTGGTGAGAATGGTATTCTTTCGCAGAGGCGACGCGTGACCAACTGTGCTACCTCTTCAATTTCATTTGCAACATTAAAACAAGAGTATTGCGATGACAGATTTTAACATTTTTATTTCTCAGCATTTATCTATACAGTAAAACCAGTTTTTGTACGGTTTTTTGTGCGATTTTTTTTTGTGCGATTTTTTTATGCGATATTTGAAAAAAAATGTCATCGACCATTTTTTTCCTATCCTTGATATGTATTTTATCGCTCTACATAGGAACTGTGTCAGTTAATTCCCATTCTCATGTTTTGTTTTGTTTGTTTTAAGGTAGGAGCTTATTGACAGGAGCAAAGAGTTGATTTTATGATCTGCGCAAGTGAGTAGGCCGCTTATGAAATGGAAAAAAGGAAATCGAATGTTGATCACGAATGGAATCATTAGGATTTGGATTATTTTCTTGAGGAAACTTTTTTTATGCGGTCCCTATCCACCACATAACAAAAAGTTTTGTTTCAAATTGTTTAGCGAACACGATTTTTTTTGTGCGGTCGAGTGATATGAAATAAGTAATTTCAAATTCCAATAGTTAATGCGACTTCGAAGTCGGCAAATTTTTCGTGATTCAACAAAGCGATGAATTTGTATTCATCTAGTTCCTTAAACCGCTTCGTCAATAATTTTGTTATGATCGATTATGAGTAGTGCCATCATAGCTCTGGGCCACAATTTTGTCAGCATTAAGACCAAAGTACGCAGCTATTTCATTCACAAAACCGGCCAATGCAGCGTAACAAAAAAAACGGTTTCGAAACGTAAGCAGACAAACGTGTACTGTATGTACCGGGTTCAAGTTGTCGAATGAACAAAATCGATAAGAACGCTCGAATTAAAACCACACCTCAACGAAAGAATACCAGTACATCCACAGAAATCATGTGTGTATTTTGCATCGGTTTTGTTCAGCAGAAATATTGAACCGAAAACGTCATTTTTACGCAAGGCGGCGCATTAGTAGTAGTGATCGTTTCATACGTAGTTGGCTGTATTTGCCCTATGTTTGGATGACGGCGGGTTCAGATGAATGGTTTGAACCCAGTAGTCATTACTGCTTATTTCGTAGCGTTAAGGCTGTGTTGCGCGCGGATTGGAGTGAAGTCAAATGTAACTATCAGATTATATTCTTCACGGTGGGTTTGAGTTCCACCAAAATAGAAAATAAAATATGGATATTCGGGATAATATGGAAATCACAAAAAAAATTACCTTCGATACTTCCTCATCCATCCACAAATGTGAAATAATATACATTTTATTCTGAGATTGTCTACCTGTTCTTTGAACAGTTTGAACAGGCGGACGAGACGCCTCTGAATGAAAGCTTGTTTTTTCAAAATTAAAGAAAACGAGAGCAAAAATTAACGGAACAGATAAATTCATGTTACAGTATGCGTAACACAGAAAATATACCGATTTCACTTCACACCGGTTGATTGGTCGATTGAAAATGTGAAAGTAGTGAAAAAAAAGAACAAAATTAAGTTAGGGGAACAAGTGAAAAATTAATTTCTTTATTTTTAATATGCCAAGGTCTTTCTCACACTATTTAAACGACTTTCAACACAAATATCAACAAACTCGTCGGTGAATTTCAAAGCAGTTAAAGATTGGATGCATGTACAGAAGTATACGTGCTCAAGATGGTGTAACTTTTACAGATGTGAAAATATGATTATGAAACCTGGAGAGTGAATGTCAACAACAAAGCTCAAAACGAGCGGCAGGTGGCAGTACTCAAACAAGATGGCAGGTTCTCAAACAAGATGGCAGGTTCTCAATAATTGATGAGAGTATGCTCTGAAAATGATTTCCTTCTAAACCCGAATGAAACATTGGATAAATTCGAACATGAAATCTTTTTCAGCAGCAGTTCAGTGTAAATATTGAATTCAAGTATTTCTTCAAGCATACAAATATACAACTTTGCGATAAACAACTGTTTGAGGACTGAACCATGTGTATGATATCTAATCGTCAAGCGTTTGCATATGAAATTCTATTAGCAGGCGCTAATTATTTTGTTTACCTTTTTTGTATAACGGTATACCATTCATTGTTTGGATTGCAAATAGTGACGAGAACTGTACGATCAGATTGGGTCGATCGTATAACCGTTAAATTAATGCTACAAAATGCGGTGGTCGACAAATTGATTTAGGTATTAACAGAGCCTTTCTATTGATGTACTGATTATCTGCTCATTAGCGCCGATGAATGTGAATTGAAACTGCAACACATATGGTAACTGCATACTTTATTGTAAACTAGCTGACCCGGCAAACTTAGTCCCGCAAAATATTGCTTTTCTGATATAAATAATTTGGAACACTCACGTTCCCCGACAATTATTTTTCTGTGTGCGATCTATATTCGCAGTATATAATTTCTTTCTTGACATATAAACCTGACGCAGACTGAGACACTTCTATCCTGATTCTGACTGTTCAAATCCGTTGCTCCGTTCATGAGTTAAATCGTGAGGAACGGACACCAAATCATTTTTATTTATATAGATAATATAAATTTCGATAAATGTGTTGGCTTCAAACTATGAAAGATTATCCACGAGCGGATGATCCCCCGGAAGCAAGTTCCATAATAATTCTATAGGCCTTCCTGATATTTGTTAGTAGAGGCGTACGCTTTCGTTCTTTTTTCTAGTCTTGGTTTTCACACTATCGCATTATCCACGATTTCCGTCATTTGCAATGACCTTGCTACACAATTCCGCGGATAATCGGGGTTCTACTATATTTACTTTACAGACAACCTTCGAAATTTGGAATTCGGTACGATAGTTAATTGTTTCCAATACGAAAGATCCAAATATCAATCAACCTTAATGATTATCTACCGTCAATCAATTTGCTACTTCCAATACTTATCTTCAGTTGGAATCGTACGAACAACGGAAATCATTTTAACTAATCATATTCAAGATGAAACTTTTGCAATCGTATACCTCCTTACCTCGATTGAGCTCTCAAGGTAGTGCTGATGCTGGAACGAAAACACATGGCAGGAAAAGAAAACTGATAAGTGTAGTTCTCTAGGGTTGTTGAGAAATTTGAGCCAGACATGACGCTGTCTGTTATTTGTTGGACGTATGCAACGGTCATTCGCTCGATAGTGCTTGAATATGTACAGCTTGCACCAAACAACATTTCAAGGACCAAGAGAACTCATTATATTTGTTCAATGTTTTAAACTTTGGGAGATGAAGTGACTCTTCAATGGAAAAATATGGTAATATGCACTGTAAGTTTTCTTGCTGAATTACAGCATGATTTATTCTGCACTTTTTCGGAAAGTTAATCTGGTCAAAGAGCAACCAATTCACCTCATTCTGGGAAATCAACTTTATTGCCTATAATGACGTTCATCTGCATCATCATTGTTCTCTACATTCCGTTACATATACTATCAATGACCAGTCATCACGAAGACGGAAGTTAATTAAACAGTGCCATGCGTTTCACTTTCATTCCTTTCATTCCCTTTTCGTGTACACTCACTGACTCGTTGAGGTTTGGCTAATTTCCTTTCAATCCCGGGCTCTTATAGAATTTTCTTATTTTATTAGTCTTTTACCGAATGCACTCCATTCTGAGTGCTATTTTTATGAAACATTTGTGAATATCGACGCTAAAATTCTCCGGAAACCTTATCGGAGATGTTCGGAGTTGTTCTGTAGTAGAAAAGGATGTCTATTGCGTTTTCTAAGAGCGAGCAGGGAGTGCTTAATATTTGGTTATTCGTATTAGGTTGTGTGCAAATGTTTTTTTCATTATTGATATTATTCTAAATATAGTTATTCAGTTTGGAGAGTAATCAAATGAGTCTGTTAATCTTCAAATGTAAATGCAAACCAATCAGGTCTTGAAAAATATTGGCATGTAAGCAAATGCGAAGATGATAGAATTTCATCACAATAAACTGATGAACTGATAAACTGATGTATTCTCATAAAACTTTTCAGCCCATGTTGAACAGCTTCCATTGAAAACAAAACCCACAAAGCCTTTATTCCTTATACGAGGTTGTATGGCTGTACAGAAAAAAGTTAAAATAACCAATATCGTAGAATGAAACATTTTCTGTCAGAACATTTTTATAAAATTAAAGTGATTATCATACCACTTAGTTTAATTGGTTGTTGTTCACAAATCTATCAAATAGAGTGTGCAACACTCTATTTGATAGAAACTAAAATACACACATTTCAACTACATGTGTTGCCAACTTCAACATAAGCCGACAGTTCGACATTTGCCACATAGTCTACATCCGTTAAGCCATACTTGTACACTAATTATAATTTTGACATCTGTCAAGAAAGCTAGAATCTCGAAATTGAAACTTTCATAGTCCGTAAACGTTTAAAATTGACGAATATTGGAAGCATTCCCATTTTCCTATACATTTGTTCTGTCCATTTGTGCGTACCGTCAACAACGAACAACTAGTGCATTGGCTCCGCCTGCCGTTCCGTTTGGGTATAGATAAGCCATTCGCGATTTCATATCACAGTCTCTCTCCAGCTAGTGAGCGGCTAATATTTTTTCCTTACTCCATAGCCTACGATTGAATTTCCAGAAGAGCGGTCTAAACTCAAATGTTTCGATGGGTCACGCATCGAGTAATTTCACTACTCTGCTGAGCGTCCTAGCGCCCTATCATATGCCAGTGCACCACGAGTAAGGCTCGATGTTCTAGTTTTTGAAACAGTCATTTCACCACGAGTGAAACTCGATGTTGTAGGCGAAATTCATAATGCCGACATCAGACACACAGGTTTGGCTCGATACAAAGGGAGAATAGAAGATATTACGAACAACAGTTGTGCAATTTTGTTCGGTGAAAGCCCTACGTCGATTTTCATGTCGTCTGGTGGAGAGTGCTTCTGTATTTGTGTATCACACTCACATTGTTGTTTTACTTGTTCTTTTTATGCGTTGTCATAAGTGGATTGAACTTTTTCTATGCGGTTTGATGGTGTGGTTATTCTGCTTTTGTTCGCAATAGGAATCTAGCATTCGAGAACTGAAAACCGTCCAATTGTTATGAAATTGATACCATGATCTCGATGTCAGAGAACGGAGATTGAACCTAAAGGATCGAATATAAATCTAGAATTCTGAAACAAGAACCTTAAAACAAGAATCGGAAAGCTAAAAATGTAACCTTGGAATCCGTACCTGGGAAACCATTGTTAGAAATTTTTTGCACATTTTTAGCAATACACATCAAAAGGATAGATTTCCAGGGTTATCAATTTCGTGGTCTAGAGAGTGAATTAAAAAGAAAAAAAAGGGATTTGCACGAACATTTCTTATTTCAGCATAGTGTGATTATTGACTTTCTGTACGTTTCTACGAATTTGTATGTTTATACGAATTCACGAGAATATGGACGAATTTCGTAGTGTGCTAATTTATTTTTCGTTTTATTGTTTGAACTGTGCTATTCAATCATGTATACACAATTTTCTTATTTCAGTAATACAGGTCGGACTCGATTATATATGATTCGATTATAAAATTTATTCGATTATATACAGTTTGAAAAAAAAAATATTTCAAATATGACTTATTTAAAAAAAAGTAATATTTCAAATATGACTTATTTAAAAAAAAAATTATATTTCAACGTTAAGGTGAGATTTAATTGGCTATTATAAGTACAGTGGAGTAAACATCGTGATTTTTGAAGATTTTGATTGAATTTTCACCAGGAATTGTTTATAACGATATTGCAGCGAAATTAAGGAAAATAGAAGTTTGGCGTTGAAGAGCGGTTTATAAGTTTTTATTTGGTTTATAGATACAATCTAGTTTATTATGATTTTTTGGTTTAAAATTAATAATAACACTTTCAAAACCACTATCTTTAAAGTTTTTCGCTTCCAAAACATTATTTAACACTAGATTGCCCAAGCAAGTCATTTTGGCTGTTTTTCAATTTCAATTAGGAAAGCTGTTATGTATATAATGGCACAGTTTCTTAGAATGTTGTGACTTTTTACACAACATATATATATATATATATATATATATATATATATATATATATATATATATATATATATATATATATATATATATATATATATATATATATATATATATATATATATATATATATATATATATGTGTTATAGATATATATGTATGTGTTATACCTATATAGCCCAAAAGCAGTAATTTTGACTGATTGAGGAATTTCAAATAACAAAATGACTTTTATTACTGAATCCAGTAAATTTCGTATATGACCAATTTCGGCATTGTATTGGAAGGCATTTTTCATTAGTTGCAGTTTCTCAAAAATCTAAAGTAGTAATTGTTATTCGAATTTTTGTGCAGTAATACTTGTTCAAACAAGTTGTTTATGTTATTTCTTTTGAGGCCCTTTTGCAGGAAGTAAATGTTGAATAAAAATGAGTTATTGGAAAAGTAAACGAACATACGTGAAGAGTGCTTCCATGTACTGTAGAATCAGATGCAATAAATTCTGAACTATCGTGTGGAGATGAGGCAGATTGTATTCAAAGTTAAACATTTGACACTAAAGATAACGATGAGGAGTCGATCGTCAATGATTATGGAAGATGGTCTTATCTCATTGATAATAGATAACAATATTATCAAGCATATAAAAAAACGCACAAATGAATTTTGAGAAATAATTGAACAACAAAATTATCTGAAATATGTGCATTTATTGGGATTTTATATGCTTGTGGAGCTTTGAGAATATTCAGAATAGTTCAGCTTGCTATCAACCAGCGCAAAATATTACCGTTGACGAGCAATTATTTTCGACAAAAACCAAATGCAGATTTTCACAGTATATGCCTATTAAACTCAATAAACTTGGCATACAATTGGAATGGAATTGGAATTGGAATGTTTTGAAGGGTTTTTCTTATTTGGGGAAATATCATCAATGGTTCTCAGTGAACACGTTGTTCTGAAACTTGTCAAGCCATTTACAAGATGTTCAAGAAATATCAAAACAATTCTGGTTGGAACCATTAGAGGAAACAAAAGGGAACTATCCAAATAAGCTTATCAAACGGAAGATAACATTCCTCGTTTTTCAACTCTGTTATGTAAATCAGAGAATTGTGTTCTTACAGTATATAAAAGCGGACCAAATATAAGACTAGCTGTTCTAGATTCTAAGCATGAGTATGTGAACATTTATAAAAGTAATAAAAAACATATGAAAAGGTTTCCACCTTCATTTTTGAAAAAAATACATAAATAGTCCAAAAATGATTTTTTAAGTGAAATAATTTATTTATTGTTCATACTAATTAATAACTTATTTTGTAACTGTAAATGATATAAAAATATTGAAAATTAATTTAAAACAAATTTTTTTTGCACATCAGATATTCTTTCACAAAGCAGTCATTTTGACTGTTTTTGGGCAAATAAGTATAAGTTTCGGTCTTTCTAGTGTTCAATAAACTAATCTAGATGTTTCACAAATACATTTTGTATTAAATTTTCCCATCTTTCAAGTGGAAGTAACAGAACCGTCCTACGTAGCGTACTTTTTGAAGTAGAGCCAGTTTAAGGCAAACAGATCCCGAAACAGTAAAGAAGTTCAATAACTCTATCATTGTTAAAATTCGACCATATGCGTAGAAAGATTTTTGTTTACAAATATGATCGTCTATAACCTCCTGTGAGATTCTGGAGAAACATATTTTTTGCATGTGAGATAGGTGCTTTCTGACATTAAAGGGATGAATCAAAACATAAATTATTTTATATTCAAGAAACGAAAAATATATGTATAAAACTCAAAAAAAATATTTTTATTCGATTAATACAGGATCCGATTATATACGGTGAAAAGTCATCAGTCATCGATGACTGAAGCCGAGCTTTCCGTTCAGATCGTGACTGACACCGAGCTTTCCGTTCAGGCCGTGTCAGTCACCGGTGATTGACAGAATAAAATATGACAATAAAGGTAAAAATTTTTTTTTTTTTCAGGAAACTCCAATGATTTTTATTAACACGTTGAATGCCATGTCAGACATCGGTGACTGACTTCGAGCTTTCCGTTCAGGTCGTGACTGACACCGAGCTTTCCCTTCCGGTCGGTACTCAACGTGTCAAATAAACATCTCCATCGAGTAAATTATAATTTGCTAATATTGCGCTTCGCATTTGCTGTACACGATACCGGCGCACGCGCTGCCTGATGGGAAAGTCGCTATAAAACCGCGTGGCACTCAACGTGTTAATGGTTTTCATTATATTACTGAATATGTAAAACAGAAGATAAGGATTGTGTTATAGCTCTGATATAAAATAAGTTTCGTGAGCATAAGCAAATCTATTTCATAAAACTTCGTCTTAGAATACCTCCAACTTACGTTTTTGTCCAAACGTACAAAGGCGGCAGAAGAACCGAATGAATGACTCTCCCCTTTCACGATAGTTTTACCGCACCCCATCGTTTAGTAATTTTTGTATAGACTTCACACGCCATTCACCACACCATTAATGAACGGAGGAGGCCGCTATCGAACATTGCATAATACTGATATAGAGTCCTAATTCCTATTGAATATATTATACTTGATATCTGAAGAGCAAGCAAGAATATTTCGCTCCAACGAAAATCCTTTACGACCATGAAACACGAACAATTCATTTTAATGGTCACCGCCGAACTGCTAAAGGATGCTGGATAGGTCCAAAAAACATCTAGGTTGTCAAGTCTTCTGAAAACTGCAGTCGATTTCATTTGGCCAACGAAACGCAACAGAAATTGGAGATATATATCGCACGGCTGGCCTGTCCAGACCGAACACACAGAACATATACACCATATCAGCCAATCGTAAATGTCATGGAAATGGGTAATATCATGTTTCCATTTTGCTTGGATCGTTTTACTCTCTTATTTGGAATGGACGAATAAGGAAAGATCCGGTTACGATGTACTGGAGATAATAATGCCTATGGATGTTTGAATTTCTCGAGTGCAGTGAAGTGGGAGAGAACTTGAAATTGGGATTCACTTTGGAGTATAACAGTGTTCGATGGTCTGGAGTGGCCGTCTGGCTGATTTTATTCAGTTTCGATTAAAAACTGATGATTCAATTGATGCTCCATGTACGGGGTTTTTTTTCCTTTCCGTTTACTTATCTATAAGCCGTAATCTAATCTTAGAATGTCTAGATGTGTACCTAAGAATTAGGTGCAATTATATTCTATATGTTGAGAAATATACATAGTAGTCCAAAAGGATAATTTCCCTGTAAATTTCACCAAGAGCAATGCGCACGGGGATCATCAGTCAACGTCATCGCCCTTGTCAATCAGCTCTCGATCAATCAACGTCTATTTCGGGAGGAAGTCATCCATCCCCATCATCCTTCATTCTCCCCCAACCTTGCACCACTCGGTCTCTAAACCTAGTTTCCATTTTGGATCGATCGAGTAAAACATAATGGATGGGTTACCCCGGCGCGCATTAATGGTGTGTGCTTTCGACTATTCCAGAGAATCTCGTTAAGAGAGTACACTAAACGAGAAGTGCAAAAAAAGTTCAACTTTCCTTATCATCATCAATCTTTTGTACGCGCAGCAACAGAAGTGCAGTTTTTCTCGGACAATATTCGCGTGATTCAAAAACTAACTATGTACTTCCAGATGAGAGCTTTGCAAACGAAACAGTCATATTTTATTACGCTAAACTGAAAAGGCTATCTCGATTTTTTTTGAATTCATTGATTTTTACAGACACAGTTACATTGGTTCTACACAGTCGGATTTTTTAAATTCTATGGTTAACGGAATGGAAAATCGACTTCACACGCATGTGGTCAAAATTTTATCTAGCCAATATATCTCTTACCGGCAAATTGTGTTGTATCCTTCAGGACTGAAGGGAGTTCTCGAAATTCGTTCTGTTGATAAGATATTCTCCCCCCTTGGGTTATTTTCCGGATTTCGAAAAACTCAAATTTTAACGTCTGCGAAACTAGTAAATAAAGTTCAATTGAGTTAATATTTTGCATTGGATATTTTATCGTGTAAATCAACATTCCGATCGACGTTCCGTTTGAAAAACCGAGATGACCACTTTCACCTTAACGTGTGTACCCCAAAACCTATGGTTTTGCCTCATATTCCGAAAAAAGACTTAGTCCCAGACTGTCGATTTTTGACAGAAATTTCTTTTCGAAATGATAGTTAAATTCGACGTTTCATGCAATTTTCAACGTTTTTATTTCAAAAACACCATTTTCATGTATGATTTTTCGATTTTCAAAAAACTTAAACTTTGACCGCTTTGCGTCACTCTCCTTTAAGTCCGATTGAGCTGAAATTTTGCAAAGGGTGTTTTTTCGTGGTGGTGAACATTTTGTATGGGGTAGCCTTTTGAAATTCGAGATGACGATTTTCATTGATACAATAATATACAAGGAAATTGTTGAAATGTTTGCAAAATTCCAACAGAAAATAAAAAAAAACTGTATTTTTGACATATTGTTCTTCCATAGTGAAGTATTTTTATTTCGATAATGAGTTTAATAATTCAAGTAAATCAACAAAAACAAAAGAAAATGAGTTGAAAAATTTAGAATTGGAATATTTCATGAACTCATCTACTTCGAGCACCACGAAAGTTCAGATAAAAAGAAGATTGGCAAAACGTTTTTAGAATGACTCGCTCTATCTTCGAATATATTTTTTAGGTTATCGGAAGGAAACTGAGGAAACATTCAAACCTTCGTCAATGTATTTCTCCACAGGAAAAACTAATTATTTCTTTCTACATCTTATTAATTTCTTTGTTACTATACAGTTTGGATACAATACGATACTAAAACCACAAAGGAAGTACGATGTCCATTGCTACTCAAATTATTGGTGTTTTCGGATGAGATGATTTGTAACCGAATGTAGTTGTCGCACGAGATTGTATGTTTCGCGCATCGCACTCGTCCAGCCTTGATGATTGTATGCTGGGTTCGCCGAAAAGTTGTATCCGTTCGTGTTTCATTCTCTTTCCTCGATCTCAGTTTCCCTGTATACCACCGTCGATTGTTCTGAACACTCGACGTTCGAAACCATCAGATCCTTGCGAGCCCTCTTCGAGCTTTGTTGATGCATCATGCACGTAGAAGTCTACCGATCTTATAAGGGATTTGTTCATGGTTCACTTGTACGGGGTCAGAATTTGTTGAACCTTAGAGATTTGTGGAGTCCATAGGGTAGGTACGACTTCCGTTGATTATACGTTTTCTATTTTCATGGCTGTAGATGTTGTTTCTTATCAGCAATCCAAGGTAGACGAAATCGTCAACCTCTTCGAGCTCGTCGAGGCCGATAATAGCGATACTACAAAGAGGGACTACGTTCTGTTCCTTCCGCTAGCATGTATGTTGTCGAGTATACATAGTATATATGTATACTAGGGTGCCAATGAATGTAAGGGAAAAAATCGACCCAAAATTTTAAAAAGTTACCTTATACAAAATGTTCACCACTTCGAAAAAACACTCTATGCCAAATTTCAGTTCAATCAGACTTAAGAGGGAGTGGCGCAAAGTGGACAATTTTTTTTCATTTTAAAGGAAATCGGAGTTTTTGAAAAAAAAAAATTGATGTCAGATTAATTGCATGAAAATTACCGGGAATCGGGGTTTTGAAAAAAAAAGTTGATGCCAAATGTCTTAGAATTGCATGACACGTCAAGATTTACAGTTATCTAAAAAAAAAGTTTTTGTAGAAAATCTATTTTTCAGGCAAAAAAATCGACCAAGTGCCAAAAAAACATTTTTTTTGACAAAAAAGGTGTCGATTTTGTATCGTTTTTTATTCGAGGATGAAGATTTTGTATCGCGAGACATTTTTATACGATTTTTTTTGTGCAAATCGGTTGCGTGACTTATGTGCTACCCTGTATACAGGGAGTCCATCATCTTGTCAAAGTGCGAGTCTTGCTTGAGATCCGCACACCGTTTATCGTTATCACATCTTCTTCAATCAAAAACTACGTCCCCCCCTCACCCAGAGAAAAAAAATTAATGGTCACATCTGTTGATATTGATGCTTTCAAACCATCTGGTGTTTAGTTGAGAGCAGATATCGAAATTCTCGCTCAGCTGCAAGATAAGTATTTAGTCAATCAATGTAGTTTTCGATGAGTTATGTATTGTTAAAATTTTTGTCTCTTCTTTTTCGCCGAAAATTATTTTTCAGGGAGAAAGAGATGTGGGGAAATCTCTCTCTCTCTGAAGTTCAACGGAAATGTTTTTTCGTCTTTCATTTAATACTGAAAATATGGAGCGAAAAATCTAAGCTAACTTTACCAATATTAGCCTGTTTAGACAGTGTCTAAACGACCTGCATTTGGACAGCGTTTGAATTGTACAAATATTAGCCCATCTCATGTTCACTTCACGATAAAACCCAATGTTATCGCATGTTTCATGCAATGTTTATAGCTGTACTGAAGTCATCAAGGCATCAAGAAGTAGAATTGATATTTGACAAGTTCTGCGCCGCAAAATATTTGTTTTAGTAAGCTCTAAAAGTGTTCTTAAGACAGTTTGCATTTAAAATTTGAAATATGAAAGTTAGAGCAAAAACCGTTTTTTTCATGGTGACCTTAACGTAATTTAGAACAAAAGCGCTATATCGGTTATTTCAAGAGATAGAAAAAACTTTATTCTAAAATGTTTTCTTAAATATAATATTGTCGAACTATGTTTACCTCTGTCTATAAAGATAAGAAAGTTAGATTTTTTATTTCATCGTAAATTTTGGCCACCCTATTTTTGACAACATCAAAATAAGCGCTCTATCATATGCAACAACTTTGTCGAAGACAGTTTTTGTCTAGAGAATAACTGTCGAGCTCTAAATGCTAATTTCCACTTAAATGCACCTCCTGGACCACTGTGCATTGAGTAACACAACCCCGATTCCCTCCCGCTCCAGTCGCGTGTTACGTAATTCGTGATGAATCCTAATTCATATCCCTTCCCACTAATAATTATCCCTCCCATGATAATCACGGTGGAACCATGCAATCCGTCTGGCCACATACTAACATTCCTTCCCTTCCCCTGGTGACTGTAAGGACGTGTCCGGCGTTGTTATTGACTATTTAAAGTTGCTACCCCCTAAGCGTCTTTTAGTGTATTCTTTGTGCAATTTCGCTGGTTAAGATCAACCACGAAGAGCAATTACTAAGTGAACAGTCTATCTAAGCTCATTCCAAGCTGCATAGCATCTTACCTTTCTGGTAATAGGAAATAATCAAGTGTTGAAAACGCGCGTTGTTTTTTTTCCATCTGTAAAAAGACGCTCTTCCATCTCCAGGAAACTATCTAATAAAATCGAAGCCAAATTTTCATAATCGTAATAAGAACGAGATACAATCTTCATCATCCGTAATAGAAATATAGTTTAATAAATTTCAATTGCAATCATTCCAATTATAGCGACTGATTCTATCAACAGAATAATAAAAAAACGATTTACAGTGTTCAAACATAAAATTAAACTGTCATTTCTTATATTTTCAGGTAATACACTTTGGATAGGTTAACTACGCAAATAATGGAACACAGTGAGTGCGTCGCATGAATATTCAAGTAGCAGATATTGTATTTGAGGGGCTTACTTGTGCACCCGTGGCCGAGTGGTTAGCGTCTCACATTATCATGCCGGGTGTTCGGGTTCGATTCCCGTTCTGGCCAAAGGATTTTTCGTCAAAGAAATTTCCTTCGACTTGCACTGTGGTCACGCGTATTCAAGAGCTGGCCCCTCGGAATACATTCAAGGCGTGTTATTTTGCTTAAGAAATCTCAACTAAGTATTAATAAATGACGCCAGTTAATGCATACGTTGAGACGGCAAAAGTTCAACAGGGAACGTTAACGCCATTCAAGAAGAAGAAGGGGCTTAGAATGCAAGGAGTGTAAGTGACTTAATCGATTTCTCTTCAGCAAGTTTTTTTTAGTTAATAACTCAACTGCAAAAACGTTCCAATTTAAGTTTGCTATAGAATTCGATAGATGAGGTTCTGACCTATCTTCCACATTGTCAAATACAGCTGGGTATGTATTTGCAGCAAAGTTATGCCCAAAGGAAAGAGTCGATGTAGAGAAATCGATCAAATCACTTACACCCCTTTCATTCTAAGCCCCTCATTTTAGATGTTCACTGGTACAGAATGATTTTATTCTGTTCCTCAAAAGACCTTATTCACCGGGATGTAGTGGTTGACGCCGTTTTTCACAAAGAATTGTTTTTCTCATAAAACACAATTGAGGGGCTCAAAATGAAAGGGGTATAAGTGCCATAATCGATTTCTCTACATCGACTCTCTCTTTTGGGCATAACTTAGCTGCAAGTTCATTCCCAGCTGTATTTGACAATGTGGAAGATAGGTCAGAACCTCATCTAACGGATTCTATAGCACACTCAAATTGGAACGTTTTTGCAGTTGAGTTATTAACTGAAGAAAAAGTCGATGAAGAGAAATCGATCAAATCACTTTCACCCCTTTCATTCTAGGCGCCTCAATTATGAGTGGAATGCTGGGAGCAAAAGTATAAATAATCTTCAAAATGCACCTTGTTTATAACAACATTTAAAAAAAGTACAACTTTTAATTACACAGTTCTGAAGCGTGTCACTACTCGAGAAAGCTTTTTACTATGACGTGGCGTGTCCGAAGCGCGAGTATGCCGAATTCACTTCTCTGTTCTATTTTATATTGACAATTTGTGTGTGCATGAGAAAGGAGGAATGTCATTCAATCGCAGAACTGTTCATTGATTGATTTTCTGATCGACCCCGTTGAATTTACATTTTACTTTAAAATTTCTAGTACTTCTACCAAAACTCATCATTATAATATCAGATTATTTTCAGACACAATTCTCGTTAAAGATTTTTCAACCACTTGCAAATAACATGTTTCTCCGTTACATGGAATAAATGTTTGAAAACATGATAGAATAACTATAGACCCCTCTCTTCTTCTCACCCTAGAGAGGGGGGAGGAGTGTCTATTCACCATAGAAACGTTTCGTGCCCCTAAGGTCTGCACATGCCAAATTTGGCTCCATTTGTTTGATTGGTTTTCGAGATATGCAGAAATTTGTTTTTCATTTGTATGACAGCCCATCATCCTAAGAGAGGGGGGAGAAGTGTCGAATCACCTTAGAAATGTTTCTTCCCCATAGGACCTCCACATGCCAAATTTAGTTCCGTTTGCTTGATTAGTTCTTGAATTATGCGGAAATGTATGCTTCATTTGTGTGACAGCCCCCCTCCCCACTCAGAGGAACGGGAGGAGTGTCTACTCACCATAGAAACGTTTTGTGTCCCCTAAAACCTTGCATGCAAAATTTGGCATTTTCTTGATTAGTTTTCGAGTTATGCAGATATTTGTCATTCATTTGTATGGCAGACCCCCTAAGAGAGGGGGGAGGAGTATCTAACCACCGTAAAAACATTTATTGCATCCTAAAACCTTCACATGCCAAATTTGGTTTCGTTTGCTTGATTAATTCTCGAGTAATGCAGAAATTTGTGTTTCATTTGTATGGCAGCCCCCCCTTAAAGAGGGGGGTGGAGTGTCTAACCACCATAGAAACATTTATTGCACATGTGAATTTGGTTGCATTTGCTTTATTAATTTTCGAGTAATGTAGAAATTTGCGTTTCATTTGTATGGCAACCACGCAACACGATTTTTTGAAGCTGCTGGTGAAGTTTTGCGCGATTTTTTTATGCGACTTTTTTGTGCGGTCCCTATCTCCCGCACAAAAAAAGGTATGTATATAGATTTTTAATATTAAAGGCGAATGAGCGACAAAGTTCAAAGCCTCTTTAAAACCACCAAACAAGCAAGCAAGCATGTTTTTCGATAGTGTTGTTTCTTGATGATGCTTTGATAATGATTGCTGTGACCATTCATAGCGAAAATTTTGAACCATTTGAAAATAAAAAACTGATAATACTAATAATAATGTTGAGGTAAAATGTTAGTTATTTGAGAGATTTTCGGGAGATGGATTTTTGTATGAAATTTTGAAATATATGTTCGAATGAAAACAATGACAAGAGCTCTAAGTTACGTATGCGACACGCCATGTCGCGGTGAGAAAAGACCATAACTTCTTCTGGAGAAGAACACTGCATATATCCGAACGTCTAACATACTATTTGTGATCAGGGCTTAATAGCGTTTAAAGATGGCGTAAATCTATAAACTTTTGCATTTAAGTTTCGTATCAACATTTTCTAGGTACATAAGTTTATAACGAAGAATATATATTTAAATTTTATCATAAGTTTATAATGAAGAAAATGTAAATTAAATCTTGCGATTGATGAATGGAAGCTTAATAAGTAACTACATTTAATTTGTGAAGCAAAAACTGGAAAATTAGGTTATTATGTAGTATACCATGAATGAAATCGATGTTCCATTATGCTTCTTTTTTGTATTTAAATCGGCTTTCCTAATATTTTCCCTCTCAAACTGGTCGCTACTGCCATCCAAGTGTACCATGAATCATACAGCGAAATTTCATCTTCATTTGAAGTTTCATGTTAAAATGAAATACAAGTAACGCGAGTTATTTGGCTTCAAAATCTCGGAATTTCCACTCCCTGTCAGTAGTAGTAACCTGACACTGCTGTCTCGACTTTCGTGACATGTGTCAAGAGCATGCCATTCAAACCCCGTATATTCGTTTCTCTTACTACATAGAGAAAGAAAAAACTAGATTGGTGTACGGAAGAGGATTAATCCGAACGAAATAAGCACATACACTGTGAATAAGCGTAAGCGGTGTGGTCTGTCTACTCGATGGGTTTCTCGACATGTGAAATGAAAATTTGTGAAATGAAAGTTTAACCAATTGTTACATACCAATGTTGCGTTGACACGTTTTGAAAATATGAAAAATACCTGACTAGTTATTAAACCTAATATATTTCATTCATTCCCACCGGAATGGTTCTACGCCAAATTTATGCAAATTATGTTTAATAGTAGCTGAAATGTGCCCGTAGCATATTTATTCTTCGGCTTGAGTGATATGTTCTATAAATAACAAGAAAGTAAAATTCTGCATTTCATTTCAGTCTTGAAGTAAAGTTTTTTTTGTTTCCCTAATGAATGTCTTTACGAACCTACAGAAACGGATGTCATCAAAAAACAGTACCAGGGAGTAGCAATTAGTCGTGTGCTCGCGGATGATCAAATCCGTCAACATAAAAGGAAATTTTCTGTAATAGAGGACAGTTTTACAAGCCTAGTTTTCGGCGTACGTTGTCTCTTCACCACCCCAGCGGGAAAAGCGTGCCGAAGGCAGCACAAGAGAAGACGAACAAAACCTCTTGACGATCTGGTTCAAGGTTCAAGCCATCACTTGACTGTCTCGCGAGCAAACATGGCAACGGAGCAGAAGCTTAGTTCGACATTCCCTCTTTTCGATATGCTGTTGCTAATGAATGATTGCGGTGATCAGTCACGCGATCTGAGTCGTGACGGTACGATTATATAAATTACTATTTCATCTGCAAGCCGCGGTCGCTGTCGTACACAGCGGCAACATGGGGGCATGGCTGTTTCCGTCTTTTTTCCTCGATCATATTCGCTCTTTCACTCCTTTTTTGTAACAACGCCTCTGCATTGAATACGAGTCGCGGTAATCGTAAATTGTTATTGGCCATTTTGTTTTTAGTTCTCGGAATTGGCGTTCGAGGGTGGTTCCACATGAGTGGTAATTGGATTTCCCATTTTTTTAAGTAATCTGCCATATTTTTTTTTATCCCAACAGTTTTATTTTATTAGGCTCATTTAGCAATTCAGCTGTAACAGAGCCGAATTCATTCGTGTACATTCTTTATCTTAAGATAACTTTTGTTGTTTATTACCCTGTTACCATTTTGAGGCGTAAGAGTATCGCTATCTATCGATAAACATTTGTTTTATCTATAACACAGTAGCCGTTTAGGCACAAGAGAATTCCTATTCTATCGATGCACAACACATGTCGCCTTTTTCCGGCGTAAGAATATTGCTATTGTTCGAATGTTCACAGTTGGGCTGTTCACAGCGGGACTGTTGATATGAGGCTTCCTTTGTTGCGTTATTAATAGTGCCAATTACCGATGCAGCAGACCGAAAATGTGAGTGGTAAGGGACTGGGATTACCCTCACATGATGATTGTTGCCTGGACATAGTAGCTAGAATAACACACTAAGATGGTCAGTTGAGGGGCCCTGAGTTATGAGCTCATGATCGTTCGCTTAGTAGCGGACACGCAACCAATTAGGCTACGAAGACCCCTATCTGCTATATTGTTTTACTGAATTGTACAAGTTTTGATTTTTCTTTTTTGTCAGAAAATTAACAAGATTTATCCATTCCCGTACTATTTACTTCAACATATGATCGGCGTTAAGTGAGAACAGACTAACTGACAAATTAAAAAAATAATGATGACGTTATACTACGATATTTGTCAGTTGCTATACTATGCTATTATCAGATTTTATAAATGTTATTAAGAAACGATTTTTGACAATTTTTTTTTTGTTTCAAGATAGCAGTAAATCTCGACATTTCATGCAATTCTAAGACATTTGGCATCAAAAACCTTTTTTTTTGGAAACCCCGTTTTTTTTTACTCCTTATTTACTTTTTCGATTTTCAAAAAAACTTCTTCTTGACATCTGCAACAGTAGTAAATGAAGTCCGAATGAGCTAATATTATGCAAAGGGTATTTTATCGTGCAAATCAACATTTCGCAGGAAGTCCCGTATGAAAGTTCGATGTGACTATTTTCATTGGCACCTTAAACCATACGTTTTGACTCGTATTCCGGAAAAGTCGAAAAAGTCCCAGAGCGTCGATTTTTGCCAAAAAAATTTTTCGATATGACACTAGATCTCGACGTTTCATGCAATTTGAAGACATGTAGCATAAAAAAAAATCGAAAACCCCGATTTCCTTTACTCCTCCCCCCTTGGGTGATTTTTCGGTTTTCAAAAAACTCAAACTTTGACGGCTGTGCGACACTAGTAAATGAGGTCCGATTGAGTTGATCTTTTGCATATGGTAGTTTTTCGTGGAAATCAACATTTTTAATCAAGTTCACTTTGAAAATTCGAAAGCCATTTTTTCCCATCCATCCATTGGCACTCTAGTGTACAGTTATAAAAAAAATCAATCACAGGTAGAAATGGATTTATGGTGACCCTTGGATGCTAAAGTTTTCATTTTTCAGCTTAATTCTATACACGGCTAATATCTTCCCGTAGATCATATTTTAGTATTTAGCATTTTTGTTCGTACCAAAATCATCACGAATACAATTAATATCGGTTGTTTCAATTGAAAAATAAACCTTGCGTTTTTTCGTCCATAAATATCTAAAAGTTTTCGAAATATATGCAACACATCTTTGTTAATGTTTTTCCAATGTCCACGAAATTTTTTTTTCACAATTTTTTCCCATCGTTCTGGCAATTCATGGATCCATTTGCGGAAATAATCGGCCGGTTTTTCGGCTAACCACGAGTCGATCTAATTTTTGACTTCATCAAAATTGGAGAAGTGCTGGTCAACCAGACCATGTTGCATCGATCGAAAAAGGTAGTAATCGGACGGAGAAATGTCTGGAGAATACGGCGGGTGGGATAGAACCTCCCATTTCAGCGTTACCAAGTATGTTTTGATCGGTTTCGCGCAATGCGGTCGAGCATTGTCGTGCTGCAAAATAACTTTATCGTGTCTTTGTTCGTATTGTGGTCGTTTTTCCTTCAGTGCACGGCTCAAACGTATCAATTGTCGTCGGTAGAGGTCCCCCGTAATGGTTTCATTTGGTTTTAGCAGCTCATAGTACACCACACCCAGATGGTCCAACCAAATAGACAGCATAACCTTCTGATCGTGAATATTCCGCGCGGCCGTCGATGTTGATGCATGGCCGGGCTGGCTATCCATTTTTTTATCCCATCTGTTTATTTTGATTACTAGGCTCATCTAGCAATTCAGCTTGTAACAGAGTCGAATTTATCGTGTACATTTTTTTCATGTTGTATATTACTGGCTACTGTCATATAGGCGTAAATGTATTCCTATCTCATCGATACACATTTTCATCTATTACACATTAGCCATTTAGGCGTAAGAGTATTCATTCCTATTTTATCGATACACAACACATGTCGCATTTTTCGGCGTGAGAACATTTCTATTGTTCGTATGTTCACAGTTCGACACAGCGGGACTGTTGATATAAGGCTTCCATTGTTGTGTTTATAAATAGCATCAATTACCGATGCAGCAGATCGATCGTATGTGGAGTGAGAAGCTGGGATTACCATCACATGATGATTGATGCATGGACGAAGTAGCTAGAATAACACACAAAGATGGTCAGTTGAGGGCCCTGAGTTATAAGCTCATGATTGTTCGCTTAGTAGCGGACACGCAACCAATTAGGCTACGAAGACCCCGAGGTATCCATACGTTGCCCGACGTTTAGGATCATCATAATAGACCCACTTTTCATCGCCAGTAACAATTCGATACAAAAAAAATCTTTTCTTTTATGTCGTTGAGCAGTTATTCGCACGTGAAAAAACGGCGTTCGACGTCTCGTGGCTTCAATTCATACGGCACCCAGTGTCCTATCTTCCGGCTCGACGGTTCACAATACCCGATCGGGTATGGTTTGCTGAACTACTCCAAGTGTATATGCAAGTTCTTGTTGCATTTGTGACGGATCTTGATCGAGTAAAGCCTCCAATTCTTCATCTTCAATCTTTTTTGGCGGTCCGGAACGTTCTTCGTCTTCAAAATTAAACCAACCACACCAAATTACCACTTTTAAACCGTACAAACCACGTCTGACACGTTCGCTCCAACGACAGTAGCTTTCCAACGAATGTCTGGAAATTTGTTTCACTGGAATAATCAAGTTACGCCAAATTACTTGAAGTTACTGTTGTAATAACGAAGAAACTTACCGGTACACCTAATAGTTTCTAACAATTAAATATATCGAAAATACCGTGAATATTAAAATTTTCAAAAGGTGTGAAATACGAAACTTCATCAAACCGCAATTCTCCACCCCATCATCATATCAAGCTTTTCTCTTGCGCTTTTGTGCAGTTCGAATGAATAACAAATAGTTGACAAGCATAAACGGAATACAATCAAGAGCAAGGCAATCATTTTGGGTTCGAGGAAGGGAATTGAAGGGATGATGGAGATGGTTTATTTGATTCTTGGTTGAAAACAAAACCAATCAACAACCATTTATAGCCATGTGGGTATGTGTTGCTGTGCAGTGGTCTCAAAAGAATGATGAATAGGTAAAAACCAAAACAATGCCCAAAAACATTTGTATTAATAATACGAAAAACCAATCAGCGTAATCAGCAAAGCGGTTGATCGATCACATTGAGCACGGCAAAAAACGGCAACGCAGTGTTGCATTCACTGTCGTGAATCGTTTCAGGATAGTGACTTTGCGTTCCTACGCGTATTTAACACAATTTTAATCTGACAACCTTCAAGTTTCCGAATCGGTCGGATCTCAAAAAACACAGATACTGAATACAACACGCTCGTAATACTCGGGCAAGAAGGGGGGAAAACTAAATACGGCAACAGTGCACACGTCGGTCGTCATGGACTGCCGATGCTAACTACCACAGTTGGTTTCTATTGATGGTGATTAACCGAAAGTGGATATACGGTACGGACGTAGCCGGCCGGACGGATGTACAGCTCAAACGAGCGTTCCATGCCTTTTCCTTCGTTTCTATGCTGAATGCTTTTCGCATTATTCGTTTTGTGCATGCTTTATTCTTGAATAGCTTTCGTCGTTTCGTGCTCACTTTGCGCACAGCATGACGCGCGGATACCCTCCGACGGTTCGGTCTTGGAAAATTGGAACATCAACAAAATTGAATAGGGTGCCCGGGAAATTGCTATTGAAAGATACTTACTGAGCCATTGCCGGTAAACCGAATGAACCATTCGTTTTTTTTTTCTAAATGAATTGCAATTTTCTCTCGCATTCATTAAACAACATTAGCTGCACGAATATTATTCTTCCAAAAGACGTATATATGGTTGGTAGAAGTATGCCATAAACTGTCGTTTGGACTCCAACTGGCTGCGGTATGAAATTTTCATGACCTGCAATAAAACAGGTTTCACGACGTTAGGCGGACTTTCATGACAGCGAGATATCCCACAGCTTTTGAGTTTTATTACCAATTCTCTTTTACTCGACGGTTCACAATACCCGGACAGGAAGCCATAAATGGCGTACTTAAATAATGTACGTGACTGTTCGAGAAAATTCCGTTTCATCGTCGGTACTACCCAATGTTGCCATGTTTGAGCACCCCATTCGAAGCACACAGCCGAAACCGTGGGGGGTAGCACAATGTTGGCAACAGTGCATTTGGTATGAACTAAAACATACAAAATACCACGCATCACATGGCGACGCTTTATATGCATCAGAAAAGAGGATTAATTCGGTATAAACTGGCAGCATTCTTCTACCGTCACTCTATCGCTTTCAACATGCACGGCATTTGGAGATTCTAGATAAAGAAACCCATGATCCAGGATCCGCAACTAAGTTACACATTTATGTTCAATTTTTCTGCTGATGTAAACATGAAAGTCTTTATGATGTTTGAAAATATCAGTAGATGAGATGCTGACGAAATCTAAGAGATATGAACACTCGGCAACAGCGCTCGCGGTTTTTTTCCCTGAACGAAATACGCCCGCAGTTTGTTTCCAATCGGCTGGGGCTGTCACTTTTTATTATTATTTCACCTCGTTATTTATTTATATTCCATCCTACTTTTGAACGTTCAGCCCTCTACACTGTGAGGTGTATAGCGATGATGGTTTTTGCTCTTGTTTTGTTATATTTCGGAAATAATGACAAGACGGCTGTCATTTTTTACGATTACGATCGCACTTCCCCCCACTCGTCAGCGTGGTCGGATCATCTCTTTTTCTGTGGGGTACGGGATGTCCGACCATTTGCAGCATGCTATTTTCTTCTGTTATATTAATTGCGATAGGGGGCTTCTCATTGTGGGCTGAATGAAGGAGCTTTTGATAGTTGTATAAAGCCTTTCTGTTTGAAGGTTTCTACTAGGACTTGCCGGAGGGGTCCGTATGCAATACAGAGTTTTAGGTTACTCAGTGCAAATGTTTCAGAAGTGATTGGGTGTTATATTTGATGAAAAAAATATCGTTGTATGCATGTGGTCAAATCTAAACTATGACAGAGTTATTGAACTTTTCTTGAGTTCAACCTTATATTGCCTCTGATTTAAAAAGAATGCTACTTTTAGCGATTTTGTTGCTTCCATTTAAAAGATGATAGCATTTGAAATTGTATAACATTTCAGTTGGTGGAATTTAGTAACATTGAAAAGAAAAAAAACTTGAATGTTTGTATTTTATACGGGTTAATATTAGGTTTTTAGCAATGCATTAAACCTGATTATTTCTACCAACCAAATTGAAACTATATACAGGGTAACTTCGATATAACGTACACTCGTTATAACGTACCCTCGATATAACGTACATTTTATAACGTAGGGTAAAGGTGGGCAGTTTCGGACAACGCTTGTAAAAATAAGGTAGTACACTTTTGAACCAAATTGAAAATATAAGTAAGTTAACAGCCCTTCCACCAATAGTTGTCATATGGTTTGACATCTCCTAGTCATTAATTACTTACGAAAACAACACAGTGCCCTTTTTCATACACATTTCGAAACTTTTGAGCTTGAAGTTGTAAGTATTTCCCTAATTCCTTTGTGAATGATTTAGAAATTTAAGTGCACCACCTCAGTTAGTAACTAATATGAAATGAAAAAAACGTGCGTACAACGCATTCGGACAAAGAGGCAATTTTCAAAAATTCGAATACACCATTCGTAATTGCATCAACGCACACCTCTAACACGCTCATATGATACATTGATGTCCAAATGACAACCAGGATGAATTCAGGATTTTTTTTTAAATTTGCAAAAAAAAATAAAAATCAAGGAAAAAAAAGTGTCCGAATGTGCCCCCTCTCCCCTACACATTTCCAACGTGTAAAGAAAACAAAATTTGATTTTTTTTTCTGAAAACACAATGAATTATCTGTATTGTGATGCTAAAACACGTTTTTTACCTTTAATCAATCCCGAAATACAGCTGGTTTTGTGATTCCTGATTCTAAATGAATCAAGCTTTATCAACAGTACGAAGGGAAACATCATGAGAAAGGCTGGCTGCGTTTTCTAATTGAATTTATTCATTAACTTTACTAAAACAGCAACACAATAATATAAGGTTGGGGAAAAAGAAATGTCGTATTTATGATCGAAATTTGACGCTTTGTTTAACATACTTTAAATTATCCAATTTAAGTCAAATGTGCGTCGTTTTGTTCGCAAACTTGTTGCCATTTAGAAGGCAACTTCATTATCCCCCCTTATAAACCATTCCACCATTCCTATTGATCATTTGTGGCCGCTTCTGGTCAATCGCCTACTTCAAACAGTAAAGCTGTTCACAGTAGAGAACCGAGTTGAGGGTTTGGCCATAGTTGAGCAGCTCATAGTTGATCATTCCCTTCCAATCCCACCAAACACACAGCAAAACCTTCCTGGCCTTCATTCCGGGCTTGGCGATGGTTTGGGCCGGCTCACCGCGCTTCGAACATGACTTTTTTCGCTTTAGGTTGTCGTACGTGATCCACTTTTCATCACCAGTTACCATCAAAAATGGGTCGAGTTCGTTCCGTTTCAGCGGAAGATGGTGGACTCCATCTTTGACACGCTATAACTTGAGACTGAAAACGACAATCACAACACTGTCAAAACGACACTTGTAGCACAGATTGTCGTCTTTAAATAGCCGTATAGTATGACCCGATGCGATAAGTACAACACAAGATATGTTTAAGTGTTGCCATATATTGACAATATACGACATTTCTTTTTCCCCAACCCAATATATTATAAGCTACGTTTGTGAGTTCTTTATTAAGCTTCGATATAACGTACAATTTTGAAAGTGAAATGTTCGTTATATCGAAGTTACCCTGTAACTCGTTTTTTGACACTACACTGTTATTTTTCTTTCTTCCGCTGTAATTTTATTTTAAGTCCACTCCACTGAGTCCACGCTGGCGAATGAAAAAAAATTGTTTGTGTTTTCTTCTTGGCAGCTTTATTAAAGTTAGACGGCACATTACCCATGGCAATTGAAAAATAAGATGTTAGAATATTTTTAGCTTCTTCTTCTCTTTCTTTCTTTCGACGCGTTATTCATATCCAAGTTGTTTCAATAGATCCTTCTTTTGATATTCGTTTAAAAAATTCAATTAGACGTAGTTGGGCCACATTAGAGTGGTTTCTATCCTTAAATACCACTGGTATCGAGAGACACTGCATTCAGTCCGAAGACCATTTCGAGTAGTGGAATATTATGCAAGGTTAGACCAAAAGATTACATGATCATTCGCATGGTACTTCCAAATAAAACGAGCAACTTCCGGCAAACCATTGCTATTGTAAATTTCGGGGTTGACTGCTAGGCAGACAGATTGAGATGATATTTCAGGATTGACGCTCGGTGCCGTGAAGACGATCTTGTCGTCAAGATAAATATTTTCTTTTACCGAGTATGTTAAAGACAGTGTAACCTTATGGGTAAGAATGCCAGCAATCCTGATTTTTCCCAGGATTTCCCAGACTTTTTGGCGCGATATCCTGATATTCTATTAAACACTCGATTTTGGAGAGGACCCCTGTCTGGAAGATCGAAAAATAATGAATTTACCAGATTTTTTTTGCGGATGTTAGGAATAACGTGAAGTGTTCGGGTGTTTTGGTAATTGTTGAAGGTATTTTCGAAGATGTATTTTTCATTTTTCGAGTGCAGGAAAAATGATTATTACGCTGTTGAAAACTGGATGCGTAAATGCTGTCTGAAAATCTCGTTGGTGATATAGGTTTTGAAGCAACGGGTTGTCGCAGAACAAATTCCAATTAAAATTTAAATGATACCTAAAGTGTTACATAGGGGTTTTTGAAAATTGTCAAAATGACATTTTTTGTAAAAATGAGTTATGTTTCATGAAAAATAGCTGTTTTTATGCTCAAAAAAAAGAGAGATCAAAAAACGGCTATGTAACGGTATAGATAATTTGTTTTTAAATGCTGATAAAAAAAATTCAGTCAAATCGGTTCAGTTCCAGATCCTGAGATATCGATACCACCAGTTGGAAAAACCTGATTTCGAGAAAAAAAACGTGTTTGAAAATTAGTACAGTAATACTATATTCCTTGAGGTGACCTCATAGTTTTGGCTGTAATTTTCCAACGAAATCAAATATCGAAAAATCTTTTTAGGGACAACATTTCTGAGGGTATAGAAGCTTTTCAGAAGCTTCCAAAAATGCAAAAAACAAAAACAAACGTTTTTTCGACCTTCCAAATCACGGTCTCCACTTAACTAAATGATCCTGATTTTTCCTGATTTTGTACTTTTTGTACTTTTCGTACTTTTCGAATTAAAGTTATCCGTAGTAAATATACTGGGATCCCGGTCAAAATTTCCCAGGTTGAAAATGAGAACTGTCATATTAGCCTACATGTAAAGTTCTCCAGTCCAATTTTGTATAATGTTGACTCTTCCTGCCCGGAGACAATCTGGCGTAGTGGTAACATACATACCTTTTACGCTTGCAGTCATGAGTTCAATTTTAACTCCCGACATTCTCCCAGAACTGGAAGTAAAGTGACGAACCAACGAAAAGTGTTGGAAGTCACTATTATACAGAAAAAAAAACTCTTTTTGCCGTTCATTATCTACCTATTTCGGAACGATAAAGTTTTTCATTGAGAACTTCCTCAAGCATGGGCAATAACTCTGTATCGTTATCTATTATTCATGGGGGCACCGTTTTAATTCGTGAAAAGGTTCACTAGTCCTTAAGATTCGTTTAGGAAAGTGTTTAGTCTAGGCTAGAATTCTGATTTTTTGGATCGATTTTTTGTACCCGAAAAAATCGCGAGAATTGATCGTTTTTTTTAGATTTTTTCAGTCTTAGAATGACTTTTTTTTAGATTTGTTTTTTATTCCACATTGATTTTAATTTCAAAGCTAAAACAAAGAATTGGATTCGACTAAATGACAGGCACAGTTGGCTTGAATTGGATTGCTGTCAGCTGAGTTCTGGGTAGATACCAGTTGTTGAATTTCTAATAATGTCTTTTCAATTTATTTATTTAATTGAATGATTCCATGACAACACGAGATGAATGCCCTGGTAAATGCTTTTTTCCTGGACTTCAAAGTTTTTTTTGGGTTGTTGAAGGATGGATGTTGGATGTTGAAGGATAAATTGGATGTTGGATGTTGAAGAATATGGATGTTAGATGTTGAAGAATAAAAAAAATACTTTTGATGTTTGAACTGAAATATTTAATCTTTATTTCTTATTTAAAGAAAAAACGACACTCATATAGAATAAGTAGATAAATTAGAAAAAAAGGCTTTTGATTTTTCAAATATCCTTCACTGGTCTATGCCAACAAGTCAGCACTTGTAGAAGAACTTTATAACCAGAGTAAATTTGAACTCAATATCTCAAAAAAACCTGTGTTTTTCAAAAAAAGTTGACAAGTACTTAACATTTTGAGCCCCGAATTGTTCTTGCTTCAGTCCCAGTGATCGATGCTTTTATGACGAAAAACTCAATGTCAGTCCCAAGGGACCGACACGGGGCTCAACGTGGTTGCGGGGGTCGAGGTTGCGTTACTTACTCTTTATTAGAGATAGGAAATTGCATTACGTTGGGGGAGAGGGGGGGCTAAGTGGTCCAAAATCCGGATTTTTTGCGTTACGTAATTTGTGCACTACGCCTTATTTAAAATGTCACGTCAGTTAATGGTAGTGAAGGAACGAGTCATTACTGAGATACTTGATTTACAACAGAATACAAGAAAATGTGGTTGATAGAAAACATACTTTGTATTGCAAGTTTAACGAAGAAGTTGAAGGGTTGCGTCCGAAGCACGATCCCATAGTTGACCTAGGAGTACGATATGATATTCATTGCATGTTGATTCTGAATATCTTCCAGAAACGACTTGCAGCTACTATCTTGCCACTATTGATTTCAACTTAAGGGGGCTTGATATTATTCCGACACTACTGCCTCTAAAATAAAACAAGTCAAACAACAATAAGAACTTCAACGCAAATTTCACAAATTAATAAACCCTTGAAAAAATTAACCCTCTATTGTGATATCCGCGTATAATCGGGGTGCCACTGTATTTTGAAAAAAGAAACGCTTACACTTCACGCATTCATGGAAGAGTAAACGTAATGATTGTAAGGGTTAATATCTACTGATTATAATTTAATCAGAATTAATAAAATGAACAAACTTTGTTTGGATTGGTTCTTGTTCCCAGAACAGGAAATATTATTAATTATTTCATTCTCTTGTTGTGATTTGAACGCGTTACATATCATAATACAGTTATACCTCGATATAAGGCAACTTTTTTTTTCTCGTTACGTTATATTGAGTTATGTTATATCGAAGCAAAAAAAAAATTGTTTTTATTCATGCAAAACTGTTTAGTTACTCAAAAATGCACAAAAACTAATTTTCTACCACCCAGCAGTAATTATGCCCTTTGAGATAATTCATGTAGACAAACATGAGTTTCAAGTAGAGGAAATGGTCTAAAGAAATTGAAGTGAAATTTGCATCAATTAGTGATGAAACGGATAGTAGTTTGGCCGGATACCGGATACCCGGCAGCCGGATATTCGGTTTTTTATCCGCGAATACGAAACTGGAAGACACTGTATGTGTGAATGAAGCGAATGAAGGATTACATTTTAGAAGAAATAAACACATTTTTACATAAAAATAATAAACTATGAATAAATTTTCCGTTTCAAATGGATATCCTTCAATAGAGTATTAAGTTTTCTGCAGTGAATCTTCAACAGGGTTTTTTTCTGATAAGGATTCAATTACTTAGGAAAAGATTACTTAATTGCAACCTTCTTAGATCCGAGGATCAAATCAGACTTTTTAAGAGTTCTTTGAACGTAAACAGTCTTGCTGGAAATGTTTTTGAAGTATATAAAATATCTTGCGACAAATCTTCTGAGAGTAACAGCTCATCGTCTTCTTCAAGACCTGTAAATGAAACAAAAGAGACGAAACTGGATCAAACCGAAACTCACGACACGCCTTTTGAAAGTGGCAAATGAAAGTGATAGTTAGCGTCGCGTTCAGGAAAAAAATCCCGTTGCTAACGGAATCGACGAAATGTGAAAACATTTGAGGGGCTTAGAATGAAAGGGGTGTAAGTGATTTGATCGATTTCTCTACATCGACTCTCTCTTTGGGTCATAACTTAGCTGCAAATACATTCCCAGCTGAGGAAAATAGGTCGGAACCTCATCTATCGGATTCTATAGCAAACTTAAATTGGAAAGTTTTTGCAGTTGAGTTATTAACTAAATAAAAAGTTGATGAAGAGAAATCGATCAAGTCACTTACACCCCTTGCATTCTAAGCCCCTCATTTAGAATTGATCGCAATCACGATGCTTACATTTGGTGGTAAATAAAATCTAAGTAGTCAATCGAGGGCAAGGATTGCTAGGGTTTATCTTTCGGCAGTAGTTGCAGTAGTATTACAACGAAGATTGATCTCTGAAGTCGACCTGGTAAACGGGACAAAGCGTAATCGGTTGTCATCATCAACTTCTGAAAATTTATTATTTATTCATCATAATTTACCACTGGGAAATTTTATGTACAGTTCATAAATGGATGTTATGAGTAAGTATTAATTTGATTTTGAAAAAATCTGGCATTTCAGTAATGAAACCTTATTTTTAATTATGGATAAATGATTTTGCTGTGCTTTGTTAGCTAGCTAATGAGCTATTTTGTTATGATTTATGTTGTGTTAATGAGCGCAATTATGTTGCGAATGGCAAATGTTGGCCGGAAAGGCCGCATATCAGTTTCATCTCTAGTATCAATGTTTATTTTACAGTTTCTATGTTTGATTTACTTTTTCTCCAAATGGAAATTTCTCTGAATTTTGTTCTTGAAACATGTTCAAAGTTATGCTAAAAGTTCAAGAAATGCCATAATAATACCAAGTGGAAAGACCGCCTAAAATATCAGGTTGAAGGCATGCGTATTTCATAAGAGAAGTTATTGTGAACTGTAATACAAAACATTCCGTACATTGCTTTTCCGCAAGTTACTTTTTATTAAAAAATGATGAAATAAATTCAGGTAAATGTAACACGAATCGATAAACAAATTCCCTGAAATGTTTCAATCAGCTAAACGTACCGATCGGCGTCATTGCTTAGGTTTGTGAAATGTCCATTCAGTACAAATTCAACCCTGTATCGATATGCGTCGGAAGTTTCCAGAACTAAATAAAATCAACTTTATTGAATAATTCCGTTATCCAGATTGAGATAAAAATGAAAACTGAAACTGAAACATTTGGTTTGAAACATTATATTATTGGGTTTAGATAGGTCATATTCATTAAACATTGAGAAAAGGACCAATGCTACCCCATTTTACGGTATTTATTTGTTTGAAAACTTACTAGAAACATTTATTCGATATAATTTATACTCCAAAAACTTTTTCTGTATTGTTTATTTTCAATTCAGAGACGTTATATCGAGGTAATAGTTACGTTATATCGAGGTTGCTTTATATCGAGGTATGACTGTACAACAAAACAGGTATTTTTTTGTAAATTATAATCTAGTGGCTCCCAGACGTGAACATTAGCATCAGTGCAATATCATCTCATGTGTATGGGTCATATCAACCACAGCACACCAACTCACATATTCTATGCACACATGAATGGTAATTGATGCGATAATTAAAAAGGCAATTTATTTTAGTAGCCTTTTTGCAATTACGATTGTTGCGTTTTTATGGGTTCTCTCGACACAAAATACCGTGGTACCCCGCGCGTAATGGGTAATCGAGGAACAATACTCTATTCAAAATGGATGACTGCTGTTGCCGTGCTGCTGCTATAATATAAATCGACAGACGGCATGGTAACGATATGCACGTAAGGTTTATCGCTGAATATTTAATCTATATGGGTGATATTTACGACGTCCGTGAGATGTAACCAATATGTCGGAAACGAGCAAAAAATCTTCCAATGGTCCCGGACCAAATCTGGCAACGCAGCCACCGACCTCATTGTCTGTCTCGAGTGGGCACAACGGGGCGAAAGCTTGAGCCTGTCTGTATATTATGGTCTCCGCATTGCAGCTGCCGATAGTGGCGGGTACAAGGTGCAACAGTACTACAAATTTCTCAAGAGTTTTTCGATCGCTTGTATCTATTCGTATTTTGTTTTTCGAGCCGACAGAGTGATGAATATAAAAGATTCAGATGGCAGTGGTTGTATGGGTAGATATCATTATTTGAAAGTAAATTGTATAGTTTTCTCCTCCTTTGTTCCTTCACGAGGGACCTGATTCTAGAGCATTTCCACTGAATGCTTTTCCTACTAACTTGTGTCAACGTCAACCGAAATTCGTTCAAGTTTAGATGAAGCTTTAAAAGTTTTCATACAATTTGGCATTTGAATGAATACAATAAAATTTACGACATTCAGGGAGAATTCACTTTGTCCGCTGTTTGCAACAATGCAAAGCTCCAGTTATACACAGCTCCAAGTTTTTGAAAGGTCAGAAAAATTACCGTCTACTGTTATTTTATGATGAATCCTATTAGGAGAAAACTGTTTTCATCACTGAACGATGTGTCGTTAGAGTAACAATTTCGAATTATAAATGAGACAATTCATTTAATTTTTTTTAGTAAACAAGAATTCTAAAATTATTTCGGGTTGACTGAATCACATGACCGAGTTGAAATACTTGTTGTGCAGCCGCCAGACTCTGTTGCGGATGCTACCAAACACACCAGTGGGAGCGCGAATGGGAGTAGTATTATCCAATTTCAGTAATCATAACCATCAATTACAGTAGTCAAATAAACTACCATTGAGTGAGCTTAATAGGCGGATGTGCTATTTGTTCGCATTATGCGATGGTGAGACTGGATAACAGAAAGATTCAGGTAATTTGTAGCAGGTTTTTTTTAAGTTGTGAAATGTTTTGAGCTTTTATTTTTTATACTTAATTATTCACAATCTAAATGGAATTGATCCATTTCCTGAAATACTTTTTTGCAGTACAAAAAGGGTTCTTTTTTATCCTTCATTCATTTACAACATTTTTAACAACATTAAATCTCTCAGTACAATTCGATGTGACTTTTTGCTATTCTTCTTGAGAATTGAATATCGTATCCTACGGTGTGGTTTTCTGGCTAAGCCCATAGAAACTATAACACATTTTCGAATAATTTGATTTGTTTACTAATACAGGACGAACTCGATAATATACAGTCTCCGGTTTCTTTTCACTGTATATAATAAAGTAAAAAAAATTTTAATTTGTTTTTATACAAATACTTTTCGTGTTTTGGTCATAAAAGAAGAATTTAAGTTTTGAAGTGAAAATCTTGAATGATAGTGGTTTTGAAGGTATGTTATTATTAATTTTAACCCAAAACTTCATGAGAAACTTGATTGTTTCTATCAACCAAATTGAAACTCTCAAATCGCTCTACAATTTGTTCTTTGACACCCAACTGCTATCTTTCTCAATTTCCCTGCAATATCGTTATAAACAATTCCTGATCAGAATTCAATCAAAATCTTCAAAAATCGAATCTGGTACTCCATTTCAAATTAACTTTGAAATATCATATTTTTCTTGAAATAAGTCATATTTGAAATATAAAAAAAACTTTTTTTAACTGTATAGAATTGAGTCCAAATTTGCATATAGTCTAGTCCGATCTGTATTGAGAAATTGAGCTTTCCTCTTAATTTCCAATATTGAGTTTGAAAAAAAGCATAATTTTTTGAAATTTAAATTTTAAATCCTTTGTCCCGAAAAAAGACAATAGTTTTGGGGTGACTATTGTAACCCATCGGTTCGCAGAATCAGTATACACCTGTTTACTTTCGTGTATTCTTGTGCGCTACTTGAAATTCAGTTGATAATAATAAAGTTGGGCAGACGAAGCTCTTCCTATAGAGCAGACCGTTGTGCCATTTAGAAGGAGATATTTCTGCAGAACTATATTATACAGTAGCATACATAGGATATTTAAATTAGTAACAGTTGGAAAACCTCAAAGTTTCTCAGCAGTGCATTCCAATCTTTTGATGATGGTGGTTCAGTCGCCATTGTAATATATTTTTTTAGAATTCCGTGACATGATCGCATAGTTAACGTAAGTTTACGTTAAGTAACTGTTGCGATATAGGATAGGCAGTCGCAGTCGACCTCGTGTTAGAGAAATCCTTGTGCTCGGCACATATATGAGATAATTAGAAGCTCTTTCAATCCTAGAATGAATATTGAATGAATATTGAATATTTAATGTTTTAGAACTATCTACATTGTAATAGATTGTTAGGGAGTGTCCAGATCGATTGATGCAGAAAGCGTTCAAAATTGGATAATTTCTGAGATGCGACTGATATTTGGTTTAGCATCATTTTCACGTTTCGCGAGTAGAATTTTCAAGCAATTCTCCTTTTGTTTGGACGCCATTTTAAGAACTGAAGAGCAAACGTCAGAATAAAAATAGGGGATTACTATACACTCACACACCTACAAAAGGGAGTGTTCAGGTTTCAACCATAGGACTGTCCATCAGGAAGAAATAGGGGTAAAAAGAAAATCTAAACACTGAACATGAATGAAAAAATAAATGATTTTGATCACTCATAACTCAACATTTCTAAATAGATCGCAAAGATGTTTGCTTCAATTGATTAGAAATATTTCTACGCATTTTTCACAATAAACAACATTTTTTTAACAAACGATTGAATAATTTGTCATATAATGTTACCATTGCCCATTCAAAACACAGCGAAAACAAACGTAGATATCCACCGTGTATATAATTTTATCAAAGGGGAATATAAAAAATAAAACATCGAAGCCAACGCAATGCAACGCTGCTAAAGAGCTGTTGTTTGCTTTCCTCTGCTTTTCCAGCACAATTTTTCCAATTTCTCAAAGAACTTCGGTTTCCCTGCAAAATCTGAACGGTCAGCTTCGCTCCTTTCATAACACATCATCACGATTCCGATAGACATCCAGACATCCAAACGACGGTGGAAGCGAGGATGTCCAGAATGGCGTTTGTCAAGGCCGTGAGAATTAATAAGTTTTTTTTCTGAACTGGTCTTTTTCGGGGCTAAAGACGAAAAAAATGTCAAGAGTCTCAATAATCACATACTAACTCACCACGAAGCGATAATACATTTTCTAACCGGAGAGCAATGTACATCAGCAACAGGAGTGGTAGCGAATCAGCAACAACATAGGTATCAGCAACAAAATAATTAGGAGCAGCAAACGATTTTCAATTTTTCTGGCTTCAAGAGGAGGACCATCCAGACGAGAACCGTAATCGGTCTAACACACACAATGATGTGATGATGGTGGTACAGATGAAGAATCGCCTATGACTGCATTCATTGTGTCTAATTGCAAATTAAATGATTTTTATAATTTTAGGAGTGTTTTTGGGCTTACTGGTTGGGGATTATCAGATCGCTCATTCAATTTTTGCGAATTCGGGTATCGTTTCCGGGTTAAAAGTGCCGTATGGAAAGAAGGTATTTTTCAGCAGTGAGAGCTGTGTTTTATTGGAAACTGTAGGTGAAAATTCGTTCCACTGCGGTTGCTATAACCGCCTTCACCACAATACAATATATTTCGAATTTTCTGTTGCCGTCCTGCGAACGGTGCTGCATAGTATAATTTGTGGATATTTTTTTCGGGAATGTTGTATTTTGGAGCATTGGAGATGTAATTTTGCATAGAAATATCGAGAAACTACTTGGATATTCAGTAAGTTCAGTGGTTCAGAAAAAATGCAGTTCTGTAATGTTTATGTTTGACGATTTTTCGATTTTACGTAATTTCCCGGAAATGGAAGATGGGGAAAAAATAATTCATGAACTTTTGAGTTTTTTTTAGTCCTAATAATCAAAATAACACCAATGGATTTAATAAAAAAAATTACAGCTTGGCTAGATTCGATTTCGATATAAGATGAACAATTAATTTCAATTTGAAACCCGTAGATAATCCAAATTTGATTTTCTCAATATTTGACGAGCTCAACGCCGCGGTAGAGACAGAGTTCATGACCATAACCCATGTAATCTCACACTACAACATCATGTGGGTTCCGTTTACAACACTTTAATCTGTTGACCCGGACAGCCAACGGACGTAATTAAATTTGTGCACAATTTTCTGCTGACGAAAATTAACGCATCCAAACTGTAGACAACGTATGCTGATAATTCCAAATTTATTTGTTTTCATCATAATTGAAAACCAATCAATGGAACTTGATTGATATTGGAAGAGAAGAAAAATAAAAATAACTGACACACATTGATGACGGAACGAGCACTGCAGCAAAAATGCTGAATAAAAACGATCCCAACGAAGTTTGATCGAGATGAATGATGATAATAATGATGATGGATGCTGTTGTGAAAGCCAATTCTGCACCATTGTGTAGTCGCACTAACAAAAATTCAAAACGACGTTAGTTAGGTTGTGCTTTTCAGCACTTTGATCATCAATATCGTTACTATAGCTGCATTATTTCTCGGAGACTGCACCTGCCCTGCAACTGAATGAGATGGGTGGCAGATGCATTCAACAGATCAGATTTCAATTGATGGAAAAATTATAATTTCCAAAATTGATGGAACGGCAATAATTTTCCAAATCCCCATGCGCATCACCACCGTACGAATCTCGATTGCAACGTTGCCGTTGTGTGTTGTTTCTCCCAAATTTCCATTGCAATCATCAGCGGCGAAGATTATCTTATCTTGGAACCAGGCCCGATGGAATGGTAAACACAAAAAAAAACGAACAGACAGATGTGGGCTTATCGCGTGGCGTCTCTTATCTCCCTGAGAGGTCATAAACGTCTCTCAGTCAGGATTTTATTCCAAAACAATGCACAAACTTGGAGAGCTTACAGAGATAAGGGATAGGAAACCATTTAGCTTTGACAGCCAATATGCACTAGGCGGCGAGTTATCAGCAACAAAGTTCAGAAATATTTGCTCTGTCAAAAAAAAAATCACAGGAAAAAATGTTTCATTTTCGTAATCTCTCTGAGGTAGATTATCATCGTCCCTCAAAGCGAAGGAATTGGGAGTCAAAATTGTTTATTATCCCGTGGTATTAATGGATTATGCAGCAAAAGCTGCTTCGCGTCGGAAATGACATTTTGGTAGGTGCGCGATTGGTAACAAGTCAAACTGGTTTTTCACTTTGTTCTGGTGCTCTTGGGACTTCATAATCTGACAAGTCAAATTTCTTGTTGGATTGTCGACTGTAGGAACGTGTCACCCATTAGTCAGCACTAGGTGGTTAGTTTATATTTTTTCTAAGTCTGGAATGGGTCGACTTAACAGTAAACTGGTTTAATTTTTTCGGTTCTTCGATTTAAGAAAAATGCATGATGTTCAGGTTGTTACAAGCCCAGTTTATTTTGTGGACTTGTCAGTTAAAATGAATAAGGGTGGTAAAATTAATCGCTTTTTTTAGATAATTTAACTAAAAACAAAATGATTGGAATATCTTATTCTTATAACATATGAAGCTATTTAACAAATTACGGACCACAAAGAAATCTGTAAGACATACGCCTGGGACCGCACGTTCTGGGGCCAACTTGTACGCTTCATTTGTTCGGATTCCACGAATGAGAGCGTTTCCTTCGGTGTGGATGAGACGAAGGCGAGCCATCGGTAGGCCTTGTTCGATTCTTGGCAGACCAAGGATTTAATCATCCGTAACAGACGGAACGCGAAACACAAGAAAACTCGTGAGCGGTCCTTAATGTGTTAAGACACCCTGTTGTGCATGAAACTGTCTGATGCAGAAAATAATAAATAAAACAAAAATTTCTTTCTCGGTAGTCAGTCGGATGTAATTTTGCGCGCATCATATTTAAGGAATTTCCCGCGGAATTTAAATTATTCTACCTGATATCTTTGACAAATCATCAGTTTGGACGACCATGTGAACAGTCGAATAATTAAAAAAAATATTTTTTATTCAATGAGAGGAAACGACATATTTTGTTTTTTTTTTTTTTTTATTAAATTCGTTTTTTTACAGGCTCAGTTACATAAGCTTAAAGGAGCCGAATTTTTAATTATATTTTTAAGCCTATACATAACATTATATTAAATCTGAGGTTAGTAAGGTAGAACATCTATTACTCGCGGTCTACTCGAGTTTAGAAGGGAGACATATTTTTTCAGGAAAAGTATGGGATATAACAAAACTTAATTCTATTCGTATATCTATAGTGTAATTATGTTTAATGTCTGCGATTAATTCGCTTTTGAAATTACTTTGTTGTTTGGGGCGAAATGAGCCACCACCGGATAACGATTCACAATGTTATGTTTTCCCAAGCTGATATACCTTATCAAATGTTGCTCTTTCAAGGGGTTTCTTTTGTGGCTTTGACCCGGGAAAAATATGCCACTCCAATTAAAACCATTGGATATGAAACAACCATTAAATCTAATCTATTAGGCATTATATGTACAGGTGTTCATTTACCTACATCAAATTATGTAATATTTTGTAGAAAATCAATGAGTGCTAATAAAATAACTTTTTCTCTACAACGAATACTTTCGATGGTAGAGAGATGACAGAGAGATGGCAACGAGATTTTTAAAGAGAAAGTACAGATAAAAAAGATTTTACCCCTTCCAGTACAGATGAAAATGTGGCAACACTGCTCATATATTGGGCTTAAACCTGTTTTTAAATAGCATTTGAGTGTGTCGGCTTTTAAAAAAAATATTTAAAAGTATCGTGTAGATATCATGATCCGTTTTGATGACATAAAATAATTCTTCAAGGACGAATATAAACGAAAAATAAACAAATACGACAATTAATTTGATGCAATGATTGATTTTACTCACAATCTGGAATGTTTGAAGATAAAAGATTGATACACAATTGAACAAGTTTAAGCATTATAAGTACAACTTGTTTTCCCATAGGTAGGTTTCGTGGCAGTAAGTGCTAAGAAAAAAGCGCCATATAATAATGTTTGATATCTGTCAACATAATTATAGTGAAACATAAATTGAATCGCATTTGCATCACAAAGTTTGAAATTGTCGGCTTTTGACGAAATTTCGTCATCCGCGGAATGTGTCATTTTTCATTTTTGAAGGAACCTCTGGTGGAGGCTCATCGAACGTGTTCTTTTCAATCTAAAAGCAACTAATAAATGCTACAATGGGCTGCATGAATTCTGGTCTGCCTATCACATTCGAACTTTCCCTTCTCACACCCCATATGTGTATCTGGACTGCTGCCTGATTTACTACCATATGCTTTTTATGGCCATCTGGTTTCTGGCTTCGTAGAAAAGCAAACCGTAGAGGTTGAAATTAACCAGTAAATTTGCTTAGGCTATTTTTTTTCTTTTCCTTCTTTATTTAAGAGATTTTCAGCCAAAGGCTGGTTCATCTCTACAACTTAGGCTATTTGTTTATGACCCGAGGATTTGTTTGTGTCTGCTGAACTCATGTTATCTATTGTGTTTATTTGTTAAGGCTTATCGAAATTTTTTTCTCTTTTTTTTTTTTATTAATTCGTTTATTTTTACAGGCTCAGTTACTTAAGTTTAAAGGAGCCGAATTCTTAAATATAATTTTAAAACTATATATATAAACAATTTTCTTAGATCTATGGTTAGTAAGGTGGAAAACCGATTACTCGCGGTGTACTCGAGTTTAGGAGGGTGACATATTTTTAGGAGAAGGATGGGATATAAGGAAATTGTAACAATGTTGATGAACACTCATTTCTTAAATCTATTCGTATATCTATAGTGTATTTACATTTCAACTTATTCTACTATTTATAGCAAGGGGACGAATTACCCGCAAAGGAAGGAAAGGAGGGTATAAGGATGTAGGGACAATCACACACGAAGATCTATAGCTTTAAGGAAAACATATATATGGGACATGTAATCAAGGTCTAACCGAGCCAACACATCTCTCACCGGCACATTGGGCTGCCTTCCTCTAGCCCGAAGGGAGTTTTCTAAATTCGATCTGGCAACAAGATACACCTCACACGCCCAAACAACGTGTTCGATGTCGTGGTAACCTCGGCCACAAATGCAGAGATTGCTACCGGCCAGATTGAAACGAAAGAGTAACGCGTCTAACGAACAGTGATTGGACATGAGTCGGGAGAAGGTGCGAATAAAGTCCCGACTCAAGTCTAGACTTTTGAACCACGGTTTGAGGCTAACCTTAGGGATAATCGAGTGAAACCACCGGCCCAATTCATCTTCATTCCACTTGCGTTGCCAGTTAGCGATGGTATTTTTGCGGACTAAAGAATAAAATTCATTGAAGGCGATTTGACGCTGATAAATATCGCCTTCAATTGCACCTACCTTTGCTAATGAGTCAGCCCTCTCATTACCCGGAATGGAGCAATGTGAAGGGACCCAGATAAAGGTAATGACATAACAGCGTCTGGATAAAGCACTCAAAATTTCTCGTATTCTCTCAAGGAAGTACGGCGAGTGCTTTTCCGGCCTCACTGAACGGATAGCTTCGACAGAGCTAAGACTATCCGTTACAATGTAATAGTGTTCAACAGGTCGTGAGGCGACGCTGTCCAGCGCCCAATGAATTGCTGCCAATTCAGCAATATACACTGAGCAAGGATTCTGAAGACTGTGTGAGGTGCTAAAAAATTCGTTGAACACTCCAAATCCTGTGGACTCGTTTATAGTGGACCCATCAGTAAAGTACATATTATCACAATTGATACCCCCATACTTTTCATCGAAGATCGTTGGAGCGATCCTCGATCGTTGGTAATCTGAATATTCATGGATATCTTGCTTCATGGACAGATCAAAATGCACAGAGGAATTGATGTAGTCAGGGAAACAAACACGGTTGGGAATATACGAAGAAGGATCAACCTGCATGGAGATGAATTCATGATATGAACTCATGAATCCGGAGTGAAAATTTAGCTCGATCAGCTGCTCAAAATTTCCGATCACCAATGGGTTCATGACCTTACACCGGATGAAGAACCGAAGAGATAATAAATTGAAGCGATCTTTTAGTGGGAGTAGGCCTGCCAAAACCTCGAGATTCATGGTATGCGTTGAGGGCATACATCCCAACGCGATACGGAGACAAAGATACTGAATTCGCTCGAGTTTAATGAGGTGTGTTTTGGCAGCTGATTGAAAACAGAAACTGCCATACTCCATCACTGAGAGAATAGTTGTTCGATACAACATTATAAGATCTTCGGGATGGGCTCCCCACCAGGTGCCGGTAATTGTACGGAGAAAGTTTATTCTTTGCTGGCATTTTTTCCTCAGATACCTAATATGGGCCCCCCAAGTACATTTGGAGTCGAACCAGACCCCAAGATACTTGAATGACATAGCATGAGTGATCGGTTTACCCAAAAGTTGAAGCTTTGGTTTTGCTGGTCTATGCTTCCTAGAAAAAACCACCATCTCTGTTTTCTCCGTGGAGAATTCGATCCCTAGCCCAATGGCCCAGGTTGAAAAATTGTTCAAAGTATCTTGTAAGGGTCCTTGCAGGTCGGATTCGTTTGATCCTACGACAGACACCACTCCATCATCTGCAAGTTGTCTTAGGCTGCAATTTTGTGTAAGGCAATTGTCGATGTCGCTTACATAGAAGTTGTACAAAAGGGGGCTTAAACATGAGCCCTGGGGGAGGCCCATGTAAGAGACCCGACTTACTGCCGAATCTCCGTGAGAAAAGTTCAAATGTTTCTCACAAAGCAAGTTATATAACATATTATTCAATAGAGGCGGCAGACCCCGAGAGTGTAATTTGTCCGACAAAACCTCTATTGAAACAGAATCGAAAGCCCCCTTTATGTCCAAGAATACTGAAGCCATTTGTTTTTTTTCGGCGTAAGCCATTTGAATTTCTGAAGAAAGCAACGCAAGACAATCATTCGTCCCCTTGCCCCTGCGGAACCCATATTGTGTATCTGAGAGTAGGCCATTCGTTTCAACCCATCGATCAAGGCGAAACAAGATAATTTTCTCCAACAATTTCCGTATACAAGACAGCATTGCTATTGGGCGGTACGAATTGAAGTCGGACGCGGGTTTTCCGGGTTTTTGAATAGCTATAACTCGTACTTGTCTCCAATCATCTGGAACAATATTATTCTCCAGAAACCGATTGAATAAATTCAACAAGCGATGTTTCGCCACATCAGGGAGGTTTTTCAGCAAGTTGAACTTAATTCTATCCGATCCCGGAGCAGAATTGTTACAAGAAAGCAGAGCAAGAGAGAATTCTACCATCGAAAACTCGGAATCAAGATCGCACCTATCTTGTGGTATATCTCGAACAATTTTTTGCACAGGAGCGGAATCAGGACAAACCTTCCGTGCAAAATTAAAAATCCATCGATGTGAATATTCGTCGCTTTCATTCGTTGAAGAGCGATTTCTCATGTTTCGAGCCACTTTCCATAATTTTTTCATTGACGTTTCTCGTGACAAACCTCCCACGAAATTTCGCCAATAAGCACGTTTTTTCCCTTTGATTAAGTTTTTAAATTGATCTTCAAGGGCTAAATACGTTTGAAAATTTTCAGGGGTTCCACGTTTCCGAAAAGCTTTAAATGCATTCGATTTTTCTACATAAAGCTTGGAACACTGGCTATCCCACCATAGATTGGGAGGCCTTCGGCGAATAGTGGAACCTGGGATGGGTTTCGTTTGAGCGCGAACTGCGCTGTCATAGATCAAACGAGAAAGGAAGTTATACTCCTCCAATGGAGGTAAGCCATCTCTGGAATTGATGGCTAGAGCAATCGCGTCCGCATATTTTTTCCAGTCAATGTGTCTTGTGAGGTCATATGCCATGTTTATAGATTCAGAAGAATTCGACCCAATGGTGATGGAAATTTTGATTGGCAAGTGATCACTACCGTTGGGGTCCTGGATTACATTCCACTCGCAATCTAACGATAGTGAATTCGAGCAAAGCGAGAGGTCAAGAGCACTTGGGTTAGCAGGAGGTTTAGGTACACGTGTTGTTTCCCCAGTATTCAAAACGGTCATATTGAAGCTGTTACAAAGGTCATAGATCAACGATGAACGATTGTCGTCGTACTGTTCCCCCCAGGCAGTTCCGTGAGAGTTGAAGTCTCCCAAGATCAATCGTGGCTCAGGAAGGAGTGAGCACATGTCAACAAGTTGCTTGCGGCTAACCGCAGCTCTCGGAGGCCAATACAAGCTGACAATACAGAGGTCTTTGCCTCTGATGTTTGCATGACAAGCAACAGCTTCGATCCCTCCAATAGGTGGAAGGTCAATTCGAAAAAATGAGTGGTACTTATTGATCCCCAATAGCACCCCTCCGTATCTGTCATCACGGTCCAAGCGTATAATATTGAAATCGTGGAAAGAGAGATCATCTCGCGAAGAAAGCCAAGTTTCGGACAGAGCAAAAACATCACAATTGGAGTTATGAATTAAAAATTTGAATGTATCCAATTTAGGGATAAGACTACGACAATTCCACTGTAAAACAGTGATATCTCCGACCTCTCTATCTAAATTAGACATCAAGAGAGATAATCATTGCAAGGAGGGGCCATGTTTGCATCAATTGTTGCAAAATTGTCTTTAATACTGGAAGCATTGAGATAACAATGGTTCTGATGGAGTCGGAAACATTAAAACACGTGAAGATTTGATCCACAAGGTCAGACAACTTTATAAATCCCGATTGGGAAGTTGAACTGGACGGAAAAACAGGGACAGTTGGGGTTTTTGATGTCCCCTCGAGTGCTGGGTTGTTCAAAGATGAACTATTCCCACGGAAGCCAGGAGGAACCTGATTTTGCTTGTCCGCTGCACTCGATTTTTTAGGCAAGCTAACAGGGGGTATCACCGGGGGGACTTGTTCTTGAATTTTGGGGGTGGTCACATTTTTGCGCCGGGGATTCCCTTTGAAAATAAGCGGTGTGCCCCCGCTAGCTGTGTCCGCTTCCATTTCATCAACTGGCAACGTAGAGAAAACATTGTGTGTGTAGATTGGTTGTTGTTGCTGCTGGGCCAGTGAAGAAGCGCCCTTTAAAATTTCCGCAAATGTGCGTTTCGAGCGTTCCTTTAAAGAGCGCTTCTGTTTCTCCCAGCGACTCTTGTAAGTTTCACAAGCTGAGAGTACATGTGGAGCTCCTCCGCAATATGGACACTTATGCTCAGTCGCACTGCAGGATTCGCCCACATGTTGCTCTCCGCAAGTGGCACAGTGCTCCTTGTTGGCACAATAAGCTGAAGTGTGGCCAACTGACTTGCATTTTTGGCAAGTCATGGGCTTTGGCACGAAGAGTCGCATAGGCAGCCTCAATTTATCCACCATGACGTAGTCAGGGAGGGCGGAACCAGCAAAAGTTACTCGAAACGAGTCGGACGGCGTGAATTTAGTTTCTCCCCCTTCTTGGGAGACTTTCCCTAGTTGGCGGCAGTCCAAGATTTTAACACTCACCAAAGGGAGTTTTTTAAATTTTCCAAATCCTTCTTTTATCATTTTACACGTCAGACCCGTTTCAGTTACCACCCCCGAGATTTCTACGTCATGGGACGGCACGTAGACACGATACTCTAGGGTGAACCTCTGGTCGATCACAATACCGTTTGCATGTTTCCGGTCACTCACGATAACACGCAGTTTGTTCGGTCTAACTTTTAAAATTTCGATCACGGAGGAGTAGTATCTTGTCAGATCTTTCGTGATCTGAATAACATTCAGTGCTTTTCCGTTTGGTTTGGGCCGGAAGAAAACAACCCAGGGACCAGTTCCAGGTGCATCTTCTGGATAAACCTTGACACGGGGAGAGGATACAACAGAAGAGGAAGACGAGGACGAGGTTGGAACTGGCTCGGAAATATCAGAAGAAGGAAATGAAATCGATGGTGGGAGAGGAGGAGTGGGAGTTTTGGGGAGTTCAGGGAGGAGGGAGGAGGCAATTTTTTTCGAGGGGGGCTTGGTAGGATGAGCAGATTCGTCCCCAGACGAACTACATTCTGTAGGAGGGACTCGTTTATGTTTTTTCCCATTTACTTTTTTTGAATTGGTTTCAGAGTCGGAGGTCTCCATTTCTGGAGATCCCTCATCATTCTCCATTATAATCAATGTTCTAACTAATTTTCTAATCTTATATTTATATTTATTTTATATGTACCTCGTTGCACCAAATCGAACGGCAGACCACGTTGATACAGACGAGATGGTGTATCGGCCAATAATGCGATGAATCGGTATACCTCGGTGATAATACGGCAATGCAATAAAAACAATGCCGATAATCCGACACCAGCAAAAGGTCACAGCGTCCGCTGTAGCAGCCTTTGTTCTCCACTGATTGTGGCACTGGTATTCCGCTTTTCCACAGCACGGATCACACGCGACATTCACAAACCCGCTTGGGTGAAAACAAAAGCACTCCACCAGTCACGAAGCCAATAACGGTATTGTTGTAACGGTACAATAGACGCAAACAACTCTACGTCTGGATGCCTCGGCAGCTGGTTAACGAATGAAATTTTTTTTCTCTTCGGGCGCTATTTTTTGTATATTTTCAATGCTCTCCATAACACCACTTCAGCAGAGATTTGATACATTTTCAATGATGATATTTTGAAGTTCATAAAATGAATGCCTAAATATATCTTTATCGAAAATCTTTAATTCAATTCTATTTCCATCGAATTACAAAAAAAAATTATGTCTGGTTTGATTCCTTTATTCTTTTATCATTTGGGACATTTTTATACATTCAATAATGCTCTACAAATATTTCGATCAGCAATATACCAACAACGTATGAATAATCGGAAAGTGAATGAATATTCCGCAATTGAACGAAATTCCAGAGAAGTTAGTTCTCGCTTTAAGACAAATAATATAAAAATGTTCTTTCTTAAAGAATATTTTGTGTAAGAGTGATAATTAAGATGGCATCCGTGGTTTAGAGGTTAACATCTATATTTCATATCGTACTGAGGGAAGCTCCTAAAATTGGTTTATATTAAGCTTAATCCTTCAGTTGTTGTTTGCTTCTTAGAACGTTCGAATAACATCTTTTACTGCTAAGATAACTTTAGATAAATGGAAAATCATCCTTTCATCTTTGCTCATCAATATTTCAAGAAATCATTATCGCGCAGAAAATCGATTGCCTGGTTTAGACGCTTGATTCAATCCTCTACAAAGTCGAATTGATGCTTTGGCGAATAAAAGTTGAATTGCTTCATAATATTAAAAAAACTGCAAAAAAAAAAAAGATTTTATGCATGTAAAATAACATTTGTAAAATGAGCACAGGGATATTCATGTTTGTTTGGAATATACACTATGACTATATTGCCAGCAGAAATCATCGCACCTGATAATCACCACACGTTTCAATCATAGCTACTAAAAAAAAGATGTGGATTTGTGCAAAAAGTGCTTCAAAAATCCATCCGATATCGAGTAAAATCAGTGTAAACTTGTGGTTTTTATCTCAGGTCAACTTACAACTATTCCGGTTTCATCTAAGTACCTATCAAAATGTTCTTAGCAAAACTGCGAGATGGCGAAGGAACTTCTAGGAACTTCAAAGTCATCTAAGTAGAAGAATCATTCGTGGATAAATTATACGGTTTTTCAAGAGTTTAGGGCGAAAATATGTTTACACTAACAGATTTTTCTAATGAATGATTCAAAGCATTTCTTACCACCTTTTCTCTAAAACGAGTACAAACGAGACAAATGCCGAATTATGGTTCATTGCAGCAACTGTTTTATTACGCCAGAACAATGCAAAAAATTCCTCCGTGGTATCACGAACACCACTCGTATAACACGCAACAGCACGGGTAAATAAATTGAAATAGAGTCTGGTTGGATTCCAATTCCAATTCTTGGACATATATTCAAATGGGAAATTTGAAATTGTAATCACGTCTCGGCGTGTTGTGTCGAAATGGACAATTCGACCACCCAACCATACTTTCAAATAGACACCATTGCTGCATTTAGAAAATTCGCCCGATTATACTCACAAATGTCACTTACATATTATTTTTCTGACCTTTCCATTTTAGGGTGATGCCCCGGAAACCGCCTCCAATGACACACCGGTGCCGACCAAATGCGTTTGGTGTCAACAGATCCTCGCCACAAACGACCACCCGAAGCTGCTTGAGTGTTTGCATGTGGGTTGCGATCCATGCGTTAAGCAGAAGTTCGCCGACTTGCCCCACAATGCGCCCGTGTTATTCTGTCCGGTGTGCAAGATGGAATCCCGGATGGAGTTCATCATCGATAACGTGTTCCTGAATGAAAACACGACGGATGAGAATCCGGGCAGTGTCGAGTCCACGAAGGACATGATAAAATGCAGCAGCTGTAGCGATGATGCCAACGCCACGTCCTGGTGCGTCGAGTGTGCCGAGTTTATCTGTGAAAGCTGTGTGCAGGCGCATCAACGGCTGAAAATTACCAAGGAGCACACAATCAAACCGAAGGAGGCCGCCTGCAGTGAAATTCCCGGCAGCAGCGGCCTCTCCGGGAAGAACATCATGTGTCACATCCACTCACAGGTAGGTACGAATCAAGCAACGAACAGATTCGTGGTTCATGGCCCATTTTGCTCTGTCCTATAAACGTGATATTTCTTAAATGAAAATGAACATTGAAATGGCTACTGCGGGTGGGTGGTCATGAAAACTGTGGGGTATTGTGTGAGTGTGTAACCAGAACGTGGATGTCCAGATAGATTGTATTGTTTTATTTCTTTGTGTCGTGACGAGGACATGGAAAACGTGCTTTGGATTGTGTTTATCGCACGGGTTTGATCTTCACGTTCGATGGCACAAGATGGGTCGTTTGATGGGATTCGCATCTGTTGTACTGAGGATATTATATAAATCCAAATCTGTAGAATAATTTGTTTCATGTTTTGAACGAAAATTCTCTGATTAACAAGGATCTTCAATCATTGATGCTTGGTTTAAGATTGTAATAGAATAACAATGAAATAAAGCTTTTCAGGAATTAATAACTAATTCCGCTCAAAGAAATACTGCTGACAAAATGTGTCTAGAATTTAAAGCAGAATTCAAATCATGATTAAAAAGTGTCCGGATTTCAAATCATGGCACAATGAAGATGTTTACAAATTTTGAGCAAGTAGAAATTTTTTTTTCGTGGATTGTATTTGGTGGTTGTATTGAGTGAATATGAAATATTATATCAATCCCTCCTCTTAAAACTAAGAAAATTAAATTGTCTGCCATGACATTGCTGACTGAAAATAAATTGTCAATAAAATAATAAAATAAAAAATGCCCCATTTCAGTAATGATGATTACCTAATTGTTGAATTTACACGATCATTGTTAATGTCAATCTGTTGAATTAATGTCAATACGAATGATCGTGTAAAGGTCACTTAAGAGTCTTGTGTAATGGTGATGTTTCATAGTTATTGCAAAGAACAGGAAGTGCAGACACCGAGAACATCGAGAAATTACATTGTCAGTCTCTCGAACGACGTCGTATTTCCACGGTTCACGAAAATAGTGACGCTTATTTGATGAACGTTGAGGAAAAAGTGTGAACATTCTGTGCAAAAAATTAAATGGATTATATTGATTAGTGATGGAATGATGGAATGAGATTTTTATCTAATATTCTAATATTCGGTCAGCCGGATAACAAATATTGGACAGATACCAGCTAGTTACCGGATGTCCGATATCCAATCAGGATCAAAAACTGTAGAGTTCAAAAGTACACTTTTGTAAACATTGTGATAGGCTGAACAAGCAGTGACACTACATGTCAACTACCACTAAACAAGATGGTCTCGACGCATTCAACAATTCGTTGAAATGCAACATAATTTTCTACACTCACTCATCATCACACATTTCATACTACCGCGGGAATCAGTTGGTCTGCACACAAGAATTAGTTGGGTAGAGCCTGGCGGCTTAAAGGAACCTGATCAAAACAGTGACTTTACCTACCACAATAACGTGATTGATGGTTTCATCTACCGGTTATCTCTCTCTAAATCTTCGTAAATTTGGGAAATAGAGTCGCATTTTAAAAAATACATTCCAATGAAGAAGAGCTTCGCGACTAGGAAATCCAGAATTTCTCCAGAGAAGCGGTACGTGTATCAATGGCTATAGATACCGTATTGATAGTCACCTTATGTTTGAAGAATTTAATGATTTTTGAGTCTCTCTGTACTTCAGTAGAGCTGTCGCATGTCAAAATACAAATGAAAACAGAAATTGCTCTCTCGATAGCCACTCGGCTGTAGTTCTGTGGAACGTTATGTGTTTCTTACTACGTTTTTGTATGCATGAGAAAATTTAAATTGAGACTCTAGGTGAATAGGCCAAGCTTATTCCATACATGTACCTACTTTATCAAATATGATTTGAACAAATTTGGACGAAAAAAGGCATAAATCTATCCCATTTAGCTTGATATGTGCGAGTGACCACTTTGCCCCCACTAGGTAACCACTTTACCACCAAGCAAAAAAATGTTCGATTTTTCACCTTTTTTTTCTAATGATGAAAAGTGTACTATTTTAATTTTTATAGTAAAAGCCGTTTGCTATCTTGAAGAACAATGAGTTCAACTATGAAATTCTTCGGGATACGGTAATTGAATATGTTGACGCTGGAAATGGGCATATTCCTTAGGGTGACCACTATGCCCCCAGTGCCCTTATCAAACTTGCATTATTTGTTAGCACTTAGCTGAGATTCCTTATACTAAACAACAAGTCTTGAATGCATGCTGAGTTGCAAGCTCTGACCACAGTGCAAGTCGGAAAATATTTCTTTAATGATTTCCCCAGATCAGAACAGGTATGGAACAGGATTGCCATAACAAAATCTGTGTTTTTGGTCTCAAAAAATCTTTTTATCTGAGTTTTTTTTTCAGAAAATCTGTATCGAAATCTGTATTAACCCTTTGCGGTCGTTTGTTTGCTCTCAACCACCACATCAAAGAAGTACAGAAACTTACATTGAATGCAACTTTTAGTTAATTGGACAGTCCTGTAATGCGTAAACATCGAGTTCGGGACCCAATTTATGGTCCCACATTGCATGTTGCCACCAGACGTCGACACTGTACCACTCATCGCCAATGTCCAACTACAGGTCAAAATCGCCTGCAAGCGAGACTGAGCGGTGCCTCGACATGTCGCATTAAATGAAAATTACTGTATACTTATATACTTATTTATTATAACTAGCTGACCCGGCAAACTTCGTCCCGCCCAAAATTTATTTTTCGTTATAACATTCACGTTTTCTTACCAAGTGCACGTTTATGGGTCTAATCGCAGAACTGTTAATTGATTCATTTTCTAATCTACTTTTTAAAATTAATCTTTTACAATAAAATTCCTAGTACAGGTCGGACTCGATTATCCTGAGTATTGATTTTTTTTTCACTCCGGATAATCGAATCCTCCGGATAATGGAGTCAAAACAATTTTTTTCTTTATTTGTTTTTTTGCATGTATTTTTCGTTTTTTGAAAATAAAAGAGGAATTTGATTTTTGATTCATCCCCTTAAAGTCAGAAAACACCTTTCTCACATGAAAAAAAATAATTTTTCCAGATTCTCACAGGAGCTGATAGACGATCATATTTGATGAAAAAAATCCTCCAACGCATATGTTCGAATTTCAAAAATGACAGAGTTACAGAACTTTTTTTTTTTGTTTCGGACTCTGTTGCTTCATACTGGCTCTACATTAGAAAGTACGCAACGGAAGACGATTCTGATGCTTTCATTTGAAAGATGAGAAAATTTAGTACAGGATTTAGTAGTGGAACAACTAAAATAATGAATTTTAATAACATTTTGGAAGTGAAACACTTAAAAGTTAATAATTTTTAATGTGTTATTATTAATTTTATACTAAAAATTTATATTAAACTAGATTGTTTCTATCAATTAAAATGAAGTTCTTTGACCGCTCCACAATTTGTTCTTTGACGCACAACTTCTATCTTTCTTAATTTGGCTGCAATATCGATATAAACAATTCCTGGTGAAAATTCAAGCAAAATCTTCAAAAATCACGATTTTTACCCCACTGTACATGTATTTATTTATTTACTATGACTCTACATCACATTAGATCTGATTCACTACTCTTCTCCAATAAACCCGGTCCATGGCTGCAGTTCTCCAACTCCCGGCTGCACCGATTCTTGCCAAGTCCTGCTCCACGCTGGGCTCCTCTCCTTCTTGTTCCTACCGGATTAGATGCGAACACCATCTTTGCAGGGCTGCTGTCCGGCAATCTTGCATACATATATTGTCCGTATATTGTTCTGAGCACTCGGCGTTCGAAAACTCCGAGCGCTTGTGAGTCCTCTTCAAGCATCGTCCATGCTTCGTGCCCATAGAGAACAACCGGCCGAATTAGGGATTTGTACATAGTACACTTCGTACGGGGTCGGAGCTTGTTGGACCTCAAGGATTTGCGGAGCCCATAGTAGGCACGACTTCCATTGACAATGCGTCTTCGAATTTCACGGCTGTTGTTGTTGTCAGTTGTTATCAACGAGCCAAGGTAGACAAATTCCTCCACCATCTCGAGCTCGTCGCCGTCGATCACAACACTACTACCAAGAAGAAATCTGTTGCGATCAGTCCCTTCAGCTAGCATGTATTTAGTTTTAGACGCATTGATCCCAAGCCTAATCAGCCCTGCATCGTGTTTCAGTCGGTTATACAGGTCGGCTACCGTCGCATGTGTTCTTCCGATTATGTCCACGTCGTCGGCGAAGCAGATAAACTGACTAGATTTGTTGAAAATCGTGCCCCGCATGTTGAAGCCCGCTCTCCGCATAACACCTTCCAGAGCCACGTTGAAGAGCAGACAGGAGAGTCCATCGTCTTGTCGAAGTCCCCTGTGAGTCTCAAATGATTCCGACAGCTCACCTGAGATCCGTACATTGCACCGCACACCGTTCATCGTTGCCTGAATCAGTCTTGTCAGCTTTCGGGGAAAGCCGTATTCGTCCATGATCCTCCATAGCTGTCGTCGATCGATTGTATCATATGCGGCCTTGAAGTCGACGAAGATGTGGTGTGTAGAGACCTGATACTCGCGGCACTTTTGGAGGATCTGCCGCAGTGTAAAAATCTGGTCCGTCGTCGAGCACCCGGGTATGAATCCGGCCTGATAACTTCCCACAAATCTACTTACTATTGGCGATAGATGGCGGAAGAGGATCTGAGACAAAATTTTGTAGGCACCATTCAGGATTGTGATGGAACGATAATCCAATCCAATCCACTGTACATGTAATAGCCACTTAAACTTCACCTTGACGTTGAATGGTTACATTTCTTCATGAAATAAGTCATATATGAAATATAAAAAAATATTCCAAATTGAATATAATCGAGTCTGTATATAATCGAGTCCGACCTGTACTGTATTCTATTAGTCAAATCATTTCATTTGATACCAATATTGAATTTTTCAAGATCATGGAATACGCAGTTTTATAATAACAGTAGAGTTAAATGTTTGTTCCAAATTTCAGATCATCATTCAACAGGAACGGGGTCAATTTTATATTAATGTGGGACAACCCAACAAACATTCAAACATACATAGAAACAGGTCAAGCTGAATGAAACCATTCAAAAAATTATTAGTTGTTTGGGGACTGCGGCCATCTTGAAATTTGATTCTTCAGTATCTGCTATGTTCTACTAGTCGAGAACTTTCTTTTGATACATTTTTGGGCATTTTTCATAAATAACTGTGTTCTACTAGTCAAGCCTTTTCATTTGACACCCATGTTGATGGGGTTGTGAAAAAAATATATATGGCGCCATTTTGTGGTGGTGGCCATTTAGGGTTTGATTTTTTTTTTAAATAACTGTATTCTGGGGGTCTCCGTAGCCACATTGGTTGCGCGTTCGCTTAGTAAGCGATCGATCGTGAGTTCAAAACTCAGGGCCCTCATTGACCATCTTTGTGTTGTTACAGAATAGCTACGTCCACGCAACAATCATCAGCGATGGAGATCGATCCACGGTCGAAATAAGATCGATTCATCCATACAACTGCTCTGCTCTGCCAGACACATCGGGCTACTGTTCTATAAATAACTCAACAATGATCAATCAACTGTCTCCGCTGTCCGGTGGTCCAACTGGATAATGGAAGAACAGAAAGAATACCCTTACGCCTAAAATGGCTACTGTGTGAATGTACCATATGTAATGGTATAGAAGGAATACTGGCGAATGGCAACTGTGTAATGTGCTAATTATAGATATGATAACCATGTGACATGTACACGATTAAAAAATTCGGCTCTGTTACAGCTAAAATGCTAATGAGCCTTAAATAAATAAATGGGATAAAAAAAAAAACTGTATTCTACTAGTCAAGCCCGTTCATTTGATACCCATGTTGATGGGGTTGTGAAAAAAATATATATGGCGCCATTTTGTGGTGGTGGCCATTTAGGTTTTGATTTTTTTTTAAATAAATGTATTCTACTAGTCAAGCCCTTTCATTAGATACCCATATTGATGGGGTTCTAAGAAAATATGTAATCCACCATTTTGTAGTGGCCGCCATATTGGATTTGCATTTTTTCATAAATAGCTGTGTTCTACTAGTCAAACCCTTTCATTTGATACCCATATTGATGGAGTTCTGAGAAAATATGCAATCCGCCATTTTGAAGTGGCCGCCATCTTGGATTTGCATTTTTTCATAAATAACTGCATTCTACTAGTCAAGCTTTTTCTTTTGATACCCATATTAGCTATTCAATATAGAATTATTATACAAATTATTCAAAATTTCCGAAAATCAAAAATAAAATATTCCGGATAATCGAATCCCGGATAATCGAGTCCGACCTGTCTTCTTCTTCTTCAATGGCACTAACGTTCCTAGAGGAACTTCGCCATCTCAACGTAGTATTACTTGCGTCATTTTTATTAGTACTTAGTTGAGATTTCTATGCCAAATAACACGCCTTGAATGCATTCTGAGTGGCAAGCTCTAGAATGCGCGTGATCACAGTGCAAGTCGGAGGAAATTTCTTTGACGAAAAATTCCCCCGACCAGAACGGGAATCGAACCCGAACACCCGGTATGTTAGTTATGACGCTAACCACTCGGCCAAGGGAGCACAAGAGTCCGACCTGTACTTCTACCAAAACTCGTCATTATAATATTATTATAAGGGGATTATTTTCAGACACAATTCTCGTTCAAGATTTTCCAATCGCTTGCAAATAACATGTTTCTCCGTTACATGGAATAAATGTTTGATACAGAAAATATGATAGAATAAAGACAGCTCTAAATCGGTCAATTCCTTTCTCGAGTTTTGCTCTTATTAACACATTCGGCGATCCGTTTTTATTTATATAGATAGATGAAGCTATAGGCGTGAGTTTTATCACATTAAAATCAATTTCTACTTTCGAACAAAGATCAATTTCGTTAGCGCAAACATCAAATGGACTAACAACGCTTGTCACTATGAAATTGTAGAACATATAGGAATTAAATTTTCCAAACATTCTCATTTTCTTCAGAGTTTTCCGAAAATTTTCAATTGTCATGTTTGGTTGGAATATTTTTGATTGAACTATGTGTTTTATTTTTTTGGAAATTTGTGTTCTATTTGTATGGAAGCCTCCCCTTAGAGATCGAACCACCATAGAATCGTTCATCGATCCCTAAAACCTCTATATGCCAAGTTTGATTCCATTTTCTTGATTAGTTCTTAAGTTATGCCGAAATTTATGCTTCATTTGTATGGCATTCCCCCTTAGAGAGGGGGGAGGAGTGTCTACTCACCATATAAACGTTTTGCCCCATAAAACCTTCACATGCCAAATTTGACTTCATTTGCTTGATTGGTTTTCGAGGTATGTAGAAATTTGTGCTTCATTCAAATAATGCAATGAATAATTCTCGAATAATGCAGAAATTTCTGTTTCATTTGTATGACAGAAACATACCCCAAAAAAATCAGTAATCTGCATCTACAGATTATTGGTTTCAAAAAGACTGAAAAATTTGTAGAAAAACAGGTTATTCTGTAGATATGGTAACCCTGGAATGGAATCCGAACCCCCGGTATGATAATGTGTGACGCTAACCACTCGGCCACGGGATCATTTTACATAGTCATAGAAATTGGTTATTAGGTTACCAAATTTAGTATTCTAGTATATTTAGGACTGGTATGTTATCAATTTAATGTATTGAACAACAAAGCTAATTGCACTCAACTGATCCCATCAGTCAACCGTATTCCAAGCTTTCAATTATGCAGAAAAAAAACAAAATGGAATCTCACTATCGAATATCCGTATTCACACATCACACAAACCGCACCCAATAAAGCGCAGCAAGTTCAAAATAGACAAAATAGAAAAAAAGCGTAAAAATATTAATCATATTTTCGGCGCAAACGAAATTCCTCATTTTCCTACCTTCGACATTGCAGCTATTTACCCCCCGGTTGATGTGGGAAAGCCAAATGACAGCGGTTTTGTGGCTTTCTACTTTTAGTTCCCCAACCCCTGTACCCAAGCGCTGCTACGAAAAAAATCATAAAAACCACACTTCGCTTCTTATTTGAGTTTTGCATGATAATGACAGCCAGGGCATTGGGGTTCATTCGCAACAAACCAGGAGAATTCCCGAAAATCCGGCAACAAAGGAATCAAGGGCCCAATGATTTTATTCACGAAGGCCAGACCGAACTGCTGCAGCAGCTATCTACGGCGAGTTTTTTTTTTTTGAATGTTTTCATGAGTGAACAACATATTGGGTTGTGCGAAAAGTTCGTCTCTCTACTGATGATGACCAAAACGAAACGCTGATCAGGATTAATCCTTGGTACACGACACGCGAATCAGCAGATTAATTACAGATATCTGAAACCGTCGTTCATGAGCATCTCGAGAGGCTTGGTTATGTTAATCGCTACGATGTTTGGGTTCCACACTATGAAAGACAAACATAATGGATCGAAATTTGACAAATTCCAACAAGTAATGATCACATCTGAACGGATTAAAAGCAGCGAACCAGGGAAAATATGATAGGCGTCGTGTTCCACCAGGGCCACCACTTTTCTATCCAAACCCAATGTCTCTTTGACAGCCTGTTTTTTTTTTAAAGTTCGACTGGGAGATGCTTTTCCATCCGCTATACTAACAAGATCTTACAGCTTCAGTTTATCACTTGTTTAGGCCCCTGTAAAGTGCTCTTAAAAACATTCTTACCAGTTTTTCGACGAGAAACTATGTTCCGGAAGGATGGAAATTATAAGCTGCGTGAAAGATGGTATTCATATCACAACAATCGATTAAATACGCTGATGCATTTTCGAATTTGTTGAAAATTCATGTTCATTTACAACTGATTTTTGTTTACTAAGCGTAGAAGATTTCATGTCAATTCGACTGGGCTTCGGCAGCACTATCTCAGATTGCATTGAAACGTTGTGGGTATTAATACTTTTTCTTGTGTTGTTTTTGAAAAAAAAAAAAATACAACTAGTCTTAATTTTGTTTGAAGTCAAGATAATGATATGTTATATTCGACAAAGTTTTAGATTTAATTGAAACACGGATTTCTGCCGCAAACGTCAACTTTCTATCTTTTATAGTTTCTGGAATATATGGTATTTTTGCATGTTTGTAAACTCTCACGTTTGATATGTTCTTGACATGTTTCTAAATAGAAAAAAAGAAGTTCTTCGAAGAAAACCTGAAAAAAATGTTAGAAAACATCTTTCTCTGTAGCAATGCCCTTCTCTCGTTGTATGGAAGACTTGTTGGTAATTGTATGGGCTAATAATTAATTTGTTTTTTCATAACTGAAAAAAAAAAGTTTTTTAGAAAAATGACTTTAAATTTTCATAATATTTTTTTTTCATTTGACATTTTTTAATGAAGTTAACTTTAACAATTTCCTACATTTCATTCTCTGAAAAAAAATTAGATCTAAAATTTTTTGAATCAGAATTGTTTTTAAATTTTTGGTACTTTTTTGAACTCTTTTTTGTCGCAAACGTCAACTTTCTAACATTTATAGTTTCTGGAATATATGGTATTTTTGCATGTTTGTAAACTCTCACGTTTGATATGTTCTTGACATGTTTCTAAATAGAAAAAAAAAGTTCTTCAAACAAACCCTGAACAAATTGTTAGAAAACCTCTTTCCCTGTAGCAATGCCCTTCTCTCGTTGTATGGGAGACTTGTTGGTAATTGTATGGGCTAATTTTTTTTTTCAATGAATCAATGAATCTCAATTATTAAATATTTTTTTTCTCAGTATATTTTTTTCAATGAAACTTTGATATCGATATTTTTTCATGAAAACTTCAACTACATATTTTCTATATATTCTTCTCTGATCAAAATTTAGTAGGACTTGTAGTTTTTTAGTGAGAAATTTTTGTTAAACTTTAAGAAAAAAACTTTGTATTTTTTCAAAAAGTGATCCATTTTTTTGGGGGAATTCAAGTATGCAAAGTTGCTTAAGTGAACAATGTCTTTACACCTACAACGTTTCACTCCATTCTGAGATAGTGCTACCAATTCTTAAGACCAGTTGGCATGAAATTCGTCTATAGCAACATAAATGGAATACGAATATTGGTATGAATATATATCACTCATATTTAACGTTGATCTTCTTCTATTTTTTAAAGGAAAAACTATCCCTCTACTGTGAAACCTGCGACAGATTAACGTGTAGAGATTGTCAACTGGTGGATCACCGGGATCACAAGTACAAGTTTGCCAATGAAATTGCCAGCGAAACGCGAAATTCCCTGCAAGCGTTGTTGAGCGAGATAAGCTACAAAAAAGTGCTACTGTCCAGTGCGATGAAGGTGATCGATGATCGACAGGCACTGATCACCGAGAAAAAGAAAGAACTCTCCAAAGAAATCGCTGACCTCGTTGTCAAGTTAACCAACGCAGTGAACATGAGGGGTAAACAGCTCGTTTATAGGCTGAATCAGGTTGGTGACTGTGCCGTTTCGGCGAAACATATAATACAGTTGCGATTATTACTTTTTGCAGGTCTGTGACACCAAACTGCAAGTACTGAACGAAAAGAAAGATGCCTTGCAGCAGCTTTCGGGGCACACGGACCATTGTATAGAATTTGTACAATGCGCCCTCGACAAAGGTAGTGATAGTGCCGTATTATACAGTAAAAAGACGCTAGCGAGACACTTACAAAAAGTGAAATGCCAGCGGGCTGATATTCCAAATCCAGAGATACCAGTTCGGGTTCAACTATTCCTATCCAACGTTCCTGAATTGCAGAATGGTAAAGAGTCTCATAACTTTAGCTCAATTTCTTTAATAAAACCTCTTGTTCTGCCTGTTTCAGTGATTGCTCGAATTGGAACTATTCTCGTAGACGGTAAAGTGTACCCACCGCCACCAGGCCCAGCAGGGAACGCGAGTGTACCAGTTCCTGGAGCAGTTCAAAACCGTTCTAAACAACCCAGTCCAAACATTACGCCACCACTGAGGCCTGGGATGCCCGGACCTGGCATGACGACTCTCTCCTCCAATAACGCTAATGGGCCCGGAGGTTTCCCCAATGTTCCACCCATGTACAATGGTAACAGTGGTGTGCCGGTGGGAGGGCCTTTCCCGCCGAATCATCCAATGGGGCGATCCTTCCAGCAGGAAAATGGTCCAGGGGGTAACTTTGGCCGATTTCCGATGGGTCCGCCGCATGGAATGCCTCCTCAACAGCATGTCAGTTCATCAACACATCCCCAAAATATGGGTGAGTTTATCGGAAGAAGAGCGCTTTGGAATTCTCAGCTAACCTAAACAGTTGTTGGTTGTGGTTCTGTTTTTGTTTTACATGCTCATCTATTATGTTCAAACATTGGTTGTGGTCTAACTGTGTTTTTAGTCGTAACATATTTTGTTTGTGTTTTTTTTTTCTCCTTCCCACCTATCCCATTCCTTGGCATTCGAATCACTAAACCCTCTAGATTTACGTAATCTGTTGAGTCATCAAAAATCAAACGGACCAAGCCGCGGTTCGCCCAATGCACCAAGTTCGGCCGGCAATGCTAATGTTAACAATCAATTTAACACAGCAAATTTCATGAGCAATGTTCCGCCTGGCTCTGGAGGTCCACCTCAACATCGAATGACCGCCCAAATGGGGGGCGCACCTCCTGGTTATTTAGCTGGTCCCGGTGGAGGCCATCAAAACTACAATCAAGGCCAGCCAGGACCTAATAGCAACGGCATGGGAATGGGTGCCAACAATCCGCGCTTCCAGAATTTCCAAAGATTCGCAATGCCTCCGGCTGCTATGCGGCACATGATGGGAAATGTGAGTATTCCGTTTTAACGGGCGAAATCTGGCAGCCTCGTTTCCTCAACCGAGTTCTACCTTTCATCTCTAACCAAAGAATACTTCTACTCTTCTCACACCAAAGCAGCAGGCGGCGATGCGTTACCCAGTCCAGCAAACTCCTCCCGGCTACAACCCTAATTCACCACAGCCTAGTCCAATGCAGCCACAGCACCCTAGTGGGAATGCCGGTGGTGGGGGAGCCGCCGGAGGTGGCGGTGGCGCCAAATGGCATATACCTCAAAACATGCAAGGACAGCAGAACAATGGTATGCTATTTTTGAAGTTTTAAAATAATCATTAAAACAATATGGAGTAACAGTAACGTGAATTACATTTCCATAATAAACCGTAGAGAGGAGATTCAACGTCATTGTTGCTATTGCCAAGATATTCCGCTCGGCGATGGCGAATGGCGTGAGATAGCAAAGTTTCTCCTTTCGTTGTGGAAGCCGTCTTATCTTTCAGCTCATATTTTATACCCGAGTCGAAAACATATGAGGACACCACTTCAAATCTCATCTAAGTGACAATCTATAATCACGCCATTCGTCTGTAGGAACAACGTGACTTGAGTCATCTCATGTCACTCGCCGCGCGGGATAAAGGAATTGTTAAAAAAAGAAATAATTGACTGATCGAAATTGGAAAAAATAACAATTCTGCCGTTCTACACATAGTTGTCCCATGTTCCAAAATCAGTAACAGAGAAAAACATAATCAAAATTTTCTACCATATTTGTCTACCAGAAGCTTTAAGCACTTCAATCGTTCAATGAAATTTAAAAAGTTTCACTCAGGTCCCGAAATATTTTAAGGTGAAAAATGAAGACCGGCTCTACTCTCAGTAGCTTCGCTTCGACTAGAACTGCTTCGGCAGTCGCCGTCAACAAAAAGTGATTTGACTAGAAAATGAATTGACTAGCGTTGACTAGCGAGGATGACTGATGAACTAGTCCAGTAAATGGTTATTCTAACTGACGCGACTAATGTATACAAATCGGCGTCATTAATTCAACTAACTTCAATCCACATTTCTACCCCCCTAGGAACGAAATTGTTACGCAATTTTTACGTCCATATAAAGAGGAACGAAACCTTGATTTCTGATGCAAAAAAAGTCGTTACCCCATCAATGGACGGTTTATTGTCTACCCATCGTGAACTCAAACCCACGAATTTAGACATTTGTCAAGTATGCTATAAAGTTCCTCGCGTTAGTATTAGTAAATAGCGTGCAAAATAGCGCACGTACACTGAACGCTATTTTATACGTGTGAGTAATTTTCGTGTACGATACAAAAAAATCTAGCTCACCTGTAGCGTTTGTCAAACCACGATGAACTCAAACATCGATGCATGCAAACGTTTTACAAGGGCGAGAGAAGGACCGAATTCGTTCTGGGGGAAGTCACTTCAAAATGCAATGAAAACAGTTTGACTGAGAAGAACGAAATGATATAGTCGAGTCGGTAGAGGGAGATAGCGACTAAACGTCCGACTGGCTGATTAGTCGTTTTGGCGGAGAAACTACGTGAAGAAGCCAAATATCATTACCAACTGAATACGGATATAGTTAGTCAGATAGTCAGCTGACTATCCTCAGTTGACTATGACTATGCAGAGCACTGGTTCCACTCACTCGAATCATTCAAGCTTGATTAAGGACTTAAAATTCATGGTCTAGAACAGCTGAACTCAACCTGCGGTCCACCACGCTTTTTTGGTTGGCCCACCATGCCCGTTATTATTTTGTATGTGTAACAATCACAAAAACTTCATTTAGGAAACATGAGATGAGAATAACGAAGTTTAACACATTACACATCTACACATTAGTTAGTTGTCTAATTAAGTGGTATTAGTAGATTGAATATACATTTAATCCGATCATTAGGGCTAATCCTGTCGGCATTACTGAATAAATATGAAAATATGAACATGAAATCATTACCTTTTTTTGACATGAGACTATATATCTTACAGTAACGGTACCAAATCAAAAAACTTGGTTTCCTATGAAATAGTTTTACCCTTAATATTTATTTTATCGAAGAATGAATTTCGATTGTTTGTATTCCAATCGAATCGGATTTTTTTAAATTTTTCTCGGTAATTTATACATTACGGTTCCCTAACCCATAAATGATCTAAATTAAGAAAAAATGGAACAATACACATTTTCCTGTCATGTTCTTGTGGCCGTCATCATTATCATTCAAGTTGTCTGGCTCCAGATATCAAACAGCAGTCTTTCTCAATGCTGATGTCACACACAATGGTTTGATGGTTGTATTGTTGTGAATACGTGCACTATTCTCGCGAGAACAATAATGATTAATGAACCAAAAATTTCTAGCTGCGTGTACAAAACAACACACACCCATCGGTTCTTTTCTAGGTTACTAAAATTTTCGACCAAAGAGTTATTTAAGAATTTTTTATGCATTCTAAAAATCTATGTAATCCCTAAGATCTAAGTTTTTTATTTATCTGAAAAAACCTATTCCACTTTTATCTCGAATTTCCGACTTTTAACATAAAATACTCCTAGCAGAGAGCTGCCAGCATAAAACCAATGTGTATGTGTGATAGATGAAAATATTCTGAAGACGTTCTAGTGGGAGTGAACATTGAAAATAATGTCTGAATAATTTGAAAAGAGAATCCGTGAAGCTCGTCTAAAGGCGGGCTTAGGCTGTAGAGGGGTAATATTTATTTTTAGTTTGGATTTATTGGTGTAATGATGTTGTTTTCAATTGTAGAGGGCTAAAGTTTTCTCAGTTTCTTTACCCTCTAGCATTGAAAAAGATCAATTCGAAATACCAAACTAAACAATCCGGACTTGTGAAATACTATTTGGAAAGCCTTGCTGTTTGTGATTTGTGATTTGTGACGATTATTCAACTTTCGTGATTTCATTGTTTTCGGGTTGAGAGTGGCGTAAGGTATTTTTTAACGTTCCAAGTTGTGTTCTCCGGTGAAAACCTGAAGTTGAAATTTTGTTTCGATGGTTTTGCTTTCGCAATACCGACTCGGATTGCGTACACTGTTGCCGTTCTGCGGCAACAGTGTGCGCATTACTGTTGCCGTACTGCGGCTGCTGAGTTGTTTCGTTCTGCGATGGAGATGTAATTTGGTAGGAGAAACTGAAAAACTACTTAGATATTCAAGAAGCTCAGTATTCCAGTTTCAGTGCTCTAGACAGCGAACAATCAACATTACATGTTGATGCTTATAATTAATTTGATAATCTACTCGAATTGCTTCGCGCTCTTCACTCAGTGAAAGCATTCATTTGTCGGTCCTTGTCATTGCTATCAAATATATGTATCAAAGAGTTTTATTAATAATTTCGTACTTCTATGTTAACAGTGCGGTTGTGTCTTGAACATCACCCTTCTTCATGTATCCTTTTTTTTCGCGGTGCCATGACTAACACGTGTTTGTGGCCCCTATGAAAAAAATGTTGAGTACCGCTGGGTTAGAATATTAACATGGGACAATTGAACTTGATGTTGTTTTTAGAATACTAGGAACAAACAATAAGTTTTTTTTTGTGTTTTTCCAAATAAAAACATTGTTTTATGAACAAAAGTGAAATTTGCCAAAAAGTAGCATGTAAGAACTATGAGTAGAATGGCAGTTTAATAGCATAAAAGAAGTACGCACAATTGGTGCCGTAGCAAGTAGCATCGATATGAAGTAGCAACTAAATTCTAAGTTCTTCTATCTAAGAAACAGCTAAAGCTTGAAGCATGAAGTGGTAAAAAGCTCCGAGAAGAATTCAAGAGCAACGGAAGAAATCGTTATTGGCAGCAATACTTCCAGTTGTACCCGGCTTTTTTTCGAGAAGATGCCATCAATGAAAGATATTGCTAATGAATGCTCATATAATTTTTCATTTGCAAAGTATTTTACCATAGATAGAACATAAAATGATAGATCTCTAAAAAATGAAAATTGAATAAAAATTAGACTAAAATATTTCAATGTTCATTACGCTACATAATTCAAATTATACATTACTTTCCGTCAGATTATACCAATGGGGACTATCCATAAACCATGTAAGTTCATTTTCAGTCAATTTAGTCCTTCGCTTCTTCTCTCCTGACACATTCATTTCTTGAATGTTTTTTTTTTACAAATCGTGTACTTTGACCATACCTTCTCTTTTCCGGAAAGTTTACGTGGTTTATGGATGACCCTTTTCTTTCAAAAGCAGTTATAACAGTTTTTATTATCATATCAATAATGTATATAAGATTCTTGTACTTGAAACGATTAATTTATTATGGATCTTCTCAAAAATACATGGTGGGAGAGTTATATCTAAGATATGAATATGGGAAAACTGAGCTTGATGTTGTTTTTTTAAAGCTGGGAACAAACAAAAAGTTTTTTTTAGCTTTTCCGGAAAATTATGCATATTTCCATGAACAAAAGTGAAAGTTGTCTTTAAGAATTATGAGGTAACTAGGCGTAGAACGGCAGAATTGCAGAATACAAATAACTTCTCTTTAAAATCACTCAATCGAACGACATAAAAAAGGAATAGTTTTCAATTTAAAGGGGAAAGTCGAAAATAGCGCGATAATGAATTAATTCATTTCTCTCTATATAGCTAATTTTATTCTTTTTCATTAGGATTCGGGGGCCCCTCCGGGCTGCATTTATTCGGTAGCGGTCCGAATGAGTCGTTTAAGATACCATTAAAATCTCCCGACACGATGCGCAACTCCATGATGATAAACGGTAGCAATACCGGCGGAGCTCCAAGTGGACTTACCCAAATACCTCACCATCATCACCAGCAACAGCATCAACAGCAACAACAGCAACAGCAGCAACAACAGCAGCAACAGCAACAGCAGCAGCAACAACAACAACAGCAGCAGCAGCAGCAACAACAACAACAACAAAATCATCACCTCCAGCAGCTGCAGAACGCTATGCCCAACGTTAGTTCCACCAATCCGAAGACACCATCGCCAAGCACGAATGAGGTTTGTTTATCCAAAATTTGCATTTGATTGAATATAAAATCATCTTTTTGTCAAATAGCCGGGGAAAGATTTTGTCGAATCTATCGATAAGACCTGTGAGGACTCGGTAAACGATCTGATGGCCACCATTGCAAAGTTAGACTCGAATGGAGTGCAAGTTTTACCGGAGGGTCACCGGGGGAAAACAACCTCACCACAGGTGCACAGTTCGACTGATCTCAATTCCAGCGTTTCCGTGGCCGGCATTGGGGCTGGAGTGGTGCTGGTGGACGACAAAAGTCTCCCCAAGGAACTGGATCCCAATGAGGACTGGTGCGCCGTTTGCATGGACGGAGGTGAGCTAATGTGCTGTGATAAATGTCCGAAAGTGTTTCATCAAACATGTCATATACCGGTAATCGATTCGCTACCGGACGAAAGCGAAACATGGCAGTGTTTGTTGTGCTATAACTTTGCCGATCTACCGCCAGGTAAGGGGGGTTGAGTCCATAAGCAAATATGGAGTTGGATATTAGAAAATGATGATATTAACCTGATTTAGTTGCAGAACCAACAGGCGAGAAGCGAAATGTTGGAATCACTCCGCTCGAACTGAAGATATTGCAAAGGATAGTGCTAGAGTTATTCTGTCAGTACGAAACCAGCATGCCGTTCCGCCATCTCGAGCCGGACACAAATAAAGCTTATTATGATATAGTATGCAAGTGAGTACAACCGTACATAAGCAAACTAGAGAAGACAGTGTTGAAATAATGCTAATTATTTATTGTAGTCCAATTTCGTTAGCAATGATCCGGGATAAACTGGAGATGACAAACAGCGAACATTACACCGACATCTTATCATTTATTAGTGATGTGAAACGATTGTTCAACAATGTCTATCTATTCTATCAGGTATGTGTATGGGCAATACTCTATAAGACGAGTTGAACGTTACTTAGTTCGTTTTGTTCATTTCGGTATTCCGCGAGACGGGCTCGACTCAAAACAGACAAAAACATGGCCTGATCACGAAAGCCACTTCACAGTGGAAACAAAATGAAGTGTAACTGGTATACAATTCATATCGTTCGTGGCGTTCGTGATCAGGCCCGAAGTCTACTCGACGGCAGTTGAATTCGACTTATGTTTCCTTTGATGCGTTTGTTCACTTTGTTGATTCAATTTTATTCCGCGTTTGTCTACAGAAATATTGTGACTCAGCCAGAATTGTCTAAGCTTGATCAGTTCCAATTCAGAAACAGGTAGAAGTTAAAGATTTTTCAATGTTTATTCACAAAAATGTACAATCGTATGCAAAAATTGAACTTCATATTTAGGGATACCATGTGATTGTTGAAATGCACTAAAGGTGTCTTTACAATAATGTTGAACAAAAATGACTAACTCATGAATAATTGAATTTCTTCAGCAATGTTTGATAAACATGAAATGATTATTTTCATTTATAGTTTTATATATAATGCTTTGCAATCACCCTACAGCTAGAAGTTTCGAACGTCAATTGGAACCATTCGAATAAAGCTGAACACTGAAGCTGAACAACATGGACCGAATTTTCATACAAGAAACGATGTTGGAACGCAAAATCGACTCATGTTCAGAACAGGATTGGTGATCAGAATGACTCGGTGCGAAGGGACGAGGGTTTCTATGAAAAAAAACATACAAGAATAATTTTCCAAATGTCAACAAGTTATCATTCAAAATGGTGCACATTTGACCAAAGTCGGATCATTCAAACTATCCCAAATAAATTCATGAAGCTAAAGTATTGGAGTTATTTCGCTCAAACTAATATTTACATCAACTGGATTGAATACGGTCGACAATGTACTTGTAATTGTTGTAGAAGATGAATGAATGGGGAGAACAGACTAAATAGGTTCTAATAAGTGCGTTTCATTGTCTTAATGAATCGCATTCAGTATAGGTAATTCACATACAGTATACAGCATAATTTAACATCAGTAAAGAATTTATTCATAATTATTATCAGTCAGTTTCCCATGCGTTGCCATCTTGTCAAGCTCTTTTAGTTGGTTTACTTGTTTCCGCCTAACATTAATTTTTTGACGTAGACTACGTCTTCCAGAAAGAGTGCCAAAACGGAAAACAGGTCTCGTTTTCATGAAATAAGGTATTTGTGTTTCAGTATTCGATTAATCGAACGAATATTTGTTTTTGTAACACATTCAATTCTTCCTTACTCGATATTCATGGGACCATCGAGTTAGGGAGATATCGAGTTATGAAGATTTTTTGTTAATTCTGCCTGCTGGGCTGGTTCGTCGCTATAAAAGAAACGGCATAGACAGTGCCGTGGGACGTATAAAAACATTGCATTACATGTTTAGACAGTTTAAAAACAGATTTATAATAACACTTATATAATTTTATTTCCGTTTTGTTTCGTTGCTCTTCGGATCTTCAGCGAGGATGTCCACCTGCCATGGCATCAAGCCAGAGAAGGGAAACCCGCGCCGTTTGAAGATGCCGACCGTTCTCGTGAAGGAGAAGGAACAAGCATCTTCAGAGTGGATCCGCTGTTTGTGGTTCGCAAAGTTCAAGTGCTTTGAGCCGATCGATTCGGTTGATGATCAATACTCCGACCAACAGTCGCCCGTGCTACCGGACAGTTAGCAAAAGGCTCCGAATTCGAAGTGGGCCTATTTACCTCTCTGGTGACGTCTGGGTAGCTTGGTTATCGGCAATTTTCTGCTTCAAAAATCAAATTAGCGGCTCTGTAGTCTACGTCGCGTTCGATCTTTATTTTCTGTGTCGTATTCTCTGCAGAACAAGAGCCGCTGGTATTTAGGTCCCTTCGCAGGAATCTCGTGGTTTTCGGAACAGTTCCCGCATGTTGCCGTCTCTTGCCTGCATTTCGCTTTAGTGTGACCGAACGCCCAGTATTTAAAGCATTGCATGGGTGACGGGTAGTAAGGTCTCGTCCTGACACGCAAATAGCCGCAAATTAAGGATTTCAGAGGGAGGGTGAAGTTTGCATAACTCGAGAACTAATCAAGCAAATTGAACTAAAATGTGCTTATGGAGGTTTTAGGGAGCAAGTGCAGTAGTGCAGTATCGGCAACATCAATCACAATTTCAGCAGCCAGGCTTGCATTTTCGCATTTATAAAATAATAAGTGTAAAATGTATCGAATTTTCTCTTTGTTGACCCTTTGTTTAACACCCTGTAACTCTCAACTGAATGGAACAAGGGCAATGGGGCTGCCAAACAAATGAAACACAAACTTGGTAACTCGAGAACTAATCAAGCAAATGGAGCCAAATTTGGGATGTGAGGATTTTTGGATACGAGGAATGTTTCTATGATGATATGACACCTCTCCCTCCTCTGGAATGGATAGGGGGGCTCATAAAAGTAATACACATATTTCAACCAAACATGACAATTGAAAATTTTCGGAAAACTCTGAAGGAAGATGAAAAATTCAATTCGCATATATTCTACAATTACATTTTGACAAGCGTTGTTTATCAATTTGATGTTTGTGCTAACGAATTTGATCAATTTGACAAATGAAGCGTACAAGTTTGCCCCAAAACGTGCGGTCCTTAATGTGTTAACATCTGAATTCTGTGCCAAGTACCTTTTGCGCTGTCGTGTTTATGAATTTTGAGCACTTCGCACCAAGAGAGAACACGGGTTTGATTTGAACGCGCGCTGATAAAAATTAAACCCAAGCGCAGCACTGTTTGTTTTCTGAAGACTCTTTGCAAGTGGTTGAAAAATCTTTAACGAGAATTGTGTCTGGAAATAATTTGATATTATAATGACGAGTTTTGGTAGAAGTACTAGGAATTTTATAGTAGATTGTAATTATAAAGGGTAGATTAGAAGATCAATCAATGAACAATGCTGCGATTGGACCCATGAACGTGTGCTTAGAAAGAAAACGTGGATTTGATAACGAAAAATAAATTTTGGTCGGGACAAAGTTTGCCGGGTAAGCTATAAACACCCCTATTCTGTATTCCGATCCATAAAGACATCGTTCCAAGTCATAGAATCAAGTCAATTATATATGAAATCTATAACATTATAGTGATTGTTAACTAGGACACACATCAAATAGAGATAGATGTAAGTGTTTTCTCTAATTGGCAGAATGTTCTTCTTTGTTGCCCAAAAGCACTGTCGAATTACTATTCAAGAAGTGTCGAAAAGGCTATTTGTATATAGCTATTGTAGTCGCCTCTCATTAGGAAACACATGTAGAAATATATATTTTATTTAAGACGAAAAGTATTATAATTCTGGTTTAAATTTATATAAAAAAATTGTGTTAACACATCATTATCCTCAAAACGTAAAACAAATTTCTATTGATCTTCATTATAAAGAAGATCAATACAAATTTGAATTGCGTTTTAATGATAACGAAGTGTAAACACTACTTTTTATACAAATTTAAAGATCACAGTTTCATTTAAGCATTCGCAGACTTCAATGTGGAAAGATGTTTACAAGCAGCTTTGAAGAAGATGACACTCGAATGATTCTATAATGGCAGGGAAATAGCTATTCTACATATTCTCACCTTCTAGTCAAATTATGTTATCTAAAATTATCAGATTGCGACCAACTCTATGCAATTCCACACTTTTCCATATCAACTCCGATGAGAAATAAAGTTCTGATGGTCAACAATTCATTAATGTAAACGTCTTCGTCCTTTATCGCTTCCTTTCAGGAGGACAGCATCACCTACAAAAACGCCCATAAGTTGGAAAAGTTCTTCGAGCAGCAACTCGCCAAATGGCTTCCGAAGTATCTCGAAAGTGAATGTTTCGATAACTACCTGCAGAATCCTGCCAAGCGTATCAAAAGTATTTTAGAAGATTAACAATCAAAGGAATGCGGCATTGCCGCCGCACTGTCGCAACAACCAGAGCCTCCTACTTTTAAGCAACAGCAACAAGTGCTGTCCCAGCAACAGTTCCAACATCGATCCTCTGGTTCCAGTGAAGGATCATCCGGTGCAAGTGGGGAAATGAGCACAGCAGCAAAAACGGGCCCATCGGATACTTGCGAAGATGGTAGAGAACGCCAGCAGCAAGACGGGAGGCCTCGTTCAAGGGAAACAGAAACGGGTACGCAAGATGCGTGTGGAGGTGGACTGGACGCTGCTGTGGCTACCGCCATCACCGAAGAACAGAAGGAAACGGAAGCAACCGGTTAAATGGAAGAAACCAGTCGATAAAAAAAATAGCAGCCAACAGCAAAAACTGCGGTGTAAAAAAAAGATTGATAAGGGATAGTTCTGTAAAACAAAGACAGAAAGCATGAATTCATATGATTTTACTTCGAAGAACAGGCACGAGAAATTAATTGACGAAAAGAAGTTTTCCAGAACAAATATGTACATATTAGGCATATAGAAATTATTTGGAAATAGTTTCACAACAGCTACGATGTGAAGGAATCTTTAATGTAGGGAGACAACCGGAATCTCAATCAGACAACGGAAGCAAGATCAAATCTGAGCTATTTGCTATTATTAAAAGTTTGAAAGATGAAATCAATTTTGTTAGTTGATACTAACTTTCGAAGCTAACGTTATCGTATGTTAAAAACTTCCATATCACCTCAAGATATTCCTCCTCAATTTCCTCGACGTAAACAGTTTTCCACGAATAATGGGGTTTCGTTGTAAAGATGGCATGGTTTTATCGTGAACGCATAACCAATGATGGTATGATTGAGTTCGAAATATTTGAAAACACTGATAGGTAGATTTATGCACACCTGCTGCGAATGTCAAATTCTCAATACAGATTTATTATTTATTTTATCATTCATCGCATAAAAATATAATTTATCGTGGAGTACCTTAAACTTCAAAAATATTCGTATTATCACATCTACAGCAAACACATGAGAAACTAGGCACTACAAGTAACTCTTAAGGCAGATGTAAAAGAACAAAATAAAACCAACAAGCAGTTATTACTAGTAGACAGTAGGAATTAACACTACAACAGATCAGTACTCCTAACACGCAACAAATGTCGTATCTGAGGCGGCAGTGATGTGTTAATTGAGAAATTTTGATTAAGTAGATACGAAACCAGACTTTAGTGTATAGCGTCGATTTTGGATCACTGAAAACAAGTCGTTTTTTTATTTCAATCGAATTTGTAAAAAAATGTCTTCGCTATTAGTAAGTATACTATTTTCTAGAGATTGATCTTTCTCTCTATCAGTAGTTGTTTAGAAAGAAACCCGAACTTTCTGGACGAACGATATGGTTGATTTTTCTGTATACGAGCAGTGGTTATATGAGCGAAATCAAGTGGTCAGAGTAGCGCGTAGCACTATCATGACAGCTAAGTTTGGCGAGAGTGTACGAGCGTAACATTGTAGAAACATGACGATGAACAAATTCAAAAAAATAAATTATGAACAAATTTATAAAATTGGCTTAATTGCATAGATCCGAAATCCTACCCAAAGAAGCGTTTCAAGTGTATATCACTGGGATCCAGAAAGGGGCAATAGAGAGCCCGATTTTTTCTTGGCAGTTCGTGAACAGGAGACCGCCGAGCTATTTGCGGAATATTTCAAGAGCGTTTATTAGTTTATCGTGCCGTTAACTCTTCAATCGACAGGACCCCTGTATTGTTTGAGTTATCGCATCATGAAGTGAAACAAGGTTTGTTGGATCCAAACTAGGGTAAGTAAGCTGAACCAGATAGACTGTTCTCAACATTTTTAAGAGAACTGAAAGATCAAGTTGTTATGTATAAGCATTCATTATTGTTGTTTTTCCCAGGTGCGGTTTAAGAATTTTGTGTGGTATAGTTTCAAATTTCAAATGTTTTCAAATGGAATGATTTGTGTTCATTATTGTTTAAGTTTCTTATGACATGGTTTTTATGTTTCTTGGATTCTGTCTAGGTCATAATAACTAGAAAGGACGAAAAGTAAATGAAATCTAGGATTAATTTGTACCAACTCGTCGCTTCGGACGAACGTTCAAAACTATAAATATGCTATTTCAACAATCAAACAAATTTGCATATTTGAAATCTGAAAAAAATCTAGACGATTTTTTAATAGGGTTTTTGTTCTTGAATAACTTCTAACTCAAAAACTGAAAAATCCCTAGAATTTATGTCAAAGAATGAAATGGAGGAAATTGTTCAAATTCGCATTAATAAATATGAAACATTTTTTTTAAAAAACACTTAAAAAGAATTTTTTAAATAATTTTTTTTTTCGTAAAAATCTGCAACTTTGCATATATAAAATCACCAACAAAACTTCAGGATAGTTGTTTTCGAGACACTATCGCATAGCTATTTGTATTATATTGATTTTGGATATGTTTGAAAAACGCCATTATTAAGCCCTTTGTTAATAATTTGGAGGCCCTAAAAAGGACCGTTCAGTTTGATTGTTGGGTATTGTTTGTTCACTCCACCAGTAGTACAATAGAGCGATGATGACAGAAGGGTGGTGATTAGTCGTTGTAAGGTGCATATCACGATAGAAGATGCTGAAGGGAAAAGAAATATGCTGAAAACTGTCCTCCTGCGTTCTGTGTGGATAAAGTAATAAAAAGTATATATGGAGAGTGAATGAATAGTTTCTCTATTGTCACTTTTGCTTCAAACCGACGACACACAAAGCTAAATGCATCAACGCGAATTTCAATTTGATTGAAAAATAATAGGAGTACCGATAAGTTTCTTCGTTTTTTTTTTCAAAAATTCATGTTTTATTCTGCAAAAATGGTTACAAATTTAACTCTTTGTGGTTGCTTGTCTGCTCTCAGCCACCATACCTATTTTTACCGTTCTGGTCGTTTGTCTGCTTTCAGCCACCTCAGCAAGAAACCATGCTAATCTTGTATTTTACTCAACCAAGTATCAGTTTATGCTTTTCCTGAACGAAGCTTGATGTCTAATGAACCTGTTCATGAATCAATACGGTGCTCCTATAAGTAATAGATAACGGTATTCAGTATATGTTGGGAACACTGCAGATCTACTACCGCACGGTATGTGAAGTGCCACAAGGGTGGAGATGTTTGTAAACAAACAAGGTTGACAGAGATAGAAGAGAGGTTGAGAATGAGAGATAGAGTTGCCAGAAGAAGAAAATAAAGAAATACTACACAAGTGAAAAGTTATTGGTAGTAGGGAATTTATGAAAAGAAAGTGTTTCTATAGAGCTGAATTAGATACGAAAATAATAGAATTCAGGACATTACACATAGAAATCTTGTAAGCATAAATTCAATTTAAATTTACATGCTTTGAAACAATATTTATGACACAGGTACAACAAACAGGAATTTAAGATTTCACACGGAGAGTTATTTGGAGCAAACGTATAACACAAATTGTCGGTCCGCACATACAGAGTATATAGAGGAAGGAAGAAAGAAGGAAGAGGAATTAAGAATTTAAAAGGAACACTAATTGTAAGGAAAAATAGTATTAGGCTGTCAAAAAAGTCCTGCGGTATTTCCGCGAGGTGTCGTTGTAAGCGCGTAGTTCTAGTTGTATTCATTGTATCGAGTCATACTATAGCTTGTTGGAAAGGTATTTTTGCGCGCTTGACAGTGTTTTGTTTGGTTAAGTCGTTCTTGAGTTATAGTGTCGCAAATATGGAGCAAAATAAAGAGAAAATCCGACATATTTTACAGTACTACTATGACAAAGGCAAAAATGCATCTCAAGCTGCCAATAAAATTTGTGCAGTTTATGGACCCGATACAGTTTCCATTTCCACCGCACAACGATGGTTTCACCGTTTTCGTTCTGGTGTAGAGGTCGTCGAAGATGCGCCACGCTCCGGAAGGCCTGTCGTCGAAAATTGCGACAAAATCGCTGAATTAGCCGAGAAAGACCGGCATAGTAGCAGCCGTAGCATCGACCAAGAGCTGGGGATAAGTCATCAAACCGTTATGAACCATTTGAAGAAGCTTGGATTCACAAAGAAGCTCGATGTATGGGTACCACACACGTTGACGCAAAAAAACATCTTTGACCGTATCGACGCATGTGAATTGCTGCTGAATCGCAACAAAATCGACCCGTTTCTGAAGCGGATGGTGACTGGCGATGAAAAGTGGGTCACTTACGACAACGTGAAGCGCAAACGGTCGTGGTCGAAGCCCGCTGAAGCGGCTCAGACGGTGGCCAAGCCCTCATTAACGGCCAGGAAGGTTCTGCTGTGTGTTTGGTGGGATTGTCAAGGAATAATCTATTATGAGCTGCTTTCCTATGGCCAAACGCTCAATCCGGACCTGTACTGCCAACAACTGGACCGCTTGAAGGTAGCACTCATGAAGAAGAGGCCATCTTTGATAAACAGAGGCCGCATTGTCTTCCATCAGGACAACGCCAGGCCACACACTTCTTTGGTGACGCGCCAGAAGCTCCGGGAGCTCGGATGGGAGGTTCTTTTGCATCCGCCGTATAGTCCGGACCTTGCACCAAGTGACTACCACCTGTTTTTGTCCATGGCGAATGAGCTAGGTAGTCAGAAGATAGCCACAAAAGAGGCCTGTGAAAATTGGCTATCCGAGTTTTTTGCCAATAAGGAAGCGAGCTTCTATAACAGGGGTATTATGAAATTGGCATCTCGTTGGGAACAAGTCATCGATCAAAACGGCGCATATTTGACTTAAAACAGATGATTGTAACTAATTTTATGAACAAATGAAAATTCAAAAAAAATACCGCAGGACTTTTTTGACAGCCTAATATTTTAAATATAATTTTTGATAAAACATAAAATCAATTACAGCTTTGATCGGCTGAAAAATTAAAGGTCGATTAACAAGGAAGTTTCTTTGTTCGATCCGAACAGTATCAAACAAAGTAGTCACCCACACAAGACAACGCACATTGCGTTGAATGCATAGAAATTAATGTTCAAAGTATTGCTCATCGTTAGTCACAACTTTTTCCCATCTTTCTGGCAATTCACGGATCTCTTTGCGGAAATAATCCGTCGGTTTGTCGGCCAACCACGAATCGATCCAATTTTTGACTTCATCAAAATTGGAGAAGTGCTTGTCAACCAGGCCATGCTGCATCGATTGAATAAGGTAGTAATCGGACGGTAGTAGATTTGTGGGAAGTTATCAGGCTGGATTCATGCCCGGTTGCTCGACGACGGACCAGCTTTTTACACTGCGGCAGATTCTCCAAAAGTGCCGCGAGTATCAGGTCCCTACACAACACATCTTCGTCGACTTCAAGGCCGCATATGATACAATTGACCGACGACAGCTATGGACGATCATGGACGAACACTGCTTTCCCCGAAAGCTGACAAGACTTATTCAGGCAATGATGAACGGTGTGCAGTGCAATGTGCGGATCTCAGGTGAGCTGTCGGAATCATTTGAGAATCACAGGGGACCTCGACAAGGCGATGGCCTCTTCTGTCTGCTCTTCGACGTGGCGCTGGAAGGTGTTATGCGGCTTCAACATGCGGGACACGATTTTCAACAAGTCTAGTCAGTTTATCTGCTTCGCCGACGACATGGACATAATCGGAAGAACACATCCGACGGTAGCCGTCTTGTATACCCGAATGAAACACGAAGCAGGGCTGATTGGGCTTGGGATCAATGCGTCTAAGACTAAATACATGCTAGCTGGAGGGACTGATCGCAACAGAGTTCTTCTTGGTAGTAGTGTTGTGATCGACGGCGACGAGCTCGAGGTGCTGGAGGAATTTGTCTACCTTGGCTCGTTGATAACAACTGACAACAGCCGTGAAATTCGAAGACGCATTGTCAATGGAAGTCGTGCCTACTATGGGCTCCGCAAGGTCCAACAAGCTCCGACCCCGTACGAAGTGTATCATATACAAATCCCCAGTTCGACCGGTTGTTCTCTATGGGCACGAAGCATGGACGATGCTTGAAGAGGACTCACAAGCGCTCGGAGTTTTCGAACGCCGTTGTCGGTTGTTGTCGGTTGTTGTCGGCAGAGGTCCCCAGTTATGGTCCCATTCAGTTTTAGCAGCTTTAGTACACCACACCCAGCTGGTACCACCAAATAGACAGAATAACCTTCTGGCCGTAAATATTCTGCGCAGCCGTCGATGTTGATGCATGGCCATGGTTGCCCGACGTTTAGTATTGTCGTGATGGACCCACTTTTCATCGCCAGTAACGATTCGATGAAAATACCCTTTCTTTTATGCCATTGGAGCAGTTGTTCGCAAGTGAAAAAACGGCGTTCGACGTCTCGTGGCTTCAATTCATACGGCACCCAATATCCTATCTTTCGGATCATTCCCATTGCTTTTAAACGATCGGATATGGTTTGCTGAGCTACTCCAAGTGTATCTGCAAGTTCTTGTTGCGTTTGTGACGGATCTTGATCGAGTAAAGCCTCCAATTCTTCATCTTAAAACTTTTTTGGCGGTCCGGAACGTTATTCGCCTTCCTAGTCAAAATTACCATTTTTAAACCGTGCAAACCACATCTGACACGTTCGCTCAGTTTGAGCATGGTCACCAAAAACTTCCACCAAAATGCGATGACTTTCTGCAGCTTTTTTCTTCATATTGAAGTAATGAAGTAACACTCCCCGCAAAAAACACTCTCGTTGGTACAAAATTCGACATATTCGAAGTGGCAAAAAACTATGATGTGTTTACGCTTCAAAAGACGCGCAGTAACAGTAGTCTGGAAATTTGATTCACTGGAATAATAATCAAGTTACGCTATCTGTTGTAAAACCGAAGAAACTTACCGGAACACCTAATACAACAAAATAGACAGCTTAAATCAGACGATCCGTTCTCCAATGATGCGTGAACAGTCATTTGTGGCGATTGATTTTAACCGTTCTGTACTAGTGCGCAAAACGGTATTTTGTATACTTGCGCACGGAGTCATATATCTGTTGTATTGATATTGTGTATTTTAACACTTTGGCGGCCATGAGTGCTGTACTGCACTCAAAAATTATTCCGCTGGGACCATGAGTGCAGCACTGCACACGCGAAATCCTTCAAAGTTTCATACGTGTGCGCTACAGGACACGTTTTACGTTGAAACTAATGTGTTTTCCTTTTCTACTGGCCCCAGTACATAGTAGGACACTTCGATCTCATAGTTTGACATCACTGCTTGTATTATTCTACCAATTGCAATTTATCACTGCCCAAAATGCTCCGAAAAGGTTTTATGTCTGGATTGTTTTAACAGAAGACATTTTACGAGTTTGAAATAATGTTATAAAAAATTCAATTTCAAAAAAATAAATTGTTTTTAATGATATTTTACTCGTTTACCTTGAGTTGGGTCCGCGTGTGCAGTACTACACATGGGTAGTTTTTACCCTTGTATAGCAGATGGGGATGAAATTTTATGCTAGATGGGTTCCTGGCACCATCTGGCATAAGAATCAATCATTGGACCCTCCAGGTTTTTACGAACTTTTTGGCCAAAACACCATTGCCGTCAAAGTGTTAAGACGTTATTGGTATTTATTCAAAAAAAGGATATAATTGAACTAAAAAATAAAAAAATATTCTTGCTTCAACTTCATTCAGTTTTAATAGTCGTTTAATTCAGCCTCCTCAAAACAAAACTATTGATTGTTGGTCTTTGAGACCGTAAGCGCTAGTATATGCGGTTTAGTATTTGAAGATTCAAACAATTTTAAATCGGCTTTGGAGCTATTTCCAGCAAAATTATTGCCATATAGCGTCACACATACACTTCCACTAAACGTTTAAGAATGCATGATCGACTATTGTCATGAAATTTTGCGATAGTGGTGTACCAAAACAACAACACACCGATTCAACATCGTTCGCGCCCGAAAGTATCGTAGCAATTGCATCGTAGGCCTAAAGGCCCATTTATACGTTGCTAGTAGCTGAATTGATAGTGAGCAGCTACTGGGCTGGTAAACTCGCATGACGATTGGTTGACTCGCCTTGTCCGTTCACACAGTGTGAGCTGCTGACAAGAAACTAGATACTACAGCATTGGCTTACCAGGGATGCCAGATGATTTTTTAAATGTCCATCAAATAGTCAGAAACAACAATCAGGTCCGAATTTGACAGATGATTAATCCGAAATCGACTTCTCTATTGGCAGTTTTCGTCTCAGATTTTCAGTTGCATTTATCATTACACAATTTTATCGCGAAATACACGCTGACCGTGTATAAAAATACTTTGTGCTGAATTTCTTCGAACTGAAGGTACTATCCGAAAAAGCAGAAAGGCAAAAGAATTTGGGCCAGGATTTGGATGCAAGGAAAAGGAGCAACAAAGACAATACTGAAGGAACTCTACGATGATGATCCTCTAGAGTACAGAGCAGTGTTGAGAAAAAACTACTGAATAAATGGAAACACTGTTGGATTTCATTGGTCCAAAAACACAACGCCAAGATACACTCATGAGCGATGCTATACCTGCAAGAGTGAAATTAAAAAAAGACATTGATGTGCCTTTCTTCTGGAATATCGTTCAGATAGTTGTCGATATGTTTTAGAATCTCGGAAGCATCCATAGCTAAGATAATTCCGGAAGTATGTGATGCTATAAATGGCAGTCTTAAAGATTTTTTTTAAATTTTATTTATTTCGTCTTGCCAGCAGCTTCGTGTACCAATTTGAGAAATGAAAATGATAGTAGATTTGCAGGTGGAGACAAACATTAAAATAATTAATGAAAATTTACTCTTTTAAATCGAACATGTATTCTGTTTCTCAGAACAATACTTTTTTTTGCAAGTTTTGAGTGAATTTTGAATGAAAATTGTGCCTGATAATGATTCTATATTTCGTTCGTTCGAGAACATTCGTTCGAGAACTCGCGAGCTGATCGGACAAGTTTGAGAATCGATCCGATAACGGTGTTTTTTTTCACGCAGATCTATATTGTGCTTTTTTTCATCAGTGCTTGCGAGTGAAGCGAGCTCAATTAAAAGTGGTGCACGATCGAGACGCTGAGGATCCAGTTCAGATCAACACACATTCATCACACGCTACACAGCAGCGGCAAGTAGAAGTTTATTTTTCTATTGTTCCATATATCATTCCTTCAACCTCCTGTGTACGATTTACACCATTGTCCAACATTGTATTTACCAAATCGGCAAGCGTTGGCATTAGGGGTGTACATCTTTCTCACATTACCGTTGAACTTTTGTTGAAACTTTTTTTCATTTTTGAATTTTATACAATAAAAAATTTAAATAAATATAATTTATATATACCTTGAATACAAATATAATTTATTTACTCATTTATTTTTTTCTATTTTTTATTATTATTCTACACTGTTCACATCGAACAGGTGACTAATTCATTATTATGGCTGAGGGTGGGGAGGATCCCCCATCCACGTCATTGAATGTTTCTGATGCTGACCCACCTCCTGAAGAGCAGGAGGATGAAGCAGACGTTGAGGAGGAAAATTCTGTGTATGAAGTAGAAAGTTCTGAAGATGAGGAAATTGATGAAAAACATGATTTTCGTCTAAAGGAATACCCGGAGGGATTCAAAGGTCCATTCATTGTATACTTTAGACGAAAATCAAAACCTCTTAATGTCATTCGCATCTCAAAAGAACTAACGCAGAAATTTTCCAAAGTTACTGAAATTACTCGGATGGGGCCAGACAAATTACGAGTTGTCGTCTCTTGCAGGACCCAAGCGAATGCAATAACGCGCTGTGATCTCTTTGCGATTGAGTATCGCGTATACGTACCCTGTTGCAACGTTGAAATAGACGGTGTAATAAACGAAAAGGGTTTGACTCGAAAAGAGATACTCGATGGTGTCGGTCGCTTCAAGAATTCCTCACTTAAAAGTGTGAAGATTCTTGAATGCGATCGACTGAAGTCTGTGTCACTTAAAAATGACAAACGAGTTCTCAATCGGACAAACTCTTTTCGAGTGACATTTGAGGGTTCCGCTCTTCCAAACTACGTTGCAATAGGTGCTCTTCGTTTACCTGTTCGATTGTTTGTACCCCGGGTAATGAAATGCAACAAATGTATGCAACTCGGTCATACGGCCGCCTATTGTTGCAATAAACAACGTTGCGCAGATTGTGGAGAGAGTCATGATGGGACTTCTTGCGCAAAAGAGCGCAAGTGTCTTCATTGCGACGGGGCCCCCCATGATCTTTCTCAATGCCCGGTGTACATACAACGAGGGGAAAAACTCAAGCGTTCCTTAAAGGAACGTTCTAAGCGGACTTATGCAGAAATGCTTAAGAGTTCCGCCTCAACGACTCAGGACAATCCCTACTCCATTCTGCAGAACGACGAGCCTGTTGCAGACGCTCCCAATGCAGGAAGTTCCGGTACATCACAGGGTGCCATTAGGAAAAGAAAAATTACTTCTTTTCCATCACTCCCCAGAAAGAAGACCGAAACTTCCCAAGTTGGAATGAAACCTCGTATCGAACGTGCTGAGAATAGACCGAAGCAAGTACCTCCTGGTTTAAGCGGTTCTTCTACGCACCAGGGGTCCTCAGCAATTCCCGGAGCAGAGCCCAACACGTCTGTTCCTTTTTCGCGGTCGAGGCAACAGCCACAATCTGGCTTGCTTGCGCTTTCTGACCTGGTGGACAATATTTTAAATGCTTTAAATATAAATGACCCTCTTAAAAGCATAGTATTATGTTTGCTTCCGATTGTGAGAACATTTTTGAAAGAAAAATGTGGTTTTTTAGCAGCGTTCATTTCCCTCGATGCCTGATTCAGTGCAAGAGGTCAAGGATTTGACCACTGTAATACAGTGGAATTGCAGAAGCATCATCCCTAAACTAGGTCAATTTAAATTTTTAATTCATAGTTCTAACTGTGATGTATTTTCCCTCTGTGAAACATGGCTTTCTTCAGCCGACGAACTGAATTTCCACGATTTCAACATTATTCGCCTCGATCGAAATGACTCGTTTGGTGGCGTACTATTGGGGACCCAAAAATGCCACTCCTTCTATAGAGTCACTCTCCCATCGATGACAGGCATTGAAGTTGTCGCTTGCCAGACACAAATCAATGGCAAAGACCTCTGCATTGCCTCGATATATATTCCTCCAAGAACTATGGTTGGCCGCCATCAGTTTTTTTGATATCATTGAGGCACTGCCGGAGCCGCGGCTAATCTTAGGGGACCTCAACTCCCATGGAACAGCATGGGGTTCACTCTACGATGACAACCGTGCCACTTTGATTTATGATCTGTGTGACAACTTCAAATTGACAGTTTTGAATACTGGGGAAGCAACTAGAATAGCCAACCCTCCTGCACGGGCAAGCATGCTAGACATATCACTTTGCTCTTCTTCGTTATCCCTGGATTGCACGTGGAAGGTAATCCAAGATCCCCACGGTAGTGACCACCTGCCAATAATTTTATCGATCGCCAATGAATCAGGTTCTCGTGAGTCAGTCGATATTGCGTATGACCTCACGAAAAATATTGACTGGAGAAAATTTGCAGAAATAATATCTGAAGCACTTGTTTCAATGCATGAACTTCCTCCACTCGAAGAGTATAATTTTATATCGAGTTTGATTTACGAAAGCGCACTTCAAGCTCAAAAGAAACGTGTTCCTGCTACCACTTTACGACGTCGTCCTCCATCACTTTGGTGGGACAAGGAGTGTTCAAAGGTCTACCTTGAAAAATCATCCGCTTTCAAAAAATTCAGGAAAACTGGATTAGTGGAATGGTTTCGAAAGCACCAAGCTCTAGAAGCCAAACTAAAAGGTCTGATTAAAGCAAAAAGCGTGGATATTGGCGAAAGTTCGTCAATGGTTTGTCAAGGGAGACCGCTATGAGCACTCTTTGGAATACGGCTAGGAGAATGCGTGGCTGGAACCATTCAAATGAAAGTGAGGAATACTCTGACCGTTGGATTTTCAAATTTGCAAGAAAGGTTTGTCCCGATTCCGTTCCTGCACAAAGCGTCGTACGCGACATTCCACTCCAATGCGACTATGAGAATTTTTCGATGGTGGAATTCTCAATTGCCCTCCTCTCATGTAACAATTCAGCTCCGGGGTCGGACAAGATTAAATTCAACTTGTTGAAGAATCTTCCCGACTTGGCAAAACAGCGTTTGCTGAACTTGTTCAACAAGTTTCTGGAGCTGAATATTGTCCCGCATGACTGGAGACAAGCGAGAGTGATAGCCATACGAAAACCCAACAAGCCGGCTTGCGATCACAACTCGTATAGGCCGATTGCAATGTTATCCTGTATTCGTAAATTGTTAGAGAAAATGATTCTACTTCGTTTGGACAAGTGGGTTGAAGCGAACAATTTGCTGTCAAATACGCAGTTTGGCTTCCGCCGAGGTAAAGGGACAAATGATTGTCTCGCGCTGCTATCTTCTGAAATCCAAATCGCATTTGCTCGCAAAGAACAAATGGCTTCCGTTTTTCTCGATATCAAAGGGGCATTTGATTCAGTTTCCATGGAAATTCTCTCAGAGAAACTTCATAATCGTGGACTTTCACCAATTCTGAATAATTTCCTGTACAATTTACTGTCAGAAAAGCACATGTTTTTCAATCATGGCAGCTTGAAATCTTCTCGATACAGTTTTATGGGCCTACCACAAGGCTCCTGCCTAAGCCCCCTCTTGTACAGTTTTTACGTCAATGATATAGATGATTGTCTAACTAGAGACTGCACGCTGAGACAACTTGCAGACGATGGTGTTATTTCCATCACGGGTACTAATCCCGCCGTTCTGCAAAAATCCTTGCAAGATACCCTGAACAATCTGTTCACGTGGGCTCTCAAGCTGGGTATCGAATTCTCTACGGAGAAAACCGAAATGGTCGTTTTTTCTAGGAAGCACGAACCCGCCCAATTCCAGCTTCACCTATCCGGCAAAACGATCAGGCACTAGATGTTTTTCAAATACCTTGGAGTATATTTTGACTCTAAATGTACCTGGGGAATACACATTGCGTATTTGAAACAGAAATGCCAGCAAAGAATCAATTTTCTCCAAACAATAACCGGAACATGGTGGGGCGCCCATCCAGGAGACCTCATTCAGTTGTACAAAACAACGATATTATCAGTGTTAGAATATGGCAGTTTTTGCTTCCGATCAGCTGCCAGGATTCATATTCTCAAGCTGGAGAGAATACAATATCGTTGCTTGCGTATAGCCATGGGGTGTTTGCATTCGACACATACCATGAGTCTCGAAGTTTTGGCAGGAGTACCCCCGCTTACTCTTCGGTTCACAGAATTATCCTACAGATTTCTCATCCGTTGCAAGATCATGAATCCATTGGTGATTGATAACTTCGAAAATCTACTCCAACTGACTCCTCAGTCAAGTTTTATGTCTTTATACCATGAGTACCTTACCCATGAAGTGCACCCTTCACCGGGCATCTCCAACCAAGTTTGCTTCCCATACTTCTGCAATTCCTCTGTCATTTTTGATCTGTCCATGCGACAAAAAATCCATGGAATCCCAGATCACCTACGCTCCGATTCTATTCCGCCGATATTTTCGGCAGAATATGGGAAAGTTAGATCTGATAAAATGTTCTTTACTGACGGTTCATACATAAACGGGTCCACTGGCTTCGGCATCTTCAATGAAAATTCCAGTGCCTCTTTCAAACTCAAAGATCCTTGTTCCGTGTATGTCGCTGAACTGGGTGCGATATACTACGCACTGGGGATCATTGAAACATTGCCCATCGACCACTATTTTATTTTTTCAGACAGTCTCAGCTCAATAGAGGCAATCCGCTCAATGAAGGTTGATAAACGCTCATCTTATTTCCTAACTAGAATAAGACAACTATTGAGTGTTTTGGTCGAAAAATTATTCAAGATTACCTTAGCATGGGTTCCCTCTCATTGCTCGATTCCGGGGAATGAGAAAGCGGACTCGCTAGCTAAGGTGGGCGCTTTAGAAGGCACACTTTTTGAAAGGCAAATTGCTTATTATGAATTTTTCCACATTCCTCGTCAGTATACGCTCGTAAGTTGGCAGCGCATGTGGAGTGGAGATGAGTTCGGTCGTTGGTTACACACGATTATCCCTAAGGTCTCGACGAGGGCATGGTTCAAGGGATTGAATGTAGGTCGTGATTTCATTCGCGTGATATCTCGGCTTATGTCCAATCACTACAACCTAAACGCGCATCTCTATCGCATTGGGCTCGCAGCAAACAATCTTTGTGATTGTGGCGATGGCTACCACGACATCGAGCATGTTGTCTGGTCGTGTATCCGGTTCCATGCTGCTCGCTCTCAGCTCTCTAGAGCACTAAGAGCACAAGGCAGACAATCGGATATCCCCGTCCGAGATATCTTAGGTAGCCGTGATCCTGATCTTCTGCTTCATCTATACCTGTTCCTCAGAAACGCCGATGTCAACGTTTAATGATGTTTCCTTCGTTGTGTCCCCGTTTCATATCCCTCCTATCCGATCGATAAACTTTTACTTAGTCGCGGCAATACATACACACACTCTTTACAGACACACGGGCCAAAGGTTGTGCAGTACACTGATCATTCAACAAGAGCCAAAGGTTGTACCGCTCTTTTCTTCCAGTTTCATATTCGCAAATAAAACACCGACTATCCGGTGTCGCATATCCGGCTGCTGCATATCCGGCTATATGTAGCTTGCCGGGTATCCGGTATCCGGTACCCGGCTAAACTATAAGCAGTTTCATAACTAGTTTTAAGGGACTTTAACCCGAAGGTGCTAAAAAACTGAAATGGTGGCACATGGCTTATATACATACTGCGCGGTAAAAATAAACGCCGCATGCTCCTTCTAGGCGGCGAACGCAAAAATTGTGAAGATGTTTCTCGATGGCTCAGGAAAATCTCCGCCGTTGGATATTAAAATATGTGAAGAATTGAAAAGTTCAACCCACATAAAAATTAAAAAATCGGTCGGTCCGGTTTCGTCTAGAATTGATCTTTACATAATCATATCACATATCGCAGTGAACCCTTATTGTTAACCTTTCCAACTAACAACTACCTTCCATGATAATCACAAGGGAACAACGCTATAATGCGACCTTTCTGGCCGCGATTATCATACTTGTTGCGGTGAAACATTCCGCTCAAAGACCCCTTGTACAGCCATAAAGTAAATACGGCAGAATAGGTAGACGTAGATAACGTATGGGAGAATTGTCAATAGATAAGAGCAAGAAATCAAAAAATAGAATTGTTATCATTTGATGAAAAGCGTGAATTCGAATCTTTGAGGTGAATTAAATTATATTTCCTGATTATTAGACATACTAAACTTACAGCTGATTTCAGACAAAATCAACTAAAATATATATTTAATTTGGAAACTGATAGAGAATGTATGATCTATGAATGAGACTAATTGTGAGTAATTTATTGATATAACCTGAATTTTGTACTCAATATTAAAATAAACCTTCCAGCTTTGAGCTAATCTCACCTGAAAAGAAACGAGTAGCTTCAAGGAACTCAGAAAGAAAAGTTCAAACAACATTCTCAAAGAATTATCGTTAGAATGAACCGTTCATTTGTCCGTCAGACCCGCTCTAAAACCAGGGCTACTCAAGAGGCTGCTGGAAATCTCAATCAATCTGGCGACTGCGCTTGTGCGACGATGGATGATCCGGACACGACAGCGGATGATAGCTTCGTGCCGTCGGCGATCGATCTGGAGCACGGAGGTGACCATGATTGTGCGGTGTGTGATCGGCCCAACAATGCCGAACTGTATATGGTCCAATGCGGGCGCTGTAAGCGTTGGTTCCATTTCTCGTGCGCATTTCTCGTGCGAGCATGTTAAGCCGGCTACAGGGGACCAAGTCGATGTGGAAGCGAATGAAGTTGGCTCTCGTAGCATCGCACAAACGGGAACGAAACCAACCGGAACGTCAACTCCATTGATGACCAGCGGTATATCGGAGATTATCGGAGATGATGTTTCCGTTCCTCGTACCAGCGTAATCATCGGAGAAGGTGTGGAGAATGAATTAGATTCCGAGAATAATCAACATCCCACTTCACCAAACAAGCTGATTTCTTCAAAACTATTGCTAGTTAACATGGAACCGTATAGGCGCCTACTGGAGGATTCTAATTCCGCTCCGTTGCAAAGTGGGTCCAATACTGGGGCAATCCCGAAGATCCTTCCAAAGCTTCCGAATCCTCCTCCATACGACGCATGGAGACAGGAAACCAATGAGCGGAGGAAGCTACAGTGTCTTGAGTTACAACGTCTGCATGAAATCGAACTGAAGCGTCACGAGCAGCATGAGCGTGAGCTGGAAGATCGCCTCAAGCGTGTGGAAGAGGAACGTGACGTGGAACGACGGCGGCTGCTGCAGTTGGAAGACGTCTTGCGAAAGCAACGTGATCTAACGCTGAAGCATCAGGAAGAGAACAACCTACAGCGTCAACGTGAAGTGGACCTTGTCAACAAGTTGAAGCAAATAGAACAGCAACATGCGAATGAGAAGAACCAATTACTTACGGTGGAAAATAATTTGCAACATCAGCTTGAAATGAGTCGTCAATTGTACCAGGACCTGAAGACGGCGAGACAACATGAAAGAGATGAAGACCGTCAGCGAATTCGGTCATTGGAGTTAGAAGTGTCCAAATGCCAGGAAACACTTCAACGTCAACAGGAACAGACCTGTTCACATCAAGCGACAGAGCCGCAACAAGTTTCACCAGTGGTTTCGAATCAGTCGATTCCACACGTGAGCACGAATCGTGCTCCTCAGGTAGGGTTTGATGAAATAAATAAACACGTTTCGTTTCTAACACCCTGTCACAACGTTGGTGGTTCGATCAACAGGGTGAACACCCCTCATTTGTTCCCTGTACCCTCGGAATTAGAAACACAGAATCAGTTGCAATACAACTCGTTAGGCAACACTCATGTAGGGTCACAGAATCAGCTACCACTCAATTTCGTAGGGCAGCAAGGTCAGCCTCAGTTCAATCCATTAAGTTCGTATCAAGTAGGTCCGCAGGGTCAACCGCAAATCAATCAGTATCACCCTCCAGGATTCATTCCACCGGTTCAGTTCCCACCAGTACTGTACGGTCCAACGCAGCAACAATTGGCTGCCAGGCAGGTTATTCCGAAAGAACTCCCCGTTTTCTCCGGGGATCCAATAGACTGGCCACTCTTTATTAGTAGCTACAAGCACTCCAGTGAAGCTTGCGGCTATTCAGATTCTGAAAATCTGCTGCGATTGCAACGTTCTCTCAAAGGCACGGCAAAGGAATCGGTCAGTAGTTTTCTTCTTCACCCTTCGACGGTTCCACAAATTATTTCCACGCTACAAATTTTGTATGGAAGGCCAGAGCAAATTGTCCACAACATGGTGAGCAAAGTTCGTGCGACTCCAGCGCCGAAGGCGGAGAGACTCGAAACATTAGTTCAGTTTGGATTAGTCGTTCAAAATTTATGCGGGCATCTAAAGGCAGTCGGAATGGAAAATCATCTATCAAACCCCATCTTGCTGCAGGAGCTCGTCGATAAGCTGCCAGCAGCCATTAGATTTAGCTGGGCACTCTATCAAGAGCATATACCGAACGTTGACTTGAACGCCTTCGGAGAGTACATGGCTAAAGTGACATCCGCTACCAGTGGTGTCACTAACCTATGTATGACAGCAAGGTGTCCGAAAGACGAGAAAACGAAACAGAAGGGAAAGGCGTACATCAACGCGCATGCTGCATACGACCGGAAAAGTGATGGAGTATCCAGTAATCAACCGAAAGGTTTACGTAAGGAGTTACCGGCGAACAGCAGGGGAAAAGAAGGCGATGGAGATAAACGCTGTTCAGCGTGTAAAGCTGGAGATCATATCGTTGCTAGCTGTCCATCGTTCAAGAATCTATCATTGGACGAGCGCTGGAAGGTGGTGAAAGAGAACAAGCTGTGTCGCAGATGTCTCGTGTCACATATTCGATGGCCATGTGAAGGTGAAGCTTGCGGCATCAACGGATGTCAGAAACGACATCACAAACTTCTACATTATGAGCCTGCCCCCGAACAATCCGGGGCAACCACCAACGCTACCGTCACCATTCACAGACAGCCTGTGTCCAAAACTTTATTCAAAATATTGCCGGTAACGTTGTACGGTAAAAATGGTTCCGTTAATACCTACGCCTTTTTGGATGATGGATCATCGGTTACCTTGATAGAGAAGGGAATAGCAGACAAACTTGGAACTGGAGGAAAGCCACAGTCCTTGTGTATTCAGTGGACCAGCGGGATCAACAAAAAGATTGTAAGCACACACTTACCAAAACTAGAAATTTCGGGACTTGGTTCCAGAAAGCGGTACAACGTCACGGAGGTATACACAGTCGAAAACTTGGGGTTACCGGAGCAATCGATGGATTTCGATAAAATGAAAGAGCAGTTCAAGCATCTCCGGCACCTACCAGTCAAAAGTTTCCAAAGGGCCACACCCGGACTGCTAATCGGGTTAAACAACTCTCATCTCTAGCAGCATTAAAGCTTCGTGAAGGAGAGGAACAAGAGCCCATCGCTGCAAAAACCTCGTGTCGGATGGGTAATCTGCGGAAGCCTACGAGGGGGAGATATTCAATTCCAACATCGGCAGATGCACATGTGCGCAGAAGTAGCGGAGGTTGATCTGCACGACTACGTGCGTGAATTCTTCTCTGTAGAAAGCTTAGGAGTTTCGGTAGCACCAAATTTGGAAGGAAGTGATGATCAGAGAGCTCGTCGGATTCTCAAAGAAACGACGGTGAGGACGCCAAGCGGAAGGTTCGAGACTGGGCTCCTGTGGAAACAAGACTCAATCGTTTTCCCAGATAGCAGGTCAATGGCTGAACGTCGACTGAAATGTCCCGAGAAGCGTCTTGAGAAGGATCCAGCTCTTTACGAAGGCGTACGAAAACAAATCGCAGAGTTTGTGGCCAAAGGCTATATCCACGCCGTAACAGAATCGGAAATGGCTGCTTTCGATCCAAACCGTATATGGTACCTTCCTCTTGGAGTAGTCGTAAATCCCAATAAGCCTGGAAAAATAAGGGTGATTTGGGACGCAGCTGCTAAGGTTGATGGGATCTCATTAAACTCGGTGTTGCTGAAAGGCCCTGATTTGCTGACTCCTCAACTTTCTGTTATGTACAAGTTCCGTGAACGTGAAGTGGCTTTTTTCTGGTGATGTCCAGGAAATGTTCCTGCAGCTAGGAATTAGATTCGAGGACCGGAGTGCGCTTTTATTTCTGTTCCGTAACTCGCCGGCTGAACCTATTGTTACGATGGTCTCTGATGTGGCAATCTTCGGGGCTTCCTGTTCTCCAGCGCAGGCCCAGTACGTCAAGAACCTGAATGCAGCAGAACATGAAGTAGAGTATCCAAAAGCAGCGGCGGCAATCAAGAAGAAACACTACGTCGACGATTACTTGGACAGTGTCGATACAGAGGAAGAGGCGATTGAACTGGCTCTGGAAGTGGCGGAAGTTCACCGGAAAGCAGGCTTCCATATTCGCAACTGAGTTTCAAACCGATTCTCGGTTCTAAAAGCTGTCGGAGAAGTGAGCCCGGCTGCAGTGAAGGACCTATCGATGAATAGTCATAGTGGTTTGGAACGTGTTCTAGGTTCATCCTGGGTTACTAGTGAAGATTTTTTCTTCTTTACGATTAATGCGCAAGATGAGCTGAAATCGCTAGTAGGCAGCAACTTCGTGCCAACGAAAAGGACGATGCTGAGCTTCGTCATGAAAATCTACGATCCCCTGGGGTTGATAGGCTCACTAGTTGTGCGATGCCCAATAAAAGTCCCACCGATATGTACATATGTTGTCCTAAACATTAATCACCGCAGGCGTACGGTTAACTGTGTCGACATAACGGCGGGGTAAAAGTCCGACACCGCATAAACCGTTGCTTAGCAACCGTTGGCCCTCGACTTCACTTTGCACCTTCAACGAGCTCGAGGTAAGACGTTCTTGCATTGATACAGCTACGCTGGGTGATTCCCTAATAATATGATATTTAAGAAACGCACAATGGCGATCCTGCCAGGAGTTGCTTAATACAGCAACATCTAAAATCTTGTAACCTGATAAATTATTATCAAGGTTTCAGTAAATTAATCATTGTAAAAAGGGAATCAGCCAGACGCTCGAAAAATAGTTTAAAAAATTAGATCGAGGTTATGTAATTTTTTTTCCTATCAACAAAAAAGTAAAAGTGTTGTAGCGGAACGGGATGTCCGCGGAAGATAGAAAGGTCAAAATGGCCTTTGTATTACAGCGGAACGGGATGTCCGCATAAATTTGACGGAATGGGATATCCGTAGAGTTGTGGCGGAACGGGATGTCCGCATTGTAATGAAAATTTAAGAGAAGTGACTTCAGCATTATGTCGAGATGTTCATAAATTGCTTGTAGTCGAGGAAACTCTGCGTTTCAGCGGAACGGGATGTCCGCAGTGATTTTTCGGAATGGCGAAAACCTGAAGCACCACTGGTCAAGAATCTTCTCGATAATCATCCAAAGCAATCAGAATCACCCTCGCGGGAAGTTCGTGAAAGAAAAGCTCCAGCGTATTTAGAAGATTTCGTTCACTCAATAGACACCGACTAGAACTACGGAACTCCTACCAAAAATAAATAAATTTATATTTCTCTAGTTATGTCTATACTGGGAAACACAAACGCCGGATTTAATTCGTCGTACTCAGAATAGGCAGGTATCGGGTTATTGTGTCTGTTTATCCCGTCTAACGGTAATTTTCACAACACTGATGCGAGAACAGCCATTGAGGAATGAACTTCCACTTAATGATTCTTCTGTGTTGTTTATTTACCTTCTGAAATTCTTTGGTTATTCGTCGAAACGTCAATTTTTTTTGTTATCATCCGATCATCCCTTTTTGCATGCCATTTCGCATCTATTCCATAGAGGGGAATGGACAGCAGCATTCTTCGGTATCGCTCCCAGTGCAAAAACAACATGACAAAAGTGGGTACCCGATAAAAAAAAATCAGGGCGAAATACATCGAGCCGCCATATATTGAGGATCCTTTAATCGAACATAGAATTTTATTTTCAGAAATATTTTGCATCTAACATTTTGTACAAACGAAAACGATCACTTGTAGCAACATATACAAGTTTCGCTTCTGTTCTCATTTTTTTTTGTGAGTAGAGGGAAGATGTGCGATGCCCAATAAAAGTCCCACCGATATGTACATATGTTGTCCTAAACATTAATCACCGCAGGCGTACGGTTAACTGTGTCGACATAACGGCGGGGTAAAAGTCCGACACCGCATAAACCGTTGCTTAGCAACCGTTGGCCCTCGACTTCACTTTGCACCTTCAACGAGCTCGAGGTAAGACGTTCTTGCATTGATACAGCTACGCTGGGTGATTCCCTAATAATATGATATTTAAGAAACGCACACTAGTGATCCAGGGTAAGATCCTTCTTCAGGACGTTTGGAGAGCAAGGCTGGACTGGGACGATCGCATACCCGAGGACCTGTTCGTACGTTGGAAGCAGTGGCTGCAAGTTCTAAAAGAACTCGATAATGTTCGGATTACCCGGTGCTACTTCCCGGGGTATGATCCTGCCTGTTACGACGATTTGGAGCTCCACATATTTGTGGACGGCAGTGAACAAGCTTACTCTGCAGCAGCGTACTTCCGTGTTCGAGATCAAGGACAAATACGATGCGCGCTGGTTTCCTCCAAGACGAAGGTAGCTCCACTACAGTTGACGTCAGTTCCTCGGTTGGAGTTGCAAGCAGCGGTGATCGGAGCTCGCTTGCGCAAAACGATCGAGGATGGTCATTCGGTACGGGTCAAAAGTACGTACTTCTGGAGCGACTCCAGCACCGTAATCTCGTGGATCACGTCGGATACTCGACGATATCGACAATACGTAGCATTCAGAGTCAACGAAATTCTATCTCTGTCAAAAACCGATGAATGGCGATGGCTGGGATCAAAGATAAACGTTGCCGATGAAGCTACGAAGTGGGGTAAAGGTCCGAACTGCAAACCTGACAGCAGATGGATGTGTGGACCCGCCTTTATATACCAGGAGGAGAATGATTGGCCGACGAACAAAGTCACGACGGCGAGTAGAGCCGAAGAAGAGCTGCGTGCGGCATATGTCTGCAGTCACTTCATATCAGTGCCGTTAGTAGACGTGTCACGATTCTCGAAATATGAGCGGTTGTTGCGGAGCATGGCGTATGTGTACCGGTTCGTTGGAAAGCTGTTGCAACGTATCGAAAAACAGCCGAAGAATGGTGAGGTTAATGTCACCAGTGAAGAGTTGCTAAGAGCAGAACGAAGCCTGTGGCGACTAGCACAATCAGAGAGCTATCCGGACGAAATAGCCACACTGAATCAAAATGCACGTGTGGGACCAGAAAAGCAGAAGGCACTAGAGAGAAGCAGTTCGATAGCTACTCTGTCTCCATTACTCGATGAATACGGAATTCTTCGGATGGACAGCCGCATCTCGACTGCAGACTACTTGACATACGACACAAGATACCCTATAATTCTGCCGCGCAAGCATCCGGTAACCAATTTATTGCTAGATTGGTACCACCGCAAATTTCGTCACGGCAATAACGAAACCATTGTCAACGAAGTTCGGCAGAGATTCCGCATTCCTCAGCTCAGAACTCAAGTACGAGCTGCAGAATATCGGTGCCAATGGTGCCGTGTGTATAAAACCAAACCAGAATCGCCAAAAATGGGTCCACATTTATTATGCCGTTTAACGCCGTTCCTACGACCGTTCACGTTTGTAGGAATCGACTATTTTGGCCCCTACTTCGTAACGGTCGGACGAGCCTCAGTCAAGCGCTGGGTTGCGGTCTTTACTTGCCTGACAGTTCGCGCAATACATCTGGAGCTAGTCTACAGTTTGACAACGGATTCGTGCAAGAAGGCTATACGGCGGTTTATCGCTCGCAGAGGAGCGCCGCAAGAAATATATACGGACAACGGAACGAATTTTGTTGGCGCAAGCAGAGAGCTAGAAAGCCAGATACGGGAAATCAGCATCACGATGAGTAGCACCTTCACTGATGCGAACACCAAATGGCGGTTCAATCCCCCTGCTGCTCCCCACATGGGAGGATGTTGGGAACGTATGGTACGATCAGTGAAAACAGCGCTAGGAGAAATGCCTACGTTACGGAAATTGGACGACGAGTCATTCATGACATTGTTGAGTGAAGCAGAACATATGGTCAACTCACGGCCATTAACATATCTACCGCTGGATAATAGAGAAAAAGAGTCGCTGACACCGAATCATTTTCTGCTACTCAACTCTAGCGGATTCCGACAACTGGTGAAAGATCCGGTGGATGCCAAGAAAGCCGTGGGAGAGAGCTGGAACATGATTCAACATATGCTGGACCAGTTCTGGCGTCGATGGATAATGGAATATTTGCCAGTAATCTCGCGGAGGACTAAATGGTTCCAAGACGCCCCAACAGTCAAAGAGAATGCACTGGTTTTGATAGTAGACGAAAGAGTTCGCAATCAGTGGATCCGAGGTCGTGTAATCCGCACATATCCAGGGAAAGATGGAGTGGTACGGCGAGCAGACGTGGAGACATCTGGCGGAATCATGCAGAGGCCCGTCTGTAAACTCGCAGTTCTCATTGTTCATGGAGAAGATGGTGTTGAGGCAGGAGGCCATGAAGGCGATGCAGTCGAAGAAGAGATTGGCAGAGATGGTGACCTCGAATCATGCTCCGAGCTTCACGAGGGGGAGGATGTTGCGGTGAAACATTCCGCTCAAAGACCCCTTGTACAGCCATAAAGTAAATACGGCAGAATAGGTAGACGTAGATAACGTATGGGAGAATTGTCAATAGATAAGAGCAAGAAATCAAAAAATAGAATTGTTATCATTTGATGAAAAGCGTGAATTCGAATCTTTGAGGTGAATTAAATTATATTTCCTGATTATTAGACATACTAAACTTACAGCTGATTTCAGACAAAATCAACTAAAATTTATATTTAATTTGGAAACTGATAGAGAATGTATGATCTATGAATGAGACTAATTGTGAGTAATTTATTGATATAACCTGAATTTTGTACTCAATATTAAAATAAACCTTCCAGCTTTGAGCTAATCTCACCTGAAAAGAAACGAGTAGCTTCAAGGAACTCAGAAAGAAAAGTTCAAACAACAATACTAATGTTCCTTCCCTTCACTGGTGACTGTAAGGACGTGGTCGGACGTGGTCAATAACGATGACTATTTAAAGTTCGAATCACCGGAACTTGCATAATGTGTGTTCTTTGTGAAATGTGCTTTGTGCTGGTTCAGACCATTCATAGAGAGTTACAGAGAGATTTTTTTTTCATTGAAAAATCATTTCGAACACTTCTTGATGAACTTTCAGTTTGAATCTTCAAGAAATACGTTTTTTCACTATTCCAAAAATAACCAATTGAATTTTACATTAACGTTGGAATTTTCATCTTCTTCCCAAAATAATTCATTTGAAATATATAAAAATAATATTTTTACTATATATAATTGAGTCTAAAATTGTATATTATCGATCATATCTATAAATAATTGCGACCTGTAATGAAAAAAATATGTTTTTGACATTTTTAAATACAGATTAGAAATTTGGTCACAAAAAATGAATAACATAGCCAGCAACAAAACGCTTTTTATATCTACTAGACATTATTCCGTTTTACATGCAACTGAATCTACGTAAGTCGGCATTCTTAAATATTAACACTTTACAAAGTAATTATTTCCTCCAATATTACGAGAATTTTGATTCCGGGAATCGTGTTGTATGTCTTCAGGGAAAGCGATTGATGATTGGCCCAAGCGTTTACGACTTTGCGTGAGGGAGAGAAGGAACTGTTTCAAATAATTTAGCCAACAATGTTAATTGTACATACGTTTATACCAACAATGAACATTTTAGCTTTCAATCTCATTTTGTTGATATTATTCGATGCAAATCGTACTTCGGCTTCTACAGTGGAAGCCTGCAGAGAGAGCATCAGGATAGACAAAATGCAAAATCCCAGTTCACATTACGTTTTCAGGCAGGATTTGGAGCATGATTTAACAACGCTTAGATCTGAAGGACACCCTGAAGTATAGTTTTGTTTGGAGGGTTTTTGTTGTGTGCTTTTTGCAGTTGAAGACAGCGATGGAATACAATTCACACAGAAGTGAACAAGAAATAGACAAAAAACATCATGCATAAGTTCGAACTGAGGCCAGGAAACACGTGATTAAAGAATTATAAATTTTCAAGACATCCGGCGTATGCCGTTTGTTTTATGTGTATGTCCACAAATTAGATCAGACAACAGCTAGAATTATGACGACGCCAGTAGAACTCTTTTAGTCGAGTGTATAACTACCAACGTTTCCCCCTCTCGAAATTAGCCGCGATCTATTGAATGGGCGGCCATATAAGAAAGAAATGGTTAATTAAACGATGTGGAGAACAATTGCCTCGGAGATCTCCACCCCACGCTCCGTGGTTTAAGAGGCTGAGTTATTATAATTATCGGTAAATCAATCATAAAGAAACCAATTGTGCCCTTACTTCGTCAGTATTTTTATGAAGGTCTTCTTGTTGCGTGATAGTGATGAAAGTTAACTTGTTTAATTTCTCCCTTCTGTTTGATTTTCTTAATGTGTTTCAATTTGAAGAACCCCTGCTGGTATCGTAACGATAAGCAGCCATAGCAACACCTCACGGGATTCATGTTGTGAAGTTCGAATTATATACGGTTTGTCACTACCTGTATTCCAAGTTGGCACGTGCTCACAAGAGGTGCTAATCGAAAATTGATTCGCTACGGTAGTTTTCGCAACAGGAAGCAAGGTTCAATATACATGTTCCTGTGGAGATAGTCTCAAACAACTGGGTGTATCAAAAATCAATTTCCTGTCACTCACCTCAGGGTAAAAACTAAAACTTCGCTGTAGACAGGATTCGAACCTGTGCGGGTAGAACCCAATGGAATTCAAGTCCACACCACAGCACTACGAAGGCTAAAGCTAAACATTGTTCCAGGAGCCAAGTGATTTGAATTGTTTGATTTGACAAAAACAGCATGATTTATAATATACCTTTTCAAGTACTGATAACGACTTGTTGTTTATTAAAAACAAGACTATTCGCTAATTTACACAGTATGAAGATTTTATCGTATTTTACAATTCTAAATTTTACAGTTTTCGGAGGATCTCTGTCTTCAAAACATTCCTTTGGTGTTGGCCAAGCATTAGTTTTACTATTTCGAACAGTATATAAATCTATATATAGATTAAATGTTCACTTATACGTCAACGTTTATATGGCACTTCTCAATAGGGATGATGAGATTTTGATTACTCATAGCGTTCAGCATTCTGTAAATCTGAAATTGGCACTCATTTATTTTCAGTTAAGTCCACCTTTTTGTCTTGAATAATTTGACGCTTCCACAACGGTTGAAAAATTTTCAAATTTTCCACAAATAAATGAAGATTTGTCGTTATTTTGGCTTTTTTTTTTAATTTTCTAAAACCTCTACGTAAAGGCTGATTTAGACGATGCCAGTCAGCGCTCTAGTTGAAGTATCCAGTGAATAGAGAACAGACACTCTGTTCAAGTTAGAGGCCAATTACTTGTTCGATACTGGTACAAGTAACTTGAACAGAGTGTCTGTTCTCTGTTCACTGGATACTTCAACTAGAGTGCTGATTGGCATCGTCTAAATCAGCCTTAACAATTAAAGTAATTCATTTTTACATGCTGAAAAAAAAATCAGCCAGATCGGTCCACTAGATTCTGAGAAAAACGTACCACCAGTTTTAGAGAGAACATCCACGCGCCCGGTTGCCAACAGCAAAATTATCAAAATCATACCTTAACCAATCACCAAAATGTCACGACATCCAATTTCGATTCAATATCCGGAAAAAATGACGAAAATCCTTTATTTTTCGACCTTCCAGAGTGTTGTACATGTTTAGTACATCCTTAAACTTTAAACTCCTTGACATTTCTGTGTTATATTTCTATTTGAAACTAGCTGTCCCGACGAACTTCGTCCCGCCCAAAATAGATTTTTTGATTTGAATACTTTCAAACATCCACGTTTTCTTACTAAGTGAACGTTAGTGAGTCCAATCACTGAACTCTTCATTGATTGATTACCCTTTGACCCTTTACAATTTCCTTTTACTATAAATTGTCTAGTACTTATACAAAAATTCGTCCTTATAATATAAAATTATTTTCAGACACAATTCTCCTTTAAGATTCTTCAAGCATTTGGAAGAGAATATATACAAACCAAAAAAAGCTAAAATCGGACCATTCCTTCCTCGGGTTTAGGTCACACCAACACATTTGGCCTTTCATTTTTGTTTATATAGATAGAAGATATAGGGAATGCGTTATTCCGTCTGAAAATCCTGAAAATTCTGAAAATTTTCCGATTTTTCTCTCCACTATATTGATCTACGGGAAGCGACGAATACAACAAAACACAGGAGGCTAAAATCGGACCATCCCTTCTTCGGGTATTCCGCTTACCAACAGATTTTGCCTTACATTTTTATTTATATAGATAACATCACTCCTATTGGAAAATTCTATATTTCCATATACAAATGGTAAAAAAATTAATCCATGAAGTACTGTCGCAGCACGCATAAAATTTATTATTAACTAGCTAACCCGGCAAACTTCGTCCCGCCCATTTACTTGATTAATTCTCGAGTAATGCAGAAATTTGAATTTTATTTGTATGGCAGCCACCCCTAAGAGAGGGGGGAGGGGTATCTAACCACCATAGAAACATTCATTGCACCCTAAAGTTTCCATATGCCTAATTTGGTTTAATTTGGTTGATTAATTCTCCAGTAATGCAGAAATTTGTGTTTCATTTGTATGGCAGCCCCCCCCCCCTTTGAGTGGGGGAAGGACTGTCTAACCATCATAGAAACATTTATTGCACCCTAAAACTTTCACATGTCAACTTTGGTTTCGTTTGATTGATTAATTTCCGAGTAATGCAAAAAATTGTGTTTCATTTGTATGGCAGCCCCCTCTAAGAGAGGGGGAAGGAGTATCTTATCACCATAGAAACATTTATTGCATCATAAAACCTCCACATGCCAAATTTGGTTTCATTTGCTTGATTAATTCTCGAGTAATGCAGACATTTGTGTTTCATTTGTATGGCAGCCCCCCCTTTGAGTGGGGGAAGAACTGTCTAACCATCATAGAAACATTTATTGCATCCTAAAACTTTCACATGCCAACTTTGGTTTCGTTTGCTTGGTTAATTTCCGAGTAATGCAGAAATTTGTGTTTCATTTGTATGGCAGCCCCCCCTTAGAGAGGGGGAGGGGTCTCAAAATATCACGAAAACCTTCCCCGGCCCCAAAAACCCCTACATACTAATTTTCATGTCGATCGGTTCAGTAGTTTCCGAGTCTATAAGAATCAGACAGACAGACAGACAGACATCACTCCATTTTTATATATATATATAGATTCCATAAAACTGTCGTTCACACGCCGAAATAGCTCAGTTGGGAGAGCGTTAGACTGAAGATCTAAATGTCCCCGGTTCAATCCCGGGTTTCGGCAGAATCTAAGTTTTCTTTTACGTCCCAAGCTAAGTGTATAATAGTACACAGGTTTAAAAAAAGTTCCCCAAATTTGACCCAATTTTTGATGATGATAGAACTCTTAAAAAAAAAAAGTATATTTATGTCGGATAGGATCGGGTAGGAACTGAACCCTAGTCGCTCGTGTTCTACCTTATTACTGAGTCGCCCATGCTGCTTACCGCTTCAATGATATTGGTATTCGAACTAGCAAAATTTTATTCATTTTCCGCGCTCAAAATTTTGCATATTGAAATACGCAGCCACATATTTTTTGGCGTGAATAAAACGAAATCGTCTTCCGATTTTTTTTTTGGAAGGGGATACATTGATTCAGCCATTGAAGCGCTCTGCAATTCGTTCTTTGACACTACACTACAGAGAGTGGTGTGATGGGCTTTAATTTGGTGGCCAAAACAATCATGTAACCCAAATATGTATTTTTGAAAGAAAAATAATGAGAACCCATGAAAACACTAACTTTTATGTTTCTTAGATCAGGGTTTCTCAAAGTAGTCAATTTCGACCCCTTTGGGTCGATTTTGATTTCCCAGGTGTCGACATATACGAAAACTGATTTTGGTGGGTGACCAGGTCTAAAAACCGACCCCTATTCATTAACACAAGTACTGATTTGAAATTTTCAAGATGCTGAATAGGTTATTTATATTACGTCAACTTGTTATAAAAATGACTAATATTTTAGTAAGAAGTATTATTGTTGTAATTTGTATTAATAATTATCAATTACACTTGATATTTACTGAATTTTATGTCTATTCATTAATGAGAAAATTATGTCAAGTTTACTCACCTAATAAACCGCAATGTTTTTGAATTGGTTTTTTGTGTGAATAAGATTGAATTTTCACTTCATTCTGGAGAAAGGATCTCTTGCCCAGAATAGTTAGAGTATCCCTGACTTTGTTGGAATTCAATTACATTAATTGTGATATTTTACAACTAAATTTATACCAAATTTTGTCATCTTTCAAATGAAAGCGACAGAATCGTTCTAAGTAGCGTATTTTTTGAATCAGAGTCAGCTTAAGGAAAACAGTTTGGTCCTAAGAAAAGTTCTATAACTTTGTCGTAGCTGAGATTTGACCGTAGACATAAAACAATTTTTTCATCAAATATGACCCCCTCAAAATATTTGCTCAGATATATCATAACACGCTGTATTTCGACAGTTTCTTATCGGAACACGAGTGCCTTGAATTTTAGAAAATTTTAAAGTTAGATTTTAGCTTTAAGAAAGGCTGTTGGCTGCTCGCAGGCTGGAGCGAGACTAGAATAGAAATCGTAATTGAAATCACTTTGATACGGAGGTTGGGTTTCATTTTTTCATTTTTTTTTCTTTTTGCACACACCTTAAGTTTAATTGTCTTCTTTCAAATGTGTGTATAATGGTGTCGATTGCTCATGAGCTACCCACAATTGGAGCCATTCGTATACTTTGCTGGGTCTCAAACATAGAATTTTCAGCGCTTGGAATAAAAATATGGATAGGCTTATAAGCGGGTTCGATTCCCGGCCGATGCAATTGTCTTTCCACATTGAGAATTATTTAGTTTGTTTCAAATTCATGTTAATTTTCCGCGTTAAAGAGATAGGCAAACGGTTCTCAAGCCATTTTATATTTTGATTAAAATAAAGGTTGATATATTATCATACAAATTTTATATCAATCGGCATTTATCTTACTTGTGCAGAGAAGTTATCGAATAATGTGTCAATATTTTAGAAGAACTTTCTTCGAATTTGTCAGTAACATATTTTTCAGGTCCTTAAATAAATCATTAACTTTGTTTAGAATTATTTTACAATGGGTTGAGCAGAACATTGTAGAATAAACTCGGTCAATTTGAACTGAGGACGATCGAAGTTTGATAACAAAAGATTAATATCACAAACAATTTGCCGAAACCCGGGATTGAACCGGGGACATTTAGATCTTCAGTCTAACGCTCTCCCAACTGAGCTATTTCGGCTGACTGACAGAGGAGCATTTACACCTTTTGTACGATTAGGATTATTGTGGACCAAGGCAGAGGAACGGGAGATAAAATAACTCTGTGAAGGCACTGTGAGAGAGAGTAAGTATTGCAATTTACGCTCCGATGGGAAATTTTTGACACGGACCAGTGCGTAAAAGCGGAGTGATTTCTACCACATAGCCTCGATCCATCCAGCGAGCAGTTAGCATGGTGATATTAAACGCATCATTTTTGATTGAGCGAAAGCCATTCGGAGGGTCGATAGTGCGATGTGAATGAAATTGCGGTGTGATTTTATTCGCAACTTCAAATACAACGATGGAATTCGATGAAATACAAATACAAAACGTTGGTTTTTATATCGTGTATTTTTGCACCAAAAGCACATATTGTCATTGTTTTTATGCGTTGCCAAAAGTTGATTGAAGTTATTGTAAAAATGATGGAAAATTTTGGAATGATGGAAAAATTTTCATTTTGTTCAGTTCCCTAGTATATCATTTCCTATATTGTTCTAGAATGTATTGAAATATCAGAAAAAATATCATTGAAAAATTTAATGAAATAATATCCGAGATGATAAACTAGCGAACTGAACTGATTTCGTAGTCCAACGAAAATGTGTAAAAATTTGAAGAACAATTGTTTTTTTTACATCTCGATATATTTTATCTCGGTTAGGTTAAGGATGGTAATATTTATATAGGTTTTAATATAAAGTTTTTCAGGATTTAATATATACATTTTCACGAGATTGTCCATGCACCACTAGCTGTCTTATATTAGGTAATTACGGCAGTATCCTTCTGAAAATAAGAGAGTTACTTAGTTCTGGGAGCTGCAAACTTTTGTTATTGATTTAAATTGTTGAGACAGTACAGAAAATGAATATTTTTTAATGAGTTCGTTTCCATTTAATGTTACATTATGTTTTAATCATATAGTTGGCTTTCGAGCTATGATTTTTTGAATAAAGAGTTAATGATACACTCCTAAAAATCAGTCACTTTCAAAATTTGTCATGTGATAGTGAAAACTTTTAATTCATGCGACTTCTAGCGGTGAAAATTGGGTTAGAATCGGCTGTTTTCCGACTAATTGAGCGTGAAATTTCACTAAACTTATCCATTCGCCGAAATAGCTCAGTTGGGAGAGCGTTAGACTGAAGATCTAAATGTCCCCGGTTCAATCCCGGGTTTCGGCAAATTGTTTGTGATTTTAGTTTTTTGTTATCAAATTTCGATCGCCCTCAGTTCAAGTTGACCACCGAATTTATTATATAATGTTCTATTCAAGCCATCATCCCGGGTTATGAAATAATTTTAACGAAGTTAATGATTTAGGCGCTAAAATATATGTTTATGACAAATTCGTAAAAAGTTCTTCTGAATATTGATACATTATTCAAAATGCAATGATAACTTCTCTACACGAGTAAGATTGAAATCATAAAATTTTGTATAATAATATATCAACCCTTATTTTAACCCTCCTATACTTGCGCATTTTACTATTAAAACTGAATGACGTTGAAAAAAAATATTTTCTGGATTTTTTCGTTCAACTATATCTTTTTCTTCAAATTAATACCAACGCGCGAGTGCAGGAGAGTTAACAAAAATTTAAAATGGCTTGAAAACCGTTTACCTGTCTCTTTTGTCTTTGGAAAGTTAATACGAATATGTAACAAACTATCCATTTTTCATTGTATAAAAAAGACCATTGCATCGGCCGGGAATCGAACCCGGGCCGCCCGCGTGGCAGGCGAGCATTCTACCACTGAACCACCGATGCTTATTATCCTATTTATTTATGTTCCAAGCGGTTAATTTTCGATATTTGAGATCGAGCAAAGAGCGAAAAAAAGCATGAATTGCTCCAATTGTGGGTAACTCATGAGCAACTCTACTTATCGACGCCACTGTACACACATATGAGAGACAATGATATGTTCTGTATGATATTTTCATATTTCCTTAATGGCGCCTTTGTAGCAAAAAAAAAAAACAGTCGGTTGCTACTGTGCGAATTGAACGCTCAAAATGGTTTGCTTCGGAATGCATTCTCAGGATATGCACAAAACATGCTCAGTGCAGATCTTGCCCTGACACACAGAAACTATATAATACTCTCTAGAAAAGAGATTTCAATTACGATTTCCATTCTAATCCCGCTCCAGCCTGTGAACAGTTAACAGCCTTTATTAAGGCTAAGATCTAACTTTAATTGTTTGACGTAGAACTACGTCTTTCATTAAGGGTGCCAAATCAGAAAACAGGTCACGTTTTTATGAAATAAAGTTAACGTTAATAACTATTTTTGCCGCGAACGGATTTTAGCGATTTACATACTAAACGAATCGGAAATTCCTTAAGATTTGTTTAATATACTATACATTAAAATCCCCTGGTTTGTAAATGATTAAAATTCATGAAAACTTTAAGCGTTTCCATTTTCCCATACATTTGTTCTGTTCATTTGTGTGCTTTCCCGAACACAGCTGTCAATAACGAGCAACTTATCGGCGACCAACGGAGGGGAAATCGTAGGATTTGAAGTCTCCGTGAACAAAGGAAAAGTAGAAGAATGAAAGGGAATACATGCCTAGAGTATAAATAGTGGATCTCGCTGAGGCAAACCTTCATTCGGCATCGGACTGTTGAGCAATCCAGTTCACTTCGCTTTCGCTGCGCTTCGATCTAAGATTGGACCTCACCAGTGGTAATCCAACTTGGATATCGTCGTTCGGTTTTTCTGTTCGTTTTTCGCGTTATTCGTATCATGTGTTTTTCTTTCCGCGTCATAAATTGGACGCTTCGCGTAGTGTGTGATGAGCAAGAAGAAGAGCCGTTACTCAGGCAGCAACCAAAATCAAGATCCCCCCGCTGGTGGTGAAGGCGGTCGCTCTTGACAAACTCATCAGCGAATTCCATCGATGCGAATTGTTACAGCAGAGTACAAGCTGTGTGGCATAATTAAGCCTTTTTCCAAGCAGCTAACATTGTTTGTTTTCCGTCATCATAAGGGCTTCGTTGGTGCCTTCGAGAATGCATCAATGCATTAAACTGACGTTATGGCAAAGCAGGCGTAAAGGTTGTGCGCCAGAAATTTTTTTTGGGGAATACCAAGCATCTTGAATGTCTTACTGGAATGTTATAAGTTATTTGGGTTCACGTGCCAGTCGCAAAACTGCCTTCAACTAGGATTGCATTTGCGCTAATATTGACCATACTAATATTGTCATACATACTGGCATTGCTACTGTTTTCGAGGTTGTTATTAGCAAACAGAGTTTATTTCGCTTGTTTAGTCACCAAGAAAGTAAATATCCTTCTGGAATTTTGTATGTGATTAGGTTTCGCTTGCCAGTAGCAAAACTTCCTCCACTAAGGGTGACAACTGCGCTTCTCTCGAGGATGAGAGAGTAATGCAACTTTTTTCGAGGCCAGTAATATTAATAGAAGAGTTTCTTTTGAGAATAGCGCAAAATGATGAGAAGTGTTTATATTCCTAGTAGTTTCAAGCCACCAATGTATGGCTCTGTATGCATGCTATGGCGAACGCTTGCTTGGCGCTTGGTTTACGTTGTACGAATGATGCCTAGAGGTGCGATTCCTTTGAGGCAATACTAAACAACATGTAGCAGGATATTTGGTACTTGCAAGTGTTGTCATTGTTGTTGTTTCCATGCGGTGCCAAAGATATATTAATGAAGTTATGAGATGTGGAATAATGATGCTGGTGCAACATGTATATAATCGACTGTAGCCGAGTCTATGTCAGTCGCGAAAAAGGCCACCGGAATAACGTTCGAGGTAAGTTTTCAATGCATTGACATGAAATAAATTGCAACATACGATCAGCTAATATATTGTTTTGCGAGGGCAAGAATGATTCATCAATCAATTATCGTCAACTGATTCTACAATGAAAAAACTATTTCAGAGATTATTCTACTAAGCAGTTGTTTTTAAAATTTCACAGCATTATAAATAATATCCGAAGGTATAAATAAGCGACTTATATAAAATAACAGCGTAGTTCTACGTCAACAATGCGGTCGTATATTGGACACAACCTCCTATAACTTTTTAAATTTGTTTTTTTTTCACAGAATCTTTTGGAAAAGTTCATGAAAATTGTGATTCATATCCTATATATAAAAGAATTATTTTTTTAATGCCGAAACCCGGGATTGAACAGGTGACATTGAGATCTTCAGTCTAAAAGCAGAAGCAGAAAAGCAGAAGATACATATTCGATACTTAACCTCTGTAGAAAAGAGATTTCAATTACGATTTCCATTCTACACCCAAAGTTAATTTTTAGCACATGTTATGACATCCCGATTCATTACATTAAATGAGCCGAAAAATAACAGAAAATGCTCTACTCCCCAATACGTGTATATAATTTGTATGATATATATGCTAGAGCCAATATGCGCCAATATGAGCGAGAGAAACAGGAGACACGTTGAAATGAAAGCATATAAAAGTTTTCCTTATAGTTTGCCAAATACACGACCCAGACAGAGAAAGATATCTATTCTCGTTTATGTTCTTCTTTTTCCTCTTAGAAAACATTTTCCAACTTCATTTCATGATGAGGTGTGATATTATCACACTTTTATACAACAGCACTAGTAGCTGTAAGCATAGCGTGGTCGTGTGAAATTGCTTTGCATTCCTGTCGGCCTGGTTTGATCCCCATTGACGTCGTATGGATTTTTTTGGCACGATCCCAAATGAAGTGAAAAAAGGAAAAAGAAAGAGATTTCTGCTCACATACATACAAACCTTTTTTAAGCTTTTAAAACAGCTCATTATTTGCGCATTTGACCCTCCAGCAAACGAAAATGCATTATTTCTGCCAAAATTGAAATATTTTCAGCTCTAGGAGCTAGCGCTAGTAGGAGGTTTGGGTGTAATCTCGCTCCAGCCTGCGAGCAGCCAACAGCCTTTATCAAAACTAAGATCTAACTTTAGGATTTTCAAATTTTGAATCTTCTGGAAAAGTTTATGAAAATTGTGATTCATATCCTATAAATAAAATATTTTTTTAATGCCGAAACCCGGGATTGAACCGTGGACATTTAGATCTTCAGTCTAACGCTCTCCCAACTGAGCTATTTCGGCTAATACATGTAAACGTATTGTGGCATCGGAAGGGGCTGCCAAACTCATGTACGAAGAACAAATTCAGAAGATAGTGCTCTACGGGGACACTGCATGAAAAGTTCTGGAAGAACACTCGCAACCTCAAGTGTTTTCGAACGTGGTGTGTTCGGAACAATCGTTTTAGTGGTTTACAGGAAAATGGAGCACGGAGATGGAGGATGCACCATGAACCAACTGAATTCTACGGCGAATCCAGCATTCAGGTATTCGTGAAGACGATGGGTGGGACATGTTGCAAGAATGTTAATGTTCGCGTCGGATCCGTTGGAGACGCGAGTGAAAGAAGTCCAATGAGCGAGGTGGGGTTGGATCGGGTATAACCGGGTTAAGCAAGAATTGTCGAAGCAAGAGGTTGAGTACTTGCATCCATGTTTATTTGCGTAATCATGTTCTGAAAGAAAATCTACCCTCTTCATGAGATGTAGGTATATTATACGAAAAAATGAAACTTGTAAGAACTTTGTAAATTATGTGATAGTCCCCATTGTCGTTTGTGATAGGTCAACAGGTTTTCAGCGCGCATCGGTGGTTCAGTGGTAGAATGCTCGCCTGCCACGCGGGCGGCCCGGGTTCGATTCCCGGCCGATGCAAAATCTTTTTTGACGTAAGGCGCGACATCTATCTTCAAGAGTTTTACGTAAGAGGACATGTTGTCACGTTTTTATGAAATAATTTTAGCACTATTAACTCTTTTTGCTGTGAACGGATTTTGATGATTTCCATATTAATGAATCGTGATGTCTCAAAGATTTGTTTGATGTGCTATACATAAGTTTCCGCCGTCCGTAAATAGTTGATATTGGCGGAATTTTTAAGCATTGCTATATTTCTATGCTTTTTGTGTTCTTCTCACATAACGATAACCTAACGTAGCGACGAGACCCATTTCTCGCATACCATTATCACTTCGAAGTAAACCTTAGCTATGTTTTGTGCACAGTTTCGTCGACAACGGATGAGTTTACGAAATAAAATAAAAAAAAATACTAGATTTTTGTAAAAACATGGAACATCTGGAGTAGTCTTACTAAAATTTTAATCTTTGCTAGCATATTCCAGCATTTATTTTTACTCCATGAAAGCGCTTTAAATGTTTGGGTGTTTTATACAAATCAAAACCATAGAAGAAGACGAGGTGGCCGAGAGGTTAAGGCGTTGGACTGCTAATCCAATGTGCTCTGCACGCGTGGGTTCGAATCCCATCCTCGTCGGGAACTATTTTGCCATCGCGATATCTTTTCACTGTTTTTTGAGAGAGGTGGGCTCTCCTGTCAACTATTCAATGTACAGGAAAACCTGTTTTTGTGCGAGGGATAGGGCCCGCACAATAAGAAAAAACATATAAAATTCGTACTAAACTTCACCAGTAGCTTTGAAAAATAGTTTCCGTTACACAATCTGAAAAAAGTGATCTGGCGTAGTGGCAATATCCATACCTTTCACGCTAAGGGGTCATGGGTTCAATTCTCATTCCCGACATTCTTCCAAAATTGGAAGTTACAATGACGAACCAGCCAAAAGTGTTGAAAGCCACTATAATAACACAGGAAAAAAATTCAATTCATTCTTATACAAATATATATATATATATATATATATATATATATATATATATATATATATATATATATATATTTATTTTTTTTTATTTTTTTTATATTGAGCTATACCTCCGCAAATGGCGTTGTTGCTGCAGGGGCACTTTTACTGACGACCCTATCTACAACTAGAAGCACGTCTACCAACAACGCCAAGCAGATACATACCGTCAAACTCCAATGAACAATAGAAGGTTTAGCAAGTGCTCAGAAGAGAAGAACGTGTTCTATTAAATTTATTGAATTTCCCTTTGATTACTATTATAAATAGTTTGTTTTCTCACTAAAAGTCAAGTACACTTAGGTTTGTACACCAAAAGAGGGACTAGTACTAGTGCTGGTTAGAATAATGAATTGATTTATTCTTGAAGTATATTATATTTTCTATAATTACTCAGCGAACCACTGTTACCGTTAGGGTTATATTCAACGCGTGTCCATTGTATAAGATATACAGGCACACTGTAATGTAAGTGTTATTCTTATTCCATATTTTGTAAAACTAATTCAGGTATTTTTAGTTTGAAGCTGATTATTGAATAAATCACGACTATCGGAAGAAAAGTGTGTTTTCCTTGACCTACACGAACAGGCGTTTTATTCATGAATTTTATTTTTATATATTTCTTTTATTTGGCCGAAACTTTGCAGACGCATTTTCTATGACCAAAAAGGAGAATTTGCATCATCGGTATACCATTTTGACTATAGCCTTATTTTTGAGAATGGCCTAGATAAAAATTGCTTGGAAATTTTCAAAAAAATATAACTCAGAACGGTTGGTCCGATTAATTGGGTGTCTTCCGAAATGTTTTGGGTTACTATTGGGGCTATATGGAGAAAATATGCACTGTTGAAAAAAACAATTTTTTTTTTTAAATTTTATTTCGAAAATAACACTCAAAACTCAATTTTCTCAAAAAACGTGTTTTTGACTTTTATATATATATATACAGTAGAACCCAGATTATCTGCGAGCGAATGATCCGCGGTACGCATTTATTTTGATCCGCGGTATGGATTATCCGCTGGTGCGAGTTCTATAGTAATTCTATAGAACTATCTAAAATTTGTCAGCTCTTGATCTTTTGTTTTGGTCATGGCTTTCACATTCTTTGTCCTCAGGTATGCACGACCTTACAGATGGATAGTTGAGTGATTGATAACACATGCTGAAATATCTTTCTATTGCGTTTGCACTTCATTTTTAGTCCTCTATTGCGTTATCCGGGATTTTTGTCATCCGTTGCCAGAATTTTCCGCGGATAAGTTCTACTGTGTATCAAATATTGCAGCGAACAACTAATGAAGTTTATTGCACAGTGCACCAAAATGGAGTAACAATGGACAAAACATTATAATTTTTAAAAAGAAGTTGGATTTTTGAAATTGTTTAAATGTTTCTTATAAGGTAAATGATTTTGGTTTGTCCAGTCGAAAATATGATCATGGTTTGCCCACTTTTTTGAATGCTCTAATTCAGCGCTCCTGTGTCAAATAAGGTATTCGAATGTTTCAAAACATATAAATAAAATTGTCTTTTTCACGATTTCCAGTAGGTTTATAGTATATTTTTACGGAATCACATGTTTTAAAGGATTATAAAATACACCTTCTATTTGTGTCAATGCGCCCCTCATTTGAGCTAACTTTTAATCGATCACCAGATGAATATTACGCACGTATTCAGACCTTTTCTGGATTATAACACTTACAAATATTATAAACATCATGCTTGCACATCATTTGTATCAGATTTACATAGCTAAACCATTAAATTAACGCATTTTGATGAACTCAATTCTGATCATGAGTTGTCCAATTCAATTATGTTAATTTGTCCACATGATTTCTATGGCAACCGCTTGGCGCGCTGCAGTTTGGTGTCCTTCGCGGGTAACAGAAATAAAGTTTCTCTGGGTTGAGTGTGTTGAGGGAATATTCCCCAAGAAAAGGCAATAATCTGAAGAAAGCCTAAATTATGAATGGATCAATATGATGACAATAAACTCAAGCAATGATAAATGCAACTTCTACTTGTGAATTCGAATGTTTTCATTCAAAAATGGTGATTTCCAAAACCGGACAAACCATGATCATTTTTTGGGCAAACCATGATCATAATTCCTCTTTGAAGAAAATCGTTAAAAAACATAAAAACTTGAATAATTTCAACACCTCATAGTAGTATTAGCAACTGGAGACTTGAAGCTTTTCAACAAACCCAAACTCGTATTGATTATGTGTGGTTTTCATGAAGAAAAATCGATTTGCATTTACTAGTAGCGTAAAAACACCTCAAATCGAACAAACCAAGATCATTTATCCTAATTGTTTTTAGACCTGATTTTATACGCATAATTTGCGACAAAATTTTGGTAAATAATGCCGTTTCAGAGATACAGTGATTTTAAAATAAAATTTACTGAAAATCAACTTTTGATCGTTTTTGAAGTTATTTAGAGCCTTTTTTTTTAATCTAGAAGTATTTTTTTCTAAAAGAGTACATAATTTTCGAATTAAACGCTTGAATGAATTAAGTGATGTGGTTAATTTTTACGGTATAAGGTTGTGTAAAAAAAGACACCATAACAAATCTTATTTTATTTTATTTTCTAGAAGAATTTTCTCAAAAAACAATCTCTTGAAGATTGTATTGTTTTGGATGTTGTAGCGCATAACAAATATTATTTATTGCAAAATGCATCAATATGGAAAAAATAGTGGACAAAAAAATGTTATGTCTATGAAAAAATAAAATCACGAAAAAAAGCAATCAATTCGTGAAATATAGTTAAATCGATTTAAGATAATGAAATATGTTCAGATCGAAAATAATAACTTGATGAGTAGAGGACTCTGAAATAATAGGATTTGGTAGAATGTATGTTTCGTTACACAACCTTATAAGTAACCACATCACTTAATTCATTCAAGCATTGCATTCGAAAATTATCTACTCTCTTAGGAAAATTTACTTCTAGGTTGAAAAGACTCGAAAAACATTCGAAAACGATCAAAAGTTGAGGATTTTTAGTAAACTTTATTTTAAAATCACTGTATTTCAGAAACGGTAGCATTTAGTAAAATTTTGCCGCATACCTTTTTGACTGCAAATTATGCCTACTTTCATAAAATCGGGTCTAAAAATAATAATAAGAAACATTTCTACAATTTTCAAAAATTAAACTTCTTTTTGAAAATTAATTTATTTTGTCATTATTTCTCTGTTGTACCAAACACTGTGCAATAAACTTCATTAGTTGTCCGCTGGAATATATATTATATATATATATATATATATATATATATATATATATATATATATATAAATGTTTTTTTTTAAAACACCTTTTTTGAGAAAATTGGGTAAGTGTTTAAGTGTTTTTTTTGTTTAGGCCCTTCTCAAAGGTAAGGCTAGAGACAAAATGATGAACTGATGACGCAAATTGTCCTTTTTGGTCATAAAGAATGCGTCTGCAAAACTTGAGTCAAACTCTAAAAAATCTTAAAAAATCGAAATTTGAATTCAAATGGAATCGATTGATTCTGAAAAAGACGGGTGGGTAATGTCGGGGACATAACCGGAGTGACGTAGGACTATACAAAGGGGACAGCTTTTGTTAAATATATATTTTAAATTTATTGTTTTATTTTCTTCTCCTATGTGAATACCTACCTATCTACCTGAAAAATGGATTAGTTTACTGTTTACTCTTTATGAACATGTTGATGGTTCTGAAAAGAACCTTTGGTGTTGTGTTTTTGTTATCACTCGATATTCCTATCTTGTTCGGTTAAACCTTCCTGTTTAGCTATTGCGTTTGTCACTCGCCACAGCTTTCACAGTTGGAAAATTTCTTCCCATCCAGCTTTGTGACATGTTGTACAGTAAATTACATTCAATGCGACGTGCCGAAGCGCCACTCAGTGTCGCATTGGAGGCGATTTTAACCTGTAATTGAACATTTGCGATGACAGTGGTATAGTGTCGACTTTCAATGTGGGGTCATAATTTGGATCTCTATGTTTACAAAAATGTCCAACTAAATAAGTCGCATTACATGTCCGTCCAATTAGCTAAATGTCGAACGAATAGTAAATTACTGTACTTTCAATAATCAGGAAAGTCCCCCACTATCAATAAGCTCAGAACAACTGCCAAATTCACATACTCATCATATCCTGGCGAACAAATTATGAAAAAATCAATTTGTGTTTTATTATTATTTTGGATATTGTTTTAGAAAGTATTGAACTGTATTTCCTAAACTCTTTTTTGGAAGGTTTAATGGCCCTGAAAAGCGCCTTGTTTTATGGAATGGTTCCAATTTAGAAAACTTAGTACTCGTGGTTTTGAAAAAAAAACCATTTCGAACGCCCTTGATGCTGCCTTGTTCTGGATTTGCCACCAAAGCAGTTTGTATAAAGAACAAACTTTTTTCTTCTGCTACCTGATGCCGTTTTGCGATTGCGTTTGCCACTCGCCACTCGCTGCAACTGCCTGTTGTCTTGATGTCCACCGAACCGAATGTGTTCTGTTCCGAATGCGGGTTTTCTTATCGTCGCGAGCAGCTTTACCAGCCAACTCGATCACTTCGGCGGCCGAAACTATATAACGCCGACTAGGTGGACTGGTGCACTGATACTAACGCGCTCGGCCTAGCTACCCTTGCGGGGAACTTCAGATCAACACGGTTCCTCCTTTACCATGTCCAGACATGGCTGCTTGGGTTGGTTTGTTGATGTGTTGTGATGCGAACCGATGTGGTGTACGGTTTGAATGAGAATGATCGTTACGGCAGCGGAGCGGGGATTTTTAAGCTGACTGGCTGGCTCGAGAATTACGCATGTGTGAGACTGCGACCAATGTGTCGTTCATATTTTTTCTTTTTCCTTTCCAATCGTGCTTCATTCTATTTCGCTGCTGCTCTGGTTGCCCGTTTTGGTCGGTACGATTTGAGGAGCACAAAATGGACCAATCAAAAATGGGCACATAGTGCATTTTGACAATGCTTGATATTTCACAATTATTCAATTATTTATCTCAAGAAAAATGAAATGTTATTCGTTATGATAGATGCGTAGATATATATCCTATCAATTGATGCAAAAACCTTTGCGATCTATTGAGAAATGCTCGAGTTATAAGCGTTCCAAATCTTGCATTTTTTCCTACTTGTTCAGTGCCTAGATTTCCATTTCACCCCCTATATCTTCCGGTTAGACGTAGTCCTACGTCAAAAATATGATTAGTGCATACAATATTCAACAAGAAATCCATCAAGAAGAAAGGCACTTCTACAGGAAAAAAGTTTTTCTAACAACTTTTCCATGTTTTCTTTGAAAAATGGTTACAAATGTTTTACTCACACCATTTTTGTGTGTAAATTCATGTGATTGACATTTTCTGCAAACTTTTTTCTACTTAGAAACATGTCAACCCCGAGACTTTACGAGTTAGTTTTTTCAGGAGTCTCCATGCAAAAATGACATATATTTCAAAAGCTATAAGAGATAGGAAAGTTGATGTCTTTGATAAAAGTCCATACTTGAATATCACCTGAAATTATGGGTGATTCACTATATCGCTATCTTGACTTCAAACAAAATTAGGATTTGTTATAATTTTACCAAGGAAAACATGAAAAAGTTTTTTGTTAGAAAAACTTTTTGCCTATAGAAGTCTCCATCTTCCAATGTGTGGATTATTTGTTGGTTAATGTATAGGTTATCCATATAATTTTCTTCGAGAATTTAAGAGAAAAAAACGTTTTTGAGAACAATGAATTTCAATTTATAAAATAGGTTAGTCCATCTGTCAAAAAGAATCAATGAAAAAATACAAAACATGCTTTATTTTTTTTTTATATTTTATCGAAACGACAATATCATTCGATGTTACGAGAAAAAAACCAGTGAGAAATATTGTCCTAGCAACATTCCATTCCATTCTTTGTTTTTGAGAGGCAGGGTCCTAGCAACACTTCGTGATACTACATAAAGGGGTTCTGTGCTAGGACCCATTATCGATTGCTCAGTTCGAAACGTGCAAACAGGATTTTCGTTGCGGGAAGTTCGGGCTCCAGTGATTTTGACTTTGTTACTTCGATTTTTTGCTTGGAGGATCAAAGTAGATTGTTATGTCCGACATTTTCGACCGACATAAGTATCGGATGTTCAAAAAAAAAACATACATATTCGTCTGACTTGGTTAATGATGCGTGAAATGTTTGTGATCGGAACCCACATTTCATCGGCAGCGGCAACGGGCAGTAGAGGATGAAATTGGCGGGGTGTGAGCATGTGGGCATACGCAGTATTCATTGTTTCCCATGCGCACCCCATGCACGTAAATGGTCGGTTGGCGGGAAAAGTGCAAGCAACGGTAGTGACGTTGGATTCAAATTTGATCCCTTCTCAGTCGCTCGCAGCACTTGGCGCAATTCGGTCGTAACATATACGCGGGCGTTGAACGAACAAAAACGGCGTTTTATCAAAGTTTAAATTACGGTAGAATAACAAGGGATCACAATTGCTTTCAGAGTTCAAAAGGTGGAACAAATTAATCGAACGCGTCCGTCAGTTTGATGTACCATTCGTAAATTATCGATATTAGTAGTAAACTGTTCACTGTACGACCATGAAGTGGTTTGTAGTGCTGATAGTGCAAATGCTTAGTGGTTGTGTATTGGCGGTCCATGACTCATCGAGTGAAAATCGGTCTTCTGCACCAGCCCAGTTCTGCACCGATTTGAGTCCGCAGCATGGACTGGACATCGAACAAGTAGGGGTCATCATATGTTAGAGTAAAATTGTACAAATTCGCTATGTTTGTTCTCGCGGAAGCGTTTAATTGAGTGAGCGGGTTCGGAAATTCAATCTTTCATTTGATGGAGTGAAGTCATATCTGGGTGTAATACGTAGAAATAAATGTTCGTGAATGCTGTGTAAAGAATAATTACCTGCGGAATTCTACGGGTTTATTGGACGCGTGGATGCAAAGAGGAAAATTTTATCTTTGATTTTTGCTTACTATTTACCTACTATGCCTTGCATGCAAAGAGCGATCATCGGTATTTTGTGAACCTAATAGTCTAGAGAGAAAAGAACAAGACGACAGAGTTAATGAATCAACATATTTAGGTTTGGTCTCAGTGCTGCATTTGTTATAGCGACTTAGATTATCGCAAATCAATGACAGAGTAGCATTTTCGCTCCACTTCAAAACAATAAATTATAAAGATTTCGACAATGATAAACCTTCAAACGAATGTGTCATCTAAAACAAATGTTAAATTTTTTACTCTAACGTACAGGCTAATATTGCCTATATTGCCGCGAGGAATATCAATTGAGAATTTGAAAAGCTAGTTGTGTAACAAAATTTTGATAATCATAATGTTTACCTTTTCATTCATACTCTGAAGACTATTTTACTTTGATGCTGTTCATCTTGTGATATGTTTTTGGTTACTCATTCTACAGTTTCGATTTTTGCCAACCGAGCAACGTGTAAGAACTGTAAGTCTTTTACATGTTTTATTTTTAATTCTAAACTGATTATCCAGCCACCATTACGGCCCTCAAATCGTCATCGTTGTTCAGTATTGTTGTTCACAATAAGGTTCTTCTTCAAAGATAAAATCTCTGGACAGCCTACACATATCATTTTTCTTGCTTTGAAAATGAAACAAAATAAGACCGATGTTACTTCTATGATCTATTGAAGGTTTTTCTGAAGCTTCTTTTCATCATCTATTTATTAGTTTCAGCGAAGCAGTTTATGAATCAAAATAATTTCAGATAGATTATAGATTATAGTTATTTTGGTTTTAGTGGTTACTTACATCTGTCGCTATGTATTAGAATTAAGCTCCACCCAATGACTATATCTACAAGACTGTTCCAAATTTCGTTGTTAATCTCCTTGTGTGTGCCCACCTCGTGGATCAGTCAGCCGATCTATGTTTTTTTATATTATTTTTTTGGGATTATTAATTATATCCATCATCATTAAAAGTCACATTATGTTTTCTTACTCATTCCGAAGCTTTTCTATCTGGCGAATATCATACTAACATTCCTTCCCTTCCCCTGGTGGTTGTAAGGACGTGACCGGCGTCGTTATTGACTATGTGAAGTCCGAATCACCGAAACTTGTACAATGAGAATGGCTTGTTACTCCCAAGCGCCATTTGGTGTGTTCTTTGTGCAATTTCTCTGGTTCAGGTCAATCACGGAGAGCAACTACGAAATATACAGTCTACCCTTTCTTTGCTCAACAGAAGCGCTCAAGTTTGTTTCACGTCATGTTGGCATGCACGGTTCAACATGTTGACGTAATGTTTCCATTTAGTCGTTTTGCTCCTTTCAAGGTAATAACTGGCATAACTTGCTCGTAGATAAATTCACTATAATTTTCATTGGTCAGAATTACCTCGAAAAACTTACTATTCGGTTTCAGTTCTTCAATAATGAAATCTGCGGAAATTTATTGTTAATTATATTAGGTGCGACACTCAATGAGTGTTATTTTTATGAAAGTTAACTTTTTGTGAAAATATGGCTACAGATGAATCATTCAAAATATTGCCCATCGCTAACTATAACTTTTCTCCAAATTCCTGTCAAAGTTCGAAGACCGTTACGGTAAAAGCCTTCGTCTTTCGAGACTACCCACGAAGCAATTTGTTGTTGACTTATATGAGCGTAATCATCGGATTTTTTCTCAATTAATCGACACTTTATAGAATACTAGCTGACCCGGCAAACTTCGTCCCACCCAAAATTTGTTTTTTGTTATCAATACCTTCAAACATTCACGTTTTCTTACTAAGCGCAAGTTCATGAGTCCAATCGCAGAACTGTTCATTGATTGATCTTCTAATCGATCCCGTTGAATTTACCTTTTACTATAAAATAACTATTACTTCTACCAAAACTCATCATTACAATATCATTACAATATATTTTCAGACACAATTCTCGTTCAAGATTATTGAACCACTTGCAAATAACATGTTTCTCCGTTACATGGAATAAACCTCTGGTACAAAAAATATGATAGAATAAAAACAGACCCCTCCACTCTTCTCCCCTTAGAGAGGGTCAATTCACCACAGAAACGTATTGTGTCTCCTAAAACCTTCGCATGCCAAATTTGGCATTTTCTTGATTAGTTTTCGAGTTATGCAGAAATTTGTCTTTCATTTGTATGGCAGCTCCCCCTCAGAGAGGGGGTGGAGTATCTAACAACCATAGAATCATTTATTGCACCTTAATACCTCCACGTGCCAAATTTAGTTTCGTTTGCTTGAGTAATTTTCGAGTAATGCAGTAATTTGTGTTTCATTTGTATGGCAGCCCCCCAGTAATGAAACATTGGCCGACATAAAAAGTGTCGAGAATCAAAATCTCGACAATTCGGGACATCGACGCTGAGTTTGACAGCGAGTTTACATGAAGTAAATATAAACAAAACGGAAAGTAATAAGTGGTAGATTTAAACAATCAACAAGCACGAATAATATTTTTTTAATGATAAGCACTAAACGAAAGTAGAATGTTTTGCAGAGATAATTAGGTTGAAATATATAAATGAGCAACGTTAGAAACGCCTTTTTTTGCTGTTTAAATGACACTATCTCTGCGGTGGTAAAAATAAGCACATCTTCAGGAACAAAATTATCTATGAAAATCAATTTTTTTATATCAAATAAATATTGTATGTAAAAGTGTAACGAGTTCGTAAAATCGTGAAAAAAAATAGAGCCTAGTAATATTTTTTTCGCGTTTTTTCAGGGGCCGTTATTGGTAGGAAATGCATCCTGCAATGTATTATGGGCCTGGCAGGTATTTTCAAATTCGCTGCCGGAGGAAATCGTTTGGTAGTTGATGATCATTTTACTTTGTTTATTTGTTTATTTGTTTATTTGTTCTGGCATCAACAGACTACAGTGGTCCAAATGATACAATTATCTAACTCTAATTAATTCTAAAAACCGTTGTTTCAATGTAACACGCGAAATGTTAAAATCAAACGCCGTAGAAACTGTGTTGAATGCACGCTGAAGGCTTGCTATTGCTGTGTACATGCCATAATTCGTTCGCCGAAGTATGGTCCGCAAAAAAGGAACTCTCCGCAACCGTCGAGGTGGTACGTTGAGATTTAGGTGGCTTAAAATTTCTGGAGAATCGACGCGACCAGTGAGTGTATCCGCTACAAACAAAGACTTAGCTAGCTTTCTTCTGCAGTGCAGTGAATCCAGATGGATCAACAAGCATCGGGTTTCGTAACTAGGAAGCTGATGAGGATTGCGCCACGGAAGCAGGCGAAGTGCGTACCGAATGAATCTTCTCTGAACGGACTCGATTCTCGTAATGCCAGTTTGATAGTGCGGATTCCAAACGATACTGCAGTATTCCAGAACAGGCCGAACTAGAGCGCAATACAGGGATTTGAGACAATGTACGTCCGTGAAAGTTTTTGAAACCCGCATAATGAATCCCAAGTTTCTAGATGCTTCTACAACTACTCTACAACAACTCTACAACATACGATACATGTTCTTTGTACGACAGTCTCGAATCCAGTATCACTCCAAGATCTTTGATCTTCATAACTCGTGGAATGGGAACACCAGAGAGAACGTATTCGAACGTGATCGGTTCTTTTTTCCTAGAGAAGGATATCATGGAACATTTTAATGGATTTATAACCATACAGTTCGTGGCGCACCATTCGGCTACAATATCCAGTTGTCGTTGAAGAAACCAGCAGTCGGCTACAGAACTAATACGGCAATAGATTTTTAAATCATCCGCAAACGAAACGCGAGGTCCTTCTAATACCAAGCAAATGTCGTTGAAGTAGATTAGAAAGATCAGGGGTCCGAGGTGGCTTCCTTGAGGAATACCGGAAGCTGCAGAAAAAATGTTGGAGCTGCTATCACCGATGGTAACGCGAAGTTTTCGTTCTTTGAGATAGGATTTGAACCAATCTAACATCCTTCCTGTGAATCCGAGCTTTTCCAGTTTTGCGATTGCGATGTCGTGATGAATCTTGTCGAATGCAGCAGTCAAGTCCGTATAGATGGCATCAGTTTGGCTATTCCGTGACAAACTATCCACTATATAATTTGAAAATACTAACAGGTTCGTCGATGTTGAGCGTTTCGGCATGAATCCATGCTGGTCATCAGTTATGTACTGTTTGCAAAACGAGAAGACGGGTTCCATCACTACTAATTCAAAGAGTTTAGAAGCAGCACAAAGCGATGAAATACCGCGATAGTTATCGACGTTTCGCTTATCACCTTTCTTGTGTACCGGAAACATTTCGATTGTTTTCCAAAGCTCAGGAAAAGTTCCCGAACTCGAGGAAAGCCGGAAGAGATACAACAATGGCGTCGCTAAACTATTTATGCATCTTTTCAATAGCATGGATGGAATACCATCTGGGCCTGGACTAACAGAAGATTTTAGTTTAGCGGCGGCGGTGAGAATATGGGATTCCGCAACATCGAAGCTGCTGAAAGAGTAGCTCATTGACGGAACATTCCTGACAGCGGAAGCAACTTCCGTTGTAGATAGTGAGCGATCAGAGAACACAGTGGAGAACTTTTTCGAGAATAAACGACATATCTCTTCTGTATCTGAACTTGCCGTACCCTCGTATGACATTGTAGAAGGCAATCCATCTTCCTTGCGTTGTTTGTTGACGAATTTCCAGAACGATTTAGGATTTCTTCTAAAATTGTTTTGTAGATTACGTTGATATCGTCTAAAACAACTTTGACTGAGCTTGTGGTAAACGCTGTTTATACGCCGATAAAAGATCTTTGACATTGAAGTTCTTTGTATTGAAAATCTCCTCAGGGCAGCTCTTTTTCGCGATTTAAGGTTGCGAAGCTCCAATGTTTGCCAGGGTTGTCCTTTAGCAATGGTATGAACCTTTTTGGGAACGTGTCGATCAATGACATAGGCCAAAACATTAGAAAACGTCTGCACTGCACTGTTAGCGTCGTCATTATCTAAAATTTCGTCCCAGTTGATTTCATTCAAGACATCAGAGATGCTAGAAAAGTCGGCTTTGTAAAAATTGTAGCTCACAGATACAGGGTCGTCTCTTAAAGATATTTTACTCCTTTCGTACGATATCAGCAGTGGAGGATGATGCCGTACAACCTTGACTAAAGGGGTCGGAGCTAGTACCAAACTAGGAGCTTGGTTTGTAGAACTGACAGAGCACAAGTCCAGAATGCGAATGTTTTCATTTGGTACACTATTTATCTGTCGAAGAGTGGCAGTATTGTAGCTGTCCAGAAGATCCGAGGCAATTCGGGTAATCTGTGAGTGCGCTGGATCAGCAAATAGAAAACCGTGTGTTGAAGAACGCCATCTGAGACCTGGGAGATTGAAGTCGCCAATAATTATTATTTCATCGACTGCAGCAGCAAAACCACATATAGTTTCGACGGATTTGATGTGATCTCCAATCAAAGAAGAGTCATTGATACGATCGGGAGGAAAGTACACCACACAGAAGAAGAGGTTTTGACCAACGAGTTCAATTTCCACCCAGACTTGTTGTACAGTGCGCCAAGTGATATCCTCGATAATCCGCGCCTTCAGATCTTTTCGAACTGCCAATAAAACGCCGCCCCCAGATGCTTTACGGCTGTTGTACAGAGAACGATCACATCGAAAAACTTCGTAGTGCTGGCCGAGAATCTGAGTTGAGAGGGTTCTATCATCTAGCTTGGTTTCGGTGAACGCAATAATGTCATACGCGCCATCCGATGTTGCCAATAGGTAATCGTTGGCACACGTATTTAGTCCATCCACGTTCTGATAGTAGACAAGAAGATCGTAAGGTTGCGAATTGGTTTCCTGTATTGGAATATCAGTGCGCCGCTCAGTCCGGCGAGTAAGCGATGATCGATCAGGTGGAGATAGTCTGAAATCGATGGGCGGATCAGGAATCGTTGAGGGCAAAACGGAGTCATACTTGCCGGCGGTGTCGATTTGGGAGACCCCGTCACCGCACCCACACGTAGGACTAGGACGGCTGCGGGTTGGCGGAAATGGCTCGACTACGGTAGGGGGGTCAGGGCCTCCCATAATACCAACTTCAGTGCATCCCAGTGTCCGGTTGATACTCAGAGTCCGGCTGCCTAGCGAATGTCGATCAAATAACGTTGGCGGAGGTTGGCTGAAACCGAAGGGCGGATCAAGAATCGTCGAGGGCAGAACGGTATCATACTTGCCGGAGGTGTCGATTTGGGAGACCCTCTCGCCACACCCACACGTAGGACTAGGACGGCTACGGGTTGGCGGAAATGGCTCGACTACGGTAGGGGGGTCGGGGCCTCCCATAATACCAACTTCAGTGCGTCCCAGTGTCCGGTTAATACTCAGAGTCCAGTCTAGAGAAGGTCGATCAAATAACGTTGGCGGAGGTTGGCTGAAACCGAAGGGCGGATCAAGAGTCGTCGAGGGCAAAACGGAATCATACTTGCCGGAGGTGTCGAGTAGGGAGACCCCGTCACCACACCCACACGTAGGACTAGGACGGCTTCGGGTCACTGGCGAGAATTGCTCGACAACCGTTGGGGGATCAAGGGCTCCCATAATGCCAACTCTAGTGCGTCCCAGTGTCTTGTTGGCAATTAGCCGTGCTAACACTACATCATTGGTGCAGGGGTCGGGTCCAACCTTGGTTGATTTATCCGAACGGTGTTCAAACTGTTTTTTGAACGCTCTTCGAACACACGAAAAACTACGTTCTGTGGCCACGAATCGCTGCATAAGGCTATTTCTTCCAATTGCTTGCTGACTCCGACTTTGAAGGACACGAAGCTCAAACTACTTGGCTCTTTGCCCTTGGGAATAAGTTTTACGATCTTTACTCCTGCCTCGCCACTCAACTCCAAGCATTCCCGAACCAGCGTCGCAATATCGCTTTCTTCCGTCGATGGGTCAAAGGCTGAAAGATAGATCCATAACAGGTCTTCCTTCGGCTGGACCGTTTTAACTTTGTCAGTCATCGGTTTTGTCCCGCATGTTCTGGTCGGAGCTGACGGAATCTTAACCGGACTTCCAGTATCGCTGCGTCGTCGCTTGTTCGAGGTTGGCGCTTCAAGCCGTTTTTGTCTTATCCATGGGCTGATATTATTTTGAAACGGATTGCCCTGAGCGTTCGTGTCGACTTTTGCCGAAAGAGCAACGACTGCCTCGCTCAGCTTACCGATATCGTCTTTCAGCGATTTGATGGCTTCGGAATCCTCAACAGTTTTGCTGTTTGCAAGCATGGCGCGGAAATTTCCATTTGAAAATAGTCCAGCACAGCTGTCGCACATCCAGAAAACGTTCCCATCGTACAGCCCTAATTGATCCATTAGAGGCAGGTCCACCTTAGCACAAATCATATGGAATAATCTCCCACAAAAGCCTTGGCAGACGATTCGTTCAGAATCAACGACTTTTTTATTGCAGTGAGTGCAAACCATTGTGCGTTCAAATTCCACTTTTGGTTTATTTTTGCACAACGATTATTACTGCGTTGCGATCGGGAACCAGTTTATTCTATTCTGAACAAGCTTGCGTGCGATTTCTTAGCACTACTTCGCAAACAGATGGCGCTGAGAAGCGAGAAACGAGCGAAAAAGGGGGACAATGACGTACTCGCAATAAATAGAACAACAAAAACACTTCACTTTTTCGTTGCACTAATTCTCAATATTTTCACCAAATAAACTTATTCATTCAGCACAAGCCTTTGCATGAACATAAAAGCGACCGCAGTAGACCAAAAAAAACGTAAATAAAGGCTATTGGCACACAAAAAATAATCAAAACACAGCGAACAGAAAGAGCAATCAACTTTGTCAACAAAACAGTAAACGAACTCTGTATTTGTACTTACTTGGTGGTAGGAGATGCCACGCACTGATATGAAGATTTCAGATACGGTTGGTTATCAACGGCTCAATCTCCTTCCTAAGCCGTTGAAGCCATTCAAAGTTGTGTTCCACGTTAGGATAATACTTTTCAGTATCACTAATATAAGCAATTTTACGTATTGTTAGGGCAATTTGTGCAACTTTTCAGGTCCTCTTTTCATAGACTTTGGTGAAAACATTCAGGAGATGATTACATAAGGATCAGGACTATGCAAACAACATTTCAAAATGATTTTCAATCAATGTTTGAAATGTTATTACTGCTTTCGAGCATGCTGATCTCAAAGAAGGTACACATTTTCGGTTGGAAAATGAAACAATGGTTTATGAAGTGAAAACCGTTCATTAAACTTGACTCAACCACAACGTATTTTTTATGTTTCATAAACTGCAATAGAATTCATGAGAAAACGGCATTCAAAGTACAGTTTAAAAACACACGGTTCGTTTACATTTCCTTCATACAATCATAAAATCCAGTATGTCCCTTCTATCTCCCGAATGAACCACAGAAGATCTATATGGATGGAATTATGAAATTTCCTGAAATATGGCGAAACATTATAGCTAAAAATGGTTAATATGTACTTGATTAAAATTGAATTTGAATAAAGAAAAAAATCATTCAAAAATTGAACAAAAAACCGCGGATACTTTTTAAGTACTTTCGAAAGAGAGAGAGAGAAAGTTGGACAGCTCTGAGTTAAACGCTATGTCATGTGGTACCATCTTATCAACATTTCATCTACTTTTCAATCATGTCATTCATCTACTTTTTCGGTGACTGACTGACCACAGCGAAGAATCAATTAATCCTTATTATGTTTGCTCTTTTACGTTGTATTGAATGAGTCTTATTTATCGTCCATACACGTAGAAGAATGTTGTCCATTTCGAGCAGTCGACATAAAATTAATAATATGAGATATTGAAATTTGTTAAAAAAAGAAAAAAAAAACAGAATGCGAATGCGTTGAAAGAAGGTAAAAGAACAGTATTACAACACAACGAGATCCTAGAGCATTCACGAGAATCAAGTTCACTCAAATGCCATTTATATGGACAGAACGTTTACCCTAATGGTAAACAATCTTGAAGAAAAGAAAAAACATTCATACAAAAAAAAAAATTAAAATTTTCAATAATCCTGATAATAAATTAAAACCAGTTGAACACCACTCGACAGAGTATAAAATATATATATTTTTGGTACTTACGTATTAACACTAACGTGCAATTTTTATTATAAGTTTATTTTTTCGCAATGAAATTTATTTTGAGGTCAAAGTAATGGGGATGAAGTCCCCATCCAGTGTGGATAAGGAAGCGAGGTGGCCCCAAGACGCCGAGATGACGCAATCCGAGTCGGGCGCCGACCCACCGTCGGAAGCGACGGCCTTTCACAAGCATACCTGAAATATGAAAGATATCTCTCAAAGCAAACACTAACCGGGGAAACAGGCAAATGTATACCGTTCGTCGTTCGCTAACGTTCGGTTGAATCTAATTAGAGAATCGTCTCCTATGTCTTAAACTAACCGGCAATCGGAGGAACCCAGGTTTGCGTGCGAGTGCGACTCGGATTGCGTCACCTCGCCAATTCTTTTCACATTTTCATGGCATTCATACTTTATAGTTTTTATGTTAAAATTATCTACTTGATTTTCGAGATATTCCATAGCAAGTGTTAATTTCTAAATGATCTCTTAGCCTTAACGAACAATATGTAAAGGTTAAATCGCATGGTCTCGGAGGCCAATCTACGGGTTCGTTACGCGAAGTCATTTGTTCGCCGAACGTTTGTTTCTATAATTCAATTGTAACACGCGTGGTGTAGAACGTTGCACCGTTTGCTTGAAACTACAAATCACGGCCTCCACATTAAGAATACTCAATTGTGGTATGGGAAATGTCGGTGATCGTGGCTTTGTAGCGGTTATCATTTACACATTAAGGACCGAACGTTTTGGGGCAAACTTGTACGCTTCATTTGTTCGGATGCTACGAATGAGATCGTTTCCTTCGGTGTGGATGAGACGAAGGCGAACCATCGGTAGGCCTTGTGAGATTCTTGGCAGACCATGGATTTAACCATCAAGTGTAGAAAACACGCGTTATTTCGTGTTCCATCCGTAACAGACGGAACGCGAAACACGAGAAATCTCGTGAGCGGTCCTCAAAATGTTAACTGTTACGTACATTTTTGGAGAAATATAGGGCCCTATTCCAGAAAACAAGACGACCAATTCGTCTCGTCTCGGCTTCAGTCACTGCCGAGAAGAGCAAAATATCCCATTCCAGTACACGAGTTTCATTGAAATGTTTTATTTGGTAGACTGGAGAGACTTCAGTCAGTTTTTCTCGGTATGATCAGTGATGTCAGATGAGCAGACATGTTTTTGTTTTGGGAAAAACAACAAACAGTTTTAAAATTGATCAATCGATACTTTTTTCTCAGTGCCAAAATATTAAAAAAACATAACAAAAAGGAATAAGTTTCATATATCTTTTAGTTTCATTGATATTTTTCCTCGAGCATATGGTTTTATCACTCAGACGTTTTGTTATTATGGATTTATTGGGAGCAATGTTTGTTCACCCAATCAACGATTTATCAAGAAATGTTTTAAATCTATATATACGTATTTCCAATAAAGTAGTTGTTTTGAACTACTTATTTACGATTAATATGTGAAGACCGTTTTTCGTGCCGTGTTAATATATTCAAAACAGTCATCATTTGGTTGTGTTGTTTGGAAGAGGCACATTTGAAAATCTGTAAAATCTTGCAATTACTGAATTCAATTTGATGGTTGCAGTTGAAAACATACATTGCTTATGCAATACTATTTTAGCCGTGAAACAATTTTTGAATATAAAGGCGGAGCAGAAGAATACCGTTTTTTTTTCTCAAAATATATATTGACGTAGGACTACGTCTTTCATTTCTATACCGGGGTGTAAAATCAAAGTTTCGAAAACAAAAGCGTTACGCCGGAGACCGAGATTTTGAGCGTTAATAGCTCCTACACAACTGAACGAAATGGTATGATAAACACTTCATTCGAAAGATAAAATGTCTACGCGTTATATACTTGTTACTTTTTGATCCGAAAACTTGTTTCAATAGTCTTAAAATTGCTTTCAAAACAGGCTATTGAAATCACCAATCGGTATATAAGCGAGCGGCGCTCGGAAATCCACTCAGTTCTAATTGAACAGCGATTGGAGCATGTTGTCGCTGTTGCGGTGAAGCTCTTTATTTATCATGAAAGCGCGGATGAACGGTGTCACCAAGAGCCTGTTTGTGCACCCTAGGCCAGAAGGGAATCTATCAGGAGGAGAGTGATGCCACAAATGGTTCCCTGGGAAGACATCGCTACACACACATACACGCGCGGCTATTAACAGGTGGTTATCGAGTTGGCATTAACCACTGGTGGGCTTCCAGTATCGAGGAAAATGTGGAAATATCTAATCGTTACTGAAAATAATCTGCCAGTTCCTTTGGGAATTTTCAAAATATATTCATGTGAAAGAGTTTAATTGAATGTTTTCTATCCATGTAACACTGTGACCAAATATGTTTCAATCAAGTGCTATTAACAGGTGGTTATCGAGTTGGTATTAACCACTGGTGGGCTTCCAGTATCGAGGAAAATGTGGAAATAACTAATCGTTACTGAAAATAATCTGCCAGTTCCTCTGGGAATTTTCAAAATATATTCATGTGAAAGAGTTTAATTGAATGTTTTCTATCCATGTAACACTGTGACCAAATATGTTTCAATCAAGTGCTATTAACAGGTGGTTATCGAGTTGGCATTAACCACTGGTGGGCTTCCAGTATCGAGGAAAATGTGGAAATATCTAATCGTTACTGAAAATAATCTGCCAGTTCCTTTGGGAATTTTCAAAATATATTCATGTGAAAGAGTTTAATTGAATGTTTTCTATCCATGTAACACTGTGACCAAATATGTTTCAATCAAGTGCTATTAACAGGTGGTTATCGAGTTGGTATTAACCACTGGTGGGCTTCCAGTATCGAGGAAAATGTGGAAATAACTAATCGTTACTGAAAATAATCTGCCAGTTCCTTTGGGAATTTTCAAAATATATTCATGTGAAAGAGTTTAATTGAATGTTTTCTATCCATGTAACACTGTGACCCAATACATTTGGTTTTGTGGTTTTTCAATCAATCGCAATCAACAGGATAGCTTCTGAAGATTATTCTTCCCCATCAGTAGGATATTTCCGTATCCAATATTGGATGCATAAAACCTTGTGCCTCCAACGTAACGCTCTCGTTTTCGAAGTTCTCCAAATATTCATTCATTCAGAATGAATTCAGATTCAACTTCATACAAATGATCTCTAAATCAACGATAGTCCTACGTCACCCTTGCGGTTATACCATAGATATAACCCACTTCCTGTTTTTTATTAAGGCACATGTGGCGTTAGCCTGACGGGGCCGGGAGTCCAATATTTTGACAATTTTTGTCTTACAACTATGTTAGTAATATGTAACCGATTACTCGCGGTTGGCTCGAGGTTAGTATTACAAGTGTTCTCATAATTGGTATGTTGCAGTCTTCGATGCTCTGTACGTGTGCCCGACACGGGATACTTCCTATTGGGATGCAGCTGACCATTAATCAGCAACGCCCCCTAGTCTGTACCCCATATCTAGCGTGGTGCGTCTTTCTCGCCTCGAGGAATCCAGGATAGAATGGTCACTAGCCGGCGCAATCATCAGCTCGTGTAGAGTTGTCATGAGCGGTACAACCTTTGGCTCTTGTTGATTGATCAGTGGACTGCACAACCTTCGGCCCGTGCATCTGTAAAGAGTGTGTGTATGTATTGCCGCGACTAAGTAAAAGTTTATCGATCGGATAGGAGGGATATGAAACGGGGGCACAACGAAGGAAACATCATTAAACGTTGACATCGGCGTTTCTGAGGAACAGCTATAGATGAAGCAGAAGATCAGGATCACGGCTACCTAAGATATCCCGGACGGGGATATCCGATTGTCTGCCTTGTGCTCTCAGTGCTCTAGAGAGCTGAGAGCGAGCAGCATGGAACCGGATACACGACCAGACAACATGCTCGATGTCGTGGTAGCCATCGCGACAATCACAAAGATTGTTTGCTGCGAGCCCAATGCGATAGAGATGCGCGTTTAGGTTGTAGTGATTGGACATAAGCCGAGATATCACGCGAATGAAATCACGATCTACATGCAATCCCTTGAACCATGCACTCGTCGAGACCTTAGGGATAATCGTGTGTAACCAACGACCGAACTCATCACCACTCCACATGCGCTGCCAACTTACGAGCGTATACTGACGAGGAATGTGGAAAAATTCATTATAAGCAATTTGCCTTTCAAAAAGTGTGCCTTCTAAAGCGCCCACCTTAGCTAGCGAGTCCGCTTTCTCATTCCCCGGAATCGAGCAATGAGAGGGAACCCATGCTAAAGTAATCTTGAATAATTTTTCGACCAAAACACTCAATAGTTGTCTTATTCCTGTTAGGAAATAAGATGAGCGTTTATCAACTTTCATTGAGCGGATTGCCTCTATTGAGCTGAGACTGTCTGAAAAAATAAAATAGTGGTCGATGGGCAATGACATACACGGAACAAGGATCTTTGAGTTTGAAAGAGGCACTGGAATTTTCATTGAAGATGCCGAAGCCAGTGGACCCGTTTATGAATGAACCGTCAGTAAAGAACATTTGATCAGATCCAACTTTCCCATATTCTGCCGAAAATATCGGCGGAATAGAATCGGAGCGTAGGTGATCTGGGATTCCATGGATTTTTTGTCGCATGGACAGATCAAAAATGACAGAGGAATTGCAGAAGTATGGGAAGCAAACTTGGTTGGAGATGCCTGGTGAAGGGTGCACGTCGTGGGTAAGGTACTCATGGTATAAAGACATAAAACTTGACTGAGGAGTCAGTTGGAGTAGATTCTCGAAGTTATCAATCACCAATGGATTCATGATCTTGCAACGGATGAGAAATCTGTAGGATAATTCTGTGAACCGAAGAGTAAGCGGGGGTACTCCTGCCAAAACTTCGAGACTCATGGTATGTGTCGAATGCAAACACCCCATGGCTATACGCAAGCAACGATATTGTATTCTCTCCAGCTTGAGATAATGAATCCTGGCAGCTGATCGGAAGCAAAAACTGCCATATTCCAACACTGATAATATCGTTGTTTTGTACAACTGAATGAGGTCTCCTGGATGGGCACCCCACCATGTTCCGGTAATTGTTTGGAGAAAATTGATTCTTTGCTGGCATTTCTGTTTCAAATACGCAATGTGTCTCCCCCAGGTACACTTAGAATCAAAATATACACCTAGGTATTTGAAAAACATAGAGTGTTGGATCGTTTTGCCGGATAGGTGAAGCTGGAATTGGGCGGGTTCGTGCTTCCTAGAAAAAACGACCATTTCAGTTTTCTCCGTAGAGAATTCGATACCCAGCTTGAGGGCCCACGTGAACAGATTGTTCAGGGTATCTTGCAACGACTTTTGCAGAACGACGGGATTAGTACCCGTGATGGAAATAACTCCATCGTCTGCAAGTTGTCTCAGCGTACAGTCTCTAGTTAGACAATCATCCATATCATTGACGTAAAAACTGTACAAGAGGGGGCTTAGGCAGGAGCCTTGTGGTAGGCCCATAAAACTGTAACGAGAAGATTTCGAGCTGCCATGAGAGAAAATCATGTGCTTTTCTGACAGTAAATTGTACAGGAAATTGTTGAGAATTGGTGAAAGTCCACGATTATGAAGCTTCTCTGAGAGAATTTCCATGGAAACTGAATCAAATGCCCCTTTGATATCGAGAAAAACGGAAGCCATTTGTTCTTTGCGAGCAAATGCGATTTGGATTTCAGAAGATAGCAGCGCGAGACAATCATTTGTCCCTTTACATCGGCGGAAGCCAAACTGCGTATTTGACAGCAAATTGTTCGTTTCGACCACTTGTCCAAACGAAGTAGAATCATTTTCTCTAACAATTTACGAATACAGGATAACATTGAAATCGGCCTATACGAGTTGTGATCGCAAGCCGGCTTGTTGGGTTTTCGTATGGCTATCACTCTCACTTGTCTCCAGTCATGCGGGACAATATTCAGCTCCAGAAACTTGTTGAACAAGTTCAGCAAACGCTGTTTTGCCAAGTCGGGAAGATTCTTCAACAAGTTGAATTTAATCTTGTCCGACCCCGGAGCTGAATTGTTACATGAGAGAAGGGCAATTGAGAATTCCACCATCGAAAAATTCTCATAATCGCTTTGAAGTGGAATGTCGCGTACGACGTTTTGTGCAGGAACGGTGTCGGGGCAAACCTTCCTTGCAAAGTTAAAAATCCAACGGTCAGAGTATTCCTCACTTTCGTTTGTATGGTTCCAGCCACGCATTTTCCTAGCCGTATTCCAAAGAGTGCTCATAGCGGTCTCCCTTGACAAACCATTGACGAACTTCCGCCAATATCCACGCTTTTTTGCTTTAATCAAACCTTTTAGTTTGGCTTCTAGAGCTTGGTACTTTAGAAACCATTCCAATAATCCAGTTTTCCTGAATTTTTTGAAAGCGGATGATTTTTCAAGGTAGATCTTTGAACATTCCTTGTCCCACCAAAGTGATGGAGGACGACGTCGGAAAGTGGTAGCCGGTACACGTTTCTTTTGAGCTTGAAGTGCGCTTTCGTAAATCAAACTCGATATAAAGTTATACTCTTCGAGTGGAGGAAGTTCATGCATTGAAACTGTGACAAGTCACCTTGTCCGCTCGGGTTGTTCGAGGCTCTGTCTCCTCCCACGGCAAATAGTGAATATAATAACAAAGGCAAACACACCAGTATTCAAAAAACGAAGCTAGCTAGGATATTAAAAAACAAACATATACCTAAAATAAATAAAATCTTAAAGGATTATAAAAAAAATTATATAAGCTATCTAGATTAAAATGACGGCACAGGGTTATCACAACACAAACTAGAATTTATGTTCAGCCAACACAACACTACACGCCACAAACCACATCGCAACAGTTGGCAAAAGTGTACCATAGTCGGTGTAACCAGACCCGAATATTTCTTGGCGGGTTTGACAGAGTTCCGCCATGCTCGAGGGGCACTTAAGCTTGAACCACCGGACAGAACGTACTCAGAAACACTCGTTCCTTCCCGTTCCAACCGCAAAAAAGTCCCCGTTTACGGAGGAAGTTCTGTAGCGAAAATTGTATCGCTTTGCAATCGGTTGAGCAGCAGATAGTGAGAACCTGTGCTTTCCACGAGTCCGGTTCCAACTTCTCGTCTCCTGTACACCAGGCAAGGAGCGGAAATCGGACGAGCAGGTGCACTAGCACACTGAACCCACCCAGAAGAACTGAGATTATACTCCAGTGAAGCAGCGGATCGTGACCGGAATAATGTTCCGGACCGGAACCGTACCACAGCAGAGCAAGGATTCAGCAGCGGGCCCAGACACTATAATACACAAACACCGTGAGTAACGTGTGAAACAAAAAGAGTAGGGAACTAGGGAAATAGGAAGGTTAGGATAAAAAAATATAATAAATTGCCGTCGTAAACAATAGAGACACGTGTGTTTCCCTTTTTATAACCTCTTTTATAACGGGTTAACCTAGATAGGCTGTGATTGAGCCGACCCTGAGAGGAACCACAGAGTCCATGCGGGCAGCTAGGGCGTAACAGAGACATGTTACATATTGGCGACCAACGAAAAATTCCCACATTTTTCTAGGTTAGATCGGGGAGGGAAAACCAATAATTTAATTATTGCTTTCGTCGGTGATTCTGGTGATTGATTCCAAGTGCAGCTTTGCCGAGCAAAAAAAGGAAAGAAAAAAAAAAGAACAGCATCTCGATACTAATTGCGTAAATTGTGAACAAAAAGTTGACGAAACTCTTTATATAGAGACTGCATGGTTGTAGACAAACGTGTTTCAGAAGTGCCAATCTCCAATCTCAACAAGCTCTCGAGTAGTTTCTTACAGAAATGAAAAAAACAGGAGAGTTCCTAACTTTATTAAAAAAATAATCGAGTGAAAATATTCAGTGAAATATAATTTCTTTTATATATTATTTCCACCATTTTCTTCTCGCTATGGATCAATTCATCTCACGAAACACTAGGGTCAATGATGCCCATTTGCTGAACGGAGTATTGTTTCATGAGCTGATTATTTGTCGCCATGACACCTGCTCAGTTCCAAGAACAACATTGAGACCAAAGTGTAAAGCTGAGCTAAAAAGAGATATAGAAGAAAATGTGTTAGAAATCAAATATGATAAAACAAAAGAATCAACAAAACGAACGCGTAGAAAATTTGGAGCTTTCGAGTAGAATCGATTCTTTGCATTCTCAGAAGAACTGAATATCTAGCATGTTAGCTTCGTATCTTTTTACGCGTTTTACCTTTTTATAAATGAAGGTAATTGAAACACAATAGACTATGTGGTATTTTTGAATCTCGTTATTGTCCGTACAATTTTACGACTCCATATGACATTTATCTTACTTTGATTGAGGCACAAGATGATCCCTACAAATATAGAGAATGTACTAAATAGGTAAACCTTCAATTAGTGAACTAATATGAATTTGTCTGTCGAATCGTATATACTTATCCATGGTAACTTTTTCTTTCGTGGTTATATATCGATTCCTCATTGATCCCAATTCTGGAAGTTTTTCCAACCAAACTGTAATTTCTCAGAAGAAGAGAACCATAGAGAACATATGTTCCTTGAATATAGAAAATTAGAAAAATATTCCCAGGAATTAACGTTATCCATCCATCCAAGCATTGGAAAAGACATTAATCAGGAACCTGAAAAGCTAAAAAGAGAATATTGAACAGAGAATTCAATTAAAATTCTATTACGCTAAATAATGCCTACTTACCTCTCATATTCGATCGTCAAAAATTTTCTGATCATTTTGAGACCAGTAGTAGCGCAGTTATGGACAGCGAACGCGTCTTTGTCAGAGAAATTAGACAACGCGACAATTATTGATAGAACACAAGTTGTATCGTATCATATAAAGGTACTAACACAATCATACACCTATTACAATGTCCAAGGACGTAGCCTTCAAGGTCGTCTGGCTCGTGGATCATTGAAGTCGAATTAAGGTATCGTAATACACAATCGGTCAGCGCACTTGACCGATTAATTTTCATCAACTCATCTTTATAAAAGTTGATTTGCTTCTGTTCACGAATTAATTGAATTGAATTGTGAGATAAACCATCACGGAATGATATTTGGCCAATCATTTGAACAATCTTACAGTCCCATGGATAATTATTTTGTAAACCGAACCCAATCATTTGAATCCGTAGCTAACATTATCCGTATTGCTCTAGTACGTCGCATGTATGTAATAGATTGTCTATTGCTTCACACTCTGTGTACGCACTCCGTGGCAATTCAATCTATTGATGCCCCGAAGCTTCATTCAATGTTCATGACTCGCATGACTTAATTATTATGAAATTTTGTACCGATACAATGAAAGTAGATTTAGATTAAATGATAAACATATTATTTATTAATTTTCTTCATCATTACATCTAGTCGTCATTCTCGGTCATTTTTGTTTGTTTAATTGGTACTATTGTTATACTTGTCTCAGTTATGTAGTTCATTTGTCAGTTGATTGTTCGTTTTCTTGCTTGCTTTTAGTATTAGAATTTATTTTACTTGTTCGGTAATTGATGATTACTGGTACAGGTGCGGCACTGCGGGGATTGTTAGTGGTTTCCCTTTATTAAAAAATTATTAACTTTCATTAATAATTTTTCAACCTGAGCGGTGCGGTAGTGTGACAAGTCACCTTGTCCGCTCGGGTTGTTCGAGGCTCTGTCTCCTCCCACGGCAAATAGTGAATATAATAACAAAGGCAAACACACCAGTATTCAAAAAACGAAGCTAGCTAGGATATTAAAAAACAAACATATACCTAAAATAAATAAAATCTTAAAGGATTATAAAAAAAGTTATATAAGCTATCTAGATTAAAATGACGGCACAGGGTTATCACAACACAAACTAGAATTTATGTTCAGCCAACACAACACTACACGCCACAAACCACATCGCAACAGTTGGCAAAAGTGTACCATAGTCGGTGTAACCAGACCCGAATATTTCTTGGCGGGTTTGACAGAGTTCCGCCATGCTCGAGGGGCACTTAAGCTTGAACCACCGGACAGAACGTACTCAGAAACACTCGTTCCTTCCCGTTCCAACCGCACAAAAGTCCCCGTTTACGGAGGAAGTTCTGTAGCGAAAATTGTATCGCTTTGCTATCGGTTGAGCAGCAGATAGTGAGAACCTGTGCTTTCCACGAGTCCGGTTCCAACTTCTCGTCTCCTGTACACCAGGCAAGGAGCGGAAATCGGACGAGCAGGTGCACTAGCACACTGAACCCACCCAGAAGAACTGAGATTATACTCCAGTGAAGCAGCGGATCGTGACCGGAATAATGTTCCGGACCGGAACCGTACCACAGCAGAGCAAGGATTCAGCAGCGGGCCCAGACACTATAATACACAAACACCGTGAGTAACGTGTGAAACAAAAAGAGTAGGGAACTAGGGAAATAGGAAGGTTAGGATAAAAAAATATAATAAATTGCCGTCGTAAACAATAGAGACACGTGTGTTTCCCTTTTTATAACCTCTTTTATAACGGGTTAACCTAGATAGGCTGTGATTGAGCCGACCCTGAGAGGAACCACAGAGTCCATGCGGGCAGCTAGGGCGTAACAGAGACATGTTACATATTGGCGACCAACGAAAAATTCCCACATTTTTCTAGGTTAGATCGGGGAGGGAAAACCAATAATTTAATTATTGCTTTCGTCGGTGATTCTGGTGATTGATTCCAAGTGCAGCTTTGCCGAGCAAAAAAAGGAAAGAAAAAAAAAAGAACAGCATCTCGATACTAATTGCGTAAATTGTGAACAAAAAGTTGACGAAACTCTTTATATAGAGACTGCATGGTTGTAGACAAACGTGTTTCAGAAGTGCCAATCTCCAATCTCAACAAGCTCTCGAGTAGTTTCTTACAGAAATGAAAAAAACAGGAGAGTTCCTAACTTTATTAAAAAAATAATCGAGTGAAAATATTCAGTGAAATATAATTTCTTTTATATATTATTTCCACCATTTTCTTCTCGCTATGGATCAATTCATCTCACGAAACACTAGGGTCAATGATGCCCATTTGCTGAACGGAGTATTGTTTCATGAGCTGATTATTTGTCGCCATGACACCTGCTCAGTTCCAAGAACAACATTGAGACCAAAGTGTAAAGCTGAGCTAAAAAGAGATATAGAAGAAAATGTGTTAGAAATCAAATATGATAAAACAAAAGAATCAACAAAACGAACGCGTAGAAAATTTGGAGCTTTCGAGTAGAATCGATTCTTTGCATTCTCAGAAGAACTGAATATCTAGCATGTTAGCTTCGCATCTTTTTACGCGTTTTACCTTTTTATAAATGAAGGTAATTGAAACACAATAGACTATGTGGTATTTTTGAATCTCGTTATTGTCCGTACAATTTTACGACTCCATATGACATTTATCTTACTTTGATTGAGGCACAAGATGATCCCTACAAATATAGAGAATGTACTAAATAGGTAAACCTTCAATTAGTGAACTAATATGAATTTGTCTGTCGAATCGTATATACTTATCCATGGTAACTTTCTCTTTCGTGGTTATATATCGATTCCTCATTGATCCCAATTCTGGAAGTTTTTCCAACCAAACTGTAATTTCTCAGAAGAAGAGAACCATAGAGAACATATGTTCCTTGAATATAGAAAATTAGAAAAATATTCCCAGGAATTAACGTTATCCATCCATCCAAGCATTGGAAAAGACATTAATCAGGAACCTGAAAAGCTAAAAAGAGAATATTGAACAGAGAATTCAATTAAAATTCTATTACGCTAAATAATGCCTACTTACCTCTCATATTCGATCGTCAAAAATTTTCTGATCATTTTGAGACCAGTAGTAGCGCAGTTATGGACAGCGAACGCGTCTTTGTCAGAGAAATTAGATAACGCGACAATTATTGATAGAACACAAGTTGTATCGTATCATATAAAGGTACTAACACAATCATACACCTATTACAATGTCCAAGGACGTAGCCTTCAAGGTCGTCTGGCTCGTGGATCATTGAAATCGAATTAAGGTATCGTAATACACAATCGGTCAGCGCACTTGACCGATTAATTTTCATCAACTCATCTTTATAAAAGTTGATTTGCTTCTGTTCACGAATTAATCGAATTGAATTGTGAGATAAACCATCACGGAATGATATTTGGCCAATCATTTGAACAATCTTACAGTCCCATGGATAATTATTTTGTAAACCGAACCCAATCATTTGAATCCGTAGCTAACATTATCCGTATTGCTCTAGTACGTCGCATGTATGTAATAGATTGTCTATTGCTTCACACTCTGTGTACGCACTCCGTGGCAATTCAATCTATTGATGCCCCGAAGCTTCATTCAATGTTCATGACTCGCATGACTTAATTATTATGAAATTTTGTACCGATACAATGAAAGTAGATTTAGATTAAATGATAAACATATTATTTATTAATTTTCTTCATCATTACATCTAGTCGTCATTCTCGGTCATTTTTGTTTGTTTAATTGGTACTATTGTTATACTTGTCTCAGTTATGTAGTTCATTTGTCAGTTGATTGTTCGTTTTCTTGCTTGCTTTTAGTATTAGAATTTATTTTACTTGTTCGGTAATTGATGATTACTGGTACAGGTGCGGCACTGCGGGGATTGTTAGTGGTTTCCCTTTATTAAAAAATTATTAACTTTCATTAATAATTTTTCAACCTGAGCGGTGCGGTAGTGTGACAAGTCACCTTGTCCGCTCGGGTTGTTCGAGGCTCTGTCTCCTCCCACGGCAAATAGTGAATATAATAACAAAGGCAAACACACCAGTATTCAAAAAACGAAGCTAGCTAGGATATTAAAAAACAAACATATACCTAAAATAAATAAAATCTTAAAGGATTATAAAAAAAATTATATAAGCTATCTAGATTAAAATGACGGCACAGGGTTATCACAACACAAACTAGAATTTTTCTGGCAGACTTATCTCACTTCTTAACTAGGCGAACCTAGCCAGAATTTTCACCTGCCCCCGGGCTTCTGAATGCCAAAGGGGGACTAGGCTCTGCGGAATGCACGTATCTGCATGCTCGTGCTGTTTTAGTCCTGACCGAGGAATTGTCGGACAATCGCGCAGGTGCTAAGGATGACCGACTTTTGGATGCCGGCCAATTCCTTCTCGATGTTCAACACCTTTAGCGCTTCCAGAAGTGTCTTCGGGATAATTCCAGTTCCAGAGAGAACGACTGGAACAATTCTTGGGACCTCCCTTAGCCCCCACAGTTCCTTGAGCTCCACGGCCAATGGTCGGTACTTGCAGATTTTGCGACCGTGGGTCTCCTCCAGATTCTGGTTCAGTGGAATAGCGACATCGATGATGGTGACTTTGCGGTCGCTCTTGTCGTAAACCATTATATCTGGGCGGTTGTGGTGGATCGAGAGGTCGGTCAGAACAGTGCGATCCCAGTACAGCTTGAAACGGTCATTTTCCAGGACAGGTGCAGGCAGGTACCGGTAGTTTGGTACGTTGTCTTCCAGTAGAGCACATTGGAGCGCCAGTTGTCGATGAACAATACGGGCCACGTTGTTGTGGCGCTCGGTGTAGGCTGCGTTGGCCAAAACGAGACAGCCTCCCATAATGTGCTCTATGTTTTCACCTGGTTGATGGCACATCCGGCAAATGTCATCAACGTCTTGATGCCAGACGTACCGCCTGCAGTTTCTCGTCGGCATTATCCTGTCCTGGATGGCTATCATGTCGGCTTCTACTACTGAAGAGAGTTCACCACGCGTTAGCCACAGATTAGATGCGGCCTTGTCGACGTGTGGCCGGTCCAGTTGATGGGGGTGGGCACCATGCACTGCCTTCTGCTTCCAAGCTGCAATCTTCTCCTCCACTGTCTGCAGATTGCAGTTGAGTTGGTACTCCGCTTGCGCCAAGTGCAGAGCGCTGTATCCTCTGTCGGCGGCGCAGACAGCCCGGTATAGCGCGTTTTGGTTGGCGCGTTCTGCGAAGTACTCGCGCAGTTGTCGTACCTGGGCAACACACAGTGCAGAAATGTCGACGATTCCAAGTCCCCCTTCTTTGCGTGGTAGTGAAACTCTCTCCAGTGCCGATTGAGGATGGTGCATTCCGGCCTCTTTGAATGCTTTCCTCATCCTCCTCTCAAGGTCCTCTAGGTTAGTTTTGCTCCATTTGACTACACCAAAACTGAAGGTCAGCAGGGGAACCGCGAATGTGTTGATCGCGCGTACCTTGTTCCCCGCGTTGAGGAAAGTCCTCAGGACACAGTTCACTCGACTCAAGAACTTGTCTCGCAGCTCCGTCTTGATGTCGGAGTGGCGAATCCCGGTGAGCTGTCGGAATCCAAGATATTTATAGGATTCGCCACGAACCATGTCTCTTATAAACTCGCCGTCATAGACCTCGTAGCCTCCGGATTCGGTAAGTTGTCCTTTCAGCAGGTGGACACAGCGACACTTGTCGAGGCCGAACTCCATACAGATGTCCCTGCTTATGTCTTCGACAACCCGGATAGCTACACCTAGACGCTGACGTGAATCAGCGTAGACCTTGAGATCGTCCATGTAAAAGGTATGGGTCACTTCTTCGTGGGCGCCGTCGCCATACCTTATTTTATAGCCATGACCGTTTCTATTGAGCGTCCTACTGAGGGGGTTCAGTGCCAGACAAAACCAAAGCGGGCTGAAAGAGTCGCCTTGGAATATCCCCCTCTTTATCTGCAGCGTTCTAGACTGCAACACATTTTCCCCATCACTGAGGTGCAGAGACGTACTCCACTGCCTCATCGCATGCTGCAGGAACCTAACGACGACGGGATCAATTTTGTAGAGCTCCAATACCCGGACGAGAAACGAGTGAGGTATGGAGTCATAAGCCTTCCTGTAATCGATGTAGGCCATACTTAGGTTCCGCTGGTTATATACCGCCTGGCCGACTATGGCTGCGTCGATGATGGCCTGGTCTTTGCAGCCATGCGTATTTTTCCTGCATCCTTTCTGCTCTTCTGCGATGATGTGATGCTGTTCGCAGTGAGCAGAAACTTTGGCGGTAATTATGCTGCTCAGTATTTTGTACAGACTCGATAGGCACGTTATCGGTCTGTACTTTGATGGGTTCAATGTGTTGCTGTCTTTCGGGAGGAGGAAGGTGACGCCACGGGTGGCGAATTCAGGAAGGTTGTGTGGGTCACGTAGCACCTTGTTGAAGCACTCAGCTATCTTTGGATGTGCGACGGTCAGCTTCTTGTGCCAAAAGTTCTGGACACCATCGGGGCCCGGTGCTGCCCAGTTCCTCAGGTACCGCGAGGCTTCGCGGACATCGTTCTCTCCGACGATGATAGCTGGCATCTCTCCAATTTCACCACAACTCTCCTCCTCCCGTCTTAACCACATTTGCCCGTCGCGATGTTCTACTGGGGTCTCCCAAATACCAGCCCAGAAGTTCGTCACATCGCTAATATCTGGCAAACCTTCGCGGTAGTCGGGCTTCTCGTCGCTAATGTGGTCGTAGAACGCTTTTTCGTTATCTCTGAACATCCGATTTTGTTCCTGGCGCTTTGCAGAGTCAGAGTAACGTTTCAGCCGTTTAGTTAGGACGCTCAATTGCTGTACCAGTGTGTCGAGTTTTTCCGTCAGCTGGTGAGCTCCCAGCTGGCGAAGTTCAGTAGGCCGCACGATCACAGCAACTTGGCGACATAATTTCGCCGATCTGCTGCCTCTTTTGTACGTATTTATTTATTTATTTATTTATTTTTTTTTCTTTATTTTTGAGACTTTCAGCCTCCTGGGCTGGTTCGTCTCAGAACTAGAATTTATGTTCAGCCAACACAACACTACACGCCACAAACCACATCGCAACAGTTGGCAAAAGTGTACCATAGTCGGTGTAACCAGACCCGAATATTTCTTGGCGGGTTTGACAGAGTTCCGCCATGCTCGAGGGGCACTTAAGCTTGAACCACCGGACAGAACGTACTCAGAAACACTCGTTCCTTCCCGTTCCAACCGCACAAAAGTCCCCGTTTACGGAGGAAGTTCTGTAGCGAAAATTGTATCGCTTTGCTATCGGTTGAGCAGCAGATAGTGAGAACCTGTGCTTTCCACGAGTCCGGTTCCAACTTCTCGTCTCCTGTACACCAGGCAAGGAGCGGAAATCGGACGAGCAGGTGCACTAGCACACTGAACCCACCCAGAAGAACTGAGATTATACTCCAGTGAAGCAGCGGATCGTGACCGGAATAATGTTCCGGACCGGAACCGTACCACAGCAGAGCAAGGATTCAGCAGCGGGCCCAGACACTATAATACACAAACACCGTGAGTAACGTGTGAAACAAAAAGAGTAGGGAACTAGGGAAATAGGAAGGTGGATAAAAAAATATAATAAATTGCCGTCGTAAACAATAGAGACACGTGTGTTTCCCTTTTTATAACCTCTTTTATAACGGGTTAACCTAGATAGGCTGTGATTGAGCCGACCCTGAGAGGAACCACAGAGTCCATGCGGGCAGCTAGGGCGTAACAGAGACATGTTACAAAACAATTGCTTCAGATATTATATCCGCAAATGTTCTCCAGTCAATATTCTTCGTGAGGTCACACGAAATATTGACTGACTCACGAGAGCTTGATTCATTAGCGATCGATAAAATTATTGGTAGGTGATCACTACCGTGGGGATCTTGGATTACCTTCCACATGCAATCCAGGGATAACGAAGAAGAGCATAAAGATATGTCTAGCATGCTTGCCCGTGCAGGAGGATTGGCTATTCTGGTTGCTTCCCCAGTATTCAAAACTGTCAATTTGAAGTTGTCGCACAGATCATAAATCAAAGTGGCACGGTTGTCATCGTAAAGTGATCCCCATGCTGTTCCATGGAAGTTGAAATCACCTAAGATTAACCGCGGCTCCGGCATTGCCTCGATAGTATCAAAGAACTGATGGCGGCCTACCGTAGTTCTGGGAGGGATATATATCGAAGCAATGCAGAGGTCTTTGCCATTGATTTGTGTCTGGCAAGCAACAACTTCAATGCCTGTCATCGATGGGAGAGTGACTCTATAGAAGGAGTGACATTTTTTAATCCCCAATATTATGCCACCAAACGAGTCATTTCGATCGAGGCGAATAATGTTGAAATCGTGGAAATTCAGCTCGTCGGCTGAAGAAAGCCATGTTTCACAGAGGGAAAATACATCACAGTTAGAGTTATGAACTAAAAATTTAAATTGATCTAGTTTAGGGATGATGCTTCTGCAATTCCACTGTATTACAGTGGTCAATTCCTTGACCTCTTGCACTGAATCAGGCATCGAGGGAAATGAACGCTGCTAAAAAGGCACATTTTTCTTTCAAGAATGTTCTCACTACCGGAAGTAAACATAATACTACGCTTTTAAGAGAGTCATTAATATTCAAAGCATTCAAAATGTTGTCCACCAGGTCAGCGCAAACAAGCCAGGTTGTGACTGTTGTGTTGACCGCGAAAAAGGAACAGACGTATTGGGTGTTGTTCCGGAACGTGCTGAGGACCCCTGGTTAGTAGAAGAACCGTGTAAACCAGGAGGTACTTGCTTCGGTCTATTTTCAGCACGTTCGGTTCGAAGTTTCAATCCAACTTGGGAAATTTCGGACATCTTTCTGGGGAGTGATGGAAAAGTAGTAATTTTCCTTTTCCTGATGGCACCCTGCGATGTACCAGAACTTCCCGCATTGGGAGCGTCAGCGACAGGCTCGTCGTTCTGCAGGAGGGAGTAAGGATTGTCCTGCGTCGTTGGCACGGAATTCTTAAGCATTTCTGCATAAGTCCGTTTTGAAAATTCCTTTAAGGAACGCTTGATTTTTTCCCCTCTTTGTATGTACACCGGGCATTGAGAAAGATCATGGGGGGCCCCGTCGCAATGAAGACATTTGCGCTCTTTTGCGCAAGAAGTCCCATCATGACTCTCTCCACAATCTGCGCAACGCTTTTTGTTGCAACAGTAGACGGCCGTGTGACCAAGTTGCTTGCAGTTGTTGCAACTCATTACCCGGGGTACAAACAATCGAACAGGTAAACGAAGCGCATCTATCGAAACGAAGTTTGGAAGGGCGGAGCCCTCAAAGGTTACTCGAAAAGAATTTGTCGAACTGAGAACTCTCTTATTATTTATAATAGATACGGATTTCAGTTGGTCGCATGCAAGAATCTTCACAGTTTGAAGCGACCGACTCCATCCTTGAGTATATCATTTCGGGTCAAACCCTTTTCGGTGCTTACGCCATCGATTTCTACGTTACGACAGGGCACGTATACGCGATACTCAATCGCAAAGAGATCGCAACGGGTTATATCATTTGCTTGGGTCCGGCTGGAGACGACAACTCGTAATTTGTCTGGCCCCATCCGAGTAATCTCGGTAACATCTGAGAAGTTTTTTGTCAGCTCTTTAGATATGCGAATAACATTGAGGGGTTTGGATTTTCGCCCAAAGTACACAATGAATGGGCCTTTGGAGCCCTCAGGGTATACTTTTTGACGAAAATCCAGTTTTTCTTCATCCTCCTCATCATCAGAAATTACGTTTTCTATTCCAATTTCTACTTCACCTTCCGGTTCTTCAGGGGGTTCCGTATCAGAGATATACGTTGGCGTCGTTGCGGGATCCTCCCCGCCTTCAGCCATAGTAATAAATTTCATCAACTGTTCGATATGAACAGAATTTATTGGTAATAAAAAAAAAAAATTAAAAAATAAATATAATAAGATAAACTTCTATTTTAGTTACAGTAGAAAAATATAGTTATTCAAACTAATTTTTATTAAATTAAATTCAAAAATGAAAAAAGTTCCAACAAATGTTCAAGTGCAATATATATGAAGATGGTCACCCTAATGCCAACGCTTGATGATTACGTAAACACCCAGCGAAACAATGGTATTTGTTATGCACAGAAAGTGGAAGAAATGATAGAAAGGAGTAAAAAAGAAATAAACTTCTACTTGCCGCTGCGGTGTGACGTATGTGATCTGTTGAATGGATCCTCAGTGTCTCGATCGTACACCACTTATTTGGTTGAGATTCACCACGCTTGCAAGCGCGCCGGATGAAAAAACACAATAGAATCGATGTGGAAAAAACACCTCTTTCGGATCGACTGAAGAATGCGTCCGATAAGCTTGCAAGTGAGCGAACGATCGATTTGAATTAATACCGATGCTTTCAATCAACAAGGTGAACAAACACATCAAACAAACAATCGTCTAGTTTGTAGACTGATTCATTGACGAGCGCGTCCAAACGGTCGTCGAGCCAGACGAGCTACTCGTCTGTTTTTAGTCGAGCTCGGCTTCTGTAATACAAAAACAAACGAGACGAGCGCTCGTCTGCTCGTCTCGTTTTCTGGAATAGGGCCCAAAACTGTTGAAGAAAAATAACCAATGATTCCATCGGCCCATAAAACGTTTTCACACACTATCTAACGATGCGTGTAGAATTCAATTGATCCGCAAAAGACCCATAATTGCTCGAATTTGTTGCTCAAATGGACGACTTCCCCCACCGTGAGATGACTGAAGAACTCGATTAATGTACATTTCGCAGGTGTTATTCAATTGTTAGTTGATTATGTGACATTTGATGAAGGAGTTCATTATTACAATAAAGAACCTATTCCTGGCTTTGAGGATGTCAGCTGAAACCTAAGATGTTTCGAGTTTTGGAGGATGGAAATTCTGATGTATAAAACTATTATTTTGAAAAGATCGAAAAGATTTTGTTGTTGTTCGTCATATGATAGGCGAGAGTTATCAGGTCATACTTATACAATTTACGGATTTTTGTTCATGAGCTTGAGCTTGGGTAGACTGTACAGTTCGTAGTTGTTCTCCGTGAAGGTCCTGAACCAGTGAAATTACACAAAGAATACACTGAATGACGCTTGGGAGTAGCAAATCATTCTCATTGTGCAAGTTTCGGTGATTCGAGCTTTAAATAGTCAATCACGACGCCGGCCACGTCCTTACAGTCACCAGGGGAAGGAGAGGAATGCTAGTATGATATTCGTTTCCCGAAGGCCAGAAGGGTCATGGAAGGGATAGTTGTTAGTGGGGAGATGTGATAATCGAGATTCACTGAGGTAAGTGAAATGCGAAACGAAAATCCCAAAAATCTCGTGTTACGACTTCGGCAGAAATGATCTTTAGGTACCCTGAGAAGGAAAACCTGTAAAATGAATTTAACCACCTATATATTCTATTATTTATCGCACGTACTTTGTACCTAAATTCAATCGGAGCGATGGCGGAGTGTTATACTTGGAGTTAACTAAGGTCAAGAATTATGAATCAATATGAAAAAAAGTTATAAAATCGAGAACAAAAAGACAAGTAGAAATTATACATTTTTTTTTATCATAAATTAAAATATTGTAAAACAAATTCAGTTAATAGAAACTTCACTTCAACTTTTCATTTTTTTTTCAACTCTAAAAATAAAATATTCCTCTTTTTTGCCACCATAATCACCATAAACATAATTTAGTAGACAAAAAATTGTAATACACATATCGCACATTTTCCTAGAACTATAAAATCTGATAATAAAGAACGATCTTACCAAATGTATCCAAGGCACCGCTATGGGTTTAGTTTGCTTGGATTTAATAACGTTGTCGTACAGTGGCGTCGAGTGAAGCTTTTGCACCCGGGGCGGAAGAGTTGATTTGCAGCCCCCTCCCACTGACTGTCAGCTGTACCTTTCTTCAGACAAAATAAAGCAAGAAAACTTTCCGCAAATGGCGTTTTTCCAATACTAAATTCGACATTTCCAGTGCGATGAAAATATTGACTACGTTCTGAAGTTCAAATGCACGCATTTCAAACACATGTGTTTGCGGGGTTTGCTGCCATACAAATGAAACACAAATTTTTGAATTACTCGAAAATTAATCAAGCAAACGAAACCAAATGTGGCATGTGGAAGTTTTAGGATGCAATAAATGTTTCTATGGTGGTTAGACACTCCTCCTGCTCTCTAAGGGTGGGCTATCATACAAATGAAACACAAATTTCTGCATAGCTCGGAAACTAATCGGGCAAATGGATCCAAATTTGGCATGTGAAGGTTTAACGGGGCACTAAACGTTTCTATGGTGAATACACTCCTCCCCCCTCTCTAAGGGTGGCTGCCATACGAACGAAACACAAGCTTCTTAATAACTCGAGAACTAATCAAGCACAATTCGGGATGTGAGGGTTTGATATGAGAAATGTTTCTATAATGGTATGACACCCCTCCCTCTACTGGAATGGAGAGGGGGTCCCATAAAAATATTACACATATTTTAACCAAAAATATTCCAACCAAACATGACAATTGAAAATTTTCGGAAATCTTTGAAGGAAATAGGGCAAAATCGGAAAATTAAATTCCCATATGTTCTACAATTACATAGTGGCAAGTGCTGTTAGTCCATTTGATGTTTGCGCTAGCGAAATTGATCTTTGTTCGAAACTGGAAATGGTTTTTAATGTGATAAAACGCACTCCTATATCTTCTTCTATCTATACCAAAAATGATCGCCGGATGTGTTGATAAGAGTAGAACTCGAGGAAGGAATTGTCCGATTTAGGGCTGTCTTTATTCTATCATATTTTCTTTATAAAACATTTATTCCATGTAACGGAGAAACATGTTGTTTGTAAGTGATTGAAAAATCTTGAACGAGAATTGTGTCTGAAAATAATCTGATATTATAATGATGATTTTTGTTAGAAATACTAAGAATTTTATAGTGAAAGGTAAATTCAACGAATAGGTCGAATAGAAGATCAATCAATGAACAGTTCGGCGATTGGGCCCATGAACTTGCTCATAGTAAGAAAACGTGAATGTTTGAAGGTATTGATAACAAAAAAAAAACAAATTTTGGGCGGGACGAAGTTTGCCGGGTCAGCTAGTCATCAATGAGATATATTTAAAATCCATCAATTAAAAACCATCATTTTGAACAGTGCTACAGTAGATGTTCCTCACATTAATGTTTTTAATTACCTAAGTGTTGTTCCATATTTTATCACTTCTCACTTGTTCGCCACATTCCCATTGTTTAGTTTAGTTTAGCAAGCGATGTATGTGCAATTTAATTCTATTATGAGATTTCCGAATGAATGATCGTATTGATCGCGAAGCGTAGCACGACTTCCTCAGGCGCACACGCAAAGAATGATAGCTTTGTGCTAACATCTGGAAGCTGGGATTTATTCGACAAACTTATTGACAAACACCATCCATTCTCTCTAGATTATGGGCCTCTGGTATGGCAATGAAGTTATAACGCATATTGGCAGTGAAGATGGCGAATCGATTTATGACACGTGCGTCGTCATACACTTGGCTGATATAACAAACACTGTGAGTCGTTTTTTTAAATTTAATTTTCTACAAATCTTCTCATGTGAGAATTCTTTGTTCGTTCAATTCCAACCCACAGACTTCCATCAGCGAGAGTCTGCCCAGAGAACAGGTCCCAGAAATCAGATTCGGCACATCGTACGGCTATCCGGGAGATCGCACCCAGCAAAATGCGGAGAACGAACGACGCTCTCAGTGGCAGCAGGGTCACACAACGCATCAGCCTCGTCAGAAAACTTCCAGTACTCGTTATCTACGACTGATCTGGGATGAAAAGGAACATACGCTTGAGTATACCCTGCGGTTCAACAAGTCCCGGCCAGGATTCTGGATTTCGTCGGCACCTCAGTCCGGATCGATGGTACAGCTGCCGTACGTGCAGTTCACCGGAACGGTGCAGGTTCTGAAGGCCGTCAACAGTCAACTGGTGTTGACTTTCTGTCAAAGCTTACCTGGAGGACAGGTGTTTTCAGTGGTTCTTTCGAGACAAACGATGGGAATGTCCGTAGAGGTAGTTTTGTTGTTGTTGTAATTATTGATTATTTGATGCTTATACGAAACATGTTCGAATTTCAGGAAAACCAGAGCGTGCGGAATCTGCTGAAACGACGTAATCTGTCAACGAACTCAGTGCGAAAGGTTTGCTACAGTGGAGCAGATAGTCTAACATCGTTTGGAATGAGTATAATTCTTCTACTCACCGTACTTCTCACGAGAATTTAGACTATTTACAATTCTATAGCGCAGTATCTTAAAGCTCAACTCCATCCATCAACTAAGAAATTTATTTAGAACCTGAATCTATCAAATGACAACTTTAACTATAAAAATGATGACTCACTACTCGTGTTCGATTAAGTTCAAAAGTCAGAACAACCTCAAAAAAAATAAATGTTTCTAATCTGAAGGATGAGGCTTTAATAAAACTTTTTCCAATGTACAAACTGTAATCGTTTAACCTAATTAAGCTGATTGGGCTCGTTACGCGGCTGTAATGCTAAAATCTCGGTATGTACAAATACGTGTTCGGAAACGCGATAAGCAACTACTGCATTACGCACGCTTGCCTGACCCCGATAGTTCAATTATTAAATTAAGTGGTGAGATGAAATTAATTAAAAGCTGCTACTCCCCCGCAGCGGTTGAAACAGTCAAGCGCCGCTCCTCAGACTGCTAGAAGTTTCTCCGTACACTTGGTGGACCGATAATCTGTCATGAGATAATTATCGTTAGCATCACCGTTACAAATTGAGCTGTGCGCTCCCTAAAATGCTACTACGAGTTTGGAGAATATATATGTATAGGCTGCCGTTATGAAGCAATGATATAAATAAGAGACAACGGTTGTCTTGCAATTAAAGCACTTTGTGGAAGCGTCGACAAACTTTTATTGTGTTATTTAGAACGTAATTTTTCCCTCGATTTTATCCATTGGACGCAATAGACGAGACCTGGTATCCAATAAAAGTAGTTTATAGCAGCATCCTCGACGGCGTATTCGATTATAAAATTCAGAATTTTCGTTGGTGACTTTTATTGCCCCTGTGACTATTTTTTTATCATTTTGACTAAAGCTTCCAGTTCGTTTGATTGGTTTGATTGACTTTTGGGTTTGTTCTACAAATGTTTAAAATGTACAGTATATTTAAAAAAAATTTATATGCAAATATAAGAAAGAAAAGATTTTTATGTTTTTTATTCAATGCCGCCACTTTATGAAAATCGTCTTTAGTTCTTTAATTCATTTAAATGGTGTAACGGTCAAACGTTGGTCCAAATTGACTGATTATGTTATTATACAGCAATTCTATGTCAAACCTATAGAATGGTTCTCAGTTTTTTTTTGTGGAAAGTGGTAGTTTTTTTTCTTTTTCGCAAAACATACGACTCGTATTTTAAATTTTTTCATTAGGGTGACCATTTTTATTTTGGTTCGAAAAATCAATTTTGCCCACTTTTTCTAAGAATTACTTTTTTTAAATTCATAGCTTTTGAATTACTTGACCGATACAGATGTTCGACATATGAAATTAAAGCCAATGAGCTAGTCTTTTTTGGAAAAAAATATTACACCTTAGAGTAGTGTGGGGCAAAAGTGCGCATTGGCCTTTTTGAAACAAACGAGCATAAAAATTCGACAACAGTGTATTCGTTTGAAACATTATTACACCAGCAGTACATGATTACACATATAAACAAGATTCATTTCATGAATGTAGAAAAAAATTATGAAGTAAGAAGAGTTTTACGTTGTTTTGATCTAGTTTTTTCAATTTTGGGGATGACGATTTATTTACCTAAAATAACTGGAAAGTTCGAAACTATATTGTCAAGGAAACCTTCATTCTGTAGTAGATAATAGTGGGTATCCATTTTTGTGAAAACGTTCGAGAGATTTTTTTTTAAATTCGATTAGTTGAAAAATTGCTTGCGGGGCAAAAGCGCGTACCAGCGTTTTGATCTGAAAAAAAATTATAAAATGTTTTCAACCAAAATTTTAAAGGGACCACACTATGGGGCAAAAGCTCGCATTTGTCATTTTGTATTAAAATAAGTATTTGTCCAACTGTAAACAAAACTCGAGAAATTCTTGAACTACGTTTCGAAGGTAACATATACAGTCACAGTTGGTAAGCAAACTGAATTATATATGCTTTTATTTCAAGAGTTATTGACCAACAACGGTTAGGCGGGCACCTTTGCCCCGCACTACTCTATTGGATTTCGTTTTCGTAATTATTAATCGTATTGGTTTTTCAAAGCTCACACGGTCTTGGGGCTAAGAGCGCTATATATTTTATATGTTTTCTTGAAAGCTGAGGTTTTATTACAACATATATCCAAAAATCACAGAGGCGTTTTTTTTTCTTTTTTGAGTTATGATTCCTCAATGTTAACCGATGGAGCGAAAAATCAATTTTTCCCCTTTTTTCCACCAAAAAAAAAATTATAACTTTTGAACTGCTGGACTGATTTAATATGGGCTAGTGTTTTTTAGAAAAAAATTACACTTGCGTTGCGAAAAAATTGGATCTAGTTTACGTGATTATTAATTGTATTTGCTTTTTTTTATAGTTTACATGGTCTCAGGACAAAGGGCGCTATATTTTTTATATTTTATTTGTAGGAAGCTGAGGTTTTGTTTGTTTAACATATTCAAAAATCAGACAGGTGTCTTTTTTTTTGTTTTAGAGTTAAGATTTTGCAAAGTTAACTTGTTTTAGTCTTATATTTTTTCAAAGAAGATTGAATCATTGGCTAAAATTGGTTATGCCGATTATCTGAATCGGCCCCAGCATTTCAAAAGTTATGAATTTAAAAAAAAATATTTGAAAACAGTTGAAAAAATATTTTTCGGGCCATCAGGAAACTTTGAAAAAATCATTACTCAAAAACAAAAAAAAAATACCTTTCTTTTTGGATAGGTTTTGTAAGAAATGCCAAAAAAAGTATTAAAAAAATATTGCCCTTGATCCCGAGACCATGAAAACTATGAAAAACAAATACAATCGATGATAACGAAAAACGAAATCCAATTTTTAGAAAGTGTAGTATTTTTCCGAAGAAGACTAGCTCATTGTCTCCAATTTGATATATTGATCATCTGAATCAATTCAGTACTTCAAAATTTATGATTTTTTTAAACGATTATTTTATGTAAAACATGGGAAAAAATGATTGCGGGGAAATGGTTACCCTAATGAAAAATATAAAAATATACGGTTCTAATATTTTGCGATAAAGAACAAAACTACCACTTTTTACGAAAATCTGAGAACCGCTATATCGGTTTCATTGGTCATCTCTAATTTCAAAAAGTTACCTCGTAAAAAATATTCACCACCTCGAAAAAACACTCTATGCCAAATATCAGCTCAATCAGACTTAAGGGAGAGTGGCGCAAAGCGGTCAAAGTTTGAGTTTTTTGAAAATCGAAAAATCACCCAGCTCCCCCCTGGAAATCGGGGGTTTCGAAAAACTTTTTTTGATGCCAAATGTCTTAAAATTGCATGGAACGTCGAGATCTGGTATCATCTCGAAATTTTTTTTTGTCAAAAATCGACACTTTGGCATTTTTTTTATGGAATACGAGACGAAACGTATGGTTTTGGGTACCAATAAAAATAGATTTTTTATTCGAAGTTTGCTGCGAAATGTTGATTTGAACGATAATATACCCTATGCAAAATTTTAGCTCATTCGAACTTCATTTATTAGTGTCACAGACGTTAAGATTTGAGTTTTTTGAGAAACGAAAGATCACCAAAAATCGGGGTTTTCCAAAAAAAATTATGGTGCCAAATGTCTTAAAATTGCATTACTCGTCGAGATCAACTGTTATCCCGAAATAAAATTTTGTCAAAACAATTTTTTTTGGCACTCGGTCGTTTTTCCGTCCAGAAATCGATTTTTGACAAAAAAATCTTTTAAGATAACTGTAAATCTCGACGTTTCATGCAATTTTATAACATTTGGAATCAAAATTTTTTTGAATACACCGATTTCTGGTGATTTTACGGTTTTCAAAAAACTTACATTTTAACGTCTGCAACACTAATAAATGAAGTTCAAATGAGATAATATTTGGCATAGGGTATATTATCGTGCACATCAACATGTCGCAGCAAATTCTGAATGAAAAATCGAGATAACTATTTTTTATTGGCACTTAAAACTATACGTTTCGTCTCTTATTTCGAAATAAAACTAAGTCCCAGAGTGTCGATTTCTGCCAAATTTTTTTTTTCGAGATGACACTAGATCTCGACGTTTCATGCAATTTTAAGACATTTGGAACAAACTTTTTTTTTTAGAAAACCCCGATTTCCTTTACTCCATCCTGGGTGATTTTTCGATTTTCAAAAAACTCAAACAAACAAAAACTTTGACCGCTTTGCGCCACTCTCCCTTAAGTCCGATTAAGCTGATTTTTTGCATAGGGTGTTTTTTCGAGGTGGTGAACATTTTGTATAGGGTAACTTTTTGAAATTTTAGGGTCGATTTTTTTCCATACATTCATTGGCACCCTACTGTATATAGATGATCTAACACTATTTTTCTTGAAGTTCAATGTCTGCAAGATACAAGAAATAATTTCATTACGCTTCAAATTTTTCAAATGCGAACTGTCAGATTTTACATTTCACGGTTTCATGTTTTCACTATTCATGTATAACTCACGCCATCTTGCTTTGGCCGTGGTGTTTTACTTATCATCTCAACTGGGTGTCACTGTAACCTTGGATGTTGATAGTCCGGTTCATTTCTTAGCTCTTTTCACTGTTGTTTTAGTTTGAGCGATTTTGACAGGTCAATTTGGAAATATTTTGGATTTCGATAATGCGCGAGCATTGTTTTGACGTAGGATCACACGTCTTTCGGGAACATATTGGGGTACAAATTGAAAATCGAAATAAAAACCGAGCGCATCGTGAAAAATGTTCAATTTCAAACGCTTATTGCACAGGCATTTCGTGATGGATTGATGAGAATCGGCATCCATTGATTTCGGCACTCCATAACATTTTTTTTAATTGAATAAAATAATATTGGGTTGGGGAAAAAGAAATGTCGTATATTGTCAATATATGGCAACACTTAAACATATCTTGTGTTGTACTTATCGCATCGGGTCATACTATACGGCTATTTGAAGATGACAATCTGCTACAAGTGTCGTTTTGACAATGTTGTGATTGTCCTTTTCAGTCTCAAGTTATAACGCGTCAAAGATGGAGTCCACCAAGCAAGAAATTCGCCATATTTTACGTTTTTACTACCTGCGAGGTAAAAATGCAACGAAGGCGGCCGAAAAAATTCGTGTACTTTATGGACCCGATACTGTAACGATTCGCACAGCACAGCGTTGGTTTGATCGATTTCGTTCTGGTGTAGTGGCTGTCGAAGATACACCCCGTACTGGTAGGCCAATCGTCGTGGACACCGATAAAATCGTTGAAATCATCCAAGTAGACCGGCATGTGAGCACTCGCTCGATTGGCCAGAAACTGGGTATAGACCATAAAACCGTTTGGAATCATTTGCAGAAGATTGGATTCCAAAAAAAGCTGGATGTATGGGTGCCACACCAGTTGAAGCAAAAAAATGACCGAATCAACGCTTGCGATGCACTGCTGAAACGGAACTAACTCGACCCATTTTTGAAGAAGATGGTGACTGGTGATGAAAAGTGGATCACGTACGACAACCTAAAGCGAAAAAAGTCGTGGTCGAAGCGCGGTGAGCCGGTCCAAACCATCGCCAAGCCCGGATTGACGGCCAGGAATGTTTTGTTGTGTGTTTGGTGGGATTGGAAGGGAATCATCCACTATGAGCTGCTCAACTATGGCCAGACCCTCAACTCGGTTCTGAGCAGCTTGACCGTTTGAAGCAGGCGATTGACCAGAAGCGGCCAGAAATGATCAATAGGAATGGTGTTGTTTTCCACCAGGTCAACGCTCGGCCTCACACATCTTTGATGAACCACCAGAAGCTACGGGAGCTCGGATGAGATGTCCTATTGCACCCACCGTACAGTCCGGACCTGGCTCCAAGTGATTATCATCTCTTCCGGTCCATGCAAAACGCTCTTGGTGATACTAAGTTGGCCTCAAAAGAGGCTTGCGAAAACTGGCTGTCTGAGTTTTTTGCAAATAAGGAGGGGGTGGTTTTATAAGGTGGGGGGGAGGGGGATGGTGATAATGCAGCTTTCTAAATACTTAACATACTTAATTGTTAAATAAAGCGTCAAATTACGATCAGAAATACTACATTTTTTTCCCAACCCTATATATTAGGCTGTCAAAAAAGTCCTGCGGTATTTTTTTTTGAATTTTCATTTGTTCATAAAATTAGTTACAATCATCTGTTTTAAGTTTAATATGCGCCGTTTTGTTCGATGACTTGTTCCCAACGAGATGCCAACTTCATAATACCCCTGTTATAGAAACTCGCTTCCTTATTGGCAAAAAAAAACCCAGATAGCCAATTTTCACAGGCCCCTTTGGTGGCTAACCTCTGACTACCTAGCTCGTTCGCCATGGACAAAAACAGGTGGTAGTCACTTGGTGCAAGGTCCGGACTATACGGCGGATGCAAAAGAACCTCCCATCCGAGCTCCCGGAGCTTCTGGCGCGTCACCAAAGAAGTGTGTGGCCTGGCGTTGTCCTGATGGAAGACAATGCGGCCTCTGTTTATCAAAGATGGCCTCTTCTTCATGAGTGCTACCATCAAGCGGTTCAGTTGTGAGCAGTACAGGTCCGAATTGATCGTTTGGCCATAGGGAAGCAGCTCATAATAGATTATTCCTTGACAATCCCACCAAACACACAGCAGAACCTTCCTGGCCTTGAATGATGGCTTGGCCACCGTCTGAGCCGCTTCAGCGGGCTTCTACCACGACCGTTTGCGCTTCACGTTGTCGTAAGTGACCCACTTTTCATCGCCAGTCACCATCCGCTTCAGAAGCGGGTCGATTTTGTTGCGATTCAGCAGCGATTCACATGCGTCGATACGGTCAAAGATGTTTTTTGCGTCAACGTGTGTGGCACCCATACATCGAGCTTCTTCAAATGGTTAATAACGGTTTGATGACTTATCCCCAGCTCTTGGCCGATGCTACGGCTGCTACTATGCCGGTCTTTCTCGGCTAATTCAGCGATTTTGTCGCAATTTTGGACGACAGGCCTTCCGGAGCGTGGCGCATCTTCGACGACCTCTACACCAGAACGAAAACGTTGAAACCATCGTTGTGCGGTGGAAATGGAAACTGTATCGGGTCCATAAACTGCACAAATTTTATTTGCAGCTTGAGATGCATTTTTGCCTTTGTCATAGTAGTACTGTAAAATATGTCGGATTTTCTCTTTATTTTGCTCCATATTTGCGACACTATAACTCACGAACGACTTAACCAAACAAAACACTGTCAATAACTATATTATAGCGCGCAAAATACCTTTCCAACAAGCTATAGTATGACTCGATACAATGAATACAACTAGAACTACGCGCTTACAACGACACCTCGCGGAAATACCGCAGGACTTTTTTGACAGCCTAATATGTAATGAAACTAACTATCGAAAAATTTAAAAATCTCAATCGTTATCCAAGCGAAAATACCTCGTGCTGATTGGTCGAATTTGAAGATACAAGCCTCCTTTTGTTCTCAAAATTATTGTTCAGTTATTTTCTGATAGACTTACGGGAGTTTTGCATCAATCATTCTGGGCACTCCATAACAATTCATTACAGTGAAAATGAACAAAATTATATAATTTATGAAACTACAGACTTTAAAACCAAGGTGCCTGGAGAAATCGGCATTGCGAATATATGAATGTAGGGGGAGCTTTTGTTCCCACGGAAATTTGTTCCCTAACGGATATTTCAAAACCAAGGTGCCTGGGGAAATCTGCATTGAAAATTAAAGGCGAAAGTTTAAAGTTTAAAAGTTTAAAAAATAAAGCCTCTCAAAAACAAAGTATTGAATTGAATTGTAAATATATGCAAATCGGGGGCATTTTTATATTGCAAGTAAGGTGAGTGATACGGTTAGCTCTAGCAAATAAAATTTAAATTTGGAACTTTGATGTTGGTTGCTTCGTGAAATTTCATATCAATGACCGATCATGCATTGTGAAATGTGTAAGTACAGGGTGGGCCATTTAAAGTGGAAGCATCTGGCAACCCCATAACTTTTGACAGAGATGTCAGATTAACAAATGTCATACCGCGTTGGAAGCGTCATTTCAGTATAATTTTAACCATGGAACAATACACACCTAAACAACGCGCTGAAATTGTTCAATTGTGTTAACTAAACGTGCGTGGAAAAATAAAAATAAAGTTAAAACATCGCCTGGAGACAACACTATACGTCGATTATATGCCAAATTTATATCGTCTGGTAGTGTTGGTAATGCCAGTCATCTGTCCAGACAACGACCAAGACGTTTCGACGAGAATATTGATGCCGTTCGAGCCAGTGTTGCAGAGAATCCATCGACATCAGGTCGCCATCGTTCGCAAGAGTTAGGCATCGCTCGAACCACTCTCCGACGAATAATTCGTGTTGATTTGAAAATGTTTCCGTATAAAATTCAAATGGCTCAACAACTTAACCCATCTGACTTACCACGTCGACTTGATTTTGCGAAATGGACCATCGAAATGGCCAAAAATGAACGTGGCTTTTGGCAAAAAATCATAATGTCTGATGAGGCGCATTTCAACTTGAATGGAGGAGTGAATAAACAAAATTGTCGGTTTTATGCTACTGAAAACCCTCAATTCATCGAAACGCAACCTCTTTACGACCAAAAAGTTACTGTGTGGTGTGGCATTTATGCCGATAAAGTCATCGGCCCGTACTTCTTTGAAAACGAAAATGGAGCAACGGTAACCGTGAATGGGGAGCGTTATCGGACAATGATAACCGATTTTTTATTGCCATTTGTTCGTGAAAATGAATTGGACAATTACTGGTTCCAACAGGACGGCGCTACATGCCATACAGCGGCTGCCACGACCAAATTATTGCGCGAAATGTTCCCCGGAAGATTAATATCGAAAAACGGCGATTATGACTGGCCACCGAGATCACCTGATTTGACGCCTCCTGACTTTTTTTTATGGGGATATTTAAAATCCAAGGTATACACTGGTAAACCAAGGACCCTGGCTGCGCTGAAAGACAATATCCGACAAGAAATTGCTGCCATATCGGCCGAAACATTGGGCAAAGTGATGGAAAATGCCGAAAAAAGAGCACATTTTGCCGTCAAGGCCAGAGGCGGTCATTTACGAGATATCATAATCAAAAAGTAGTTAGAACAAATCTCCTTGAACCAAAATAAATGAATTTCAAAAAAAAATTTTTTAAATTCCACTTCTTTACTTTGCTATTGCCAAAACAAATCCTTCCACTTTAAATGGCCCACCCTGTATAAAATTGTATATGTTGGCGGTTGTGTTAAAATGACTTGAAATATGACACGATTCTTTTAAATTTTCATGAATAAAAACCATTGTGTGTTCCCGCTCGAGTACGAATCATCCGGCTTAAGCTGTCTGTTTTGTTGTGTTCATTTTCTCCCAAGTAAGGGTCATGCGGCAAGGAAAATTGGGAAAGAGAAAGAAATACATGCTCTACATGTCGTATTGCTGTTAGTCCAATTGAAATTCGCCTAGAAGCGTATAGCATCGTGTTCCTTAGGGAAATGCATGACAATGCTAATGGGTTAAATAAACACTCAGAAAGTAAAAATCATAAAAGATTCATACATAACACAGGGCTGTCATCATCAGTCGGTTGTAAACAGTGGGCAAACAATATCCAACAATCATACAAAACGGCCCTTTTCTGAGCCACCAAATCTTTATCAAAGAGTTTAACGTTGTAATTCTTCAAACATATTCAAAATCTGTATGCAACAGATAGTCTAACGGAATCCTACGTCAACTATCATTTTCGTTGAAACAATAAAGTGTCCCCCGGATATAGCTGATCCGGCGTTTTTTGACCCAGGAAAAATATGCTACCCCAACCGAAACCAAGCCTCATTATGAAAAACGTTGTGTTTCCTATTACGTTTTTGTACTTATGAATTTGAACTACTGGGCCGATTCGGATGATCAACATATCTGATTAAAACCAATAAGCTAATCTTCTTTTAAAAAATATTAGCAACTACATATTGCTGTACTGTAACTGAGGTGAAAAACAAACAAAATATTGCGCAAGTATGACTAAGTATCATATCAGTGTCGCCTCGATGAAATTGCGTTCTACATATTCGAGAATGATGCGGCTATGGAGAATAAATAGCAATACTGCGGAATAATCAATCACTCACTTGATGACACAGACACAGAATTTGAGAAATTCAAAAATTTTCCTGAAAAGTTCCTAACACACAGTTTCAGTCAGCTTTTTTGAAGAAGTTTACTTTTCAGCCGAGTATTCTCTGTGTTTGGATACACTCGCTTTGCGAATACTCTCACACTCTCACGAAAGAGTGAGAAGGAGATATCAAATAAACATGATGTAATATGCCGGCGTTGGAAATAATGCTATCAGTGAGGGAATTAATCAATCGACAGACTTCTTTATCTGGCCAACCTAGTGTCGTCAATTTCGAAAGGAACCAATTTATAAACTTTCCACTGGAATAGGGTTACCATATGCTACATACCACAAAAGAGTACATACTTGTATTTTTGAAATAGAGTACAAAAGAGTACATTTTTTTCTCAACAAAAAAACACGTGTTTTTGGATACAACATATATCTTTATTCTGTCAAGTTAAACACCTTTTTCTTTTCTTAAAGAAAAAAAACAAAGCATTACTGCTTACACTTATTTGAGCTCCTCACACAACCTAACAACAACGAGTCAGTTTCAATCATTTCATAGAAATGGACACAGTCAATTTGGTAATTAAATTTTACCATTGTTAATGCTTCGACACATTTGGGGAGCAAACGATTTCTATCATCAGACCAGAAGCTGTTCATAAAACTGAATAAGCGCTCGACTGTGGCATTATGACTGGGAATGGCAAACAAGAACTGAGCGATTTTGAACAGTTCTGTGCTCGAACTTGGAACGATGGTTTGAAAATAAGTGGTCCATTTATGAACGACATGTAAATTTTTGAATTTCTCATCCTCAGCATTGGATTCAAAAAATGAAGAAAGATTCGACACCTGATCGAATAAGGCACTTTCATCAATTTCGATCCCTTTTTCATATAGGTATTCCAAGCTTTCTTCAACAATGTCCCATTTAGGTACTTTATCTAACAGCATCCAGCGAAAGACTTTTACTTCATCGAAATGACCAGTCCATTTGTCTAAATAATCTAGACAGTTTTTATACACCTCAATAAACGACTTTTTGATTCTATCTGAACGCTTCGAATCAAGACTGTCTCGAAAAATTTTCTTTACTTGAAGAGGAATGGACTGCTGAGTGTACCTATCCGGAAGTTGTTTGCGCACGCTGTCGACTGTACAAACCGTTTCGATTAAGCTGTTGTCTGCCGCTTCAATATTCTTTATGTTATTATAAAACATTGACATTAATGAATGGACAAATCATAGATACGCTTCATTTATGTCATCTTCAAAAAAAATCTCCAGGAGCTTCGGAGGACTGTCAATTGATTTGAAATAACTTTTTAGAGCTGCGTACAAATGAAGTATACACTCAACAGTGGGCATAAGGGAAAGCCATCGTGTTTTCGAATGCTTCAACACCTTTTTATACTCGGTGCCCACAAATGAACAGAACTTCTTCAGCTCTTCCGTATGAATTGTATATACGGAAAAATATCCATAAATTTTCTAAACCAGAGCCTCAATATCCACATCCAAACGATCGAATCCATGACGAGCCGTGTTATGCAGCAAATGTGCAGGGCAACCCACCCCCACAAGTTCACGTTGAGTGGCTTGTTTCATATGGTGAAACACATTATGTTCTCCTCGGCGACCAACCCCACCGAAATTAGTATTACAGCTATCACCACCAAATGCAACACACTTTCGAAGCAGTTCATGTTTCACCAGATTTTCTATTAATAGCTCGGAGATACGGATCGAGGTTTCGTTTTCCAATGACTCAAACGACAACAGCACATGTTGGATCCCCTTTTCACGATGAAAATACTGAACGAGAACGGGGAACATTTTGATCGCCCCATGATTGCTTCCATCCGTACTTACTCCGATGAAAGGAACGGCCAGCCTTCGCATCTCCTCCAAACGTAGTTTGATTGATTGTGGTCCCAGAACGTCATTGATTATAGCCTCAGTCTTAGTTCTTGCACATGCAAATTTGCCGGCAATCTCTGAATCAGGAAACACTTTCTTGAACAGCTTACTTCCGCAATCACAGCTCAGGTAGCTATAGTTGTGCTGAACGGCATGGAATGCCATTGTGGCTTAAGCAGCCAATATTTTTAACTCGAGCGGGAACTTTTGTACCACCAGTAGTTGCGAAAGTTTTCGAGACGAACCTGCTGCTCTGATATTTAACTGGTGCTTTTTTGATGCTAAATGCTGAGTTAGATTAGTTCGTCCTTTGTTTGCGATGGAAATTTTCTTCTGGCAGACCTCACAAAAGACATCAGATTCGTCCGAAGTTGGTTTGAATTGCGGGAATTCCATTGCAGAGCATCAGAAAATTTATTCTTTCGGCGGGACATGATGAAGCTAAAATAGGCAATGAAATTTGGTTTCACAACGAATATGATCCTACAGAATACTTACCGATTAAACGATTGTACAACAATAGTGCAAGGAGATAGTTTCGGATAAATTTCAATTATTTCACTTCGGTATTCAGCGAAAAAGAAAGCAGGCAGGAACGATAGCTAAAAACCAATAAACATTTAAACAACATTCCGAAGAAGCGCAATCATGAACTGTCAGACTGTGGGTGCGAGAATGGTTTTTATTACACGTTGGGGGGGAAGGGCAAGTGGATGTTTGTTTTGGAATGAAATGTACTACTGCAAAATGTATATGTACAGTTCAATTTAAAAACATTCGCTTATAACAATATTTTTTAGTTTTGAAACTTGACGGTCAAAAAGAGTACTGTTGACGATTCAGCCCCACATTTAGCAACCTTGCCGTTATCAGTGCCACTCACTGGCTAGGTAAGGGAACTGACACAGGTATAAGCAAACGAGATCGGTTGAATGCTCGACGTAAAAAAAAGAAGTTTTTTTTGTTACTTGAGGAGAAAGGATAAAAGGTTGTATTCAATTCGATTCAATTATAGAAGTGTTCAATATTTTCTGAAGTGAATAATTAACACTACATTATAGCGGTCGTAGGTAGATAAAACTAATTATTATTGCGTACATATTCCTAAAGATTAAACTATGTTTCCATAGTTTCCAGGAGTAAACGCACGCACAATTGAATTAGGTTAGCCTAATTCAATATATTTTAGAAGTAAGTCTCTTCCTATTCTAATAAAGGACCAATATTCATCTAATTGAAATCCATTATTAGGACCCCAAAAGGGAAGCCAAGATTTGTTCGGGGAGTAATAAGGCTTGAAGCCGTACCGAATTTGTAAGTTCATACATACGATAGACTTATACAATATGTAATTATCATCCAATAAATTTCTAGCTTGAAGCATTACGCTAAAAAGAATCGATTGATTTTATTTCCGAACAAGTACATTTGGGCCAAGATGCTGAACTATAGGTGTTTCGTTCTTGACACTTTCAGGACATGACGTGAGACGAGCAGCGAGACGTAACTTTCAGAATTATTTACTTTTTGTTTGGGTGTGTGGTTATGATTTCAATGTCAACTCGCTAAGGAAAATAATTGAAGGAAAAAATAAGCAAATATATATTCGTGGAATATAGTGCACAACCTCCTTTTGCTCTAGCCAATTACCGTTACAAGCTCTTTCCGGATCTCCTTCCAGGTATATGCACAGCATTCTCCTCCTTCCTGAGCGAAATCAGTGGAGGCACAATCAGCGTTATTGTTTGTCACCATCGCCGTAAGCTGATAGGACTCTTTTCCCCGCCGATGGGAGCCAAACAGAAGTACATTTTACAATAAACAATAAAGCGCGAGCAGCTATTTTGCCAACGAATGCATTTGTCACCAAAAGATACGACTTGTTTTGTAAACAAATTTGTTTTTTCACGAGCAATGGCCGAACAGCAATTTTGACATTGCGGTCCACCTATAATACAACGCCTTGATTTGGGCTTATTTTGCAAAAAGAAGAGTACACTCATTTTTTTATTGGAAAAGAATACATGTACTCTAAAAAGAGTACGGATGGTATTCCTACACTGGAAGAAGAATGGACCAGTTAACAGCAATGTGCTGTGAGATGTGATTGGCTACCGCTAGTGATGTCCGATTTTCTAAATTAAACGTTTACCAACTAATCGAATAATTTCTCAGTAGTTTGTTAATCTTTTCAGTTAATTGTTATTTCATCAATGAAAAAGAGGGATTTTAAATGATTGGAAGATAAAAAAATAAATACTTTTATTCGATTTAATCAATTTCATAAAAATGATTACACGGCACATTTCAAGTGCTGTGCGGAAACGCTGAAAAGTGTGAATTTACGTTTGATGTCTACCTCAGCGTCGAAGACACTAGTTCGATACAACGTGAAAACGTTCCTTTTATTACCAAACCCGCACTTTTGAGGAGTATTTCGAGATCCTGACCAGACCATGATTTCGACTGAGGATGCTTGACAAATTTGAATACGAAAGTACCGCGAATTTGCACAAAGAAGGCAACCAAACAAAATGACTAATGACGATGCAAAATCGATTGACAAAATATAAGCATACTAAGGAGGTTTTGCAGAGATGTATTGAACCTCCACTGAATTGAAATCAAAAAAACTCATCGAAACTCAAGAAGCTTTGAACAGACGAGTATAAGTCTGAATTTAATATCAACGACGCGAATGAATTTAGCCTTTTCAGCATTAGAACGAAAAATAATCATTTTTCACATTAACTATTTGATGAATCGTGCGATTACCGCACATCACTAGCTACCACATACTTAACCGGTTTCGGGGTGCTTTTGAACTTGGAAAACAGACAGAGAGAAATGTGTTTTAACAGCTGATGCGGCAGAATTTCATTATGAAGTCCGAGAGTGATGAGAAAGCGCGACGCCTTCGATGATGTTTTGGCTAGTGTACGTTGCATCAGAATAATACATAGCCACATGGCCCGAAAAGAATTTTTTGCTTTGATAAACCACATTGTTGTAACGTTCTCTGTGAAGCTTCGTTCCTGTCAGCAGAAGGAATCCTATTATGCATCACTTAATTGCAACAGAATGCAAAATGTGTCATTGTTATAATGGAAGCAATTTGGGCAATTGAAGATCAACATCAAGAAAGATGATGTTTTGTGGGAACGGGTGGATGTTTTGGCCTTTTCTTAATTCAAAAATTATCAATTCTCATATGTGATGATTATTTTTCCACAGTATTACTATTCATTTACTGGCGGCTGACACCTTTAGGACTAGACAGAAATAGTATTGCGTTCATTCAACAATTGCATTAATGATTCTCTATAACACAATAGCTTATTTTTAAAATCATTCAAGTTTGAGGAATATCATTTTAAAAATATTCATTAAATACTTGTATCTGCGAATATTAGCATCGAATGTTTCCGTGGAGACGTACTTTATTTGCTGATTTTCGATGTAAGAAAATCTGCAAATGAAGAAGACTAGATCTTCAAGAAATGTGTTTATTTACTACTGAAGCTCAATAATTTCAGTACACCACTCGTTTGATTTCGGTAAGGTTCACTCTTCAATTTAAGTAACGAATATCCTTTGTATTTCGGATTTATTTGTTCCATCTTCGAGAGTGGTTTATATTAAATTGTTAAACAAAGATTAGTTACCTATGAGGATCATTCAAATACTTCGACACTACGTTGGTATAAGATGCTGGTATAAATGATTGAAAAAATTTGTGCCGGCAGACATCTATGTTCATTTTTTGTGTAGCCTATTTTTATTATTCGTATGAATTGGTGTTCAAAACAAAAAAAAATGCATCTGTTAATGTACTGTACAGAAATGTTAAATTTTATATGGTTAGTCCAGTCTTGAAACATTATGAACGCACTCTTCGATTGTGTCTTTTCAACATTATTACTAATAAGATGTATCCCTCATAACACCGTTAGAGTATTATGAAAATCGACACATCATTGGAGGACAACAACTTTCGTAAGATTGTAAAGTTCATATTCATTAGACTACATTTATTCAACATCAAAGTTAATTTATGTAATTTGATATCATTGAGACACATGGACAGTTTGTTCCTTATGATTACGGATCTTTATCTTATCTCATGTTCCACTTGAATGAATGCATCTATAGGAGAGGTATTTTCTTGGAAACACAACATTTTATTATGTGCTGCATGTACAATCTTTAGACTGCTTCGTTCATACATGTGAGTATTTCGTTTTTGAACAAAAAGTAAGAAATTTCGTTGAAGGCACTAGACACCTCAGAATCCTATAATAAATTAAATTATATAAAGAAAACGTATAGCTCCTTCGATAGCTCAGTTAGTAGAGCGGTGGAATATAGAGGAACAAATCAATGTATAGAGTAATCCATAGGTCGTTGGTTCAAATCCAGCTATAGAAGGATGAATGATTCCCTTTTTCAAATAAATTTCTACTCATCTCATTTCATGAATTTAGGGCCGGTTGTGGAGATATGTAGTATTTTTGCATTTTAATTTTATACAGCACTAGAAGGTAGTAGCTGCAATCAATCACAAGTATCGAGCAATGGGACTGGGGTATTATCACGCAACGTAAGAAAACCTCCTTACTTTTATAGAGGTTTGTTATGGAATAGATATACAGTCAATCGCAAAATTGAGTGTACACACTAGAATTGGACGATCTAGGATCGATATTTAGAAGATCGATCTTTTCCTCGCCGATTTCCGAGTTTTTGGATCGATTCTTTGTACTTCAAAAAAAAAAAAACCTGAATATCGATCTTGTGACGATATTGGATAGTGACATCAGGTCCAGCTGAAGATTTCTTTCCTAGGACTGGGACTACTACCAAAATTTGGATTAAATGCCAGACGTATGACACAGTTGGATTTAATTGAATTATTGTCAGCGGAGCTCTGGATGAATACCAGTTGTTGAATCCCTAAAACACAATTTTCAAATATTTTTTATAATTAAATGATTCCATGACGGTACAAGATGAATGCGCTGGAAAATACATTTTTTTGTGGGATTTCGATGCTTTTTGCGACCTTCATTTTGAATATAAAAATGAAATGTGCTTGATGTTTGGATAGAAATGTGAAATGCTTATTCCATGTTTAAGGAAAAGACAGCACTTATATGGAACAAGTAAATGAATTGGAAAAAGGGCATTCGATTTTTTGAAGATCGATTCTTTGATTCACTCAGTGAATCGATTCCTACACTGTTTAGAAGATCGATCCGTTAAGATCGATCTTTTTCTAAAGATCGCCCAATCCAATCCTGGTTCGGTATGAGTTTTTCTGCGTTCAAAAATAAATAATTTAAAACGTCTTATATTCATCGTATAATCGATCCTTTTTACTCTCATATAATGAAAACAAAATTAAATGGTCACATTTTTACTTCGTGTTTAAAATCGAATAAAAACTTCAATTCAGACGTGGCAAAATAAAGTGTGGAGTTCAAGTTTTTATTCTTCAAATGTGCTTCGGGTCAGTCATGAATCATGAAGAAAGTCTAATTTCTGCACGGAAGACTGCAGGTTACATTTCAGGATGTTCATATTGTTCATCGCCGAAACGATAACCTCCATGGTTCCAGTTCCAGAAGCCGCCATTGTACCATATATCAGCCGATTGCCGCGCCGTGTTTCACTGTGGGAGCATTCAGCATTTGGAATCTGCAACACCGATTCATCCACATCATCTGTCTGCCATCCGATTTTGAATTCAATAATATTTTTTTCATATTATTACAATCGAGAACGATCAGGTCAAATTCAGGGCAGGGAGAAGATAATCGTTCTTTTCGTGCCAGCGAATAAACAAAATCGAAGGCTGAAGAAAAATAAAGTGACCAAAACAAGTACCCTGGAGTCGCTTTTTACGCGGGGGATACGCGCCGCGTAAGCAAAAATTGCGTAAATTCCGAAATCCACGTAAATTTCAAAATCTTTGTTAAAAATCTCTTAAATTCCGAAATCCGCGTAAATTCCGAAATCTGCGTTGAAATAAACCGCGTAAATTCCTGAAACCACGTATAAAAAAAATGGGTGGGTTATATCTATGATATTACCGCAAGGTTGACGTGGGACTACCTTAGCTTAGTAATCATTTGTTTGTATTGATTAAATTTTTGATTGAATAAAACAATTTCCGAATTCAATTGAATTCAATATATTCGCGTTGTGAGAAAAAATTTGAACAAATGCAATGTCTCTAGTGTCTGCACGATCTTACCAGGTACCTAAGTTTAGAAGACCGTGTTAGGGAAACGCATTCTAGTCTGTACAAAGGTAAGCGAGTACAAAAGTACTCGTAGTTTGCATGTATTTTCAATGCCGATTTCCCCAGACACCTTGGTTTAGAAGTCTTCATAGGTAATCAGATTTCAGTCGGAACAAAAATACTCCCGACCTGCATGAATTTGAAATCTCAATTTTCCAAGGTGTCTAGGTTTTGAAGCCTGTGTTGAGGAAACATATTTTAGTCGGAACAAAAATGCCCTCGACTTGCATGTGTTTGCAATGCCAATTTCCCCTCGCTTCATGGATTTGAAGTCTGTGTTAAGGAAACACATTTCAGTCGGAACAAAAATGTCCCCGAATGCATGAATTCGCAATGCAAATTTTCCCAAGCTCCTTGGATTTGAAGTCTATGTTAAGGAAACACATTTCAGTGGGAACAAAAATACCCCCGACTTGCATGTGTTTGCAATGCCAACTTCCCCACGCTCCTTGGATTTGAAGTCTGTGTTAGGGAAACACATTTCGGTGGGAACAAAAGCTCCCCCTACTTTTATGTATTTGCAATGTCGGTTTCGCCAATGCTGCTTGGTTTTGAAGTCTGTGTTGGGGAAACCGTAAAGCGGGCCAATCAAAACGAGGCAGTAAGGGCGTTTATATAACGCTCAACATTTTACAGTTATTCAATTATTTACCTAATGGAAAATAACACTTTACTAATTGCGATAGATGCGTAGAAATATTCCCTATCAATTGATGCAAACATCTTTCCGATTCAGTAGAAAATGTTCGAGTTATAAGCATTCGAAATCTTGCATTTTTTCCTACATGTTCAGTGTTTATGTTTTCATTTTACCCCCCATATATTCCGGTTAGACGTAGTCCCACGTCAAAAACGCGTAAAGGCAACTTCAGTGTACTCAGAAGATGTACAGCATGGTTCTAAAGAAGTACCAAGGTTGTTTACAACATTATCGAAAAAAACGTATGTGAAGATGGCTTTTCACGGACTTCCAAACATAGGATTCTATGAGGCAACGGCTCACAATTTGTCATAAACTCCCTGATCTGAGAGGAATTTGCATTAACGAATGGAAAACCGAAGATTTGACATACGAGGTATGGCTATTAAATAACGAGACTGGTTACGAAAAAGGGTTATATTTTAAAAATTACGATACAGGGATATGCTCCCCTTCAATATAATCCCCTTGGCTCCTCACACACCTTTCCATACGTTTTTTCCATTGTTCAAAGCAGTGCTGAAACTCTTCTTTTGTGATGGCGTTCAAAAGCCGCGTCGCTTTTTCCTTCGCCTCTTCTACGGACTGAAATCGGGTACCTTTCAACACGGATTTGATCTTGTGGAAATGAAAAAAGTCGCATGGGGCTAGATCTGGCGAGTACGGGGCATGTTCGAGCACTGGAATGCCCTTATCGGCTAAAAATTGCTTCACCGACAGCGCGTTATGGGCAGGTGCGCTGTTGTTCGTGTTTTTCGTCACACATGATTTCCGACGCGCACTAGAAACCAGGTTCCATTTAAATCACTGCTGCTCGCAAACTTCTATAGTAACAAAAACGTGTTTCCGTACGTTTATAGCAGACACTTCAAGCTACCGAACCCACTATTCGTTTTCCCCCCACCCCTCTAGGGCGCCCTACAGGCGCGCCGTCTCATTATTTAATAATCATCCTCGTAGGACTATACCTTTCAGTAAGGGTGTTAAATCAGAAAACAGGATAAGTTTTCATGGAATAATGTCCTCTGGTCTAAAAACTTGTTTAGTTTGATGGAATATAGAAGTCCCATTTTACAATGTATTAGGCTGTCAAAAAAGTCCTGCGGTATTTCCGCGAGGTGTCGTTGTAAGCGCGTAGTTCTAGTTGTATTCATTGCATCGAGTCATACTATAGCTTGTTGGAAAGGTATTTTTGCGCGCTATAATATTGTCCTTGACAGTGTTTTGTTTGGTCAAGTCGTTCGTGAGTTATAGTGTCGCAAATATGGAGCAAAATAAAGAGAAAATCCGATACATATTTTACAGTACTACTATGACAAAGGCAAAAATGCATCTCAAGCTGCCAATAAAATTTGTGCAGTTTATGGACCCGATACAGTTTCCATTTCCACCGCACAACGATGGTTTCAACGTTTTCGTTCTGGTGTAGAGGTCGTCGAAGATGCGCCACGCTCCGGAAGGCCTGTCGTCGAAAATTGCGACAAAATCGCTGAATTAGCCGAGAAAGACCGGCATAGTAGCAGCCGTAGCATCGGCCAAGAGCTGGGGATAAGTCATCAAACCGTTATTAACCATTTGAAGAAACTTGGATTCACAAAGAAGCTCGATGTATGGGTGCCACACACGTTGACGCAAAAAAACATCTTTGACCGTATCGACGCATGTGAATCGCTGCTGAATCGCAACAAAATCGACCCGTTTCTGAAGCGGATGGTGACTGGCGATGAAAAGTGGGTCACTTACGACAACGTGAATCGCAAACGGTCGTGGTCGAAGCCCGCTGAAGCGGCTCAGACGGTGGCCAAGCCCTCATTAACGGCCAGGAAGGTTCTGCTGTGTGTTTGGTGGGATTGTCAAGGAATAATCTATTATGAGCTGCTTCCCTATGGCCAAACGCTCAATTCGGACCTGTACTGCCAACAACTGAACCGCTTGATGGTAGCACTCATGAAGAAGAGGCCATCTTTGATAAACAGAGGCCGGATTGTCTTCCATCAGGACAACGCCAGGCCACACACTCCTTTGGTGACGCGTCAGAAGCTCCGGGAGCTCGGATGGGAGGTTCTTTTGCATCCGCTGTTTTTGTCCATGGCGAACGAGCTAGGTAGTCAGAAGTTAGCCACAAAAGAGGCCTGTGAAAATGGGCTATCTGGGTTTTTTTGCCAAATGAAAATTCAAAAAAAAATACCGCAGGCCTTTTTTGACAGCCTAATATATGTTCTGCTCATTCGGGTGCTTAACACTTTGACGGCCATGGTGTTTTGGCCAAAAAGTTCGTAAAAACCTGGAGGGCCCAATGATTCTTATATTAGATGATGCCAGGAACTCATCTAGTATAAAATTTCATCCCATCTGCCATATAAGGGTAAAAACTACCCGTGTGTAGTACTGCACACGTGGTCCCATCTCAAGTTAAGCGAGTAAAATATCGATAGAAATCTTTATAAAACAATTTATTTTTTCGAAATTTAATAATTAATTTTCTATAACATTATTTTCAAACTCGTAAAATGTCTTCTATTAAAACAATCCAGACATAAAAACTTTTCGGAGCTTTTCGGGCAGTGATAAATTGTAATTTGTAGAGTAATACAAGCAGTGATGTCAAACTATGATATCGAAGTGTCCTACTATGTATTGAGGTCAGTAGAAAACAAAAAACACATTAGTTTCAAGGTAAAACATGTATTGTTGCGCACATGTTTGAAACTTTGGAAGATTTCGCGTGTGCAGTGATGCACTCATGGCCTCTGTGGAATAATTTTTGAGTACAGTACGGTACTCATGGCCGTCTAAGTGTTAACTTCCGGTACCGTCAGTAAGCAGCATCTGCGAATACCACTCAAAATGCAGTCACTTGTGAACGGACACTGTGCAGAGAGAAAATATTGCAATTTAAGCTTCGCCCGATGGCAGTTTTCTCACAGAGCGCAAAATCGAAATTTTTGCAATTCATAATACAGCCATTCCATGCCAAATCGATATAATGGTTCTCAGATTTTCACGAAAAGTGGTAGTTTTGTGCTTTATCGCAAAATATTAGACCCGTATTTTTTATTTTTTATCAGAGTGCCCATTTCAATTTTGAAAATGATTTTTCGGACCCTGATTTTTTGATATGTTATGTAAAAGCTCGGCTTTCAAGAAAAAAAATAGTAAAATTTAGCGCTCTCTAGTCCGTAGCCATGTAAACAGCAAAAACAAATACAATCAATAATTACGAAAACAATATCCCAATTTTTTGCAAGTGTCCGAGGAAGACTAAATAATTGGGTTTAATATGATATGTCGATCATCTGAAGCGGTCCAGTAGTTTGAAAGTTATTAATTTTAAAAAAAGTCATTTTTGGAAGAAAGGGTAAAATTTGATTTTTCGAACCACCCTGAAATGGAAATGGACCCCCTAATGAATGAATATAAAAAATACGGGACTAATATTTTGCGATAAGGGACAAAACGATCGCTTTTTATGGAAATCCACTATATCGGTTTGGCATGGAATGGCTGAATAACCAGTCTTTCTCCCACCAGCAACCGTAATTGCAACATATAGAAACTTGATTGATGATTGACCTAGTTTAAGACTCTCAGAAACACCCCTCTTCCAAATAAATAAATAAAATCAAAACAGTAATGTTTGAGAATTTTTCAAATTTTGACATTGCTCAATGGTGCAAGCATTACCACGCGTACAGTATACTGTATCGTGAAATTGGAAAAACAAAAGGTTTCTACTGAACGGTCTGGAAGTTCTGTATTGAGTGCGACAACAGGTATGGAATAGAATTTGGGGAAACAAAATTTATGTAATTTAATCAATGCTTTTGTCATGCGTAAAATAATGCAAATTTTTGTAACATCTCTAATTACATATGAATGCCTCTCACAGTAAATCTTCAAATTGAATATGACGTCAATTGTTTACTTATTGCAGCTTTCTAACTGGAGCACAGCCCAGTTAACGTTGGCATATCTGGGTGCCGGGGCGACGAACGTGTTAATAAAAATATAAAAACTTATTCAAATTTCACGCACTGATCGCTGAGTTCCCTCTAGCGTGTCTCTCGCTCTGTGGACACACATGCTGACTGCCCACTAACACGCGGATCTGGCTTTATCCTACAAGGTCAATATAAATGCACCGAGAGGAACGGAGTTCTGCATCAGTATCACGTTGCAGTTTTAGCCGCGAATATTAAAAGCGAAATCGCATCCCGCAGAGATACTCTTTTCCAGAGTCTAGTGAAGAGCAGTTAGTTTGCCAATTAAATATTCATCTAAAGTGTGTTCTATTAGTATTGACTGAACTTTGTCGTCGAATAAAGCAATCTTCAGAATGTGCGGAATATTTTCCATATTTCTCAATGCTTCCAACAGTACCGATTCGGACCTTTATCGGTATGGTACCCGTACAGAGTCCCTCAGAGAGATGGCTTTCCGCCAATCTGGCAAGCAAAGACAACGTGGACCGGACCACACCGGATTGGTGGTGGACAACGATTGCGGATTTGCTATGGTCCATGAGAGACTATCGGTTGTTGGCGTGAAGTATGGGAGCCAGCCCTTCGTGTCGAAAGATGGGACTGTACTGTTGGTTGCTAACGGTGAAATTTACAACTTCCGGCAATTGGCCAAGGAAGTTAACGGAGCTCTGGATGAAGATGGCGATGTGTACGTTCCGAGGAGTGATTGTGATGTTATTTTGGCGTACTATGAGAAGTTTGGAGTTGCCGCATTGATAGAAACAATTCGTGGAATGTTCGCCTTCGTTCTGTATGATAAGAAAAATGAACACGTTTTGGTGGCACGAGATCCTATCGGTATTATTCCACTGTACAGTGGCGTGGATAATGAAGGAAACATGTGGATTGCTAGCGAGATGAAGTGTTTGGTAGAGAAGTGTTCAGAGGTCAAGGTGTTCCCACCAGGTTGCGTGCATTACGGCACTAGACACATGCTGGATCCTAAACCGTATCATAAACCCCAATGGATGTTCCAAACACCATCGATGCATGTTGACCTACTAAAAGTAAAGCAGTACTTGGAAGAGGCAGTTGCATCCCACTTGCATTGTGACGTCCCACTGGGGGCGCTATTGAGTGGAGGATTAGATTCCAGTTTAATAGCATCTATTGCCACGAAAATGATGACAAAACGGCACGGACCGGACTATCGTTTGAAAACCTATAGCGTGGGTCTTATTGGGGGACCAGATTTTAAGTACAGTAAAATCGTAGCAGACTATATAGGAAGTGATCACACTGAGGTGTACTTTACTGTCGATGAAGGGCTGAACTACATCCGGGATGTAATTTATCACACAGAGACATATGACATTACTACGGTTCGCTGCTCCATTCCAATGCATTTGTTATCACGATTCATCAAAAGCGAAGGAATTAAAATGGTTCTGTCCGGCGAGGGAGCGGATGAAGTGTTTGGCGGGTATCTTTACTTCCATCAAGCACCGAACCCCGTGGAATTTCACCGAGAAACAGTGATGCGTGTTCAAAATCTTCAGTACTCCGACTGTCTTCGTGCAAACAAATCAACAGCCGCATGGGGTTTGGAGCTTCGTGTGCCGTTTTTGGATACCGATTTTGTAAATTATTCTATGAGCATCCGTCCGGAAGATCGTATCCCGCAAACCAGAATGAACGGAAAGATTCAATCGATGGAAAAATTCATTCTTCGTCAAGCATTCTCCGACAACTATTTACCGGCAGAGGTCCTCTGGCGACAAAAGGAGCAGTTCTCTGACGGGGTCGGCTATTCCTGGATAGATACCATCACCGGGTATGCGGCGTCCCATGTGACCGATGAGCAATTTTCTACCGCTGGCGAGAGGTTCCCTTTTAACACTCCACCCACGAAGGAGGCATATTATTATCGGCAACTGTTCGAAGAATTATTTCCACACCGAAGCTGCGCTGCCACGGTCAAGAGATGGGTTCCGCGAACCGATTGGGGATGTTCCGCGGATCCATCCGGGAGAAAGCAGACCGCACATATCGAACAAAATTAACCGAAGTCTGATTTCTTTCTTTCTTTGGTTTTAAGAGGCTTTAAACTTTGCAGTTCCTTCGCCTCTAAGTCTGATTTAAGTTAATCAAATGTTACAAACAATCATGTTGCATATGTGAAATTATAAGCGATTTTGATCATTTATCGATCAACACCAAAAATGAATTATGAAGTTTTACTATTTCTTATGAAATACAATACATTTATTATTATATTACCAAATCATTCTTCGCAATTCTAACGGGTGGCAACTAAAATTTCGATTTTTGCTGTTAAAAAAAGACAAACATACTTGAAGAAGATCTGATTTGTTGAAAATAAAGATACATTGTCCATTGTTGAAACACATTAGTGAACATTTGGAAACGGTCCGTAATCGGCTGTTCGATGAAGCTTCCGTTTGATGTCGGAACAGGAGCATTGCACGGTTCTCATGTCAATTTTGCGAATATATATATTATATATTCGAATAATACGCAAATTTTGTTATTGGGAAGTATTTGTATATTCATTTCTGATGATTGTTATATAAACATCATCTTTGTCTTGTACGTTGAGTTTCATCCAAAAAGTTCGTATTTTCGTGGGTAGTGAAAATTAGAGAAATAGCGATGTTGGACAAAATCCTATTCAAAATAATGAAAAGTGAAAGAATGCCGTTCTATAACGTATTATGAAGTTATCTTAGAGGCGAATGAACTGAAAAGTTTAAAGCCTCTTTAATCCAACATCATCATCATCATTATGAAGTTTATCCAGTCATATGGATGACGCAGCTCATTTACTGTAAAGAAAACTGACAATTTTTGTAAATTTTGCATTCGGGTATTTGTTGTATTCGGGTCCATTCGGGTATATGTAACAATCGGATGAATGTCATTTGGGTATTGTGAGCTTCCTGCTATTGATGCAAATCCCCCAACGCTGTGACACGTCTTACCTGAACGAAGGTCTGAAGAGAAAAGAGGATGAGTAGTGGTTGTTCTTACAGTTGATGCTTATCCCTTGTAGAGTTTACACACACACTCTTCGAACTCCCCAGCCCTATTTCGCCTCACGTCAGTCCATGCTACACTGTTCCATATCCAGCCCACACATCTCCCTACCTCACAATAAAAAGGTGATGCAATCTCTTTGATTTTAAAAGATTTTTTTGATTATTCCTAAAATGCATATAATTTTGTTTCGTATACGAAACTTACACATCGGAGGTGTTCGTCAAAATAGCTAATGTACATGAGTCATCAAAACCTATCAAACCGATATGGGTCTTTTTTTCCATGCGTGTGTTTTCTCTAATGGAATTTGGCAACACTTGCTCTGTGTATCAAATACTTCACACTGGGCTGAACTGTCAATTCCAATCATCAAAACAAAAACAACTCGGCTAAGATGAAATTATACACCTTTTTTAGCAGTAATTTTCGTTAAACACAGTGGAAAGTAAGCAGTTATCTCGAGATAGGAAACATTGAAATTATTTACGAAAGAAATGCTTATTTACTTCAACTCTTTATTTTTCGTTTCAGCAAATTGCATTAATTACATTGTGGTTTTATCATCTATGTCACGCAGATGAGATGGAGGCTTCCAATTTTGCAACATTTCAGTTTCAGCTATCTCAAATAATTCTGGCGAAGACTGATGGGATTGCTGGGTAGGAACGTCAGTTTCTCCATTGTTACGCCAAGAGGAAATCTTTTTAGTTTCAGATACGTGTCGTTTTGGTACTTGATCTTCACCGTCATTGAGGGTAAGACTACCGTTCCTTTCCTGGATGACTGTATACTGCGTAGGAGCAAAGCGAGACTCGCCTTTCGCGCGTTTGCGCCGTTCGATGATTACCGTGTCGGCTAATGGATTTGACCGGTCTCGCAGAAAGATACCTAGACCTGTAGTCAACGATTACGAGGATTGAACTTGAGTTCAGTGGACATTTCTACAGATATTTCTATTTCTATCGATAATACAGGGTGATTATATGCCACACATCTCCCCTCTACTCAAAGAAAATAAATGCATCAATCTTTTTTTTTTTTATTTTTTTCATTAGTTTGTCGAAGCAATAAACACATTCACCTTTTTTTGTTTAGGAAACTGGAGATTTATTTTAAAGGACTTCATTGGGTATTGTACAGACCTCGTTGTGTATCCTCTAACGAGTATCCCTTTTCTATCGATCTGACGTAATCTTTCAGGTGTTTGGGTTCTTTTCTTACTCGAACGTCGTGTGTAGAATTTTCAACTAGATTATTCTTTGGTTTTTGTTGATCCTTCGAGATATTTGCATCTTCTTCACGCCATTTAGATACTCTTTTTGTTTGTGACACGTGACGCTTCGTTGTGTTCCCCTTTTCATCAGCTAAGGTGAGGTTACCGTTCTTTTCTTCGATAACGGTGTACTTAACAGACGAAAAACGTGAGTCGCCCTTCCCACGAACTTGGCGTTCGATAATCACGGTATCTCTTGGTTTCACTCGACACATTCGAGCACTTCTGCGTATGTCTTCACGTTTCTTACCAGCCAGCTTGGCCTTACGGTCTCTTTCAATGAGGAGATCCTCATCAAGACGACTTTTTCGAAATCAAGCAGAGGAAGTCCTCTTTTGATTTTGCGTCCAGACATTATTTCTGGATTGCACATGGAAGGTAATCCAAGATCCCCACGGTAGTGATCACCTACCAATAATTTTATCGATCGCCAATGAATCAATATCTAGTGAGTCAGTCGATATTGCGTATGACCTCACGAAGAATATTGACTGGAGAAAATTTGCAGAATTAATATCTGAAGCAATCATTTCGATGCATGAACTTCCTCCCCTTGAAGAGTATAATTTTATATCAAGTTTGATTAACGATAGCGCACTTTAAGCTCAAAAGAAACGTACGTGTACCGGCTACCACTTTCCGACGTCGTCCTCCATCACTTTGGTGGGACAAGGAATGTTCAAAGGTCTACCTTGAAAAATCATCCGCTTTCAAAAAATTCAGGAAAACTGGATTAGTGGAATGGTTTCGAAAGTACCAAGCTCTAGAAGCCAAACTAAAAGGTCTGATTAAAGCAAAAAAGCGTGGATATTGGCGGAAGTTCGTCAATGGTTTGTCAAGGGAGACCGTTATGAGTACTCTTTGGAATACGGCTAGGAGAATGCGTGGCTGGAACCATACCAATGAAAGTGAGGAATACTCTGACCGTTGGATTTTCAAATTTGCAAGGAAGGTTTGTCCCGATTCTGTTCCTGCACAAAGCGTCGTACGCGATATTCCGCTCCAATGCGATTATGAGAATTTTTCGATGGTAGAATTCTCAATTGCCCTCCTCTCATGTAACAATTCAGCTCCGGGGTCGGACAAGATTAAATTCAACTTGTTGAAGAATCTTCCCGACTTGGCAAAACAGCGTTTGCTGAACTTGTTCAACAAGTTTCTGGAGCTGAATATTGTCCCGCATGACTGGAGACAAGTGAGAGTGATAGCCATACGAAAACCCAGCAAGCCGGCTTGCGATCACAACTCGTATAGGCCGATTGCAATGTTATCCTGTATTCGCAAATTGTTAGAGAAAATGATTCTACTTCGTTAAGACAAGTGGGTCGAAACGAACAATTTGCTGTCAAATACGCAGTTTGGCTTCCGCCGAGGTAAAGGGACGAATGATTGTCTCGCGCTGCTATCGCATTTGCTCGCAAAGAACAAATGGCTTCCGTTTTTCTCGATATCAAAGGGGCATTTGATTCAGTTTCCATGGAAATTCTCTCAGAGAAGCTTCATAATTGTGGACTTTCACCAATTCTGAATAATTTCCTGTACAATTTACTGTCAGAAAAGCACATGAATTTCTCTCATGGCAACACAAAATTTTCTCGTTACAGTTGTATAGGCCTACCGCAAGGCTCCTGCCTAAGCCCCCTCTTGTACAGTTTTAACGTCAATGATATGGATGGTTGTCTAACTAGAGACTGCACGTTGAGACAACTTGCAGACGATGGAGTTATTTCCATCACGGGTACTAATCCCGTCGCTCTGCAAAAGTCGTTGCAAGATACCATGAACAATCTGTTCACGTGGGCCCTCAAGCTGGGTATCGAATTCTCTACGGAGAAAACTGAAATGGTCGTTTTTTCTAGGAAGCACGAACCCGCCCAATTCCAGCTTTACCTATCCGGCAAAACGATCCAACACTCTATGTTTTTCAAATACCTGGGTGTATATTTTGATTCTAAATGTACCTGGGGGAAACACATTGCGTATTTGAAACAGAAATGCCAGCAAAGAATCAATTTTCTCCAAACAATAACCGGAACATGGTGGGGTGCCCATCCAGGAGACCTCATTCAGTTGTACAAAACAACGATATTGTCAGTGTTAGAATATGGCAGTTTTTGCTTCCGATCAGCTGCCAGGATTCATATTCTCAAGCTGGAGAGGATACAATATCGTTGCTTGCGTATAGCCATGGGGTGTTTGCATTCGACACATACGATGAGTCTCGAAGTCTTGGCAGGAGTAACCCCACTTACTCTTCGGTTCACAGAATTATCCTACAGATTTCTCATCCGTTGCAAGATCATGAATCCATTGGTGATTGATAACTTCGAAAATCTACTACAACTGACTCCTCAGTCATGTTTTATGTCTTTATACCATGAGTACCTTACCCACGACGTGCACCCTTCACCAGGCATCTCCAACCAAGTTTGCTTCCCATACTTTTGCAATTCCTCTGTCATTTTTGATCTGTCCATGCGACAAAAAATCCATGGAATACCAGATCACCTACGCTCCAATTTTATTCCGTCGATATTTTCGGAAAAATATGGGAAAGTTGGATCTGATAAAATGTTCTTTACTGACGGTTCATACATAAAGGGGTCCACTGGCTTCGGCATCTTCAATGAAAATTCCAGTGCCTCTTTCAAACTCAAAGATCCTTGTTCCGTGTATGTCGCAGAAATGGGTGCGATATACTATGCTCTAGGGATCATTGAAACACTGCCCATCAACCATTATTTTATTTTTTCAGACAGTCTCAGCTCAATAGAGGCAATCCGCTCAATGAAAGTTGATAAACGCTCATCTTATTTCCTAACAAGAATAAGACATCTATTGAGTGTTTTGGTCGAAAAATTATTCAAGATTACCTTAGCATGGGTTCCCTCTCATTGCTCGATTCCGGGGAATGAGAAAGCGGACTCGCTAGCTAAGGTGGGCGCTTCAGAAGGCACACTTTTTGGAAGGCAAATTGCCTATAATGAATTTTTTCACATTCCTCGTCAGGACACACTCGTTAGTTGGCAGCGCATGTGGAGTGAAGATGAGTTCGGTCGTTGGTTACACACGATTATCCTTAAGGTCTCGACGAGTGCATGGTTCAAGGGATTGAATGTAGGTCGTGATTTCATTCGCGTGATATCTCGGCTTATGTCCAATCACTACAACCTAAACGCGCATCTCTATCGCATTGGGCTCGCAGCAAACAATCTTTGTGATTGTGGCGATGGCTACCACGACATCGAGCATGTTGTCTGGTCGTGTATCCGGTTCCATGCTGCTCGCTCTCAGCTCTCTAGAGCACTGAGAGCAAAAGGCAGACAATCGGATATCCCCGTCCGGGATATCTTAGGTAGCCGGGATCCTGATCTTCTGCTTCATCTATACCTGTTCCTCAGAAACGCCGATGTCAACGTTTAATGATGTTTCCTTCGTTGTGTCCCCGTTTCATATCCCTCCTATCCGATCGATAAACTTTTACTTAGTCGCGGCAATACATACACACACTCTTTACAGATGCACGGGCCAAAGGTTGTGCAGTCCACTGATCATTTAACAAGAGCCAAAGGTTGTACCGCTCATGACAACTCTACACGAACTGATGATTGCGCCGGCTAGTGACCATTCTATCCTGGATTCCTCGAGTCGAGAAAGACGCACCACGCTAGATATGGGGTACAGACTAGGGAGCGTTGCTGATTAATGGTCAGCTGCATCCCAATAGGAAGTAGCCCGTGTCGGGCACACGTATAGAGCATCGAAGACTGCAACATACCAATTATGAGAACACTTGTAATACTAACCTCGAGCCAACCGCGAGTAATCGGTTACATATTACTAACATAGTTGTAAGACAAAAATTGTCAAAATATTGGACTCCCGGCCCCGTCAGGCTAACGCCACATGTGCCTTAATAAAAAATATATTTTGGAAATAAAAAAAAAAAGACGGGTGGGTAATGTCGGGGACATAACCGGAGTGACGTAGGACTATACAAAGGGGACAGCTTTTGTTAAATATATATTTTAAATATATTGTTTTATTTTCTTCTCCTACGTGAATACCTACTTATCTACCTGAAAATGGATTAGTTTACTGTTTACTCTTTATGAACATGTTGATGGTTCTGAAAAGAACCTTTGGTGTTGTGTTTTTGTTATCACTCGATATTCCCATCTTGTTCGGTTAAACCTTCCTGTTTAGCTATTGCGTTTGCCACAGCTTTCACAGTTGGAAAATTTCTTCCCATCCAGCTTGTGACATATTGTTCAGTAAATTACATTTAATGCGACGTGCCGGAGAAACACTTTGCCACTCACTGAAACTAATTGTTGCCTTGATGAGCGCCGAACCGAAGCTGCTCTGTTCTTGATGCGGGTTTTCTGATTGTCGTGAGCAGCTTTGCAAGCCAACTCGAGCACTCCGACGGCCGAAACTCTATAATCGCTGTTAGGTATACTGGTGCTCCGGCACCAATCCGTTCGGCATAGTTACCCTTGCGGAGCAATCAGTGAATGCGACCAGCAGTGAACTGGAGACCTGTACGGTTCGAGTGGGACTTTGCCTTTCCCTTAACTTGTCCTCCTTTGTTACGTCCACGATGCCGATGCCGTACAACCACACGGGTTTACGGTTTGAAAGAAAATAAGATATTTTTTTGGGGTCCGCGTGTTTTATACTCTAGCGGTACACACTCACAGGATAGAGACAAATCGGCAAACTCAGCCAGAGGGGCGAGTCCAACGAGACGAACGAATGAGCGTTAAAAGGGAGCGATGGCAAAAAAAATACATTCATTACGATTTGTTCGCTCGTTTAATTCACATGCAGGCTAAAAAGGGTCCTTTTCAGGATCACAAAATTATCTTCAATCTAAAGAGTTTATTGTTTTGTTATCACTCGATATCCCCATCTTGTTCGGCTAAACCTTTCTGTTCAGCGATTGCATTTGCCACTCGCCACAGCTTTCACAGTTGGAAAATTTCTTCCCATCCAGCTTGTGACATATTTTACAGTAAATTACATTCAATGGCAATTGAACATTTGCGATGACAGTGGTACAGTGTCGACTTTCAATGTGGGGTCATAATTTGGACCCCGAACTCTATGTTTACAAAAATGTCCAACTAAATATGTCGCATTGCAGGTCCGTCCAATTAGCTAAATGTCGAGATAAGTGTAAATTACTGTACTTTCAATCTAGAAGCAATTTAAGAATTGGTGAAAATCAATAAGCTCAGAACAACTACCAAATTCACATACTCATCATATCCTGGCAAACAAATTATGAAAAAATCAATTTGTGTTTTATTATTATTTTGGATATTGTTTTAGAAAGCATTGAACTGTATTTCCTAAACTCTTTTTTGGAAGGTTTAATGGCCCTGAAAAGCGCCTTATTTTATGGAATGGTTCCAATTTAGAAAACTTTGTACTCGTGGTTTTGAAAAAAACCATTTCGAGCGCCCTCGATGCCGCCTTGTTCTGGATTTGCCACCAAAGCAGTTTGTATAAAGAACAAACTTTTTTCTTCTGCTACCTGATGCCGTTTTGCGATTGCGTTTGCCACTCGCCACTCGCCGCAACTGCCTGTTGTTGTCTTGATGTCCACCGAACCGAATGTGGGTTTTCTTATCGTTGCGAGCAGCTTTGCCAGCTAACTCGATCACTTCGACGGCCGAAACTATATAACGCCGGCTAGGTGGACTGGTGCACTGGTACTAACGCGCTCGGCCTAGCTACCCTTGCGGGGAACTCCAGATCAACACGGTTCGAGCGGGATTTTGCCTTTCCCTTCACTTTTCCTCCTTTACCATGTCCAGACATGGCTGCTTGGGTTGGTTTGTTGATGTGCTGTGATGTGAACCGATGTGGTGTACGGTTTGAATGAGAATGATCGTTACGGCAGCGGAGCGGGGATTTTTAAGCAGACTGGCTGGCTAGAGAATTACGCATGTGTGAGACTGCGACCAATGTTTCGTTAATTTTTTTCTTTTTTCTTTCCAATCGTGCTTCATTCTATTTCGCTGCTGCTCTGGTTGCCCGTTTTGGTCGGTACGATTTGAGGAGCACAAAATGGACCAATCAAAAATGGGCACATAGTGCATTTTGACAATGCTTGATATTTCACAATTATTCAATTATTTATCTCAAGAAAAATGAAATGTTATTCGTTATGATAGATGCGTAGATATATTTCCTATCAATTGATGCAAAAACCTTTGCGATCTATTGAGAAATGATCGAGTTATAAGCGTTCCAAATCTTGCATTTTTTTCTTCTTGTTCAGTGCCTAGATTTCCATTTCACCCCCTATATCTTCCGGTTAGACGTAGTCCTACGTCAAAAAAATATTTCTTCTGGAGGCATCTTCGTAACGGTGTGTTCGGCGGCATTATGTGCATGTACTGTTTCGCGCAGTTCTGTGATATAGTTGGTTTTATTCCTTGATGCACTAGCCATTGCTTTGTTTATTAGCTTCATGTATCCTTCAACGAGTCCGTTTTGTTGTGGGAATAGCGGAGTTGAAAACACGGTAGTGATGCCACGTTGTGAGCAGTACTGTTTGTACTCCTGTCCGTTGAAAGGTGGACCGTTGTCGGTTTTTATGGACTCTCTCGATCGAAGAGTTCTTCTAGAATTTTGATGACGTGCTCAAAGTTCGTTGATTTCACCGGTCGTGCAACGAGATATCTGGATTTATAATCAACTACGACAAGAATAGATGTTCCTCCAAATTTAACGTAGGGTCCATTAAAATCCAGAGCGATAGTCTCCCACACTCCCTTTGGAGCGAAAATTCGGTGCATAAGCGTAGGTTTTTCTGGTCTGCCGTTGATTGCGCATGTGGCACACGACTCTACCCACTTCTGAGCGTCATTCGGCATCCCAGACCACCAAACACGTTGCCTCAAAATGCTTTTTAGTTTTGCTGTAGAAGGGTGTCCTTTATGTGCGATTTCCAAAACCTTTTCCTGTAATGTTTCTGGTATAACCACGCATCCGGTTTTAAGTACCATGCCGTCACGAGTAGTTAAATCATCTTGGAGGAGTTGATATTTTCGTATATTTGCTGGCCAGTGCCCTGATTTTAACGCATCCATGACCTCCTGGAGTGTGCGATCGAGTAAAGTAGCTGTTTGAATCTCCAGTTCTGTTATAAACTGGATCGAGTTGGCTTCTAGCGAAGCAATTTCCCAGGGATTTAGAAGCGAAGCTTATAAACCTTGATGCGCCACTCTTGTTCTCCTGTACTAGAACGGCTCCCAGTGCGATAGGTGAAGCATCGGTGTATAAAATGGTCTTGTCTTTTTCGGAAAAATATCCGAGCGTTACGCAGCACTCAACGATTTGTTTCTTGATAGCGTAAAAAGCTTGAGTTTGGCGAGGACCCCACTCCCATGATTTGGCCGTGATGATGTCCCACAGAGGAGCAGTGGTATCAGCGAAATTTTCCACATAGGGACTGATGAACGATGCCAATCCAAGGAAGCTACGTAACTCGGAAACAGTAGCGGGTACTCGGAAGTTTTGGATAGTTTTTATTTTTGATTCGTCTACATGAAACCCGTTTCCATCGAGCTCGTGGCCGAGAAACTTTATTCTGGTTTGGTCAAACTCACACTTGGCGCTGTTTAGCGTTAGATTATGTGCTTTGAGTATTTGCAACACTTTTTCCACCGTTTTCCGTAATTTACTGAGATTTTCAGCGAATATAAGAATATCATCTATGTATACAATAATATTTTGTACATCTTTGACAATCCGACACATTTTTCTCTGAAATATTTCTGGGGCACAATTGACCCCGAACATCAATCTAGAAAATCGATACATACCATTTTCGGTAAGGAAAGTAGTGAGGTCTCTGGATTCCTTGCTAAGTTCGAGGTGATAAAACGCGTTGGAGAGGTCGAGTTTTGCGAAATGCGTAGATCCATGAAGTTTTATCTTCATTTCCTCGATGAGGGGAAGCCGAAAGTACTCACGGTTGATTGCTCGATTTGGGGCCCTCATGTTAACTACCAACCGAAAATCGTCCTTGCCCTTTGCGACAGCCGACATTCCACTTATCCAAGTCGGTGCTGTGATGACCTTTTTAATTATTCCTTGTGATTCCATTTCTTCCAATCTACGTTTGGCTGCTTCGCGATACGCCGCAGGGACATTGTAATACGCGTTCTTGACAGGGGGAATGGTTTTATCGACGCTGAATTTAATTTTTATTCCTGGTATCTTCGGAAACTCCTTCGAGATGTTTGATATATCCGTACTGTTGGCCGTTATCCCAATGTGCAGGAGTCCCATATCACTTGCTGTTGATCGGCCAAGCAGTGACCTTAGTCCATTCTGGATTACGTAGAATGTTGCAGTTGTAACAGATTTACAGGATCCTACCATCGTTATATCCGTTTCGAATACGCATTTAACTAACATGGGCGATGGCGAAGCGTAAGCATGAAGATGCTTCGTATTATGACCTCCAGTAAACTTGAGTTTTGCCTTTCTTGTCTTGAACTCTTGCTGCAATTTAATCCAGTCTTTTTCTCCAACAACATTCACGTCTGCTCCAGAATCGATTAAGAACGTGATTGGGGTCGAAGACCCAAGGCAACATTTTACAAGCACGTCCTCCAGTGAAAGAGTATTGATGAACTAAAACAACAGAAATCAGGGATTTCAGTGAAAGATAGGAAATGAAAAAAAAAACATTTAAAAGGTATGGAGCTTTTTATTCCAGCATAACATATTGTATATATTGCAAATTGTAAATATAAAATATTTTTAACATTCAGTTACCTGCTCATCGTCTGTGTGTGAATCTGGACGGGGTGAGTTGCTCCGTTTCAATTGAACTCGGTTGATCCGTTTCTTGCGGCACACAACCGCAAAATGACCGCTTTCGCCACAGAAATTGCATTGCTTGTTGAGGGCTGGACAAGGATAGTTGTTATGACGGAATCGATTGCAGCGTGTGCACCGTGTACGTCGAGACACGTGATGTTGGGCCCCTCGAGATTGCTTCGCCAACGACCGGTTGGTCCAAATATACGATGCAGTGCGTTTCCGATGAACTTCAGTGTGTTTGGAAGGCGGATTTCCTCGACCGATCGCGTAAACTTTCGGTTCCTCTGGTTCGTTTGTTTCGGCGTCGAAAGCTTCATTTCGAGTTGCTGCTTGCACGATAAAATTGGTGTCATATCCAAACGTTCTAGCCGTTTTCGCCATTTCTTTGTTTTTCAATCCTTTGAGGAGTTGCGCCCGTACAAAACGATCCTGATCTGTCGGACTGTAACCACACAATCTGACTTTCTCCATGAGTCGAGCGTGGAAGCCGATGGCGGTTTCTGTCTTCTCTTGCTTCATACTGCAAAAGGCGTTGTGTTCCGCGGAAGTGTCGGTCATTGATTGAAAGTAATTCCTTATATTTGAAACGAAATTTTGATAGCAGTTGGCGTCGGTTAGATCGGGTCTCAGCTTCGCGGCTCTCACGATACCTTGCAGCTCATTCCCAATAGAAAAGTACAACAACTGCGATCTTCTAACGGGATCAATCGCGTTGTTGAATGTCGCTGCTATCTCAAAATTTTCTATATAACGATTCCATTCTTCCCATATCTTGTTAGCTGGTACTCCACTGGGGAAAGGCTTCATGTTGTCCCATGCTTGTCGAAGCACCGGTCGATGTGCCCGGGAAGCTAACTGATGTATTCCAACTTTCCTCAGTGTCATGAGAAGAGGGTGTGCTAACTCCGGTGTTCCTTTGGTAGAAATTCATTGCTTGCGAAAGGTCGGCAAGCACCTTCTCCATTCTACGGAGACGTTCATTCGAATCAAGATTGCCCGTACCGTTGTCTGTGTTTACCGCACTGGTATCGATGTTTGTTTTGTTCTGCTTGGAAGGGGAACAGTGGGTCACTTGTCCAGAATTTTCCACCTCAATCACCGGGTCATCTGGTTCACTGGTTGTGCTATACTCGCTCTTTTGGCTGCACTCGCCTTCGCTGCTGCAGTCGTTTTCCAGATTCTCCTTATCGCAATCATCTTCGGTTTGAATTGATTCATCGGTGTCTGAAGGCACATCCTCACCGGATGATCGTACGTATTGGCCGTTGCACTCCATACTAACGATTTTGTGTCCAAGTTCCAACGATATTTAGAGCAAACTTTCCGTAATATGTCTAAAATACACAAACACATAACATTAGACCGAAATACGTAAACGGTTTTATTTTTGTTGATCTTCAATTAACCGACATTTTAAATCTCTGTTATAGTGTTACCGCGGACATCCCGTCACGCTACTGCGATGCGGACATCTCGTCTCGCTAATATTACCTGCGGACATCTCGTCTCGCTAATATTATCTGCGGACATCTCGTCTCGCTTTAGTTTTGGCGACATTCTGTCTCGCATCCGTTGAGTGAACATTTCGTTCCGTTCTCTTACCACGCGGACATCTCTTCTCGCTATTACATTGCGGACATCTCGTCTCGCTTTAGCTTTGCGGACATTCCGTCCCGCATTCACAGAGTGAACATTTCATTTCGTTTTCTGCGCGGACATCTCGTCTCGCCGTAGTTGTGTGGACTCCCAGTCTCACTTTTCTCACATTTTTTTAAAAATATATTGTTTGTTTGGGGGATTTTTCTTCAATACAAGAGCTTAATTTAAAGGATTTAATTGTTCCGAATGTTTGCCATTGGACTTAGAAATTAAACGACCTGGCAGGATCGCCATTGTGAGCTTCCTGCTATTGATGCAAATCCCCCAACGCTGTGACACGTCTTACCTGAACGAAGGTCTGAAGAGAAAAGAGGATGAGTAGTGGTTGTTCTTACAGTTGATGCTTATCCCTTGTAGAGTTTACACACACACTCTTCGAACTCCCCAGCCCTATTTCGCCTCACGTCAGTCCATGCTACACTGTTCCATATCCAGCCCACACAGGTATGTGTTACATCGGGGTAAATGTGCTTCGGGTGAATGGGACACAACCATTCAGGAACAATTGTGGTTTTTGGCGTAATACGATGATGTTTTATCCGGCCAAAACACATATTGTCCATCTGCATGATATTCTTGTTTAAACGGGATTAAAATTTTCTTTAAACATTCGTTCTGGAACACATCATGATTGATAGCCAAACTGGAGGGTTTGAACCATAACTTGGAAATACCTTTCTCGTAAATGGCAATGTACAGCGTCAATTTCTGTTCAAACTTCGGAGATGTTGCGTCCATGGAATACTATCGATCGTTTCCGAGAATGTGCGTCTTCGAAAGTGGGAAGTTTCGTCGTCCAAAACATATCCATATTTTTTTTCATCAACAAGCGGCATTGGGAATTCAGTGTCGAAATCTGTTTCTCAGTGTATTCCGGGGCTCTTGTCTTTTTGGGCACTTTATTCTTCTGTTTGGCGACAAAACGACAAACAAAACGACGTGTAACAAAACATAACCGACTAAACAAATTCTTCACTCTTTGATGCTAAGCAAGGAAAGTGAAGTGGAAGGTAAAACGTAATGTCAGAATTGCCGTTCGGACGTAAGTTTGAACTTATTTACATAGATGGTATCCAAACAACACTAAACATTGACTACAGTTTCGCCGGCACGGTTGATTGCCGTTATGAACCAGCACAAAAAACAAAGCTGCAAATTATGCGCCAGTGGCGTTACCACGATCAAAGCATTCCCTGAATAAATCCTATCACATTAGCCGAGCCAGCTGGCGGAAGCATATGCATAAAGGTTACTAGGTTACTATTTTCAACGTCAACTGTTTATTTATTATACTGCTTCAAATACCTTCGACGAAATCAAATGTAACCATACCAACGTAAGTAATAACATAAACAAATCCAAACTTTTCGTCTTGCCAATCCTCATAAAGGGTGTGTCACATCAAATTGCATCACGGAAAAAACGTTGTAGAAATTTAATTTTTAGGAATTATATCTTCAGCTTTCGCTTATAATCAGATAAGAGTGTATAGATCACGTTGGCCATGCTTCACTGTCAATTTTTCGTAAATTTGGAAAAATGTCGTCGAACGAAAAAGAGCGTCGTGAATTAATCCTGCGCACTCATTTCGAGAATCCGGAGTTGTCACATCGGGACATCGGTAAGATGCTGGGAATCGTTCAATCCACGGTAAGCAGAGTACTAAAACGATACTTCGAGAACCTAACCATCGACCGGAAGGTGAAGAACGGCAAAAATGGATGCTCCGTCAGTGAAAAAGATCACAAGCGCGTAGTTAAGCAGTTTAGACGTGATCCGAGAAGTTCGGTCCGGGATGTCGCCAACAAGCTGAATTTGTCAAGTTCATTCGTCCAGCGGACCAAGCAGCGGGAGGGCCTGCGTACATACAAGGTTCAGAAGGCTCCTAACCGCGACGAAAGGCAAAACATGGTGGGGAAGACGCGAGCCCGGAAGCTGTACACCGAAATGCTGACGAAGCCGCATTTCCTGGTAATGGACGACGAAACCTACGTCAAAGCGGACTTTCGTCAGCTGCCGGGCCTGTTGATCTTCTCCGCAGAGGACAAATTCAGCGTTCCGTAGGAGATTCGCAAGCAGAAACTATCCAAGTTTGCCAAAAAGTACATGGTGTGGCAAGCGATCTGCTCTTGGGGAGAGCGGAGCGCCCCCTTCGTGATGACCGGCACGGTAAACGGGCAGGTTTACGTTAAGGAGTGCCTACAGAAGCGCTTACTACCACTATTGAAGCAGCACGAGGGCCCGACCATCTTCTGGCCGGATCTCGCTTCGTGCCACTATTCAAAGGACGTGTTGGAGTGGTACGAAGCCAACGGGGTCACCTTCGTGTCAAAGGAAATGAACCCGCCCAACGCGCCGGAGCTTCGCCCAATAGAGAAATATTGGGCGATTATGAAGCAGGCCCTCCGGAAGAACCCAAAAGTTGTCAAATCGGAGGCGGACTTCAAGAGAAAATGGATTTCTGTTCAAAAAAAACTACAACCTGACGTTGTACAGACCCTTATGGACGGGGTAAAGAGGAAGGTGCGAGCATACGGGCTTGGGCTCGAAGTATGAATAAAAAGAAAATGCCAAAAGTTGTTTAATAGTTTTTATTTTACTGTCTAAAATTTTCAAAAGGATCGGTCTACTGGGCGAATTTCTACAGCATTTTTTCCGTGATGCAATTTGATGTGACACACCCTTTACGCCTTTTCTAAATAGTGTAAATTACGAGCCACCTGTTAACTCCACCATCTTGATGCTAAGTAGTTTGTCAGAGTGTTTTGACGGACAAAGCATGTTGCAAGTCAGCGCACTATGATCATCGAGACGAGAAATACCTTGTTACTTGATGTAATGGAAGTTTACACGTTTACCAGGATGTATTTGCTTACGTTGAGCCACCTGAACACCTTTCTCATATAAAATGCTAAAAATTGAGGGGAGCAAAGGATATGAATGAGTCGAAATGAACTTTCAAATACGTGATTTTGGATATCGGGCAGAAATTCCAATGAAGATTTTTTTCATTATTTCGGTATGTAGAAATTGTTCAAGCTTCGGTCAAATATATATTCTTTTGCCTGAGTGATTTGCTATTGCGTGTTCGACATAGTATTTACTCCAATAAATACAAGAAACAGCAACTGGGATGAAAATCGAAGCTTTGCTCGATGAAGATAAAATGCAATCTGCGACAATCATCAATTCGGTACTGACAATTTTACCGCCTACTTGATCGGTCAAAGCATATTGACGAAGCTCAACAACAGGCATAGTGTTGCATCGTACTCCGTCAGTCAGTACTATAGGAAGTGATTAACATGGCTCGTCAGTTGCCATTGATATTGATGAAAAAGTGCAGCTTTGACATACGCTACACTGCCGTTCTACGCATAGTTGTCCCATGTTACTTTTTGACGATTTTCACTTTTCTTCATGAAACGTTGTTTTTATGCATAATCTTACGGAAAAACAAAAAAAAACATATAGTTTATTCCCAACTTTTAAAAAAACAACATCAAGCTCAATTGTCCCATGTTGATATTCTATTCATAACTGTCCCACCATATACTTTTTGTAGAACCATATCGAATAAGGCCGTTCAAGTACAAGAATTTTATGTAACACTTTCAGCAGGCATAATGTACTCTTTTCTGGTTTGGAAGAACGAACTAATGCTCAAACAAATAAGAAAAAGTTTAACAGAACACGTGTACACCTTGTTAGCGAGTGCCTAATAACAATGAGATTTATATTCTGCGAAGGTGTTGCAGATCACTCATTTCTCCATTAATGGGGTAACTACTTTTTTGCATCAGAAATCAAGTTTTGGTTCCTCTTTATATGGACGTAAAATAAGATTGCTTATGCGAGTAACAATTTTGTTCCTAGGGACGTAGAAATGTGGATTGAAGTCAGTTGGACCACCCCTTTATCTAAAAAATTACGGCTCAACTTGGATTTTCTATAATGCCATTTCCTTCTATTGTTGAACCGTATGTACTCAAAGTAGAAAAACTTTGGTAAAACTTCACAAGTAGAGGGAAACGGTAGCATAAACACAGCAAGCACTTTGATCGTCAAAAATGTGAGTTTTCCGATAGTGGTTTTAAGGTTTTTCCCGCTAATTAAACAAACTTTTCGTGTATTGTGCAGTACAGTTCCAAAATACTTTACAAAAATAAGACCTATACGTTTGAAATATTAGGCAATTTGCTTAGGTGGTCCAAATTCCCTCCTTTTCCCCTACTTCTCATTGTGGCAGAGTGCGGATCAACGCGCTTCAGTGCTGGACACAGATTTCCGCATACTCGAGCTGCCAAGAGTAAAGAGAGTGTAAGAGAATGTGACTCACTTGCACCAAGTTCTCTCTCAACTAGGATGTACCGTATATTTTTTGCCGATATTTCTGTACAGTTCGTAAAACTATACAAAGTGCTTCTTGTTTCGACGGCATTTTGAGCATTACGGAGCAAGCATAAACAAAACAAAACAAAAAACCTAGCAGAAAGAGGAAAGAATGTTAACATCGCTGCAAATCGACCGAACTAATGCATCTCTCGGATAGTCCGGCATGCACCCATGAGGCTTTTAGTTATGTCGTCAGGTTTTCGTTTTTAGTTTTAAGTACGAGATTCAATTCAAATCAACTCAGTCCAGTTCTCAGAACTGCCTAAGATTGTCAAATTTGCGAAAACCACGTCGCTTTAACCTCACTAATAACTAAAAATAATAAAAGAAAACCATTATATTTACATGATATTGCAGATTCCATTTCACATAGTTAGAATGAACCGATTTGGGTATAATAAAATGTGTCAATGGTGAAATCACACGAAATAATTAGGAAAAAATCATCCTTTCATTAGAGTGTAACTATATTATCAGTTTCGTCTTCGAATCCGAATGCTCGTACTTCACCTTTAACGCCACCCAAAGGATTTTATTCAAGTTTTCTTCATTTATTTGACCGTTCTGACTTCTTCCAAATGCTTACAAAGAGGCTGCAACTTCGGCATAAAATTTCCATATGAATGTCATACAAGGTTCGACAACACTTGAACATGAACTTGTTTATATAAGAGGCTTTAAACTTTACAGTTCATTCGCCTATACAGCCATTCCATGCCAAACCGATATAGTGGCTCTCAAATTTTCGTCAAAAGTGGCAGTTTTGTTTTTTATCGCAAATTATGAGACCCGTATTTTTTAATTTTTTTTTGTTAGGGTGACCATTTCCATTTTAGGGTGGTCCAAAAAACCTTTTTTTCGTATTTTTTGCCAAAAAAAATTTTTGAACTACTAAACCGATTCAGATGATCGACATATCAAATTAAAGTTATGATTTTTTTTTGGTTATGATTTTTCAAAGTTAGCCGATGGTCCAACAAATATTTTTTTCCTTATTTTTTCCACTACATAAAATCATAACTTTTGATCTACTGGAACGATTCAGATGATCGACATATCAAATTAAGGCCAATGAGCTAGTCTTGTTTGAAAAAATATTACACTCTGAATGAAAATGGATTTTGTTTTCGTAATTATTGATTATATTTGTTTTTTATAGCTTACATCGTTTCGGGACCCAGGGCGCCATTTTTTTTATATTTTTTCCTGAAAGTTGAGGTTTTCTCATCTAATGTATCCGAATACCAGAGAGGTGTTATTTTTCGTTTTTAAGTCATGATTTTTCAAAGTTTTCAGTTTTCGTTCAACATTTCTATGCGACTAGACTGGATTGGCAAGTGTGTTATTTTTCACAAAAAAAGCTTGCTGATAGGCTTTAATTTGATATCTCGATCATCTGAATCGGCCCAGTAGTTCAAAAGTAATAATTTTTTGAAGAATTTCATTTTTGAGAAAAAAGGAGAAAATGATTTTTTGGACCATCGGGTAACTTTGAAAAATTATAACTCTAAAACGAAAAAAACGCCTCCCTGGTTTCGAGATATGTTATGTGAAAAATCCTCAGCTTTCCAGAAAAAAATATACAAAAATATAGCGCCTTTGGTCCCGAGACTATGAAAACTATAAAAACGAATACAATCAATAATAACGAGAGCAGAATTAAAATTTATGCGGGTATAGTATTCTTTAAAAAACAACCAGGTGATTTTTAATTTTTAATATGATATGACGATCATCTGAATCGGTCTAGTAGTTCAAAAGTTATGAATTTTTGAAAAGAAGTCATTTTTGGCAAAAATGCGAAAAAATGGTTTTTTTTTGAATACTTTAAAATGGAAATGGTCACCCTAACAAAAAAATAAAAAAATGGGTCTCATAATTTGCGATAAAGAACAAAACTATCACTTTTGATGAAAATCTGAGAACCCCTATATCGGTTTGGCATGGAATGGCTGTATATGGTTCGACAACAGAATTATAATTTATATTTTACTGAGCCTACTACTCCTTATTCCGTTATAGATATAACGGAAATTTAATACCAATAATGAGATTTCTACTTCAGAGAAGGTGAAAAACTATGCAAATTTAATCTTGGATTCATCATTCAATAGTTCAACCTGAAAACATCAGAACTGTTATTTATTTTGGTCTAATGCTAACGCTATGATTAGGACTATCAACGAAAAACAATAATCTTTAATGCGTCTAGTTTCATTGAGCCAATTTATTCATCTCCAATTGAGTTCTATTAATAGCAGCCACCTATGGTACATATCCAACACCGATTTGCACCGCAATCACTAATTCGCAACCAGTAAACGTTGGAGAGAACATAATATTTTCCAACGAGACTACCACGTCATAAGTCTACGTCAATCGATGTAGAAAATCAATGTAAACTAAACTTTGGTCATCCGCTCGGAGTTTATTCAAAAGGTGTGTCCATTGGCAGAAAATAATCGTTTTTCTTTCGTTGAACTGCGCATTGTTTATCTGATTGATGTCAATCACAGCATACTGTTGGAAGTGCTGATGTACAAGAAATAAATAAATCCTTCCTGTTTAAATTCAATGCAGGAAAAATAGTAGCTTATCAAAATACTGGCTGGTACTGAAGACCAAATTTGTGTTCTCAAAAAATACCTGAAAATTTTAGCTATTTGTGATAAAAAAAACAATGAATGATGGTTCAAATCGACGTCATCGCCGAAGCGGTCATCGTTTGTGGTAATTGAATTTTCAGTTGAATGGAAAACTCAAACACCGCTCCAGAAGAACAAACATCGTTGAATGACGTCAGCAACGACCGCAGCAACGAACAGTGGGAAAATTGCTTTCACTTTTCCTTCGATCAAGCGTACTATACTTCACCACTACAAGTGAAATTCTGCCACAAGATGGGTCATTATACGGCTACGAGCCAGACTTGGCTGTTTCCTCCTATTTGAGCACGTGGTGTTTGCCGTAGCGCAAACGCCACCACAGCGCGGCAGTTCAATCTGATGCATCCCTCGAGTCTGTTGGCCAGAGAGATATGGTCCTCTTCCCCCGGTCAGTGGGAGCATCATTTCCGCTCCAATCTTTGTTGAGTGAATGAACAGTGTTGGAGGATTCAATAAATGGTGTCTTTGATAGAAATTGCATAACTAAGATTGCTCACCAAAATTACGTTTCTTATGGGATTTTCTTGAAACTTGTAGGAAATAAAGGATCACTATTTAGAGATGATCTTTCCAATCAATTCAAATACACCCATTCGGGGTGGATTCGACCAAGCTGTGCCATGTTGTAGTGTGTATCTCGTTCTACGCAGAGGATACTGCTTGCTTAAGGGAGTATTCTAGTGTAGAGACACGAATTTCGGACGTTTTTTCGAGTTCCGTAAAAATAAAACAAAGAATATTTCTACTATCCATTATATCATAATTTGTTCATCTATATTTTAACAATAAAAAAAAATGGAACGGAGAAAAAATATTCATAACTAGAAAAGTTAAGAGCTGATGAAGTGAGAGAGTTCCAAAAACGTTGTGCCATGGCGTACACGATTCCAGCCCTTCTGGTTATCTGAAACTAAAAAGTCGAACAGATTCTGAATCAGTAAAGATGCCGCTATCGCATGAACCTCGGACAAGTCAAAAACATCTTTTTTGACAAAATGGTGGCCGTTTGACAAACAAAATACGGTTCAAAACGTTTTTTCTTACGTTTCTCCAGTTTTTTGAAATAGTAAAATTTTAAAAATATCATTTTCAGAGGTTTATGCGATAGAGAGATGTTTGCAGATTGTATCCATATAAATTCGACATGAATCGGTTCAGTAGAACTTGAGATATCGTGTACGCCAATTTGAAAAAAAAAAACAAGTTTCGAGAAGAACGCGTTTGAAGTTCATTATTTTGCCCGTACCAGGGTGGATATCGCATCATTAAAATGACTCTAAGTCGGTTAATAGTAGGATTTTCGATAAGTCCTTTCTAAGGTATATTCTTGAACGCCTAAACTACAGAAATATGAAGGAAAAAGCTTGTTGCATTCGATATTATATATGTTTCATAGTCACTACCGATGCCATAGAGCTTCATGAGCATTTCCGTTTACAGATTCTGGAATTGTTGATTTGCCGTTGTGTTCTGTTTGTTGCCGCGATTCGAAGTTTTCATCTTCTTATGAAACGACAATCTTTCGAGTTTCTTGGCTCGCTTCACTGTTGTTTGCGAAACTCCCACCTTGTTCCCGACGTCATGGATTTATAGGTTGAGATTCCGCTCAGAAGTGCTGATCATTTTTCTCGTCATGGTTACAGCTTCCGGTTTCTGATTTCCCCCTATTACAGTCTTCCTGTTAGTCAATAAACGTTTCCCGATCATTTTAATCACGTTCGTTATTTGGCTATATTAAACAATTTCGCGTGCGAGAATCTTTGACTTTTGTATTCGTATTCGTAATCGTATTCTGCCAATACTTCTTGGTCATTTTCCCAATTTATCGGACCATTTTTACGATTGCGATCTATGCTCCGCCAGATTGCATGGATATCTACATCAATCGATAGGAAAAATTTCTACGCATCTATTACAATAAAAATATACATTTTTTGAAACTCACTATTGAAAATCTGAGTGGGACTGAATGGAAACACATTTGATGGAAATGTTTTTTTTTTTATAAATCCAATTATAAATACAATGCATTTGAGGTGTGAAACATTTACTTGGCACACCTGATGATACGGGATTTAAGCTTCCCAATCATTTTTGTACACCGACTGGGACAGTATGGCCCAATTTGACTCGATTACCTGATTACATTTGGTGGATCGCCTTCTTTACGTACAAACAGTATGTCATGGCCGCAAAGCAATCCAGAGTGGTCTTTGCGTAATTGCACGAAGCTAGGTCCATCCAGAACACAATATATTCATACTTATGGTGCTTTTCTATAAATCCTACAAATTACAATCCCATATTCTGTATACGGTTTAAATTGATGAAAATTGGAAGCATTCCCGTTTCCCCATACATTTGTTCTGTCCATTTGTGTACTTTCCCGAACAGAGCTATCAATAACGGGTAACTTATGCAGCCTCTAGAATAGAAACAACGAGGGGGATAGCGAAAAGAGAATATTTGGGAAGTGAACTCCACCCTTGCATAGTAAGTAAGCTGTCGCTAGCGTATAAGTATTGCATCTCCTCTGAGGAAAATTCTCAGAATCTTTCTGTGCCCGAAACAACAAAGGTCGCTTAATTCTGCCCGTTTTGTGTTTTATGTTTCCCCTCGAGCTGTGAACGCTTGAGAATATTTCACTTGAACCACTTCATAGGCATTGCAATTAACACAACAATCCGAGCCATAGCAAAGCATTCGAAAACAGAAGAAGAGTGAAAACGATTATAGGTCGTTTCTAGCCATCAGTGTTTGGATTTGTTTGTGTTGCTTGTTTTCTTTGTGCGAAACTTAGAACTTGTTCATTTCCTGTACTTGTGAATAGCACACCTTCGATACTTTTAGTTGCCATTCGTATTTGCTCTCGTGCGCATCGGCTCTGTTCTGATGCAACAAGCTCACAGCTTTGTTGACGGTTTTGACCGGAAGTCGAGAAATGATTTTTCATAAACGGTCATTCTCGCGATGTTTCATTTTTATCGCTGCAACTGTGTGCATCTGTTAGACGAGTGTTTGATGCTTGTTGAATGGCGATGCACGGAAGATGCCTCTAGTTAGATACTCAGTGCAAATATATAATCCGCCATTTTGTAGAGGCAGCCATCTACTAGTCAAGCTCTTTCATTTGATACCCATATTGATGTGGTTGTAAAAAAAAATATATACATGGCGCCATTTTGTTGTAGCGGCCATTTTGAATTTGTATTTTTCATAAACAACTGTGTTCTACTAGTCAAGCTAGTAAAGTCCATATTGATTATCCAATATGGAATTATTATACAAATTGTTCATAATTTACGATCTAAAAATAAAAAGAATCAAAAATGAAATACTCCGGATAATCGAGTCTAGAATTCCGAATATTCAAATCCCGGATAATCGAGTCTCCAGATAATCGTGTACGACCTGTATTACGTTGACATATAATATCTGCAGATCACATCATATCCGAATAGTAATTAAAATATTTATATATTAAGTACGTTGTCTTTAACCCTTTAACGGATACTGGCAACTATATTCCCACCAATAAAAATATTCTTTTGCTGCTCTTGGAATATTATTTTAATATTTTACCTAGCCAAAACCTTCTAAAGGTATCTGGAAATACCACAATTTTTTTGGGCTGCTAAAGATGTACGATATTATTTTAGGAGTCATTTCTATGTAACAAAACCACGATTTTAGAGCGCCGGCAGGAAATTCTGTTTAAATTCGTTGAAAATGCAACAAGTTGAAAAGTTTTTCACTGTAAACGTACTAATTAGGATCTACTGTGTAAGATGATGCACTTTTTTCAATCAAATAAATGGTGTATTTGATGAAAAATTCAAATTTTATTTTTTTCCTTTGAAACTCTATATAAAAAAACAGGTTTTTTTGCTGCACTAGAAATATTGCTGCATTGAAATATTGCAAATATAACCAAAGGCCAATAAAGTGAAGTGTTTTTTTGGGGGTTAGACCTACTGAATTATATCGTTAGATGAACAGGAATGAATTGACGTTCATGTTATTATTTGATTGTTATTTATCAACTTGTTATGTAGTTCAGAAATGCATCAAAAAAGGCTACGCGCAGCTTTCAAATTATGTCTATGATACATATTATTTATTATATTATTCTATAATTTCCTAAAATATTGACTCAGACCACTTTCATAAATATGGGCATACATATGAAATTGACACAAAAAAAATCCAAAATACGACAAATATAATTTACCCCAATGTTTCACACAGGGGACATAGCTCAGTGGTAGAGCGCTCGCTTCGCATGTGAGAAGTCCCGGGTTCAATCCCCGGTGTCTCCATTTGTGTTTTTTTTGTTTTTGTGTATCGGATATTATTTTCCTTCAAATACCTACATAGCAAGCTGCAATCTTTTTTTTCGAAGTTAATATATGGTCATATTTCTTAGGATATTCTCTTTTTGTACAGATTGTGTAAGAGATTATTTGACGATATTTTATAATCAAGCTTCAGTTATGCGGTCTTCAAATGAATTTGATGTTATTTTATATTCGGGTTTGTGACATTCTATTTCTCGTTTTCGATGTCAGAAATGAAGGTGAATAAATTCAAAATACAAGATTTTTTTTGTAATAAATGATATCGTTACTTTCAATCGCACTCCTGCAATGTACTCATGCTAGCAAATTTGATGACTGGTCGATGTTTATTGTTGAAGTCTCCGGAATAGTCTGGCATTCCGCAACAATAAATAAACAATAAACGCAATGTTCAGTTCAGTTCTCTAATCAAAATATCTGATATCACTGCCGCAGCCATTATTCTCCCACATCTCAAGAGCAATCTTTACGTCGATTCCGCATACAAACGGTCCGTCATTGCCGTTAGGGATATGAGGTCGTTCGCTGCTAGCGAAAATTGGCGACGAATAACAAACGACGGCGTTGGTGGTGGTGGTGGTGGTAGTGACGACAGAGGGTGGTATGTAAAAGCACACACAGGTCCATACAGAATATTTTAGACGATTTTCTCGGTCGAGGTTTTCTTGTGAGCCATCACAGTTTTCCCTCGGTATCGGTCGTGAACGGTTGTCGGTAAGGTGCGTGCGTGCAAGCGTGCGTGCGAACGAGCGTTTTCTTTTCCATTTCCCGGTTGTGTCTGTTCCTTCCTTTCGTTCAGTGCGGGTACCAGGCGAAAAGGGGACACCGATTTCTAAGTTTTCATCCAAATCGACACCCACGTTTTTGGATCTTTTCGCGAGAATTCACTGCAGGATGCTTTGGTTCTAAAATAAAGCCGATTTGTCGATAAAACGTAAAGTGAAAAAAATATATGAGTGTATTGAAATTTTTCATTATTATACCAACTTATTGACTATCGTCAAGTGTATTGAGTCTTTGAATCTGCAAGAAGAAAATCTGGAAAATCTGTTTCCGCGATCAAAATGATGATTCTGTTTGTGATAAAGTTAGATATGAGGAGAAAAACAGTGGTCTATCAATAGTGGATAAGGTAGATTAACATCTCTCGCATTGGTAATACATACATTGCTGCTCGTCCACTCCGGTTATTGTTTTTTGCTCGTCAATTGTTATTATATGCTAATAAAAAGCGAACATTTGAAACCGGGCCAGTGTTATTTTTCTATTTATCTGAGCACGACACTTAGGGGTTTTTTTCGTACGTGTCGTTTTTTTGCGCATTATCGCCGCTGCACTGAAACCAACATTTTCGGGAAGAATTCTCACAACTACAGCCATTTGATCCACGGATAGTATAGATGGCGGGAAAAACTCTCGACCCAGCATCGCCACTGTGGGGGTGGCCGGGCGGTTTAGAGTAAAGGCGATACACACAGTCTCTTCCATTCAGTGCCACACGATGCAGCGAGAGTTTTTCCTAGTTTCATCTCACTCGAGCATCATTTGTTGATAGTGTGGGGAACGGCTGTATAACAACTATACCTCTACCAGTACGCGAGTCGGAAAACTCGGAAAATTGAACAACAAAACGGAAAATGCCCGTGATGCTGTTATGGCTGCTGCTTTTATGATTTCAAACGATGACATACACATAACGTACGATTCGTTTCGGCTCGGAAGCGACTGTAGAAAAGCTGGATGGCAGAAAATAGCACTAGGAACTAGAGCATCAAGGGATTCCGTGCGGTGCATGAATTGTTGAAATTTTGTCTCGTTTCGCTATGAAAAATATGTTTCCATCTAAGCCATTATTTGGATTGCCAGATTTCGAAACAATCGGTATAACTGGCGGAGATCATGAATAAAATTAGGAACATTTTGGAGTATGACATCGCGTAATGTTATGGTTCAAACTAACTGAAAACAATGAGATGCAATATGTTTGGAATACATTAATGGGAATAATTTTTGTTGACCATAAGCCGAATAATTTAATGAAGGATATTATTTGAGCTTAGTCAGTTTGTTCAAAACAAACAACGCAATTAGTTAGAACGAATTCATTCCTATTTTTTAAGTTGTGTTTTATTTGTAGTTTGAGCTAATTTGAGCACCTTTTATTTCTCTGAAACTTTAAAATTGAATTTTCTGTTATGACATTTTGGTGAAACAAACCATTTTTTTTATTAAATCGTTTATTTTTACAGGCTCAGTTACATAAGTTTAAAGGAGCCAAACTCCTATCTGTATTGTTACAAGTATATATAAACATTTTTCATTAATTCTAGTGTTAATGAAGTAGAGAACCGATTACTCGCGGTTTGCTCGAGTTTAGAAGGGTGGCATTTTTTTCAGGAAAAGGAAGGGATATAAGGATATGTTGACAATGTTCACACTCACATTCGCACTCACATTCATCATACTCAATTCTTAAGCCTATCTTATATCTAATACGTATTTACATTTCACCTTATTCTATTGTTAGTAAGAAGGGATTTGCTTTCTCGCGAAGGAAAAGGAAAAGAAGAATATAAGGATATAAGGACAATCACACACGAAGATCGATAACTTTTAGGAAGACATATATTTGGGACATGTAATCAAGGTCTAACCGAGCCAACACATCTCTCACCGGCACATTGGGCTGTCTTCCTCTGGCCCGAAGAGAGTTTTCTAAATTCGATCTGGCAACAAGATACACCTCGCACGACCAAACAACGTGTTCGATGTCGTGGTAACCTTGGCCACAAGCACAGATATTGCCATCGGCAAGATTAAAACGAAAGAGTAGCGCGTCTAACGAACAGTGATTGGACATGAGTCGAGAGAAGGTGCGAATAAAGTCCCGACTCAAGTCCAGACTTTTGAACCATGGTTTGAGGCTAACCTTAGGGATAATCGAGTGAAGCCACCGACCCAATTCATTTTCGTTCCACTTACGTTGCCAGTTAGCGATGGTATTTTTACGGACTAAAGAATAAAATTCATTGAAGGCGATTTGACGCTGATAAATATCGCCTTCAATTGCACCTACCTTTGCCAATGAGTCAGCCCTCTCATTACCCGGAATTGATCAATGTGAAGGGACCCAGACAAAGGTAATGACATAACAGCGTCTGGTTAAAGCACTCAAAATTTCACGTATTCTCTCAAGGAAGTACGGCGAGTGCTTTTCCGGCCTCACTGAACGGATAGCTTCGACAGAGCTAAGACTATCCGTTACAATGTAATAGTGTTCAACAGGTCGTGAGGCGACGCTGTCCAGCGCCCAGTGTATCGCTGCCAATTCAGCAATATACACTGAGCAAGGATTCTGAAGACTGTGGGAGGTGCAAAACAAACCATTGAGAATGATAAAAAATGGGTGTTTGATAAAATTGGACATTAAATTAAATTCACTGGCTATCAGGATTGCCACATTCAATTCTGTAAAATTTTCTGAAAAAATCAGTACATCTGTATTTTTAGCCAAAAAATTTGTATCGGAGAGTTAAGGGAAAAAAATTAAAATAAAGGTTTATTTTCACTTTGGACTCATTTTTCTTATTTATGGGTTGTTAAAGTTGTGTCAATAGGAATGTTTTTCGCCTCTGAATTGTGAAACAATGATTTACATGGTTTGGTTGTACTTTGCCTTAAATTTTTTCTTCAACTTCATTTTTGACGCTCCTCCTTCCGCCTATACATAGTTCTTCGCTCTCAAAATAGAGTCCATATTTAGTTGTGGGAACCAACCGATTTCCGGACTTTGTTTTGTACAGCAAAAATATTCGCTCAATACATACTGATGAATGTCATCAAATGTCTTTTTTTTCCAATTCATTTATTTGTAAGGCTCAATCGCATAAGCTTTGCGGAGCCGCAAAACATGTCTTACAAACGACCAATGGATACAAAAATTTCTCATCACGCCTTTTTACATCCAATAGCTGGGGTCAAGTTATATCCGAGTCACTCAGTTTTTTCCCTCTTATTATTCGACTTGAGTAGCCTAAATTCGTAATCCAGGCCTTGTCTATTACCTGTTTAAACGAATTGAGGAAATTTTAGCATCAAATCATTAAGGTTTGGTAGCTTGAAGAAATTTTGAGGGTTTATCAAGGCAGCAACTATGTTTCACCAATGCAATATAGAAGTCACGACAAATCGATTTGAAGATCAACTTCCTAGCTGCACCCAATATTTCTTCAGCTTTTTGTGCATCGATACCAACGCGGATGGTTGCGTTGCAAGCTTCTTCAGAAAGTCTTCAAAATCTTTCACATCAAGGTCAGCATCAACGAATCGTTGCACATAGCTCTCCAAACATAAGTTACCCAACATGATCAACAATAACAATCTTCTCTCATTATAAAGTTCACAAAATTGAGAAATTCCTGATTGAAAGAAGCGATTGACATTATTGATGAGCGGTAGAACATAGTTTAGGAACAGTATAATCGGTTTAGTCATAGGGTCGTATAAATGAGTCAATATACGATTGGCGGATTGATAATGGTCATACATAACTTGGAATGAAAAAAATAGTTTAAGCTCTTCAAATCGCTCAAGATTTCGCTTAATAACTGCCTTCAACAAAAGCCATCTCATTGCGCTGCGTCCAACTTTTTTATACATCAAGGTATCTATGTATGCACAGTGATAAATTTAATATTTAAAATTGAATTTTAAACAAATCTGTAAATTCTGTATTTTTGCTGAAAATCTGTAATTCTGTATATACAGATTATGTATCTGAAATTTGGCAAAAAAATCTGTAAAATACAGAATATTCTGTATATGTGGCAACCCTGCTGGCTATTCACCATAGACGCAAATACTTTATTAATCGCTTCACGGTCCAATATTCAATGTTTTGAATATGTTTCGAATGCAAACAATTTGTTGGTCCCTTTGTACGTTCAATGGATATTTCTTTTGGGCATACTGAAAATCAAGGTCTCCAAAATATACTGTTTGATATTCTGCCACGCTTTCAAGATGACCGCTCGCCCAGCTGGGATTCTTCAGATATTTTCGATAAATTTTGATCGATAATGCGGACTGGCGTTGTCTTGTTAAAATGCGATTTTTTTTGGGTTTTAATTTGTAGATTTTCATAATCTGAATGTAATCTTATGAGTCTATCTTACAAAATGTAAACGCCAAATCAAGTTTCCCTTTAGGTTTAAATCCAAGCCAAACCATTAGAGAATATCCTACAAAATTGTACTTGAAAAGGCTCTCCAGTTCCTTCCGTAGATTTCGTCAGTTTCCTGTAAAGCCCAAATCGAACTTATTGTCATTGAATCAGATCATCTGCACTTCAAAAACTGGAAACCGAACGATAAGAAATTGAACGTAAACTTAAAATCAACGATCATACCATTTCGCACTGATCATGTTGCGTATGGCGAACTCCAAACGTTTCTGTTGGTTCACTGTAGTAAGATTTGACTGATTTGACAAATTTTTGACTGAATTTTTTTGAGGCTGTCAGGCAGTATAGTGACATTTGAGTCAAGTTCCACAATATTCCGCTTGTCCCTCGTAGCCCCGGGGTGCTCGATTTTACCATATACAGATAGCGAAGAGGGAAGGGGTGCAACCAGAGATGCCAACCTTCCTGATTTTTCAGGATTTCCCAGACTTTTTGACACGCTACCTGATATCCTGACAAACACTTAACTTTGCCTGATTTGAAATGATCCTGATTTTTCCTAATTTTATACTTTTTACTTTATTAGAATGCAAATTATCCGTAATAAATATACGACGTTTTCCTGGGTGGTAATGAGAATTGTCATAATAGCCTATATAAAAAAGTTCTGAAGTCTGCATTAGTATAATGTTTAATCCTTTTTTGTTTATTATTTGTATATTTCGATGCGATTCGCTTTATCGAAGATACCCTGTCGACATCTCTTAAACTCTAACAGATTAGCACGCCTAAAGGCAGTTTCAAATCGTTATATTTTAAATGAAAATAATTACTTGTTGTTTTTTGAATACTTAAAACACGTAGTCCCAATTCTTACGCTACAAATGCCTATACATTTCCTGCTATTTTCACAAAAACTCATCATCATTAACATAATCTTTTGAAATTGATCTCGAAGCTGAACTTATTCATTATTTTCTACTAATCAAACAGTCGATAAATTCCCACAACTACTGCTTGCAACAAATTAAGGAACTACCAGAATGAGTAAATGAGATAGCCGTCGTGTTCCATCAGAGCAACGCTAAACTTCATGTCTTCTTGACAACATGACAATTTACTTTGGAGTCTGGCTGGAATGTGTTATCCTACCAACTAAACTAATCGGATATTGCACCTTCACAGGTTAAGGTCACTGCGAAATTCTCTCATCTCATCTCAATTTGACACTATGGACAGCATAGAAAATACCTTCCTTTTATATATAGAACTATTATCGACGAGAAAGCAAACATATTTTGAGAGGATAAAATTTTTAAGCTGTGCGAAAGATGGCGAAAGATCGTGAAAACTGGTTTTGAATTTGAATTTTGAAATTTGAATAAATGTACGTCTGCCTATAAAAATCATGCGTTTGTGTTTCCAAAAATCGGTTCGAACTTTCCGGACAACACAATATGAGCTATCCTGATTTCTTCTGATTTTTATTTTCATTTTCCCTGATTTTCGAAAATAATAGTTGGCAACCCTGGGTGCAACCATACACTTCTACCCCGGGTGCGAAATCTTCACTCGACGCTACTGTATCTAACACTGCAAGCAAGTTTCTAATGTGAGTTATTAACTCAAAAGAAAGTTTTTGAAAAGAATGTTCACCAAGTGTTTTGATTCGGTTTGTTCATGATACTCACTACTACCCGTCTATGGCGCTACGTACAGTTGAAATTGACAAGCCATGTGCAACGGCGAAACAAGTGGGTACAGATACAGCGATTGTACCGATTTGCTTGCATGGTTCTAGCCCTGTACATTATAACAGATATACAATTTTCGTGTTTACTATAGTGTTCAGCTGAAAATCTACCAGGATTTGTAAGTGTTCCTCGAAATTTTTGGCGTGGCTGAGAGAGAGATATGAGAGATAAAATGAAAACCTAAAAACAGAACATGACAATGAAAGATTTCGAATGCCACGGACTTCCAAACCCTGGGGAAATGCAATACAAATACAAATGCAAATACATGGATGGAAGGATGGAAGTATTTTCAAGGAGGAGTCTAATTGGTCGATAGCTCTTTGAAGTAGAAGGATCCAACATTTTTCTTTTCCGGGTATCGGGATCACTTTTGTCAACTTCCAACTCGAGGGGAATTGCCCAAGTGATGGACATCTGTTGAAGACATTCATACAAGTTGTTACTGAGATGTTTCAACTCAATGTTAAATATACTATCGGAGCCGGGGGGCTTCATATTCTTATTCCGAGTATAACCGGAATAAACTTTTCGGCCGAGGTGATTTCATTCTCTTGAGGTGCAGAATGGATATTGTCAATAGCCCTCACGGTATCATTCACCGAAGTTCAAATGGACTTGTAATGTTCTGGCCAAGATTGTGTGAACTAGCGAAATGGTTGCCAATTGCATTAGCCTTTTCGGCAGGTGTTATCAATCGTTCAGAATTATCATGTTGAAGAAGAGAAGAAATAGGAATCTTGAGCATTTCAGCGAGCCTCCAAAATGACTTGGAGTTGTTCGGAAGTTTGCTAATATCTTTTGCAATTTTTTGTTACGTAGTTCAATCATTCTGGCCTGGATAACCTTGGACTTCACTGATTATACTGCCGTTTCCTCTCTCGAATTCCAGTACGTTGGTACTGCCTTCGATGAAGGTTCCGATGTCTAATTAAGTGTTTAGTAATGGAATCAATTTGAACAGAGTCACTCACCTGAATCATTTCTGAGATGTGGTTTTGGCGAAACTCAATTACTGCAGTTTGAATAGAGCTGACTGTTGCTTCTATATCTTCGGGAGATTGAAGAGACTGATCGAGATCAATGTTGTTGTCGATTAGCTGCTGGAATTCCATCCAATTCGCACGATGATAGTCCCGCTTGCATTGTGGCCTCCTCACTACGACATCCACTCCCAATTCAACCATCACTGGGAAGTGATCCGAGCTCAACTCGTTAAGTGCAATAGAATCACCGATGTGTCGATCCAGGTTGGTAATAAAGAACTAAACGATGGAATGTACTCTTAAACGAGCAGGTATTCCAATTAATTATCCTGAGAGATGACAAATTCATGGATGTAATAAAAATGTAACATGACTTGCCCTTGTTCTTGTATGTTGCGACAGCATCTAGTCTGTCGATCTAGTTCAAAAAAACATGTTTGCAAGTTTTTGCATATTGTAAAGATCCTCAGTTGAAGAAGAATGAGGTGAAGAAGCTGGCTTAGGTGGTAACCCAATAGCTGCAACCTTACTATCTCCTAACTCGGTTGCTCCTTTTTTGGCTGTTCACTAGAAGAGGTCGTTTGGGGGCGACCTGTAGGAAGTGGAAGAGGAAAAAGAATAGGTATTGGACGAGAAGTTATCGAAAGAAACTGTTTTTCCGGCAACTTCGGGACCTTCTTCCTGTTCTGGTGAGTTTTATCCGTAGCTTACTTCCGGATGCGCTTAAAATCCGTACGTTTTGTACAGCTATGGCTGGTGACTTGGTGAGCCACAGTGTACGCATATGCGAGATTCATCATCTGTAAGGCTGCAAGTGCTCGTTGAATGCTTTCCCCATTATCGTTTCCTCAAGTGCAGATAGGTGGTTAATGAAACGCAGGTAGACAATCTGAAAACAGAAAAAATAGCATTAAAAATCAGAAATAAATGGAGCTCCAAACAAGACCGTCTCTGTAAATTTGGTTAAACAAGACGCTCAAATATTTGGTTTGGCTTGAAAGCTTCAATTGTACACCTCCCAACTAAAGGGATACAAACTTATATCTTCTTTCCCTAGTAAATGGAATAATGACTGTTTTTGAAGGATTAAAACTGAGACTTCCCAAGTTGAGTGTGTAACCAATCTAACGACTTCGTATTATGAATTAGTCTGGTTAAAGGGTGTGTCACATCAAATTGCATCACGGAAAAAACGCTGTAGAAATTCGCCCAGTAGACCGATCCTTTTGAAAATTTTAGACAGTAAAATATAAACTATTAAACAACTTTTGGCATTTTCTTTTTATTCATACTTCGAGCCCAAGCCTGTATGCTCGCACCTTCCTCTTCACCCCGTCCATAAGGTTCTGTACAACGTCAGGTTGTAGTTTTTTTTGAACAGAAATCCATTTTCTCTTGAAGTCCGCCTCCGATTTGACAACTTTTGGGTTCTTCCGGAGGGCCTGCTTCATAATCGCCCAATATTTCTCTATTGGGCGAAGCTCCGGCGCGTTCATTACCTTTGGCACAAGGTGACCCCGTTGGCTTCGTACCACTCCAACACGTCCTTTGAATAGTGGCACGAAGCGAGATCCGGCCAGAAGATGGTCGGGCCCTCGTGCTGCTTCAATAGTGGTAGTAAGCGCTTCTGTAGGCACTCCTTAAGGTAAACCTGCCCGTTTACCGTGCCGGTCATCATGAAGGGGGCGCTCCGCTTTCCGCAAGAGCAGATCGCTTGCCACACCATGTACTTTTTGGCAAACTTGGATAGTTTCTGCTTGCGAATCTCCTCCGGAACGCTGAATTTGTCCTCTGCGGAGAAGAACAACAGGCCCGACAGCTGACGAAAGTCCGCTTTGACGTAGGTTTCGTCGTCCATTACTAGGCAATTCGGCTTCGTCAGCATTTCGGTGTACAACTTCCGGGCTCGCGTCTTCCCCACCATGTTTTGCCTTTCGTCGCGGTTAGGAGCCTTCTGAACCTTGTATGTACGCAGGCCCTCCCGCTGCTTGGTCCGCTGGACGAATGAACTTGACAAATTCAGCTTATTGGCGACATCCCGGACCGAACTTCTCGGATCACGTCTAAACTGCTTAACTACGCGCTTGTGATCTTTTTCACTGACGGAGCATCCATTTTTGCAGTTCTTCACCTTCCGGTCGATGGTTAGGTTCTCGAAGTATCGTTTTAGTACTCTGCTGACCGTGGATTGGACGATTCCCAGCATCTTACCGATGTCCCGATGTGACAACTAATTCACGACGCTCTTTTTCGTTCGACGATATTTTTCCAAATTTACGAAAAATTGACAATGAAGCATGGCCAACGTGATCTATACACTCTTATCTGATTATAAGCGAAAGCTGAAGATATAATTCCTAAAAATTAAATTTCTACAGCGTTTTTTCCGTGATGCAATTTGATGCGACACACCCTTTATTAAGAAGATCATTGTCAACTAGAGACAAAGGAGACTGAATTCCTCCTTGTAGGCAACCTCTTGTAAGTTTCGTCATTAGAGTAGATCCTCCTTATTTGGATGTTATTAGTCGGTTGGTTAGCATATCATGTATCCAGAATGAATTGGCAAATACTTCCTGAAGATCAAGAAAAGCTGTAAGTGTAATTTCATTAGTGTCGAAAGATTTCCCAATTTCTGAAATCACCGTGTGAAAAGCTGTTTCAGTCGATTTACATGATTTGTAGCTAAATTGAAATTTGTTCAGTGGTCTTCTGTTCAAATATGATTATTTGATATGATTTTTTCCATCACATCATAGATGTTAAATTAACTAGGATATACACTATGGTGGCAATGGATGCATGGGAAAAATTTCATCATCGAATTTCAAAAACCGAACATGTATATTTTGTTTATTGGTCCAAAAAAATTATCTGTGAAAAGTTTCAGCTCAATCGGACATAATTTAAGGGTCCAAATTTCATCATCGAATTTCAAAAACCGAACATGTACATTTTGTTTATTGGTCCAAAAAAATTATCTGTGAAAAGTTTCAGCTCAATCGGACATAATTTAAGGGTGCCTCAAAGCGCTCAAAACATTGATTTTTTTATTCTCGAAAATCTTCCAAGAACCGACATTTTGTTTATTGGTCCAAAAAATGACCTGTGCAAAATTTCATCTCAATCGGTCGTTCGTGGATCAAAAAATCAAAACTTTGAGCGCTTTGAGGCACCTCTAAATCATGTCTGATTGAGCTGAAATTCTGCACAGGTCATTTTTTTTGAACAAATAAACAAAATGTACATGGTCGGTTCTTCAAATATGTTAATTATTTTTGTACCTTCATTGCTTCTCAGGCTAAATCCCTAAAGGTCGATTTTCGTCCAAAAATTTTTTTTCGAGATGACACCAGATCTCGACGTTTTATGCATTTTTAAGTCATTTGGCATCGAAAAAAAAAATCGATTTTCCAAATTTCCTCTACTCTCTCCTTGGAAGATTTTCGAGGATCAAAACATCAAAACTTTGAGCGATTTGAGACACCCCTAAATCATGTTCGATTGAGCTGAAACTTTGCACAGATCATTTTTTGTGCCAATAAACAAAATGTACATGGTCGGTTTTTGAAATTTGACATGACCATTTTTGCTGCCACCCTAATATACACCTTCGAAGTCTTTCTGTCACGTTTTCCAGCCTTGGGAAGAAATATGGCCTGAACTTATCGCCATTTACCAGGAATTTAGCCTAGTACCAAGCTAGCTCTCCATCAGAAAAGGAATAGTAGTATTCTTCTATTTTATTGTAACAGCACTAGATTAATCCCATCTGGACCTGGAGATCAGGCATCTTGCATTGTGGACCTGTGCGTGTTCAGAAGTCATTTGGATTGAACATGGGAAGTATGTATTCATCATGATACTAAGGGTTTCGAGTGAATCGATTGTAAATTGACCTTTTTTCATATTACCAAGTCCATTGCACAATGGTCCAGGAGATGCATTTAAGTGGAAATTAGCATTTAGACCTTGACAGTTATTCTCTAGACAAAAACTGTCTTAGACAAAGTTGTTACTCATGATAGAGCGCTCGTTTTTATGTTGTCAAAAAGTGGGTGACCAAAGTTGTCGATGAAATATAACTTTCTTATCATTACAGATAGAGGTAAACATAGTTCGACAATGTTGTAGCTTCAATTAACAAATGAAAAGAGCTTTTTTTTTTGGAAGAAATCTCAATAGCTTTGAGTAAAGTTGAGATATTGACAAGTTCTGCATCGAAAAATGTTTGTATTAGTAAGCTCTAAAAGTCTTTCGAAGACAGTTTGCATGTAAAATTTGAAACATAAAAATTAGAGCAAAAAAACAGTTTTTTTCATGGTGACCCTAACGTAACTTAGAAATAGGCGCTATATCGGTTATTTCAAGAGATAGAGAAAAACTTTGTTCTACAAAGATGTCTCAAATAATTGGAGCTACAACATTGTCGAACTATGCTTATCTCTATTTATAAAAATAAGAAATTTATATTTTTTAATTCATCGAAAATTTTGGTCACCCTATTTTTTAAAACATAAAAGCGAGCGCTCTATCATGAGTAACAACTTTGTCGAAGACAGTTTTTGTCTAGAAAATAACTGTCGAGCTCTAAATGCTAATTTCCACTTAAATGCATCTCCTGGACCATTGTGCATTGGTTTGGTTCTTTGAATGAGCTTCATGAAGTCTTACAATTTTTTCTATTCCACCAAGAAGCTCTATTGTTTTCCTCTTCAGTGGACAATCTGTGGACGAAATACTATTCAACGGCATTTCAATTCGAGTGTAATGTGAAGTGCCGCTTCATAGTAAAATCTTGTTGCCACCTTCAATTACCGAAGCTCAAAAGAACAGTGAGTGGGTGAAGTTTGGCTATCGTTGGTGACATGAGAACATGAAATCGTTAAAGAACTGAATTCTATTTCGAAGTGGCATCAAGTGGTTCGAAGATTGAATGAGGTGCTAGCAGGAGCATCATATTTGCGTGAACGGATAGGAAATAAAATTGGCTGAAACTGAACATTTACACTTTCATACTTTTTAAATAATAGTTTTCTTTATGTTTTTCTTTATTTTCACTTGAGCATCGCAGAGTCTTATTCAATCATGTAAAGGTCCACAGAATTTCTTAACATTTTGTCATACTCTGATCTGAAGACTCTGAAGATGTTCCAAAGAGTTACCTTTACATGCAATATTAGTTAATGGCTGTACGAGAAATTCCCAAACAAACACACTCAACTTTCGCAATATTCTGCGGGAATGTTTTTCTCCTCACTTTTTACATTCTTGTTATTGGAAAGAATAACAATAACAGGTTAGTCTCAGCAGTTCCGATTACCAAAAATAAAATATCGTATTGCCTAAGTTTTAAGCTGTTTTCTATAACAATCAAAGTACTTTACACTATATTTCATAAGCACCATACAAACTTATGAGTTATGGAGGCTGTTGCTGGTATCATCAGCCCAATAGATTCAAAAAGTCATAAAGTGTGCGTTAAAATCACAGAAAATAAGGTTGTTCGATTAAAACGATTGTTTGCTATAAGATGAATCAGTTTGATAATTTTTAGAGAAATCTAAGACTAGGATAAAACACCATAGTAAACAATCAAATCAAATAGAAATGTGAAGACATAGCTTAAATCCAAACTATCGCAAATGTCGTAAACATCTGTTTACAGGTAATAAATGCCCACGAAAAATACTGTAGGCAATAACAATCGGACGGAGTCCGTTGACGATTTACAATATATTGTCTGATATATCCATTATATCGAGATGAAAACAAACGTCAACACTACTTTCAATTAACTAATGCATAGTGCGCCTGTTTCCCAGCCGCGGCGGTGAACCGCCGCGAGAGATGTGTAATATGTGAGCGGCGATAAAAATAGCCCACCCTCAGAGGCAGAACTGTGCTCGGAAAATAGATATTTCACTTTTGATTTTGATTTGGTGATTATCGCCGAGAAAATTTCCCTAGTGTGCATAGATGTGTGTGGTGATTGCCAGTGTTTGCGTACGACATGCAACGTCATCATTTTCAGTTAACAACAACCGAAACGGAAAAGTTACCCAGCTGTGCAACGAGAGGCACCGTCTCCGGAATGTGTGATTTTCATGGAATTCCGCTCTAACGTTTCAAATCACAGGAACAGGAATCTTAGGGCAAGGAGCGCGGAGAGGGAAATTGTTGTGAAGATCGGTTCATTGGGTGGTGTTTGGCGGGAAGTGACGTTACCGCGGATGAAATGATTTTATATTTAGTTAAAATGCTGACTTCAGCATCGGTGATGAAGTGATATTTTTTTTTATGTAAATCTCGGAGTGGAAATTTCAGGTAGAAAGTGGAAAATACAAGTTGGGGCGGCTGCAAGAGAAACAGTTTTGAAAACTAAACAGAATGCAATGTTTTGAGCATTTGGGTGCATCGAACTAGATATTCATAGCGTGTTATTTTTATGTAGTGCTTATCTAGTATCAGTGTGAAGAAATTGAAGTGTATGTTTGACACCTGCCGTAAAGAGATGGAAGTTGATTACTATAATCCACATATAGAACAGCCATTAGACCTTTTCACGTAAATCATAGTAGAACCAGCTTCTTAATTGCCAACGCATATCCTTCTTTGCTATCTATAAGGTGAGTAGCATTTTATTGATATCCATAAACATAATATAACCCACAAAACATCAATTTCTTCATGTCATGAAATTCAGCACAAACAATATTAAATATCTCAAATATAGTGAACATAAGAATCTAGTGTCTAGTTGTGTTGATTTCCTAAAATTGCTTTCATTCTAGTTCGAATGCGATTTGTTTTGAGAATGTCAAGAGATAAAGCACGACAAAAGCTTGTTAGGCCAGTGTCTAGAAAAATGTTTTCCATCCGAATAGACTGATTGTCTCAGCTTAACAGCATTTTATCGCTGTCGTATTTGTTTTTAGCCGTTCCGATTAAATATATCTTCGGTTTTCGGACACGCACACATTTTTGAAAACTACTATTCGTGATACAGTATGGGAGTCTATTTCTATCTTTTCTGTTGACATTTACAATGTCTCGACTTAACTTTTTTGTTTCAATGACACTATACCCAATGAAGAACTTGCCCTTCCTAATTCTGTTCATAAAATTCAAATTTCAAACCAAAAACAGCCGTTCCATGGTGGTCGAATGAGACAGCATAAGATTTTTGTTTTTAATCATGCCCCTTAAATTGATGAAGGCAAAATTATAATTATAGGTCCCTCGTAGAAAATATCGATAAAATCACAGAAATAATCGAAGTTGACCGGCATGTTAGTAGTTGTAGCATCACCCAGGAGCTAAAGATCGACCATAAAATAGTTTTAAGCCATTTGCACAAAGCAGGATTCAAAAAGAAGCTTGATATTTGGGTGCCATCTCAATTAACATTAATTAACAAAAATGATGGATCGAATTTCCATCTGCGAAGTCTTGGCCAATCAAAATGAAATCGATCTATTGTATAAAAGAATGGTGACTTGGGATGAGAAATGGGTCATATACGACGATATTGTGCGAAAACAATCGTGGTCAAAGCGTGGTGAATCAGCCCGAAAAAGGTGGCCAAACCAGGTCTAACGGCCAGGAAGGTTCTACTGTATATTTGGTGGAAATTGGAAGGAATCATTTACTATGAGTTATTTCCGTATGGCCGAACACTAAATTCAGATCTCTACTGTCAACAACTGGGCCGTTCAAAGCAATCGATTGACCAGAAACGGCTAACTAAAGAATTGGCTAACAGAATAGATGTTGTGTTCCATCAGGACAGCACAAGGCCACACACGTTTGTAGTGACTCACCAGAAATTCCGGGAGCTTGGTTGGAAAGTTTTAATGCATTCATCATATAGTCCGGACCTGACACCAAGCGGTTACCTCCTTCTTTTTGCATTGCAAACATTCTGAGTGATAAGAAATTGGGTTCAAGAGTAGATTGTAAAAATCGATTATTAGAGTTTTTCGCCAATAAGGACCAAGACTTCCATGAGACAGGCATTATGAAGCTACCTTTGGAATGGCAACAAATTTTATAACAAAACGGTGCTTATTTGACCCAAATCGGACAATCCGAATCATATTAAATGAAGTTTTGAATTGCACACAAAAGTAATTAATTTCTTTTTTCCCAACATAATACTTTTTGTAAGAGAGAATACTCCTGAAAAGCAAAGCAGTCTGTTTACACACAATGCATTTTTTGACTCGGAACTTTGGACGTGTCAATTCGATATCTCTAAAATTTGTTTGATACGCTATAAATTATAATTCCTTATTCTGTGAATGGTTCTAATAGGTTCAAATCAGTAGCATTTAAATCATTGCGAAGACTATTGTGGGGAAAAGGAGAAGTAAAATATTGCACCGTGAGCTCTGCCTTTGCACCGGGGGGAGTATTAAAGGATACACAAAAAGGTTTTGCGATTTTAACCTTTTTTCAAATTAATTTTTATTCTCAAATCCTATGAGACTCTATGAAAAGATGCAACGCTTTGATTTCATAACGTTAGGCGTACAGTATTTGTACATGATTGAATCACACGTACGCATTGTTGATTCTATGCGTTTTTAAAGGTAGGCAATAATTAAAAATATATAATCGCCTGTGGTAGCGGCGTGTGTCAGCTATGAAAAAGACCGCCACAACAGATGTTGGTTTTGATCATCCAAAATGAGAAGAACTGCAAACATGCAAAACATTTTTCAGGGTCTCAATGGCCCTTGATCTTCTTACTAAAATGTTAAATCCAAATATTCATACATAATACATAATACTTTTTGTAAGAGAGAATACTCCTGAAAAGCAAAGCAGTCTGTTTACACACAATGCATTTTTTGACTCGGAACTTTGGACGTGTCAATTCGATATCTCTAAAATTTGTTTGATACGCTATAAATTATAATTCCTTATTCTGTGAATGGTTCTAATAGGTTCAAATCAGTAGCATTTAAATCATTGCGAAGACTATTGTGGGGAAAAGGAGAAGTAAAATATTGCACCGTGAACTCTGCCTTTGCACCGGGGGGAGTATTAAAGGATACACAAAAAGGTTTTGCGATTTTAACCTTTTTTCAAATTAATTTTTATTCTCAAATCCTATGAGACTCTATGAAAAGATGCAACGCTTTGATTTCATAACGTTAGGCGTACAGTATTTGTACATGATTGAATCACACGTACGCATTGTTGATTCTATGCGTTTTTAAAGGTAGGCAATAATTAAAAATATATAATCGCCTGTGGTAGCGGCGTGTGTCAGCTATGAAAAAGACCGCCACAACAGATGTTGGTTTTGATCATCCAAAATGAGAAGAACTGCAAACATGCAAAACATTTTTCAGGGTCTCAATGGCCCTTGATCTTCTTACTAAAATGTTAAATCCAAATATTCATACTATTCCAGAATAGTATTCGAAGTAATAACCAAGTGAGTTAAAGAAAATAATAGGAGTACCGATAAGTTTCTTCGTTTTTTTTCAAAAATTATTGCTTTATTCTGCAAAAATGGTTACAAATTTTATATTCAAAGTATTCGCTAGTCACAACTTTTTCCCATCTTTCTGGCAATTCACGGATCCTTTTGCGGAAATAATCGGCTGGTTTGTCGGGTAACCACAAATCGATTCAATTTTTGACTTCATCAAAATTGGAGAAGCGCTGGTGTTCCATCGATCGAAAAAGGTAGTAATCGGACGGAGCAATGTCTGGAGAATACGGCGGGTGGGATAGGACCTCCTATTTCAGCGTTTCCAAGTATGTTTTGACCGGTTTCGCGACATGCGGCCGAGCATTGTCGTGCTGCTAAATAACTTTATCGTGTCTTTGCTCGTATTGTGGCCGTTTTTCCTTCAGTGCACGGCTCAAACACATCAATTGTCGTCGGTAGAGGTCCCCCGTTTGGGGTTCATTCGGTTTTAGCAGCTCATAGTACACCACACCCAACTGGTCCCACCAAATAGACAGCATAACCTTCTGGCCGTGAGTATTCCGCACGGCCGTCGATGTCTGACACGTTCGCTCAGTTGGAGCATGGTCACCATAAACTTCCACCAAAATGCGATGACTTTCCGCAGCGTTTTTCTTCATATTGAAGTAATGACGTAACACTCCCCACAAACACACTCTCGTTGGTATGAAATTCGACATACTCAAAGTGGCAAAAAACTATATTGTTTACACTTCAACTTTTTGACATGGTTCCCGGAATAAATCGCCACAGAAAACGACTGCAACAGAAACCACCGCTTATAAAATGTGTAGTAGGCTATAAATATTGTGGCGCGGTATTGTATTTCAAAACAAGAATTAACCGGGCAAACGTATCGCCCCAGGCAAACGTAACGCCCCGGGCAGACGTATACCGTCCGACGCTCGCTAGAGCTCGGTCGGACATTGCTAAAGGATCGTATCCTATGTTTCAAACTAACCGGGCAATCAGTGGATCCCAGGTTTGCGTGCGAGACACCGCCGCTTCCGACGGCGGGTCGGCGGTGGACTCGGATTGCGTCATCTTGGCGGCATGGGCCGCCTCGATTCCTTATCCTCGCCAAATGGGGACTTCGTCCCCATTACATTGTCCTCAGAATAAATTTCGAAAAACGAGAACAAGAGAATAAATTTATAATAGAAATGTGAGGCACATGATGTTTTTCCCGCGCCAAATATTTCTAGCCTACTACACTTTTTCTAAGCGGTTGTTTCTGTTGCAGTTGTTTACTGTGGCGATTTATTCCGGTCACCGTTGAGTATATACCAATTTTGCGAATACATAATGACGTTCTGAACTAGAAAAAGATTATTGTGTGTGGCTCGTTGGTCTAGGGGTATGATTTTCGCTTCGGGTGCGAGAGGTCCCGGGTTCAATTCCCGGACGAGCCCTTTTTTGTTATTTTTCAGACCTTCTAGACCAAGGATTCTCAAAGTGGTCGACCCCTTTCCAATTAACGTGGATTTTTATATTGACGCGGGTTTTTTACGAGGTAAATATCCCCCGTGTAAGCAAACAACCTGGGTGTATTTCTGTTGTTTTCTAGAGCGTTTTCTAAACTCATGGATACTATTCTTTATCAAATATGTTCCGTAAATAAGCAGTTAAAAAACAATACAAGATAATCATCTCATCCAAATTAATCGAACTATCTTCAACAAAGGGGAGGTGCGCGTAAGACCGACATTTGGGCTAATATGGACAGGTGGTTGATTTTAAATAGTTACGTTTAGAATTTTAAATTTCTGTTGATTCTAAACTTCTACATGTTGTTCTACAATATTTAAACCGCCCTATGACAATGATTACCGATCAAAAGTGGAAAAGGCGAACAAAAATCGAAAATCATATAGGATGTAATTTTAATGTAACCATAATCTGTAATTTATTTTTGAAAGGACATTTATCTTTGAGTAAATAATTTAAGGAGGTCGGAAAATCTAACAAATCGTTTTTTTCACATTTTACATTTTCTAGTAGCTTACAACATTGAAAATGTTGCAATGTAGCAATTCTTCAATACAAAAAAACTCCAACAATCTGTGGAATTGAGTATCAAGGTCACCACGAATAATAAAAATCGCGGACAACGCAAAAAAACTAAAAATGGGGTGTAAACACGGAAAAAGATTTATCAGCATTAAAACTATGTTTTATCAATACCGAAATCATTGAACTATCCATACGTCAGGCCGTGTGCACCAATGGTCATATAATATGAAAGCCATGACAAAAACAACAGAGCAAGAGCCTATCACTCACTGGCTAATTTTGGGAAAGCCATAATTACTATGGAACTCACTTTCTCGGATAATTCGCATAACGGATCATCCGCTCGCGGGTAATCGAGGTTCGATTGTTTTTTGGCTTTTTGATTTTATAAACAAGTTTCATGTGACGAGTGACGTCTTTAAATCTACTCCAAACATGCCGCAAAAAATTCAAACACTAGACTAAATCTCAAATGACATAATGAATCGAAAAAAAACATGTTGCTGGTCCTCCAGGTCGAGTCTCTCCTTAATTTCAATACATTCTCCGAAGAGACGATTCATGCTTTCAGGACAGGAGAATTCCGCACGGATCCAAAGCTGGTGAATACAGTGGTTTATAGACGTTATTCATAGTCTTCAAAAAGCGGTCTTAACAGATCTGGTTGTGATAAGATGTTCGTTCTCAGAACTTACGAAAAACTTCTTATACAAACGATTTCCAAACTACTCTCAATAATTATTTTTAGATGATTGTGGTGAAAAATTCTTGACGGACAATTCTCGCGGAGAAAAATAGGGGATCCACAAATTTAGAGATTATGTTAATTTTTTGATTGCATTTGGATTCTATTGACAATCAGATAATTATTTAAACAATTCAGAAAAGTATCTAAAGAATAACATGAGGTGACCGCAAAATCTTCTTTACCAGTTTTTGATCTTTATACGGAAGGTTGAGTTCAATAGGGTGCTCAATCATAAGAATACTTCAATTTTATAAATAAATCATATTCTACACAGTTGCTCAGTTGAGAGAGCATTAGGTTGAAAATCTAAATGCCCTCAGTTCGATCCCGGGTTTTTCGGCATGGCGAAAATTTTTGTTTGAATTTTCGTCACGTCAACTTGATGAACAGCCATTGGCCGCACCATCTCAGATTGCAATGTAACGTTGTAGGTGTAAACACAATGATAATTTAACCCTCCTGTATTCGCGTGCAAAATCATAACACATATACTTGCGCACAGTGTCACAGACCGAATGTTGAACTTCTCTGTAACATTGCTATTGTATATTCTTTTAACTTTATTGGTATTTATTTGAAGAAGAGGGTATAATTGATTGAAAAATGTCCAGAAATAATGTTTTCTTCATCTTCATTCAGTTATAATAGTCATCTAATTCAGCCTCTTCAAAACATAGTAATTTTTGATACTCCAACACAAATAACGAAATTCGAAAATTATTTCCTGTTATCAATTGAAAGTAAGCAACTGAATATAATTCATGAAAGTATAAAGAGTTGTGAAATAACATGAAACGTATTTATCCATTTAGATTTCATTAGTAAAAGAATCAGAACATACCATAACTGCATGCTCGAGACAAAAATATTTTTTACATTTCATATAGTTGTAGCGTGTTTTTAGGGTCTTTTTTGAAGAGAATAATGTATAACGACCTTCTAGATAGTTACCAGATGATAAGGGTTCTGAAATCTCAAGTTTTCCTATATCTTATAATCTTTGTGTTCAAATCAAAAATTGGATTTTTTTTCTCAATAACGTTTTTTTATTTCTCTCTCTCTTTATTTCTTGAATGAATGGCCAATAAAATTACCAATGAGTCATCCATACATCGTTAGATAGTCCCTTTTACAGGGAATTTTTTTTTCTAACATTGCAATTCAAAAAAAAATATTTTTGATATTTTTTTAATAAAAAAATAGTTTTTGGGTTAGAATTTGTTGTAAATGTTTTTTTTAACGTTGACCATTTTCAAAAAGTTTGTTTTTTGAGATTCCAGGTATGCTTAAATTTGCTTAAATGACTAATGTCTTCACACCCACAACGTTTTACTTCAATCCGAGGTGGTGCTGCCAGCTTCTAAGACGAGTGTTGGCATGAATTCGTCTTCTATCACTTTATATTTTTTTATACGAATGATTGAGTTCTATGGGGTTTTTAATCATTAGAATACTACAATTTTATTAATAAATCTCATTGTTTAAACGTAAGCCGAAATAGCTCAGTTGGGAGAGCGTTAGACTGAAGATCTAAATGTCCCCGGTTCAATCCCGGGTTTCGGCAGTGCCACGTTTTTTATTTGGAAGCAGCGCTAAATGAATAATATGAATACACTGCCCATGTTTGTATAGGAGACGTAAACGACAAAATGTACAAAATAATAATACGTTTGCTCAACATGCAAACAAACAATTTTGAAAAAACGTTTCCGAAAAATCACTGTTTGTCCGCATAACAGACGTAGTTCCATACAGCATTCATATATTACTCGGAAATAAACAATTATAAGTATTATGTGCTATAAGCTAAATCTACATTTGAATCACATTCTTTGTATAGTCCAAAATGCCTGTCACGATAGTGTCTTATTACTTTGTGTTTCTTAATAGATGAATATAAGAAACCATTGAAACACTGCTCATATAATTACTTTTTTTTGTACACTGCACTACGATGAACAAAGAGAAGCAATGGTGTTTTTAATGTTATAATTACCTAAATTCCTGCATTTGAATCTTCAAACACGAACTTGCTGTAATTATGATATCCCAGAGTATTCAGGAAAAAGTACTATTCTAGAGCCGCAACAAATCCAGAACACCTTTTCCAGACATTTCACTAAATTTCTTCCCAACCTTTTTGATTTTATCCGATAACAACTGAAACTACCGACGGAGACGTTTTGACTATTATCGGAAATGTAAATACCAACGCTACAGACAGAGAAACCTGGTGATTACGTCTACCTATGCGAACAAATGTTCATTGAAACGACGTAAGCATTTTCCAAATGGGAAAAATATGTTTTAATCCGCAAAATCTCCTAGGCCCTCTTTTTGTCGTTAATATCCTTCAACTGGACAGATTATTTCATTGGAAATTTGCATGGTTACGCTTGTAGGCAAAAAAACAACAAAATTGCATTTTCCCAACACTAATGGTGTTGGTGATTACGTCTCCTATGCAAACATGGGCAGTGTCTAACTATAAGAATGGAGTCGGAGACTGTTGTAAATCAATTATTAATGAGAGATGTTTTCGCCATTACGAAGAAAAAAATAGAAAGTTGGTATTCCAGACACGGCTGCTTTGTGAGCGTAGGACCACGAACTTTTTTCTTCAATTTTTTTCTTCATTATTTTGGACATTATTTAAAAATGAACTAAATTTTAGAACCAGCACTTTAATATAAATTTACTGTAACCACACACACCTAGACAAAAAATGACTATTCAAATCACTGCAGCTTGCCTTAGGATCACCGTGCAGTGGTGGATATGGCGGTTTGTTAGTAAATTGTATTGGTTGGTGTGCGAGAAATCATCGGCGTGAGAAATCATCATAGTAAGCCGCCACAACACAATCACTAACTAACAAATACTAATTACACATAAATGTTACACGTTTTTTATTTGCCTTTTCCGTGAATTCTTAGGATAAAAAGCATTTCTACCCGACGAGGATGGGATTCGAACCCACGCGTGCAGAGCACATTGGATTAGCAGTCCAACGCCTTAACCACTCGGCCACCTCGTCGTGATGTGTATTAATTTCTAATTAAATAGGATAGTTCTATCTAAACTAATCTCAGCATACAAACCATATTCGTGGTCTTATTTTACTTTGAAATATTATATATTCACCCCAGAAACGGAACATATAAGTACCGTTTTGACTTATATTCCGAACAGATTCAAATTCCGAACACTTAATTTTGGAAACTAAATTCTTTGAACATCAATTTTATGAATAATTGAATTATGAAAACTTTGATATTCTTTAGGGTATATTAATATGATATTTAGGGTATATATTTTGAGTTGAAACGGTATTTGTTTTGGTTAACCCACTACGAAGCAATGAAAAATCTCGATATATTATAAAAAAAGCAAACCCTTTTTTTATTTTTATTCACAGCCGTAGTATGTAATATCAAAAATTGAAAATTCCAAATAGAATGTACAATCAACGTTCACGTAAACACAACAATTTATACGCATTTCTCGTCATGTAAACTAAATGTTAACGAAGATAGTTCCACCTTTGAAATGAACAGATTGCCCTAGTAAATGTCAACATGGGCTCGACGAAGACAACGCCGCTGGTAGGATCAATCCTGCACCCATAGCCAGTCGTCTGAAGACGCAAATTGACGCTTATTTTTCCGGCTGGCAATGCAAAAAAGTGCACGATCGCATTTTAAACCTCCACGTCTATTTCTGTCACCAAGATAACCAATCAAACCACCTGTTTCTTATCGTAAGGGAGCGATGTGTGCGCCACAAATCTAACCATCATGGTTATAAATAGAAAGGAAACAGTTCCCGTGCTTAATCGTGAGCCAAATCGAAGTTGCCCATTAAATTGCCGCTCAAGCTGGTTTCATGAGAACCGGTGGAAAATGTAAATTTACTCACGTACAACTTGTTTATTGATGTATTTCACGGGGGAGTGTCTCTCATGCCACCTTCATAGGCCTCGTACAAACACTTCGGTTTAACCGCGTTCGTCTGTTTGATGGAAACATCTGCCATGCCAGCAAATGTAGAAAATATACACCTACACCCGCAGATTTTCGAATGGCAAAACTTTTCCATCTAAAGTTTATCGTTATTTAGAAGTGGTTACTTCTCAATCGATAGGCGACGGTCTTGTAGGAAATTCCTCCCATTTTTCACTGCACATCAGGTCCTGGACAATGTTTAGACCTTAGACGTCTTAGACTTTCGACGCTCTCGGGAGGATTTAACCATACATTATCAACAGCTTGGAACTGGTCAAGTTCTACCCTACATTATTGTGTAACTCGTTCAATTTGGTCATTGGAACATTGTGCGACCAAGTTCTAATTCTCAATTCTGCGTGAAATTGGTTGAAAGAAGCAATTGAGCAATTGATTGTTCGAACTGTTTTGTTATAGAAAAAGTTGTACTTAACACGTTGAGCCCCGCGTCGGTCCCTAGGGGCCGAAAAATATTGTTTATTCTTATTTTTTCAAAAAATGACTTTTTTCAAGAGTTCATTTTTGAACTACTGTACCGATCTAGACGATCGATATATCAAATTAAAGTCAATTAGTTAGCCTTTTTTGAAAAAATACTGGAGTAGCAGGAAATTTGAATTTTATTTTCGTTCTTATTGATTGTATTCTTTTTTTATAGTTTTCATGGTCTCGGGGACAAATGAGCAATATTTTTAATATTTTAAGGCTTTACTTTGATATGTTGATCGTCCGAATCGGTACAGTTGTTCAAAAGTTATGAATTTTTAGTTTTTAGTTTGACTTTCTGTAGGTAAGTGTAGGTGCTTTTAGTTGAACTTAGTACTTCAGAAGGGTAAACAGTGCTGGGAAATATGGCTTCGAACAAACTTCTTCTTGTGACGATGAACGGAATCAACGTGATTTGGTCACTTGAATTTGGATAGTTTCGGATTACATATTTTACACGATGCAAGGATGGATGGAAGGATGCATTCAAAAAGCTCGCCAAAATTCATAACGGAGAAATCCTACAATTTCGTCTGGGATGCGAAGGAATTTTAAATGCACTGGATTTAAAGCTATAAAGTTGATAGATCTTGCGATGGAAGACTATTTTGAGCTCGTCTTCCGTTGTTGATTCCGATCAAAAAATGGTTGGAAAATAAGTCGAGAAGCTTTTGAATTCTGAATCAACAGATTTTGGACTCAGCAGCATTGATTTTTGATAGCAACAGAAGTCACTAAGATCCGGAAAATTAATGATTGGACTATTTTTGGAAAGGATAAGTTTACGGAACCATAGTAAAATTGTTTTCTGTCTCTGGTGTGGAAACCACAACGTTGAGGGGGCTTTTCAATTATCGCCGAATGTTTTTATGAAAACAAAACGTGTGAGGAAACTGTTGTGCTATGCCACAATTTTATGTTGGGTCACTACTTCATCAATATAACAAATTGAGCCCAAAATATAACGCATCAAAGTTGGTGGAATTTGGAGGTTTCTCGGACAAACGAGAAATTCGTGGTGTATTTAGCGGTTTTGAAGATATTCAATTCAGTTTTATGTATTTTAAATGTTCATAACGTTCACACCAAGTAAGAATGGGCTGTTCATAAGTTGTGCTCTGCATTGAAGGAGGGAGGATAATGGGGTTGGATAAGAAGTTTTTTGTTTTACTTTTAATGCATAAGGAATACAAAAATACGTTGTGGAGGAAGTCAGAGGATATTTTAAAATACAGATTTGACTTACTTAAAAATACTTAATATAATTTTTTGCATCTGCTAAAAAAAGAGTGAGGCGTGTGAATATTGTATATGCATCAAATAAAATAAATTTTAATGGCAAGCAAACTTTCAAATCCCGGACTTTTGTGTTACATAATCTTCATCCGGAATATAGGCTTTCAATTTCCTAATGTCCTCGATTTTCTCGACGATGATATATTTTATGGGAGACGTCGAAATATGTTGTATTACAAGGTCAATTACAGTTCTCAGCTTGGGGTTTCCGAGAGATGGTTTGCCTCTCAAATCGTTCGAGTAAAGCCACAGTTGGAACATCATTTCCCCTCCCTATATTTGTATACCTTTCCATTGACTCTTGCCCTTTTTATGATTTCCGCTTTGTATTCTGTTGTCCGCCGAGCACCACGCTTACCTTCTGCGGTCATGTCTGGATCACAATCTAAATCAGAAGACTTTCCGATTATGTTGAGTTGTGCATGCTTCTTACGAGACAATGGATGAAATTTTACATCTATCGCAGCGTTGCCCATGGTGATGAATAGAAACATGGACTTATGAGGTTTCTCAAACAAAAGAATATTTGCAACCCCAATTTAAGGGGGTTAGTAGAACTAACTTTTCTGAAATTTTATAGCCGATGTAGGTATCCTCAATGACTTAAAATCTGCCAAAAAGTCAATTGGTGTTTATGGGGGTCCTCAGACAAACGATTCAAGTGTTTAAGCTGATTAAATGTTTTAAGAACTACAACTACAGAACGAATTGAAAATTTGATTATTAGTCTACATCTGAAATTTTTCTGAAAAATTACTGGAAAATCATGGGATATCTGGGAAACTTTTTTTCCAGCTGTTTCTCCGTCAACATGACTCAACAGTCATTCGGGCGTTTAGTTGCTGTCTCACTCTACGACTCGACTATCTCATTTCATTCTTCCCCGTCAAATAGACTTCATTGCATATTAAAGTGACTCCCCCCCAAAATGAATTCGTTTCTCTCTCTCATGTACCACGTATGCATGTATTGATATTTGAGTTCAATGTGGTTTGACATATACTACAGCTGAGCTAAATTTTATTGTATCGTACACGAAAATTACTCACACGCATAAAATAGCGCGCAGTGTTGTGTTCAGAAACACTGACAAATTTGTGAAGTTTGTTGATATAAACCCGTTTTCTACATGTTTTTTTTACAAAATAGAACTCTGAGACAAAGTGAACTAAAATTTGGTTTAGAATTCCTCCCAAACTGTACGCCATTTTGCACGTTATTCGCTAATACTAACGTGAGGACTTTTATAGCATACCTTATAACTGTTTAAGTTCGTTGGTTTGAGTTCACGGTGGATATACAATAATCCGTCCATTAATGGTGTAACTCCTTTTTTGCATCAGAAATCAAGTTTCGTTTCACTTTATATGGACGTTAAAATAAGTCTGTGTACGCGGGTAATGAGATTCGTATCAGAGGGAGTTGAGTCAATTCATTTTCTAGTCAATTCAAATCATGTTGACGGTTGACGGTCATGTTGACGAATGCCGAAATAGTCCTAGTCGAAGCGAAGCTACTGTGAGGAGAGTAGATTTTCATTCTTTATCTTCCAAGATTTCGAGCCCTGGCCAGGGTTACCATATCTACAGAATAATCTGTGTTTATCAGATTTTTCATACTTTTTAAAACCAAGAATCTGTAGATACAGATTACAGATTTTTTCGGTTTTCATGCAGATTTACAGATTTCAAAATAACGATCCAATATTAGTTATGGCTTGATCTCAATAATATTCTTTCCCTTCTTACCAATTTTATTCACATATATCGAATCAGTCTGAATGAGAATCATTTTGGCATTCACATGTAGTGTGAAGTACTGCTTCCTTATGTTCAATCTAAGGTGAAAAGATACAAAAGTCTATGTCATCGGCTAGATCTACAATAAATAAATTATACTGTTTATCTTTTTCCTAATAAAGCATAGCGAATGCGAATTTCTAGGTTGATACCACCATCATCGTCAAATTCGTAATAACTATGCCAATCAATGATACTAAAGCACGTTGAGCCCTGAATTGTTCTTGCTGCGCTTTCCATTCAGCCCGCATAAAGCATTTTCACAATATCAGTGTCGGTCTCAGTTCCCAAAGATATTTATTACATAAATAGGAAACTGTAGAAATTCGACTAGAAAGTAACCACATGTTCTATCACATACGAAAACAAACAATATATTTTTTATTCTTCGATTTTGTACCAGTCAGTCAGCGCATTCCTATCAAAAAGCTCAATGTCGGCCCCTATGGACCGACGCAGGGTTCAACGTGTTAATACAGATTTCGACACAGATTTTCTGCAAAAAAACTGAGATAAAAAGATTTGTTGAGACCAAAAATATAGATTTTATTATGGCAACCCTGGCCCTGGCCCGTACAGTCAATTTTGTGTCTGCTGAAAAATGTGTCACTTAAAAAAAGATTCATTTAAAAAATTATTCATTTATGTTATGCGGCTAAACTATCAACAAATATAGTCAGTTCATCTGTCTCGCCAAGTGGCATTATCAACAGAACACATGCGATGGTTACGGATTTGGATACTCGATTCAGGACGAAGAAGAGTTGGTTGGGACTCAGATTAATAAATCGTATTTAAACAAACATTTAAACATGCTAGTGGGAGGAACTAGAATTACATAGCTCCTCTACGTTACAATTGACGGTGAAGAGTTGGAAAAAGAGTTAGAACCCTATTTCCATGAAAATTGCGATAGTGAGTTGGCGTGAGTAGGTGCTTTGTCGTGATGGAGAAAAAGTCACTCCTCGATTCAAACGAATGTCAAACACAAAGAAACAGACCGATCATTTGAAAGTTATGTCTCGCCGAAAGTATGGGAATGACTCGAAATTTGAATTGTGATGCGCTGGTATAACGATTTTATTCGTGTTCATCTTTCGCTTACTTACGCCGTGAACGTCATCAGAAAAATCAGTTGCTGTATATTTCTTTTTATGTAATCTTGCCATAGAAAGAATTATTCTCGATAGATCTCGAATAATGCGACATATCCCAAAAATGTGGGAAAATTTTCAGTAAAATGTTTCCTGTTTTTGGACAATTGCTCTTGTAGCAACGGAGCTTTTTAAGAAACCTAGTACAAATAATCAAAATAGAACACAACCATATGTTTGCTCGATTGAATAAGTCAAGCCAATACTCGAAAACTCTGAAAAATCAAACCCGAAAATTTATGTTCAAAGACTAATAACAGTTTTTTTTGTTATTAGGTTCTGAAGAGAAATAGTAAGTCTTGTATTGATTAATCATCGAAATTTTCTCAATCCTATTTGTGAAACTCGACACATGGATTACAACATAATCGTACCTTCTTACACAGTATTTTCCTTTCCTTATAACCTTCTTCACACTTCCTACTTCATTCCTACGGAAATCTGAGAAGCTCGAAGAAGCTGAAGGCTGGCAAATTATCGTTGTTTTCCGATTTTTCATTTCACCATCAGAATATTTACCCCATTCTACAATCGTAAATGCTACATGATACATTCACAGAACGGTACCAAAAAATAGATCGTCTGCAATTATAGCTTATGTGTGCAAAAGTATGACTATGTGTATGATTCGGGTTTGTTGTTATTGCATTTCTTTAGTAGTTTTTCTTTCTTCCTTCTTGAATCCCGGAAAGAAACCCCTGTCGTTCCAACCCCGTGTTTTGACTGACCGGCGTGTTTGGGTGTTGTGTTTGTTCAACTAACGTCGACCACGGTTGGCTAATTTGGAGACAGCCGTATTTTTGTGTACATACATACATATATTTATACTAGAAGACAATGACGGCCGGCTCACATGTGTCATCGCTTTCACTGCCGTGCGAGGCTAGCAGTGTGACGTTAGGGAATGTAAGTTCACCGAAAGCGATAGTAAAATGGCACTCAGTTGAGTGTCACGATTATTACGTTGTTCATGATTGGAATTTGTGTTTATTTGGTTATATGGACGCTGTTAAGATCCATGGCAAACTGAGCGGTTTTGCCCACACGGTAATCATGGGAAAACCATAGCAGCGGCACGATAATGTGTTGTGAACGAGATGTGCCACACACAGCGGTTCACATCTCGACATCCCGGGTCGATACAGTATGTAAGAATGCCCGACATTCTTGACTCGATCACCTAGTCCTGTATGAAGGTATCAGTGACTTTGATATTCGTTATGATTGTTTTCAGTATAATATCTCTAGTATATTATCTAGTCCATCCGGCCGAGTCTCAGGTATATCTCCCGTGGGCTCATTGCCGCTAGAACCGACAATCGCAGCAACTTCCTACCACGCTGAAAACGCTTTGGCTGGCCCCAATGTACTGGAAAAAAGGTAATGAAGATGGTAGAGTTTCGAGCGACATAGCATGCGCTGCCATAACTATTTCTCAAATAGTGACGTCAGACGCGGTGTTTATCTTTGATTGCCCACCATCATGCAACCGTGAGTACTTTCAACATTGTTTTGTTTCTTCCATATGAATTCCACGTTGAGTGCAAATAATGACGACACGATATTTTGCTTGACAATACAGATATACTTCGCCTACTGCTCCACCTCTATATGTATCTCATTGGGCTGGCCCGCCTGTAGTCGGCTATTGCTTCTTTCCCCATTGTTTTTTATGGCTGTCTAGGTTTTTTGTCGGGTCCCTTTTGTTGGAAAAAGAGACTGTGCTATAATATATGTGTTTGTTGCTTTTTCTGATGATGAAGGGTTGTAACTTTGAATTGAGCGAGAGGTGATTCCTCTCTTAGTTTTACTCTAGCCAGCGATCAATCAACACTATATTTTTAGGCAGATACTTAATATGAAAATAAGAAAATTTGTTTTAAAAAGTAATGATAAAATTACAACAAAAGTGATAGGCGGGGGAGTTCAAAGCAATAATTTCGTAGTCTTACAAGAATGGTCATGCCCTGCACCCACTTTCTTAATTTTCTAATTTGAAACAGAATTTTTTTTTCTTTTAGTAGTTTAATCAATGTTCTATGAAGATGCATGTTTCATGTCAATATTCTACAAATATTCATGTTTGGTTCCGTTTTGTAAAATCCTAACAGATGTGTCATCTGTTTAACACTTCCATTAAGTTTTGCACCACGGTACCACAGTAATTTAGTATTTTTTATTGGCGGCAAAACACCAGTTTGCTTGAACTTCGCTTTCCATCGTTTTCTTCAAGCTTGGCGATGGACCAATCTATGATCTCTAATCTATGAGGCGGAGATCTGGGGTGTTGGGAGGGTTGTTACCTTTGAGCACCACAATAACGTCGTTCTTGGCTTATAATTCCATCGTCTTCTTCTCATACTGGCTGGGGGACAGCAGGCGTTTCTTCGGGTTTTCCTTGACGTATATGTCTTGGCTGATGGTCCCGGTGGCGATGAAAATATCGTTTTCCGGCCACAGTTGAAGATGCACAATATGGTATTGTTTGTGGAACTAGAATAGTTTCATGGCCTTGAAGATGTCTACCAGGTTTCATTTTCAAATAGCCGATAAAAACTCCTGTTCCAGATGCTGCTTAAAGTCAGAACTGACGTACTTTTCTACGTCCATAACGACGCAATCGAACTTGGTGAGCAGTTCTTTGTAAGCTTCCGGGATCGTTGTTCGCCCGTTGTGTTCTGTTTGTCGTCACGATTTTGAGTTCCCACCGTTTTACAGACCGATACCCAGGTGCGTCTTGGCTCACTGCGCTGTGGTGTGCGGAGCTCCCAACTTGTAGCTGACGTTTCGGATCAAGAGGTTCAGGGCAGGGTTACCATATCTACAGAATAATCTGTATTTATACAGATTTTTCAGGCTTTTTGAAACCAAGAATCTGTAGATACAGATTACAGATTTTCTAGATTTTTATACAGATTTAAAGATTTTTCAAAATTACGATCCAATATTAGTTATGACTTGATCTCAATAATGTTTTTCCCAACTCACCAATTTTATTTATTTAGAGTTCGAACCAGTCTGAATGAGAGTCCTGTTGGCATTCATATGTAGCGTGTAGTATTGCTTTCACATATTAAGGGGGTATTCTAGTGGAATTTCGGACGGTTTTTCAAGCTCCGTAAAAATAAAACAAATAATATTTGTACTATCCATTGTATCATTATTTGTTTATCTATCTTTCGACAATAAAACAAAAATTGAACGGTGAAAAAATATTCATACCTAGAATAGTTAAGAGCTCATGAAGTGAGAGGGTTAAAAAAAAAGTTGTGCCATGGCGTACATGATTCCAGCCCTGCTGGTTATCTGAAACAAAAAAATCGAACAGATTCTGAATCAGTAAAGATGCCGCTATCGCATGAACATCGGACAAGTCCAAAGCACATTTTTTGACAAAATGACGGCCGTTTAAAAAACAAAAAGCTGTTTAAAACGCTTTTTTACGTTTCCTGAATTTTTAAAAATAGTAAAATTTTAAAAATATCTTTAAGTTTGAGGTTCATTCGATAGAGAGATGCCTGCAGATTGTATCCATATAAATTCGACATGAATAGGTTCAGTAGAACTTGAGATATCGTGTACGCCAGTTTGAAAAAAAAAACTAGTTCCGAGAAAAACGCGTTTGAAGTTATTTGTTATGGCCATACCAGATTAGATACCGCATCACTAAAATGGCTCTAACTAGGTAAATAATTGGATTTTCGATGAGTCCTGTCTAGAATACATTATTGAATCTCTTAACTTTAGAAAAATGAAGGAATGATTTTTTAATTTTTTTTCAAATTTCTATACTAGAATACTGCCTTAAATTTAAGGCGAAAAAATACAAAAGTCTGCGTCATCGGCTAGCTTTACAGTATATAAATAACACTGTTTATCTTTTCCTATTAAAGCATAGTGAATGCGAATGTTTACGTGAATACCATCAATATCGCCAAATTCATAATAATTATGCCAATCAATGATACTAAGATTATGCTTCAAAATTGAACTTTTGAATATTACTCTTTGCGGTCGTATTAAATTTCGACATGAAAAAGCAGAAAAAGCAGTTATGTACAGGGAAACTTCGATATAACGTACCCTCGCTATAACGTCACTCGATATAACGTACATTTTACCTCGATATAACGTACACATTTCCAAAGAGTAAAGGAAAAAAAATTCAATATTTTTTTTCTGATAGAACAATGAATTATTTGTATTGTGATGCTAAAACAAGTTTTGTACCTTCAATCAATCCCGAAATACAGCTGGTTTTGTGATTCCGGATTCTAAATTAATCAAGCTTTAATCAACAGTACGAAGGGAAAAATCATGAGAAAAGCTGGCTTCGTCTTCTGATTGAAGTTATTCATTAACTTGACAACACAATAATGGATTATAGACTACATTTGTGAGTACTATATTATGCTTCGAATTGTACGTTATAATTCGATACAACGTACAATTTTGAAAGTAAAATGTACTTTATATCGAAGTTTACCTGTATAACTTTTTGTGATTATATTTATTACTTGTGAGATTATGAAAGATGAACAAGATTCCTTGTTTTCTTGTAAACTTCTGATAATTATTTATTAAACAAGGTTTTTATGTTTATGTTTAAAAAATATTGTCCCCAAATCGCATGTATCACAAAAATAACTAGTTTGGCGTCTTTCGCCTTCTAACTTTCTATTGAACATATAGCACAATGCTCCTCACATCTACACAGTGCCGCAATACATGGAGTTTTCTATTAACCTTTTCTCAAGCATGGATAACAACTTTTGTTTCTACTGAGTATCGTTATTCATAGTAGCGCTGTTTTGGTTCGTGAATAAGTTCACAAGACATTCGTTTAGAAAAAGTGTGAACTGATACATTGTTGCATAAATTATAATATTAGTATACTTCTTTGCTATGGTGTCTGAGAGCAGACAAACGACCGCAAAGGGTTAATACAAATTTTGATACAGATTTTCTGAGAAAAAACTCAGATGAAAAGATTTTTTGAGACCAAAAACACAAATTTTATTATGGTAATCCTGGTTGGGGTCCGCTTAATAGTGCTGGCCATATTTATCGTCGTCGCTGCGTTTAACATTCAGTGATCATTTTAATCACGTTCGCTCCAGTTGAATTGGCCACTTTTAACAAAAATAACTTTTAATAATCACATCAGCATCATACACCCAAATCCGGCCTTGGTTCGATCCCCGTTGACATCGTTGGGACATTTTTTTTTGGTACAATCCCAATCTGACGTACAGTCTGAGAGAAAGAGATGTCTGCTCCCATACACACAAACATTTTAAAGCTTTTGAAAAAGGTGCTTTAATTTCATCATTTCACGCTTCATCACACGAAAAAGCATTGTTTCTGCCGAAGATGAAATGTTTCCTGTCAACACTAGTTTGGGTGTAGTGTTAAAGAATGAATTGTAGAGCAGTTGGAAAGCTTTAATTTGGTTGACAGAAAGAATAAAGTTTTCCATCCATTTAATTAAAAACGCCTAAAACACTAACTTTAATGTTTTTTAACTTCTTAAATGGTACTTATTTTCACTAATTCAAATGTTTTACAATTCCATTCTATGTGAAATTATGTCATCTTATAAATGTAAGCAACAAAATAGTAAGCAGCATACTTTTAGAATTAGAGTCTGTTGAAGCGAGAACCAACGATAATAAGAATGTTAGAACCACCACGTTGTGGATCGCGTTAATGATCTATTGTTGTCTCACTCAGACACAAAGCTTTAGGCAGTCCGTTTTTTGTTAGCCGGTCAGCTGTATTGTTTGTCTGTTTAGTGTGTCTGAATAAAGGTTTGTCGAGACAGATTGATTGGAGCTATCCACATACCGGAATTGTATGGTTGTAATTAACGTTAATAAATTGAGTTTGTAAAAACTCAATCTATACGCGATTTTCAAAAAGAAAAGGTGCTTCTTTCCCCAGTAATTAGAAAAAAATATATATAGGGGGTTCCATCCAAGGCACAACCCCTTAGGACGTAGGACTACGCATTCGTTTTGTTCAATTTTCTTGTTTATCCTTTCAGATATTATTTATAAATGCAACGGTATGACATAAATAACTCTTTAGTAGAAAGTTTCGGTAAGTTTACAAAGGGTTAATGGTTTGTGTGGCTTAGTAGAAGAAGCGATTTTTTCTTGCCTTTGAGAGAACAATACACGAACTGATCATATGTCGTAATTTGTTTCTGTATGTCAATGTTGTCTGTATGTTTTCGAATTTGACACACACTCTTCTCAAAATAAACTCTTTTGTTGGTATTATTGTCCTCGAAAAGAGACGATTGATGAGGTGCAGTTGCAGTTATATTGCGTGGATATCATACTCAGACGAGACATTTTTGCGACTGGAACGCGAAACTAAATCACACATAGCATTCCAGCAGAATAATCATTTTCCTCGTGAGCCGACGATGATAGCCAAGCTCGATATTTCCCTACATAATGTGGAAAAAAACATGCTTACGTCTGCTTTGCTAGGGCTCGGCTCGATGTGTTGATTGCAATGCCTGATACACAGCGAGTGAAATATTCGCTCGCGTCCACAGCTCGAGGGGACACGAAGATGACACAAAACGAGCAGAATAAACGACGTTCGCTGTATTGGGTAGAGAAAGAGACTGGAAATCTCTGGGATGTCCTTACGAGATCATTCGGCTTAATATGGTACTAATTCTCCTTCATCAATTTGGGAGTTTGGGAACTTAACATATTAAGGACCGCAAAGAAATCTGTAAGACATACGCCTGGGACTGCACGTTTTGGGGAAAACTTGTACGCTTCAATTGTTCGGATTCCACGAATGAGATCGCTTCCTTCGGTGTGAATGAGACGAACGCGAGCCATCGGTAGGCCTTGTTAGATTCTTGGTAGACCCAGGATTTAAACACCAAGTGTAGAAAACACGGTTTATTTCGTGATCCATCGGTAACAGACGGCAAGTATGGAAAAGTTCATTCGCTCATTTCTCCACCCCTGATTATATATCACTCTTGTATCTGCTTGGAATACCCATGGCGAAAAGAATGCAGCAAACAATCGTGAGATTGCACGATGAATCATTTTCCACTCCCCGACCATCTTCATTCGGAACTGATAGAAAACACAACAAAACAAAGAATGGAAAACAACATTCAATGAATGAATATTCCTTTGGAAGGATCGCACGAAACAAAATAACAAGTGAGTCAAAATAGATTGAATCTGCGTGAATGTATGATTTTATTTTCCCTTGTACTCTTTTCCTTGTCAGCATTCAAGTACACATGAAATCCACCTTCCCGCTCATCAATAACTTGCGTTCATATGGTCTTTTCGGTTGGCTTAGATCGTTTCATACTAGAAACAAAAAAATGTCATTGCAATAGTGCACAGGAAACAACTCGATTTCAACTATCTACCTATATTTTACCTCCACGATCGAGGCTCAGTGATTGCTATTTGAGTGAAAAACGAATGATATTACAGAGACACTCGCTGGCTCAAGCAAAAGTTTTTAGTTTGATTCTATCACCATCATTCCGAGAGGCAAATGAGGGAATGCATAAATTTCTGAGAATAGATGAGGGGAATCGAGACAGTATTTTTCCGTTCTAATCGAGAATGAACTTTGCGAAGAGGATAGGTGAATATTTTCTGTCTCAAATAAAGTGAGGCATAAACGGAGAACAGAAGGGTGAGTTTTATCTGTGAATGAGTGTTGTTGAACGAATTTCGATGCGATTTTGCCCATACCTGACAGACGAAACGCGAAACACGAGAAAACTCGTGAGCGTGTTGTTTTGATGTGTTTATGTGTTAATATACAGCCATTCCATGCCAAACCGATAAATGGTTCTCAGATTTTCGTCAAAAGTTTTTTTTATTTTTTTATCAGGGTGCCAATTTCCATTTTAGGGTGGTCCGAAAAATCAATTTTTTCCACTTTTCCCAAAAATGTTTTTTTTCAAAAACTCATAACTTTTGAACCACTGAACCAATTTAGATGACCGATGTATCAAATTGATGCCAATGAGCTTTTATTGAAAAACCTTGAATTTGCAAAAAACGAATTTTATTTTGGTAACTATTGCTGGTAGTTGTTTTTAATTGTTTTCATGGCTTTGGACTAGAGGGCACTAATTTTTTTATATTTTTTTTCTGGAAAACTGAGGTCTTTTACATAACACAACTCGATTTCAGAGATGCTATTTTTTTCCTTTTTGAGTTATGATTTTCAAGTTAATCGATGGTTCGAAAAAACCATTTTTCCTCATTTTTTCAACCACAAAAATTCATAACTTTTAAACTACTGGACCTATTCAGATGAACGACATACCAAACTGAAGCTTATAAGTTCGTTCTGTTTAAAAAAATATAACATTTGCGAAAAATTTGGATTTTCGTTTTTGTAATTATTGTTTGAGTTAGTTTTTCATAGTTTTCTCGGTTAAAGATAGAGGGCGGTATATTTTTTTTTATATTTTTCATGGAAAGCCGGGATTTTTTTACATAACATATTTCGATATCAGATGTGCTTTTTTTTACCGTTTTCTAGTTATTGTTTTGCAAATTTAAAATGTTTCAAGTCTCCTTTCAAAACTAGTATGTGACTGGACTAGACCTATGCTATTAGAATGTAATCTTCCCGTAAGTGTGATATTTTTTCAAAAAAGGTTTTGGTTTTAATTTAATTTGTCGATCATCTTAATCGGTTCAGTAGTACAAATGTTATGAATTTCTGCAAAAAATCATTCTTGGATAAAGGGGGAAAAATTATGTTTCGAACCACTGGTTAACTTTGAAAAGCATATCTAAAATCGAGATATGTTATGTAAAAAATACTCAGCTTTCCAGAAAATATAGTCCAAAGCCATGAAAACAATAAAAACCACTATAATCAATAATTACGGAAATAAAATCCATTACATTTGCGAGTAAAATATTTTTTAAATTAAAGGCTGGCTAGCTAGGCTTCAATTTGATATATCGGTCATCTAAATCGATTCAGTGGTTCAAAAGTTATGAATTTTTGAAAAAAGTCATTTTTGGGAAAAAGTGGAAAAAATGATTTTTCGAACCACCCTAAACTGGAAATTGACACCCTAATAAAAAAAAATACGGGTCCAATGTTTAGCGATGAAGAACAGAATTACCACTTTTGACGAAAATCTGAGAACCACTATATCGGTTTGGCATGGAATGGCATGGAATGAATGCTTTGAGGGAATATCCGTCGATCGTTAGATTATTCCACACATCAGCTAACGATTCCCCTGCATACTTAAAATGATTCGTTTCCAGCTCCGAGGTAGTATTGGACTTGCTAATTCCTGGGGAAGAGGAGCCATCCAACGTTCAACTCGATTGAAAGCACTAGTAACAAGTATTGGATCAAGATAGATTTGATCAAAATGATAAATTGAAAATGTCTACGACCTTTTTTGACGAGGGTTTTCGTCTGGTCCTCCATCCACATTCATTATGATTGTAACATCCGTTCATCATTGCCTTAAGCGATGACTCTGCCATCACGGAAATAAATCAAAACCGCTGACAATAAAATCTGCCAATTGTCAATTGACAGAGTCATTATAAGTTCTGCATAAACTCATCTGAGGGACCCCGCGTACTCAACAATGGACTGGTTTGAGTAAATGAAAGTTCCCGTCCATGAATAGGGTGACTTTCGTCGCACAAAGGGATAGGGTATAATTGTGCTCGGTCTGTCGGCATTGTTCCTTTTTGTCCGTTTTATGTGGTCTTTCTTTCTGTTGGTGGCCCTCTCCGGAAGTACAAGTGCGTGTCGTGTATAGTAAAGGTTTTTGATTTAAATATGTGTAGTTTAAGTAATGTTAAGTGTTGTTTGTTTATTAGGTTTCGTTAAAAGTTCACGTTGTGTTTAATTGTGAACATCGTTGACACATAAAATTTCAAAAGAAAAGGTAAATGGGAAATTGAATTAGATGGGGACGCCACTGTGGTTAACGTCAGCTGGTCAGGTCCGACCAGAGGGCCTTTTCTTTATTTTCTATAGTCGAAGACGTCAGGAGACCGAAAAAGACACGGCAGAAAGAGACTCTGTACCAGGGACAACCAGTATAGCCCCAGCAAGAAACTAAAGGCCAGTTGGATAGGCGACCGAGTTTCCCTCCTACTCGCGAAACATCAGACCGCAAGTACCGTGTGCTGTAAAACCCCCCGTAATACAAGATTCCAATCCCCTTACCTATGTGTCATTCCCTTCTAACGAGCAGCCCTGAACATTCGTTTTCTTTACCGTCATTCCGGACTCTTTTTAGGGAAGATAATCGGAAAAAGAATAACTCCTGGGAAATTGTGGGTAGCGAGGTTCTGTGAGTTTGTGTAGAAGCAGCTTGTAACGACCCTGAGTAACCCCGAGCAGCAGGCTTTACATGTTTACTGGCTTGATTATTCCTTGATACCGAATAGTCTCGAATTTAGGCAGCTCGCTAGCCCTTTTAAAATCAAGCCCATGAGAAAATGCATTCAAAGAACAGTGCCTTCCTGAATGAACTGCAACGTACATTGAACCACTGTATTCAACTGCACCAGTATGTCCAAGGTGCCCTAGCATCTTGCGATAACAGACGGAATAAGCTCATGTTAAACAGCCATGACATTGCCATAATAAAATCTGTGTTTTTGGTATGATTTTTTTTTATCTCAGCTTTTTCTCAAAAAATCTATATTTAAATCTGTATTTGGTTCATAAGCCCAATTTTTAAGCATAATTTTAGCTTTAGAATTAATGATTGACATAGTTTTTAGTGATTAGACGATGTTGATGGTATCCCCGTAATACCAGGAACCATATGCACTGTAGTAAAAATACATTGCTTCATTGAAGAGCAATGAAAATTTATTTATTTAACTTCATTATAATGTATTTCAGGTACACACAAAAATATAATGATAGTAATGAATTAAAAGGTAGTATAATAAGGCTAAACTGGAGAACTGTCAACGCTTGAGAAGGGCGCATAAAGTTACTACGAAGCTAATGCTTAGGATATGGACAAATCAGAAAAAAAATCTATTTATTTGAAATTTCTATTTGTTATTCACATTTTAGTCGTTTAACCATTTGTTGGTTCAGCAGATGATCCTGAAAGCTATTGTTTTGTTCACGCTCAGTTCAGTAGCTTCCATTTCAACAGCTTAAGCACCTACGTAGATATCTTCAGATGCTTTTCTAAATCTCCAATGTCTGGTCCTGGAACATCATATTTGATGTATTATTCTTGACATATGTTGGTCAAGAAAGTGAGATAATGTGTTATGGTGCCCGAATTAATCTGAGTGATTGCTTGTGTTTCAGTTTGTTTTGTTCAATTCAACAATCAATAGCATTTATTCATAATTTTCATAATTAATGATTCCGGATTCTGATTCTATCTGCCACTAAAACGATTTAATGAGTTAAATTTAAGGATTACTGAACAGTTACAAAATCTCCTCAAGATCCTACGTCAAGTTTCCGTCCGTGTCTCTATACTCAGACCATTCTACTTTTTTTATTATTAATTTTGAAAAAAAAAAGCTTTTCAGCACAAAAACTCGTTGATATCGGACAAGTTGCGGTCTGCAAAGCACGTGCTAAATTTATTTCACATACTCTAATTTTCATTATTATTTTTGTTTCTTTATCGTTTCAGGCTACTAAATGACTCTAAACAGATCAGCGCAACGATCGGCTTAAGCAAAACGGAGGTATAGAGTAACAACTTAACTCTCATCCTGCCATTTGTGAGCGCACAATGGCGCTGGTAATGCTGCCATGTGACCTCCCCTGGTGGTCCAATGTCCAGAAGAAACTTGCTCAAATAGAGGAATCTTCCTCCCTTGATATCGTTGTTGAGGTGATGCAAAAACTCCACGAGCTGTGCAAGTAAGTCCCGTGATAAAGCATAAAAATCTAGTTCTACATTCGCTTATCCTCTTTCTAATTGAATCTTTCTAGCGTGAGCCTCGATCCGGACGACGATGGGAAAGATCATGCCGTGTTCGACGGGTTGCGGCACTACGTCGAACAAACACTATCGGAAGCGGAACGAGCCCAATTTTTGAACCATACGATCAAAAGTATCGCTCGCCATGCACGGGATCTCAAGCTGCACCGTCCTCCGCGTGGGCTCAACTTCAGTCTCCAACAGCAGACGGATTATTATGCGTTGAGCTACCGTTTGGTGGCTGCCCTACTGGCGAACGCTTTCTTCTCCACATTTCCAAAACGTACTGAGAAAACTCATCCAACCCTACAAGACTTCAATTTTACGTATTTTTATAGAGGATTAGTAGAGTAAGTTATCTGGGATCGGTATCTTGTGGCAGGAATTTTATTATTTATTGTTCATCCTTCCAGAAGTAACGTACAAAGGTCCAAATTTAGAAGTTTCCTCAGGTACTTCGACTGGCTAGAAGCAAATCCGGAGGTACTAGAAGGGACGCTCAATGTCAGCAGGAAGGTAATGACCGGGAAGCAGTGGCTCACGATCGAAGATTGGCTGGAATGTGGGCTTCAGTTGTGTGATGTCGAAATCAAGCACGAGGGTCGACTTGATAAGGCTAGCTCAGATACGATGCAGGCTGTGTTTGCCAATCCTCGACTTGGTGGTGATGTGCTTGGATCGGGCTCTTCACAAGAATCCGTGCAGTTCTTTACCTTCCCCGAGATGTTGGCTGTGTTGTTGTATGTGGAAGCCCTCGAAGACAACGAGTCGTTGCAAATTGAAAACGCACACCACATGGCGCGAATAGTGGATCCAAGGGGACGAGCATTGTTTGAACCAATAGAACAGCCTAAGAAAACCTCTTTGTGCTGCATTGATGCGGAGAATTATCGAGCGGTTCCTTCGCACCAGTTTGAGGAAGATGACATCCTGCGTGAGTTAAATAAGTGCCTTTTAGCTTTTAGACAAAACACTACCTGTCCTGTAGTGGAGCAGAGATCTGGCGAGAAACAACGACCGAATCGATTGGATCAACTGGAAAATGCTTCCAGCAAGGGCCGACTATCGCCGATAGGAGAACGGGATCGGGAAGGTTCCACACCGGGATCGCCAGATGTGTGTACCACCATCGTCATAAGACAACCAACCCCCAACTCGAAGCGCTCAAGTAGTGACTCGAATAAGCTAGAGAAAGATATCAATAAAAGACGCTCGTGGCTATCACCAGATAGATTTGGACCAGGTGGTTCATCTGTACCGAACAGCTCAACCGGTTCGACAAGTGGAGTACTGACCGGTGGCCATCGGGGAAAGTTTATAATATTGGGCTCGTCTGGAGAGTGTCTTCCGGTAAATCGTCATCCGCTGAAGATTTCGATGCGAAAGGATTCCTACTCCAGCTGCGAGTCAAGCAACGAAGAGTTTCACAGTGCACGCGGAAGCTTCGATGAAGATGATGAAGATGGATTACGAGCGGGGTTGTATTCAAAAGAGTTGGATACTCCAGAACGAAGGTATAATTTTGCTCAAAAGTTGCGCGATGTGTTGCAGGATAAAAACGTAGCATCTGGCAGTACGGAGGATAGCAGCTATGCGGTCGGGATTAGTGTAGCTGGATCACAGATAAAAGATCAGGACATAAAAGTGAGACGTGGTGGGTCCTGTGGGTTCGTGCTAGATGGATCGATGGGAAGCACGTCAGAGGAGAGGGAATGGTTCGATCGATGTCGCCGGAAACAGAATGGGATGCTGGAGAGAAAGGAAACAAACGAGTCTTCCAGATACAGTTTCGATTCGGATCTTGGATCGGAGCTAGAGGAAGTTTATGAGAAATTTGCGAAGTAAGACTAATTGATTGTGCGATAATTTGAATGAGTATGACCAATTAATAATTTTAGGTGGCTAGAGGAACCGCTGAGCAGTGATAAACCAAGAAAATTGGATGCACGTGATGAAGCAGTACTGAGATTCGCTAATTCGTTGCTGAAACGGACACTTAGCGAGAGCTTCGTTGGAATCCCCCTCACGGACGAATGTTTGAGTATAGAGAAAAACCCGGATGGAAGTTCGACCCAGAGTAACCGTAGCCAGAATGACAAGGTAGTACTGAGTGTGAGATCGTTATCATTGGAGTTGGCCAAACATAAGCACAAACTAGCTGCACAATTGGTAAGTTTCGGAAAGACGAATTTATCGGATTATACAATAATTGGCGAAAGTTGGTTCAGCTTCAGTTTGGTAGAAAACCGTTTTGGCTAGATTACATTACGTTTCATTTGGTTTCTTTTCATTTCCCATCCCTGTCCCGTGGCTTTGGTTTGGTTTGGTTTTGTTACATAACATCCCGTCGCTTCAATCGAACGCATTAGCGCAATGAGTATCTTGCTCTGGAGCCGGCCAAGCTGTTCAAATGTCCCAACATACAGCTCGCTGAGGTTGACCATCGAAAGTTACTGCACAGGCTGCGATCCAGTAGCTCGATCTGTTCCACCACTTCTGGGCCACGGCCTGTGGAATGCACTCGGTTAAAGAAGAAAACCCGGAAGAGAGAAAGTGATCGTCAGTCTTCCTTGAAGATTCGGCTGCAGAATTACAAACCGAATTGGTCCGTATCCTATTACCAAGACGTTAAATGCGATGATGTAACATTGAAGGTAGTGTAGAAAGTGCTTTCTGTTTGTTTGTGTGCTGCTTACTAGTTGACCAATCAATTTTATGAGAAACTATAAAGCTAAATGCACGAATCCAATTTCGTTTACTTGCAGATATCTCAGCTAGCTCAGAAGCGGACATTCAACGTAAATTTAAGGCCGGTGGCTACTGGTAATTGGGGATGTGGTGACTCCAAACGGGGTGATATACAGCTGAAGATGGTGATCCAATGGATGGCTGCCAGTGTTGCCGGTTTGCCATATCTCGTTTACTATACCGCTGGCAGTGAAAAACTCTCCAAGGTAAGGCTCCAACTCGATTATGCGTATTTAACAAAAACAAACTTAGGGCTCTTTTAGCTGGATACAATATGTCGATTGCTCAAAGATCGTAAGTGGACCGTGGGTGAGCTAGCATCCGCTACACTCTTGCATGCCAAAGAAATACTGGAGGATCCTTTCTATTATAACAACGATCGAAACTACAGCTGCTTCTTCGACAAACTGATCGGACTCGAACGGATTAGGCAGTAGAAAACGTCGCATTCGAGGAACAGTGTATTCAATAAAAGACACCTATTCCGAAGGGATACCATATTAATTACTGTAACGAATAATAAGAACGCAACATTGAGCAATACTTATTGTTTTTGCTCTGCATCGAAAAAAAAAACATATTTTCCAATGTTAGAAAGTGTGGTGAACACTTTTGTTATGTAAATAGGAATTAACAAATTCAACAAGTAGCCGCAGGATTAAAAGGATAAAAAGGATAAAGTCTTCCGTCGACTTCTAAAACTGGTATATACACAACACATGAATACAAGTAGTGATCGTTTTTTACAGCTAGGCATTGATAAAAGACTTATTGAAATAATATTTCAACCATCGCTGCAGCGACAAGTTTACACCTCTGGTTGCAGCGAAGACAAGAGAGACAGTTATATTGTAATGGTTACTTTGTGTCAACAATAAATAATAGTGAACGAATCAGTAACATCAATTACCGCTGTCGTGCTTATCGGTACTTACAGGGAGCGAATCCCCAATATTTGTATATGCAGAGGACGGTGGACAAAGGCTTCGAAGTTCGAAACAGTTAAAAGTCTCCTGGAAGAGAAAAAAATGAAGTCAGTGTTTTGAAGGCAAGTCTACACACGGAAGAAGCTTGGACTGGGCCTTTACCTAGGGGAAAAGCCTACATTGTACACTACAACAGCGTTTGCAAAACCGAATCGAGAATTTGTGAACTATTATTATACAGAAACGTTTTATATAGGATTATTATGAACAAAATAAAGCAAAAATGAAGGGAACCCTCTTGGAGTATTTCATATTTACATTAACCGTATGTCAAGTTTCAAAATTTGGTTGTGCGATCGAATGAACACTAGACCGTTCATCATAAGTGACGAATTTCATGCCAACTCGACTGGCCGTTGGCAGCACCATTTCAGATAGCTGTAGAAAGTTGTGGGTGTAAACACATAGGTCTTTTTGCCGCTTTTTGGAAAGGGTAAATTTTTTTTTAAATTTCGCTGAAGAAAACAATTATTTAAAAAAAAATAAAATTCATTTTTCCTAAAAACATATTATTTTAAAATTTTCAAAAAAATTATATGAATAGCCCTTACAATTTCCAACAAGTCGTTCATACATTGAAGGATGGGTACCGTTTTGTCTCAAATTCCGAAAAATTTAGCTTCGATGGCCATTAAACGGTGTCTCGTTACTTAAAATAGAACTTTTTCGCGAAATTAATATGATTTTTGGATATAATAGAGTCTTTTTTTTCATTTGACTAAAAGAAAATTGATCTACAAATACATATTAATGGCTAAAAACTAAAAATATGTTTAATCACATTTGTCGCCAATTCCGAACACCATTTTTGTCACTGACCCATATTCCGAACACTTTTGCCTCATATTCCGAACAGCGAAAATGCATTTTTATTTAAAAATCAGAACATTTGAACTACTAGATCGATCCATGTGATCGATATATTAAATTAAATCCAATTAGCTAGTCTTTTTTTGGAAAAATGTTACACTCGCAAAAATATTGAATTTTATTTTCGTAATTATTGATTGTATTTGTTTTTTATAGTTAACATGGTTTTAGGACCAAGGTCACTGTATTTTTCATATTTTTTCTTGAAAGCTGAGGTTTTTTACATTACATATCGGAAAATCGTAGATGTGATCTTTGATCGTTTTCGAGTAATCATTTTCCAAAGTTAAGATGTTTTGGTTGCGGTAGTAGAAACATGGGGAATCCCATTTTACTGAAAGTCTAATATTTTCTCATATGAGACCGGTAAATTAGTTTTAATTTAATATGTCGATCATCTGAATCTGTCCAGTAGCTCAAAAGTTATGAAATAAAAAAAAGCCATTTTCGAAAAATGGGGGGGGGGGGGATTTATTTTTCTGACAAACGGTTAACTTTGAAAACCCATAACTCAAAAACGATAAAATCACATCTCTGATCTTTGGATATCTGATGTGAAAAATCCTCAGCTTAGAGAAAACAATGTACCGTTTGTCACAAATGAGTCGTGCGTCGAAACTTGATTCAAATTCCGAACACTACTTAAATGCTAATTTTGATGAAAATTTCTGCATAAAAGATATTTTTTTTCATCCATTTATAGTAGATTCTCACCTTTTATAGCAATTAACATGAAAATAGCAAACTATTTTAGTTGAAACAACTGCCAAACTGAAAAATTCACGATGTTTGCTTTTTACGGAATTTACCAACGCAAATATTTTATCACTGGTTTTGACAGTCATATTTTTTGCAAATGCTTAGGGTTATGAATTACAGGCAGTATCGATACCTGTGAATGATGTTCACATGAAGCCTATAACCCAAAGAATGTCATTTATAACATTGAAAATCATTTAAAATTTTTTTTCATTTAAAAAATGAAGTGTTCGGAACTTGAATCATGCGTGGAAATTTGATTCAAATTCCGAACAATAAATGTTTGATACATGATAGAATAAAGATAGACCCCTCCCCTCTTCTCCCATTAGAGAGGGGGAGGAGTGTCCATTCACCGTAAAAACGTTTCGTGCCCCCTAAAATCTTCACGTGCCTAATTTGGCTTCGTTTGCTTGATTAGTTTTAGAGTTATGCAAAAAATTTGTTTTTCATTTGTACCCTAGGAGATGGGGGAGGAGTGTTGAACCACCATAGAAACGTTTATTGCATCCTAAAACCTCCACATGCCAAATTTGGTTTTGTTTGCTTGATTAGTTCTCGAGTTATGCAGAAATTTGTGTTTCATTTGTATGGGAGACCCCCTTAGAGAGGGGGGAGGAGTGTCGAACCACCTTAGAAATGTTTGTTACCCATAAAACCTCCACATGCCAAATTTAGTTCCGTTTGCTTGATTAGTTCTTGAATTATGCTGAAATGTATGTTTCATTTGTATGGCAGCCCCCCCTTAGAGAGAGACATCGCCATAGAAACATTTCGTGTCCCCTAAAAAATCCACATGCCAAATTTGGTTTCGTTTGCTTGAATAATTCTCGAGTAATGCAGAAATTTGTGTTTAATTTGTATGGCAGCCCCCTAGGAGAAGGGAGAGGAGTATCTAACCAATATAGAATCATTTATTGCACCCTAAAACCTACAGATGCCTTATTTGGTTGCATTAGCTTGATTAATTCTTGAGTAATTTTGAAATTTGTGTTTCATTTGTATGGCAGCCCCCACCCCTTAGAGAGGGGAGAGGAGTCTCTAACTATCATGCAAACCTTCCTCGGCCCCGAAAACTTCTACATACCAATTTTCATGTCGATCGGTTCAGTAGTTTCCGAGTCCATAAGAATCAGACAGACAGACAGACAGAAATCCATTTTCATATATATATATATACACATATATATATATATATATATATATATATATATATATATATATATATATATATATATATATATATATATATATATATATATATATATATATATATATATATATATATATATATATATATATATATATATATATATATATATATATATATATATATATATATATATATACATATATATATATATATATATATATATGTATATATATATATATATATATATATATATATATATATATATATATATATATATATATATATATATATATATACTCACCATTTCTAGCACTTATAGTCTGCTTCATTTAATATTGGAACAAATTCTTTTGCTCATTGTGGCGCTCCTAGTGGACGGATTTGGAAACTTTTTTCACCCAAGTGTCGGGAAATTCATTACCTTTCACCATGTATTTATGTCATAACACCAAACGATAGCATTTTGTAAACAACCGCCATGGAAGCCGAACGGAGAGATAAAATTGTGCACAGTTTTCTTGAAAATCCATTCTTGTCGGCATCTAAGCTAGCTAAACAGCTTAAAATGCCCAGAAATACCGTATGGCGTGTTATCAAGCAGTACAAGGAAACATTGACGACGGCTCGGAAGCCGCATTCGAAGCGTCGGAGTGGAACTGTCGACCGGAAACTGCGTGGGAAAGTCATCAAGGCCGTCAAGAGGAATCCCAATCTTTCAGACCGCGATTTGGCCAATAAGTTCCAGGCCGCTCACAGTACGGTGCGACGAATTCGTCTCCGGGAAGGAATAAGGTCATTCCGAGCCAGCAAACAGCCAAATCGGACGCTGAAGCAGAACAATGTGGCCAGAATCCGTGCTCGAAAGCTGTACGACCAAGTGCTGACCAAGTTCGACGGATGTATTCTGATGGACGATGAGACCTACGTGAAGGCGGACTTTGGGCAAATCCCAGGTCAAAAATTTTATTTGGCGACGGCTCGGGGGGATGTACCTGCAAAATTTAAGTTCGTGTTTGCGGATAAATTCGCTCGCAAGTACATGATTTGGCAGGGGATATGCAGTTGTGGACAGAAAACCAAAGTCTTTCTCACTAACAAGACAATGACATCAGAAGTCTACAAAAAAAGAGTGCCTACAGAAACGGATTCTGCCGTTTATTCGTGCCCACGACCGTCCAGTAATGTTTTGGCCGGACCTCGCAAGCTGCCATTACAGCAAAACGGTTATGGAATGGTACGCAACGAATGGGGTCAGCGTAATACCGAAGGACCTCAACCCCCCAAACTGCCCCCAGTTCCGGCCGATAGAGAAATACTGGGCAATCACGAAGCGGAGGCTTAATGCAAAGGGAAAACTTGTTAGGAACATGACTCAAATGAAGAACTGGTGGAATCAAATCGCCAAAACGGTGGACGAAAAGGGTGTGCGCCGCCTAATGTGCCGTATTACGGGAAAAGTACGAGAATTTCTTCGAAACAGCAATGAATAACAAATTATGAATTCGTTAATAAATGACTGAACTACACGCAATTGTTTGTGTTCCAATATTAAATGAAGCAAACTTTAACATGAAAACAGCAAACAAAATAGTTGAAACAACTGCCGAATTTGAAACATTCACGATGTTTGTTTTTTACGGAATTGGCTAACGCAAACGTTTTATCATTGGTTTTGACTGTCACTTTTTTGCAAGTACTCATTATTATAAATTATATCCTGTATCGATACCTGTAAATGATTTTAAAATGAAGTCTATACCCCAAAGAATGTCAGGGTTTTTATTATTTAATTATTTATAACAATATGAGACAAAACAGTACTTTTACAAGAAAAATTTTCTTCCAACAACAACTTTTTTATGTTTTCTTTGAAAAAATACTATTAATGTTTAACTCGTAACATTTTTACATATGATTTATCTATGCACAATTTTGTTGTATAATTTTAATTTTAAAGGTAGTTTCATAATGCCCCTCTCATAGAAGTCTTGGTCTTTATTGGCGAACGATTTTCAAATCTTCTCTCGATCCAAATTTCTTATTTGCAATGCGATAAAAAGGAGGTAATCGCTTGTTGTCAGGTCCGTACTATATGGTGTATACATTGAAACTTTCTATCCAAGCTCCTGAAGATTCTGGTAAGTCACTACAGGCGCGTGTGGCCTTGCGTTGTCCTAATGAAACACAACACCTCTTCCGTTGGTCAATTCTGGCTGTTTCTAGTCAATCGCTAGTTTCAAAAGGTCCAGTTATTGACAGTACAGATCTGAATTTAGTGTTGGGCCATACGGCAGCAACTCATAATAAATGATTATTTTCAGTTCCAGTAGAATCTTCTTCGTCGTTAGTTCTGGTTTGGTCACCGTTTGAGCTGCTACTAACGTCTACGTCTAACATTTCGACATAGAGGCAGATTTCAATATGGAAAAAAGTGGATGAAGAAAGTAAAATATTTTGAACGTTTATATCTAGGGCATTGATAAGACTAAAATACAATCGCGGGACATATGAGGAAGCCGCTAATTGTGGATAATGGAAATCCAACGTGCCCCACGATTTTATTTTAGTATTATCAATGCCCTAGATTATTTTCTAGCTTTTAGTACATTATTATGTTTAATCACAATTAAACCGTTTAACTTAAAAAGTTTTTTTTACTTATTTTATTTTCTAGTTTTTAGTACATTATCTGTTTCATTAGAATATTTCTCTACAATAAAACCATTGTACTGTATACTATCAGTCAATTAATTTCATTTGATACCGATATTGAGTGGATTGCAGAAAATACATAGTGTGTTCTCCAAGTCAAGTTCGTTCGGTTGATACTCACATCTCAATCAACCTTTTTTTTTGAGATGATATGGAATCAGCTATTTTGTAGCGGCGGCCAAATTGGATTTTTCAAGATAAACAGTTTTAAAATGACTGCAGAGATAAAGGTGTTTTATTAGGCTGTCAAAAAAGTCCTGCGGTATTTTTTTTGAATTTTCATTTGTTCATAAAATTAGTTACAATCATCTGTTTTAAGTCAAATATGCGCCGTTTTGTTCGATGACTTGTTCCCAACGAGATGCCAACTTCATAATACCCCTGTTATAGAAGCTCGCTTCTTTATTGGCAAAAAACTCGGATAGCCAATTTTCACAGGCCTCTTTTGTGGCTAACTTCTGACTACCTAGCTCGTTCGCCATGGACAAAAACAGGTGGTAGTCACTTGGTGCAAGTTCCGGACTATACGGCGGATGCAAAAGAACCTCCCATCCGAGCTCCCGGAGCTTCTGGCGTGTCACCAAAGAAGTGTGTGGCCTGGTGTTGTCCTGATGGAAGACAATGCGGCCTCTGTTTATCAAAGATGGCCTCTTCTTCATGAGTGCTACCTTCAAGCGGTCCAGTTGTTGGCAGTACAGGTCCGAATTGAGCGTTTGACCACAAGGAAGCAGCTCATAATAGATTATTCCTTGACAATCCCACCAAACACACAGCAGAACCTTCCTGGCCGTTAATGAGGGCTTGGCCACCGTCTGAGCCGCTTCAGCGGGCTTCGACCACGACCGTTTGCGCTTCACGTTGTCGTAAGTGACCCACTTTTCATCGCCTGTCACCATCCGCTTCAGAAACGGGTCGATTTTGTTGCGATTCAGCAGCGATTCACATGCGTCGATACGGTCAAAGATGTTTTTTTGCGTCAACGTGTGTGGCACCCATACATCGAGCTTCTTTGTGAATCCAAGCTTCTTTAAATGGTTAATAACGGTTTGATGACTTATCCCCAGCTCTTGGCCGATGCTACGGCTGCTACTATGCCGGTCTTTCTCAGCTAATTCAGCGATTTTGTCGCAATTTTCGACGACAGGCCTTCCGTAGCGTGGCGCATCTTCGACGACCTCTACACCAGAACGAAAACGTTGAAACCATCGTTGTGCGGTGGAAATGGAAACTGTATCGGGTCCATAAACTGCACAAATTTTATTGACAGCTTGAGATGCATTTTTGCCTTTGTCATAGTAGAACTGTAAAATATGTCGGATGTTCTCTTTATTTTGCTCCATATTTGCGACACTATAACTCACGAACGACTTAACCAAACAAAACACTGTCAAGGATTATATAATACCTTTCCAACAAGCTATAGTATGACTCGATACCATGAATACAACTAGAACTACGCGCTTACAACGACACCTCGCGGAAATACCGCAGGACTTTTTTGACAGCCTAATATAAATTCGGTCAGTTCCTATTGGTCAAATTTCTATAAATGTGGGACAACCCTACAGACATACAAACAGTTAAAGCTAAATAAAACCGTTTGATAAAGTAATTTGCTATTTTGTGATTGCGGCCATCTTGGATTTGGATTTTTCATGATCTACTGTGATCTACTATTCAAGCCCTTTCATTTGATACCCATATTAATCGGGTTTTGAGCAAATATGTAGCCCGCCGTTTGGTAGTGGCAGCCATCTTGGATTTGCATTTTTCTTAAATAACTGTGTTCTACTAGTCAAGCCCTTTCATTTCATCTTTAATATGTAGTCCGCCATTTGGTAGGATTTCGTTGGATTTGCATTTTTCATCAATAACCGTGTTCTACTAGTCAAGCCCTTTCATTTGATACTCATAATAATAGGGTTTTGAGAAAATATGTAGTACGCCATTTTGTAGTGGCAGCCATCTTAGGTTTGTATTTTCATAAATAAATGTGTTCTACTAGTCAAGCCCTTTCATTTGATACCCATATTAATGAAGTTTTGAGAAAATATATAGTCCGCCATTTTGTAGTGGCAGCCATCTTGGGTTTGTATTTTTCATAAATAACTGTGTTCTACTAGTGCCATCTTGGATTTGTATTTTTCATAAATTACTGTGTTCTACTAGTGAAGCCCTTTCATTTGATAACCATATCAACGGGGTTCTGACATAATATGTAGTCCACTATTTTGTAGTGGCAGCCATCTTGGATTTGCATTTTTCATAAATAACCGTGTTCTACTAGTCAAGCCCTTTCATTTGATACCCATATTAATGAAGTTTTGAGAAAATATATAGTCCGCCATTTTGTAGTGGCAGCGATCTTGGGTTTGTATTTTTCATAAATAACTGTGTTTTCTACTAGTGCCATCTTGGATTTGTATTTTTCATAAATTACTGTGTTCTACTAGTCAAGCCCTTTCATTTGATACCCATATTTAGGTTTTGGAAAAAAGCCCATATTGATAAGGTTTTGAGAAAATATGTAATCCGCCATTTTGTAGCGGCCGCCATCTTGGATTTTCAAGATGATGAAATACGCAGTTTTATAATGACTACAGAGATAAAGGTGTGTTCCAAATTTCAGATCAATCGGTCAACAGATAGGTTTTCAAATTTCTATTAATGTGGTAAAGCGTTACAGCCAAACATGTTACAAACATACAAACAAATTACAGGGCAAGCTAAATAAAACCGTTTAAAATACAAATTCTCTTGCATTACCCCTCTGGTTCACATAGTTTTAGTACTTCGTGTGACCTCCTTTGGCTCCAATAACTGCTCGGCATCGTCGTGGCATCGACAAGCTTAGCAATTGTTTCCGGGGTGATTTTGTCTCATTCAGTTCAGATTACATTCCGCAATTGCTGAAGATTGTTGGCATTTTCTTGTGATACCATCAGACCCAAAAAGCATTCAGTCATTCCATGCCAAACTGATATAGATGATCGGACATATCAAATTGAAGCCAATGAGCTACTTTTGTTTAGTTGAATCATGGAGGAACACTGATAATCGAAATGAATCGAAATTTTTGAAATAACTTTTTGGTTATTTAGTTATTTTTACTCTGCTTCAGTAGTAAAAAAAATCATTGAAAATTTGAACAATTTAAAACTGCCTTAGGACCTGGTAAACTAAAAGAGAATATGTATCCCTAAATGGATATCGCTACCAGACATCTAAACTGTAGATTTTTATATTCGATATATAACATATCACATATTAGATATAAACATTTTATTTTTCATTCATTATTTTTATTTTTAAAGTTGTTCATTCCACTTGAAAATTCGTTATAGTCATTGTCGCATGCCAAACTTGTGATAGAAAACTCAATGCTCTAAAAAGAAATATTTCCGTTCCGTCTGTGCTATAGGTCCGTACTGAGAACCCGCTATGTTTGACAATATAAAAATATCATGTATTTGTCGGCTCGTTGGTCGTGTCTGATAAAACCGTGTTATTGTTCTCTGTGTACAACATACAATCCATTCTACAACTATCAACTTTTGTACAGAATGTTTGTACTGAGCTGCGCGAGTAGAAATATTTCCCAACGATCGATGCAAATATCTCTGCGAACTATCGAGAAATGGCGAAGCCCAAATCGCAGTAGTGCCTCTCTCTTTTCCCTTCATCCCATTCTTGTACCGAGCTGTGTGTATATGTGTGTGAAATTAGCATTAAGCAAGAATGATGTCCGCTTGTTGTGCTGTGCTTTCTAGTTCGCTCGCAACTGTGGTTTCATTAATGGATTTTTTTTCATTCATTTTTTGTTTTCAAAAGGCTTTAATCTTCTTCAGTTCATTCGCATCTAGCCCTAAGAAGAGTCCTTGTTCCCTCGCTTGACGTTCACCGGCAACGATGCTGCTTCGATGACCACCACGATGACTAGAAGTGGTGTGGTTTCAGGTAAGGTGAGGTAATGTATTATACTTTAAACTTGTGTAGTTCATTCGTCTCTAATCTTGAGAAAGGCCCTTAGAAAACTCGAATGAAGTGGTTTCACATCGCGGATTGCTTATGTATACTAAATAAGGTGAAAATGGGCAAAAAACGAATGTACTAGTTACTCGTTATTGACGATACGGGAAGGTAAGCACACAAATCGGCAGAACAAATGTATCAGAAAACGGGAATGCTTCCACTTTTCATTAATTCAAACCGTTTATTATGGAATGCAAATTATAATCAATAGAGCAATTTTCTCACGAGTATCACACAAATGAAATGTTATCGACTGGCATCACTTGAATTGGAAGTGGCTTTCGTATAGCATGAAAGACAAATTTCATACGACATTGTTTAGTTAACATTATGCTCGCTTGAAATGTTTCAAGGTGTCTCGGATGACGAGCATGAAAACGCGAATAACTTCTACAAGGCACACCACATGATAGATGATATTGATTGAAAATCATATTGATTTACGTTTGGAAAGCCTATGTATTTCAATACTGGTGATTAATTCCAGCGAGAAGAAAGTTATCGTTCAGGAATTATGAGCTGATGAGGTATGTTATATTTGCTTAACAAATGATGTGAACAGATCCCAGCATGACTGCAGAAAAGGGTACAGCAGCGGCGCGTCTGAGATGATTTTTGAAATAATGCATCGCCGAATATATTTCGAATGAAACGTTTCCATGTACACGATTCTGTCTCGATTGGTACACAGACTTCACTGCATCGATTATACTATTTTATTTTACCAACGACGAGTTTATTGTCATCAACTAGTTTTCAATTTTAATTTTCTGTGGATTTTTCCACAACATAAAAAACATATATCGCCCAACGTGGGGCTCGAACCCACGACCCTGAGATTAAGAGTCTCATGCTCTACCGACTGAGCTAGCCGGGCGAATGCGTCTCATATCTCTATACAAGTGAATCATTCCACATAGCTCGTGTTAAGTCAAAAAGTGTCGATATGATAACCTGGCATTCGAAGATCTATATTTAGAAAAAGTTGCTGAAAATCATTAAAAAAAAACTTGTATTCATATCAAAAGCAACTCGGCGAGAAGCAACACGAAAAATGCAAGATGAGCTGAATCTTCTGTTTGACAAGAAAAAAAGGTTCCGATGCTCGACAAGCCGTAGTCATTGACTGGAGGATGGAGCAAAACGAGAAAAAAAACACAATCGAGAAGCGATGGCAAGCGGAACATTCGCTGAAACGGAATAGGCAAGAATTCTTGTAGTATCTGAACTTAACCACACCTCTTTTCGGGGTTTGTTTTGCTCGCCTTGCACACACGGCTGCCCTTCAGCTATTCTTCTCTCTTTCTATTGTTTCTCTCACATACACGCTTTCAGTATATAGCACTCTGGTAATCACGTGCTAATGGCCCATTCATCGTAATTACGTTACTCGGTATGTTTTAGGCGCGAAAAAACTGGGCCACTCGCCTCTTCTCACATGTTGTCGATGCTCCCAACAATGCAGTGCTCTTGTTTTTTTTTTGCCGAATAGCGGAAAACAAATTTCCTAGAGAGAACAAGAGAGAGAGATGCATTTCGGTGCATCTCGATGGTGTACTAGGTTCTCATTAACACGTTCGTCGTCTAGGGTAGTCGACCGGGTTTCTTGCGGGATCTGTCGGCGCGACGGAAATTAAACAGACTGATAAGCGGAAAAAGCAACAACACATCTTGAGGAGACTCGCGGCTCACTCATAGTTTCCTTTCTTCTAAAGCACTCTGTTAACCCTTTATAAGGCGTGGTAACAAGGCAAGGAATCGACTAAAGCGTAGACGTTCAATATTATTGCTCAATATTTTGGTTTGTGCAAAATAATTGTTCGTCTATGGGCAATATTGGAAGGTTGTGAAACTCACGAATCGTTCATTCTGAGAGTCGTGTATGATCTTAAACTTCTGGTACGATTTCCGACCAAATGCTTTACTAATTTATTCCAAACTTTGAAAAATCGGCTAGAAAAAACGGCTGAATGTATCAATATGAAACGTTCACAGATGTTTAGGGAATAAACTAAGCTAAATATTTGCCTGCAAACATTAGAACTTACTGTAATATTTGCAGAACTACAGTGGATTTTGTAAAGCACTATGAAAATCCTTTTTTTGCCACTTTTTTGAAATCGATGCAAAAAATTTAAATAATTTTTTTTTTCGTCAAAGTAACAAAATGTCCTAGTGCAGAATTTATAGGATATTTCAAACTGCCTTTCGATTTGCGGTGCGATGGTTGTTTATTAAATTATTCATCATCAAAGACGAAGCGGTAATTTTTCATTCAAACTTTAATATCTTTGTGTGCAAAGGTCCTACAAGAACGTTTTTGGAACCAAAAGCTGATTGATGAGGTTAATTGGATTTGCTGTTGAGTTGGTAGGCAAAAAATTGTGTTAGTCCAGAATATTCTTGAAAAAAAAAATCGATTTTTCATTTCTTCCCGATATTGTTGCCCACACCAAGATAAAAATATGTACAAAAAATATTCTAATATCTGAAAGTTGTAGCTTCAAAATGATGTGCATTCCATCGATATGCGTTTTTTTTTCACGAAGTTACAGGATGTCAAAAATCACTTAACAATCCCGATTTCGCATTCTCTTCCTCTAATTTTTTTGTCGAGTGTATTTGATACTTTATTACATGTTCACTATATTCATTAAGTTTTACGCTGCAAGCGTTTCGTCTTTCCTATCTGCGTTGACGGCATTGACTTTGTGTTGCACCATTTGGAAAAGGAATGTTATATAGGATTTTGAGAATGGAATAAACACACTTTTAAAATAAAAATTATGAATGAAAATTTACTTTTTCGTGCCGAATATGTATTCTATGTAATAGAGTAATACGTTTTCTCGCAGATTGTGAAATAATATTAAACTGAAATTGTGTCTGATAATAATTTTCTATTATAATGGTGAGTTTTTGAGAAAGTTTTAAAATACAGGTCGGACTCGATTATCCGGAATGTTGATTTTTTTTTCACTCCGGATAATCGAATTATAAAAAAAATTGTAAGGAAATCTCTTGGTAAACGTAAAATAATTATGATTCGCACTTATTTTTTCGTAAATTGCAGTATTGTAGCTACAAATTGTCTGGCGCCCCTATGGGGAGGGGTAATGTTTTGAAAACCGAAAAAAAATATTCATCGCCTTGTTACAGCTCATGGACCAAAATATTATTCAAATGGTCTAGACCGTCTTCAATCAAAAGCTTATGCGTGAGCTTCTTGGATGCCAAGGAGTGTTCTATGACATGGTGAAGTGAATCAACATTAGGGATGCTATGTTTTGGGTGGCTGAGGCATGGGACGAGGTACAGGCTGGTTCAATTGTCAAGTCATGTAGAATGCTGATTCAGTTTTTTTAAAACCGTTAAATAACCCAAGGGATATTATCAAAAATCAAATTTTGGGATTCAGATGACAACAAAAATCGAGATGACAGTAGATCTCTACGTTTCATGCAATTTGAAGACATTTGGCATCATTTTTTTTAAACTCCATTCCATGCACTTGGGTGATTTCACGGTTTTCGGAAAACTCAAACCTTGGCGACTTTGTGACAATAGTAAATAAGTCCCACTCGTAGAATTTAAGATGCCCATTTTCATTGGTACTCGTTTCTAATGAATTTTTTTTAACCGAATTAAATAATCATTTGCCAAAAAAGTTTTATTAAATCTATTCTTCTATAATATTGTAACATATGAAGATGATAATGAGACATATTTTGAGAATACAATGAGTCAATGAACTATCCAAGCAAGTTCAAAGGCTTATCATTTATTTTGTATTCTTTGCAACAATCTCAACACTTCTACCCCAACTTTTTCTTTTCCTTACTACATCCATGATATTTTGAATGATCATATTATAACAGACATTCCATGCCAAACCGATATAGTAGTTCTCGGATTTTCGCCAAAACTACCATTTGTTTGTTTATAGCAACATATTAGGCCCGTACTTTTCTATTTTTTATTAGGGTGCCCATTTCCATTTTAGGGTGGTCCAAAAAATCAACTTTTTCCTCTCTCTTTTTTTTTTTTTTTTTTTCCAAAAATGACTTTTTTTCAAAAATTCATAACTTTTGAACTACTGGACCGATTCAGATGATCGATATATCAAAATGAAGCTAATTAGCTAGTCGAAAAAAAAATATTTGGGGAGATTGGGGTAAGACGGACATGTTAAGAAAAACTTCTATTGTATCTTTGGAAACTCATGTTTTCCAAAACTTAAAAGCAGTTTTTTACAGTTCAATATACTGAAATGTGTTTTTCATGTTTTTTACTGAAATTGAAACAAGCCGAAAAGCAGAACATTTTTATCGATGCGGGTATAATGGACATGTAGTGGGGGAATATGGACAGGTCAATAATATACGAAGCGTAGAAGTTTACCGCTCGCGAGAGGAATAATTTCGCTCTCTCTCTCTCTCTCTCAGTGTTCGTGCGTCCAGTAACTGAAATAGAACAAAAAGAGAAAGCAATATAAAAAAGAGTTCAATATTATTCCCTTCACTTTCTATCATGCATTGGATGTGACTGACCATTTCAACCCCACCAGAGCAATTATTTCAATAATTTATATTTATCACTTACGAAAGAATTTACTTTTCCGTACGTAACTAATATCGCTTCCCTATCAACTCACAACCCTAAATATAACCATCGGCGAATTCAATTTTGCAATTAAATAACTCAAAATGCTTAATGTCGGAGCCGCAAAAATTACATTCACACGCGGAATTGTTTTTGATTTTCGGTTTTTGTTTCCCTATTTCACTATTCATTGTTATAGGATGGTAAATAATCTAGAATATCATGTAGAAGGGATTCCCATCAACAGAAATTTGAAAGTCATAATGCAACTATACAAATCAACCCCCACTGTCCCCACTACCCCCATTACCCCCACTGTCCGTCTTACCCACGGCTCCCCTACACTTGCAAAGGAATTGGATTTTGTTTTTGTAATTATTGATTGTATTTGATTTTTACTGTTTACATGACTTTGTACTAGAGGACGCTATATTTTTTTTCTTAAAAGCTGAGGTTTTTAAATAATGTATTCTAAATTAGAGAGGTATTTTCTTTCCTTTTTTACGACTAGCGGCCACGGCAATTATCACACAGCACAAATTTTCACTCAACATGTTGACTTCATGAAATTCCGGCAGGGACTGTTTGCACAATGTGGTTGTACGTCTGGGCTCGTGATTGTACAACATTTTGCACAACCTTCAATATCGCCTCCACACGGTACAATCTTCTAGGGGGTCACCGTCAAAATATTGGGCAACCCACATTGCTCAATAACATTGAACGTCTGTGGGCCACTTAAAACTTCGGTAAAACATAATTCTTACAAAAAGAAGAAAACATATTTATCTTTGTACCTTTGCATCTTTGATTCCGTATACTTTGTTTCAGCTGAAACATAGCTCAGAATTGTAAATATTTTTAAACAAGAAATTCGAACTTTTTCATCGCCTTCTTCTTCTTCAATGGCACTAACGTTCCTAGAGGAACTTCGTCGTCTTAACGTAGTATTACTTGCGTCATTTTTATTAGTACTTAGTTGAGATTTCTATGCCAAATAACACGCCTTGAATGCATTCTGAGTGGCAAGCTCTAGAATACGCGTGATCACAGTGCACTTTTTCATCGTATATAAAATTTATTTTATAAAAAACTGCATTATCTAACGCAGTAGTTTCTAAATAGACCGTTTCTTGTGAAAAACTTACCAACTTGTTGGATTTTGAACAAATTAAAACATAATTTTCTGTAGGTTTTGCGTTTTTTTAAATATAAAATTACCCCAACATTAATACACTTACACATTAAGCAGTCCTAAAATTGCAGATGCCCTTAGAAACCTTTGATTAAGCAAATTAATATTCTTAGTGCAGCAAAAAAAAATATAAGTGACAATATATATAAAAAAATTGGAGAAACAGAGGGCGAAATCGAAAAGGTTATTCCTGAAATGCTGTAACGTCGTGAAAAATCAACGTATGAAGATAAAATGTACATCATTTTGAAGCTAAAACTTTCATGTTTTGGATTATTTTACGAACATATTTTTGTCATAGCGTGTGTAGATGTAATGGGGAAAAAAGGTCGGGAAGAAATGAGAAATCGATTTCGTTCTGTGTTTTCAAACTTTTTGTAGACTAACATAATGTTTTGCCAACTAAGTCAATAGCAAATATAATTAACCGTATCAATCAGCTTTTGTTTGATCTCCATAACGCTCCTGTGGGATCTTTCAATACAGTGATATTTTTGTTTGGATGAAAAAATTTCCCCTTCGTATTTGATGATGAATAACTCAATGAAAACTCCAACCATGTTTTAAAAGGCTAATTTATTGCTTTGACGAAAAAAAAAACATTATTGAAATTTGTTGCATCAATTTTTAAAAATTCCCCAAAACAGGCTTTTTGAAGTGTTTTACAAAACTTTCTGTAATCTTGCAAATATTGCAGTAAATTCAAATATTTGCAGGCAAATTTTTAACCTGTATATCCCCAAAACCTGTGTGAACGTTCCATATTGATACGTTTAGTCATTTTTTCAGCCGTTCGATCAGCTCGATCGAGTTTAATTGTGTTTGCTATTGGCTTAGTTCGCAAAAAAAAAATATGAAAATATGTTAGTAAAATATTCCAAAACTATCAACTATCAGCTATCAACTTTAAAGTTGTTACATATGATAGATCGCTTACTTTAATGTTGTCAAAAATTCGGTAATCAAAATTTTCGATGAAATCATGGAATCATAGTTCGAAAATGTTGTAGTCAGTTATTTTAAGCAACTTTGTGAAATAAATTTCACCATGAAAATTAGAGTCACCATAAAAAAAAACCATTTTTTGCTCTTACTTTCATATTTTGAATTATACATGTAAACTGTCTTCTGACGACTTTCAAAGCTGCTGAAACTGCAATTTGTCAATATCATGATCCTACTCAAAGTTATTAATGTTTTTTCCCTTCTCATTTGATTGTCGTTGCTTTCTAGAGAAAACATACAAAATGGGCATTAGCGACATTTTAAAGGGTACATATGACTTTACATAAGGTGAAAGTTTAAAAAATATTTTTTTTTTTTGGTTTTAAGTAAACTAAATTTGAAATCATTTGTTTTTGGAAAACACATCAATAAATTTGAGTATGATTAAACTATTGAAAGGTTCTGCATTGTAAAATGTTTGTCTTGATAAGCTCTAAAAGCTGTCAGAGGACAGTTGTGATGTAGGATTTCAATTATAAAAGACCATGAAAAAATTATTTTCTTCTCCTACTTTTATATTTGGAATTCTACGTCAAAACAGTCTTTCAACGATTTCTAGACTAATCAAATTAGATCAGAGCTTCTCAAACCAAACATTTTGAAATGCAGAACTTGTCAATATCTTCATCTTACTCAAAGTTATTGATGTTTTTTTTTTCCGAAAACTCTTGTTCCAAATTCATATAGCTATATAATTATCATAATAACATATAAGTCATATAACTGTTCATGTATTTTTTTTTTCGAGTATTTAAAAAATAATGCGATTTTGAGAAAAATGATTTTTTTTTTAATGTTTTACATCCTTTGACTACAAAAATTATGGCCTTACCGCTCCCGCAGAATGCAGACTTTTCGTTGGTCGATAGTTTGGTCGGTCGACTTGATCAGTACCGAGAGATATGCATATGCGTACATTACACTGTTTCAGTTGGGTCGGGTTTAGCATTAGCAGGACAACCAAACTTGGCCGATTAAAAATCTGCAGTGTGCAGGGCTCTTATAGTTTTTGAGTTAGAAATTCTTGTAAAAATTTAAGGAAAAAAAAATTAGCCCCTTTTTAAAAAGTAGCCTAATATTTTTTTGAGATTTCACCTATGCAAAGTTACTTAAAGACCAATGTCTTTGCACCCAAAACATTTAACTGAAATCTGAGATGGTGCTGCCAATGTCCAGTCGAGTTGGCATTAAGTTCGTCTATTGCACAAAAGTAAAGAGTGTGTCACATCAAATTGCATCACGGAAAAAAACGCTGTAGAAATTTAATTTTTAGGAATTATATCTTCAGCTTTTGCTTATAATCAGATAAGAGTGTATAGATCACGTTGGTCATGCTTCACTGTCAATTTTTCGTAAATTTGGAAAAATGTCGTCGAACGAAAAAGAGCGTCGTGAATTAATCCTGCACACTCATTTCGAGAATCCGGAGTTGTCACATCGGGACATCGGTAAGATGCTGGGAATCGTCCAATCCACGGTCAGCAGAGTACTAAAACGATACTTCGAGAACCTAACCATCGACCGGAAGGTGAAAAACGGCAAAAATGGATGCTCCGTCAGTGAAAAAGATCACAAGCGCTTTGTTAAGCAGTTTAGACGTGATCCGAGAAGTTCGGTGCGGGATGTCGCCAATAAGCTGAATTTGTCAAGTTCATTCGTCCAGCGGACCAAGTAGCGGGAGGGCCTGCGCACATACAAGGTTCAGAAGGCGTCGAAAGGCAAAACATGATGGGGAAGACGCCCGGAAGCTGTACACCGAAATGCTGACGAAGCCGCATTGCCTGGTAATGGACGACGAAACCTACGTCAAAGCGGACTTTCGTCAGCTGCCGGGCCTGTTGTTCTTCTCCGCAGAGGACAAATTCAGCGTTCCGGAGGAGATTCGCAAGCAGAAACTATTCAAGTTTGCCAAAAAGTACATGGTGTGGCAAGCGATCTGCTCTTGCGGAAAGCGGAGCGCCCCCTTCGTGATGACCGGCACGGTAAACGGGCAGGTTTACCTTAAGGAGTGCCTACAGAAGCGCTTACTACCACTATTGAAGCAGCACGAGGGCCCGACTATCTTCTGGCCGGATCTCGCTTCGTGCCACTATTCAAAGGACGTGTTGGAGTGGTACGAAGCCAACGGGGTCACCTTCGTGCCAAAGGAAATGAACCCGCCCAACGCGCCGGAGCTTCGCCCAATAGAGAAATATTGGGCGATTATGAAGCAGGCCCTCCGGAAGAACCCAAAAGTTGTCAAATCGGAGGCGGACTTCAAGAGAAAATGGATTTCTGTTCAAAAAAAACTACAACCTAACGTTGTACAGAACCTTATGGACGGGGTAAAGAGGAAGGTGCGAGCATACGGGCTTGGGCTCGAAGTATGAATAAAAAGAAAATGCCAAAAGTTGTTTAATAGTTTTTATTTTACTGTCTACAATTCAAAAGGATCGGTCTACTGGTCGAATTTCTACAGCGTTTTTTCCGTGATGCAATTTGATGTGACACACCCTTTAGCATTTACCGGGGAATTTAACTGATTTTTCACCACGTTTGTTTCGGAACTTGGCCGCCAACACTATTCCATCAGAGCCGTTTGCAGCACTCGAATTAGATTTTTTTCCAATCGAAATGATCAGCCAGAGACGTTTCCTCCTCCATTCGCAACAAAGCCATCGACCGCCGGATGTACGTCTGGGCAGCTAAACCTTTCTTCGCAAAGGTATTTTCCAATGACGGCCACTTCTCTCTTGCTGTCGTCTTGTCGCGAATATACTCCAAATGGCTGTCCGCAATATACGCTACCAGAAGTGCTTTTGCTTTTTCGTCCTTCTCCAGAAACGCCACTTTCGCTTCCTGTTTCTCAGGGGGATCATTCGTGATGGCTTCTTTTACATCGTGCGCTGAAAGCTGAGTTTCCACTCGGAATTTCCACGTATCGTAGCCTTCACCGGCAAACTGCACGATTCCTGCTTTCCTCGCACTGGACATTCTGGAACGACTGTTGCACTTTTCACTTTACTCCCAGGTATCGTGTGACTGGGCCCATAACCTGTTGATAATTACGTTATACACTGGTGGCTTTATTTAGCAATATTAATGATTAACCTTTTGACAACGGTTTTTTTATATCCTAGTGGTTGTTATGCAATTGTTATTTACATCATGTATAGTAACCATTGTTGCTAAGAAACTTATATAAAACAAACCTAGGAAACTAACTGGAAATCATAGCCTACCATGGATGCATTCGGTGCATCGGTCGAACCCCCCGGAGTGGCCTATCGCCTCGTAGTTGCGTACTACTATAGGCCATTCTGGAGTGCGTTGGTCATCGGTGAGGAAGTTCGGTCCCACGGCTGCCGGACACTACAACCGGCAATACTCCACCGTGGTTGCCTCAGTTAAGGGAAAAGTCCGTTCCATCACCGTTGCTGCGACGTCATCGATTCGTGAGTCCCCTCAAACAAAACTGTGAGCATATAAATCCCTCCATAGTGGGGAAACGATTATGCGAGTAGGATAGAGTAGGGGTATAAGTTTGACGTCATCGTTAGGAGCTAGGTTTAGTTTGGAAAAATAGACGATTTGAAGAAAGTTTCTGGAATAGTTTGAATTTTTATTTAATTTCTTTAGTTGTTTTTTAATATATTGGTTGGTTTGGTTGGATTCCCTAAAATAGGAAACTCCGGATCAGTTTTTGGTAAGTTAGTTTAAAGTCAATTGAAGGTGGATACTGTTGATACTAAATTTGAATCCCGACAGAGGACCTTTGTCCTCTGGCGCGAAAGTCGGAGATTTTGAAGACCTGAGCAGGATCCTCCTTATAAGTTGCCAAGGGAATTATGAAAATAGGATGAATATTCCTGGAAAGAAGCGAGACATTGCGTCGAAAGCTCGACCCCAGTGTGATTTCTCTGTCAACCAGTATGGATAAAATTAGCCCCCCGTCATATTCTAACCTAAAAGCAGTTATCAACCGTATCAACCAAAAGTAAAAACCAAAAAAGAAGCACGGTAATCGAATCCAACATCAGCAATAGGAGTGGATAGTGAAGCAGTAATATCAACAGAAACAACTACAGTAGTAGCAACCACATCGGCATCAGCAAAAACATCGTCAGCAGCAGCTACCAAATTTCAATCTTCCTGTCACAACATGAACACGAGTGTGCTGATGCTTCCTGTCGCAACGTGTTCAATTCCACCGTTCACCAAGCAGAAGGAGTTTATTAATCAGTTTCCTTTTCAGAACTGTTTTTCCAAAAGAATTTTCGTTGTGGACGACCGAAGGCACGTTTCAAATCGGTGAACCATGCTCCACTTTCGTGTTATCGATCCAACACACACTGTGATACCATTTCGGTTAAGCATACTTTTGTATTTTTGCATTACTCGCAAACATTGATGTTGTTTCCAGCTAGCGACTGGATGACAGCGATGGATTATTTCTTTGGAGATACTGTTTTGAGAGCGTTGGAGATGTAAATTTTGTAAGAGATACTGAAATGCTACTTTCATTTTCAATAAGGTCAAAGTTTCAGTGTCGCTCTAGATACACTCTGTCGAACTTCTATAAGACCACCCTGACTCTATTTCGTTTCAAAACAAAAAGTTAGAATTTCAACAAGATACATTCATACATTGGTGAATGCTTAGAATAAAGTATATTTAACGTCAATTTCGTTCAAAATAGTAGTTTGTTTATTAATTGTGCTTAAATATGATAATTTAAGCTGTCCAGTTTCTATAAGACCACTTAAAAATTCATAAGGATTATCAATGGGAAATTCAAAACGATCGGCTGATTTACATGTCAATCATTGGCAACCTTGCCATTTCGGCTAATAACCTGGAAAATTCGTGTTGGAATAATATTTACCAAATGTTGCCGAACGAATTTCTCGATATTTTTCCATGTTTCCGAAATTGCGACCTTGAGCACTTCAATCGTGGTGTACCGTTTTCCCTCAGTGTAAATTCTGCGTACAAGGATCCTCCTGAGATTTTCAACAGGATTTAAATCTTGAGAGTGAGCCGACCAGCCCAAAAAATTAAGTTTTTGTCCTTAATCCAGTGTTGGAAAAAATCATCTTCGCTAAGATCAAATGCACAGATTTTCGGGCTAGGTTGCATCGAAAACCTATATATTCCAAACGAAAATTAAAATGAGAGATCCAGGCAACCATTGAATATGAGCAAATGAACTTTTGTACTTCAATATGTTTTGATGTTTATTTTTTCCACCCAGTGTCCGTTTCATCTTGATTATCGGAAACGTCAGAACTGAATTTCATTTCAGCCAAATGAATATCAGCTGTTGTTAACTTCTAACCTGAGGCTGCTGTGTGCGATTGGGTTTTGCAGTTGCGGGATGCCGTAATCGGAAATACCTTATGAAATTCCCGATGTCGCAAATGACTTGACGGTAGCTAAAACCACTCGTTGTATCCATTCTGCATATGCCGTTGCTACCGTCTCGCCAAATAAAATTTATTTTGAACTTCAATTCACTGCCAGAACGAATATCGTTTCGGATGTGATGAATATCAATTTGTTGCTTTTGATATTAAAAGTATAAATAACAGCGAAGTTATGAACCCCACTCAATGTCGCATTCATTCATTATAGCAAATTTGCTCATGCTACAGCGATATGAACAAAATGAACTCGTTTGTTATTGTCATCAATATAATGAGGGCAGTGTGTTTCAAGCTAAAAAAAAGTCATTTACACAGGAACAAAATCATATTCGATTCTCGTGAATATTTGTTGATATTCTAAGACACTGCCTTAATCTATTGCTTAGTTTTCTTGCTGCTATGAATAGTCGCATTGTTTTGCTGAAATGTGAATTTTTTTGTGACGATTGTGAAATGTAACTTCCAAGCACCTTCACAGAATGTTTTATGATTAGGGGCGCTTCAATGTATGTAATCCTTGAATGATAAGAAAGCTATCTCGAGCTTTCCGGTTGCACAGTATCCCGCCCAAACCATGCACGAGCCTCCACCAAAATTCATGGTTGGAAAATACTGTTCATTTTTCCGTAAATCACATCAGTACCCGTTGAAACCATCAATATCATCCTAATTGAACTTTCTTCCGTCACTGAAGATAATTTATACATTGAAGAACTTTTCGTTATGGTATATAGCAAATGTATTGTTTTGGAAGAATTCTTTGTCGCAACATACCATGTCTCACTGTCGGTTCATTTGAGCGTTGGCAAAACTCAGACGTCTTCCGATGTGAGATGGTGTAAGATGAGGAGCATTAGCCTTTTAAACCCTCTTTATGTGATGATCTTTGTACCAAAACTTTTTTGACGAATTGTCACCGAACATTCAAATTGAAATATTGCTTTACTTTCATAAGCGATTTTGAGGTATTAGAATCTGTTCTAGCTATTTCCCGCTTATCCCGGTCAGAGAGCTTCGATTTACGTGGAGCTCTCTCCTTCCTACCATATCCTTGAGCATTCGTCAAATAATTGAGCACTACATGATGAGATCGTCCAGTCCGACGAGAAATTTCTCTGATACCAATATTTTATTGGTGAAATGCATCGATTTGTCTTTCTTTTCTCTCCGTGAGCACTTTTTCTTCGGCATTTTCCGGATTTATTGATCAAAACAACTAAAACAATGGAAAAATGTAACTGGTCTTATAGAAACTTGACACTAGAAATATACAAAACCTTCGGTTTACACTCAGCGCTCACACACACACATATGAAAATCATGCAGTGTATGGTAGCCACTAATAACAACACACTAGAATATAAGTTGAAGCATTGTTTATTTATAATGGCACAAAGCAGCAAGACCAGTCGGGTGGTTTGATTGGTGCTAGGATCGTTAGCAAAATCTCAGGCAGAACTGTCAGTGGGACACCCAATTCATGTGAAACAAAGGGAAAATGTCAGTGGGATACTCGATATGTTGGCTCCTGTCAGTTTAATGGGAGTTCTCTAAAGACGTCACCCAGGTGAACAAGATCATCACCTGGTCTTATAGAAGTTGGACAGAGTGTACTTGGATTATTTTATAAAGTTTCAATATAATTAATCCAAGATAATTCAGGAATATAAAATAGTATTGTAATTCAAATTTATTACACTCTATTGATTTTGTGAATCCTGTTTTTCGTGCATAGCGTGTATCGATATGCCGACATTTGCACGGTTTTTAAAAGAATTTTGAAAACTGAATATACTGAATTCTACGTTTATCTATTTTTGACAAATCATAGAATAATTCACTTGTGTGTATTGAAATGGAACTGAAAATACAACTTTAATTTTCAACAGTCGGGAATCGCAAAACGTCGGGTGTTCTCACGTCACAAAATTATTTGACTGACAACAAGCGAATTTAACTATAAAATATTCTCCATCTGATGGTTTTTGTAGGAAATTTTCTCAATTTGAACTTTACATCGATTTCTTTATGGAAATCGTACGATTTATACGAAAAAACGGGTTTGTAGTGAGTCAAAATGTTGTCACGTCACGCTGGAATGGATCATATACGTTTCGTTGCGTGACAACAATTTCTTGAGACACTACATAGTTCTCTATTTTTGGACCGATCTTAGTCAAAGTTTGGAGTTTTTTAACCCTCATTGTTTGCTAAGAATAAACAAAGTTAAAAAAATGTTAAGTTCTTATGACTATCTAATGATCTCAAGTTCTTATGATATACTAAAGAACATGCTCTATTTTCGTGACGTGACAACGCCTTAAAATACCTATTTTCCAAATGCTTGTTTTTCATAAATTACAAAATGAAACATAGGTCTACCTACTGGTCTTCATTTATTTAATTATCCATTCAATGGTATAAAGACGTTGAAGTTTGGTTGAGCAAGTGCAGAGATATCTCAAGAAGACTTAAAAATAGCGAAGAAAAAAAAATTAAAAAAAAAAATTAAACATAATATAGCAGTTTTTTCAACGCGCTCAAAAGTTGGTGCATAAAAACTAAATATGTTTTAAAGATATAACCAGTGTTTATTCAGATGATGTTACACATATTGTCCTAAAACTTAATCAAACGTTCATTTTTTGGTACATAATGGTCTCTTTCTGGAATGAGTGTGAAATGGGATGAGAATTTATGAAATTATGATCAACATGACATTTGCAATGTGCATTTTTTCTAAGTTTAGAGTCAGGGGATTGTTAATTACCGCTGGCTTTTCAAAAAACAACAGCACTTGGTTTAAAGGATTTATTACGCTTACTTCACTGCTTACAACTTCGAGAAAAAGACTAATTTCTGATTGGGCTATTCCATAACAGCGTTTCCCTAACGTAATAGTTTAACCCGTTGTTCGTTCAATGAGAAACCAAGCAAAATCGTGCCTTACATTGAATGTAAGAAAGGTAACAATATTCTAATGAAACAACAAAATTACATAGGTCATGAAACATCTATTCCCCAAAGTCGTGGGGCCAACTGTTCCCGAACGGGGACCGTCCCACGGGTACAGCGTCCTCGTTCGTGTAGTGTCACGTGTCCTCTGGTGCTTTCTGGCACATTCTGCATAAGTAGAGAACAAAATAGTTGATTCATTCGCTCCTCTCACTTTCTCTCCAGTCAAATTGGTAAAAATTCTCCCGCAGTCGGGTTGTACTTTGCAGCTGCAGCCGTCATAACACTCCTTCTGAGTGCATCCTGGTAAGCAGCCTCCTCGGTGCAGTCCTGGAAAAACTGCAACGTGTGATAGAACCATCTTGATAATCGTTCCTGTGGCGGCCTAGTTTATGTGCCGCCGTAAGCATCGCGGACCCGAAGAGTGTGTTAAAGTGAAAGTTCTGATCCTTCAATGAATCAGGAAACTTCTTCAATCGCATGGGATCTGAGGATAGCGGTGGTGCGAAGAAAAGTGCTTTACGATAAAGCTTTGTAAATTTCCGACTAAAGCTTCGTGAAAGTGATCCATACAGTGATGCTTTAATTCCGTATGTTTACCTGTTTTACAGAGAACCGCGGCTTATGAGCGTATTTTCCAGAAGCAGGTAATTTTGATGTGATATTTTATAATTATGGAATGCTTCTAGAATACTCTAGTGCACATTTTCGCGAAAACTCTTCTTCGGGAGAGTACTCACAATTACGCATCAGAATTTGATCCATTCCGTACGAGCTATTTCTCTCCCGCCCAGGCTAGTGCGCGGTCAAAGTTGAAAGCAATGCGATACCCTTTTCATCCACCACAGGGTGTGGGTGGAAACTAGTGTGCACGTGGTGGAAGGGATTCGTTGAAGCCGACGTTCGGAATGGTGGGAAGTCGGTTGTTTACCCCAACGATGTGAGCACTCTCGACGAATGTACCGAGTTCCGATCGACGCACTCTCGACTCCGTTCGCGATGCGATGTCAGTGTAGCAGATGATAACCTTGAACTTGTTTCGCGCCAAAAAGTGTTGGTGAGAGGTATAACCAGCATGGATTTTACCCCCGTCGGTGTTCTGCTGGCCGTGCATGATTTTCTGAGAGAGCTACATGGAGTGAGACTTTTCGCTGGGTATCGAGTGAGAGTGACTAACCTATATTGCCAGTGAACCGCCGATGACACATTGAGAGGGGGAGTTTTCTGGAGATTGAGTTGGGTACACAAGTGGGGTAAATCTTGGCGAATCTTACACTGAAAATAGTAAACCTGAGTGATTCAGGAAATATTCAATCGTAGTTTTTTGAAGGGTTGTTTAGTGTTTTCGTTGAAGGTTAGTATCGTTTCCGTTGCTCTGAAAATAATGAATCTAGAGCAATTCTATGCCACGGTCGCTGACCCGACCTTTTCCGTTCTTAGTACTTATGATGGAAACTACATAAAATCACAATTTTCATTATCATATGACCAATTTAAATTACGAAAGGTTTTTTAAAAGGGCACATTCAGAATAATTGATCTTTCTTTCAAAAAATCGTAACTATAAATCTAGAATGACAAAGTTGTTGGAACATTAATGAGCTATCTAGGAAAAATAACATTTTAAATGCATTGTTAAAAAATCTTACTCAAAAATCGAATTTAATATCAAAAACGTTCATATCTCAAAACAACACGATATTTTTTTGGATATTTTATTGGAACCCTCTTCCCATTTAACAAAGTTTGACCACTATACGTCAAACTTTGTTAAATGGGAAAAGGTTTCCATCGCAATGGCAAATTCGCCAAAATAAAGATATCAATTTTTTAAAATTTATGAAATCTTAATATTTTGTGAAATCGTGACTACTTAAGAAAAGTTACATAAAAATGGAATCTACATGCGATGCAACATGAAAAACAATATACAGGTCGGACTCGATTATATACTGACTCGATTATACATATGTATATGATTCGATTATATACAGTTTTTTTTTATATTTCAAATATGACCTATTTCAAGGGAAAATGTAATATTTTAACGTTAAGGTGAACGTTAATTGGCTTTTATAAGTACAGTGGAGTAAAAATAGTGATTTTTGAAGATTTGGATATTCTCACCAGGATTTGCTTATCAAGATATTTCAGGGAATGAAGAAAAATAGAAAATGGGCCTCAAAGAAACAAATTGTAGAGCGATTAGAGAGCTTCAATTTTATTGATAGACACAACAAAGTTTATTATGAATTTTTGGGATAAAATTAATAACAACTTCTTCAAAACCACTATATTTTAAGTATTTCACTTCCAAAATGATATTAAAATCATCTAATTTAGATGTTTCACAACTGTATCCTGTACTAAATTTTACGGAAAAACAGGATTGTCTAACAAATTTTTTTTTCTGACTTCGACTATATACAGTGAAAATTAGAAATTTGACCGTCTTCCTGTTGACCGATTGATCTGAAATTTTGAACATACCTTTATCGCTGCTGTCATCATAAAACTGCGTATTCCATGATCTTGAAAATGGCGCTCGCTACAAAATGGCGGAAAACCCCATAAATATGGGTTTCAAATGAAAGAGCTTGACTAGTAGAACACAGTTATTTACGAAAAATCCAAATCCAAAATGGCCGCCACCATAAAATGGCGATAGACAGTCATTCCATGACAAACCAATCTAGTGTTTCTAAGATTTTTTTCCTTTTTTCCAAAAATGATTATTTTCAAAAACTCATAACTTTTGAGCTATCGATAAGATTTTGATATTGATCACAGATAATCGACGTATTAAAATGAAGTCAATGAGCTAGTCTTCTTTGAAAAAAAATACGCTTGCAAAAAAAAAGGAATTCTTTTCGCATAGATCTAGTGTAGTCACATCACATAGGAATATCGAGCGAAGACTAAAAACATATTAACTTTGAAAAGTCATAACTCAAAAACGAAATAGAACACATCTCTGTTCAAAATCCTCAGCTCTCAAGAAAAAATATAAAAAATATAGCGCTCTCTATCTTTAACCATGTAAACTATACAAAAAACAAATACAATCAACAGAAACAAATCAAATCGGAATGGTCACCCTTGCGAAAAAGAGCAAAACTGTGAAAATCTAGAAACAATTTTTTACCCTTTTTCCAAAAATGATATTTTTCAACAATTTATAACTTTTGAACTACTGATTTAGACGATCATGATATCAAATTGAAGCCAATATACTAGTCTTTTTCGAAAAATACTATATTGTCAAGAAAAAAATTATTTTGTTTCTGTTATTTTTTATTGTATTTCTTTTTTTATAGTTTACATGGTCTCGGGACCAAGGGCGCTATATTTGTTTATATATTTTCTTGAAAGCTGAGGTTTTTTTTACGTAACATCCAAGAAACAGAGAGGTGTAATTTTTTGTTCTTGAGTTATGATTTTTAAAATTAACCGACAGTTCGAAAAATCAATTTTTACCCCTTTTTTCAACCACAAAAATTCATAACAACTACTGGACCGATTCGGATGATCGACGTTAACAAAAAAAAAAAAAAAATGAGAATGCGAGTCTAATATTTTGCGATAAGTAACAAAACTACCACTGCTCACGAAAATCTGGGACTCATTACAGGTCGGACTCGATTATATATAATCGCAATTTCACTTTCAACGTTAATTTACGAATCCATGCATAATCGAATCACAAAAAAGCTATTTTTCTATTAATGTTTGACATTCATACATTAGTGAAAAAATTGTTTTCTTGAGATTCGATTATGTATAGGATTTGAAAATAATTGTTGAAAAAAAATGGTCGACTATATATAATCGAGTCCCACCTGTATATCGGTTCGGCATGGAATGGCTGTATATTAGGGTGGCAATGGATGTATGAGAGAAAATGGTCATGTCAAATTTCGGAACCGGCCATGTACATTTTGTTTATTTGTCCAAAAAATGAAATTTCAGCTCCATCGGTCATGATTTAGGGGTGACTCAAGACACTGAGAGCTTTGAATTTTTGGCCATGCAGGCTGAGTCCCAAAAAGTCGATTTTCGGCCAAAATTTTTTTTTCCGATAGAACAGATCTCGAGGTTTTATTCTTTTTAGTCATTTCGCATCGAAAAAAAAAATTCGATTTTCCGTATTTACTTTACTCCACCCTTGGAAGGTTTTCGAGGATGAAAAAATTAAAACTTTGAGCGCTTTGAGGCACCCCTAAATCATGTCCGATATAGCTGAAACTTGGCACAGGTCATTTTTTGGACCAATAAACAAAATGTACATGGTCGGTTTCTGAAATTTGACATGACCATTTTCGCTGCCACTCAACTGTATATATATTTCACAACCCCATTAATATGGGTGTCAAATAGATGGATCTCACTAGTAGAACACAGTAGATCATGAAAAAAACAAATCCATGATGGCCGCAGTCTTAAAATGGCCAATTACGTTCTTCCATGCAACTCCCGCATATAGATATCGAATGAAAGATCACCTTCCTTTTGATTATTTGAATGTTGATTGGGATACGTGTATCAACTGAATAGACTTGACTTGGAGAACATACTACATCATGAACAACATAAATGCCGTTTGTGTATGTGTTCTTCACTACCGTAATTTCGCTTTAATACTTTCTTCGTCTCGCTTTAACACATGTCTAACTGAACTCCTCTAACTTCATTTCCGGTCTATTAGTGTTGATTTTTCGATGAACCGGAAGCCACCATCTTCGTTTGCAAAATGGCATTGGAATCCGATATTCGACTTCCGCTGTTATAGCCCTTTCACCCAATACCCACATCGTAGAGGGTATCCATCATTATTGGTCATTTAGAGCCATTATCAGCAAACCGGAAATCGAAACAAGATTATATTCGTTTTCCGCTTGTCCGTTATTTTCATCCATTACCAATATAATGCAATTGGGAGTAGATTCGCTGAAAAAGTACATTGCCGGCTCAGGACCATGGGGAGGCCGGTTTTGAAGGTGTCGAAAAATGGACCTTCCGATTTAGTCTCTGTTTTACCCTTTTTGAACCACATCGACCACTATAAAACATAGTTTAGGAGTTATAGTATTCATTTTCATGCCGACGTTGCCAAAAAACGAAAATTTTATGTGAAGAATGGCTGTTGCAATTTAGGGGGTCGCACCAGGGCCACCTTCCTCTATGTGTTTTCTAATATTTCGCGAATATGATTTCAATTATATTAAATTGATTATATCTCGAGAATGGTTGTTACATGTTGAATCGTATGTAAGTTCCATTTTTATGTTATTTTTTTTAATGGTTACGATTTCACAAAGCGTTGAAATATCATAAATTTTCAAAAATTAATATCCCCATTTTGGTGAGTTTGCCATGGATCCACTGTATGTCAAACTTTGTTAAATAAGAAGGGTTATACAATAAAAATATATAAAAAATATCGAAGGGAGGACTTTTTTAGGTATAAATGTTTTTAATATTAAATTCAATTTTTGAGTAAGATTTTTCAACAGCGCATTTAAAATGCTATTTTTCCTAGATAGTTCAGAAATTTTCCAAGAACTTTGTCAAAAGTCATATTTCAATCAGATATCGGGATTTTGAGTTACAATTTTTTTGAAAAAAAAAATCAATGATTTTGAATACGCAGTCGTGATTAAAATTGGTCATATGATAATGTAAATTGTGATTTTTGGTATAAGTGCAATTCCAAATGAAATCGTCCAAAAAATGCAGATTTTAAAAACATGTATTTTTGATTCGAATGAAAGTTTGTATTCCGTTTGGGTTGGAGGAAATATGAGTTTTCCACAGCAATTGGGAATTTTTTGACTCAAGCGTAACTTTTGAAAAGGGCGTATCGATTTTAGTAGGGGAAATCTTTGATAATTTATATCTAAAAACTATGAGTCGTACCGAAATAGTGTCTTAGAAAGAGTTATAGCGTATTGATGTCTAAACATGAAAAAATATACACTGAGAAAAAAAATTAGTACTCTTTTTTTATTTACAAAAAAAAAAAACTTAAATTTGCAATATCCAGAATACATATTTTTTATTTTATTTTTTTTTATTTTTTCATATAAAATAGAAGTCATGTAGAAAATTAAAAAAATGGGTCCAAGATGGTAAAACTATTTTTGACTTTGTGGAACATCGAATTTCTATGAATTTCCGAAACTTCAAATTTTTGTATGTTAACAATCATTTTTAGCCACAAATTATGATTTCTGATGTGATTTAAAACAAAAAATCTCATTGAAAATCTCCTTCTAAATGTAGCCATTCTCGTGATATTTAAAAAAATATTTTTAATTTATTGTCTTTTTTATAGTAAATATTCCCTTTTACTATGTTTGTCGTGTTACACCGTCATGTTCATGAAATTTTATGAATTCGTTTATAATTTCCAACAACTTTTCCAAATACATTATTATGGTAAAAATATATGTTTAGGAGTTACGTTGAAAAACATTTGAAGCCATGTGGGTTAACACAAAACGTAGCGATATTAAAAAATCTTTTTTTATCTTAATAAAAACTTTTAACATATTATTCGTGTTACACAATCAAAACACGAACAGTAGAATTGAAATCCAAACAACAAATACACCTTGTTGATTCAACCGGACGTTATGTGTACAAATATAATTAACTTGTTTACGTTATGCCTAGATCAAACCTGGAGTCAGGTATCTCTAAGCTACCTCTGTATAGGTATATAATGTCAGGTATCTTTAAGGTACCTCTATAATGTTTATAAAGTTACTCATATTCAAACATCGTTCATCTGTCGAACAATCTTCCTTATAAATAGACTGAATAACAGTATACCACAGAGGACTACAAAATTTTTTTTTCGTGTTGTAGACCGCTTCCGAAAAACGGTAAGAAATGTTCATCTGAAAAACGTTTCTTAACCGTGTCAATGATTGAGAAACTTAAGTCAATGGGATGCAATATCCTTTTATATACATCTTTAAAAATTTGCGGATCATGCCGTTTATCTGTATACTCTTCCAAACCAAAGCAGTGTAATACTGAGGAGCAGATCAGTACAGCAGTAGGTAATACTTTAGAAGAAGTACCATCAATAGTTTCAGTCGTTTCAGCATCTTCGCAAGATTCCCAAAACAGCAATATACCATAGTATTCCCGAGCGTACAACATTGAGCTATTCAACAAGGGAATCGCCGGTATTAACGTTTCACCAATAATGACGAAAAGACTTGGACAGGCTAGTTACCCCGAACAAAAATTCAAAGAAATTTCTAAAGGTATTAAAAGAAATCTATTTTTCTTTTCACATGAGGAAGACGAAGAGTCGAACATTAAACAAAAGGCAAAAAAGTTTGATGAGATTATCAATCAGTTCAAAGAGAAATTTGACCACACAGACAGACCAAGATCAGAAAAAGTTAGAATTTTAACAGTTTTGCCTAAGTCTTGGTCCATGCATAAAATGGAAGAAGAATTTGACGTTAATAAATATATGGCAATTCAAGCCAAAAAACTGGCAAATGAAAAAGGTGTATTGTCGACACCACATAGCAAATATGGACCAAGTTTAAGTGAAGATGTTAAAAATCATGTTTCGTAATTTTATAATGACGACGATATCAGTCGATCATTACCTGGAGAAAGAGACTATGTTTCTGTAGCCAAAGATGGAAAGCGTCAACACATCCAAAAAAGGTTATTAATAACATCATTACGGAAAACTTTCAACAGATTTAGAAACTTAATCCAAATTGCAAAATTGGATTTAGCTCTTTTGCATCAATGCGTCCGAAGCATTGCAAATTGCTGAGTAGTTCAGGAAATCATAACGTTTGTGTTTGTACATTCCATGAAAATGTAAATCTTATGCTTCATAGTCTCAAAAAATATTCCTTTAACATTGAATGCAAAGAATATATGGAAAAAAATACTATGTAACATATCAAATAGATCAAAATACTGTTACCTTCGTGAATGTAAAAAATGCCCAACAATTGACGAGTTTGGAAACTGGTTTCTAGATGAGCGTCAGGAACGCAATTTAATTGAAATTACTTATGCACAATGGATTTCTACTGATCGATGCGACATAGAAACTCTTGTAAAACCGGTGGAAGAATTTGTATCGTATTTTTGCGAAAAAAATAGAAAAATTACTTACTCATGATTATATTAAAACACAACAGTCCACATTTCTTAACAATATAAAAGCTAATTTGCAAGAAAATGAGGTTGTTGTGATTTGCGATTTTTCCGAAAATTATTCATTTGTGCTTCAAGATGAAGTTCAAAGTCATCACTGGAACAATGATCAAGCAACAATCCATCCATTCGTTGTATAATATAGAGATGAAAAATGTTCTCTGGTAAATTTAAGTTTTGTAGTTATATCTGAAGTTTTAAGTCATGACACAATAGCTATGCAAGTATTTATTTCTAAATTGGTAACATTTTTGAAACAACAAATGCAGGTAAAAAGAATAAAATTCATGTCGGATGGTGCTGCATCCCAGTATAAAAAAAGGAAAATTTTTGCGAGTTTATGTCAGTTTAAATCGAAATACGACCTTGACGCTAAATGGCATTTTTTTTGCAACACACGGCAAAGGACCTTGTGATGCAATTGGTGGTACATTAAAACGGATGGCAACAAGAGCTAGTTTGGCTAGGCAGCATGAACATCCGATTACGAGTGCAAAAACGTTATTTGACTGGGCTAGCAAGCGAAAAGAAGACTATCTTACAAAATTGTCATTTTCATATATGTCACAAGAAGAATATGATCAGGGTGTGGAAGAGTTGAGTAGCATGTATGATAACACCAAACAAATTCCAGGTACCCAAAAGTATCATTCTTTTGTACCTGTATCCGAGAATGAAGTAGCAGCAAAGTTGTACTCTAACGACAATGCAGTAAGTTATCATAATGTGTATAGAAATATAAGAAAATAATGAAAAAATTAAATTATATACAACAAAATTGTTAGTTGATAAAAATACATGCTAAAAATTCTAGTATTATTATTAGTATCTCTTAAACTCAGATAAATATAGGAATTATTTGACCAAATTGTAGAGAATTATATTTTTTCCATTTATAAATGTTGTGTTCTGTTGGTGCAACATGTATAACATGTTAAAAGTTTGTATTAGGATAAAAAAAAACATTTTTAAATATCGCTACGTTTTATATTAACCCACATGTGTTCAAATGATTTTCAACGTAACTCCTAAACATATATTTTCACCATGATGATGTATTTAGAAAAGTTGTTGGAAATTATAAGCAAATTCATAAAATTTCATGAACATGATGGTATAACACGACAAACATATTAAAAGGGTACATTTACTATAAAAAAGACAATAAATTAGAAATATGTTTCCAAACATCTCGAGAATGGTTGTATTTAGAAGGAGATTTATAATGAGCTTTTTTGTTTTAAATCACATCAGGAATCATAATTTGTGGCTAAAAATGATTGTTAACATAAAAAAATTCAAAGTCTCGAAAATTCATAAAAAATCGATGTTCAAATAAAGTTCGTCAAAAATAGTTTTACCAATTTGGACCCAATTTTTAAATTTTCTATATGACTTCTATTTTATATGGAAAAATGAAAAAAAAATTAAAAAATATGTATTTAGGATATTGCAAATTCAAGTTTTTTTTTGTAAATAAAAAAAAGAGTACTAATTTTTTTCTCAGTGTATATTTTTTTCATGTTTAGACATCAATACTCTATAACTCTTTATAAGACACTATTTCGGGACGACTCTCAGTTTTTGAGATATAAATTATCAAAGATTTCTCCTACTAAAATCGATACACCCTTTTCAAAAGTTACGCTTGAGTCAAAAAAATCAAAAATGCTCATGTTTTGTCATTTGTCGATTTCATTTGGAATTGCTCATAAGTACCAAGTTTCAATAAAACCCAAGAGGGTCGCGTCAAAACTGTTTTTCGGCTGATTTTGTATGGAATTGCACAGGAAACGATATTCTCCTTACGTTTTTCAAAGTGTTCTAGTAAAGTGGAATGTTCTGTCAATTCCAGCGTCTTGCTGTTTTGTTTAAATTGACGATTTTATATAAAATTGCTTGGTTTGGTAGCTGAAAACACAGACTAACAGAACAAAATTGTTGTCGAACAAAACTATTTCTTTAAACAACTTTTTAGCGCTCTCAATATTGCAGCCGTTTCAAAACATTATTTTGCTCATGTGCTATAGAGAACTCAGATTCAATTGTCACCATCAATTGATGTAGGTAAAAAAGCTTCAGTCAGTAAATCTCGACAACATGGTTGAGGTAATCGAGACAAGGATTATTTTCGACACAAAATCGATACATTTTCGTCCGCAGTGCCGGCGGAATATTTACTCCAGAAGGGGTTTCTTGGGTAGCTTTCGATTAACGTAAAGTGGAAATAGGTGTTTAACACGGGAAAGGGAAATGTACAACAACACTCTGGAATGTCTCAATGTTCTGTTTTTTGTACATATTTTAGCTTTCTCAATATTTAGGGGATAGAACCGGACTCTTGGCAAGATTTCTAGTGAAATTTTGCTGTTTGCATTTTGAAAATCAGATCTAGTTATCGTAAAATACCCTCCAATATTAGTAATCTGAAGCTTCTCATACCACTCTCCCAATTTCCAATAATAATATGAATATAAACATATTTTAGGGACATAAAATAAACTCAACCGGTTGTGTTCACCTTACCGCCTAATAATAATGCTCACTTAAAACTATACGGATTGAAACCAGGTTTATTGATGTAAGTTTACATAACATAGTGGAACTGAATTTGTTCAAAACTGACCTTAAAATGAATTTGAGTGTCTTTCCTGCCATGATGGTTGATAATGTGGTAAACATCGCGGAAAGAAACATGATGTCATTCTGATGGAGCCTTGTTCATTGAAAATTATTAGTCAGCTCAATAGTTCTTATTGAATTGATGATATAAAGGTTAAAGTTTGCAAACTTGTAGGGCTCTTGAAAAATAGAAGGCAATCGAAATGTGAAACATGGAAGTAAAGAAACATTCATATTTTTGAGATATGAAATGTTCAAGAAAACTCCATGATACCGTCGGTATATTTTAGTTTCGAATGTGAACCGAAACTTTGTGTTCGATTCGGTCATTACTGATTACGGTAAAATGTATCTTTCTGTAAGTAGATCGTACAAATACTGTGTATAGGTCGATTCGTGTTTGGTATTCTGCTATCTCAATCGATGCTGAGAGATTTTTTTCCTATATAATTTAGTTGCTCGTCATAATGACGTACACTTACATGTATATCAAAGCGAATGCATGGTTAGATTTTCAGTTTGTAATTCACAACTAGATTTCTCTAATGTCACATGTCCTTTATATAATATTGACGTTAGTACTCTGGCACATTTTGTGGAATTCATGACATTAAATTTTTCGACTTTGGGATAAAATTCAGACAAATTCAGAATAAAAGACAGAGTTAGACGTTACCGATGCTTCAGTTTTCAACGGTTGAACTATAAACTAGGCTAGTAACACATAACCTTTACTGGTGGTTGAATCGAATATGTTTACAATGAATTTGTTGGAGGTTCATAATTTTACAATTCATTTTCAATCGTGGATACTACAATTTTCTGTACGAAGTCTATACGGGATACTATCTATTAGAATGCTTTCCAGTTTATAAAAGTGGGCAGTTCTCGATGTGGTTACGGTTCGACTTTGGTTCCAAAGAATTGAAATTATGTTGTTTTTTCTAACTAAAAAAAAATTATTTTCTGTGAAACTTTTTTTTCCAATTATCGCTAGATCTTTTGTAGAGTAGCGTAATTTGCAAACACTATATTATAGTGATCTCAATTAAATTACAATATAATGAAAAAAAAATATTTTGCAACAAATTTTAAAAATATTTTTTAAAAGGACTATGTCTCTGTTATTAATATCTGAACATCCAAATTATCATAACTCATATTGATGCAGTACTACTGTTGCGCATTTCATCGTTCACGATACATGAACCTGTGAAAAATCAAAAACTCATAGACACCGACGGGAAAACTGGAACACCCTTCAAACGATTTTTTTCCCCAATTGCTATGTGTTTAAGTGCAGCGAATATTTTGAACAATTCGTCGGGGTGAAAGATTCTTAGCACCGGGCTCCCCTCCCCGCATACATCCCTCATCCGTCATCATGATCTCGAGACCAAACACCAATGCAGACAAAACTCATCAAATGCAAATCCATCCGAAGCATACAGTTGTTGATGTTGTGTTTTTTTTTGCTCCCCCTCAAATGCCTTTCCATGAATGGTGTTTTCTTTTCCATTCATTTGGCCCACATCGCAGCAATAAAAAAGAATTAGAAACGCTTTTCCCCATTTCTATTCAGCCGACCTTCATTTCGGAACGTTGTTAGATACGGTATTTTTTAATGAAGCATTTTGTATTACCAACTATATGCTGTCGCTTGAGGGAGAGACCGTGTATGTGTGGAAAAAAGATATTACAATGGCACTTGCTTGCTGCTTTGCATTTCCACATTCAGCAGAAAGGTATCGACATAGGTTTAATGTCAGCGAGTTGATTACCGCGTTGTCCGTATTGAAAAATTGCCTTTTTATGGTGATTGAGAACTACAATTTGTGCGTTTTTCTCAGTACCATAACACGGTATACCATATTAATGTTTTTCGTGTGCGTGAATTCGAAACAGGTATGGTAACATAGTCGTGTAAAAAAATCACATGGATATACAATACAGCAACGGCTGAATTGGACAACTTACCCATATTCGTTTTAAATATACTAGCAATGTGTAACAAATGGCAGAAGAATACAAAAATTATTTTTGAAAAACGTTCGAGTCACTGATAATATATAATCACAGCTCATTTTATAATAGCGACTCTAGTTGTTGTTTTTATTATGTTTGATTTTTTTTGACGTAGGACTATGTATTTCGGGAACATATGGGGGGTACAAATTTAAAAACGAAAATCGATCGCATCGTGAAAAATGTTCAATATTGCTCAGTCATTCCATGATGGGTTGATGAGATTTTGGCGTTAATCGATTTTATGAAATTACAGAGTCCAAAATCAAGGTGCCTGAGGGAAATCGGCATTGTAGATACATGAAAGTCGGGGGCATTTTTGTATTGCAAGTAAAGTGAATGATACGATCGAATATAGCAAATAAAATTCAAAGGGTCTGGCCGGGTAAGGGAGTAAAAAGTGCCCCAAACCAAATCACCAGCTGTATGGCAAATATTGTGTAGGATATTAAACAAGAAATTTTGGCGGTTTTTTTTAACCCTTATGTGGTTTAACATAGGATCTATAGTGAAAACCGTACTTTTTTCGTTTTTTTTTTTTTTTTTTTTTAAAAAATACTGTGCATCTGTGCATCTCACTACAATGTTTCAAGAAAAATTATCAAAAAAAATTTCACCAAAAATTTAAGTACTGAAAAAAATATTGAAATTTTGAATTTTTTTTTGGATTTAGAGATTCAGTACTACTCTAATTCATATTTAAATAAGTTCCTACGGCTTTCTAGATATTTCTGCTTTTTTTGGATTTTTTTCAGTGTTGCGCGGTACAAAAAAAGTAATAAACCGTGGTAATATTTTTTTTTTCAAAATTTCGAAATGCCTGAAAATATATATATTTTTTTGTACCGCGAAAAACACTCTAAAAGTTCTGAAAAAATACATATAACTCAAATAGACGTAGGAAGAAATTCGGATACAAAACTAGAGTAGTACTGAATCTCAAAATAGAAAAAATAATAATTTAAAATTAAAATATAAATTAATTTTCAATTTTTTCTGGTGTTTGATATTTTAATGAAAAAATAGTTTGAAAATATTGATCGATACACCTTAGTAAGATGTACTTTTTGTTTTTTTTTTCCCATATTTTTGTCTCAATGCTGAAAAGCGTAAAAAAAAACGAAAAGGCGCATTTATTACTATAGATCCTATGTTGTATCATATAATAACCCAAATATATGATACCAAATTTAATATTTAGTACCCTATACAATATTTTTCATACAGCTGGTGATTTGGTTTGGGGGCACTTTTCACTCTCTTACCCAGCCAGGCCCTATTGGAAATACAAAAAAAAGTTTTTTTGTGCCGCGCAACACTGCAAAAAATCTGAAAAAAAATGACAAATATCTAGAAGAGCACATTTAAATATGAATTAGAGTAGTACTAAATCTCTAAATCCAAACATTTTTTTTCAAAATTTCAATATTTTTTTAGTACTTCAATTTTTGATATTTTTTTTTTGATAATTTTTCTTGATACACCGTAGTAAGATGCACATACTGTACTTTTTTCAAATTTTTATTTCGAAGCTTTTGAGGATGGTATGAAATAAACGAAAAAGTTTTTCACCACGTTTACGTTTTTCACCATAGACCCTATGTTAAACCACATAGAGGTGCAAAAAAAAACCGCCTAAATTTCTTTTTTGATATTATTTGATATTTGCCATATATTGGTGATTTGGTTTGGGGGCACTTTTTACTACCTTACCCGGCCAGGCCCTTTGGAATTTTAATGTTGGTTGCTTCGTGAAATATCATACCAAGCATTTTAAAACGTTTAGCACAAGTGAAAGTGTAAAAAAAGGCTGTGTTAAAATTACTTGAAGTATGAAACGATTTATTTTAGTTTTTATACATAAAAATCAATGTGTGTCCCCGCTCGAGAACGGATCGTCCGATTTAAGCTGTCTGTTTTGTTGTGTTCATCTTCACTCAGGGTATGTTCTTACGGCGAGGATAATTGGAAAAGTGAAGGAATATTAAAAAAAGTGATTTCTCATATGCTTTACATATCGTATTAGGTGCTGTTAGTCAAATTGAAATTCCCAGTGAGGCATATAGCATCGTGTTCAATTGGTTTTGGAGCGAAAATGGGTTGAATAAACATTCTCAGATAGTAGAAATCATAAAAGGAAATTGCCTTTTCCATTTCAAATATGTTTTCTCTATAATAAAGTAACATGTTTTTTTGTGGCACTAATTGAAAATTATCTTATATTACATTCATTCATACATACATAACACAGGAGTCATATCGGTCAGGGCCACAGAGGGCAGCTTTCATCATATCTCATTCCACTTCGGCGTCTTCTATCGTGATACGCACAATCCAATGACTAATCACTATCCTTCTGTAATCATCACTCGGTTGTAAACACTAGTGGAATGAACAAAACAATACCCAACAACCAACCAAACCGGCCCTTTTTTGGGCCTCCAAATCATTATCAAAGAGTTGAACGATGTGATTTTTCAAACATATCCAAGAACAGCAAGCAACAGATAGCCTAACGGAATCCTAGCGTATTAAAAAAGTCGATTTTTGCTCCGCATAAAGAGCATTTGTGGTACTCGCTTTTTTGTTTTTTCATTCGAAAAATAGTGGTTGAAGCACATAGTTTGCTTGTGGAATCTTTTGATGAATATTCTCCAGCAGTGAATACATGTGAGAGATTGTTTCGGCAGTTCAAAAGTGCAATTACCATCCTGGTGCAGCGAAACAGCTTGAAGAAGGAATTGGAATTGGAATCGCAGGTGTTGTTGGATGCAGAACCAACCGAAACACAAAAATGAATTGGTTGAAACACTGAATGTGTCACCAACAGCGATTGGCCATAATTTGAAAGTTATGGGGAAGATCAGGAAGCTCGGCAAGTGGGTGACATATGATCATACCTATAAAGTTATTGTTGTTTGTAGACGTTTACTGTTGGTTATTTCAATGTTCCAATCAGGTTATGTATCTACAAATATGCTCCCACTTCGTCCAGAAAGTATTAATCCTTGGGATTACTTTATCTGTCCGATCAACCTTGCTGCAAACCAACAAAATTGAAATTTTAGCATACAATTCGCGTTTGATTCTGATGGCACATTTGTCTTTTCCCAGTGATTAGAATCCATGCTCGTGTATATTTCGACTGTAACATACATGTGAGTGTGGGTCATATTGGTGCTTCATATCTGACTTTCCAATAATACGGCATAAGGTACATAAAGTATACAAAATGTGATAGGCTTTTCCTTCCTCCCGAACTCATGTACAGATAAAATCCCTTTTGGTAGCTTCGTTCAATCCTTGATATATACAGTGAATCGCAAAATTGAGTGTAAAAATGCTACTTGACGATACTTCCATTTATTTGGTATGAAATATTTTGAACACATTGATTCTTTTGATGCATATTAATTACTCACACATTTAACCAGCAGTATGTGCAATAAAATTTCGCGAAAAGTTTTCTGCTAATTGTTTATTCTTAAAAATTGAAAACAACCTCTATTCTAGGCATCGCAAAATTGAGTGCACACCTTGAATTTCTCCGAACAAATTACCCTTGTAAGTAAGATCTTTTTTTCGTCAGTGATTGGTGTCAACACTTAACCACTGCTTGGGTAGTGTTGGTTTTTGTTTTTTATTGATGTATGAAAAAGTTTTAATCAAAATGGCAAGTTAGAGGAAAGAATGAGATATTGTTACACGTAGGGTAGAGGGAGGCACGTTAGGCTTTGGCGAGCCCTGAATCTTGGAATTATTTTTTTTTGAATGTTGATTCTGATTCATATAGCCTGAAGTGTTTTCTATCATATTATCTATTGGATGAGCAAAAAAAAACTAAAAAACCTGTCCACTCAAAAGCTTTGCGCAAAAAGCGTCGAACGTGGAGGCAAGATGGCGAATGATTGGAGGCAAGTTGGCGAATGTGGTTTGGTCACCTAAAAATCAACAAAATGTAATAACAATTATTTATTTATCCTTGGTTGGAACATTTTCATCAACACTGTAAATGTCACACGCAAGAAAACGATACTGAGCTCGTATATCTCCCAAAGTTTGAAAAAATAAGTCACAATTTTCTTTATTGAACGCCATCAATCGAGCCGCTGAGGTATTTTCTGGCTTTCTCAAAGATAGCTTATGAGCCTTAATAAACATTTCAACCCATGACCGTCCAGCGAATGTTCGTTTGAAAGGGTGCACTGTGTCATTTTTAACGGCAAACGAATAGGCAATTCTTCGAAGCTGGACCTGAATGTGGCTTCAAAGCGGCCTTTATTGGACGACGTATCCTGAAATTGATACAGATTTAATATTTCTTGCATGAAGAACATGGAAACGCAAATGCTGAATTGAAAATCTAACCTCCATGTCTGGATATTTTCGTTGATAGCGTCTCAAAGTTGGTTCTGGCACACCGAACTGTTTTGAAGCACCCAGAACAGTTAAACCTTCTTCTATAGCTTTCATAACATTCTCCAAATTGGTGTCCTACCAATATTGGTCTCTTTTTCGCTTATAAGTTCTAACCATCTGCAATAAAAAACCAAAAATTCACATAATGTTGCAGTTCGCCAACTTGCCCCCAAGCGACTTTTTCAATAAAAAAATTTAGCTGAAAAAAAATCATGATTGAAACTCGCCGGAAACAAACAGATTATGTACAATAGAGTGTACCAAAATCCGGATTTTTAGCGTTACGTAATTTGTGCCTTTCAATGCCCCAATCAACTCAAAACACCTCCGAAACACCGGACTTTAACACTATTGAGTATCTTTGGTGGGAAATCAAGAATCATCTGAAGAATACAAATCCAGGGAACCAAGCGGAACTCGAAACGACGATTACGACTCTTTGTGTTAACCAAGGGAACGAAAATGCTGAGCCGCTCACAAAACAACTCGTTAGAAGTTCCACTCTAGCTTGACTCATGTGTGAAACTGGCGCTCTGTGGGGTTGAACAATTCACCTTGTGATAATAGACACTGCCATATTGAGAAAAAAAATATGACCACCCCTAGAGCCGGCATAATTCCACCCGTCAGTATTCCAATGTTTAGGCTATACACGACTTTCATCCCGTCAAAAAAGCACTATTGAGCAATTGCCGTCCTGCGGATGCTGTAGATATGCAGTGTGGAAGGCGAATGAACGCGAGCGCATTTTGTATTTCTACTATATTATATTACACACATATCAACCAAGCTGACTGAAGTGGGAGGACGGCTTTTCTGCAAGCCGTCCGAAATCCAATCAGCCTTTTCATCAATAAGAAGGGATCCCTAGTTGAATGAAGGTTGTTAATGTGGGTCTCATAGCATGAAATAAAAATGAAACACACCCATTTCTGGGATGCATCTCTGTGGAATCCACTGTTCTGCTAACAATGGAGAAAATCAATTATGAAAATTATTCGAACTTGCTTCGAGATCTTTGATATTTTTCCGGATCTCATTACCGGTGGACCTGTTTGCATCTAGCAGGACCCTCCCCCGGACTTATTCTAATTCTCCCCCCGTTCAACGAAGAATGCTATAGGTGCAAACATACAAATGAAAGTAAGAAACGAAGATCAACGGAGGACATAAATACACACACACAGAAATGAGGGGACAGAACACGATGACGATTACGAGGGGGAAAATCATAACAACGCATATTTCATTTAATTCCGTTTGCGTTCTTCCCGCAAGGCGGAGAGGCGTAAAAACAAAACACACGAAAGTAAATATTGGATTTATATCTCATCCTGTGTTTCGCCGCGATGCGGCACATACACATTCAGCCAGTGCAAAGAATATTCTTTCTATATAAACAATAAAAGAATTTTTGTGTTCACCACGAAAATCCTTCATATTGACTCCTGGGTGGGGTTCATGCGAATCCCACAGCTGTTGTTGGACTAGGAAAAGGAAGAGCTGCATATTCATTAGGCGGCCATCCTTTCGCGAGCGTGATGGCCGCGCCAAAGTATTATTTACGGCGTCGTTCGGTTTCAAACATAGGAAATTATCGATATAAAACAACTTGTTCATATACCGTTCTGAATCATATTTCGGACACTTTGTTCTAATATCTTGAAATGCCTAATGTACTGATGATATAACTATAAAATTAATATCACAATTGCTTCTTTAGAATAATCCCTTGGTTTCACTATCACTTCATTTGAAGATTATATTTAAATTATTACATAGTAGGAAAAAATCCATCCCAAATCCAAAATCCACATATTATCGTTTGTGTTTGACGTTTGCTTAGCGTGAGCACGTAGAATTTACCCCTTCATCAATATTTAAATTTATCTCGTGTTTCATTAGTTCTCATCATCGTTATCAGGTTATTGTCATTTCTTGGTAAGGGTTTCGCAGTTGACTATAAAATATAATCAAGTGTAACGTAATTTTCGTTCAAAAAATTATAAAATGGAGTGTCCGAAATTTGAATTCAATCTATCCGAAATTGTCCCGTTTTGTCCCAAATTCCGAACACCTAAACTTTGATGGCATTTAAACAGTGTCTCATTACTCAAAATAGTACTTTTTCGCGAAATTCATTTGATTTTTGGATACAATAGAGCCTTCTTTTTCATTCGACACCGAAAAAATTGATTTACAAATATGTTTTCATGATGAAAAACTAAAAATTACATTAATCACATTTGTCTCAAATTCCGAACACCATTTTTGTCACTGACTCATATTCCGAACACTTTTGTCTCAAAATCCGAACGGCAAAAATGCATTTTTTTTAAATCATAACTTTTGAACTACTGGACCGATTCATATGATCGATATATCAAATTAAAGCCAATTAGCTAGTCTTTTTTGGGAAAATGTTATGCTCGCAAAAAATAAATGGATTTTGCTTTTGTAATTATTGATTGTATTTGTTTCTCATAGTTTACATGATTTCGGGACCAAGGGCGCTATATCGGTATTAATACCTGTAGATAATGTTAAAATGAAGTCTATAACCTAAAGAATGTCAGGGTTTTGAATATTAAATTATTTGTAACATTAAAGTTCAGTAAATTCACATTTGAAAATGCGTAGAAACTTGATTCATATTCCGAACACTAATTTTAATGAAGATTTCTGTATAAAATATCATTTTATTTCATCCATTTACCGTAGATTCTTACCGTTTCTAGCACTTAATATGAAAAAAACAAACTAACTACAAAACAAAAAACTACAAAAACTGAAAAATTAACGTTGCTTGTTTTTTACGAAATTTGCTAACGCAAACTTTTTATACTTGTTTTGATTGCCACTTATTTGCAAATGCTTGATATTATAAATTATAGGCTGCATCGATACCTGTAAATGATGTTAAAATTAAGCCTATAACCCAAAGAATGTTAAGGTCTTTCATTATTCAATTGTTTATAACATTAAAGTTCAGTAAATTTACATTTTAAATGAAGTGTTCGGAGTTTGAATCATGCGTCGAAACTTGATTCAAATTCCGAACACTACATCAATATTATTTTAATGAGTATTTCTGCATTAAATATCATTTTTTTCATCCATCCATTCATTGTAGATTCATACCTTTTCTAGCACTTAACATGAAAAAAGACAAAGAAAATAGTTGAAACAAGTACAAAAATTGAAGAATTAACGATGCTTGTTTTTTACGGAATTTGCTAACGCTAACATTTTTTGTTTGGTTTTGACTGTCACTTTTTTGCAAATGTTTAATATTATAAATTATAGGCTGTATCGATACCTATGAATGATGTTAAAATGTAGCCTATACCCCAAAGAATAACTGGGCCTTTATTATTCAATTATTTATAACATTGAAGTATAGTAAATTTACATTTAAAAATGAAGTGTTTGGAATTTGAGACTGTTCGGAATATGAGACAAAACGGTAAATGGTGTCCGAAGTTTGATTCTTAATCGCTTGATTTGAAAAGCATTTCATTCGATGTTTTTTTATGTTTTCAATCAAAAAGGTATCAAAGGTATGGAAAGTTGAAAAAATAAAAAAATAAATTTTTGGGCTTAAAATGTTCTCTGAGAAGATTCTGATTCTGTCTACTTTACTGAAGTTTTTGTCCCCGGTTTGTTACAAGCCGATTAGTGGACCTAAGTCTTTGCGTAAGGAGCGCGGATCCAAAATTTAATACGCGTTTTTCTCGAAACTAAGTTTTACAAACTGGTGGGATTTCTACCTCCGGAACGGTCCATCCGATTTTGATGAGATAGTTTTTCCCAGATTCTCCACTAAATTTCCTGTCATCGTACGTAGGATTTTTTTATATTTTGAAAAATGAATGTTTTTGTTTCGATTTTTCAGACAAAAACGCATTTTTTTTACAAAAAATATCGCAATTTCGTCAAACATCAATACAGGTCGGACTAGATTATATGTGATTCGATTGTATACAATCTTGGACTCGATTATATACAGTTTGGAAAAAAATAATTTTTTTTTTAATTTGAAATATGAATTATTTCAAGAGGAAATGTAACCTTTCAACGTTAGGATGAAATTTAAGTGTCTATTACATGTGCAGTGAGGTAAAAATCGTGATTTTTAAAGATTTTGCTTGAATTTTCCCCAGGAATTGTTAATATTGATATTGCAGCCAAATTAAGGATGGTAGAAGCTTGGCGTCAAAGAACAAATTGTAGAACAGCTAGAGAGCTTCAATTTAATTGATAGAAACAATCTAGTTTAATATAGTTTTTTATGATACAATTAATAATAACACATTAAAAATTATTAACTTTTAAGTTTTTGACTTCCTAAATGTTATTAAAATCCACAAATTTAGATGTTCCACTACTATTTTTTATTTTTTTTTCCAAAATATATATTTTTATCAAGGCTCATATGGCGTTAGCCTCATGGGGCCGGGAGTTCAATACTTTGACAATTTTTCTTATTATCTATGTTAGTAATATGTAACCGATTACTCGCGGTTGGCTCGAGGTTAGTATTACAAGTGTTTTCGTAGTTGGGATGTTGTTGTCTCCAATGCCCTGTACGTGTGCCCGACACAGGATACTTCCTATTGGGATGCAGCTGACCATTAATCAGCAACGCCCCCCTAGTCTGTAGCTCATATCTAGCGTGGTGCGTCTTTCTCGACTCGAGGAATCCAGGATAGAATGGTCACTAGCCGGCGCAATCATCAGTTCGTGTAGAGTTGTCATGAGCGGTACAACCTTTGGCTCTTGTTGAATGATCAGTGGACTGCACAACCTTTGGCCCGTGTATCTGTAAAGAGTGTGTGTATGTATTGCCGCGACTATGTAAAAGTTTATCGATCGGATAGGAGGGATATGAAACGGGGACACAATGAAGGAAACATCATTAAACGTTGACATCGGCGTTTCTGAGGAACAGGTATAGATGAAGCAGAAGATCAGGATCACGGCTACCTAAGATATCCCGGACGGGGATCTCCACTACTATATCCTGCGCTAAATTTTCTCATCTTTCAAATGAAAGTAACAGAATCGTTTTCCTTAGCGTATTTTTTAATGTAGAGCCACTTTGAGGCAGTCCGAAACAATAAAAAAAGTTCTATAACTCTGTCAATGTTGAAATTCGAACATATGCGTAGGAGGATTTTTTTCATCAAATATCATCGTCTACCACCTCCTGAGAGAATCTTAATAAAATTATTTTTTTCGTATGAGAAAGGTGTTTTCTGACTTTCAGGGGATGAATCAAAAATGAAATTCTTTTTTTATTCAAAAAACAGAAAAATACATCCAAAAAAACGAATGAAATTTTTTTTTTGACTGGATTATATACAGGATTCGGTTATAATACAGTGAAAAGAAATCAGAAACTGTATATAATCGAGTCCGCGCTGTATTTTGAAGAAAAAACTAGGTACGATGACCGGAAATATATCCAAGATTACGTAAATAAATCATTGGTTGAAATCGGTTCACTAGAAAAACTTGTAGAACTCACACCAGTTCAGGTTTTCGCTGCAAGGGTTCAACAAACCGGTCGCAGCTATTCAGGGGACGGTCCAATTGACACCAATATATTTTTTGTTTCTTAAGCAATATATACATAATAAAACTGTGATATCAGAATAATCATAGTAATTTATTTTCACGTTGAAAAAAATGCGATAATCACACACTTTTCATGATGTTCATAGTGTACAACCCCCTTGAGGTCGTGGACATATGACCAGTTCGGTGTAGAAAGATAAATGTTCCAGCAAGCACCTGGCATGGTCCAATAAGTCGCCTGTTAAGTGAAAATGGTCGAAAACCTGCGTTTCATGCTTTATCACCACACAACAAATGCTCACCCGATTTCATTATCTTGATCTACTAGTTTATTTTATTTGGGATATCTTGGAAATGAGGGTCAGTAACAAAAGGTACCAGAGTGTAAACCATAAAAATACGAAAAGTTAACGTAGGACGTATCCTGTACTAAATTTCTCTTGCAAATGAAAACAACATAATTGTCCTACTTGTTTAAGTAAAGAAAGTTAGAGACAAACAGAGAAAAAGTTCAATAACTCTGTCTTTGTTGAAATTCGAACATATGCGTAGAAGGTTTTTTTCATCAAAAATAATCCTCTATCACATTCAGAAAAAATTTGGATGTTTTCTGTGAGAGAGGTATTTTCTGACTGTAAGGAGACATTTATATTCAAAAAACATGATGTATATGTAAATAAAAAAAATTTTACTTGGTTTTTTTGACCAGGTTTTTTACGCGTTTTTTACGCGGATTTTCTAATCAACGCGGTTTTTTACGCGTATTTCCCAATTTACGTGGATTTCCTCATTAACGTGGGTTGTTTACGCGGATTTTCCAATAAACGTGGTTTTTACATGGATTTTCGAATTGACGCGGTTTTTTTATCACGATTTTCGTACACTTCGTGTAAAAACAAACCTGAGTGCAGTCTTCCGAAAAACGCTTACACATGTCCACGCGATGTGAAAATTCCATGTTTTTGATGGAATTCGAACATGATTCTCGCTTGAGTGTCTATCTCCAACACGAACAATGATACACAAACATAGACATGTGAAAACAAACACGATGTTTATAATTCAAGAACATCATGTACAAACATATCATCCGATGTCGCAGTATTCATTGCTTTCGTTTCGTTTCTTTTCATACACGGAAAGAAATTATTCATCCCAAAACATTTCTTCGTAGAATACTTTTTCACAAAAACGAACTTGAAATTTAGTTCGCATTTCAAAAATTGCACGAACTAAGAGGCTATAAGTTCATGCACCAAAATATATATTTTTATTAAGGCTCATATGGCGTCAGCCTAACGGGGCCTGGAGTTCAATATTTTGACAATGTTTGCTTACAACTATGTTAGTAATATGTAACCGATTACTCGCGGTTGGCTCGAGGTTAGTATTACAAGTGTTTGTGTTTGAGTTAAGAGGAAATGGATTTTCAAGCGAAATAACGCATTTCCATATCTTATATTCTATAAATAAAAATGGAAGGCCAAATGTGTTGTTAAGCGGAAAACCCGAGGAAGGAATGGTTCAATTTGAGTCATCTATATTTCGTTGTATTCGTCTCTTTCCGTAGACAAATATAGCGGAGAGAAAAATCGGAAAATTCGGAAAATTGAATTCCCATATGTTCTACAATTAGCTAAGTGTTGTTAGTTCATTTGATATTGGCGCTAACGAAATTGATTTTTGTTCGAAAGTGTAAAAGGATTTTTAGACAGAATAACGCATTCCTATATCTTCTATCTATATAAACAAAAATGGAAGGCCAAATGTGTTGGTGTGCCCTAAACCCGAGGAAGGAATGGTCCGATTTGAGCTGTCTTTATTTTGTAATATTCTCTGTATCAAACATGTATTCCATGCAACGGAGAAACATGTTATTTCCTAAAGCAGAATCTTGAACGAGAATTGTGTCTGAAAACAATTTTATATTATAAGGACGATTTTGTGTAGAAGTACTAGACAATTTATAGTAAACGAGAATTGTAAAGGGTCAAAGGGTAATCAATCAATGAAGAGTTCAGTGATTGGACTCACAAACGTTCACTTCGTAAGAAAACGTGGATGTTTGAAAGTATTCAAATCAAAAAATCTATTTTGGGCGGGACGAAGTTCGTCGGGTCAGCTAGTATAGAATAAAAAGAGCATTTCACTTCTGTTCTAACCGTCAAAGGAATCGCATATGTCGCAATTACATATGTTATTCAAACTAAAACACAATTTTAGTCAAACTTTATTTTCGCTTGGTCAAAATAAAATACGAATTCCTAATAACATAATCAGATTACTATTTATCAACTCAGAATTTTTTCCGATAGTGCTCTACCCCTAAGTCTAAAAAGATTCCTATCTCTGCAAAGAAAAGTCAGAACAATGTTTTTATCATTATTAGTGCGCTGTTCAATCTGATAAGATGAGGAAAAAGCAAATTTCTATAAATATCCGTAAACTTATAAGGACTTTCTAGGATAAAGCTCGAAACCGCGATTTAAGTGAAGCAGGAGCACGAGAAATATGCAAAATGCATGAAGAACTAGGACTGTGATTGCTCGGAACAGTTGTTTTTTTAATGTAATTCTTTTAATTGTTCAGAAATCTGTTAGTTTAACGAACGATCACTGTCTGGGTGAAACTTGAGAGAATGAATTCTTGCACACAATTACATAATACATGATTTACTTTCGCATCCGCAAAACATACCTCTTTTATTAGATAAATTGCTCACTTGATTTATTATTTCCACTGTCGATGTCTCAGGCGAAAAAGATGCTGGATGAATTTGCCGTCTAATGGTATATATTATAACTTATATCGCAAGAATGATTCTGCGTAACATGTATTTGAAAATTCTTAATAGACGTTACATTTTTCGTAGAGTGACCCCCCTATATAGGAATCAAAGTCGTAGTCCTACGTCGAAACACTTTTCTTCTATCAAATCTATTTGGGAATAGAGCTGTTTTTTTTGTGTACAAATTCTGACTGAAGCAAGCTGGAGCCTGAACTGGTACAAACAATTATCATCATATATCCTTATTCTTCATATTACACGTAGTAAATTTGTTTCGTTTCCCACAGGAACAAACAACCCGACTAACAACATTTTTCTCTTAAATATGTGGGCCTCAAAAGCATCGATGAGACACCACATGATGAGAGTACAGAGAGAGAAACACAGAGCAGTCAGACATCAAGCAGTTGAAACCCGTCGGCACAAAGTTTGCCGGTGAACCCCTTCTCTTGTGGACCCACCCGGCGCGACCACTTGACAAATTCGACCGTGCTGTCTGTTGGTTCTATTTGTGTCTGTTTATCTTCTCTCCGCGTGTGTTTGTTTATACTATTTGCTGACATACTTTTACAATTAGTAAATATTGATGCCGAACCGTACGCTCCCCCCATCTTCCATCACCTCCACCGGGTCGCCTCACGAGAACCCTTTTCCAAATGATAAAATTATTGGTTGTATACCTTCGACCGTATCGTTATGTTTTCTGTCGGCTCTTGTGCTTCTCGGGAGGGCTTCGGCTTTGCAGCTTTATCGGAACCGGTGTCAATCTCGGAATCAATGATTGCGCTGTGTGTGTTCTCCCACACATTAAATCCTGCATTGAGTTCAACCCGATTGCAGTTGGGAATATGTATGCTCATGTTTTTGGTAACCAAATCATTAATCACTGCACGGGAAAGTTGGCAAATGCTATTCAGGATAATGATGATCATCCCAAAAAACAAATGAGGACAATGCTGTACAGCACCACTTTCATTGTTTACATCTGTTCATCTGTTCGCTATTTGAAGTAGGGGGAAACATTGATGGTCAAGCCGTTTTCCGTAGCTATGAACAAACAGAATATAGAGTACTGCTTTTGGTAAGAATGTGCTGCGTACAATATTAATTTATTTGAATTCGATTAGATTATTTGATTAGGGTTGGAGCAGTATTGGCTAGTAGCTACTATGAATATCACGAATTCATAACCCATAATCCGATTATCCGCGACCGAATGATCCGTTGTCCGGATTATTAGCGAGCGTGGATTCACCAAAAATATTAAAATTTCCTTTCTTAAAAAACCTAATTTTAAGGACGTATTCTAGTCTAGAAATTAAAAAAAAACATTTCTTCCTTCATATATCTGTAGTTTAGGCATTCAAGAATATATCCTGGAGGCGATCTGGCGTAGTGGTAACATCCATGCCTCTCACGCTAAAGGTAAACAATGAACTTCAAACGCGTTTTTCTCAAAACTAGTTTTTTTCAAACTGGCGTACACGATATCTCAAGTTCTACTGAGCCGATTTATTATTTTTCTTAAATTTTACAATTCTTAAAAAAACGGGAAACGCAAAAAAAAGCGTTTCAAACCACAGTTTGTTCTTTAAACGGCCGCCATTTTGTCAAAAAAGATGTTTTTGACTTGTCCGAGGTTCATGCGATAGCGGCATCTTTACTGATTCAGAATCTGTTCGTTTTTTTTGTTTCAGATAACCACAAGGGCTGGAATCGTGTACGCCATGGCACAACTTTTTTTTGAACCCTCTCACTTCATCAGCTCTAACTATTCTAGTTAATTTTTGTTTTATTGTTTAAACATAGATGCACAAAGATCTCCTTCTGCAACCCAAATTTTGTGAGCTGCTGGATTTCTGCCCCACAGAGTTCATCATGGATTTGGAAGTAGATGCCAATCGAATATTCTAGCAATGTTTCGTTGTTAGGATATGCTTTTTCTAATCAGATCTATTTGTAATGTTTCATTGTTGATTTCAAACTTCTGTTTCAACAAAATGGCTAAATCTAAATACGGGTTCGAGTCACCGACACTTATGAATTAAATATACACCGTTGGCCTCATAATACTAAGATTTTTTTTTGTGTAAAAGGGGTGCTTCTGGTGCAGTTCATCGGTATAATGACACTTTCGTTTAGACATTTGAAAAAAAAACAACTTGAAATATCAAGGAAAAATATCACCGTGTCTAGTGAAACAAAATCTCTAAATGAAAATAGTTGAAAGATCTCGTGGAAAATCCAACTGCTACTTTTTATATGCTCACAAAACTTTGGTCTTCAATGAAAAAGATTTTACTCAAAAACATAATACACTGAACATAATTCTGATTCAACAACAAAATTGAAATTCTTATAAAAATCAGGACAAAGGCTAGATTGTGACGACTCCAGATCAGATAGATCCCAAAATCAGGACATGTCCTGCTAAATCAGTACAGATGGTCACCATAATTATGTATCATTAAAAGGCATCATGTTCAATTTGTTTTGCTTTTGCTGTTTAGCAGCCCAGTTAGCGAGTAGAATTCGATAAAAGCGAATGATCGAACGTTGAAAATTGCGCGACGGGTTTGTTGCACATCGTAATTCCAGAGGTCTTCCGAACTTTGCCGGTCACCCGTCCGGTCACGCCTTGCCACCATATCTCGCGGATAATCGGGGTTCTACTGTATGTTCATGAAATTAGTATCTAAATGACCGTACCCCAAATAATAATATCTGCAGGGTGAAATATCTTGAAGACTATCACTCGTATCAAGATAAGCTGTGTACCCTAAACTGAGCAAAAAAAAAGTTGTTGGAGTTTGCAGGGTTGCCAATAATATTTTTCATTGGAAGATTGCTCTTGAAAAAAAACTGGATCCTGTAAAATCGTCCTATTTTAAAAGATCGGCTATGATTAATCTAAAATGATTTTTTTACTTTTTGCTTAAGATATAGAATTTCCTTTGAAGCTTCGTGCAGTATTTATATGTAGTTCATAAAATGGCGAAATAAACTATTAATCAATTAAATCATTCGAGCAGATCAAGCTGACATTTCGCACCACTCGAACATTGCTGTGAAACAATATTTGAGGATTTTTTCTTCTAGAACCTCTAGAAAATACGGTTTTATTTGGGCAAAACTTGAAAAATCACGTATTGCTTCATGTGCGCTGATAGAAAAACATCGCCAAACTGCTCGATAATGTGAATCATTGAGGTACATAGGGACACATTTTCTGGTTGAACCTAACCTAAAAGGTATGGATTAGCATGAGATATGAGGTAAAAAACCAAAAAAATACATTATACATTTAATCACAATACTATTCCAATATTCAAAAAAGCACATTCAATGCTAAAACAACACAGCTGAAGTATTACTTTTGTATTAAAATTGTCAAATTTTGGTATTGAGAAGTTATTTCTCTCATTTTTCTTATTATTACTAATCTTTATTTTACTTCTTATATCAGGCTTGTTCAAAGCAAATTTTGGTATCAAGATAAAAATAAGGTATCCTTAATTATTTCCTCTTGCTCGAGAAAGTATTTTTGATAAAATATGCATTAGCTCTTTAGGAGTGTTTAGATTATACGTAAAATTAATGCTATTCAGAACTAAAAAATCTTCGAGTGGAAGAAATGGAAGAAATGGTACATCAATTGGTATGAACTTCAGAATGGTTTGGAGGACCTGGAATATCTAATATTTTTTTTTATAAATTCATAGACACTGTAGCAAGTTTCTGCTTGGGTAGGCTGTTAAATGAGATAAAAATTATGCGATACCCTGTTTTTGAAGAAGTTTAATATGTTTCCAGAATTCGGGAGAGCTCTTCGTTCTGGAATTTACCGACTGACGAGTTGAACGAAATGGGAAGAACAAAATTACAGCCGTGCTTGTCGCAAAAGTCAATTAGGTAGATGAAACATGGCTGAAAACAGTAGGGGTACTGGGGCAAATTGGTCATGGGGGGCAAAGTGGTCACCTGCTTGTTTGGTAGTATAACTATTGACTATAGATGCCGTATTGATAGTCACCTCATGTTTGAAGAATTTAATGACTTTAGAGTCACCCTGTACTTCAGTAGAGCTGTCGCATGTCAATATACAAACAAAAACAGAAATTGCTCTCTCGATAGCAATTCGGCCATAGTTCCGTGCGCATGGTATCAAAGGAATTTCTCGTGAAATTTCATTTATTCAATCTGATATATTAGACAAATCATCAGTTTGGACGACTGTTCACATATTCTAGGAGAGGTGAACAGATATTTTGTTTGATTTCAGAGATTAATTAGTATAGTAATTACTTTGATGTTTAAGGGCAAAGTGGTTATAGGTGAATAACCACTTACAATGTTCTGTTTACTAAAGCTGATATACCGCATCATGTTCTGCTCTTGTAGAAGATCCTTTTGTGGCTTTGACCCTGGATAAACATGCCACTCCAACTAAACTAAGCCTCATTATGCGGAACGTTATGTGTTTCTTACAACGTTTTTGTATGCAAGAGAAAATTTAAATTTAGACTATAGGTGAATAGGCCAAGCTTGTTTTATACATGTACCTACTATATCAAATATGATTTGAACAAATTTAGACGAAAAAACGCACAAATCTATGCCATTTAGCTTGATATGTGCGGGTGACCACTTTACCTCCAAGCAAAAAATAAGTTCGATTTTTCACGTTTTTTTTTAATGATGAAAAGTGTACTATTTAGGATTTTTATAGTAAAAGCGGTTTGCTATCTTTAAGAACAATGAGTTGAACTATAATATTCTTCGAGAAACGGGAATTGAATTGGTGTGTAGACGCTGGAAATGGACTTATTTTTTAGGGTGACCATTATGCCCGCACTTTCCCTATATTTTCACCACCGGCACACTGCGCGCTAACTAATTGAATTCAGAAGTGTAAGCGGGAGAAAGATAACACTGAGTTGAGTGTCTAAGAAAAAGAAAGATCGATCTAAAGCAGGATATTCTCAAACTACTTTTCCGGAATGAAGTGGTACCTCAGACCCCTATAAAAGTTCTTCAATCATTCGAAATACGAAACAATTGAAAAACTTTGCTGTTGATTAACCCTTTAGAATGCCGAGGAAACTAGGCTAGGAATTGACTCAAACTTCAGATAACATAAACCTTGGATAAAAATAAACTATTGAAACAGTTGAATAAATGGTGGCAATATAGTTGCCACTGCCCTTTAAACTCAAAAACACTGTTTGTCGCTGCTCACAGCTTACTTTATTGCGCATTTGGTTATGCAAAAACTCAAACAATATTTCCAGTGTAGCGAAAAAAAAAATTATACATACTTTTTCATCATTTTTATAATTTTAATTTTTCATCAAATACACCAGTTATTCTTTTGAAAAACTTAAATAGAATCATTATAGTGAAAAACTCATCAATTTGTTGCATTTTCAACGAATTTAAACAGAATTTGCTGCCGGTGCTCTAAAATTTCTGTTTTCACATAGTAATGACTCGCAAATTAATATCGTCTTTGGTTAAGCAAAACATTGAAATAATATTGTTATTTGTGGCAATATAGTGCCAATATAGTGGCAATATAGATAAAGGGTTAAGTGATTCAACACTATTTTCGAAATTCAAAAAAATGAATAGACATAAAACTCGATCAATATCAAGTGTAATTAACAACTATTAATAAAAATTACTCACAAATACAAATCGCCTGCAAATGATGTGATGTGATGGATTTTCTACCAAACTATCTAAATCCGATTCAATATTGGTGAACCCCTAAGTCTGGTCGTTCATTGATTTTCGCAGTTTTTTTTTTGTTTTGCCAAAATGTTTGTAACCACACTGAAGCCTTTTTCGACAAGGTATGAAGATGGAAAATCGTATATATATTTTATATTTTTCAACAATATCCCACAATACTGTATTTCAATGTTGCGTTGCAACAGCTTAAGCTCCTCATCTATGCAGAAGGTAATGAACTCTTCTTGCATCGTCGACATTGCCTTCTTCCATGGTTGCGATATTATAGGGATTACTATTTATAGAGGAATTTGGAAATTTAGAATAGTCTCAATCCTCTTAGTAAAATCCTTGTGTAATACGTCGCGAAAAAAGAAAACAAAGGAAATTGAACATTTATAACTTTTTGGTCACAAGTATCCTGGAGTTATATAAAAAAAGAAAAATATTAAAACATGTTTTGGTATCTTTTCTGTTACTTTTTCATAAACAGCAGAAAAGTATGGTTACGCTACGCGCGTGGCTAACTAAGCATTATGTGAATTCTTTTTCAATCACTTTACTTTAGTTCACTATGTTTAGCTATGTAATCACTTTGTAATCTATTGAATTAAATTAATATATGAGTGTGTTATCATTCAGGCTCCAATGAAGCTTCACAAAGCGTTCTCACAATATGCGCAAAGAAAACTGTCCAGTACTGTGCTTGCTTTCGCATGGATTTTGACTTAGAATTACGCCTTTCATTTCTGTACCGGTGTGTAAGTTAAAAGCTTCACAAACAAGATGTTACGTCGGTTTTGAGCGTCAATAACCCTTTGCCGGCTGAACGAAGTGATATGATAATCACATCATTCGCAGCGCCCAGAAGACGAAGATCGACCATAAAACAGTTTTAAACCGTTTGCGCCGAGCTGGATTCACAAAGATGTTCAGTGTTTGGGTGCCACACCAATCAACACCAAAAATACGATGGATCGAATTTCCATCTGCTGGAATGAAATCGACCCATTTCGGATAGTGACTGGTGATGAAAAATTAGTCAGACACGACATTATTGTGCGAAAATGATCGTGGTCAAAGCAGCTCAAACGGTAGCCAATCCATTTTTTGGAGTTACTTCCGTATGGCCAAATACTAAATTAAATCTCTACTATCAACAACTGGTTTGGCCTGGATTTGCCAGAAACTGCCAAAATTGCCCAACAGAAGAAGTGTTGTGTTCCATCATAACAACGCGAGGCCACACATGTCTATATTTTTCCATTTTTTTGTGTGAGCGTTCAATCTGAAAACCCCTGTACAACTTAGACAGTATTATGAAAGTTTCAAATGAGAACTTGTGTTAATTAATAGGGGTCGACTTTTAGACCTCGACCCAAGGGGTCGATATCGACCACTTTGAGAAACCCTGATCTAAATTGAATACACCTTGGATCAATCGAACGATAAATGTCAAAAAAATAAATTGGTCAAATTATAGGAAGGTGGAGGGAGGGATAATATTTATCATCGTAAACTTATTTTACATAAAATGGGTAAAACTGAATCACACATATGAAAACTGGATAAAACGGGATAAAATTATAACAAACTGGAAGATTTTAGGGTTCGACTGGATAACTGGATCGATGAGAAAAAACTGGAAGTATCCAGTTTAAACTGGAACATTGGCAACGCTGTGGGTGGGTAATGCCTGGGACATTACTGGTGAGACGTAGGACTATACCGATGGCTTTAGGTAACTTATGGAATATCCGAGTAGTTTTTCTGTACCTATTACCAAAATAACATCCTCAACGCTGCTAAAAACATTATTCCCAAACAAATGATCCACAAATTATACTATTCAGCATCTTTCGCAGAACGGCAACAAAAAATCCGAAATATATTGTGTTGGTTGTAACTTGGTTGGTTGGTTGTAAACGTCCTGGAACGGATTTTCACCTTCTATTGTCAATCACAGAACCCAGCTCTCCCTGACGGAACATTCTTTCTTTCCATCCGGTTTGCAATGTACTCTGACACCACCTCTAACCACTGTTCCGGCACGAGTTCGTAGAAATCTAATGATCGATCGTAAAGTCTTCAACCACCAATATCAAAATTAACACCCGCTCTCCCTAAGCCAACAAAAATCAGTTTACATATAATATTATTCGAATATCACTTCAGAATGAATCGTATTGTAATAACTTATAATAACTCTTTTGTGAAAGGTTTGGTGGCCCTGAAAAGCGTAAAAGGATTCTCATTTGTTCTCACGATGTCGACATTTTTGTCCTCATTTTCCCATTTTGCCTCATTTTGTGTGCTAGATCGATTACACGAAAGCGGACTACGGTTGTCCATTGGATGGTTCGAAACTCGTTGGTCATTGCTGATATTATTCGTGGCCTTGAAGCCCCCGCAGACTGCAGACTTTTCATCGTCCAGTAGTTTGATCAGTACGGAGAGGTATGCATTCGCGCACAATATATCGATTCAGTTGGGTCGGTGTTTGCACTAGCACAAACTGTCCGAAGTTATCGGCCGATGAAAAGTCTCCAGCCGGCTCGCAATGTATTGTGCTTCGATGCTACTTCTAATTCGGGAACAATGTGAAAAATGAATTATTGATCGAAAAATCCCCAACCACCAATAAGCTTTTAAACACTCCAAAACAAGCAATGCAATATTTCGCTTGAATTCAAATTATATTCCGCTGCTTCTGGTTGCTTCTTTTGGTCGTTACCATTCAAGGGGCACAAATTGGAAAAAATGTTGCTGTTCGAATCTTCGAACAGCTGGTCGTTATACGGATTAAGGTGGCTTTTAATATCGAAAATCAAAAACAAAATATAGCATTATATGTGCGAATTTATTCCATAAAAGTCTAAGAAATATTCTTACCCTGAAAGATTTTTGACTGATCGAGAAGTCTACCTGAAAACCCGGTCACCGAACCCTACCCAAGAGATTCGGTCATAGAATATATTCTCTCAACAAATTTAAGACAGTCGAGCTCGAGCTTGCGCTTGGGCCGACTGTACAGTTCGTAGTTGCTCTCCGTGATTGACCTGAATCCGCGAAATTGCACAAAGAACAAGCTGAATGATGTTTGGGAGTAGCAAATCATTCTCAATGTGCAAGTTTCGGTGAATCGAGCTTAAAAATAGTCAATAACGACACTGGTCACGTCCTTACAGTCACCAGGGGAAGGGAAGGAATGTTAGTATGATATTCGTCGCCCGAAAGCGAGAAGGGTTGCCTTTATAGCGTGGTTCCCTAGCGATTATCAAGGAAGGAATAGTTGTTAGTGGGGGAGGTAAGAATCAGAATTATCTGTGGTGAGTGATGTTATTAGGAGTTTATACATTTGTTTATTTCCATAATAACCATGGATAACAGCTATTATAACCATCCTCCGTAGGGGCTTTGGACTCTCTGCTCTGGTTCTCAATAGTTTCAGGTTATTTTTCGGATATGCTCCTATTGAAATCCATCATTCGCAGGTGAAGCTCGCTAAAAATTTCAAGATAGTCTAAAAACAAAATACAACGCGAGACCCTTTTCTGTTTCGAACATGACATTACTTAGAAAAATTCATCATGATATTCTCATGAGTTCTTTGGGTTTTTGAAATTGTTTTATGAATGTTGTTTCACTGAAACTAGTTCAACGCGTAAAGTAAACGTCGCCTTGAATTTTCGATAAATATGGATTGTAGGCTGTTACCCTATAAGAATTACCTAGGTTTGTGAACAGTGGTGTCATCTATGTGTCATGGTAGGTGTTTTAGCAAGTAGAGATACGCTTGCGAAAATAATTCTAATGGGCTTTTGCTTGATTGGAGGCTTCTAGAAGAAGTCCCTTTGATCGACAAGTACGAAGAGCCACGAGTACTTGACAATGATCTGGGATTTTTATTGATCAAAGTTTTATGGTATTAAACTATTGGTCATTGAAATGATCACATAGTCTAGGAAATTGTTTATTCGATAGTTGCATACATCGCCGATATCACGATCACATGATCTGTACTGTTGCTTGGGTGGTTCTACTGATTATGCTGAACGGAAGAATGTTCATATATACAGTGGATCCGGCTGAGGCAAACTTCCATTCTTCGTTAGGAAATCGACTGAACAACTACGTTGCTGGGCGAGCTGGACGGTGAGGGATCGAATGCCTTTCTGAAGGCAATGGGGTGGAGGAGTAATATGATGGATAAAGTAAAGTTTTCCAAGGGCCTTTTTGGAGGCTAGAGACGAATGACCTGAAGAAGTTTAAAGTCTTAAGCAATGAAGGAAGGCAAACTTTCAGTATCGCTCTAGATACGAAACAATGAACATCGCTTGTTCTTCCTTGTTTTGCGTCATCACATGTTCCGGATTGAGCTGTGGACGCGACCAAATTACTCACTCGCTGTCTCTAGCATTGCAATCATTATATCAAACTGACGCCATTGCATTAAGGTTCTGAACTACACAATTGTGTGGGGAATCATCAAACTAGGCTATCGTCAGCTCACCAAGAAAACAAATTTCCTGGAATTTCGTCAGTGATTTGGTTTCGCATGACGGTAGGAAAACTCTCTCCACAAAGGATGCTAGCTAAGCTAATGTAGACTGGCAATATTAACAGAAAGGGCTTCTGTTGAGCAGAGCGCAGAACGGAGATAAGTGTGTGTATATTTAGTTGCTTCAAACCATCGATATATGGATATTTGTGTGCGTACGTGCGTGCTTCATAACCCGTACGTAAAAATAGTGCATCTTCTCTACGCTGAAACCCTATTTGTATCTGCTTCCGTGTGCGTTGGCCCTGTAACGATGCAACAATCGCCTAGTTTTTATGCTATGATTGACGATTATTTTGTGTTGCAAATTATGCAGTAGTAATAATAAATATAAACAAGGAGGGAAGATAGCGGAAGGGGAAATATTTATGCTAGGATATTAGTAATGAATCTCTGAGGAGGCAAATATTCAGCCTTTTTCCAAGCAGTTAACATTGTTTATTTTCTGTCATCAATGCATTGAACTGACGCTATGGTGAAGCTGGTGTTAAGGTTGTGCACCAAAAATTATTTGGGGAATAACAAGTTATTCAATAAGTTATATTAATTTATTAATTAATTTGGGCTCGCGTGCCAGTCGCAAGACTGCTTTCAACTAGGATTACATTTACGCTAATCTTGATCATAATGAAGCAGTGCTACTCTTTTCAAGGTTGTTGAGATTAAAAGATAGAGTTTATTTCGTTTATTTAGTCACCAAGAAAGTAAATGTCGTTCTGGAGTTTTGTATGTGAATTGGTTTCGCTTGCCAGTAGCAAAACTTTCTCCACTAAGGATGACAGCTGCGCTTATCTCGAGCAAAGTATTGTTCTGCGAGCACAAGAATGAATCATCAAATGATTCTACAATAAAAAAAACAATTCAGAGCGATCAAACTGGTAGAATGGTTATTTCAAAATTTTCGTAGCATTATAAAATAACATCCGCATTTATAAACAAGCGACTTGAATTGAACCACAGCGTAGTTCTACGTCAACAATGCGGTCGTGTCTTGAACACAACCTCCTATAATTTTTGAAGACAGTACATTTCTCATTTCTCACTTTCTCTTCATCAAAATGAATTACTTCACGCTTATTTTGAGGCGAATTTAAAATCCCTAATCAAAATATTAATTTATGATTATTTTTCCAAGTAGATAATTTATTCCTATACAATAAAACAACATAAAGCCATGATTTGCATCGGCCGGGAATCGAACCCGGGCCGCCCGCGTGGCAGGCGAGCATTCTACCACTGAACCACCGATGCTTGATACGTTGACTGTAGCCATATAGTAATCCCAGATGATATAAGAGGCTTGATAAAAAAAAAGAAAATTTTTAAATTTTACAGTGTTTGTACGAGCTTCTACTACATGTTACTATTAAAAATAATGTTCATAGTTACTATAGTTCAATGTTCTTTTTATGGTCAGCGATTCTTTTATTTAAGAAGAAGATTGATCGAAGACTTTGCATAATTTGTTTTCTCCAAATGAGATGAGATATAGCGTTGCCTCCGCAACATGTTGTATTAAGGAAGATATGCTACTATGGGGGAGTGTTTACGAGTGGTGCAACATGCTAATTCTAAATAATGTCTATGGGGAAACGTTAAGGTAATATCTGACAACGGATTCTTATTCTTCCTTTGGTCTTTTCGTCGACTAAGTGTGAGTAAAAGCGAAGCCGAACGACGTGGGATGTCAATGTCGCTAGAAGTTTATTCTATGTGGAATATATTTTCCCCCAAAGTTACATGTATATTCACGGAATTGTAAAATTTGATTGCCATAGTCTGCAAAAATTCAACTTGTTTTCCATCAGATTTTTTTCAGTTATTCTTTGCTATCAAATTTAGCTACATCGATTGATTTCTTTTATATTCCATTGTATCCAAATAAATAATTTCCACCATTGTCCACTTTGAGCACTGGTGTTAAATGACGGACAACTACAACAAAAATACACAAACTAAATTCAGGTTTGTTCTGTACACATATCCTTATAAACGAAGTAATAATTTTAAAAGTGACAGAACGCTCAATCAAATTAAATGGTGTTAGTTTTTACAACCTGCTTATTCATTTTCGGATGATGGATCTGGCACTGCGACTCACACAACATTGAATGCTCAGAACTCAGAAATGGAAGAAATGTAAGACAAACTGGTTCCTTGTACTGCATAGAGCAATTTTAAATTAGGGCCTAATTTTGGAATTCTTTTGTGCGCGCCATTCGGCGTTGTAAAATAAAACCAAGAAACCCGAATCAGTGGCCCTCCTGTAGCCATACCTCAGAGGACAAACAAAGATTCCAATTAGCTGCCTCCAATACTCACAAGGTCAGCCCCGAGACCCTTGTCAAGCCAAACAAGGATTAGGTTCTGTCGACGAAATTGAATTTTCTGTTTCGCTGTGACTCACGGGATGACGTTTGAATCCAGCCGTGGAAGGATTGTACGATACGTGAATTCATTACGAATTCTGATACTTTGATGGAGGAAGGAAAGATTTCGTCTATTTCTGACGTAGGGATAGCGACTCCCCGCCCCTCCGACGGTACTGTTTACCATAATCAGCCGAGCCAAGACGGAAATTTATTAAAAACTTTTTTCATTAGGCGTATGCATAATTTTGCGAGATTACGACTCTTATTTTTCTTGGTAGCATCTTTTCTCGCAAGCGACAGCCATCGATCGCATAAAATTATTTCAGCAGGCATCATACGGCCGGGCAATAACCGAATTTGATGATGAAAAGTTGATACGTTTTCCAGCGACTTTTCATTAATAATAAAATTGATTCACTCATTTGGGTGAAGTGATTCCACAGAACGTTCCGTTCTGTAGAAGGGCGATTGAATAAAGAAGTTTCTTACCACTAGGAAACTGATTAAAACTGCTCTAATTAAGTCGAATTTACTCTCCTTCGCGATCAGATATCATCATTCTTCCTTCGATTTTCATCCGCAACTGCATCATTTTCATTTTCTTCTGTTGAAGTGTGAGGAAGGAAGAAACACGGATAGTCTCTATGGGAAGACAGGAAGAGCGACAGGGTGAAGCTTTGTTAAACACTTATGACAATTTCTGCACTGAGTTGGATGCTGGAAAGTGTATGCCATAAAATCAAGCTGATACTTATTTGGTTTATGAGTGCGCGCGGATGGTATCAACAAGTGAAGGTAACCAGAATAGCAACCACGTGGTATTGTATAATTCACATCTGTACATGAGAAAAAGAATTGGAATGCAAAAGATTTGGTTCACTTGTCGTTTTATTAATTCTATCATCTGGAAATTTATTTCTTTGTTATGAAAATAAAGATATTTTAATGAATTAATCAATCTTAGAGAATACTGCACACATAAAACGTATTCTTCGATAGTATAGTGGTGAGTATCCCGCCTGTCACGCGGGAGACCGGGGCTCGATTCGCCGTCGGGGAGAATATTTTTATATTTGTTATCATAAAAAAACCAGAGAAAAACCGAAAAAGCTTCTCAGCGTGTGTTCACACAAAAATTCGAACCACTATGACATACAGTTTCTATTTCTTTGTATTATTTGTACGGAATAACCGCGACTCGACCTTGGTCACTTTCAGACGACGTAAGTTACCACTTGTTTCGTCAATTGCTTGATCGATGAAAGTAAAATTGTACGTAATAGAATGTTAAAGTATTAGGACCATAAACTCTATTGACATATACGACCTACTGGTTTGCATGGCTCCATCGGAGTAAAGCTATGAAAAATTGAATATTTTGCTCTGCTGGTGCCCATCTTTGACACGCGACCAAACAAAAGTGATTCAAGCAATAACGAAACTGTTTGGGCACTGGATTTAGTATGAAATCATATTTTTCTAATGCCACCGAGTGTAATACAACGCTAGATATCGATCATTATAACTTTATATGTATTTCGAAGCTCAATATTTTGCCCCAGGGCAGCGTCTAGGGAGACAAATGTCCGAAATAAGTCTAGAGACAACTCCCCCCCCCTTTAAAAAAATAAAAGAAGAACACTTTCACAGAGAGCCCTCAGAAATGTAGCCATAAGAGGATGTTTCGATATTTGAAAAAAACGTTAAAGCTAGTTAAAGTTACAGCTAAAAGTATGAAGTCACCATCGATACTGGTGGTATTGATATCTCAGGATGTATTCGACCGATTTGGCTGAAATTTTTTATCAACATTTTAAAATCAATTATCTAAAGCGTTACATAGCCGTTTTTTTCATATCTTATTTTTTCGATTTTTTATGAGCTTCTAAACAGCGATTTTTCATGAAAATTAACTCATTTTCAACAAAATTTGAGCAAACTTTCGAATTTTTCGTGCTTTCAAAAATCTCTATGTAACGCTTTAGATATTTAGATTTAGATTTAGAAATTACCAAATATATCATATAATAAAAGATATTATTTTTGGACATTAAAATTTTATAAAGTGTGATTTATAGTTATATTAACAAGAAGCTACGCCAGTAACACCGGCTGAGTGTATCCTATGGCTTACCTACCCTACTAAAACATCCCTAAACTCCCGAGACATTTATGAGAGGTCGTAGAGTTCCATGCATCTCTCTTAAGTAAATGTCGAACTAACACTCCTTCCCATTCCTTAGCAGTTGCAAGGACGTGGCCAGGACAATTCTTAACTGTTGGAGAAAACATGCCTTCATCTAAGAGATATTACCAATCATCAGCAACGGATGGAGGCTAGTTTTTTACATAACAGTTCTGAATTCGTACCACCTACGATATTGTGCAACTTGCTCAATGCTAATGCTAATGCTAAATTAAAATTTGATAAAGGGTGATTTGGACCGTCTGTGGGGTGATTTGGTCCAGTGTGTGTTTCATCGAAAAAAACATACTTATGTTTATGTAAAGTATTTTAGGATAATGTTACAATCAGTAACAGTGTTATGGGATCGATACAAGGTGTCTCGGCCAGATTCCAGACCAGAAAAAATGGATTGAGACCATCTCGAATTCTGTATGGATCTTTTCACTGTTGTTCGAGCATTTTCATACACTTTCGATGCTTGGTCCAATAAAATCCGTTCTCGATGGCCCGCGTTGCTCTTTCAAGCTCTTCCTTCTTCCAACGTTGTCTGACCATCCTTTTTTGTAATTCAGCGGCATCTGGAATCAATTAGACCAAAGAAAAGCCTCAAATCTGTAGGTCCAATTCACCCCACACAACATGTAAATTTTATTCGTTTGTGGTTATCAAAATTACTGTTTCGCTGCATCAAATTGTTCCTCTTCTGTAGGCGAACATAATTTTACTACACAATACACGAAGAGTTTAATCAGCGGGAAAAACCTTGAAACCACGATCGGAAAACTCACATTTTTTTGGCAATCAATGTGCTTGCTGTGTTCATGCTACCGTTTGCTTCCACCTGTCGATTTTTACCAAAGTTTTTTTACGTTAGTTACATACGGTTCAATAATATAAGGAGATAACATCATAAAAATCCAAGTTGAGTCGTTCTTTTTGAGATAAAGTGGTGGTCCAAATCACCCTGTATGTCCAACTCACCCCGTGTTTCCCCTTCATACAAAACATGGGCTAATGTGCATAATCCAAGAAAGGGGGCTATGTCCAAGGCACGCCCGCGTTGGAGACGTAGGATTCTATTATTTCAGAATGTAACGAGATTTTATAAATAACTCTTTAGTACAAAGTTTTGATGACCCTAAAAAGGATCAATGATTTGCGTGATTTCGTAGAAGCAGTTAAAGATGGTTGATTGATGATTCATTGTTTCGCTCGTAACAACAACGGATAAGCTGGGCATTTGTCGCAATGGACATTTTGGCTATTCATCATGATCGCTATCGCGGGAATCTTTTTCTCACTTGACAGGTTCACTGGCGGTTTTGTCTAACCATAACCAAAAGCCCTTTTAAAGATTCGTAAAACAATACTACTGTGGTGGACACGATCATTTTATCGTGCTTGTGACCTAGCACTAGCGCAGTACACACACCAATTCTCCACCCGATGATGACGGCTTACTCGGCCAGCCGGAGCGATTGCACATATTAAAAATGAAATTTGTAAATAAAGTTTAGTAGATAGTTGACCATCAACCGCGACGGTATCAATATCTCTTCGATCTATCCGATACTTGGGGGATTATCCGAAGTTCAACCCTGAATCTCCCACACTACTGTCCTTGAGATGACCCCATATCGTTAACATTATTCCTTAACGATATTCCATTATAGGTAATATCGTTAACATTATTCCTTAAAAACGTGACTCGTTTTCTGACTTTTCTGAGACGTAGTCCTACGTCAAAAACCTTGCCAACTTTACATTTTATACCTCTATAAATCGCTCATTATATCAGAAGATAGATGAAATCTGTCCATCATTATTAACACGATGAGCCCCGATCTAGCTGGGAACCGACGCTGAACTTTCCGTCTGGCCTAAATCGGTCTGTGGACCGAAAGTGAACTTCCCCGAAACTCGTTCCCTAACTTTGTTACTGTCGTTCCTGATTGCTACCCTTTGCAAATGAAAAGTCCACTATCGATCCGCAGGTTCCTGGAGATAGTTTGTGAGTGAATGTGTGTCGACTACGAAAAAGATCACCGCAATAGCGTTCGCGATCAATACTCACTGCAATGTAAATTGTGCCAATGTTGATGCCAATGCAATGAAATTTTTCGATGCATTCTAGACTAATATCCGAAGTGATGAACAAACGCATTGAATAAAAAATTGTAGTTCTACATAATAAATGTGGTCGTGTTTAGGACATATCTTTCAATTTTTTTCATATGCATAATTTTGACAGCAGCCACTTGTACTGTGTGTAACCTGTAAATTGTGCAGAAATTTTACAAAAATCATGGTTCAGTTCGAGAAACTCATTATGCTCCTCATAGGACAATTTTGTTGAAAGTTGTTACTTGATAAACAATCAATTTATTTCAACTGGAATAATTCATTATTCATTAAATCATTCATCTTTCCACATAATTTATTTTTGACGTAGGACTACGTTTTTCATTTCTATACCGGGGTGTAAAATCAAAGTTTCGAAAACTAAAGCGTTACGCCGGAGACCGAGATTTTGAACATTAATAGCTACTAAACAACTGAACGAAATAGTATGATAAACACTTCATTCGAAAGATAAAATGCCTACGCGTTATATACTTGTTACTTTTTGATCCAAAAACTTGTTTCAATAGTCTTAAAATTGCTTTCAAAACAGGCTATTGAAATCACCAATTGGTATATAAGTGAGCGCCGCTCGGAAATCCACTTAGTTATAATTGAACTGTGATTGGAGCATGTTGTCGCTGTTGTGGTGAAGTTCTTCGTTTATCATGAAAGCGCGGTTGAACGGTGTCACCAAGAGCCTGTTTGTGCATCTTAGGCCACAAGGGAATCCATCAGGAGGAGAGTGATGCCACAAACGGTTCCCCGGGAATAGATCGGAGTAGCCGCCACACACACATACACGCGCGGAACTCTTCGTTTGGATGCCATTCAGCATCGAGAAAATTCCGGAAAGATTCAATCGTTGCTGAAAAATAATCTGCCAGTTCCCCTGGGAACTGAAAAATACATTCATGCAAAAGAGTTCATTTTAATGTTTTCTATCCATGTAACACTGCGACCAAATATTTTTCAATCAAGTGCTATTAACAGATGGTTATCGAGTTAGCATTAACCACTGGTGGGCTTCGAGTATCGAGGAAAATCTGGAAAGAACTAATCGTTGCTGAAAAATACTCTGCCAGTTCCCCTGGGAATTGAAAAATACATTGATGCGAAAGAGTTTATTCTAATGTTTTCTATCAATATAACACTGCAACCAAATACATTTGGTTTTGTTCAGCTTGTTTCGAGTTGTGAGGGAGCGTAAAAAAGCCAATACAACAGGAGGAGAAGAGAAGGCGACCAAGAGAGTATCAGCATCGAAAAACGGTTCCGCTTGAGGCATCGGAGCAGCCGCCACACACACACTTACACGCGCGGAATTCTTTCCATTTGGTTGCTGTTCAGCATCGAGAAGATTCCGGAAAGATGTAATCGTTACTGAAAAATAATCTGCCAGTTCCCCTTGAATTTGCGAAAGAGTTTATTTTAATGTTTTCTATCCATATAATACTGCGATTGAATACATTTGGTTTTGTGATTTTCGGTAATTTATTAGAGTTGAAATAAATCTTAAGAAGGAATTCCCGCTCTATGCGCACTGGGAAACTATGTTTACTCAACAGTTTCTCAAACGAGAAATAGGTGTTGTGAGAAAGGATGCGCGAACGCGAAAATTATGTAGACTGGTTTGATGCAACTAATAGTTTGTCTATTGGAAACGGAATACAAATCATATCACAATACAAGCAATGTATTATGTATTATACAACTTTTGTGTGATTGCTTCTTTTGCTGAATATTGTGCCTCCAACGTAACGCTCTCGTTTTCGAAGTCCTCCAAATATTCATTTATTCATTAATTTAGAATTGATTCGGATCCAGCTAAAAACAAACGATCACTAAATAAACGATAGTCCTACGTCACCCTTGCGGTTATACCACAGATATAACCCATTTCCTGTTTTTTCTTGATCGTGACAGAGAAAAGTTATAGACTGAAACGTGAGCATGGGTCAATATAGGAAAATGTACAGAATTTTGAAAATCAAAAAAAGTTGTTCGAATAGAGTTATCGAAAATATTCGATAGAGAAATCTTTTACCTATCTTCCAGCCACAATTTTATTGATTGAAAAAGGGTATGAGAAAAGTTATACAGTAGAAATTTTTTCTTCCTTTTCACTTTTTACTTTCTTACCCAGCCAGAACCTTTCCCCCGTACAACTCGTGAACGTTTTGGTCAATAACTTTTTTCATACCCTTTTCGGACCAATGAAAGTTTGGCTAAAGATAAATAAAAATGTTCTTCATCGAATGAGTACTATCTCGAGAATGTGTTTTCGATCCTTTCAAATATTTTTTTCTCTTTTCTCTAAAATAATTAATTTTTCCCATACAACTTGGGCTATAACTTTTCTCAGACCCTTTTCCGATTAATAAAATTGTGGTTGGAAGATAGGTAAAATATATGTTTATCGAAAAACTTCGATAACAATATTCGAACAACTTTTTTTGATTTTCAAAATTCTGTATATTTTCCTATATTGACCGCTCTCGTTTCAGTCTATAACTTTTCTCTGTCACTATCAAGAAAAAAAACTATGTGGGAAGATGAATGATTCAATTCTCTATCTAATGAGCATGACTTTGAACGTAGTTACTTGATAAGCAATCAATATATTTTAACTGAATTAATTCATTATTCATTAAATCCAGCATGACGTTGAACAGAAACTTGCACGCAATAAAAACTTTTATCCGCTAAATTCGCACATAGAGGCGAATGAACTGCAAAGTTTAAAGCCTCTTAAAAACTTGCAAGCAAAACAAGCAAGATTTCTTCCCGGTCCTTAAAGTTTGGATATGTCAAAATATGTCAAAATGAAAAACTGCCATACTTGAAGTAAAGAGAATTTTCTCATAATTATTGTACTACTCCTTCCGATGTTTTATATTGCACTTATGTCAATGATGCTTTAATGCGGGTGCAATCAAGTGACAAGTCTGCTGGATCCATATCAGTTGAACACGTACGTTTGTCGATTATACTTGATAGTTTCTTAACCAGAAGTTCGTTCACAATGATAATCCCTTTGATATCCTTATCCGTCACGTTTTGAGAAAATACTGCGTGCGACTAGGTACGGAATTTATCATCGATCCGAATTATTGTAGAATTGTTCGTTCACCTTCTCAGGTTACGCTTTGATATCCGCCTTTGCTGCGTTTTAGAAAACATTCTTTCGTTAAATGGTTGAGATTTCGCATTTAGGGAATCACATCACTTACCGCAGTGAATCCAAATTCTTACCTCTCCCCACTAACAACTACCCCTTTCATAATAATCACAAAGGAACCATTCTGGTCGCGAATATCATACTAACATTCCTTCCCCTCCCCTGATGTCTATAAGGATGTGGCCGGCGTCGTTATTGACCATTTGAAGTTCGAATCACCGAAACTTGCACAATGAGAATGGATTACTACTCCCAAGCGTCATTCAGTGTGTTCTTCATGCAATTTCGCTAGTTCAGGTCAATCACGGAGAGCAACTACGAAGTGTAGAGTCTACCCAAGCTCAGCCTCAAATTTGTCCACAATGATAGTCTTTATTTTGAAAAGAATACAGGTATCATGGATCGGTAACTCATTAACTCCGGTAACCGAACAATTGCGACTAATGTCACGAATTGTTTCGTGGAACACAGAAATTTAAAAGTCTGTTTCTTGCAAACTTCGATAACGATTCTAGGCCACCAATATCTCTACTTTATTAATGTTAACTTCAGTTTAGAAGGGTGTGGAGCCAATCTTTCATAACATCTTGACCACTTTTAAATATTTGAGTACATAGGTATTATAGATATTTCATTTGAAATTCAAAATTTTAGACAAATTCTTTGGTCGATATAACACTGCATCGCTCAGGTAGGTATTGCCAGTTAGCTCCAGATGAGTTTCCATAGCAATGGAATGTTTCCATATCCTTTATTCCTTAACATAGTTTTCCATTTGGATCCGCCATTGGTTTTCTGTCCTCTCTTCCCGATAGCATCCGTTCGTATCATCTTCTGGACATTATGGAGCATATTCCCTACTTTGTAGAACAAAGCTTTTTTCTATCTTTTAATTTAATCGATTTAGCGCTTTTTTCCTATGCTGCATTAGTGTGATATGAAAAAATGGTTTTTTTGACGTAGAACTACGTCTTTCAGGAAGGGTGCCAAATCAGAAAACAGGTCACGTTTTTATGAAATAAAGTTAACGTTAATAACTATTTTCACTGTGAAGGAATTCTCATGAGTTGCATACCAATCGAATCGGAAATTTTCTAAGATTTGTTTGATATGCTATACATTATAATTCGCTATTCTCTAAACGGAAAACTGGAAGAACTTCCTTTTTTTCCCATATATTTGTTCTGCCGATTTGTGTGCTGACCCTACCCATATTTCCAATGCTTATAACTCGAACATTTCATAACAGATCGGAAAGATGTTTGCATCAATTGATAGGAAATATTTCTACGCGTCTATCACAATTAATAAAATGTTATTTTTCATGAGATGAACAATTTAATAACTGTAAAATATCAAGCGTTATCTAAACGCCCTAACTGTCAAGTTTTGATTGGCCCGATTTACGGTTTCCCCAACACAGACTTCAAAATCGATGTACCTGGGGAAATCCGCTTTGCAAATATACATGCATGTCGGGAGTATTTTTGTTCCCACCGAGCTATGTTTCCCTAACACGGACTTAAAAATCAATGTGCCTGGGGGAATCCGCTTTTTCAAACATGCATGTCGAGGTTTTTTTCTCCACTGAGCTGTGTTTCCCTAACACGGACTTCTAAATTAATGCGCCTGGGGGATACAAATACATGCAAGTCGGAGGTATTTTTTGGTGTTGAGTACTTTGAGTATATGTTTCACTAAAACGTACTTTTAAACTGAGAAACCTGAGAAAATCGTCATTTCAGATACTAGAGGTGAATGACTTTTCGCGGTTCGAGAACTACGTAAACATGAGATGTGTAATAATTGCAGAGGAAAATGTAAAATACAAGGATCGTTTGACAATTCTTCCGTTCACATATTTTGGTAGTCCTAGGCATAATATCAAACGTAGAAAGACGTTCGTCAAATTTATTCGTGACGAAGAACATAATCTATTACAAAAATTTCGATGCATTCTAAAATAATATTCGAAGTGGTAAACAAGTGGATTGCATAATGTAATTGCGTAGTTCTACGTCGAAAATATGCGGTCGTGTCCTAGTTACAACCCCTTGAAATTTTTTTGCTTCAACTTTTATATTTAAAAATCTACATCAAAACTGTCTTCGTACGACTTTTAGAGCTTATCAATTACAACATTTTGTGATGCAGAACTTGTCAATATCTTAATCCTACTCAAAGTTATTGATGTTTTTTTTACCCAAAAACTCATGATTTCAATTTTAATTTACTCAAACACAAAAAATAACATAGTGTTGAAAATCACACATCATGTAGAGTGAAATATGCTCTATCAAATGTCGTCAATAAACTTTGTTTATGTTTGCCCCAGAAACAATGACAAACAATTGAAGAGAGCTTATTTATGGAGAAGAAATGTCAATAACTTTGAGTGAAGTTGAGATATTGACAAGTTCTGCATCGCAAAATGTTTGAATTAGTAAGCTCTAAAAGTCTTTCGAAGATAGTTTGTATGTGGAATTAGAAATATAAAAGTTAGAGCAAAACAAAACAGTTCTTTTCATGGTGACCCTAACGTAACTTAGAAAAAAGGCGCTATATCGATTATTTCAAGAGATAGAAAAAACAATGATGTTTCAAATAACTGGGACTACAATATTGTCGAACTATGTTTACCTCTATCTATAGAGATAAGAAAGTTATATTTTTTATTTCATCGAAAATGTTGGTCACCCTATTTTTGGCAACATGAAAATGAGCGCTCTATCATATGTAACAACTTTGTCGAATACAGTTTTTGTCAAGATTATAACTGTCGAGATCTAAATGCTAATTTCCACTTAAATGCATCTCCTGGACCATTCTGCATTGGACTAGGTTTTTTTTTCTAATAGAAATAACAAATGAAAATTAACTTCTCCGTATCAAATTAAATTCCATTCAATGTGAATGGAAAACTTTGTTTTCTTTATGTGGTAAAACAATCTCTTACAAAAATTTGATCTAAAGATAATTTTATATTATAATGATAAGTTTTAGTACAAAACTAATTTCGCAACCAGATGTCGACAATGTACCGTTGTCATCGAGAATACACGTCATCCTTTTCCACTGTGAAGTGGAAACGGGAATAAGGCCCATTGTTAGAGTAGCGAACAGATTTCGAGTGAAATAACGAGGGAGTATGACGGGACCTAGCGTTAATGTCGAAATCGATAAAGCTTCCCAAAGTAATTGCTTCGGAGACACGCTTCGGACGATTGTTTCAGGCCGTAACTCACGAAGTTTTTCAGTAGAGCGTAAAAGATTTGATGTTACAATTTCATGAAGCCCGTTGAAGTCATTTGCGATTGAGACGTTACCCCAATTAAAACGGTTACAGAAAAGATTTCCCGAATGGGTCCCCACGGACAGATTTTTTTTTCCGATTCCATCGCAATAAAACATTGATTCAATTTTATTGAACTCATTTTCACTATTCCTTGAATGTTTGTGAATCGTTCCCATTTTTGTTTTTTCTCCCCAAGATACTTCCTTCAGTCATCAGCAGCATATTTCGCACCCTTCATCATTGCAAGCGGAAGACGAGTACTTCAGTAACTTTTCAAAATAGGAATTCCACTCGCTCCTTCCCATCACCCGATACGCGCCACCATCGTAAAATTGAAGTTTTATTTAATTAATCCAATTAAGTGTGCTGCCATTGCCATTCGCATCTCGTGGCCGGGCGTTCCGACGGCACCACTGAGTCGTCTGGTTTCAACTGGTACGGCTTCAGCGATATAATGGCCACCTTAAAGTGCTCGAATACTCCTCCCCTTTGAATCATATTTCGCATACGCATGCTAACATCGTTGTATAACGAAGCTCTTCTCGATTGGCATGATGGAAGGTAAGGTGTTCAAACCGAGAAAATTCCTGAAGGGTTTTTAATTTTCTTGTCGAAGTCCCGCATGGTATCGTAGCAATTTTTGGCTTTAAATATTAGGTTTCCGATTCTTGTGCTGCTGTCTGCATCGGTTATCGTATTCTTAATTAGAAATCGTGCCTAACTCATCCCAACGATCCGATGAGCCCCGGGCGAATTGTTGTGTCCGATGCCTAAGTAATTTGGCATTGTTATTAAAACGAGTTATTAAGATTGGTTAACGGTTGTGACCAGGGTTGCCAACCATAATTTGAAAAAATCAGGAAGAATGAAAATAGAAATCAGGATAAATCAGGATAGCTCATATTGGGTTGTCCGAAAAGTTAATGTCGATTTTTGGGAAAACAAAAACATCATTTTCGATCAAAGTTCTGTTTTACAATTTTTCTCCATCTTTCACTCAGCTTAAATATTCTATCCTTCCAGAACATGTTTGCTTCCTTGTCGAAAACTGCTGCGAGCCATACATGTGAGAAACAGGTTGCTTGGTAGTTGCTCATAATACAGAATCCATTCCAAATCCCACCACAAATAGAGTATATTTTTCTTCGGGCGAAGACATGATATGTAAAAGAATTAATAAGCATGGTATAAATACTCGCATAAGCGGAAATGCTAGTGTTTTGCCTGACATTTTGATCGTTTATATTTTTTCCGAAAAACATGCAGCATCACTACACACAATTACAGAAAAAACAATATTTAAATTTACACTGTATTCATAATCCATGCTTGGAATAAATCTTAACTCAACGAACGAGGAAAGCATACCAGCAGTGGAAGACCAGCAGTGGATTTTTCCCTAATTTTTATGATATTTAGTGCGGTTATAGATATATTTACCATAGTCCCATCATTAAAGTTTATTCTACTTTGAATCAGACGAACAAATTACATATAATATCTTTTTATATTGACTGTGAATTCAAAATTTTTCTCTTGAGTAATTTTACACTCTAAACGTATTCCTACATCAATAACACTAGGGATACATCTACATACACATTATCACATTACAATAAAGCAATGAAAATTTGAAAATTTCTAGCACTGTTTTGGGAAGACACGAAACAATTGAGGGTAGAGATAAAAAAGGTTAAGTAAAAAGTATAATTTAATGTTAGACATATACAAATGCGAACCGGAGAACTATCAGGACAGAAAACTTGGCATGCAAACCAGTACATTTATTACGAATAATGTACAGAGTACAAAAATCAGGGAAAATCAGGATCATTTCAGGAAAATCAGGATAAATTGAGTGTTCATCAGGATATCAGGGAGCATGCTAAAAAGTCTGGGAAATCCTGAAAAATCAGGAAGGTTGGCATCTCTGGTTGTGACTTATATCAGTTTGAATATGATAACCCGTCAAAAAGGAACACCATTGACCGGAAAGATATTTTCCCTTCATCATCCGCCAAAAAAAAACAAAGGAGGACAACACTAATCCTTCCGTGGCGAATATCTTGATTGGCCTCCATTATGACACCCATTTATCGTTCAGAAATCCGGTAGTTCTTCCGGCCTCTAGTTCACACCCCCCGAAACACAAACTTCTCGCTCCCTCCTTCGGTTAGTCCCTTCCGCAACGTTAATGATATTCATAATTAGACGAAGAAACTTCCTCCCAATTTACGGGACGGTTCCCGGTATCCTGTAGACTGCTGTCCTTTGAACTGCTTTTCCTTTCGATGTTTTTTTTCCTTCGGGGGGATGCACTCGCCTTTCATGACTACGCTTTCTTGTAATGACAAATGTTTATTAAAGACGAAGGAATGAACTTGGCGGGAGATAGGATTTCGAGGAAAATAGCCTCGAAACATGCTTAATTGTTTTTTTTTCCTCTCACATCCGGCAATCCCTATTTTTGTTTTTCATCCCCGAGCTGACTTATTGGTTTACTGTAGGTGAGAAAACTAGACAATTTATTACCAAGGAAAAAAGTTTGGGGATTTTTTTAACATTAATTTTTTTTTCAACAATAGGATGAAAACTTCCCTTATGTTATCTAGATTGAAAGTTAGAGGGATGTGGATATTTTTTGTACAATACATTCTCATAATTTGAGTGACCTTCTAGTAATTTAGCATATCGGGATATACAGCACTTGTTCGTCAAGGGTTTTCTATTCTCTCATGGCGGTGGGCTTTCAATCTTGAGTTTAAATATCGAGAAACAGCGCTTTAAATACGATATATGTATCAGATGTGGATTCCAGAGGGATCTAAATGGATGTAGAGTCAATCAAATGGATTGGTGTGCGTATCGTACCTTCGATCGACAGCTGCGTCGGAAGGTATTGATTAAAATCAGACCAAACCGAGGACTATCGAATTTTGATATCTCCTCAAAATATACTCTGTGAAATATGTACAGAGAATATGTTATTTTGAATCATCCCACTGAATATTTTACTTACCTTTTTTTTTAAAGTTTTTTTTTGTACTACTGTCAGTGGTCAATTTCGAGCGCGATCTGGCATTTAGTTCGTTTACAGCGTCATTTAGAAGAAGTTAACTTTTCTTGTTCGGCGATTTTCGATATATTGGGTTCCCCCGGAATGTAATTGCTGATTATTTCATTACCAATAAAATACTATTCTTTTGTACATAGAATGAACGCATATAAATGGTACAATGGATGTACCATGTGTTTTATTTGTAATGAAAAATCGGCAATTACTTTTCGGGCAACCCAATAGACAATTCTATTGATCAAAGATATTATGCGAAATTTTGTGTTGCAAACAAAATTTCTTGTGCCGAGAGATTGAAAATATACAAAGTAGAATTTATTTTTTTTTCCCAAAATATATATTTTTATTAAGGTTCATATGGCAGGGTCGGGAGTTCAATATTACGACAATATTTGCCTTACAACTATGTTAGTAATATGTAACCGATTACTCGCGGTTGACTCGAGGTAAGTATTACAAGTGTTCTCATAATTGGGATGTTGTAGTCTGCAATGCTCTCTACGTGCGCCCGACACATGATACTTTCTATTTGGATTTAATACATACATGCAGAATACATTGGGTGACTCAACTATATCGAAAATACTGGACTACTGGACTCAAAGACAGACGAGAAGAGATGAATGATTTACCTCGTCAAGGACGAACATCCACCTCTTTAATTGATGAAAACATCGACAAAATAGAAGGAATGGTGCTCGGAAATCGTTATCTAAGCTTGAGAGAGCTAGCCTGTGAATTGAATATCTCTCACGATACATATTTTGATGATATTTGGGCATGAGAAAAGTCGCAGCACAACTTTCAAAGTAAGAGCGGCTCGAGCTCAACTGCAGAATAAGAATGATGAGTCTCAACGAGGTTCGGCAGAGGCAAAAAGAATGCGCCGAGCAGTCCGAAGGTCCATGTAAACTCGAGATAGTGATGGACCCTGCAGCGGCCTCATTGATTCCGTAGAACAGATCACGCGACAACTAGCAAACCAGCCGCTCAATTCCTTTGCAATATTTCACAAGGTGGCTCAATGGAACGGAATTAACAAGAGCGGACGGAAGGCAACATGTTCTCAGGATCGATATCCAGGAAGCGAGTTCAACAAAAAAACGCAGGGCCATTCCAAGAATGCGGATACTCTAAACTTCCCGAGAACGATCATGGACCGGAACCGGTGGAAATAGCAGCGGCAGATCAGGGCGTTCTCTACGCACCCACGGGTGCACCCAGCTAACAGATCCAGCAGCAGGAAATTTATGGAGCCGTCATCCAAGATTTCTTTTTTTCGGTATGAACATCGTGAGATCCGGAAGTCGTCGATTTTCGGAAACATCTCTGCCCACTTAGTCCATCGGTCGAATATGTCTTCCGATACTTCTCGTGCCATAGCAAGCCAGCCTTACTTTACCAAGTCTTACTTGCGGATAAATTATTAAATGAAGGTCAAACTTTGTTTGTAGACAACTTTTACATGATCTAGCAATATTTTATTTAATTTGAAGATCTCTCAGGCAAAAATCACGAGTTCAATACTCACTCTCGACATTCTTCCAAAAATGGAAGTAAAAAGTGATGAACCAGCCAAAATGTGTTGGAAATCACTATAATTCAAAAGTTGATGGGTCTGGGCCTAGGGGCACGGACGGGATCTGTGTAGTGTGTAGTAATTGCATTTAAATTGAGTTTTTTCATTGTTCAAAATCTGTATTTTTGTCTTTTTTGATACATCAAATGGAAGTCATGAACATATGCGTGATGCGTGAGTATACCTTTTAGAACTTCTAAATCAGCAGTCGGTTAAATACATTAATTGCATTTTTTACACAACCAAAAAACATGCTCGATATAATGACATCCTGGACCACAATTCCAAAAATTGTTAGTAGCAAGACATACACCTTAAACGTGAATTAAGCACGAATTGATTGGGCAACAACCTGAACTTCAATCTAATAAATTTTCTATCGACGTTTAACCTTTTGAGCCAGGCTCTCGTCAAATCTCTGGGGAGTATAGAGTGAAATCATCCAATATTTTCTTCAAAATCATTCCTAAATCATTCCTCCATTGAGCTAACGCCTAATTGTAGGCAAAATGATTGCTCGTTGAGATGTGGGGGAAACGAGGCTAGTAAAATCGAAAAAAACGTACTCATTTGAATTGTCAAATTGTTCACTTTTTCTATTATATTTACTGTTCATGTCTTGAGCATAAAAAAAGTTGGATAAATTTCCTGTCTAATGGTATACAACACAACATATCTCGCGATAACGATTATGAATAATATGCGTTTGAAAACTCTTAATGAATCGTTACATTCTTCGTAGTGTTACCCCCTATATCGAAATCAAAGACATAGTCCTATGTCAAAAAAAAAAATAATAATTTGAAGATGAATTGACAACAACAACCCATGTCAAAGTCATATTATATGGGTTTCGCAAAAAGCTGCAGTACAAACCATCTGCACTATACATTAATATAAAGTATATTATAAACATTATAATGATATGGTTATGATTTTATTATTTTTCTACATATCCTAAAGGGTGTGTCACATCAAATTGCATCACGGAAAAAACGCTGTAGAAATTTAATTTTTTGGAATTATATCTTCAGCTTTCGCTTATAATCAGATAAGAGTGTATAGATCACGTTGGCCATGCTTCACTGTCGATTTTTCGTAAATTTGGAAAAATGTCGTCGAACGAAAAAGAGCGTCGTGAATTAATCCTGCGCACTCATTTCGACAATCCGGAGTTGTCACATCGGGACATCGGTAAGATGCTGGGAATCGTCCAATCCACGGTCAGCAGAGTACTAAAACGATACTTCGAGAACCTAACTATCGACCGGAAGGTGAAGAACGGCAAAAATGGATGCTCCGTCAGTGAAAAAGATCACAAGCGCGTAGTTAAGCAGTTTAGACGTGATCCGAGAAGTTCGGTCCGGGATGTCGCCAATAAGCTGAATTTGTCAAGTTCATTCGTCCAGCGGACCAAGCAGCGGGAGGGCCTGCGTACATACAAGGTTCAGAAGGCTCCTAACCACGACGAAAGGCAAAACATGGTGGGGAAGACGCGAGCCCGGAAGCTGTACACCGAAATGCTGACGAAGCCGCATTGCCTGGTAATGGACGAAGAAACCTACGTCAAAGCGGACTTTCGTCAGCTGCCGGGCCTGTTGTTCATCTCCGCAGAGGACAAATTCAGCGTTCCGGAGGAGATTCGCAAGCAGAAACTATCCAAGTTTGCCAAAAAGTACATGGTGTGGCAAGCGATCTGCTCTTGCGGAAAGCGGAGCGCCCCCTTCGTGATGACCGGCACGGTAAACGGGCAGGTTTACCTTAAGGAGTGCCTACAGAAGCGCTTACTACCACTATTGAAGCAGCACGAGGGCCCGACCATCTTCTGGCCGGATCTCGCTTCGTGCCACTATTCAAAGGACGTGTTGGAGTGGTACGAAGCCAACGGGGTCACCTTCGTGCCAAAGGAAATGAACCCGCCCAACGCGCCGGAGCTTCGCCCAATAGAGAAATATTGGGCGATTATGAAGCAGGCCCTCCGGAAGAACCCAAAAGTTGTCAAATCGGAGGCGGACTTCAAGATAAAATGGATTTCTGTTCAAAAAAAACTACAACCTGACGTTGTACAGAACCTTATGGACGGGGTAAAGAGGAAGGTGCGAGCATACGGGCTTGGGCTCGAAGTATGAATAAAAAGAAAATGCCAAAAGTTGTTTAATAGTTTTTATTTTACTGTCTAAAATTTTCAAAAGGATCGGTCTACTGGGCGAATTTCTATAGCGTTTTTTCCGTGATGCAATTTGATGTGACACACCCTTTATAGTTACATTTAGGTGCCTATTCCAAATTCGTTTTAATAATCCTTTTCAATTTGAATGCGGAAAGTGTCTCCTATATCTGGGTGACGGGGCGACGAAAGTGTTAAAGATGTTCAAGAAAAGGCAATATTTTGAAGAAAGCCTAAATTATTGATGGATCACTATGATGACTGGAAACTCGAGCAATGAGAAATACAACACCTACTTGAAAATTCGATTTTTTTTCATTCAAAAATGGTGATTTCTTAAACTGAACAAACCATGATCAGGTGGACAAACCATGATTAAAATTTCTCTTTGTAGAAAATCGTTAAAAAACGTAAAAAAATGAACAATTTGAGCGCCTTATGATATTATTAGCAACTTTTAGCTTAGGGCTTCTCAACAAACCAAATTCGTCTTGATTACATGTGATTTTCATGAAGAAAAGTCGATTTGCATCCCATTGTGTTAAAACATCCAAAATCGAACAAACCAACATCATTCACCCTACTATAATTTACATAAAGACAGCGTCAGAACACATTTCATTGATATATCAAGAATTATCTAGAAGAGTGAAGAGTGATATTTTATCCCCCATACATTGCTCCCTCAATAGGCTGACCAAATTGTTCAAGAATAAAAACGGGACATGTAAGCCCAAAAAAAGAAAAAGTTATATTTTTTTAGAAGTTTTATTAAGAGTATAAAACTGACAATAAAAGTAGAAGGGTCCGAGCCTAGAGGTGCAAACGGAAACTTGTCGTAGGACTTTGGGGAGATTTAGTAACTGTTCAGAAATCCGTAAATTTAGTTCATTCAATACTTCAAACGGTGGCTCTAGAAAAACCATTTGTTATATGAACTGAGCTGAACTTCAAACGGATTTTGAGAGTGGCAGTGAAAGAAAGAATCTGGATAAATTATTTATAATTCTGTCTATTTTCAATAGAAACTGTTGAACAAATCATATAGATAGATATTTCAACATTAACATGAAACACTCGAAATTCTTTGGTTGTCTTGTATCGATATTCATAAATGTACATACAAATCCTTTCTAATAAAACCGTCCCTACAGAAATATTCATCGTTCGGTCACCTTTTTTCTTCAGTTCATTTGGTTTAGCTGAATACGAGAAGAATCCATAATGTTACAGTGCATTTTTAGCATACATTTAAGTAGCTAACATTGCTTGTGGAGACTCGTCATAATTATGCTGTGTGTAATAATTTGATTCGCACAATTTTTAGTATTTTCTGAAGAAACTTAACTTAGATCCCATTAAATATCATATTTAATAGTAGTTCCGGTTATTGTCATCACGATAAAAGGTACACGCAATAGGCCAAACAATGGATTGAAATACAATACAAAACAAAACAATAAATTACAATAAATACAATACATTTAAAAATCAAATTTACTTGTGATGATGAATCCAATCTAAATTTTAAATTCAAAATTAACCACGTCACGTCTTACATGTATTTTGCCTGACAATGACGAATGACAATATCGTTATCTTTTTTAGTTTTCTTCAAATGTTTTCGTAATATTCATCCGTTCCGTCCAACGCGATCTGTTTTCCACATATATTCAGTTCAGCTGCACATCATTTGTTTTCACACACTTGGTTCGGAATCATTTCGTATGGCGAACTACCGTTTATTAAAAAAAATACCCGTTCGTTCAATCTTTTTGGCGAACTAGTTCTTTCGTACCGTTCTTGAACTGTTCGCCTGTCTCTACCATGGAGACTAACTCTTGAATTGTGTGTAAACTATTGTTTGCTGCTCTTTCCCTACAGCGCATGCAGTGAGTAAAATCTGAAAAACATACCTACTTAATTCGCTAAATTGTTTACTTGTTTTGCTATCTTCACTGTTTGTGTTATAATAAAAAAAAATGCTGAATAAATTTCCTATCTACTAGTATTTAGTATAACATATATCGCAATAACGATTATGCGTAATATGGAATTGAAATCCCTTAATTTTCGTTTCTTTTTTCCTGGAGTGACCCCTATATAGAAATCAAAGACGTTGTCCTACGTCAAAACCAATCAATCAAACATTCTGCACCTGCACCTGCTTTGTTCTCATCAACGAAGGAATATTTGGATACTGGTCGAAGTTGTATTTGACAATTAGAACAGCGTTTATCGTTTAACCCATTACACCTTTTTTTAGTAAAGGTGCCAAATCAGAAAACATGTCACATTTTTTAATGACATTCTTAAAGAATTGTTTGATATGTTATACATTACGATTCCCTAATCCGTAAATAGTTTAATAAACAAAAAATGGAAGCAAATTGATTCATACCCATACTTTCTATTCCGAGGAATGGGTGTAGCCGTGAGGTATAATAAATACCACTGCGAAAAATCTGTATTTACGCTCGTTAGAAATGTAAATGCAGCGTTCGTTCGTACAAATGCTGTGGAGGGATGAGATATTACACGTTAACCCCGACCGTTTATAACTTATTGGGTGTAGATAAGCCTTTTGCGATTTCTAATATTCAGTCTCGCTAAAACTAGCTAACAGTCAGCAATCTCACCTAATGCTGATGTCACACACAACGGTTTTGCTCGATATGCTGAATCGGTCCTAGGAGAATAAACGGTTTGAAATCTGTGTACCGTGATCTTTGGAGAGTGTAGATATAGCACATTAGAATCCCTTAGATTGGCAGCCACCTGGTACAGAAAATTCTGCTTGTCTTAAACAAACCCCTACTCAGGTGGAAGCGATCTGCACAAATATTTTTGCGACTGGCATAATTGCGTCCATTTAGTTCTTGAGTGAATATGATTTTGTAGAGATGGAACTTCAAATAAAAATAATTCCGTAGTCTTTTCTGCAAGGCGATTAAATGTGCAATTACTAATCTCTGGTGAGAAGTAACCATAGTTAAAGCATGGGTTTCCGAAAAAATAGTAGGGTATTTGTTATTTTCTTTATTCTCAAGATTCGGTACAAATTGATAAAAATACGGGACAATCCAAAATGGTCGAAATAAACGGTACTGTCCCGGTCAAAACGGTACGTTTGGTCAGCCTATCCCTCAGATTACTAAGTGTTCCGGTGCACTGATGCGCTTCGTGAAAAGCGTTTCTGATTCTATGACGATAAAAACAACTGTCTTGATAACCGAGTCGCTTCAAAACAACCAGATTACTACATGGGCTGAAAAGTCCCGGGATTTTTAATTAAAACAATAGTTTTTTTTGGGCAAATCTGTATTTATTCCTCAACATAGTTTCCTTCGAGGGCAATACACTTGGTATAGCGAGTTTCCAACATTTCGATTTCTGTAGTACGAACGTCTATGTTATCGAAATATGCCTCAGTGCCACTCTGCAGACTGCCTATTGGACTCAGGAAGTCCCCTCGATTACGCTTCAATAACGCCAAACCGGCTGTTGAAGAATCAACACGCCGCCTTTTTTTTATCGACGGTCAGCAAACGCGACACCCATCGCGCGGATAGCTTTTTCATGTCCAAAATTTGTTTGACAATAACAGCCTCAGCTAACTCGCGATCGTTCAAAACACTCGATGCACTTGTTTTACGATTTCTGGATTCGTAGCCTCTTTTTGCCTTCCAGAGCGAGGTGCATCTGCGGTGCTTGTACGGTCCATTTTAAATACACTTAACCACCGATAAACTGTTGTTCTCGAAGGAGCAGAAGTGGAATAACATTTCGTCAACCACTGCATTGATTGTTCAGGAGTTTTTCTCATAAAAAAAACAATGCTTGATCAAAAAACGATTTCTATTTTCTTTTTCTATTTTCTACACGAATGCTCGGGTAGTGACACTTAAACAACTGTAGTTTGTGATGAAATAAACGAAATGTCATGAATCTTCCTTATGTGGGAAGTGACAGACGAACCTCTCGAAATGAATCTTGTTCATTTTTAGTGGCGCAATCTGTTGAACAATCCCGGTACTTTTCAGCCCATATGGTATTACCAGCAATCAGTGCTGCTATATTTCGACAGTATAAGCCGACCCTCAAACATTGAAATATTTCAATCAGTTGCATACCTTAATATTTCACAGCGACTTTTGATGGCCTTACATGTGACATTTCGAAAACAAATGATTCTTTCGCTAGACTGGCACTGACCCTTGTATGCTTATGTCATTCATTAAGGTTGTTTGTAAATTCATTCTTGTGTCGTTTTGCTCTGACAAAAAAAAGTGTCTTGAAAGTCATTTTCGTTTTTGTCAATTTTGCTTGCTAATTTTGTCATTCGCTTGTCATTGACTAAGATCTCCTCGAAGGTCATAGAATCGGAGAGAAAAAAATGGATTCACTTACACCGTCAAGCGGAAATTCCAGGAAGCGCAAGACAGAAAAACCTTCGATGACATCTATTGCTTCCAAATTCATAATCAGGAACGGCAATGCGGCCTCTTGCCGGATAGATACAGACAGTAGATGTACATACACCCAAACATCATACGATATTGGAAACTTTATAAGACATTTTCGTAAAGTTTGAAATGCATGGCAAGGTCGTCGTCCGTACGCTTGGTACGTATAAATAAGGTATATTATTCCAATTTATTCCCATCGTCTCTTATTTCGTGATGAACAGGCATGTTGGAGGTGAATCAGCGCCAAACAGCCAAAATGCACAAGGAAAAAATTCTGGAGGTAATTAGAAGCTATGGTGTAACCCTTGACCAAATATTTGCAATAACTGTGGACAACGGGGCGAATATGGTGTCAGCTGTTAAGGAACTCAAAAAAGAGCTAGAGAAAATGTTTATAACCGGAGATTACGACGAAGATGGAGAGTATGCAATCGAGCAAAAACTAACCTATGAGCTATCGGAGGAACTTCAAAACCAGATAAATCTTGTCAGGTGTGCGGCTCATACACTGCAACTCGCAATATTCGATGTTGTGAACAAAATGGATAAGAATGTGAAAGAAATTACTGAGATCGCCAAACGCCGCAGAAACATAAAGTACAAAACGTATTTCGAATTTCACACCGCTAAATATCCACCAATCTGGAGTCAAACTCGATGGGCTGGAGTATACAAAATGATTGACAATTTAGAATCTCAAAAAATTTTCTTCAAAAATTTGGGAGAAACTCTTCTCCCAAATTTTTGAAGAAAAAGAATTGGGTAGGAATTTTATCGTGTTCAGATACCCGAAACCAATATAAATCTGTTGTTTTTTTTCAGATCTCTCAAATCACTGGAAATTTATAAACGATTATCATGTGGCTTTTAAGCCCCTTTATGTTTGCACCAAGGACATGCAAGCCGTACACATGTCATTGTCGGAATTTTATATACGATGGCTGAAGGTCATTAATGATATAAAAAAGCCAGTCTCGAATCCATTCGTACAAGCCTTAACAGAATCATTGACGAACAGGTTGACCAAGTTAAGAGAGTCCCGAGCGTTCAAAATGGCTTTATACTTGGATCCACGATTTACTTTCCTCAACAGTAAAATTTTCAGCGTCGAAGAGAAGGATCAAATACAAGTAATATGCATGCCATGCGTTGCTGTTTGTTAGTGCTAATATATTTTCGTCTTTCAGGGATACATCCAGGATACTTGGACATGAATCTGCCAACTGAAACAACCCGATCTCATGGAGAAATCAGTTGAGCAGGTGACGAACACAAGTCACGAATTCGATGATTTCCTGACCGAAATGTTCGGAGGAATGGAGCCCAGTAACATTGAGGACAGGTCCTTTATTCAACAATTGAAAGCTTTGGATTCTGAGTCTCGACAGCATCATGATTACGATGTCTGGCGCCACTGGCAAGAGCGAAAAAATACACATCCCGAGCTTTGCGCTGTAGCTATGGTGGTCTTTTCAATCCCATCCACTCAAGTTTCCGTTGAGAGAAGTTTCAGCGCTTTGGCTCTTGTTCTATCTGATCATCGAGTATCACTTGGAGATGAATCACTAGAAAACACTTTGCTTATCAAGCTCAATAAGGAATTACTTGAACGTACAATGGTAACACTGTATGGCTACAAGGAACCAATGGAACCACACCGACAATTTGAACTCTACTTTCCGCAGTGCAATTAAAATTCAATTTTATATAACGATACATACAGATCATTGTACAGATTAATTACCTGATGCTTGCTGAGAATTTCTCTAAATTTTTCTGTTTAACCACAGTGCAATCAGTCCCGCACATCATCTGCTTTGTAACAATTATTCATCATATACAGATACGTGATTCGTCAAACTGTATGTTGTACCCTTGTTCGATCCATCCTGCATCGACGAATAGCAACTATGTAGCTAAAAATCAAAAGAATGTTTAGAAATTGACTATGAAAAACATAAAAAGATTGAGGGCTTCAGAAAGGTCTCCACACGATATTAACCAAAACAATACAAACCAAATGAACTCCGATGTAAATAAGACTTAGTGTATCCAGGTTTCCATTTACCCAGAGGTCTCTATAGTACGGCGATAGATGTCATTCGCCCATCACGATTTCACGGTTAACTTTCAACCGAGTCAGAACTTTTGTTAGAGAACAAAAAAAGGGTCATCATATGATTCAGGACAGCCAAGAAATCACAGTATTCAAAAGCACTGAGTCTTATTCACATTGTAGTTCATCTGGTTTGATTGGCTTCAGCTAAAACTGTGGGTGATTTTCTGGTGAAGATGAAACTTACCGGATGGCTGCGAGATTAGAGCGAATTCCAACGTCAAGCAGGAGGGGTACGTTAAAAGCCGCGGAATTATTATTAGGATACGATCTCTGTTGTTTGAAACACTAACATAGGAATGCATTCGATATAACAACAATCGTCGCTTGTTGATTTTGCTGTATACAGTGTGGCCATAAATTTATTGTTTGTTGTATATTTGGTTTCAAGAATAGATAATGGAAGAGTAATGTATCTTGTACTTTTCACAACAAAACGTTATGAGCGGCAAAGGATTGTTTGAAAACACGCTCCAAATAAGTTTTAAAGAATTTGTTTTGTGATCTCTTCAAGAACCAACATGATACATTCAACATTCCATGATATTTATTTTTTGACGATAATGAAATTTGAAACGGGTAGGTCTGCATGTACTGGCAATGCTGCCAATGAGATGCAAGCAAAACAAGTAGTGAGGATTTGGGGCGCGATTTGTGTTTGGTCATTGGTGTATACGAATTGTTAACGATCTTTAGTGAAAGATTCAAATATCGAGTTCTCAATTATAACATTGTCGAACTCAGTCATTCACGACAGACGAAAATAGTTTGGACATAGTTGATTTTGTCATTCGTAGAGTGAGTGCAGAGTCAAATGTTGATAGGAGAAGGTTAAATTTAGTCATTGTCGTTAATATTGAGTGTTTGAATTTGACATTTATCAGCACTGCCAGCAATAATGCAGAATGCATTATATAGCCTGAAAGATGTGATACGGTTGTAGTTTCCGATGGGGCTTACTTTGAATAAGTTGAATAAGTTTTATGTATGTCGTTTTTGTCGAAAAAAATTGTAATCACACTTGTACACCTAATGTATAATTACTTATATGAAATTATATTTTTTGAATTCCAGACACAACGTTGAGATGCTGATTCAGAATTATAAATTTCAAATTCACATCTGATATTCGTATGAATTCTAGACTAGGATTCCGAGTCTCAGCTTTGGTCGCTGGCTTTCAGATTCAAGTTTTAAATAATTTACGCTGTAACAAGCCTATATGGATCATAGTTTGAAGTTATGTGATTTTTAATATGAAAATAGAAAATTCTGTAGTTGATATATATCAGCTTATTTCATATACGTAATTTTTAGAAAAAGATGTACCGAAAATATTACAAATAGATATTGGCAAGCGAAAGGCCTGTATGGGGAAATTTCCAGGCATACTTACAAATTACATTATTTTTACAGCTTACATTCATTCCTATATGACGGGAGCTCACAACTCTATACATACGGATGCAAGGAAATGCTTTTCGTGGAAATATGTGAAGACTAACATGACGATTTCGACTAGTTTCATTCAAGAGGCTTCAATGTAATTTAGATGTTCGAAATCAATTTTATGACTTGAATCTTGCGCTTCATAAATGAGAACTGAAAGCACGTTTTCCCAAATTCCCAAAACTTGCCATGAAGCATCACCATAAATTTCGCTTCTTGAAAACATCGATCTCGAGGCTGCCTATCAATGTTTTACATAATTCGTCACTCCCCGAAGTGTCAATCGGTTGAAAATCCCCGAACAAAATCGATGCTGTTCGGATCCACCCATTCCCGGCTGACGAGATGAAAAAAAAAACGCCAGTAGCCGAAACAGTTCCTTGCTTCATGGGGAACGGAGAGAGCTCGCCAACTGGATTCAGCACGGACGGAGTCGAGCATTTGCATTTTCATTGCTCTAGCAAACACGCGAATTTACATTTACCAGACTGTATGTTTCTCACAGATGCAAACGCAAATATTATACAGATGGGGTTGCGCGGGCATACATAACATAAATAATCCAGTAGGAGTGGGATTGAAACATCTTTGCCAAAAGAACCTAGCTCCGGAAAAGGCATAACGCTGGTCGGATTCACACTTTAATAGGATGTTGGATATCCGTAAGTCGTGCAATTTACGGTCAGCAGGAAATTTGATAATATCATGATCGAGAAACCTCTTCACCCTGCCGTTCCTTTTCTATCCATGGAAACTCTCATCGAATCGTTTCGCCATTTGGATTTCAGCGAACACAGCTTTTATAGAGCGCGTGTGTGTGACACTGCTGATAATCAATACGATCATTGCCGTATACATACTGGCTGTCCAGCTGAGTCCCTATTTGGTTAGTAGCGTGGCAATCACGTGTGCCAATGTTGACCGCCCCAATTTCGTTCCGGCGAATGCCGTTTTATGAGTTCAATTTGGATGTGCCGTATGGTGTCGCGTGTGTTTAGCTGCATGGCGAATATAAAAAGGCTCCGATGGCGGCTCAGCGCTGCTTTAGGATGTTTAAAGTTGGAAATTTTTACGGTCCAGAACTTTCAACTAAATGAGTCCTGAGACATTTGTTTTGTATTAGAACTGTTTAAAGTTAAACATATTGAACTTACACTACCTGAAACTAATTACATTATTTCCCATATAACGGTGAAACATTAGCCTCACAAGCAGTATATTTGTATTTCAGCCGCTTATTGCTGTAGTAAATTTGCATACACAATTCTATTTGAATACTGCTTGTCAGTAATCAGCCTTCTGATTGAAAAATGGCCGTAATGACCTTTGTGCGAAGCACTCTGAAAGCTCAAAATATGCTATAAAGTGGAATCATTGTTTCGACAATTAACAGTGTAAACATTAATTTTGTGATGAAGCAATGAATCTGATACTGATACATATTGCGGTTCATTCGAATACATACCAAAAGGAAAGTAATTTTGGATCCTTTCTTGAATCTTTCTTTGTTGTAATCTAAGGCAGAAATACTTGAGAATTATTTCACGACGATGGCCACAATTGCTCATTGATCTGTGTAGCCCAACTACAGAATTTTTGCTTGGTTAAATGATCGTCATGTTGATGCAGAGATTTAAGAAGTTCAGGTGCGGAGCATGTTGATATCGGTATAGTTCAAAAGATCATACGCCAATATTCAGTGGCGTAGCTTGACACCCCTCCAATTAAATCTTGTTGTCAAGTCTTTATTCTCATTCTCTAATGAAAAATCAATTTAATTGATCTAAGAAACCTAAATTTGAGGTTAATTATAAATAATATAATCATAATTAATATAATTGGTGATCTTTTAGCGTTGGGTTTTTAATCAACTGAAAAACACAGGAAAATTGTAAAAAATAAAAATTTTATTATTGGGAGTTAAAACTCAACCCAACTCAATCAAACTATGTTGGTCATGACTACGTTTTAAGTGAGTCATACGAGAAGTTTAATTTTGAATAATTTTGAGTTTTGGGTAACAGTCCAAAGGCATCAAATCGCACGATGTAGCAGACCAATTCACTGGTCCAGAACGAGAGATGAACTATTAACCAAGTAAAGGGAGCGCGAAATTTGAGGTGATGTATAGAATCTATATGAGGGGTCTGATTCCAAAACTCACACTTGTTACCCGACGTGATTTTCAGAAACTGCAAAAAACTGTGGCGAAGCCATGAGTGAATTTTTGGAACTGCTGGCTGTTGTTGGTAAATCAAAGTTTAGAGGTGTAGGAAATGTTTCAGTCTATTTTCGAGACATTGATCGCCTCCACATAGATAGAATTAAGGATTTAAAATGGCAAGTGTGAGTTTCGTCTCCAAGGCCCTTTTTTTGCAGTTACAGACAATTTTATAGAACAAGAGCTTGAAAAATTAAACACTTTTTGTCTCTTGGCAATTTTTCGTCAGCACTATAGTATAGTCCTCTGTCATTTTTGATCTATCCATGCGACAAAAAATCCATGGAAACCCAGATCACCTACGCTCCGATTCTATTCCGCCGATATTATCGGCAGAATATGGGAAAGTTAGATCTGATAAAATGTTCTTTACTGACGGTTCATTCATAAACGGGTCCACTGGCTTCGGCATCTTCAATGAAAATTCCAGTGCCTCTTTCAAACTCAAAGATCCTTGTTCCGTGTATGTCGCTGAACTGGGTGCGATATATTACGCATTAGGGATCATTGAAACATTGCCCATCGACCACTATTTTACAGACAGTCTCAGCTCAATAGAGGCAATCCGCTCAATGAATGTTGATAAATGCTCATCTTATTTCCTAACAAGAATAAGACAACTATTGAGTGTTTTGGTCGAAAAATTATTCAAGATTACCTTAGCATGGGTTCCCTCTCATTGCTCAATACCGGGGAATGAGAAAGCGGACTCGCTAGCTAAGGTGGGCGCTTCCGAAGGCACACTTTTTGAAAGGCAAATTGCTTATAATGAATTTTTCCACATTCCTCGTCAGAATACGCTCGTAAGTTGGCAGCGCATGTGGAGTGAAGATGAGTTCGGTCGTTGGTTACACACGATTATCCCTAAGGTCTCGACGAGTGCATGGTTCAAGGGATTGAATGTAGGTCGTGATTTCATTCGCGTGATATCTCGGCTTATGTCCAATCACTACAACCTAAACGCGCATCTCTATCGCATTGGGCTCGCAGCAAACAATCTTTGTGATTGTGGCGATGGCTACCACGACATCGAGCATGTTGTCTGGTCGTGTATCCGGTTCCATGCTGCTCGCTCTCAGCTCTCTAGAGCACTGAGAGCACAAGGCAGACAATCGGATATCCCCGTCCGGGATATCTTAAGTAGCCGTGATCCTGATCTTCTGCTTCATCTATACCTGTTCCTCAGAAACGCCGATGTCAACGTTTAATGATGTTTCCTTCGTTGTGTCCCCGTTTCATATCCCTCCTATCCAAACGATAAACTTTTACTTAGTCGCGGCAATACATACACACACTCTTTACAGATACACGGGCCAAAGGTTGTGCAGTCCACTGATCATTCAACAAGAGCCAAAGGTTGTACCGCTCATGACAACTCTACACGAACTGATGATTGCGCCGGCTAGTGACCATTCTATCCTGGATTCCTCGAGTCGAGAAAGACGCACCACGCTAGATATGAGCTACAGACTAGGGGGGCGTTGCTGATTAATGGTCAGCTGCATCCCAATAGGAAGTATCCTGTGTCGGGCACACGTACAGGGCATTGGAGACAACAACATCCCAACTACGAAAACACTTGTAATACTAACCTCGAGCCAACCGCGAGTAATCGGTTACATATTACTAACATAGTTGTAAGCAAACATTGTAGAAAAATTGAACTCCCGGCCCCGTTAGGCTGACGCCATATGAGCCTTAATAAAAATATATATTTTGGATAAAAAAAAAAAATAGTTTTGATGTGTGATTTTCATGTCATGTAAACGAGTTTTTAGAGGTGTAATTTTTGGCTGGAAGAAGACTGAATGTAATCTAAAGAATACAACTGAAAATAATGTACTTTTATCCTCGAACATTATTAAAGAAAAAATAGGAAATTGTTGACAAAAAATATCAAAATAAGCAGAATTATTACGTAAAAATCTTAATCATCATAGTTTTCTCTGAAGATGATTACACGATTATTTCAGGACACTCCATGATCTCCAATCACTCCGGAAATGGAACAACTGCTACATCCTCCAGCTCATCAACGGCCTCTTCGTTTTCAATTCCTGTCGGTTCCATCCCTGGTTCATAATCTTTTATTCCTATACATAGTAGCTCCAGAAAGAACGAAAGGAGCGGATGTTTAGTTCGGCGGGTAAGTATTTTCGCTGGGAGCTTTCCCGGCAGTAATGAGCGTCTGAATATTCGAGCTGATTCAAAAAAACACAGATGGAATTCGGTTTCTCATCAAATTTTTGGTTTTGGTAGTTTTGGTTGTTCTCGTACTCCTCCTCGTTTTTCCTTGATAGGCTGTTCATTGTAATGTAACTTGGCTATACGATTCAAACGGAACCAAGATATTTGAGTTACTTTTAAGAAAGTATCCAAGAATACTGGAATCAGAGTTTTAGCGGCTTTAGTCACGAAGTATTTCGTGGTGCATTGAACTTCGCTATAAGCATCTGATGTTTGTCGGGGACGAGTAACGCTGGTTGTTTTCATATAACGTAAGAGGAGTTCTTCTTGCTGTACTTTAGTCTGATTGCTGTGAATGCGATTATGAAAAGCGACTACTTCTGTTCTCGTTATTGTTGCACATTTGAAATGTTTATCGTTGTGACCACAAGTGGGCAAAGCTAGTAAACCAGGAGATTTGTGCCTGTGAAGAGATGAGAAGAATTAAAAATTTTTGTATACGTGTGCCGGTAGACTCATGGAATAATAACAGGGCACGAAATTCACCTGTCGGCTTTCTTTTTATTTTGCTCCCATGTTTTAGGGTGTTTTTGTCGTTCGAGGTGCCGTATTTATTATTACTGTTGTAAATTTTTCTAAAACGTCACAAGATGTATAATAGAATTAATTTAGAATTCAATAGAAGCAATAAAGTAAAAGTATATTGCATATTTTTCACAATCTACATTAGCGTCGTTACTGTTATCTGCACAGATAACATACATTTCTATGGTGATTCGACACACCTACCCCTCTCTGAAGGCAAGGGGGCTGTCATACAAATGAAACACAAACTTCAGCATAATTCGAGAACTAGTCAAGCAAATTGAGCCAAATTTGGAATGTGAGAGTTTTTGGGTACGAGAAATATTTCTATGGTGGTATGACACCCCTCCCTCCTCTGGAATGGAGCGGGGTTCCATAAAAATATTACACATATTTCAATTAAACATATTCCAACCGAACATGACAATTTGAAAATTTTCGGTAAACTTTGAAGGAAAATGGAAAAATTCGAAAAATTTAATTCTCATATGTTCTACAATTACATATTGACAAGCGTTGTAAGTCCATTTGATATTTGCGCTAACGAAATTGATCTTTGTTCGAAAGTGGAAATAGATTTTAATGTGAAAAAAGCACTCTCATGTCTTCTTCTATCTATATAAATAAAAATGGATCGCCGAATGTGTTGATAAGAGCAAAACTCCAGGGAGGAATTGTCCGATTTAGGGCTGTCTTTATTCTATCATATTTTCTGTAAATAATCTTATATTATTATTATAATGACGAGTTCTGGTAGAAGCACTAGGGATTTTATAGTAAGAGGTTATTTTAAAAGGTAGATTAGAAGATCAATCAATGAACAGTACTGCAATTGGACCCATGAACGTGCGCTTAGTAAGAATATGTGAATTTTATAACGAAACATAAATTTTGGGCAGGACGAAGTTTGACGGGTCAGCTAGTGTAATAATAAAAAGGACCAAAAAGTGAAAAGATCAAATCTAATTTGCTCAATTTGTAAAAGAGGATTTCACGCACATTGCGCAGTAAACCATAATTGTGAATAAAATTGTTTAGTTATGATTTTCTCGTTATTCAGCCATCCCATGTCAAACCGATTTAGTGGTTCTCGGATTTTCGTCAAAAGTGGTAATTTTGTTCTTTATTTCAAAACATTAGACCCGTACTTTTTTTTTATTACGGTGCCTATTTTCATTTTCATTTTAGGGTGGTCCGAAAAATGATTTTTTTAATTTTTTCCCAAAAATGTTTTTTTTTAAATTCATTACTTTTGAACTACTGAATTAAATCGCTGATCGATATATCTAACTGAAGCCAATAAACCTTTCATTAAGAGTTTTATTTTCGTAATTATTGATTGTATTCGCTTTTATTGTTTTCATTGCTTTGGACTAGAGGGCGCTATATCTATATCTCGATATTAGAGACGCTTCATTATTCGTTTTTGAGATATAATTTATTTTTTTTGCTGAACCGATTCAGATGACCGACATATCAAATTAAAGCAAAACAAAAATTTATTAGTTTTATCAGAAAAAAATACTATTTTTGCGATTTTCTGGATTGTCGTTTTTATAATTATTGATTTTTATAATTATAGTTTTTCATACTTTTCTCGGTTAAAGATAGAGGGCGCTAAAATCTTTAATATTTTTCAGGAAAGCTGAGGATTTCATATGTCGATATCAGAGATGCTATTTATTTCGTTTTTGAGATATGATTTTTCAAATTTAACATGTTTTAAGTCTTTGTCAATATTCCTATGTGACCAGACTATACCTATGCAACCAGAATCCAATTTTCCAGCAAGTGTGATATTTTTTCAAAGAATTTTAGCTCATTGGCTTCAATTCGGTATGCTGTTCATCTGAATCGGTCATTTTTAGATAATAGGGGAAAAATGATTTTTCGGACCACCGGTTAACTTTGAAAAATAGTATCTCAAAAACGAAAAAAATAGCATCGTTGATATCGAGATATGTTATGTAAAACATCCTCAACTTTCAAGAAAAAATATAAAAAAATATAGCGCCCTCTAATCCAAAGCTGAAAACAATAAAAAAACGGTTAAAATCAATAATTACGAAAATAAAATCCATCTTTTTTGTGAGTTCCATATTTTTTAATAAAAGACTAGCTCATCGGCTTCAATTTAATATGTCGATCATCTAAATAGGCTCAATGGTTCAAAAGTTTTAATTTTTTGAAGAAAGTCATTTTTTGGGAAAAAGTGGAATAAGTTGATTTTTCGGACCACCCTAAAATGGAAATGGTCACCCTAACGAAAAAAATTGCAGGTCTAATATTTTGAAATAAAGAACAAAACTACCACTGTTCATAGAAACCTGAGAACCACTATATCGGTTTGGCACGGAATGGCTGTAATTATAGAAATAAGTTAATGTTTATAAATTTTATAAATACCACTTTTTATGTGTTTTTTTACTTCAAGACAACTGTTTGGTATTTTTTTTAAATATGCCCAAACTCATCTGGATCTTTGGCATATGTTTACAAAGTTTTCTCCGTATTTAAACAATTAAAGAAGTACGGGCCAATGATTCCTCCGGATCACAACCCACACCGAACAATACATTTTTCGGTATGCATTGGCAGCTCTTGTGTTGTTTGTGGCTGCTCTAGGACCAAATACGACAATTTGATTATCAACGTATTCAATCAAATAAAAAAATTGATTCATCGTTGAAGAGGGTGTTTACAGAGCATTGAGCATTGAGCATTGAGCATGAACACTATCAAGGTTTTTTTTCTGCAGCAAGCAAAGTTACCAGCATGTTGTCCTCATAAGTTGGAAGAGTGGTTTACAAACCCTTGAATACGGCTTATGTGTTTTGTTTTCTCTACAAAACCTGAACTCATCTGAACTCTGAACTGAATATGGTTAGAGCGTTGTCGAAAATTGAGAATGACACTTCATGAAGGCTGAATCGTCACTTTCCATTTAAATAAAATATAGAATATATAGATTGGAAAATCTAGAAATAAAAAAAAACGACTTTTCCTTCATATTTCTGTCGTTTAGGCATTAAAGAATATACCCTAGAAAGGACTTTTCGTAAACCCTTAGTTCAGCAAGATATAGCCTTTTAGTGATTTTTTCACTCGTCTGAGGCTCATACGGTAGTGGCATCTTTACTGATCTATTTGATTTTTTCGTTTCCTTTAATATTATATAAGAAGACAGTAAGAGATAACTTAGCTAGCATCGTTTCCTGCTCAGCCCAGCCGTGCGGCGTTTACCGTTATGGTGATACGCATACTACGACACAGAAGCTTCGCACTTGATATAAAAAAAACACATTCACAAAACACAAGGAATCTTCGACCAAAAAAAACTATGGAATATATCTATCACAATATTTTTTTTTCTTCTAACAAGCGTCGCATCACACTAAACTAAAATCGAATAGAGGTTTCACTAACACATGCGAGTCAGTTCCTACTATCCAGAATTTTACTGGTTTTCAATTAACTAAGAACATTATTTTATCTATAATTATCACGGTCGTGGGAGATTCAAAAAGTGCCCCCACCCCTCCCCTGATCCCCGGGGCGGACCACACTACCCCCCTTCGCTACGCCACTGCAAATATTGTATTTTTACGCACATAAAAACAAGATTTTTACATATACACAAAAAAGCGCTACATCATTGTAATTATTAATGAAAACAACTTTGCTAAACGAACTCGCGAAGGCCAATTTGGTTGCTGCAAAAACATGGCACGTGAATCGTGGAGCCCGAAAGGCTTTGCATTCCACGTAATTAGGAAGGCGGGCATTACCATACTTCTTCGATAATAATTTGCGTAATAGTTATCATTAAGTGTAATTTTTCAGCGTGTAATGAATGGCTGAGTTGCTTTTAATGGCACGCGGGTGGTGTTAAGCGAGGCAGCGGAAAAGCGTGTGCTTGGGCTTCGGAGAAAATTTCGCTGCTGCGGAACCATACGGTGTCGTGATTTGAGCTGCTTTTCACTTACGGACCACGGCAAACTTTTCGTTAATGTGTTTTTGTTTGTTGATTTTTGAGGAACAGAGGTAAAACAACGCACATTTGGCGGAAGACATAAACGTGTAAACGTGTTTGACGAAGAATTAAAGAATATCAAAAGTCTGAAACATCAAGGCAAATGAAATCAAAAAAGAAGCTTCACGAAATTCTATGAATCTGATGTATTGTCTCAATAAAATATTACAACTTGAAGGACTTCGAGGATTACTTACCCATGAAACAACTTTTTATTTTGGTATGGGTTTGTTTGTATCCGTGGCCGTGTGGTTGGCATATTATCATGCCGGGGGTTCGGGTTCGATTCCCGTTTTTTGGTTAATTTTTCGGCAAAGAAATTTCTTCCGACTTGCACTGTGATCACGCATATTGTAGAGTTTGCCACTGTGCCAAGGTGTGTTATTTGGCATAAGATATCTAGAGTAACTACTACTAATGAATATGGCACAACGTAATACAGGCAAATTTTTTGTTGTGCGGGGGATAGGGACCGCAAAAAAAATCGCATAAAAAACCGTGCTAAACTTCACCAGTAGCTTTAAAAAATCGTGTTCGGTACACAATTTGGAGAAAAAAAATTGTGCGGTAGATAGGGAGAAAACAACTCAAATCCAAGCCGTTTGCCGTTCGATTTCCTTTTATTTCCCTGCTTTGTGATCAGACAGTTTGCCTTTCGATTGCGCGTGGATGTGTTGTCCTTTTAGTTGCATGTCGAAACTTGTTGCTGTTAGAAGAACTTAGAGCATTTGATAGAAGGATGGGAATGTTTCGTGAAGTGGATAATTTAGACGCAAATATGCTTTTTTCGCACTGAAATGCATATAAACCATCGAAAAAAAACTAAATGGACGCTAACTTCTTCAAATATGCTTTTTTCATATGTCGCACAAAATAAAATCGCAAAAAAACCGCACAAGAACAGAAAACCGCACTAAAAAAATCGCACAAAAAAGAACCACACAAAAACAGGTTTTTCTGTACTTACGACACAAGTTCCGCTGGGACCGTTAGTGTCATTCAAGAGGAGTTGATTAACCTTGGTTGACTATTTTTGTTGTTCTGACTGTTGGCCCGTTTGTTGATAATTTATTCTATGATTCCTGATGATTGGGTAAGATATAATCTTCTCCGGTTTTTGACATGATGTTGTGTGAAAAGAAGACTGTAACAGTGCGGCTAATAATAAGATGGGTCAGTTACGAGGACATTGCTATTGAAACTGAGAGTACTGGAACATATCACATATAACGAGAATTCGTCTAATAAGCAATAATCGACAGAGGGCTTCACTTCAATATGCCGTGAAGTTTATTTGAAAGTGAATAAATAAACGAACACGGAGCGTCGTAGAACAGATAGCGACGATAGGGCCCGAATGTCTTTTGATTTATGTTGACAGAGAAACTGCTGAAAGAAGCAAAAATTCGTTTCCAATTGAATGCGAAGGCCGATGTGTTCATAGTTCCCTGACTATTCTCAGTTGAATAAGACTTTGCCGAGCCCTGCTCTTCACGCCATCATTTAAAGTTCATTCGTCTCTAACCTTGGGAAGGCCATTTGAAAATTGAATCTACTCCAAGTTTTGGAAAAAGCTGCTGAACGGTCGCTGGACAAGCCCTTTGTAGTTGTCGTATGTAGCTATGTTTAGGCTTCGAGCAGAAATTATTTAATGCGTGGCCCCCTTTACCCGGTCTGTGTGACCTGTTCAAGATCTTTATTTCGGTTTATTGAGGGAGAGAGGTTCAAAACGGCATTTTTATTTTTACGAAATTTGTGTACCATACCTTACCGCTTCAAGCATCGAACCGAAATGAAATTAAATTCGCCGAGAACTTGGATCCAAGCTCAAGAGAAATTTGATTGAACGATAACGGATGAAAAAGACAAACTATTTTGTCCGCTTGAAACAGGTGAAAGCCTATGAACGACATGATGTAACCGTAGTCTTAGTGTCTGTGCATGTACTGCACTGAGTATGCTTTGTGCATGTCCGAGGATGTATCTCAAAGCGAATGTTTTAGTTGTCTGACGACAGCTGTGCGTTATGCTTCTTATTTTCACTTTTAAAAATCATAGAGGGTCAAAATCAACTCTATCAGCATCCAAAAGGGCAATTTGCAATTATAAAGTTAACCTTCATAATAGAGCATAGTTTGGTGGATTCGGTTCTTTCGGGATGAGTTTGATTCCGTAATTCTCGCGATATTGTACCGCGACTTTACTGTAATTGCTGTTAGCTAGAATGGGTCAACCATAATTGGACCAACACGGGATTCGATAAACTCTCAATCATAAATATTTCCCCAAACTTATCTCCACATACAAGCTCCATTTTGACAGGAACCTTGTCGTTAACTTTGCCCCATTTAGTTTTTGTCTTCCCATGGTAGGGGCGAACAGAAACCTGAGCAAGCAAACCGCATACTTTACCAATACTTTCAAGCTAAGTTATTCTTCACGGAAAGTCAATAGCTGGTGGATTAGGGTGTTGTCACCACTGTAGAATCAGCTGAAGAAGGTTTTTTTATAGTTCATTCTTTCCCTCACAAGAATAATACACAAGCTGGCGATATACCGAGTATGCATCGCAATTGCTATTTTGCGTCTTGATGAAGGCTCTAAGAAAAACCCTGTGTTCATCCATCTATGAGCTTCCTTATGTTATATAATTTTAACTTTTTCAAACAAGAAGCAAGCAAGCATTTTCTTTCAAACGAAAATAATTGCTTTCATTTTTGTTATTGGCGGTGGAAACATGTTCAAGAATTATTTCTTTCCCATTCTCGTTTTCTCGAAAAATGGAATATTTTCCAAAAATGTGCAAAGTACAAATACGATGCGATAAAACCATTAGATTGAAGGCTGGGAGGTTGTCATTCAGTGGTAGTTAAGCGTCAGATTTTCTTCATCAGTGAAATGGCTCACCGGATCCGGCGGAAGTATATCGCCGATTATTCGAACACTTTATTTTCCCACTTTTTTGACATAGGACTTTTATTTTATTCGAATGCTTTTTGTCCTACATCACAATGTTCTATTAACAAAGTAATTCCGTATAAAGGTTCGAATGTTTTTGTATTTCATAAGGTTTTGTTATTGACCGAAAACACTTTCCACACACCTTTGCTTCAAACCGAAATCATTGCCCTATGAAGTTATATTATATTAAGTTATATAATTAAATGGAATTAATACTAAGTGATAGCTAAAAAATGATTTGGCGCAAAAACATTAATAAAATTCGAACAGTAGGTCATCAACCCTTTGGCTACGGCATGGTTAACATGATTTTCTGAAAACGTGACTTGTTGTCTGATTTGGCACTCGTACTGAAGGCGTAGTCCTATTTAAAAAAAAATCAGAGATTCATTCTCAGATTTTCTAGACATGTTGGAAAGCTTATTGGTAACGATATTCTAAATAAAGAACATTTTGGGATAGAACGAATACATCAAAAAAGTTATTGATCCCATCGATGAAGACAAATGCAGCGGTCGACAAAAATGCAATTCAGTGGAGGCCAACGATAACCGATAAAAAAAATTAGCCCGGGGCAGCGTTTAAAAGCTTGAGCAATAATTATGGTTCGTATGTATTGAATTCAATAGGTGTTTGGTTGATGCATCAAAGTGGGTGCCGAAAGACCTGATTTTAATGCGGAATATGCAACGTAGTCGAAAATCAATCGGAAGAAATTATCGAGTGAAGTTTTTTTTAAACGAGACATGGGTTTATGAGTACGATATGATATCGTATTGCCTGAATGTTTGAAAAATTATAAATTAGATTATAATTCAGGATTGTACTCTATTATCTCAATTCACACGGCTAAAATTTGCTGACGAGCGTCGAGCGAGAATGAACTGTCTTTCTCAAGACAATTGTAGAAAGAATTTTGATTAAGTTTGTACACAAGGGCCCTTCTTAGGGCTATAGACAAAGGAACTTAAGAAGTTTAAAGTCTCTACAATCAAATGCGGACGGACATATAGTTCTGAGTGGTAGTCTAAAGATGTCTGGTCCTGTGGCGCAATGGATAACGCGTCTGACTACGGATCAGAAGATTCCAGGTTCGACTCCTGGCAGGATCGCACTTATTTTTATTATTTTTAGAGGATAGTTGGATAGTGTTTCACAGAAAAACTCATTTTATTTTCAACGATATTTAAACAAATTGACTATTGGATAATTTATGGCGCAAATAGTGGGAAATCTCGTAAATCCATCTAGACATGACTGAGTAATAAGCGCTGAAAATTGAAAACTTTTCATAATGCGACCGATTTGAAGTAAAAATATTTCTTCCGCAGCATGGTATTTTACAGAATATATACTAATGTAGATGGATTCGATTGTGGCATTGCTTCGTATTGCTTCGACGAGAAGACTGTGTGTAGTGTGTAGCGTGCGCAAAGGCCGCTGATTACATATTGCCTAAAATTCATCTTAATGGAATCGCGGCTTAAGTGAAACAACATGCCACGATTGGTTCCGTCCCTTAGAATATGATGATGTTCGTATGAAGAAAGGTCTAAAACCTTCGAAGAAGGAGGCATTGCTCGATGAGGACCCGTACCAAACACAACAAGAGTTTGCTTCATCATTATGAGTTATCTGCCTAGCCATTTCCAAGCGGTGGCCTGGGTTGGTAATAATTCAAAAGTGAAGAATTTAGGTTGATATAATGTAAAGGCAAGGGATGTTTTGTGTTGTTTCTCATCTGAGAACAACTGCTCCAGCGAGAAAATGATTATACAATATGATAACGCACAGCCTCAGGAAACCGAAACCGTTTAAATCTACATGGAAACACTCAAATGAAAACTTTGTTGCGCACCCAATAGTCCGCATGTTATTCAATAAGTATTTAAAACTCTATGTAAACAGAACATGTAGTTGAAATGAGATTTCTTCAACAACATTTATAATACGTCAGGATGGCCGAGCGGTCTAAGGCGCTACGTTCAGGTCGTAGTCTTCTCTGAAGGCGTGGGTTCGAATCCCACTTCTGACAAGTTTCTTTTTAGTAATACAGTAGAACCCCGATTTTTCGCAAGTGGTTAATGCGCGGTGCGGATTATCCGCTGAAGCTAGTTCTCTATAGTAATTCTATAGAAATTTCCGAAAATTGTCAGTGAGTGTTATGTTAGGCTCTCTTGATCTTTTGTTATGGGCATGGCTTTTACATAATCTGTCACCTGGTATACACGACATTACAGATGAATAGTTGAATAATTTATGTATTGATAAAACAGGTTGAAATATTTTTTTTTTCGCGTTTGCACTCCATTTTTAGTCCTTCATCCTTGCGTCATCCTCGATTTTTGTTATCCGCGGTGACATTGCCAAACTGTTCCGCGGATAATCGGGTTTCTACGCTCGTACACACAGCTCGTCGCGCGGATGTCGTCTATAGACGACACTCGTACACACAGGACGTCGCGCGGATGTCGTCTATAGAAGACGCTCGTAAAGAACGAGTTAAAACTGATTGATTTTTCATATAACTTTCTCTGTTCTCCTTTCCAGGTTACCGATGAAATAATTAAAAAATCATCATCTATGTGGGAAAGTTTATCATAAGTTAAAAATTATAGTCCTTGTTGTGGTGTTTTTTTGTGAGAGTGCATTCTTGGAGGGAGCTAAGTGAATTACTTGCAAAAGTAATTAACGTGTTTTTGTTTTCTAACCGCTCAGCCAAGCCGAAGGCCAAAAATTTAGTTTATGTCATAAACGCGCTGATAGCTCCGTCTTCTGTAAGTGGTGCCAAAAAGTTTTTCTTTTATCGGAAGGAAAAAAAGGATAGAGAACAAAAGAATGATGCTAACAGACTACGATTACCGAGAAATGCTGAAATTTAAATTATATTTTTAATGAAGTTGGCAAAGTCTGTGCTTCAAATCTCGGCGTCTATTAATTTCAGCAGTTTCGTCATGTTCTCTCCCTCGACCAACCGATAATAAAACGACGAAACATTAGGAGGACAAAATCCTACAAAGTCAACGCAAGTCGAGAAAATACACTCTCTGGGAAAAAAAAGGAGAATTGGTGCTTGTTTTGGGCGGGTTGGCTCGTTTGATACCCGCCACATATCTAGATTTTAAGTTGGAAGCATAAAAAGCAAACGATCAATCTTGGTTGTTTATGTGTTTTTGTTTTGGTGTGTATTGTTATTGTGCTCTGTGCTCTGTCGTGGTCCAGCCAAATGGGTTAGAGTGGCAGTTGTAGTTAGTGGAATAAATCTAAACCAGTTTCCCGCAGTGGTACGAAATTACAGCCAAGAGGCAGGCTGAAAATGATGTTCGTTGTTTTCGAGAAATAGTTTAATTGATGGAGGTAATTTACGCCTGTCCCCGGGAGACCAGTTCAGCAGCAATCTCAGCATCCGAGCAGTAATCGAAGCGACACGATGTCCGGCAAGCCGTGCACTCCGGAATGCGGCAAAAGGTGAGTGGGAATTTGAAAAACTTGAAAGATTACAAATTCACTGTCATTCAATACGTTTAATCACAATCACGGGTTGATCTTTGATCTACTCTCTAAGCTCCAAGAAAAATAAAATGAACATGATTGGCTCTATGTGAGCATTAAAATTAATTGAAAATGAATATTTTATAGGATTTGGGACATTGCTTTCTAGCGTATTACGGTTCGGGAGGTAATTATCGTGATTGGTTCGTTTTACTCGCTCTGATAGTGACAGGTATTTGTGGGTGAGGTTGTGCAATGTTTGGAAAGCACTGAAATTTGACCGAGCAATGCTATGTGTCCGATGGGAGGGTGGAATATATATCATGCCTAATTGAATTCGATCTGTAGGTGATTGATCGAAAGATAGAATCAATAACACTTTTCTATGATTAGTTTTTCGTTCTGTATGTTTCATGTTTCGAGGTAAATAGGTTCGATGAGAATTTACTTATTGGCCATCGTTTAAGGTTCAACAACATTCCATTTAGTTTTGATCTAGTTGATCCGTCGAACTTCGTTCCACCCACAATCGATATTTTGATTTAAAGAATTTCGAACCCTCACGTTTCCCCTCGAAATTGTATTTCTGAACGCACGTTCGCGATAGTTAATGAAGAATGCCACTTATGAAATGCAATTAAGATCAATACTTTTTCATTGATGTTTACAACCCTTTTTTTTAAATTTGTCAATAGTTATTTGAATTTGTTGATCCGTTCTCGAGGTAAATAATGACGAACTGATATCAAATCATTTTTATTTATTACAGATAAACAAAATTAATTGTTATTTGATTTTCCAACATCATATGTAACCTGACGCACATAAATGCACCAAACCTGATAACAACTGTTCAAAAATCCGTTGGTCCGCTCTAGAGTTACATCGTGACGTACGGACACCAAACCATTTTTATTTATATAGATTAACCCTTTGCGGTCGTATTAAATTTGGACATGGGTGTCGTACTGGTCGGAATTATTTTTCCTTGAAAAAGCAGTGATACATGCAAGATTATGAAAAATAAACAGTTCTGTAACTCTGTTATTGTTGACATTCGAACATATGCGTAGAAGGATTTTTTCCATCAAATATAATCGTCTATAAGCACCTGAGAGATTTTGGAAAAAAAAATTCTTTTCATGTGAGAATGGTGTTTTCTGGCTTTAAGGGGATGAATCAAAAATTAACTTCTTCTATTTTCCATAAACGAAAAATATATGCATAAAAAAACAAATTTAAAAAAAATGTTTGACTCGATTATATACAGTGAAAAGAAATCGGAGACTGTATATTATCTTTAATTTGTAATCTGTAATTTTGCTTCTGGAAACCATTTTTTTTAGAATGTTTACTTGTGTGTTTTGGATCGTTGTCCTACTGCTATACCCATTCGAGTAGCTCTTTCACCTTAGCATAACATTTTCTCAATTGTTGATCTATGATGACGCGAACACTCAATCCAATATTTGAGGGAGAAACAACCACATAACACAATTTTAATTCCACAATGTTAGATGTATTCATCGTATACTATATAATTTTTTGTATACATGATTTAGGGGTGTCTCAAAGCGCTCAAAGTTTTGATTTTTTCATCCTCGAAACTCTTCCAAAGAGGGAGGAAATTTGGAAAATCGATTTTTTTTTCGATGCTAAATGACTTAAAAATGCATGAAACGTCGAGATCTGGTGTAATCTCGAAAAAAATTTTGGCCGTAAATCGACCTTTTAGGAATTAGTCTGAGAGGCAATGAAGGCATGGAAAAAATAATTATCGAATTTACAGAACCGACCATGTACATATTGTTTATTGGCCCAAAAAAATGACCTGTGTAAAATTTCAGCTCAATCGGAGATGATTTAGGGGTGCCTTAAAGCACTCAAAGTTTTGATTTTTTGGGCATTCTGGCTGAGTCCGAAAAAGTCGATTTACGACCAATTTTTCGAGATAACACCAGATCTCGACGTTTTATGCATTTTTAAGTTATTTGGCATCGAAAAAAAAAATCGATTTTCCGAATTTCCTTTACTCCCCCCTCGGAAGATTTTCGAGGATCAAAAATCAAAAATTTGTGCGCTTTGAGGCACCCCTAAATCATGTCCGATTGAGTTGAAACTTTGCACAGATAATTTTAATACATGGTCGATTTTTGAAAGTCGATGATGATATTTTTTCCCATAGATTTTCATGCCAACTCGTCTTAGGAGTTGGCAGCACCATCTCAGATAGTAGTGAAACGTTGTGGGTGTAAAGACATAGGTCGTTTAAGCAACTTTGCATACTTGAAATATTCGAAAAAGAATTAGAGTACTTTTTGAAAAAAGCCAAATTTTTTTCTTATTTTTTTACAAAAATTTATAGCTTAAAAATAATGATACCTACAAAATTATTATCAATAGATAAAATGTAGGACATTGTTTGAATTTTCACAAAAAAATACCTAACAATTTTTGGAAAAAAAACTTTGCTGAAAAAAAAGTTATTTTAAAATTTAAAATTCATTTTTCGCAAAAACGTATTCTTTTAAAATTCCCAAAGTATATATATGAATACAATTTCCAACAAGTCGTCTATACATTAGAAGATGAGCACTTTTACAGGGAAAAAGTTTTTCGAACAACAACTTTTCCATGTTTTCTCTGATAAAAATATAACTAAAATATAACTAATCCTAATTTTGTTTGAAGTCAAGATGGCGATATAGTGTATTCGAAAAAGTTTTAGATCTCATTAAAATATGAACTTTTGTCGAGGACATCAACTTTCTATCTTTTATAGTTTTTGGAATATAAGTCATTTTTGTATGAAGACTCCTGAAAAAAAAATGTTTTGCTCGTAACGTTTTCTTGTGTAAATTGTTACGTTTGACATGTTTCTAAATAGAAAAAAGTTAGCAGAGCATGTACATAGCGATAATTTACACATACAAATGTTACGAATTAAACATTAATAGTAATTTTTCAAAGAAAAACATGAAAAAGTTGTTCGAAAAACTTTTCCCCTGTAGAAGTGCCCTTCATCCGATGTATGGACGATTTGTTTGAAATTCAAAGGGCTATTTATATCTGTTTTTTCAGAATTTTAAAAACACATGTTTTCGGGAAAAATAAATTTCAATTTTCAAAATATTTTTTTAATGCAATTCTTTTCTAAAAAATTGTTTGATATTTTTTAATGGAGACCTAAACAATTTCCTACATTTCATTCTTCGAGTAGAATTTTGTAGGTCTGATTTTTTTGTGAGTTTTTTTTTTTAATTTTTCGAAAAATCTTGATTCAAAAATTAAAAGATCTACAAACATTTTTTCAGAGAATGAAATGTAGGAAATTGATTGGGTTTTCATTAAAAAAATATGAAACAAATTTTTAGAAGAAAAATCAATAAAAAAAATTAAAATTCATTTTTCTCGAAAACATGTATTTTCAAAATTCTGAAAAAATTGATATAAATAGCTCTTAGTATTTCCAACAAGTCGTCCATGCATCGGTAGAAGGGCACTTTTACAGGGAAAAAGTTTTTCGAACAACAACTTTTTTTTCTTTGAAAAATTACTATTAAAATTAATGATTCGTAACATTGTATGTATAATTTATCGCAATTTACATGCTCTGCTAACTCTTTTCTATTTAGAAACATGTCAAGAACATCAAACGTGAGAGTTTACATACAAAAATGCTACGAGAAAAACATTATTTTTTCAGGAGTCCTCATACAAAAATGACTTATATCCCCAAAAACTATAAAATATAGAAAGTTAATGTCTTCGACAAAAGTTCATATTTTAATGAGATCTAAAACTTTGTCGAATACACTATATCGCTATCTTGACTTTAAACAAAATTAGGATTAGTTGTATTTTTTCAAAGAAAACATGAAAAAGTTGTTTTTAGAAAAACTTTTTCCCTGTAAAAGTGCCCATCTTCCGTTGTATGAAATACTTGTTGGAAATTGTAAGGGCTATTCATATATATACTTTTAAGAGTTTAAAAAAATATGTTTTTCAGAAAAATGAATTTTAAATTTTAAAATAATTTTTTTTTCAGCGAAATTTTTTTTTCCAAAAAATTTAAACAATTTCCTACTTTTATCCTTTGACAGGAGTTTTGTAGGTATCATAGTTTTTAAGTTATAAATTTTTGTTAAAAATTAAGAAAAACAATTTGGCCTTTTCCAAAAAGTAGTCTAATTTTTTTTCGAATATTTCAAATATGCAGGTTGCTTAAATGACCCATGTCTTTACACCCACAACGTTTCACTGCGATCTGAGATACTATCTGCCAACGGCCAGTTGAGTTGGCATGAAATTCGTTCATACCTTCATTGCCTCTCAGGATAAATCCCAAAAGGTCGATATTCGGCCAAACTTTTTTTTCGATATGACACCAGATCTCGACGTTTCATACATTTTTAAGTCATTTGGTATCTAAAAAAATTTTTCGATTTTCCAAATTATCTCTACTCCCTCCTTGGAAGATTTTCGAGGATCAGAAAACTAAACTTTGAGCGCTTTGAGGCACCCCTAAATTATTTCCGATTGAGCTGAGACTTTGCACAGGTCATTTTTTTGGGCCAATAAACAAAATGTAGGGGAGAGGGAGGCAAGATGACGAATCGGTAATTTGACCCATTGTAATGAAGGTAGCGCCACTTACTTTTTACTGAAGATGCACCATAACAAGGCCAAACTTTGTACTCGTTAACTCTGCTGAAAACGTTATCACAAAAAAAGTGAAAAATAAAAATGAGAAAAACCGTGATTTTGTTATTTTTTTTTCGTTTTTTCAAATTTCAATATCCACTTTATGAGAAAAGTTAAAATTTCAAAATAATTTTATACATGATAAAGGTACTCTATTGTACATAATATGTTTGTTTCCGGCGAGTTTCAACCATGATTTTTTTGCAGCTATTTTTTTTTATTGAAAATGTCGCTTGGAGGCAAGTTGGCGAACTGCAACATTATGTTAATTTTTGGTTTTTTATTGCAGATGGTTAGAACTTATCAGCGAAAAAGAGACCAATATTGGTCGGACACCAATTTGGAAAATTATATGAAAGCTATAGAAGAAGGTTTTTCTGTTCTAAGTGCTTCAATACAGTTCGGTGTGCCAGAACCAACTTTGAGACGCTATCGACGAAAATATCCAGACATGGAGGTTAGATTTTCAATTCACCATTTGCGTTTCCATGTTCTTTATGCAAGAAATATTAAATCTGTATTCATTTCAGGATAAGTCGTCCAATAAAGGCCGCTTTAAAGCCACATTCAGGTCCAGCTTCGAAGAATTACCTATTCGTTTGCGGTTAAAAATGCCATAGAGCCCCCTTTCAAAGGAATATGCGCTGGAAGCTCATAAGCTATCTTTGAGAAAACCAGAAAATACCTCAGTTCAATAAAGAAAATTGTGACTTATTTTTTCGAACTTTGGGAGATACGAGCTATAATAAAGTATCGTTTTCCTGCGTTTTACATTTACAGTGATGATGAAAATGACATTTCCACTGTTCCAACCAAGGATAAATAAATAATTGTTATTAAATTTTGTTGATTTTCAGGTGATCAAACCATATTCGCCAACTTGCCTCCAGGCATCCACGTGGAGGCAAGGAGACGAATTCGACGCTTTTTGCGCAAAGCTTTTGGGTGGACAAGTTTTTTAGTTTTTTGCCCATCCAATAGATAATATGATAGAAAACACTTCAGGCTATATGAATCAGTGTGGAGGCGATCTGGCGTAGTGGTAACATCCATGCCTCTCACGCTAAAGGTCACGAGTTCAATTCTCACTCCCGACATTCTTCCAAAAATGGAAGTAAAAGTGACGAACCAGCCAAATGAGTTGAAAATCACTATATAATACAGATAAAACAAAAAATATATGAATCAGCACAACATTAAAAAAAAATAATTCCAAGATCCCAGGGCTCGCCAAACCCTAACGTCGCCAACTTGCCTCCCTCTCCCCTACATGGTCGGTTTTTGAATTTTGACATGACCATTTTCGCTGCCACCCTAATGGGGGTAAAATGAAACATAAACACGGAACACAGGAAAAAATTAAAGATTTCGAATGCGAAAGATGTTTGCATCAATTGATAAGAAATATTTCTGTTTCTTTTTACATTTTATTAATTGCGATAGATAATTAATGAAATGTTATTTTTCCTGAAATAAGCAATTGAATAACTGTAAAATGTCAAGCGCTATCTAAACGCCCTAACTCTCAGGTTTTGATTGGACCGATTCACGGTTTCCCCAAAACAGACTTCTAAACCAAGGTCCAAATTGGTTTTGCGAATTCATGCAAATTGGGGAACTTTTGTCCTCACCGAAATGTGTTCCTTTACACAGCCATCTAAACCATGCTACCTGGCGAAATTGGCATTGCAAATACATGCAAGATGGGGGAACTTTTGTTCCCACCGACATGTGTTCTCTAACACAGCCATCAAAATCAATGTACCTGGGGAAATTGGCATTGCAAATACACGCAAGTTGAGGGAAGTTTTGTCCTCACCGAAATGTATTCCCTAACACGGCCATCAAAACCAAGGTGCCTTACATTACATGACATTTGTTCATATTCTTTACTCATACAGCAAATATGTTGAGTTCAATTGAACTCGAAAATTGTTTCATTCAATCAATAATTTAATCAATACAAACAAATGATTACTAAGCCAACGGTAGTTCCATGTAAACCTTGCGGTTATATCATAAATATAACCCACCCATTTCTTCTCTTTATTTTTGGTATTAGAATTCCAACTAAAGCTGAAAAAATATATTGCATTTATGCACAACAATTTAAATGAAAGTACTTTCCATCACTTTCTACAACATTTTTCTATCTTTCTGGCAACTTTTACAATATCGATTTCGGAGCAATCCACTTGTCCTCTCATCCTCGAACTTCATTGTGAAAGTCGTGCTGCATCAATCCCTATTAGCTATAACACTGATTTCTCAATGGTTTTCCAGTGTATGGTCGAGCGGTATCGTGAAAGAGATTTTTTTTCTGACATCATAATATCCAATTATTCAATTGACGTTTCTAGGCAGCGACAATAACAGTTACTGAGTCTACTTCTCATTTTGTTTGAGACACGACCGCATAATTGACGTAGGACTACGTCAGGCCATGATGTTAGGATGTTGCAAGCTGGTTTTGGATGTTTAAAAATCAACATTACAATTCTTTGTTAATAAATTGGTGTCTCTGAAAAGGGCCGTTTTGTTCGAGTGTTAGGTTTTGTTTGTTCACTTGACCAGTGTTACAACTGAGAAATGATGGCAGAAGGATGATGATTAGTCGTTGGATGGTACATATCATAATAGAAGATGAAGCTAGAAGATAGATGGGATATGCTGAAAGTCGCCCTCTCTCACCCTAAACGAGATGGATCCTGCATTCTGTATGGATGAAATAATGAAAAAATTCATGAATATAATACAAAATAATTATAATTATCGAACACAATTATCAATTTCTCACCACCTAAAAGCATGTTACTTTATTATATAGAACACATATTTGTGTTCATTTGAACCATTGCTATTCTCGTTTCAAAACCAACCGAACATGAAGTTCAATGCGTCATAGCGAATTTCAGTTGAACTAACAATACATGATACGATATGTAGAACTTATGGGAAATCATTTTGAATATTCTTTTACTTTTCCAATATTCCTTGAAGGACCTTCTCTAGCATTCCATGCAGGAGAATCAACGCTGTTAGTAACAGCCGGTCCCATCTTATCTCAATAACATTTAGCTCTTTCGACTCTAGTGTTAGACAATTGTTTCAGCTCCGATGCGCGCTTACGGGATATCATGATATATTCTCTTCTGTTGGGATTTCAAGATAAATAATTTGTCTTTAACTGATGCAGTCTTTAAACAATACGTCTTTGTTCAGGGTGCACGTTTGTGCGATAAAACTTGATTTTATAGCTTCTTTTGTTTTTTAGATATTTTTATTAACGGAGACTTCAAATTTTATGTTCGTTCCCGCTACGATTCCTAAAATGTATCTTCACGGTGCCCCGATTGTATAGTCTGTATTGGGGAATACCTTACGAGCTGTACAAATATATGTAAAAGTGGGTGAAAGAACCTCCACATCTTGCTTGAATTGTCAGAGATGATGTATTGCATTAAAACACAATGAAGCGAAAACCAACTACTGGTTCCCAGAACTAGAATATGCGACGCACATCAGCAGAAAATCAAACATCAAATGATATTTCATTACACAGTCCCGTATTATAATTTCCACAGAGTGCAGGTGAGAGCTTCTAAAAACTCATATCTTCATTTTGACGAATCCGACACGGCACACAGTAGTCCCTGAGAAATTTAGGCGGCCATAACTGAGATTTTTTTTAGTAAAAAACCCAATTTTTGGTAGACTGGGGTTGTTTGGGAAGTTTAAAAGGGGGGATTTAGGGTGAAAACCTCAAGTGCTGAGTGATAAAAGACATTGTGAGAAACACTATCATTAAAAAAGTTTTACGGGGAAATGCGGGGTAAGTTTTATAAGTCCATCCGAAGTAAAATTAAACTTCCAAAATAGTAGGGTAACACGGGGTGAGTTGGACATACGGGTTGATTTGGACCACCCCATTATCTCAAAAAGTACGGCACAACTTGAATTTTTTATAATGTCATTTTCTTTTATTGTTGAACCGTATGTAACTAACGTAAACAAACTTTGGTAAAATTCGACAGGTGGAAGGAAATGGTAGCATGAACACAGCAAGCACTTTGATTGTCAAAAAATGTGAGTTTTCCGATTGTGGTTTTAAGGTTTTTCCCGCTGATTAAACAAACTTTTCGTGTATTATGCAGTAAAGTTCTGTACGCCTACAGAAGAGTAACAATTTAATGCAGCGAAACTGTAAGTTTGATAACAATAAATGATATTAATTGCATTTTAATTTTTGCATGTTGTGTGGGGTGACATGGACACGTTTTTGTGGGGTGTATTGATCCTACAGATTTGAGATACTTTGTGTGGAGTTAACACATACTACAACCAACCGGATATTGAAACTGACAACAAATTCAAATCCTCCGTTAAAAATGCTTCAAGAAACAAAAAAAAAATCGTTTAAATACTTCACCAAAACACATATTAGGAAAAAACACACGCGAAATAGTGGTACCGGCGAGCATGCGAAACTGGTATCCTATCGCGTTGCCAGAGCAATGATGCGAGCGCGGAATGGGGTGAAACACGTGATCCTAGATGCCTTGAACATCCTAGAATAAGGGACTGTAGGATTTTTGTGTTTTTATGCAACTTAATTTTTTGGGTTTTGGCCGCCTAAATTTTCTCAGGGACCACTGTGCGGCACCACTATACATCATACTTGGTTAAATTGAAAGGATTTTCTAAGAAAAACGTTCTTATAAAAATCATTCGTAAATGAAGTTTGTCATCTAATCATGAAAATAGTAATTTTGGACAGCTGCTATCATATGTACGAAGTTCTAAAAAAATCGGAGTGATTCGGAGCAGCAGTCGGCTGATTTGGCGTGGAAATGCTGAAGAGAAACACATACGTGCGTTATGATGCAGTTTTTCACAACCATATCTTGAAAATTATTATAATGACGATTGCTTTATGTATCAAGCTACGACCCCAACGACCTCCCCTTCAATGTGACATAGATTTTAACGCCCTTAACTCATCTCGTCTTCAAACTTCACTGGCTCTCGCAGGTGTTAAAATCGGCACTCTTGAGACACTGGAACCAATATTATATTGTTCATTGTGAATGTTCTTTCATCTAAAAATCTTCAGATTTTTTTCTAATATATCCATTCATTCAATTCACTCTTAAAAGTTTTTTTTCTGTCCAAACATAATTCCAGTGCACAGTGTGGATAATTTCAAACAGGAAGTGTCCCCACATGGTTGGTCACGTGCATTACCATGGCTGAAATTCCCTGCATTAAATTTAGAATAAAGGGTGTGTCACATCAAATTGCATCACGGAAAAAACGCTGTAGAAATTCGCCCAGTAGACCGATCCTTTTGAAAATTTTAGACAGTAAAATAAAAACTATTAAACAACTTTTGGCATTTTCTTTTTATTCATACTTCGAGCCCAAGCCCGTATGCTCGCACCTTCCTCTTTACCCCGTCCATAAGGTTCTGTACAACGTCAGGTTGTAGTTTTTTTTGAACAGAAATCCATTTTCTCTTGAAGTCCGCCTCCGATTTGACAACTTTTGGGTTCTTCCGGAGGGCCTGCTTCATAATCGCCCAATATTTCTCTATTGGGCGAAGCTCCGGCGCGTTGGGCGGGTTCATTTCCTTTGGCACGAAGATGACTCCGTTGGCCTCGTACCACTCCAACACGTCCTTTGAATAGTGGCACGAAGCGAGATCCGGCCAGAAGATGGTCGGGCCCTCGTGCTGCTTCAATAGTGGTAGTAAGCGCTTCTGTAGGCACTCCTTAAGGTAAACCTGCCCGTTTACCGTGCCGGTCATCACGAAGGGGGCGCTCCGCTTTCCCCAAGAGCAGATCGCTTGCCACACCATGTACTTTTTGGCAAACTTGGATAGTTTCTGCTTGCGAATCTCCTCCGGAACGCTGAATTTGTCCTCTGCGGGAAGAACAACAGGCCCGGCAGCTGACGAAAGTCCGCTTTGACGTAGGTTTCGTCGTCCATTACCAGGCAATGCGGCTTCGTCAGCATTTCGGTGTACAGCTTCCGGGCTCGCGTCTTCCCCACCATGTTTTGCCTTTCGTCGCGGTTAGGAGCCTTCTGAACCTTGTATGTACGCAGGCCCTCCCGCTGCTTGGTTCGCTGGACGAATGAACTTGACAAATTCAGCTTATTGGCGACATCCCGGACCGAACTTCTCGGATCACGTCTAAACTGCTTAACTACGCGCTTGTGATCTTTTTCACTGACGGAGCATCCATTTTTGCCGTTCTTCACCTTCCGGTCGATGGTTAGGTTCTCGAAGTATCGTTTTAGTACTCTGCTGACCGTGGATTGGACGATTCCCAGCATCTTACCGATGTCCCGATGTGACAACTCCGGATTCTCGAAATGAGTGCGCAGGATTAATTCACGACGCTCTTTTTCGTTCGACGACATTTTTCCAAATTTACGAAAAATTGACAGTGAAGCATGGCCAACGTGATCTATACACTCTTATCTGATTATAAGCGAAAGCTGAAGATATAATTCCTAAAAATTAAATTTCTACAGCGTTTTTTCCGTGATGCAATTTGATGTGACACACCCTATACGTTCTACGCACGACTCGCTGGCAGCCAGTCCAGGGACATCCCAAGCACGAATTGAATTATGTACCCTGTTCTTTTTTGTATTCTCCTGTCTACATTCCTATTATGTTTACCATAAAAGACAGTACATCTCTTAGCCATGCATGTCTTGCCTGCGGTCAATCAATTCATCCCCTCGTATCGTATCATTGTGGTTTAGTGCAATGGTGGTGGACGAATGACCGCCGTGAGGAAAGGGGAAGGATGGTGGCTGGGAATATTTGATCGCTTATCTTGACGTGCACTTTGGATATGCTTTTAGTGTTCAAAGAACCACTGCGTTGTCATGACTGTTTAAAGATTCAACTTAGAACCGAGCCTTCCCAAACGATGAATTGGTGAAAGGTAAAATGCATAATGCAGACCAAAGCGTTTGTAATCGATCGTTCAAGTCCGCTAAGCGATGAGCGATGCGGAACAAATATTTCTGATTTGAATGCGAATGATGAGATGCAACTTAGTTGCGTTGATTCACATAAACCGAGCATATTAATATTTCATATACTCAAACACTACATACGGATGTTACGGTATGATGTAGCAAACTAGGCTGCAGCTGAGCTATTTTCGTTCTATCGCCCTCTAAGCGATTCGCCGTTAGAGTAATCATCATTTATTTTCACTTTTTGCGTGACATAACTTTCTTTGTGGAATACATGGAACGCTCTTTCTCCCCCTGGATTCCGAGGTAATCTTGGACATTTTCCGAAACCATTAATCACCGAAACTTGCAGTAAGATTTAGCACAAGCAGAAAAGTTATCCGGTTGAGAAAAGTTCCTTTATCTTCTAAGTCGTGGAACTTTGATTAAAGATTTTTCTGTGGTGCTGGTTGAACTGCGATACAAAATTCCGGTTTGATCGGAACATTCCATCATGGTCTCACTCTAACTGAACTTATCAAGTATTAACATTTGAATGAAATTTAATCATTCGAAGAATTCGTTCCTAAACATGCAGCAACTTACTCTCAGCGACGTACAAATTAAATATTTTACATTTAGGGGCAGAATTGGTGCATGTTCAGTGTTACCCCCATGGCCCACCAATGCATCCGCGCTGCACTTGCATCTTTCAAAATTTTCATCAACTTCGTATAATTATACCTTTTCAATGATAACGGGTGACTAAAATTTTGGAATTTTTCAGAGGCTCAACAACAAACGGACTCAGATAGAAATGAGAGTGTGTATGTGTTAGCTCTCTCGCTCTCTCTGCTAGTATTTTATGTTTTGTTTATGCTTGCTCAGTTTAACTCAAATGCCACCGAAACAAGAAGCATTTCGCGAGTGCGTTGTACCGTTTTGTCTCAAATTCCGAACACTTCATTTTTAAATGTAAATTTACCAAACTTTTATATTTTTACAAATAATTGAATGAAGATAGCCCTGACATTCTTTGGGGTATAAGCTTCATTTTAAAATCAAATCATTTTAAATATAAATTTACTAAACTTTTATGTTATAAATAATAGGATAATGCCTTACATTCTTTGGAGTATAAGCTTCATTTTGACACCATTTACAGATATCGATATAGCCTATAAATTATGATATTAAACATTTGCAAAAAAGTGACAGTCAAAACTAGGCCCCGGCCAAGAGGATATGATCCGCGAGTTGCAAATTCAGCTGTCATTGCCAAACTATCAAACTACTCGGTAAGCTCAAGGCAGATCTATGAAACAAGGTGCGCCCATTCGCTAATCATAATTAACTCGAAACAATCGTCAACTTCGCGAAAATTTAAAGAAGGCAGTTTTGTAATCTTAAAATTTGAATGGAGATCCTAAGTTATTCGATTACTTAAACACGACGCTCTCTCAACCATTTGGCTATGTATTTCACCACACACAACATCCACAAAAACTCACTATTATGATATAAAATCATCATCAGACACAATTCCAGTTCAATACTACGTAATACTGTATTGCAAAGAATACACATTCGAAATAGAGAAGTAAATTTTCATTCATTATTTTTTATTTTAGAAGTGTGTTAATGTCATCCGGTAAATTCATGGCTGTTGAGTGGTTTTCACATTTTGACCCACCAGGTGGTATGTTAAGCGTCTTAATTTACACCAAGTTGAGAGTTTGGCTGTCAAATGCTGTGTATTAGTATATGGATGCCCTGAGGGTGGTCAAAATCTGAGAGAGAGGAGTCAGCTGAATGACAGATAGTTTGTTTCCTTCTTATTCTTTTTACGCATTCTCATGAAGAAAATTCCAAACTGACAATTTCAATCAAGCAAGTTGTTGTTATTCATTTATGAGAAATGTGTTCAAACTTTACGTGAACCTTTGTTTGTGAATACATTTGTGCGTTTTTATCCCCGATCTGATTTTTGACTTAGGACTGCGTCTAACAGGAATATATGAGGGGTAAAAAAATTTGAACACTGATCATGTAGGAAATAATAAAAGATGTACCAGGTCAGCCCACATCATGGCTTCCAGCAGCATCGACCCTTCAAACAAGTTTATTTTTACTTTTGATAATTTCGATATGGTTGCTCTAAAGAATTATTTCGAAGATTTCTAAAACAATATCCGAAATAAGAAGCAAACGGGTTTTTATGATTTGTTTATCGGTGGAGATCTTGTGTGAATTTATGGGTGTTTTTGGCACATTTGTGACTTTTCGTTCATTCAGTTTTCGCGAATTCTTTCATTCTTTCACTGGTTCCAGGTTGACCTATTGCTGCAAGCTCAATGAATCGATTTTTGCAGTATGGGCGATGATAGTATATTCTCCGATGCAATTTGAATATGCAGCGTATGTGGAATATATAAAATAAGTGCTGAGCTTCCAATGAAAAGAGTTAACATTGATTTCTCTCAGGTGCATTTTAAAGGAATTTTGTTTGTGTCCGATGGAAATAATAATAGGTTGACTAAAAAGGATGCTGTGTCTGCATTTTGAACAGGCAGTGATCACGATTCGGATGAAGATGAGAATTATCCTACCAGTCACTGAAAATCCAATCGAATTGAACGATAGTGAAGATGAACCAATTAGTCTTGTCCACAAAACTAAAAGGGCCAAGATTCTTTCTCCCCTTTATGTGTGATATAATTTGTATACCAACATATCTGTCGCTTCCAATCAGTCTACATAAATGTTGTGCTCACTCTGCCCTCCCTCACAACACCCACTTCCCGTTAGTGACATTGATGAGTGAACATTGTTTGTGCGAGTGTCGAGCAGGAATGAATTGTCTTTCTCGAGATTCATTGTAATCTTACGTTGATCACACTTGATCGAAGAAATTACAAATAGAATGTGTGTGACCGCAGTATTTGATAAACTTTTTCTGAAAAGAACTGGATTTGATTTGCTGAAAGCACTATCTTGTTTTCTCTCGTGTTGTGCGTTATGTGTGGCGATAGTAGTTTTTTCGAAGTTGCTGTTGATTTCTATGGCTTCGGCATTTTCGGCTTGCATGCAGCGATTTTTGAGGATTTCTTGACTTTTACTTTCGGGCAGCCACACCAGCAATGGCAGCAGCTTTCTTCTTGCTGGTCGCCTTCTTCACAGCAGCAAGTTTGTTTTTTGCAGCAGTAACTGATCTAACCGCTGTACAATTATAATTGAGTTGATTTTCGAGCTGGAACCTGCTTATTTACAGATTTTTGTGATTTCAATAGCTTGCTTTCAAAACAATTTTTGAGCTATTGAAACAAGTTTTTGGATCAATAAGTAACACACATATAACGCGTAGACATTTTATCTTTCGAATGAAGCGGTTATCATACCATTTCTTTCAAACGGCGAAGCGGTTTTATTGCTCAAAATCCTGTTTCTCCAATGTAACACTCTCGTTCTCGAAGCTTTGAACTTACACCCCAGTATAGAAATAAAAGATGTAGTCCGACGTCAAAATTATTTTCACATAAAATGTCTTGCGAAAAAATGTCAAGTTGAAATTTTCTACATATTTCAATACTCCCCTTGGTTCACCGTAACTGGTTCGCGCTGACATAAGGGTGATCACAACAAATGCGAGCTGGCTCCTCTCTCTCAGGTCAAAACCAATGATAAAATGTTTGCAAATTCCACAAAAAACAAGCATCGTACATTTTTCAGGTTTTGCAGTTGTTTCAACTATTTTGTTTGCTGTTTTCATGTTGAGTGCTGAAGGGTGTGTCACATCAAATTGCATCACGGAAAAAACGCTGTAGAAATTTAATTTTTAGGAATTATATCTTCAGCTTTCGCTTATAATCAGATAAGAGTGTATAGATCACGTTGGCCATGCTTCACTGTCAATTTTTCGTAAATTTGGAAAAATGTCGTCGAACGAAAAAGAGCGTCGTGAATTAATCCTGTGCACTCATTTCGAGAATCCGGAGTTGTCACATCGGGACATCGGTAAGATGCTGGGAATCGTTCAATCCACGGTCAGCAGAGTACTAAAACGATACTTCGAGAACCTAACCATCGACCGGAAGGTGAAGAACAGCAAAAATGGATGCTCCGTCAGTGAAAAAGATCACAAGCGCGTAGTGAAGCAGTTTAGACGTGATCCGAGAAGTTCGGTCCGGGATGTCGCCAATAAGCTGAATTTGTCAAGTTCATTCGTCCAGCGGACCAAGCAGCGGGAGGGCCTGCGTACATACAAGGTTCAGAAGGCTCCTAACCGCGACGAAAGGCAAAACATGGTGGGGAAGACGCGAGCCCGGAAGCTGTACACCGAAATGCTGACGAAGCCGCATTGCCTGGTAATGGACGACGAAACCTACGTCAAAGCGGACTTTCGTCAGCTGCCGGGCCTGTTGTTCTTCTCCGCAGAGGACAAATTCAGCGTTCCGGAGGAGATTCGCAAGCTGAAACTATCCAAGTTTGCCAAAAAGTACATGGTGTGGCAAGCGATCTGCTCTTGCGGAAAGTGGAGCGCCCCCTTCGTGATGACCGGCACGGTAAACGAGCAGGTTTACCTTAAGCAGTGCCTACAGAAGCGCTTACTACCACTATTGAAGCAGCACGAGGGCCCGACCATCTTCTGGCCGGATCTCGCTTCGTGCCACTATTCAAAGGACGTGTTGGAGTGGTACGAAGCCAACGGGGTCACCTTCGTGCCAAAGGAAATGAACCCGCCCAACGCGCCGGAGCTTCGCCCAATAGAGAAATATTGGGCGATTATGAAGCAGGCCCTCCGGAAGAACCCAAAAGTTGTCAAATCGGAGGCGGACTTCAAGAGAAAATGGATTTCTGTTCAAAAAAACTACAACCTGACGTTGTACAGAACCTTATGGACGGGGTAAAGAAGAAGGTGCGAGCATATGGGCTTGGGCTCGAAGTATGAATAAAAAGAAAATGCCAAAAGTTGTTTAATAGTTTTTATTTTACTGTCTAAAATTTTCAAAAGGATCGGTTTACTGGGCGAATTTCTACAGCGTTTTTTCCGTGATGCAATTTGATGTGACACACCCTTTAGATAAGGTAAGAATCAACAATAAATGTTATAAATAATTGAATAAACAAAACCCTGACATTCTTTGGGTTGTAGGCTTCATTTTAACATCATTTACACGGTATCGATACAGCCTATAATTTATAATACATACATTGTATTTTCGAAAAAAGTGACTGTCAAAACCAATAATAAAATGTGATAATAATAAAATAATTCATTCCGTAAAAAATAAGCATCCTGAATTTTCCAGTTTTTGTAGATGTTTTGTTTTTGCTGTTTTCATGTTAAGTGCTAGAAAAGGTAAGAATCTACATGTATGAACAAATGACTTTTATGCAGAAATCCTCATCAAAATTAATATTTAAGTAGTGATCACAATTTGAATCAAATTTCAACGCATGATTCAATTTCTAAATAGAAGATGTTTGAACACACTATTTTCAGCCACATACAGCATTAGTTTACAAATTGGGGTACAAGGACAATCCAATTCAGGTGCAACAAAAAGACCATTTGTTAACACATATTTGTGACCTATTTTCTTGCAAAACGTATAGTTTGATACGTTTTGAGCCCCCCTCCCCCTCTCTGAGGGTGGGCTGCCATACAAATGAAACACAAATTTCTGCATTGCTCGAGAATTAATCAAGCAAATGAAACCAAATTAGGCATATTGATGTTTTAGGGTGCAATAAATGTTTCTATGGTGGTTAGACACTCCTTCCCCTCTCTAAGGGGGGGCTGCCATACAAATGAAACACAAATTTCTGCATTACTCAAGAATTAATCAAGCAAATGAAACCAAATTAGGCATATGGAGTTATAAGGGTGCAATAAATGATTCTATGATGGTTAGACACTCCACCCCCCCTCTGTAAGGAGGAGCCGCCATACAAATGAAACACAAATTTCTGCATTACTCGAGAATTAATCAAGAAAATGAAACCCAATTTGGCACATGGTGGTTTTAGGATGCAATAACTGTTTTTACAGTGGTTAGACCTTCCACCCCCACCCCTCTCTAAGGGTGAACTGCCATATAAATGAAAGACTAATTTCTGTATAACTCGAAAACTAATCAAGTAAATGGAGCCAAATTTGGCATGCGAAGGTTTTAGGGGACACGAAACGTATAAATTCGTCAGCGATTCCCAAAGACTTCTGACCTTGACGTCGCCTTATAAAAGGCGCTTGGGTCGAGTGACCAGGGCCTCAACCACCACCCTCCTAAACTGTCACCTGGTATATGAAGACAGCCCTTTTTGTGGATCTTAACTTCCAAAGATACGAGGAACATATCATTTGCATTTTTGAATTTGAGATTAAAGTGTTCGGAATTTGAGTCAGTGACATATTTTTAGTTTTTCACCATGAATATGTATTTCAATTTTCAATGTAGTCAAATGAGAAAAAAACTCTATTTTATCCAAAAATCAAATTAATTTCACGAAAGAGTCCGACTTTGAGTAACGAGATACTGTTTAATGGTCAACAAAGCTTAAGTGTTCGGAGTTTGTGACAAAACCGTACATGTTTTTTATGTATGCTGAGGTTTTTTCTTACATCAGATATCCAAAAATCTGAGATGTGATTTTTGTCGTTCTTAAGTTATGATTTTTCTAAGTTAACCGTTGGTCCGAAAAATTATATTTTCCCCCTTGTTTCAAAAATGATAAGAAAAAAATGTATTTTCGCTGTTCGGAATTTGAGACAAAAGTTTTTGGCATATGTATCAGTAACAGAAATGGTGTTCGGAATTTGAGACAAATGTGAATAAACATATTTTTAGTTTTTTACCATGAGTATTTCAGGTCGGGCTCGATTATATACAGACTCGATTATATACAATTTTGGACTCGATTATATAGTTTTTTTTTTCTATTTAAAATATAACTTACTTCAAGCGAAAATGAAATATTTCAACATATAAGTGAAAGTTTATTGGCTATTATGAGTACAGTGGAGTGAAAAACGTGATTTTGAAATATTCTAGTTGAAAATTCACCAGGAATTGTTTAAAAAGACATTGCAACGAAATAAGGAAAGATAGATGTTGGGTGTCTAAGAACGGATTGTAGAGGGGTCAGAGAGCTTCAATTTGGTGGATAGAAACATTCCATTTTATTATGATTTTTTTTGGATAAAATTAAGGATAGAACACGAACAAATGGGTATACATGATTGAGTGTAATGCAATACACCAAACTAATGTATTATAATTGTCCAATAATTGATTGTTTCTATAATCTGGAGAGTGGCCATTTTCCCCCATCCTCCCCTAATCGATCCAGCACGCAGTGATGATACGAGATCTGTTCAAAAAGTATCGCAACTTTCGTTTTTTCGCGGGCTACGTATATTCGATTCTAGATTTTTCTGTGGCATTATGATGGTACTCATGGTTTTCACTTATGCTGACAAGTATGGCTATTTTGAATGTTCAGTTAATTTTTGACAACTGCTTTTCTTTTTCTTACCAACATAATGCTAAAAAAAACTAGAATGGAATATACGTAACCCGCGTAAATTCGAAAGTCGCGATACTTTTTAAACAGACCTCGTATTGATGCCAAATTGCATGTGGCTGCATTCCGTTTGTCTAGAAAAGTGTATAGGCAAATCTCGACATCGCGAGAACATGAATGAATCCATTGGCGCTTTTCAGAGCCACCAAACCTTTCACGAAAGACTTATTAGAAGTTATTACGAGTTTTTACAGTATGATGCATTCTTAAGTGATATATCATCGAATCGGAAATTCTCTAAGTTTTTTTTTAAATGCTATACGTTAAGATTCCTTAATCCGTAAGTGGCTCAAATTAATGAAAATAGGAAACATTCTTATTTATCCATATACTGTTATTTTTAAATTTCCCTGCCTACCTATTCATGCTTTCAATAAGGAGTTTGTTGTTATTTACTCCTTACGATTGTATACGATTCATACGGCCACATTTTCGTACAAAGTTGCATCCAATCTAATCACCGCTCAAATCGGTCGCTCCAAATTCAAATGCAGCGTTTGTTCTACGGCCATTGTGGAGAGAGGAAATAGAGAGAGAAGAGACAATAGTACATTCTAATGCTAATATCACACACTGTTATTTTTCTCGATGCTAATTCCCAGAGCGAAATCACTTTGGAGTGTCGAGAGTGTTGTGAATGGAAACTATTGTATACAGTGGTGCAATTTAGTTGTTCGGTGGAGGCACCGCCTTGATGTTCAGTTAATGATGTTCTGATCTGGTGGAGAGTGTTTCTGTATTCTTGCATCTCACGCACTCATTGTTCTTATTAGAGATGTCGGTTGATAGCGGCGGAAGGTGTTTTCTATAACGAAAATCTAATAAAATACAAAAATATGCGAACCGTTCAACACTGTTGCTTTGATAGAAGAATGCACATTGTGATGTAGGACAAAACCCATTCGATTGATCCTCCTCCTCCTCCTCCTCCTCCTCCTCCTCCAACAAGTGAAGGCTTGTAAAAAAAATAATTCTTGAACATTCGGGTATCTTTAGTGTCAATAATAAAAATTACACCAAAGGCCTTCGAAAAAAAATATTTTTCAAGGTTTGGCCGCTAACGGATTAATGAACGGGTGAATGGGAGGTTCGACGAATTCAAATAATCGAATTTCCGCAATTATAACCGAATATTGTATCGAATACTTCTAATTCGAATTATGGCCACTTCGAATAATTAGAGGCGATTACTACGATTGATAAACCAAAGAACCATTTCCAAGGTTAATACATTTTCAAATCAAGAGATAAGTAAACGTCAGCTTTTATCTCTGCGAACCTTGTTTCAAAGTTTCCCATTAGAATGAGCAGAATGTATTAGTTAGTTTTATTATTTTTCGAAATCAGTATCGAACTTTCATAGTAGAATATTATCCTTAACTATTAAGATTGCCTTAGGGGAACTTGTAATTAGGGAAACTTGGGGTAAGCCCGGCCCCATAAGGGAAAGTATTGTTTTGTGAGATCTGAGGGCACATATTGTTTTGTTTCCCTCACAGAATCATTGTCTTTTCAACGGCAATAGCAAGTAATAGTTAATTTTCAAAGCTGACCTAAAAACAGAGCTCTACAACCAGTGCGGGTGATATCGGCACCCCATGAGGCACTCTCAATTTGTCAATAAATATACTTGACATCAGCTGAACCAGTTTGAATGTGGCAACCACCAAATGGGAGGTTTTCTTATTCTAGATGTCGCAATCAAATATGGGTCGAATCGCTCAACTGATTCAGGAAATATGGTCGAAACAAGCTCCGGTGAACATGGAATATGGAAAAGAAAGGAATTTGATCTTATGCAAATCTATCTACGGCACCTCAAACCACACCACAATTAAATTACTAGTTCGATGGAATTTTGGTCCTAGTTTCGAGTTTACTACCTTTCACAAAACGTGATCATGTAATGTAGACCTGGAGATTCCAAAGTCTAGGAAGCACGTTTGACAGAAACTCCACCAACAATAGCCTGTTTTACAAGGGCGAGTTTCTCCTGGGACCCACTCTCGCAATTCGATTTCTTTGGTAGCTGCGAGGCATCTGAGATAGATGGAAAATATGTTCCAATAACCTTCAACTAATTGAAAATCATGCCGGGCTTACTTCACTCAAAGGTTGACGGTCTTACCCCAACAGCATACATTTTTTAAGGAGACTATTTCTATTAATTTATTGCTTTAACTTAACTCTGAATTCCACTACCGGAAAATTACATCCGGTTGCACGTCATCGGCCCCGCGTTTGTTTTGATTAATATTTTAACATTTTACGAATCACGGTGGGTTGGATTTGATTTAAAACGTCCAAAATAATGAATAGTAACATTACAGTGTTCCAAAACATAGTTAATTAGAGTTTTCTAGTAAAACTCAATGGGTGCCTGTCTTACCCCCAGTGACGGGCTTAACCCCAGTTGCTCTACATTCTTGCTATTTTTGAGAAATTCAAGTGGGCCACTTAATCCGGTTAACGCGTTTTAAACCCATTTCCTCTACTGCTTCCGCGTGACCTGTACAATGAATGTTATTGCAAGGTTAAAGTGCCGCTATCGCCGAATGCAATTCCATAATAATCACAATTGCAAGTCTGTTAGCGTAAATAAAATAATCAGTTTTGTTTTTAAATGTAAACAACACATTCATTTATATACGTTTCACAAGTATTTAACCACACCAAATATGTCATTGATTGGATAGTGTTTAAATTTCGCTGAAATTGACGATGTGAATTCATTCGCAGGGAAGACCACAACTCCCGAAGTTTTTTTTAGATCAATCCATAGTATGAACATGAATAGAATGAACGAATGGGTGTGCTTCAAACAGGAAAATCAACCAACGATTCAATTGTATTGTCACATCACCCAGTTTTGAAGCAATAATTTAAAGCAGTTTACTCATAGCACAGCCGGTTGAACCATTTATTTATTTTCGTAGATAACATGTTTTGCCCAAACTGAGCATCCAACCTCAACCAAAACATTGCAAATAATTAAGTACCGAAAAATGAACTACGTGCCCTTTGCAGGCAACTGTTCTTCGATAGCTGTAAATAAAGTCACGCGCTTCGGACCTGTACGGAACAAAATTGTTTGAACAACTTTGTTTAGCCAATATATATAGCGGGTCTTTTACGCGCTCCAAACAATTTTGCATCAATTTGGGAGTGACCTTTAGGCCTGCAACATGTTACATTTGTGCGCTTTAGTGACACTGTTCTTTGCCGGAGTATGGACCGTCCCAGCCGGAACGAGAAACGGTGGCGTCAACAGAATTCACATTGTGATCGACTTACGAAAGGATGGAAACAATTCCAGTGAGGAAGTGCGTGTGTATCGAGAAGTTGACGACTCCCAAGAAGTACTAACCGATACAACAGCAAGTGCCACAACAACAACTACGTCTACAACGACGTCGACGACAACAACAACTACTGAGCTTCCGATCACGCACCCAACAACTATGCTGCCGGTTATTCAGGATGATTCTTCGGAGGAGGTTCTAGACGAGAGCTTCATAGCATACAGTTCCTCCGAACAGCTGCCCGAGATTCAATCAGCGCCATCAGAGAATGGAAAAGGTCCAAAACTAATGCTGATGGGTAATTCTCCCAATGTAGATTACTTGAAGCGTGAATTCCCACCGGTAAAAATAGTCGTAAACCCTTCCAAAACGAAGGAAAGTAAATCGGTAATAGCTGAGTCATCGCTGACGCCTGGATCAACATTCGAAGTCGTTGGAACGTTCAAAGAAACGACGCGATGACAATGAACCAATGGTTATGTTTAGTTAGTGATAGAGTTTTAGGGTACGTACAAAATAAAAAGAGAAAAAAAATTACATCCGTGTTGTTATTGTGGTTGGTGTTTTGGCTCTGGACGACGTGATGCAAGCAGCTCGCATGAGGTTTATCCAATCGATTAATAAATCAACATCTTGATATTCGTTGCTGCTAAACTTCACAATGTGAGAACAATGTTACAATGGAAAACATGTATACACAACGATAGTAAACTCCGAATCCAATTCGTTAATTTCAGATAACTTTCAAAGGGAAAGATATCCACTCACCATAAATCACTCAATCGGTTCAATTATTCCGATGAGAGTTTTATTGCACCAAAACACACTCCCCATTTCGGAATCATGAAATCAAAATAATTAGAATAACGTTTCCGGAATTGGTGTTGCACAAGGTTCCATTATTGGCTCTTCTGCTCCGAGACTGAAGCAAGCAGAGGATGTTGCCATTAAGGTTTTCATTAATTCGGAATTATAACCGAAGAGCCTCTTCCAGGTTTGTGCGTGGAATGCTTTTATTACTCGTCCGTACGACTGTGCTAGTGGCAGGATCCAGCCAGAGCCTATATTCTCCCATTTTGCACCGAGAAAAGGTCATAAAACTGTCTCCTGCCGGATACGGGCCAGGAATACACTGGATAATTTACGATCCGTTGCCGGAGGCTCCCTTTCTGTATGTGTTTGTGTAGAAACTCCTAATCCTAGCTCTGATATGGTTCGTTCCACGCAATAAATATTGTTCCAGGGCCGCTCGGAACGGCAGAAGCAAGTCTCCACTTCCAATGAAATTAATCATCATTGTCGATTCATTCCGAAGGTGCCACATGTTTTAAATTTTTGAAATGATTCCTCTTCCCAATATCCTGAAACAGTCCGTCATTTTGCGCCAGCGGGAAAGGCGACAGAACTCATTTCCGCTAAAAGCGTCATTGCATCGATTTTTTTTCCACGCCGAAGCACCCACGCAGCATCAGTTTGCGTCATCATGCCGAGAGCATGACATTATACACATGTATATCTATAGCATCGCCAAGAGAAAATCTAAGAAATACGTTTGTATCGATTTGACATGTTTTCATTATATTCCACTCTATTCTGTGCGACGAATGATACGAGATGGCTCAAGTAACAGTATTCCCGAAGGCGAATGGCACGACTATCGTTCGTCACAAGGTCAAATTTAACTCGGGTATCAAATGGGAGTTACAATGTTAGGTAGCTTCCAGTATAAAGTGAGAAACTTTGTTGTTTCACGTCACTTGCGACACAGAATTGTTTATTAATTACATTCGACTGAAATGGACTGGCTGGAAAATAACACAGAGGTGAGGCTTGCGACACAATGTTTCGCTTCTTTTCAAGCTTCCTTTGTATCGAGCAAAACCGTTGTATGTGCCAGCAACATTAGGAAAGAAAAGAAAAGCATCCAACATTTCGTTAGCTGGTGTAAGTGTTGGTTTTCGTTGTCTTATTTTTTTATATTCGCCATGGATAGAATGATATGCACGGTGGATAACTACGTTTTCGCTGTAGTATTGATGTAATCAAATTGTATTCCGCTGTTACTCCATTTTGGTCGGGGCAATTCAAGAAACACAAATTGGACCAATCAAAACGTTTACCTAATGAAGTTAGTAAATCAGAAACAGACTTGTAACAGAAACAGCGGAAGCAATACTAGCCACTAAGGATTATGTAGAACTGAATACCGGTTTAGATTTTTGTAGTGTTCAGATTTAATTTTTTTTTTTCACATATCTGCTTATTAGACGTAGGCCTACGTCAATATGGAACGAAACGGACGTCCCAGTCGTCGAAATGTTGACTAACCCAGGTCGGAGATAATATATCTATATTAATAATCCAAATAAGTGTTAGATTGGGTTTAGATCTGGTAGGCAAGCCAGTCCATAATTAGGAGTCCATGTTCATTCGTGTTGATGGAAAAGCTATCTGAACCAGGCAACTTAGAGAAAATTCTCCACGAATCACCAAAATTCCATCTTTAATGTTGAGGGTCGGAAAAGAACGTGGTTCATCCCAACTCAACTTGGATGGAATTTATTCATACTGGAGGGACTGTCTGATATATGAATATCACCAAATCATTTTGCTTAAAATAAGCTCAACAATTGAATTCATGAATTGAGTGCAATTGAATCAATCCAGCAATTGAATGGTAACCCAGTCCAATACATCAAGCTTATTTTTGTATTAAGCCTTATTCAATCTGTTCCAAGAGGTTTTTTGTACAACGTTCAGTTCCGTTACGATCGTGCTTACGGGACGGCCTCGATGATCTACATTGCCGGGTGTATAAATATTAAACCGTATTTTTTCACTGAAAACACACGTTTATTGTATTCGAATAGATAAAATATTTATTTTTTTTAAGAAATGTGCATTGGAAGCTGCATATTTTCTCATCTATAAAGGAATTCATGAATGCATTGCCAAAAAAAATAATATCTTTGTGCGTTGAACCAAACGTTTTGAACTATCTATAACCATAATTCCGGTTTTAAATTTCTACACCTTTTATTTTTCCGTCACCTTCAACAATTGACTTGTCGGAGTGTGATAAATCTACACCATCAGATACACGGATTTTTCAAAATTATTGTTTTACATATCCTATAAATGGTACAATACCAAATGAAATCGACAAATGACAAAACATGAGTATTTTTGATTCGAATGAAAGTTCGTATTACGCTTGGGTCGTAGGAAATATGAGTTTTACACAGCAGTTGGGAATTTTTTGACTCAAGTGTAACTTTTCAATAGGGCGTATCGATTTCAGTCAGAGAAATCTTTGATAATTTATATCTCAAAAACTATGAGTCGTTCCGAAATAGTGTCTTAGAGAGAGTTACAGAGTATTGATGTTCAAATATGAAAAAAATATACACTGAGAAAAAGAAACAGTACTCTTTTTTTCATATGAAATAGAAGTCATGTGATAAATTAGAAAAATGAGTCGAAGATGGTAAAACTATTTATGGCGAACTTTGTGAAACATCGAATTTTCATCAATTTTCGAAACTTAGAATTTTTGTATGTTGAGAATCATTTTTAGCCACACATTATGAATCCTGATGTGATTTAAAACAAAAAAGCTAATTATTCCGCAGCCATTCTCGAGATATTTAAAAAAATATTTCTAATATATTGTCCTTTTTATAGTAAACTAGCTGACCCGGTAAAAATTGTCCCGCCCAAAATTTGTGTTTTGTTAGCAATACCTTCAAACATCCACGTTTTCTTACTATGAGCAAGTTCATGGGTCCAATCGCAGAACTGTTCAATGATTGATCTTCTAATCGACCCCGTTGAATTTACCTTTTACTATAAAATTCTTAGTATTTCTAACAAAACTCATCATTATAATATCAGATTATTTTCAGACGCAATTCTCGTTCAAGATTTTTCAACCACTTGCAAATAACATGTTTCTCCGTTACATGGAATAAATGTTTTATACAGAAAATATAATAGAATAAAGACAGCCCTAAATCGTTGAATTCCATCCTCGAGTTCTGCTCTTATCAACACACCCATCGTTTTTTTTTTTTTGGTATAGATAGAAGAAGATATAGAAGTGCGTTTCAACACATTAAAATCCATTTCCAGTTTCGAACAACGATCAATTTCGCTAGCGCAAACATGAAATGGACTAACAGCCCTTGTCAATATGTAATTGTACATATGGAAATTTAATGAAAAATACGTTTTTGAGAGAAATGAATTTTAATTTTTTATATAACTTTTTTTTCAGCGAAATCTTTTTCCAAAAATTTTGGTATTTTTCTTTAAAATTTTAAACAATTTTCTACATTTCATCCTCTGACATGAATTTTGTAGATATCATAGTTTTTAAGTTATAAATTTTTATAAAAAGTTGATAAAAAAATGTTTTTTTTCCAAAAAGTAATAATTTTTGAATATTTCAAGTAACGTTCCGAATCATATTTCGGACGCTTAAGGCATATGATGCAGAAAACAGATCTAAACTTTATGCACAGGTATTTGGTAGATATTTTCAATAAATTAGTTCAATATGCTTTCCAGCTTTCTACTCTGGTATCTATTTGATTGAAAACATAAAAAAATAATCGAATAAAATGCTTTTCAAATGAAGCGAATAAGAATCAAACTTCGGACACTAAATCAAATTTCGGACAGATTGAATTCAAATTTCGGACACTTTGTTTTGTAATTTTATTGACGAAAATAACATTACACTTGATTATATTTTATAGTCAACTGCGAAACACTTACCAAGCAATCACAGCAAACTGTTAACGATGAGGAGAACTGATGAAACACGGGAGAAATTTAAATATTTATGAACGGGTAAATTCTACGTGCTCACGCAAAACAAACGTCAAACACATACAATAATTAGTGGTGCTGTTGATTTTTTTTCCTACTATGTGATAATTCAAATCTTATTTTCCAATGAAGTGATAGTGAAACATATTATTCGTGTTACACAATCAAAACACTAACCGTTTTTAAAGTAGAATTGAAATCCCAACAACACAAACATACTTCGTTGATTCAATCGGACGTTATAAAAATTAACTTGTTTAAGTTATGCCCTGATTGTACCTGAAGTCAGGTATCTTTAAGGTACCTCGGTGTGTGTATATAAAGATACTCAGTGTTAATCTAGGGAATGTCAAAATTCCCTAGATGCTAGTAATTTGACTAGCTGGTTCGGATTCTACTGACAAAGAAAACGCTTCTTCCGTGGACGAATCGAGAGTAATTTATTTCTGTGATTTCTACAGTTTTTATACTAAAACTATCTCCCCAGTTCTTAATTCTACCCTCACCACACATAGCGATAAGCTACCTGAACATCTTATCACAATAATAACTGCCTGTTGGTGCGCAAGGGTATTCATTACTTCTCTTTTGCCTTGGTGCCAAACTCTTTTTGCCTGCGTCATTTCAGTTATTCCTGCCATGTGTTCTACCTGCTTATCCGGCAATCTCTTTTTGCCTGCGTCATTCTAAGTACCTATTTTCTAGTTGTTTTCTCCCTTTCTCGCTCCTATACGAGATACGGGGAAAACATGTGTTTCATAATTCAGTTTCTCCTATTCTCGCCGTTGCTCGAGATAGGGAAACACATATTTCTTTTATTATCCCTAGATCGTAAACAAATTTTACCACCGGCCCTGATTTGACATTTCCGTCCGTAACACTCAGATTAATTTTCATTTGGAATTGCTCTAGTCTGGCGCAAAACAGGCACATAATGCGCCCCCATTAAAGTGGTGATATTCTAATAGCATTGTAGCATCGTGAATACAACATTTATTTACTTCGTTATACAGGTCGGATTCTCAATTATATATAGACTCGTTTGTATATGGTTCGATAATAAACAATTTTAGACTTCATTATATACGGTAGGATTTTTTTTCTATCATTCAAGTATGGCCTATTTCATGGAAAAAAAATTAATATTTCAACGTTGAGGCGAGACTTAATTGGCTTTTATAAATACAGTGGTTTTTGAAGATTTTAATTGAAGGTTCACCAGGCAGTTTAAGACAAACAGAGCCAGACATAAAAAAGTAGTTAAACAACTTTGTCATTGTTGAAATTCGAACATATGTGTAGAACGATTTTTCTTCAAAAAAAAAAAAGATTTTCTATCAACTGGAAGAGTCTGGATATACAAATGTATTTTTTTATATGAGAATTGTATTTCCTGCTTCAAGAGAATGAATCAAAAATTAAATTTTTATTTTACAGCGCGGACTTGATTATATACAGTTTCTGATTTCTTTTGACTGTATATAATCGAACCTATATATAACGAGTCAAAAACAAATTTTTATTCGTTTTTTTTTGCATGAATTTTTCTTTAGTTGAATAAAAAATAAGAATTTCAGTTTTGATTCATCCCCTAAAAGTCAGAAAACAGCTTTCTCATATGAAAAAAAAATCCAGATTCTCTCAGAAGGTAATAGAAGATCACATTTGATGTAAAAAAATCCCTCTACGCATATGTTCGAATTTCAACAATGACAGAACTTTTTTTTCTTGTTTCGGACTCTGTTGCCTCAAACTGGCTCTATATTGAGAAGTACACAACGGAAGACAATTCTGTTGCTTTCATTTGAAAGATAAGAAAATTTATCATGGGATACAGTAGTGGAACATCTAAATTAGTGGATTTTAATAACATTTTGGAAGTGAAAAACTTTAATGTTATTAAAATGTTAAATGTTAATGATGTTATTTTATCCTTAAAAATTATATTAAAATAGATTGTTTCTGTCAATTAAATTGAAGCTCTCTAACTTGTCTACAAATTGTTCTTTGACACCATAATTTCTATCTTTCTTAATTTGGCTGCAATAGCGATATAAACAATTCCCGGGGGAAATTCAGGCAAAATCTTCAAAAATAACTGCTTTTACCCCACTGTACATTTAATAACTATTGTATATAATCGAATCATATATAATCGAGTCTGTATATAATCGAGTCCGACCTGTATATCCAAAAAGCAAAAAAATATATGAATATAAAAAATCAAACAAAATTTTTTCGATTCGATTATATACAGTGAAAAGGAACTGTATATAATCGAGTCCGCCTGTAAAATGCAGCATTTCGTTTGAATTCATATGTACTTCAAATACAGTGAAAAGAAACTGTGTATAATCGAGTCCGCCTGTAAAATGCAGCATTTCGTTTGAATTCATATGTACTTTGATGTTGCATCGTATGTGACGCTGGGCATATATCCGCAAAATATCATAGTTTGTCATGGAAAACGTAATAAATGTTATAAAAACATCTCTAGAATAAGGCAAACGGTTAATACGTTGAGTCCCGTGTTGGTCCCTAGGGACTGATGTTGAGCTTTTCGTTAAAAAAAACGTTGATCACTAGGATTGGGAGTTACAAAATGAGGAAAAATTTAAAAAAAACGATATGTGACTATTTTGTAGTCGAAATTCTGCATATTTTCTTTTTATGCAATAAATATCTTTAGGGGCGGGGACTGACACTGATATTGTGCAAATGCTCTCGATGCGGACTGAATGGAAAGCGTAACCAAAACAATTCAGGGCTCAACGTGTTAACCCTTTGCGATTTATCTGCTCTCAACCACCACAGCAAGGAAATATACTAATCTCGTAATTAATGCAACAATATATCAGTTCACAGTTTTTCTAAAAGAATTTTTATGTCTAGTCAATTTGTTTGCGATACAAACGGCGCTCCTATGAATAATGCATAACGGTACTCAGTATAAACAAAAGTTGTCACCCATTATTGAGGAAAGGCTTAACGGAAAACTCAAAAAAGTAAAGCTTTGTTCTGTATGTTCAAACAAAAAGATAAAAGGCGGAAGACACTAATTATTTTTGTGAACACTTGAACTGCAGTCTTCAAGACTGTCTCGAAAGATTATAGCATATATTTTCAAGATGAAAACAACACATTAAAACACATTGTTTAGTAAAAAACTTATCTGTAAACTTCAGAGAAGCATAAAAAACAAAACAAATAAATAAATCTTGTTCATCTTTCATGATCTCACAAGTCATACATATTCTGCATATAATCTAACAAAGTTATACATCGCTCCTTTACCAAGTAAAAATAATTTCGACCGCAAATGGTTAATATATATATCACCGATAAGACCGATAGAATGGATGCCAAAGAATAATGTACTACAGAAACATGCGGTTTATTTTTATTCCCAACGTCTCCTGCTCATCCACACATGTTATCAATTTTCTGTGAAGCTCAACTGTTATCGTTATTTATGTAACTTCCTATGCATCTTTTCATACAAATATAGTTCTACGGAGCACACAAACACTCTTGCTGATAACGAATCATCTTCAACTGGCCGAAATAGCTCAGTTGGGAGAGCGTTAGACTGAAGATCTAAATGTCCCCGGTTCAATCCCGGGTTTCGGCAATGTTTTTTTTGCGCTTAATAATTCTACTTATGCTTAAAAATGGCGCCCGGTTCAACTTCTACCCCTCTCTCCGTCAGTCATTGAAGGAGTTATGCTTTATCTCAAAGCATATTTGTATATTTATTACTGACATAGCGGCTCGAACTTGGCGAGGTTTGTCCAACGCCTCAACAGCGTTGCATAAGTACATAAACAAATTCGCCCCCCTTGCATGAATGGTATATGTACGAGTAATTGAACTGTTGTGGAAAGGGTGGTATCACGCGGACCAAATGGGAAGAGGAGATTTGTAGAGAAGTATGGCCAAAGCCTTCCTTTCAAAATCAACGGCTTCAGCAGGGCGTGTACTGTACTGTAAATGGGAAAATATATCATACCCTGTCGACTAGAAGTATATGATTGGTGAAAAATTGAATTTGGGATTTCCATTTGCCGGCGATTGTGTGATTTGTTCATTGAATTAACCATTTCACGCTTAACTTATCAATATGTAATGTGTTCGACGATCTGGTTTCTAGGGTAGAACCTCGTTTATCAAGCTATCTGTCAAAAATATCGCAAGATCCGTCTACAAGGCAGTTACTATCTAAATGGGAAGTCAATAAAGAGAATCGATCAAAATAGATAGGTTCTATTGAAAAGTTAAGCGTGATTAATGAAGGCCAAAAATAATTTGATTACTTGAACATCATGAAGGAAAAATATGAAGCAAGGTGTCAACAGAATGTGATTGAATCGAGGATTCAAATTTTACCATGACAATGATCCAAAGTACAAGGCACATGAAGTTCACATATGGTTACATTACAATAACTCAAAAGTTATTAATACTGCATTACAATTTCCCGACATCAATCTCATTGAAAACCTTTGGGAGTATCTGGACAGAAATGTTAGAAACCATAGGATATCTAACAAAAACGACCTCAAAACCTCAAAACTTGATGGATGAATGGATGAATATTCTTCCCGAATATATACCTTCTTAGATTACCATCTGAAAAGGCTGGAGGCAGTTGCAATGAGTAAGGGTTACCATAAAAAAAATAATCATAAAATTGATCAAGACTTTCGGAATCGAACTCAAATCATTTCAAATACCGCAAGAATATGAGTTTGAGTCAAACATTCACAAATAAAATCGCAATTTTTAGAGAAATAAAAATCATTATTCTGAAAAATCAACCTTTTCACTCTCATATGATACTATGACTTTATCCAAATGGAATGTTCTGAAAGCTTGTTTTTGAGTTTCAGCAGAGGGAAAAGGAGATCTGCATGGTGGGGTACGAATTCGAGTTTATATCACTGTATGTATCAGTTATTCCGAATGATATCAGTTTGTCAGTGAATATTGCACAAGCTCGCATGTTTTTTGTCAATAGAATCCTTTGAAGGGTAGATGTGAAAATTGTTCTGTAGCTATCTTTGAAATCCAAATTATTTTTGGAACAAATGAATTTCTGATTGCCGGATACATATGAAACGTTTTAGTTTACAAGGTCGAGAAACAAAGAAATGGAAATAAAATTCACTCTGGGTTCAACTGCAGAGTAGATTTTTCTCAAAAATATACAAATACGACAGCCAAATACGAGTATCAAGAAGGGATATTGATGTTGTTTCTGCTTCATCACAGAAAACTCCAAGCAGTGACATCGTTAAAGTGACACTTGAGAATGCCCTGTATTATTAATGCTTCGAAACATTCACTTTTTCCGCTGCAATATTATTTTTCCACGCAACCGAATGACTCACACAGGACGGAAGAGAAGAAATATGTTTTATGGCTTTTCCATCAATAAGTTTTTCCTTTTCGAGATCCGGATTTATTTCTACTTCCCCCCAAAGCATGTCAGACCAAGAAACCTCAGCACATCACAGGGCAATTTCTTCATCAATTTTCAATTACCCCAGCGACATCACTACATCATTTTCAATTTGGTTTGAGAGAGTGGTAAAAGTGGATCGAGACAGAGACAGCATCGTTAACCGAGGACTCGGTGGGCAGAGCGGTCATTGACGCACGGTTCGCGTTTGTTTTTTCCCGAAGACTTACAGTTTGGATCAACAGACATTTGTTAGGGGGAGCGTGATTTTTTTTCTCCTTTTGCTACCATTCTCGCATTTGCTTTTCTTCACTCCACGGGGAAAACGCACCGCACTTTCATGGCCGACCACCTCTCCAGCGAGCTGGCGAAAATTTAATTTAAATGTCACACTCTGGTCGGCGCGGTCGAAGCGTGCGAGATGATCTAACCAATTGGGTGGAGTTGTTCTGGCAGTTGACAGACAGATGGGAGATCCCTCGAGGGGAGATATGTTTGATAAAGTTTGAGATTTGACGTTTCTATGAGGAAGCATCTATCTGTTTGAACTCGGTGGGCCCAAAAGTGATGGACGGGATTGATGATTATTGCGGGTGGCAGTTTATTTCGGTGTAATAAGTATAACTTAGATTCGAGTGTTGCGTACCAAACATATATTAAGAATCTCATTTATCTTTCAAGAAAACAAAATATGAAGCAATATACACTGCGTGTCACAACTATAGAACCACTCATTTTTTTTTTTTGAGTTTCCAGATATATGTAAGAAGTGGGTTGAATCGAAGTATATAGTGTAGAATACAATAACTATGTTCATTCATAAGACTGGCAAATTATTTCTAATGAAAATGTTGGGTGTTAAATAAAACATAACTAATGTATTGTAAGTGCACCCAAACTAGCGTTGGCAGAAAACATGTTATCTTTGGCAGAAATGATGCCATTTAGTGTGCTGGAGAGTCAAATGCGCAAATAATGAGCTGTTTAACACTTCTATACTCGCGCATTGGTCTGTCAGACCGAGAAATCAATAATTCGTTCAATTCTCAGAAAATGTCAACACTACGACTTTGCGATTCTCTCTAGCTTCGTTATTCGTCGTTCGTCATGTTTTAGCGTATCGCATGTGTTGGTACAAAGGGGATGTGTGCCACTTTTTTAACACTTCCGGTCTGACACACCGACCCGAGTATAGGAGTAACTTTTTTTGGACAAATGCCTTTTTTCATATTCTAGAATATTGTTGAATGAAATGTATAAATTAATGTTAGTGGCGTGGAATATTTATTGCATAAGATCATTACCGGACTATTATTATTTCATACATATACCATACCACAATAGTTCAGAATAATGGACGCAGTGGTTCACATCCAACAGGGGAAAAAAAAAATTTCATTTCAATCCCTTTTGTAACTGGGTTGAACGGATCCATATATTAACTATTCGTCGATATATTCGTCGTTAGATTCATATGTTCAAAAGCAAAATATAAATGTTTGACTTTCGTATAGTTATTCGCTAAATATAATGGCCATACATATACACACTTGTGAAAGAATTTCACTTGTGGAATAATTGTAAACAGTAAACCATAAACTAATCGGTGGCTTATGGTAATTTTTAACAGTTACAGTTTCGGGGATATTTTTTTATAATGGACAACATCGACAAGAAAACAAGGAAAAGAAAAGGAAGCTCCTAGAAATCCTTTTATACCATCTTTTTATGTCTCATCTAAAAAAAGGCATTAATTTCTAGTTTACCAAGAATACAGAGACAAAGAATATTAGAAATATGCAAACTTCATATTCCAGAACCTTTATTATCTGGTAAATCTCTAGAAGGTCGTTATACATTCTTCTCTTTGATAAAAGACCCGAAAATACGCCACCACTGCATGAAATGTAAAAAATAAATGTTTTTTTCGAGCATGCAGTTATGCTATGTTCTGATTCCTACTCCAATGAAACCACAATCGATTAATACGTTTTTATGTTGTTTTATGGCTCTTTATACTTCAATGAAATATATTCAGTTGCTTACTTTTAATTAATAATAGTGAAAAATTCGAATTTCGTTATTTGTATTGGAGTATCAAAAATTATTCTGTTTTAAGAAGGCTTTATTAGATGACTATTAAAACATAAAAAAAGATGAAGAAAAGATATTTTTTGGAGTTTTTTCGTTCGATCATACCCCTTCTTCAAATAAATGCCAATAAATCCTGAAAAATACATAATGGCAACATTACAGAGAAGTTCAATTTTCGGTCTGTGACACCGTGCGCGAGTATACGTGTTATGATTTTGCACGCGAGTACAGGAGGGTTAAAAAGCTTAAAAATGGTTTGTATGTATGCGTGCAGGACATTTCTTTCTGTTTTCTTTTCTCATTTCATTTGGGATTGTGCCAAAGAAAAAAGTCCATACACGACGTCAATGGGGATCGAGATCGAACCAAAGCCGGTTGGAATGCAAAGCTATTTTACACGACCGCGCTATCCACATGGCTAATGACGCTTCAGCAGTTGTTCAGCAAATACGTGATAATATTGCACCTGATTATAAAATGAAGTTGGGAAGTGTTTTCTAAGAGTAAAAAAGGAGCGCATGAAGGAGAACAATATCTATCTCGGTCTGGGCCGTGTATGTGGCAAAGTATGCGGAAAGCTTATTTGTCTTATGTTTCGCTCGATCGTATTAATCTTATCTTGCTGTACCATGTATATTATACAAATGCTTACCAGTATTTGTGAGTCATGACATTTTCTGTTATGTTATGTCTCATTTAATGTCATAAATCGGGATTTCAAACCTTGAGCTAAACATCATCATGATTTAATGTATTTGATTAACGTAACTGACATGTTTGATCTCTTTAACGTTCAATGTAGAGAGAAAAAAAAGGGAATATATTTATGTCGTAAAGAAGAAAAATGAAATCAAGATAATCAATATTAGATTCGTTCAAATTCTGTCTGGATATACGCCCTTGTCATTTTACAGATGGACGGCTAAATTTATAACTGCTGGATACTGTTCATGAATTGGAAACCAACTATACGCCATTCAACTTCAATGGAGCTGATGTACCTTTCTATTTGGAACCGCAGTATTACGTCATTATCATTCAATGGACCATGAACCATGCTTGTGGTAATAGTACCGAACAGTCATTCACATATCGAAATCCGATTGATTTAAAATTTCACGATTCGATCGAAATAGATTTTTTCATTCTTGAATCCGTTCAACTCAAACTCAATCGCTCTATGCAAATGTAGCAACATCGCCCTGTTGCAAAAAAAAAGGTCAAAATGATTCATTCGTATTCGTGGAGCAGTTTACTCTCTATCAGATTATCAGACCCGAAATCAATTTTAAATTGCTGAAATTTTAATAAAAATTGTCATACATAGAAGACAGCCCGATACTTTTTAAATAAAACCCACATTTGATATGCAGAGCTAATTTTAGTTTGAAATTTTTATTTTAAAAGCATTTTTTCACCCGAATATCCAATACCATTTCTGCTTCACAGAAATTGAACACGGAGCTCAATGTTGTCAATGTAGAAATGCGTGGCAATGCGGCCACATTTTCACAACTCGATTGGACTTAAGTCGAACGTATTGTAGAACGCAAAATTTCAATTCGTTAGGATAATTTTGACTCGATCGCTTTCCAGAACACGGGTGAGTAGTTGATCAGTTGAATGATCTGGAATTTCTGAGGCAATGAGGCAATTTCAATTTCTTGCGCGCAATTCTCAATAGCTTAGAAATAAAAATGAAATTTGAAAAAAATACTGAAAGTGCATCTTACTTTAGTGCATCGAGAAATATTATCAAAAACATGTTTCGTCAAAAATTTAAGTACTAAAAAAAATCTTGAAATATTCAAACTTATTTTTGAGGATTTAGAGATTCAGTACTACTCTAATTTGTATTTAAATGTGTTTCTACGCGTTTTCTAAATATGTTTGATTTTTCCCAGAATTTTAACAGTGTTGCGCGGTACAAAAAATATATACTGTTCTGAATCATATTTCGGACGCTTAAGGCATACGATGCAGAAAACAGGTCTAAACTTTATGCACAGGTATTATTTGGTTGATATTATTAATAAATTAGTTCAATGTGATTTTAAACTTTCTACTTTGGTACCTGTTTGATTGAAAACATATTTTTGCCGATTATGTTATAATTCAATTGTAGTTCTCATACAAAATGATAGTGAAACCTAGAGATTGCTCTAAAGCAGCATTATTATTATAATAATTTTATAGTTATATCATCAGTGCATTTAGCATTTCAAGATATTAGAACAGAGTGTCCGAAATATGATGTTGTTCGAAATATGATTCAGAACCGTATTTCTAAATTTTTAATTTTTTAATTTTGAGACCCAAAAATTTTGTTTTGGACAAATGCCTTTTTTTCATATTCTAGAATATTGTTGAGTGAAATGTATAAATTAATGTTAGTGGCGTGGAATATTTATTGCATAAGATCATTACCGGACTATTATTATTTCATACATATACCATACCACAATAGTTGGTATTTTAGAGTAATTTATTAAATTTGTAATTCTTTTTTTATATATTTTTTCATTTTCTCAAAATCTATTATTATATTGTATTCATGTGTTCGTAAAAGGTGTCCCCAAACCTAATCACCAGCGCTGTGGAAAATATTGTATAGGTGACCAAATTGGAAAATTATGTAATTTTGCTTAATCCTTATGTGGTTCACTATAAGAGCTATAGTGAAAAACGTAATTTTTCTTTTTTCACGTAATTCTCAATAAGATTGGGAATGAAAATTTGAGAAAATACTCAAAAATGCATTTATTATGGTTTACCGCGACAAATTATAAAAAATCTAAATCCTCGAAAAAAAAAGTCTGAATTTTCAAAAAAAATTTGGTACTTCAATTTTTGATGAACCATTTTTTGATAATATTTCTCAATAGTAAGATGCCCTTTCAATATTTTTTTCAATTTTTTTATCTCGAAGTCATTGAGATTGGCACGGAAAAAATTGAAACGTACGTACTCAAATTTATTCGCAAACAGGTCTGTCAAACGAGAACGATGTTTTGTTCTGATTGTATTCATAGTAGAAAATATTGTTCTGGGACATAAGTATATCCGAAAAACGTTATCAAGAACACATCACATCTCCATAAACGTGAATACTTTTCTTCACAAAATAAATTTCAATGAGTACAGTCTTGATTTCAAAAATAAATATATAAAAATAAAAATATATTAACATTGAAGATTTCATTTTCAATTAGTGTTTTTCAATTTCTTTGATACAAATTTTCTGTCGAACTCATTTCGCAACAAAGAAATTTTATCAGCACAACGATCGTATTAATGTGTTTTAATCTGTTGATTTAGTCGCAATATTTTTGAATTGCCTAAAATCTCCTCGCCCAAATTGTGCTTCTAAAAGTGTTTTTAGTTTAGTTTTTCCTTGATGTTTAGACTGACCAAACGTGTCCCGTCTTTTTATCAATCTGTACCGTATTTCATAAAGAGAAAAAAATGCCTTGTTGTCCTACGCGATTTGTTCGAAAATCCGTGCTACAAACTACGGTTGCTTTCTACCAGAGATCGTTTCAGACATTAATCGGCTTTGTAAGAAGAAACAATGTTGCTGAAGTTGTTTTTATTTTTGATTACTTTATTAGTTTATTACACTTTATTATTTTCAATGTGAAAGAAGAGAAGTATTTTCGACCTGCGAGGTGCAAACTGTTTGTAAAACCCCAGATAATTCAGGTGAAACATAGTATGTTAAATTTATTAAAACGGTGAAAATCTTATCGATACTGCGTTGTAATACGTTGAATAATGTAAGGCTAGTCTAGGAGAAACACAATAGAATGTATGGATTGTATTTAAGTTCATTTCTAAATGGTCAGATGTTTAAAGTAGCATTAATAAAAAAGATGAACATATTTTGTTTGATAAGTGGACAATGATTGAAGAAGTTATGATTTATGAGATAAAAATGTGCAACGAAGAATTCGTGCCAGTTGAAAATCGGAAGGTGCAGATGTTTACAGAGATGCAAAATGTATTTTTAGAGTGTAAGAACTCGTGAAGCTAACGGATTATAGAGGAATTCCATGCCAAATCAGTCGGCTGTTGCCCTGGTTCTCTCCATTTGTTTTTAGGTTTGTACGTTTGATGACAGGTACCAAAATCATTATTTTTATTATCAGATTACCAATTTTATTTACGACTGATTCATATCTAGAATCATTGACCTCTCTGCTAAAATAAAAACTCGGAATCCAGACGTCTGCTTGAAACATGATGTACGGCAAAGTTGTTGGAAAATGAACGGATCATTTTGGAGACATGTTTTGAGTTTACTATTGAATTCAATTTTTGAGTAAGATTTTTTAACGTTGTATTTAAAATGTTATTTTTCCCAAATAGTTAATTGATTTCCCAATAATTTCGAGTAATGATTTTTTTGTTAGAAATGTCAATTATATTGGATACGTTTTTCTAAAAATCAGTCGTCTTTAAAATAGGTCATTCAAAATGAAAACTGTGATTTTGAACAGTTGCTACAAGATTTAAAAAAAAAATAGAAGGGTGATGTCTAAGACTCAACAGCATTGTTAACGTAGGACTACAAATTGTGGAACAAAATTTCATCTTCAGTTCTCCCCAAAAAACACAGCTCTCATCCCAGGAAAATAACTTTATTACATTCGGCTTGAAATACGCTGTACTTTGAAGTCACATTAGACCCGGAAACAATACACAGCATTCTCTGCGTTTTTCATTTTTCATGTAGCAATAACTTGTTCTGTCTGAAGCTTCGGAAATTTCTTCCAACTTCGAGAAGTTAAAAGTGTTGTCTACCGTAGTTTGAGCCTCTTCTTCTGCATCCGTTTAGTTTAGCACGAAATACGTTTGGAGTGCAAAGCACCATTGAAAACACTTAGACCAGGGTTGCCACATTTAATTCTGTAAATTTTTTTGAAAAAAATCTATATATTATTTTAGTATTTAGTATTTTAGCCATTAAAATCTGTATAAAAAATCTGTATCGGAAAGTTAACGGGAAAAAAAAATAAAATAAAGGTTTATTTCTACTTTGAACTTATTTTTCTCATTTATGGGTTGTTAAAGTCGTGTCAGTACAACAACACAAATCACAGAAAAGTTTTTCGCCTCTGAACTGTATGCTGTTTTTACATGGTTTTGTTAAAATTTGCCTTCAAATTTTTCTTTGACTTCATCCTTGCCGCTCTTCCTTGAGTTCTTCGGCAAGTTCAAAGTTCTTCGCTTTCAAAAAAGAGTCCAGAATTGTGGGAGCCAACCGATTTCCGGACTTTGTTTTGTTGGCACTGTAAAGCAAAAATATTCGCTCAACACATGCTGATGAACGTCATCGAAAAATGTCTTACATACGACCTTAGTAACGGATACAAATATGTCCCATCATGCGTTTTGACATCCAACAGCTGGGACCAAGTTATATCCGAGTCACTCAATTTTTGCTCCCAAAAGATTTGATTTGAGAAGCCTGAATTTGTTATCCTAGCCTTGTCTATTAGCTTTTTGAACGAATTAAGGAAATTGGCGCTTCAGGATCGTTTAAATAAGTCGATTGGCGGATTGATTACGATCATACTTAACTTGGAGTAAAAAGAACAGTTTAAGCTCTTCAAATCGCTCAAGATTTCACTTAGTAACTGCGTCCAACGAAAGTTTTGAGTTGCGTTCAATGCAACGCACTATGCACTATGTGTGCACTGTAATAAATTTAATATTTAAAATGGATTTTTTTATAACTCTGTAAATTCTGTATATTTGCTGAAAATCTGTAATTCTGTATATTCAGATTCTGTATCTGATATCTGGCGAAAAATTTGTAAAATACAGAATATTCTGTATATGTGGCAACCCTGACTTAGACCCATCTCGACGAAATTCCCAATAAAGCAAACGCGATAGTGTCAGCCATATAATCTCAGTGCGTAGTAGTAATTCTCCGATATCCAACTTGTAATGTTCTGAATTTTCGTCTCCGCAAACTTCCTTCCATACGTAGCTAACTATTTTAACTAACTATATTAACTATTTTTAGTGTCAAATGCCTCATGCTGATGAAAATAATAGTAATTGATAAAGTTTGGAATATTATTATCAATTTTGCAATGATTTCTGAATCCAACCAATTTTTGTATTGGAAACTGTTTTAGTGTTGAAGGATTTGAACGAGTTGTATATATCTTGTTCGGAGATTTGTTTTGTCTCTTAAATGATAAAAAATATTATTAATTCTTCTTTATTAGACATGAACTGCAAACACAACCTTATAAATACTCATAGCTGTGCGGTATCAGTGGCATCAGTTGATTCGTCGAGATGTAAACCTGATATCATTATTATTTTATTTCAGAATCTCTTACAGATTTTACTCATTGCTTCTTTCCTACACATAATTGTGTTTCTTGACAGCGATTGTTTTTTCCATTGAACAATTATGTCGGACTCATTGCTAACATTTTCAAACAATAATTCTCTTGATGCAATAAAACTCTTTCGATATTTCGCCGTCTTCAAAGGGCTTCACGTGCTTTTATAAAATTTCATTTACTTCAGATGATGCAATTGTGGCTATTTTCGATCGCGAGAAAACTCAAGAAAATAAACTTCCAGCACATTCATTTGGAGCCAACGATACATTTTTTCAATTTCAATTTTTAATTTTTATATTTTTTAGGAACGACTCCTGTTGTGCATGGCGGATTTTAGTAAAGTGTAAATATCAGGCAGGCGGGCGTTGTGGCTACTCCTGCATTGTAGGGTGTTGCACTTTCTTTGTTGTTTGCGTTAAAATTAATTTCTTTGTGAATAGCAATTGGAATTTTTTGTGGCCCTCGCGTTCGCGGATAATCGGTTGTAATAATATTAATTCCAATCGTTCGCGCCTTATTTGATTAGATTCTAGCTATGTCGACCTCAGCATTATCATTTTGCTGCATCGCATTGTACTTATTTTAATATCGAAGTAATTACAAATCGCTCGTTTTTATTCAAATACAATATCGAAATAAGTCTGTCTCCTGGAGGATTCTATTGCTATGATCTCCAATAGCGGTCTTATCATGCGGTGGCGAAGTATATATACTATTTTTCTAACCTAACTGTATCCGATCGCAGTAAATTAAAGTACTCTTCAATGGCTTCCCATTTCCATTTCAAACACTTTGATGTGTTTGCCCTATCCCCATGCGCCCGAATCAGGGTCGCCTTGTGAGGATCAAGAGGAGAGGGGTCCTGTATTAATTGTCGAATATAGGGTACCTCTAAACATAAACCTGACGCTGCATCACTCGCACTGGGGTGACAACCCTCTCGCCGCTGGACCGGTTCTGTAAACGACTTTCGTTTTCTACGAAAGCACAACAAAGAGCTAAGCAGCATTTTCTCTTCTTCCCTTGCGCGTCAATGGAATACTCGGCATTAGAAGTCACGATTCAAGAGCGCCACATGTGTCCCACATTTATGCTTTGGATACCCCCGTTCCCCTCTCGCAGATTGCTGTCAGAAGTTAATAGGTATAGGAGCAAACGGTTTCCCAAAGACGAGTCAGGGTTCTCGTGTTTCTCAAAAGATTTCTTAACTCCTCGCGCCCTCCATCGGCTCAACATAAAACTTCTACCAAATAAAGCAAGGGGACAAACCCACTCACGTGCTGTGGTGTACATATTATCATCATAAACTATTTACGATACGTTATTAAATGTTCAAACGAGAACCAAGCCGAGAGACATGCTCGATTCCGCTTGCAACACTCTGGAGAAGGAATATCTTGAAGACGAAGTGCTTCGCCAGGAGGACGGACGATTGCTACATATAGGTTCATTATTATGATTATTGCGAGAGTAAATATACAGAACCAGCTCTGCAATCGTGTCGCGCCGTCGTCTGGTTGGCCGGGTAACAGAGCGCTGCATGTGAGGGATTCATACACATTCGTATATCTCATTCCCTAATGCGGGGGTTTTACTAATTTCACAAATACCGCAATTCTAGGGGATGCCGGGCTTCAATAATAATTGAAAAGGGACTATTCGAAGTACGTTGGCTTCCACTTGTTGATATTGGAATGAATAACTACATGTGTGCTTGTTTTGAGCCAACCTGTCTAGTCTTGTCTAGACTTTAATTTACTTCAATATTCGTGGCTCAATCCTGTAGCTACCGCTACGGATTAGGCCCTTTTGTAATGAGCGTAACTTCGATACCGGGGAAATGCTAGTTGTTACAAGTGGCATCTTCAAACGCACCTACGCTAGACCGACGGGAGCTGGGGATCTCGCACATATTAAATGGTTTTAATTGCGGTTACGCCATCCGTTAAACAGATAGGACAAAATGTAGCGTGCTGCGAGTTACGCGCTCGTTCCGTTTCTGCAATTTAACTTTGAAATCGCTCCTCGTCTAATGCGGACATAATTCATGGGATTATATTCGTGAAACTTCCATGGTTTTCATTTCATGGAGAGGCCCCTTTGAGTGAGAACGTGTTTTTCGCTAGATTGAAGCTCTTCGCATATTCAGCACACGGAAGAATTTATTAAAACTTGACTCTACCTACTCGCAATAAGATCTCACTCGTTGTGAACAGTTGTTCGTGATAGCAATCGCTGTTTGGGAGGATGACTGTTTGGAGTCAAGAAATTTGCATACAAAAAATTTCATTCTGAGATTGCACTGCATTAGGTGAGACATAAGATAGCAATAAATTATTATACATGGATTCTTTTATCGATATTGAATATTTCGTAAATACAAATTGGATGTAATGTTTATGGTAAGTCCTAGTTCTCCACATTCATTCGCCTCTAATATGGCTTGATGAATGTTGGTTTCCAGTCTCAGTTGCCTGGAAACTTCAGCGGCGTCAAGTCGTATGATCTCGACACCTAATTTGAAATGTTCAACTTTCGGAATTACTCGATGTGGCTGCATCTTACGAAATGAAGCCAAATTTGCTTGAAAGCAAAAAAAAAATGGGCACGGCAGAATAATCACGTTTGTCAAAAACTCTTACAAGTTTTGAAAATTGATTGGTTGTCAAACGATCCATACGAACCTGAAATTAGAAAAAAATACAAGTTGGAATATATCATAGTTTTGAAAACTATGGAACGAATAACCCAACGATCTCTTCTTTACACCCTAATTAATGAACATATAACCGAATTAAATGAGTATTGTTTTATTACGAAGGAATAGCTCAAAGCTCGGATTTTTGTGGAAATGAATTCGATATTGAGACGTTATTTAAAACTAAACCTACCACGAGTCAGGTTCAAATGACCGATTTTAAACTTTTTGTCGAAAATTTCTTGCAAATTACGTTGTTACAACATCACTTGCCTACACTAATTTTCTAAATACATACATCGAATGTATCTTTCAGTGTATACTCCTTTCTTGTTATTTTTTTACTGAGAAATATATGTAATCTGCCCTAACTACCGCAACGGGTCTTTTGATCCATTCAAAAATTCATATGATATCAGAAAGATTTGTATGTGTGGTTGTGATATAAAACCTTTGCATTACACATTTTCGCTATTGCTTTATATATTTTGTTGTATTTATGAAAGAAAAGTGAATGATTAGAATTAATTGTATTGCTGACTACCCAGGCGAGCTAACAGTAACCATTCTAAGCTACAGTGCTATTTTGCGTGTCATACATTGTAATTTCATTATTTTGCTTATAATTGTTATCCCAAAATATCGAAATATACAGAAGAAAGATCAACAAAACTATATAAATCGAGTCATTGTTCACTAACTATTCATGAAAGGCCACGCGACCCGCTGTGGTTGGAATAGGTACACATGAAACATCGGTAGGTTGGTGTTAAAGAACATGTCACTCAAGGAATTGTCTATCGTTTACGTTTTTTTCAAAAAAGTTCAAAAAAGTTACAAAAGATCTTTTGTCTATTCAGAAGGACTTCCAAAACACATAATAAATGACATGCCCCGGAACCCCACTAAATTAATATCTAAATTCAAATAATCTTATCTGATGCATTATGCATTCGATGTCCCAAAAATCTCTTTCGATAGGCGTAAAAAATTTCTCACACCGAGTATCTGCAAGCTGTAGGAGCGTAAATGATGATTTTTTTGATTAACAGACGAGAGAGAGAAACGATGACTCTCAACTAACTTTTTTTCGCGAAAAATTGTTATATAATTAATAAAAAAAAAAATTTCATCAACTGTCGAAATTTCAACGTAAACAATGTGATATATACAATCAAGTGAAATACTCTTGGTCGGGGCAGACAAATCATAAAATTATATGATGATGATGGTCCCGCCACCTTCCCCTACAGAGGTTTGAGCAAGACGAGTTATCTAGAAGATATATATTTTTTTATCTCAGCTTTGAAATCAGTTTTTTAAAAAACGAGTTTTACCTACGGATATAAATTCAAAATTTTTCATTATATTACATTATCAAAAGAGAAACCAATAAATACTCAGTCTTTATTGTTTCTGACCATAAGGTATGATTCCTCGTGTGGATTCAATTTTTGCGGCTTCAGTATTAAGCATTGGTGTAATTTCAAAATTCAATTCGCTGATGATTACACTTCGGTTTGTAAGTTAACAGAGAAGCGATACAGGTCAGACTCGATTATCCAGAGACTCGATTATCCGGGATTCGATTATCGGAGTATTTTATTTTTGTTTTTCGGAAATTTTGAATAATTTGTATAATAATTCCATATTGAATAGCTAATATGGGTATCAAATGAAAGGGCTTAACTAGTAGAATGCAGTTATTTATGAAAAAAAAACAAATCCAAAATGGCGGCCAGTACAAAATGACGGATTTCATATTTTATCAGAACCCCATCAATATGGGTATCAATGAAAGGACTTGACTAGTAGAACACAGTTATTTATGAAAAAAGCATATCCAAAATGGTATCAGATGAAAGTGCTCGACAGGTAGAACACAGTAGATCATGAAAAATCCAAATCCCAGGTGACCGCAGTTCACAAATAAACAATTACTTTTTAATGGTTCCATTCAGTTTTCCCTGTTTGTATGTATGTTTGAGTGTTTGTCGGGTAGAAAATTGACCCCGTTTCTGTTGATAGATTGATCAGAAATTTGGAACATACCTTTGATTATACTGTCATTATAAAACTGCGTATATGATTTTGAAAAATTCAATTTGGTCACCGCTAAAAGTGGCTGAAGGGCTTGATTTGGAGAATACACTGCACTATGAACAACATAAATTCGAAAAGGTCGCCGCCACAAAATGGCCGAACATGTATTTTTTTTCAATATTGGTATCAAATGAAATGATTTGACTAATAGAATAAAGTACATCATCAAAATATTCCGAAGAAAGTTATGTAAAAAATAAAAAAAAATATTATTTTTTGAATGGTTTTAATGTGGAGAAGTATACTATTGATACAAATAATTTACTAAAAACTAGAAAATAAAATAAGTAAAAACAAAACTTTTTAAATTAAACGGTTTAATGTGCTAAAAGCTAGAAAATAATTAGACAAGTAGCAGTTAATAGTTATCCCTTCCATTCCTTCATTAATTTAGGGCAATGATGAGACTAAAATAAAATCGTGGGGTATATGATGAAACAACTAACTGTGGATAATAAAAATCCAACGTTTCTTTCTTACCTACTTATCTTCGGAATATTTTCATGATGTACTGTATTCTATTAGTCAAATGATTTCATTTGATACCGATATTGAGGGGATTGCAAAAAATACATAGTCGACCATTCTGTGGCGGCGAAGTTGTTATGTTGTTTATTATGTTTCGTGTTCTCCAAGTCAAGTCATTTTTTAGCGACGGCCAAATTAAGGTTTTGAAAAAAAAAAAAAAAAAAAAAAATATATATATATATATAAAAAAAAAAATATATATATATATATATATATATATATATATATATATATAAAGGTAAACTTCGATATACCGTACATTTCACTTTCAATATTGTACGTTATATCGAAGCATAATATAGTACTCACAAACGTAGTCTATAACACATTATTGTGTTGCTGTTTTAGTCAAGTTAATGAATAACTTCAATGTTATTCATGATGTTTCCCCTTCGTACTGTTTATTAATGCTTGAATCTCATCATTTAGAATCCGGAATCACAAAACCAGCTGTATTTCGGGATTGATTGAAGGTACAAAACTTGTTTTAGCATCAAAATACAAATAATTCATTGTTCTATCAGAAAAAAAATATTGAAATTTTTTTTCCTTTACTCTTTCGAAATGTGTACGTTATATCGAAGTTTCCCTATATATATATATATATATATATATATATATATATATATATATATATATATATATATATATATATATATATATATATATATATATATATATATATATATATGGCGCCATTTGGTGATGGTCGTCATTTTAGATTTGCATTTTTCATAAATTACTGTATTCTATTAGTCAATCCCTTTCATTTGATATACATATTGATGGGGTTCTGAGAAAATATGTAATCCGCCATTTTGTAACGGCCACCATCTTGGACTTTCAAGATCATGGAATACGGAGTTTTATAATGACACCTGAGATAAAGATGTGTTTCAAATTTCAGATCAATCGGTCAACAGGAAGGGGGTTAAATTTCTATTGATGTGGTACAGCGCTACATACAAAGTTACAAAGTTACAAAGTTACAAAGTTACAAAGTCACGAACATACAAACGGGTCAACCTAGATAAAATCGTTTAATAAATAAGTGCAAATCATAATTATATTACGTTTACCGAGAGAAAATTCTTTTTTTTTTCATTACTCGATTATCCCGAGGATTCGATTCTCCGGAGTGAAAAACAACTCAATACTCCGGATAATCGAGTCAGACCTGTATTAGGTATGTATGGAAAAGTAAATTCATTTTTGAGATTATTGAAATAATTGTACTGGTGGGGTAAAACGGACAGTTGCCAGTAGGAGTGAGATGGACATTGAAAAGTTTGTTTATTCTATCCCCAAGGAATGCTCTGCGTCTATAAACAGAAAATCAAATCACCAAAGGTAAACTGTCTAGAAGCTGACTAGAACCAAAAGCAAAGTAGTTGAAGGTATGTCCGTTTATACTGCTGAAAGGCATATTATCACTTCTGGGTGGGGATACGAATGCACCAGTTTGACATCCCTGCATCCCTGTTTGGCAAAAATATCAAATACAAAAGAGTTGGTACACAAAGGTTGCCGAAACCCGGGATTGAACCGGGGACATTTAGATCTTCAGTCTAACGCTCTCCCAACTGAGCTATTTCGGCCACTTAGGAAAAATTCATCATAGGCAAGAGAGGCTGTATACTTTAGAAGAAGCACAGAAAGATGCTATACACATAACGTTATCGATTATGTTTCACAGATGATTGAAAATTGGAAGCATGACTAAATGAACAAATGACGTTGGGAATGAAAAGAACCTTACAAGCTTCTTTAGTATATTACGCAACAAAGTTTAAACTTGGCTCATCATCATTATGTTATGCGATGTTGTTTATTTGAAACCACAGAGACGAATGAGCTGAAAAGTTTAAAGCCTCTATTATTCATCACATTATATCACAAGATATGTTCGTGAATTTTCACAGTGTTACTACTGTTGCGTGAAAAAGTGAACATAACATTCCTTAGTATTTTGATTGCGCTCAACACTAATTGAATATGAATAAAAACAATTTCTTCCTAAGCAACACGTGTTCATACAACTTTCACATGTTTCAAATTCAGAACAAAACATCGTTATTCTGTGGAATATCTTGGTTATTTCAGTAAGTTCTAAATAATATGACACAAAAAAAAAGTCTGCAGCGAGAATATATGCCATTTTTTAAATCCATCGAAAAATACACTCGACAAAAAAATTAGAGGAACAGAATGCTAAGTCGAACATTTTAAGTGATTTTTGACATGCTGTAACTTCGTGAAAAACAAACGCATATCGATGGGATGCACATCATTTTGAAGCTACAACTTTCAGGAATTAGAATATTTTTTGTACATATTTTTATCTTGGTATGTGTAGGTATGGTGGGCAACAATATCGGGAAGAATGATATTGTTGATGAAAAATCGATTTTTCTTTTGTTTTCCAAGAATATTCTGGACTAACACAATTATTTGCCAACCAACCCAACAGCAAATCCAATTAACCTCATCAATCAGCGTTTTTTGGTTCCAAGAACGTTCCTGTAGGACCTTTCCACACAGAGATATTTCAGTTTGAATGACAAATTAAAAATTGATGATGAATAGTTCAATAAACAACCATCGCACCGTTTTGAAATCTCCAGTTTTGAAATCTCCAATAAATTCTGCACAAGGATTTTCTTATTACTTTGACGAAAAAAAAATTATTTAAATTTTTTGCATCGATTTAAAAAAAGAGCCAAAAACAGGATTTTCATAGTGCTTTACAAAATCCACTGTAGTTCTGCAAATATCGCAGTAAGTTCTCATGTTTGCAGGCAAATTTTTAGCCTGGTTTATTTCCTAAACATCTGTGAAAGTTTCATATTGATGCGATCAGCCGTTTTTTCTATGAGTTTATAATTGTGCAGAATTGATTGGAGTTTTCAAAACTGCCTTCCGATTTGCGGTGCGATGGTTGTTTATTGAATTATTCATCATCAAAGACGAAGCGGTAATTTTTCATTCAAACTGAAATATCTGTGTGTGGGAGGGTCCTACAGGAACGTTCTTGGAACCAAAAAACGCTGATTGATGAGGTTAATTGGATTTACTGTTGAGTTGGTTAGCAAAAATTTTTGTTGGTCCAGAATATTCTTGAAAAAAGAAAGAAAATCGCTTTTTCATTTCTTCCCGATATTTTTGCCCACTACACCTACACACACCAAGATAAAAATATGTACGTAAAATATTCTAATACCTGAAAGTTGTAGCTTCAAAATTATGTACCTCCCATCGATATGCGTTGATTTTTCACGAAGTTACAGCATGTCAGAAATCACTCAAAATTTCCGACTTCGCACTCTGTTAGTCTAATTTTTTTGTCGGATGTAGATGAGCAATAAGCGATAAAATCTAGACTTTATCAATCTGTACCCTCAATATGTTCCCGAATGACAAAATCCTGTGATAACCCTTGGCGATCGAATGCCGCCATACTCGCGACATTGCAAATATTCTAAAAAAATCGAATGCCGCCATACATGCGGCATTCCGTTATATTTCAGGAATTCTGTTAGGTTATGTCTTTTTTATGCGTGCAACTTGATCTGGAGCATTTCTTTCCAAGCACCTTTTCTCGCTCTGGAAGTAAAGCACTTAATTTCCTGAAAATTCGTCGACCAACTGGTCATCGTTCTAGAAAAATGCGCTCGTTCGTTAAAGGTTAAGAGGTGCTCCCCGCAGAAACAAGAGGAGCGCTATCACTCAAAGGGTTAACCCTTTCGCCAAGGCAGTGTGCTCCGTCGGAGTGATACCGCTGAACGGAGCACTGCGACGAAAAGTGTGCATATCGCGCTTAGGTAGACTAGTGTTCGGATTTACATCTTTCGGCGCAGTCTCGTCATTTTCTCGATCGTACACACAGGTCATCGCCTATAGGCGACGCTCGTAGAAAAAGGGTTAATTGGCTGCATCGAGCTTCGTGTTCCGTTATTGTAAAATGAAAATGATAATGGATTCAGGTGGAATAAGCACAAATTGTGGATAAAAATCAACTTTTCCATATGGTTGGTTTTAAGTCAGAGGAGATCAAGTCGCAAAATTAAAAAAAAAATAAGTTATTGGCTGCGGTCTGACTAAACACCGACCAAATATGATATATAGTGATAAAACGGATAGGGATTTGGCCGGAAACCGGATACCGGGTATCCGGTCAGCTTTGAGGCCGGATAAACCGTAAATCCGGCGGCGGTTTCAATAGATTTACACCATTTTATATCACCTTCGTCGTCGTCAATTGAGCAGTTTAACTGGTGCCCTTTTTGCTTCGTCATTTTATGTTTATTTGATGTTATTACAGATAAATATGCAAAAATGTTTTCGAAATTTGATTCCTATATGTGAAAAAAATGTTATTTCTTTAAAGTGGATTGAAGTGGCCCCGGTGAGATTATAGAAAATCAACCTTTTTGATTTTATGTACATTTGAATTATTGAACTATTTGATATTGGATGAGCATTCTTCATCTTGGATCCCGTTTGGCGGAATACGGCTTACATGATCCAATTCGCTTCAAAACTAGCGCTCTTCGTTTTACTGCCACTTGTCAGAATAAAGACAATTCTTGACGAATGCCGAATCGTTGTTTTCAAATGGCATCATGCGTTGAAAACATTGTTGAAGGGAGTAAATTTAATCCAACATTGAAGGTAGGTTCTATTAAAATAAGCCTTTACTTGGATTTACTCACCAATTTTCAGATTATAAACTATTCTACAGATTCAGAAGCAAATTCACCTCCGAAACGAATCCTTGCTGCCGCCATTGATTGAAGAACGCAAATTTCTTCACATTTAATTCGTTCGCTAGTTAGATCAGCAATAGATCAGCGTTGTGCAATTAACCGTGCTATGAATAAAATGTGTTGAATTCAATTGAATTCGAAAAGCATTGTACCCATGGATGACTGCCGAATCGTAAGTGCAACTTAAAATTGAAATCACAGAATGGAATATGTACACTCCTCTTACTCTCGGTGCAACGTGACATGTGTAAAATCGACTTTCTAATCAGGACTAAAGTAGCAAACGTATTTCCTAGCACAGAAGTTTTAGAGACGAATAAACGGACATGTAGGCTCTCTAAAAATAAACTTATTCTATTTAATGAATGCATATTCCATTGCATAGAATGCTTTCACAGCGTGAGGAATGGGTACAGTGGCAACATTCTCGAATAACCTCTCAACTTTAACACATCATGTTAGCTGATCGCTGTCTAGAGTGCGACCGAATGTTGTATCCTCTGATCAGCTAATTTGTACTCCTCTTTCTCTCGATGCAACGTAACATCAAAGAATGAAACCATACCATGCAAGCTAACTCTCGAATTCCATATAAGGATGCTGCTTGTAAAGCATGTGAGCGGCGAACAAATTCGGAAAAATGTATCTATTTTATTCCTAACATTTATATGGTTTATTATTTCCACTATATACATAGCTAGGGATATTTTCTATAGGTCTGTGTATATAAAACCAAAATCCTTCAATTGACTGAAGAGATATTACCGCCTAAACTCTCTAACTTTTTCCATCCGAAACATCGTAACGGGCACCTATATTGAAAGGTTAGACATAGTCCTACGTCAAATTTTGGGCGGGACGAACCGGTCTGCTAGTATATTTATTAAACTTTTTTTATTCGAATCATTAACATTACTTTTCGGACAAACCAAGTATATTTCATCAGTTCAGTTCAATTTCATAGGAAAATTATGAATAGTTCCGGTCAAATGGGGTTCTGATGAATATTCGATTTGTTGTATTACTTGATAGTAGCATAGAAGTATTGAGAGAGTATTCAAATTAAGTTAACGTGTCTTCCCATATGGTCTAGTGGCTAGGATATCTGGCTTTCACCCAGAAGGCCCGGGTTCGATTCCCGGTATGGAAAATATCCTTTTTTAATCGTTTCATCCAAACGATTATTCGCGTTCGGCGGTCAACGATTCGATAACACTGACAAAATTCGTGACGCAGTTACATCGCACTTCAAAAAGTTGGACGCTACGCACTTCGCGCTCGGAATAGAAAAACTCGTGCCACGCTATGAAAAATGCCTCGAATGTTACGGCGGTTATGTAGATAAATAGAAAATAAAACGTAGATTACGAAAATCACCTTGTTTTTTGTCCTAACTTTATTTTTCCGCGATTTCTGAGGCACTGAAACTTATTTTTTGAACGACCCTCGTAGATTAATACCAGTGCTCTTCTTCTCTGATTTCTAACTTTTTTGGGTTTTTGGTTTTACAGTGCTCTGTTTTTGATAGATCACGCGTGATTCGTGGAAAGATATACAAAAAAATTGTGTGAATTTAAGAGTGTTTTAGGGCTTATTGTTAATTTTTCTGATCATTCAATTTTATCGATTGTTTCCCAGTTAAATATGGCGTCCAAGTGCAGTACGTTTTAAGCCGTTTTAAGCTTCTGTTGTCATTCTACGAAAGGTGCTGCATAGGATAATTTGTGGATTATGTCTTTTAAAAAATGATGTTTGAGGATGAGCGATGGAGATGTTATTTGACGAAAAGATATTCTGAGAATGTAATCGGATATTCAATAAATTATTTTAATTAACAAAATTCTTCAAAAAAGATCATATCTCTTTGTACGTGCCCCATTTTGGTCCCTGAACTATTTGGTCAGCTTACTTTTGATGCGAGATAGAAAAATGCATCGAAAATGCTCTGTATAGGTAAATTATTCCATCAAACTTATTGTGGAACTGCAACTTATTCAGAACCATGTTCATGAACACGAATATTGCGTTTTGGAATATTGATTTGAAGATTATTGAAGAGGAAACCTCTAAACATGTTAAATTCCAACATCTTCTTTTCGATCCGAACACAGACAGCCAGTCTGCCAGCCGTAAAACTTTACACAATAATGTAATTACGCAAAGGGTTTACTCCGAAGGCAACATTTTTGCTTCGTTTTCCTTCCAACCATAAAATTTCATTTGCCTCCGGGGAGATTGGCTTACCTGCCCCGTCTGGAATCTCTATGCTGGAAACCCTGATCACTAATGCAAAAATCTCGTGTGTCATGTGGAGTTGCGGTGTTCGAGAACGGAAGCCGATGTTGATGATGATGACGTTTTTATCTCTGGGCTGAGCATAAGTTTTACATTACAGCAATTATTCTTTGACTACCCGAGATGGATTTTAATGGAGTGGTGGATTTGCCTACAACGCTGTCCTGTGTGTGGTGCAAAGGTTGCGGTTCACCAAAATGTTGGATCTTATCTTCCTCCGAGGGACCTCTCCACCCATCGAATCAGATGACTAAATATATTATCCGAACCCATAGACACGAAGGGCTTATGCTATTAATGTGTTACATAATTAGAAAAATGTGTGAGCAATCATGATTCAGCAACAGGTTTTTGCTGTCTGCAAAGACCGAATCCTTTTTGTTTATTTTCTTCGTAATCTTTTCGTCATCTCCAGGTTCCACATTCGTAGTAGAAGAGGCTGAGTGGTAAAAGGGGAATTTGATACGCGTGTGCACATATGTGTTAGAATACGTCTGCTGCTGTCAGGTTTATTAACAATTGGGGTAATTTATGGCGTCAAGTCACTGTGGGAGCGTGGCAGCACACAGGTTGAGTCCATGGAAGAGGAAAAAACCGAGTCCAAATACACACTTCCTCTATCCGTAGCCTTCTTTCTCACTTTAATCCTTTTGTTCAAGGAACGCATATCTCATATATCAGCGCTTTTTTGCGCACTCGTACTCACACTTTTTCACTTTTTCCATATGTATAGTCACATATCCGAAGTATTCTTGCCGCAGCAACAGGATTTGAATGGTTCGATGATGAATAAAAGGAAATTCTCAAATTGCCTTCATAAATAACCTTAATTACCACCGAGCGCAGCTGGAGGTACTCTGGCGTGAACAAAAGCTTATTTTCGAGTGAAATATTATACTGAAAAATATAGGTATATATTCGCATTGTTTCCTGCGAAAAGAATTTCGTTCGAAGGCGAGAGAATTTTCAGTTCAATTTTTCTTTGTATTTGAGTCCTTCGAGATCATTGCATTAGGATGATTAATTGAGCCCGGACGATGATTTCAGCATAATAAGAAAAGTAATTCGTACAATTAAGATTAAGGTTGTGTGATCATGTAGAGTAAATGTCTAGTTATTTGGAAAGTTACTCAGTTAAATAGTTACTGTGTTTAGTCATTCCAAAAAAGTAAGATTTTATTCCATATTCAATCTAGTTCCTGCAAAAAATCGTAAATAATATTATAATATACTTATATTATATACATCGTATATAATATTTTTTACTATGCTATAATGTTTGAAGCAAGAATTTAGGATTATTATGTTGATTGATAATGGTTGTATAAAATATAATTGTATAAAAATAGTAACAGCGTCGTGTCATTCATGAATATAATATTTTCAACCATCCTATTGAGTATATTGTGGTGGAATGTATTTTTTTTTCTATTTACGTTTTAACTTGAATCATTCCTTTTGTGTAGTTATTATAAGTTGTCAGAGAAGAGCGCATCATTTGATAGCTTTTAATTTTTTGCGAAAGCTTTGTTGTTTTAACAATTGATAATTATATACCATGAAATTTATAAGAACAAGTTGGATATATATTTTTTCGGATTTTATCGTATCGAAATGGGCATTGCTAAACATTTCAATAGAAACGGTGAAACATGGTAATCCCAACGGTAGTGATCACTTGCCAATCAAAATTTTCATCACCATTGGGTCGAATTCTTCTGAATCTATAAACATGGCATATGACCTCACAAGACACATTGACTGGAAAAAGTATGCGGACGCGATTGCTCTAGCCATCAATTCCAGAGATGGTTAACCTCCATTGGAAGAGTATAAATTCCTTTCTCGATTGATCTATAACAGCGCAGTTCGCGCTCAAACTAAACCCATCCCAGGTTCCACCATTTGCCGAAGGCCTCCCAATCTATGGTGGGATAGCCAATGTTCCAAGCTTTATATAGAAAAATCGAATGCATTTAAAGCTTTTCGGAAATGTGGAACTTCTGAAACATTTTCAAACGTATTCAGCCCCTGAGAATCAGTTAAAAAATTTGATCAAAGGGATAAAACGTGCTTATTGGCGAAATTTCGTGGGAGGTTTGTCACGAGAAACGTCAATGAAAAAATTATGGAAAGTGGCTCGAAACATGAGAAATCGCTCTTCAACGAATGAAAGCGAAGAATATTCACATCGACGGTTTTTTAATTTTGCACGGAAGGTTTGTCCCGATTCCGCTCCCGTGCAAAAAATTGTTCGAGATATACCACAAGATAGGTGCGATCTTGATTCCGAATTTTCGATGGTAGAATTCTCTCTTGCTCTCCTTTCATGTAACAATTCTGCTCCGGGATCGGATCGAATTAAGTTCAACTTGTTGAAATACCTCCCTGATGTGGCGAAACATCGCTTGTTGAATGAATAAATTTTCTGGAACGATTTCTGGAACACAATATTGTTCCAGATGATTGGAGACAAGTACGAGGTATAGCTATTCGAAAACCCGGAAAGCCCGCGTCCGACTTCAGTTCGTACCGCCCAATAGCAATGCTGTCTTGTATACGGAAATCGTTGGAAAAAATGATCTTGTTTTGCATTGATCGTTGAGTTGAAACGAATGGCCTACTCTCAGATACACAATATGGGTCCCGCAGGGGCAAGGGGACGAATGATTGTCTTGCGGTGCATTCTTCAGAAATTCAAATGGCTTACGCCGAAAAAAAACAAATGGCTTCAGTATTCTTGGACATAAAGGGGGCTTTGATTCTGTTTCAATAGAGGTTTTGTCACACAAATTACACTCTCGGGGTCTGCCGCCTCTATTAAATAATATGTTATTATTATAACATGCTTTGTGAGAATCATTTGAATTTTTCTCACGGGGATTCGACAGTAAGTCGGGTCTCCTACATGGACTCCCCCAGGGCTCATGTTTAAGCCCCTTTTGTACAACTTCTATGTAAGCGACATTGACAATTGCCTTACACAAAATTGCAGCTTAAGACAACTTGCAGATGATGGAGTAGTGTCTGTCGTAGGATCAAAAGAATTCGACCTGCAAGAACCCTTACAAGATACTTTGAACAATTTTTCAACCTGGGCCATTGGGCTAGGGATCGAATTCTCCACGGAGAAAACAGAGATGGTGGTTTTTTCTAGGAAGCATAGACCAGCAAAACCAAAGCTTCAACTTTTGGGTAAACCGATCACTCATGCTATGTCATTCAAGTATCTTGGGGTCTTCTCCAAATGTACTTGGGGTTCGACTCCAAATGTACTTGGGGGGCCCATATTAGGTATCTGAGTACAAAATGCCAACAAAGAATAAACTTTCTCCGTACAATTACCGGCACCTGGTGGGGAGCCCATCCAGAAGATCTTATAATGTTGTATCGAACAACTATTCTCTCAGTGATGGAGTATGGCAGTTTCTGTTTTCAATCAGCTGCCAAAACACACCTCGTTAAACTCGAGCAAATTCAGTATCTTTGTCTCCATATTGCGTTGGGATGTATGCCCTAAACGCATACCATGAGTCTCGAGGTTTTGGACGGCGTACTCACACTAAAAGATCGCTTCAATTTTTTATCTTTTCGGTTCCTCATCCGGTGTAAGGTTATGAATCCATTGATGATCGGAAATTTCGAACAGCTTATTGAGCTAAATTTTCGCTTCGGATTCATGAGTACATATCATGAATTCATCTCCATGCAGATTGTTCCTTCTTCGTATATTCCCAACCGTGTTTGTTTTCCTGACTACACCAATTCCTCTGTGCATTTTGATCTGTCCATGAAGCAGGATATCCATGGAATTCCAGATTATCATCGATCGGGGACCGTTCCTACGATCTTCAATGCAAAGTATGGACGTGTCAATTGTGATAATATGTACTTTACTGATGGGTCCTCTATGAATGAGTCCACAGGATTTGGAGTGTTCAACAAATTTTTTAGCACCTCACACAGTCTTCAATATCCTTGCTCAGTGTATATTGCTGAATTGGCAGCAATACACTGGGCGCTGGACAGCGTCGCCTCACGACCTATTGAACACTATTACATTGTAACGGATAGTCTTAGCTCTGTCGAAACTATCCGTTCAGTGAGGCCGGAAAAGCACTCGCCGTACTTCCTTGAGAGAATACGAGAAATTTTGAGTGCTTTATCCAGACGCTGTTATGTCATTACCTTTGTCTGGGTCTTTGTCTTGCTCAATTCCGGGTAATGAGAGGGCTGACTCATTGGCAAAGGTAGGTGCAATTGAAGGCGATATTTATCAGCGTCAAATCGCCTTCAATGAATTTTATTCTTTATTCCGTAGAAATACCATCGCTAACTGGCATCGCAAATGGAACGAAGATGAATTGGGCTGGTGGCTCCACTCGATTATCCCTAAGGTTAGCCTCAATCTGTTGTTCAAAAGTCTGGACTTGAGTCGAGATTTTATTCGCACCTTCTCCCGACTCATGTCCAATCACTGTTCGTTAGACGCGTTGCTTTTTCGTTTTAATCTTGCCGGCAGCAATCTCTGCGGTTGTGGCCATGGTTACCACGACATCGAACACGTTGTTTGGTCGCGCGAGTTGTATCTTGTCGCCAGATCGAATTTAGAAAACTCCCTTCGGGCTCGAGGAAAGCAGCCCAATGTGCCGGTGAGAGATGGGTTGGCTCGGTTAGACCTTGATTATATGTCCCAAATATATGTTTTCCTTAAAGCTATCGATCTTCGAGTGTGATTGTTCATACATCCTTTTCCCCTCCTTTTCGTCTATCGCGAGCTATCGGTTCCCTGCCTACTAACATTAGAATAAGTTAAATTGTAAATACATATTAGATGTAACGACAGTTTTAAGAATTGAGTGTGAAGTGTCAGTGTGAATGAGAATGTGAATGTGAATGTTAGTGTGAGTGTGAACACACATCTCCTTACATCCCACCCTATTCCTAATAAAAATGTGTCACCCTTCTGAACTCGAGTCGACCGCGAGTAATCGGTTTCCTATTTCATTAACCATAGAATTAAGGAAACAACATGTTAATATATGCTAGTTGAAATATAGTTAAGAGCTTGGTTCCTTTAAACTTAGGTAACTGAGCCTGTAAAAAATAAACGGATTAATAAAAAAAAAACATGGTAATGTAAGCGAGTCGATTTGAAACACACTGTATGTACAGAAATCAGTGAATAATCCGCTAAAATGGTAAATGAGGACCGGAAACATACGGAGATACCGCATATTGATGTAACCATAATATCTAACATATTCAGGGATAAATTGAACTGAACGAAATGGTTTCATTTCATGCCACCTACAGCTCATGACAGTCCACTCATGATTTGAGGCAAAGTGAATTGTGGGAGTGACGACTGATTACAAATAAATGTAAATGTTCTTCGAATTCTGATCATTTCCGATAATCGTGACCAATCGTGATAATCGAGAAGATGATGACGCGAACAGGAATGAAATATGTGCACTGGCAATATTCCTACTGGGAACACATACACTCATAAGAACGAGTCCAATCACCACAGAAACAACAAGACACATTAAAGATATATTAAAAAAATGTCATGAACAGAAAAATATTAAATTTTCAATTTAAATTAAATCTGATTAAAATTTAGCTTCCATCATTCAGATTTCATATCTCAGATCCCCGCTGTGAGATAAATTATGCGAAGGCATAGTCAATTCTTACGAATGAAAATTTAAAGTTCACATTTCCGAGGTAGTAGAATAGTACCGGTAGTTATATTAGGTTACTCATAGTTATTCATCCAATTACCTCGAAATGAATAACCGCGTATCCTGCTATTTTTGTTCGATTTATATCTAGAGACCTTATTTAAACTTTTCTATGTCTGCAAAAACCGCGTTGTGTTACGAAGCTCCATGCTTTATCGATTTCGAGAATCATGAAAGCACTTCAAGAAACTAAACGCCTCGCGTAAAGACTTTGTGCCGCGGGCCGAAATGTGCAGGAACGAACGCAAGGACATGATACCAAACCGACGTTGAAGAGTACTTCATCGGTCCAGTGAATATCGACAACGCACCACCTCCTATGTTAAGTGAAGTTAAGGAGAGCATCATTAGCTAATAAACCAAAAAACAGCTGGTAAAGATGACTTCACAGCGGAGCTCTTCGTGGGAGGTCCGGAAAAACTTATACAGTGTGTGCACCGGTTGATAGTCAGGATCTGGAATATGGAACAGCTATAGGAGCTGTAAAAAGATGGAGTAATCTTCCCCATCTCCATCTTCATCCCCATCATGGTGACAAGCTGGATTGTGGGAGCTACCGTGTAATCACAATTCTGAATGGTCCTACCAAATTCTGTCCCAGATCCTTTTTTCGTCGTTTATTACCAATAGTAAACTGTTTTGTGAGAAGTTATCATCAGTCCGAATTCATGCCCGGTCGTTCGACGACAAACCAGTTGTTCAAACTGCGGCAGATCCTCTTAAAGTGCCGCAAGTATAAATTTCGTACGCAGTACATCTGATACCATCCAACGACGACAGCTAAGGAGAATCATGGATGAGCACGGCTTACACCGGAAACTGACCAGATTAATTTGAACAGCGATAGAGGGTCTAAGGCGATCTGTTGGAATTGTTTGGAGACTTCGACAAGACGATGGTTCCCTGATAAGACCAATAGCCTCTATGGGCACGAAGTATGGACGATGCTCGAAGATCTCCGTAGTGTTTGAGGTGAATGAACTGATAAGTTCAAACCCTCTTAAAGCCCAAAAAGAAGAAGAAGAATCTCCGTAGCCACGTAATCTCACTCAAGGTCGTACAAAAAGACAATGGCTCCAGAGAGGATCGAACTCACGACCTTCGCGTTATTAGCACGACGCTCTAACCAGCTGAGCTATGGAGCCCATATGAAGATTTATTATCGCATCCTAAAATCTTTGGAAATATTTTAAAACACGATATTGAACATAAATACGTTCATCTTGAATTCCGTTGGATAACATGTGTATAAACATGAAATCGAATTAACATATAGTTAACACGTTGGGTCTCGTGTCGGTCCCTACATTGAGCTGTTAGTTAGAAAAACTCGGATCACTGGGACTCGGGGCTACAACATAAGGAAATAAAAAAGGAAATGGTTTGTCTTCGGATGTTTTACGGTATCTGACTACTTTCTAGTCGAATTTCTGACTATTTTCTTTTTATACAACAAATATGTTTGGAAACGGCAACCGACACTGATATTGTGCAAATGTTCTTGATACGGACTGAATGGGAAGCTCGGCAAGAACAATCCGGGGCTCAACGTGTTAATAATGCAGTAGAATTACGATTACCCCTGCATAACGAATATCGTGAAAAACGCAATAAAAAACTGAAAAAGAGGCGATAACATGAACACAAAAGATATTTCAGCATGAAAACAAAAAGGTTAAAGTAATATCGCCAATTTTGTTTTTGACATCCAATTTAAAATATCAGACGAGTGCAGCGAACATTTTCTCTTGTGTTGAAAATAGTACATTTTTTGCCTAATAACTACGCTATCAACTGAAACACCGCGTCTGAATCAAATATAATGTTGGTGGAAGTTTTCGACGAGCATCCTTTCGGAAAATCGCAATGTTATAGGTGGATCAATAAATTTATAAGTGGGAACTTTAATGTAAGAAACGAGAAACGTGGAAAATCACCGAAAGTGTTTGAAAGAGACGCTTATTCACAAGGCTTGGTTTCTTTCTTTCTGCATTTGTTTTCATCGAGACTTGCTGAGCAGCACTTCAATTCTTATGAAAAAAGCGTGGAAATGGCTCGATGACTGGTTTGGCTCAAATAAAGAGAAAATCCGACATATTCTACATTACTACTATTTTTTTTTTTTTTATAAATTCGTTTATTTTTACAGGCTCAGTTACATAAGTTTAAAGGAGCCGAAATCTTAAATATATTTTTAAAACTATATATATGAACAATTTTCTTAAATCTATGGTTAGTAATGTGGGAAACCGATTACTCGCGGTGGACTCGAGATTAAAAGGGTGACATATTTTTCTCAGGAAAAGAATGGGGTATAAGGAAATTATTACAATGTTGATAATCACACACACTCAATTCTTAAATCTATTCGTACATCTGTTGTGAATTCACATTTCATTCTCCTGTTTATAGCAAGCGGACCAATTACTCACAAAGGAAGAAATGGAGGGTATAAGGATATAAGGAACACACGAACATCGATAGATTTAAGGAAAACATATATTTGGGACATGTAATCAAGGTCTAACCGAGCCAACACATCTCTCACCGGCACATTGGGCTGCCTTCCTCTAGCCCGAAGGGAGTTCTCTAAATTCGATCTGGCAACAAGATACACCTCACACGACCAAACAACGTGTTCGATGTCGTGGTAACCTCGGCCACAAACGCAGATATTGCTGCCGGCCAGACTGAAACGAAAGAGTAGCGCGTCTAACGAACAGTGATTGGACATGAGTCGGGAGAAGGTGCGAATAAAGTCCCGACTCAAGTCCAGACTTTTGAACCATGGTTTGAGGCTAACCTTAGGGATAATCGAGTGAAGCCACCGGCCCAATTCATCTTCGTTCCATTTGCGTTGCCAGTTAGCGATGGTATTTTTACGGACTAAAGAGTAAAATTCATTGAAGGCGATTTGACGCTGATAAATATCGCCTTCAATCGCAGCTACCTTTGCTAATGAGTCAGCCCTCTCATTACCCGGAATTGAGCAATGAGAAGGGACCCACACAAAGGTAAAGACATAACAGCGTTTGGATAAAGCACTCAAAATTTTTCGTATTCTCTCAAGGAAGTACGGCGAGTGCTTTTCCGGCCTCACTGAACGGATAGCTTCGACAGAACTAAGACTATCCGTTACAATGTAATAGTGTTCAACAGGTCGTGAGGCGACGCTGTCCAGCGCCCAATGAATTGCTGCCAATTCAGCAATATACACTGAGCAAGGATTCTGAAGACTGTGTGAGGTGCTAAAAATTTCGTTGAACACTCCAAATCCTGTGGACTCATTTATAGTGGACCCATCAGTAAAGTACATATTATCACAATTGATACCCCTATATTTTTCATCGAAGATCGTTGGAGCGATCCTCGATCGTTGGTAATCTGAATATCCATGGATATCTTGCTTCATGGACAGATCAAAATGCACAGAGGAATTGATGTAGTCAGGGAAACAAACACGGTTGGGAATATACGAAGAAGGATCAACCTGCATGGAGATGAATTCATGATATGAACTCATGAATCCGGAGTGAAAATTTAGCTCGATCAGCCGCTCAAAATTTCTGATCACCAATGGGTTCATGACCTTACACCGGATGAAGAACCGAAGAGATAATAAATTGAAGCGATCTTTTAGTGGGAGTAGGCCTGCCAAAACCTCGAGACTCATGGTATGCGTTGAGGGCATACATCCCAACGCAATACGGAGACAAAGATACTGAATTCGCTCGAGTTTAATTAAGTGTGTTTTGGCAGCTGATTGAAAACAGAAACTGCCATACTCCATCACTGAGAGAATAGTTGTTCTATACAACATTATAAGATCTTCGGGATGGGCTCCCCACCAGGTGCCGGTAATTGTACGGAGAAAATTTATTCTTTGTTGGCATTTTTTACTCAGATACCTAATATGGGCCCCCAAGTACATTTGGAGTCGAACCAGACCCCAAGATACTTGAATGACATAGCATGAGTGATCGGTTTACCCAAAAGTTGAAGCTTTGGTTTTGCTGGTCTATGCTTCCTAGAAAAAAACACCATCTCTGTTTTCACCGTGGAGAATTCGATCCCTAGCCCAAATGCAAGTTGTCTTAGGCTGCAATTTTGTGTAAGGCAATTGTCGATGTCGCTTACATAGAAGTTGTACAAAAGGGGGCTTAAACATGAGCCCTGAGGGAGGCCCATGTAAGAGACCCGACTCACTGCCGAATCTCCGTGAGAAAAATTCAAATGTTTCTCACAAAGCAAGTTATATAACATATTATTCAATAGAGGCGGCAGACCCCGAGAGTGTAATTTGTCTGACAGGACCTCTATTGAAACTGAATCAAAGGCCCCCTTTATGTCCAAGAATACTGAAGCCATTTGTTTTTTTCCGGCGTAAGCCATTTGAATTTCTGAAGAAAGCAACGCAAGACAATCATTCGTCCCCTTGCCCCTGCGGAACCCATATTGTGTATCTGAGAGTAGGCCATTCGTTTCAACCCATCGATCAAGGCGAAACAAGATGATTTTCTCCAACAATTTCCGTATACAAGACAGCATTGCTATTGGGCGGTACGAATTGAAGTCGGACGCGGGTTTTCCGGGTTTTTGAATAGCTATAACTCGTACTTGTCTCCAATCATCTGGAACAATATTATGCTCCAGAAACCGATTGAATAAATTCAACAAGCGATGTTTCGCCACATCAGGGAGGTTTTTCAGCAAGTTGTACTTAATTCTATCCGATCCCGGAGCAGAATTGTTACATGAAAGGAGAGCAAGAGAGAATTCTACCATCGAAAACTCGGAATCAAGATCGCACCTATCTTGTGGTATATCTCGAACAATTTTTTGCACAGGAGCGGAATCAGGACAAACCTTCCGTGCAAAATTAAAAATCCATCGATGTGAATATTCCTCACTTTCATTTGTTGAAGAGCGATTTCTCATGTTTCGAGCCACTTTCCATAATTTTTTCATTGACGTTTCTCGTGACAAACCTCCCACGAAATTTCGCCAATAATCACGTTTTTTCCCTTTGATCAAGTTTTTAAATTGATTTTCAAGGTCCAAATACGATTGAAAATTTTCAATGGTTCCACGTTTCCGAAAAGCTTTGAATGCGTTCGATTTATCCTGATAAAGCTTGGAACATTGGCTATCCCACCATGGATTGGGAGGCTTTCGACGAATAGTGGAGCCTGGGATGGGTTTCGTTTGAGCGCGAACCGCGTTGTCATAGATCAAACGAGAAAGGAAGTTATACTCCTCCAATGGAGGTAAACCATCTCTGGAATTGATGGCTAGAGCAATCGCATCCGCATATTTTTTCCAGTTAATGTGTCTTGTGAGGTCATATGCCATGTTTATAGATTCAGAAGAATTCGACCCAATGGTGATGGAAATTTTGATTGGCAAGTGATCACTACCGTTGGGGTCCTAGATTACATTCCACTTGCAATCTAACGATAGTGAATTCGAGCAAAGCGAGAGGTCAAGAGCACTTGGGTTAGCAGGAGGTTTAGGTACACGTGTTGTTTCCCCAGTGTTCAAAAGTGTCATATTGAAGCTGTTACAAAGATCATATATCAACAGTGAACGATTGTCGTCGTACTGTTCCCCCCAGGCAGTTCCGTGAGAGTTGAAGTCTCCCAAGATCAATCGTGGCTCAGGAAGGAGTGAGCACATGTCAACAAGTTGCTTGCGGCTAACCGCAGCTCTCGGAGGCCAATTGAAAAGGTTTTCCCATACCGGGAAATTACTACTATGACAAAGGCAAAAATGCATCTCAAGCTGCCAATAACATTTGTGCAGTTTATGGACCCGATACAGTTTCCATTTCCACCGCACAACGATGGTTTCAACGTTTTCGTTCTGGTGTAGAGGTCGTCGAAGATGCACCACGCTCCGGAAGGCCTGTCGTCGAAAATTGCGACAAAATCGCTGAATTAGCCGAGAAAGACCGGCATAGTAGCAGCCGTAGCATCGGCCAAGAGCTGGGGATAAGTCATCAAACCGTTATTAACCATTTGAAGAAGCTTGGATTCACAAAGAAGCTCGATGTATGGGTGCCACACACGTTGACGCAAAAAACATCTTTGACCGTATCGACGCATGTGAATCGCTGCTGAATCGCAACAAAATCGACCCGTTTCTGAAGCGGATGGTGACTGGCGATGAAAAGTCACTTACGACAACGTGAAGCGCAAACGGTCGTGGTCGAAGCCCGCTGAAGCGGCTCAGACGGTGGCCAAGCCCTCATTAACGGCCAGGAAAGTTCTGCTGTGTGTTTGGTGGGATTGTCAAGGAATAATCTATTATGAGCTGCTTCCTTATGTTTGGTTTGGCTCAATTCGGACCTGTACTGCCAACAACTGGACCGCTTGAAGGTAGCACTCATGAAGAAGAGGCCATCTTTGATAAACAGAGGCCGCATTGTCTTCCATCAGGACAACGCCAGGCCACACACTTCTTTGGTGACGCGCCAGAAGCTTCGGGAGCTCGGATGGGAGGTTCTTTTGCATCCGCCGTATAGTCCGGACCTCGCACCAAGTGACTACCACCTGTTTTTGTCCATGGCGAACGAGCTAGGTAGTCAGAAGTTAGCCACAAAAGAGGCCTATGAAAATTGGCTATCCGAGTTTTTTTCCCAATAAGGAAGCGAGCTTCTATAACAGGGGTATTATGAAGTTGGCATCTCGTTGGGAACAAGTCATCGAACAAAACGGCGCATATTTGACTTAAAACAGATGATTGTAACAAATTTTATGAACAAATAAAAATTCAAAAAAAAATACCGCAGGACTTTTTTGACAGCCTAATATTTCGAATTCTACATACAAACTATCTACGAAAGACTTTTAGAACATACTGATAAAAACATTTTTCGATGCAGAACTTGTCAATATCTCAACTTCACTCAAAGTTATTGATATTTCTTCCCAAAAAATACGCTCTCTTCAATTGCTCGCCATTCTTTCTGGGGCAAACATAAACAAGGTTTATTTGCGGAATTTTAAAGAACAGAGTTCACTCTACATAATGTGTTATTTTTAAAACAATGTTATTTTTCGTGTTTGAGTAAATTAAAATTGAAATCATGAGTTTTTGGGTGAAAAACCTTCAATAACTTTGTGTAGGATTATGATAGTGACAAGTTCTGCACCGCAATATGTTGGTCTTGTTAAACTCTAGAAGTCGTACCAAGACAGCTTTGAAATATAAAAGTTAGAGCAAAAAAAAACCCGCTTTTTCATGGTCACCCTGATGCAACTTAGGAAAAAAGCGCTAAATCGATTATATTAAAAGATAGAAACAAGCTTTGTTCTACAAAATTGATTAAAAAATTTGGCTACAATATTGTCTAGCTATGCTTATCTCTATCTATAGAGATAAGAAAGTTAGATTTTTTATTTCATCGAAAATGTTGGTTGGGAACATAAAAATAAGCGCTCTATCATACATAACAACTTTGTCGAAGACAGTTTTTGACTAGAGAATAACTATCGAGCTCTAAATGTGATGGGTGCGAATGCTTATGGGACGGGGTTTCTCTAAAGCCTTTCTAGCTGGGGTGATTTTCCGTATAAATGCACGGAAATCTTATCGCGATCGTCACGTGGATCGCAGATGGTTTTGACGGGGAACACTGTATATCGGGGACACTATGTGAATTCTTCCTCTATTCATTTCTGCTATACACTATAGCACTTTAACTACGCGTGACGCGTTAAATAGCTCGGGATAATAAAAACTTGGTAAAACTATAACGTTGGAAATAAACTGGAGCTATTTTTATTCCGACTTTTATTCACGGTAGCTAAGCGAAAACTGAATACTGTGTGACAGTAAAGCGGAAAAGGTGGCCATAGGTGTGAGAAGAGTAGTTTTATAGTGGGGGGCTATAACATGGGAATATTTCATTCGTATTGCTTGAATATCGTATTGCTGATTTCTACAAAAACTTGATTTTGAACCTAACATAACACCGGCCACCTTGAAAATTCATTTTTCAACAAAACTTAATTCTATGTGTTATAAGTCAAATTATTCTTCTTCCTTGGGTAATGGGCAAATCTTCGATACTGATCGCTTCAGTACTCCTCCTGAGGTTTGTAGGGTCACCACACGAATGATGTCATCAGGTCCGGGGTGGACCTCCAGGATACGCGCTAGGGGCCAGCGCGTCGGTGGAAGGCTGTCATCCTTCAAGATTACTACGCTGCCAACTGCAAGGTCGCATCGTTTCGGGTTTGTTGTGAACTGCGTTTGAAGTTCCTTCAGGTACTCCGACCTCCATCGGTGCCAAAACTGTTGACTATGGGCTTGAATTCGCTGATAGTAATTCAGTCGATTCATCGGTAGATGGCGGATGTCTGGTTCGGGAAGTGGCTTGATCATATTCTTGATAAGAAAATGAGACGGAGTAAGCACAGTCAAGTCGTGAGGATCGTCGGACAGAGGCATGAGGGGACGAGAGTTCATGCAACCCTCAATACGGACGAGGATGGTCAGGAGTTCTTCGTAAGAAAAGCAGCGAGTCTCCTAGTTGTCTAACGAGCTGCTTTTTTGCCACTTTAACCGCGGCTTCCCAGAGGCCACCGAAGTTAGGGGCTCGTGGGGGAATCAGATGCCACTGTATTCCGTCTTGAGCTAGATATTTGGTGATTTTCTCATTTTCAGGTTCTGACTGAAGTCTGGAATACAGCTGATGAAGAGCATTCTTTGCTCCGATAAAATTTGTACCATTATCGGAATAGATATGGTGCGGTTTGTTCCTCCGATACATAAATCGATCCAGAGCCATCAGGAACGTGTTGGTGCTCAAATCGCCTGCCAGCTCGAGGTGGACCGCCTTGGTGCTAAAGCACACAAATACACAGATGTAAACCTTCTGTGATGCTGCTCGTCTGTGGGCGGGCTTCAGGTAAAGAGGCCCACAATAATCCACTCCAGTACAATAGAAAGCTTCGTTAACCGTGACACGGCTGGAGGGTAGTTGGCCAACAGGTTGTTCTATCGGGCGGGGGTTTGCTCTATGGCAATTGAAACAGCTTCGGAGGACGCTCCTTATAGCTCTGCGACCATGTAACGGCCAGAATTCGTCTCTCAGAACCGCGAGAGTTACGGTGTTACCACCATGGATCAGCTTCTTGTGGTGATGGATTATCAGCAATTTGGTGAATGGATGGAAGCCGGGAATGACAATTTGATGACGAATGTTGTAGGATTCGGCCGAAAGTTGTAACCGGCCACCAATTCGTATTACGCCTTCGGAATCCAAGAACGGGCAGAGGAGCCGGAGCTTGGAATTTTTTTGATACGGATTGCTCTTTGCGCAGAGCCTTCAGCTCACCGGGGAATACTTCAGCTTGCACCAATCTCACCAGGAACATTTTAGCAGCGTGCAATTCTGGGACGAGAAGCACTCGGCCAGAGATTCGAGTGTTCTTCGGTCGAGCATTATGGATGAAGCGAAACGCAAATCCCACTACATTTATCAACATGTTGTATGACGAGAATCGCAGGAAAAGTTCGTGTGGTGCAGAAGCTTGAAGGGTGAGAACAGTTGCAGGGCGCTGCTCCAACTCTTCCATTGGGATTTCGGCGCTAGGGAAATTTTGTATAGGCCAACTTCCTTTAGGTTTGTGCAACCAGCTTGGTCCGTGAAGCCACTTTTTGCAGGTAATTAATTCGTCAGCAGACAAGCCGCGGGACAGCAGATCGGCGGGATTTTCGGTCCCTGCAACGTGCAGCCATAGGGACCCATGGGTTGTAGCTTGTATCTCGGAAATGCGATTCGCAACAAACGTTTTCCAAGTCCGCGGTGGAGACTTCATCCATTGCAGGACTACCGTGGAATCGGACCAAAAATAATTCTGAGAGGAACTCGGGTTCAAGGCAGCCACTACCTTTTCGAACAAACGAGATGCGAGAAGAGCTGCGCATAGCTCGAGTCGTGGAATGCTGATCGGTTTAAGCGGGGTCACCTTGGATTTAGAAGTCAGCAGATTTACTTTGACGTTGCCGTTGGCTTCTTCCGAGCGGATGTAAAGGCATGCTCCATATGCATCCTTTGACGCGTCCGCAAACGTGTGATACTCTGCGATACGAGTATTCGAAATGAATGCATTTCGAGCAACTCTAAAATTTGAAAGTGCGGGAAGCTGACGACTGAATGCTTTCCACTTACGGTGAAGATATGGGGTAATTTCATCGTTCCATCCTAAGCACAGGAGCCAGAGCTGTTGCATCAAGATTTTGGCTTGAACGATGACGGGGGCACAATCCCAAGAGGATCGTACAGCTGGGCAATCGTCGACAAAATTTCCCTTTTAGTTGGCACCGAATTCTTCGGGTTGACGGAAACGTTGAAGCAAAGTGTGTCAGTTTCCGGTTCCCAGCAGATCCCGAGAGTTTTTATAGTTTCTTCAGGATCAAACTGCATGGGGGATCGTGTGCCTTGGAGTTCTCCAGGAATCGCTGAGAGTACTTCGAGGGAGTTGCTAACCCACTTCCGCAAACGGAAACCGCCTCGCTGTAGAAGTTCCATCAAGTCCCTTTGTAGTTGAATAGTTCGTTCTACAGTGTTTTCACCAGAAATCAAATCGTCCACGTACACGTCTTTCTTCACGACTCGGCTGGCTTCCGGAAAATTGGAACCTTCATCTTCTACCACCTGCTGCAGCGTCCGTGTTGCCAAAAACGAGGACGGGGCAAGGCCATATGTAATCGTGGAGAGTTCGTAGGCTTTGATGGGCTCGATACTGTTAAATCTCCAGAAAATTCTCTGGAGCGGTCGATCGTCGGGATGTAGTGATACCTGGCGCTACATTTTCTCGATGTCCGCTACGAGCGCAATTGGGAACTGCCGAAAACGCAAAACGATCGTGATCAATTCGTCCTGAACGACCGGTCCAACGAGGAGGGCTTCGTTTAATGAATGACCGGAACTCGTCTTTGCTGAGCCGTCAAAAACGACACGAACTTTAGTCGTCGAACTGCTCTCCTTCACCACGGGATGATGAGGAAGATAGCAGGCATCTGGGCAATCAACATCGCCATCGGGTACTTCTGTCATGTGTCCAAGAGCAATATACTCTCTGATGAAATCATGGTACTGCGGTTTCAGTTCTGGCTTCCTTTTCAGCATTCGTTCCAGCCGACGGAATCGTTGAAGAGTTGTCTCCTTCGAGCTTCCAAATATCTGTTCGAATTGTGGGTGCCTGGGCATGCGAACGATATATCGGCCAGAGTTGTTTCGAGAAACGGTTCGACGATAGAAGTCCTCACATTGCTGCTCGTCTACTGAATAGTTTGTTCCGCTCACCTCCTCAAGATTCCAAAACCGTTCTAGCTGATCATCAATTGACGGGATTTGGGCTACGTGACAAGCTACCTTTTCACCCAAATCGTTGCTTTCCATACGGCCAGCCACGATCCAACCGAATACGGTTTCCACAAGTATTGGAAGATTGTGAAACAATTTGATCCGTCCGTCACGCAACAAGGTGTAGAAATGGCCTGCACCAATTATTATATCAATTCTACGGGATACGTTAAACTCGGGATCGGCTAATGAAACCGATTTTGGGATCTTCCAATTGGCAGTATTGTACGAAACTGCTGGAGTATCGCTGGTGACTTTTCGCAGGACGAGAAAATCCATGAGCTGCTTAAAATTGCTCACCCTGGATCGGAGCTCAGTAGTCACCTGTTGCTTAGCATTCGTAAGAGTTCCATCTACTCCCGAAATGGGAACATTGACTGTTGTGCGGGTAAGATGCAACTGTTGGCACAACCGTTCACTGATCGCGTTTGGCTGTGACCCTGTGTCCAACAGGGCTCTGGCAAAGTGCTCTTGTCCATACGCGTCTACTATTATAAGCACCACGGTAGATAGGAGTACGCTCGTACTGTTTCCATTCACAGCTGCGCTAGATGCGAGAACGTGAGCGTTACAGTAGGGAGTCATAGTTTCGGTGGTGGCAATGGCAGTTACCACGCGGGAAGGACCAGGTAGAAGGTCAGGGCTGGCTTGAACTTCGATGTGGCCGGGATGAATCATCGAGTGGTGTCGTTTGCTACAATGTTTGCACAAAAACTTTGAGCGGCAAGCGCGTGCAAAATGGTCGCTACGGAAGCAGTTACCGCACAACTTCTTGTCGTTCACGACCTTTAAACGACCTCTAACATTCATTCCGTTGAACACGAGACAGTCCATAAGCGAATGTCTCTGTTTTTCACAGGCGGGGCACATAGGAAACACCTTGCTGGGATTTTCAGTCATAGCGTTCGTACTGACACGAGGAAAATTCTGCTTCTTGATTCCGGAATGATGGCTTTCAGTTTTCGATGACGATGGACTGGGGCGGTTGATCATGATCGTTTCCAGCACTCGAGTTCTCTTCTGCAAAAATCCAACCATTTTCTCATAGGTCGGGTTGTCATCCGACACGATAGATTCCTCCCATGCACTGTGTGATGCATCATCCAGCTTGTCTACGAGCAATTCCATAAGAATGGAACTGAAATGCTCGACGGGCTCTCCCAACTGCTGCAGTACTTTTGTATGACATTGAAATTCGTCGAGTATGCGGTGCAGTGCCTCCACGGAATTATTCGGGATCTTCGGGTATTTCAGGAGTGCCCGAATGTGTTTTTTCCTTAGAAGACTCTTGTTGGAATACCGTTTCACAAGCGTGTCCCACGCGACAGAATAGTTTGCAGCGGTGATAACGATGGATTGGATGAGATTCGCTGCTTCTCCCTTTAGAGCAGCGCGGAGGTAGTGAAATTTCTGCACACTCGATATCTCAGTTGACGAGTGAATCATGGAAAGGAACGTGTCGTGAAACGTGAGCCATCCATTGAAATCGCCATCGAACTCGGGAAGCGTGATCGTTGGCAGTTTCACGTTCGATAGCGACGAGGGAGCTGACAACTGCGCGGGGTTAGCTTGACCAGAGGTCGATGCCTCGTGCGTTTGAGGGGCGGAGCGCTTTGATATCAGACCAGCTTTCACTCGGAAATATCTTTCCTCGACCTTGGCTCTCAATTCATTATTTCCCAACACGAATTTCTCATTATCGTCCAATTCTTCGTACTCCGATTGCACCGTCTCAAATGATTCCATCAGTTTATCGATGCGCTCCAGTCGCAGAGGTACTTCGTGTCCATGCTCGTCTGGATCAAAATTACGCAGGAATGACTCCAAATGGGTAATACAGTCGATGATATTTTTCCGCTTCTGCTCTTTCGCTTTCATTTTCTTCTCGTTTGGATTCGGGTTAGGATTCGACATCGCGACGGCGGCTTCGAACACAAATGCACAGTCGACGAGCTAAAATGGTCGAAAAGAGACCCAGCAGTATCGGAAACAGTCGTAGGTGTAATTGGAATGGTACTCACCTTGTACCTCTTCCAAAGAGGCGAATCCTGTGACCTGTATCCTGGTCACGGCACCAAAATGATGGGTGCGAATGCTTATGGACGGGGTTTCTCCAAAGCCTTTCTAGCTGGGGTGATTTTCCGTATAAATGCACGGAAATCTTATCGCGATCGTCACGTGGATCGCAGATGGTTTTGACGGGGAACACTGTATATCGGGGACACTATGTGAATTCTTCCTCTATTAATTTCTGCTATACACTATAGCACTTTAACTACGCGTGACGCGTTAAATAGCTCGGGATAATAAAAACTTGGTAAAACTATAACGTGGGAAATAAACTGGAGCTATTTTTATTCCGACTTTTATTCACGGTAGCTAAGCGAAAACTGAATACTGTGTGACAGTAAAGCGGAAAAGGTGGCCATAGGTGTGAGAAGAGTAGTTTTATAGTGGGGGGCTATAACATGGGAATATTTAATTCGTATTGCTTGAATATCGTATTGCTGATTTCTACAAAAACTTGATTTTGAACCTAACAAAATGCTAATTTCCACTTAAATGCACCTTCTGGACCATTGTGCAATGGGCTCAGCAGAGCCCACTGGTAGTGGACACTTACTATCATAACAAAAAACGCGGAGAGTATAATTACAGACAAAGAAACAGTGAAATCCCAGTGGAACATAGTTCCTTTGAAGGGATAACGTTTAGCGTTTAACGTTTTAGTTTTGATAACGTTTAACAAAAACTAAAACATAGGAGAAAAAATATAGAATTACATGGTTGGATGATTGGCAAACTTAATGGATATATTTGGTTACGTCACTGTTTATATATTGTTTAAGCTTACTTTTAATAATATTGCTGTTAGTTATGGCTTTCAAGTCGTTGGGAAGTATATTAAACTTTGATGGACCGTAGTTTATAATACGTGTAAGACCCAAGTTCGTACATGCTCTGCTTCTCATTAACTCATTGGCATTTCTGGTATTGTGATGGTTAACTCGAGTCGAAAAATTTATGTTGTGGTGAAATTTGCTGTTGTGTAAGGTATTACAGGTAAACTTCGATATAACGTACCCTCGTTATAACGTACCTTCGATATAACGTCACTCGATATAACGTACATTTTACCTCGATATAACGTACATATTTTCAAAGTCCATTGGAATATTTTTTTGAATATTGTTTTTCTGAAACAACAATAAATTATCTGTGTTTTGATACTAAAGCGTGATTTGTACTTTTAGTCAATCCCGAAGTACAACTGTTTTGTGATTCCGGATTCTAAATGAATTTGAAAAAATGAATTTATTCATTAACCTTACTGAAACAGCAACACAATAAGGTAATGTAAGCTACGTTTATGATTTCTTTTTTATGCTTCGATATAACGTACAATTCGATACAACGTACAATTTTGAAAGTAGAATGTACGTTATATCGAAGTTTCCCTGTATGTACAAACATGATTGTTTGTGAATCACACAAGCCTTAAATAGGAATGATTCTGTGGTGTATACTGGTATAGAGCGTATCTGTCGGATGTAAGAAATGTATATTATAGATTATTTTTACACATCTATTCTGCAATGTTTGGATTTTTTTGAAGTTTCGATTTAGCAGCATGACCCCAGACAATTATTAGATATTGGAGAATGGATTGAATACATGCGTAATAAAATCGTATCGTATGCGTAATAAAATCGTACAACGTACTCTTTTACTCGATACGTGCTTTGTGTGAGTGTCACAGGAAAGACGTGAATCTAGATGTAGCCATAAGTATTCAAATGATGCGACTTTTTCAATTGTTAAGCTATAGACAGACAGATCAGGATGTTGAGAGTTTTTTTTTGCATGGCGAATGGAAAACTCGGACTCGATTATCCGGAGTATTGATTATTTTTACTCCCGATAATCGAATCCTCCGGATAATCGAGTCATAAAAAACGAATTTTCTCTCGGTAAACGTAATAGAATTATGATTAGCACTTATTTATTGAACGGTTTTATCTAGGTTGAACCATTTGTATGTATGTGACTTTGCAACTTTGTAACTTTGTCTGTAGCGCTGTTTCACATTAATATAAATTTAACCCCCTTCCTGTTGACCGTTTGATCTGAAATTTGGAACACATCTTTATCTCTGGTGTCATTATAAAACTGCATAGCGCCATCTTGTGGTGGCGGCCATTTTGGGTTTACATTTTTCATAAATAATTGTTCTACTAGTCAAGCCCTTTCATCTGATACCCATATTGATGGGGTTTTGAGAAAATATGAAATCCGCCATTTTGTAGTGGCCACCATCTTGAATTTGCAATTTTCATAAATAACTGCATTCTACTAGTCAAGCCCTTTCATTTGATACCAATATTAGCTATTCAATATGGAATTATTATACAAATTGTTCAAAATTTCTGATAATCAAAAATAAAATACTCCGGATAATCGAGTCTAAAATTTCGGTTAATCGAATCCCGGATAATCGAGTCTCCGGGTAATCGAGTATCCGGATAATCGAGTCCGACCTGTACTTTGTTTTGGTAAGATGATAGTAAGATAATTACCGTTGAAGTATTCAATTTGTGCCGCAAGATCTGCTTCCATGTCTGCTACTATGGATTGAGTATTATGACGAGGGTAGAAGCCGAATCATCCGCAAATAGCCTACCTTACCTGGGGAACTACTATGTCAATTGGACGCAAGCTACTGCGAACACCGTTGATTATAACGAATTGTTTTCGATCACATAGACAGCTTTTTATCAGATCATTGGCAACTCCTCTAATCCCGTATTGATACAGTTTTTTTCTGAAGAACTTCATGGCAAACCAAACTAAAGTTTATAATAAGCCCCCTTTTAATAAATTTCACGTATCAATTCATAAACAAGCTTAGTGATAGCGGTCATTGTACCACAGCCTTCCCGGAAACCGTACTGATATTTGTACAAAGCATCGTTGACAGACAAAAAGTTCGGAAGCCGACTAGTTAAAAGTTTTTCGAAAATTGTATCAAGGAACGATAATGTAGAAATAGGTCAATAATTCGGAGGATCACAGGTGTCCTCGGATTTGCACACTGGCGAAACTTTGGCGATTTTTAAAGCATTTGGTTAATTTCCAGTAATGATTATTTTATTGAAAATTTCAGAGATAATTTCAGAAAACCGATTTATGTTTACAGGGCTGGAGAACGTATACCGTTCCCCAACGTGAAATTGCCGTTTCAGAAAATACACATGTGCATGATTAGTGTAAAAATATTGGATGTCTGAAAAGAATTTAATTTTACCCGTATTTTCGACGCTCCGATTGCTAGTTTTTAATATTCTTACTGTGTGTCGTTCCTCAAAAACCTTCGAGTGAACTTGTTTTGATTATAACAACGACGAAATTAGGCGTCTGAATCGGCTCAGCAACGACACGGTGAACATGGTTACCATATCTAAAGAATAATCTGTATTCATACAGATTTTTCAGACTTTTTGCAACCAAGAATCTGTAGATACAGATTACAGATTTTTTTTTTGGTTATCATACAGATTTACAGATTTTTCTAAATAACGAGCCAATATTAGTTATGGCTTGAGCAAAATAATATTTTTCCCAACTCACCAATTTTATTCATATAGAATTCGAATCAGTCTGAATGAGAGTCATTTTGACATTCATGTGTAGCGTGCAATACTGCTTTCTCATGTTCAATCTAAGGCGAAAAGATGCCAGTCTTTGTCATCAGCCAGTTTTACAATAAATGAATATCACTGTTTATTATTTTCCTACTAAAGCACAGTAAATGCGAATTTTTACATGGATACCATCAACATCGTCAAATTCATAATAACTGTGCCAATCAATGATGCTGAAGTTAAGATTATAGTTCAAGATTAAACTTATAAATTTAACTCTTTGTGGTCGTATTAAATTTCTACATATGTGTCGTATGTTTAAAAAAATGCTGTAATTCTTCTTCGTGTGATATCTTTCGTATATATCACAAATATAATTAGTTTGGCGTCTTTCACCTTTTATCTTTCCGTTTTAACATACAGAACAATGCTCTTTACTTCTACACAGTGCTGCAATACATGGGGTTTTCCATTAATCCTTTCGTCAAAAAGTGTAACAGATACATTGTTGCATAAATTATAATATTAGTATACTCCTTTGCTTTGGTGGCTGAAAGCAGACAAACGACCGCAAAGATTTAATACAGATTTTGATACAGATTTTCTGGGAAAAATAATTTTTGAGACCAAAAACACAGATTTTATTATGGCAACCCTGACGGTGAACCCAATTGAGGTATTCGTGGGGAAGCTCGAAACTTTTAACAACTAATCGTAAGCAATATAAGTTTTGCAAGAGTATGTATTATTACTGTATTATCAAACAGATAAGTAAATTGAGGCTTAAGTGATATATTTTATGCTAATAAAACAGACTTTTCTTTGCAACAAACATTTTAATGGTACATATTAGGTTGGAGAAAAAGTTATCCATTATTTTCTCGATAGCTGGCTTTAGTGACAATTTCAAGTTCAGGCTTGTTGTAAAGGTGACATTTAACACTAAAAAAATTCTCTTGCTATTTTTTGTTTGTTCCATTCAGTTGTGACTTATAGGGTGTTAACAATAGAGGTGAAAAAAGTGAAAATTCGGTACATTTTACACTTTTTCTTTTATAAATTCGAAAATTGTGAATGGTGTTTATGGTGCCGATACCGCAACAATAAAATGCGTGCAATTTAATTTATTTTTTGATGTTTAAAACAAAACTGTCAACAACTGGACCGTTTGAAGCTGGCGATTGACCAGAAGCTTTTCATAATCGACCAACAGAAGAGGTGTTGTGTTCCATTAGGACAACGCAAGGCCACACAATTCCGAGAGCTTGATTGGGATGTTTTAATGCATCCACCATATAGTCCGGACCTGGCATCAACCGATTACCACCTTTTTCTCGCATTGCAAAATTTCCAGAGTGATAACAAATTGGGATCAAGAGAAGATTTTAAAAATCTGCTTCTAGAGTTTTTCGCCAATAAGGGCCAAGATCTCTGTGATAGAGATATTATGAAGCTACATTTAGAATGGTTACAAATTTTACAACAAAACGGTGTATATTTGAGCCAAATCGGACAATCTGATGCATGTTAAAAATAGTTTTGAATTTCACCCAAAAATAATGGATTACTTTTTCCCCAACCTAATATTTCGGTACAGATTTTTGAAAGAAGAAATACAGATGAGAAAGGTTTTTTGTCCTTCCAGTACAGATTAAAATGGAACAACATTGGATGTGACGATAAATATAGGGGAAGTGCGGGTAATACGAACAGGGAGAGTAATATGGACAGGTGGTTTCTATAGCAAAATTAAATTGGATCGTCTTTGCAGCTGAGATATTCACGAAAGAAAAAGTTGATTGTTTCCGCGGTGGGATTTGAACGGTTTGCGCACTTGAAAAGTCGGACAGGAACTACGAGAACTGATTTTAACCACTACACTTTTTAATCACGATCGATTCAAAACCGATATATTTACGAAAACTTTTATTTGACTACGAATCCAGATACGTTTCGAGCGGTCCACTTTGGCCAACTAGCTACTTGTTTCCGTATTGATAGATATGGGAATTAAGTTCAAAAAGAGATTCATCTCAATACGTTTATGTCTCTCTATCGAGATCATTTTTTCTCCTATCGGGAGCTTAATGATAACAGATTTAAGCTGCTGATATTGAAATGACCATAAGTGGGTTCACAACTGTTGTAGGGTTTTTGATATATGAAAGTTTGTTGCGGAAAGTATTATTTATCCTAGGGTTGCTCCAACATTGATAAAGGGAAAAATGAATCAAATCACTTACACCCCTTTTCTTCCGAGCCTCTCATTCCTATTTCCAAGAGACAGAACAGAAAATAAATTTGAAAATTTGTTTTATATCAGGATCAAACGAACACCACTCTCTAAATACAAAATTCTATACATCTTCTCGTCCGTGACGGGCCTAGAAAAGATTCATAAAATATCTTCTTATCCCATATAAAGTCGAAGCCATTATTGGTATTTCGAATTTCGAAATGTATGACGGGTGAGTCATAAGAAGCGAGACTAAACGAAAACACGTTTGATAAAAAAGATTTTTTGTTAAATTCAATTTTTTTATTGCATTTCTACAAGTCCATACATTGTGTATTTGAGGGGTGAAACAATTAGACAGGTATTGGCCCTTCATCTTCAGTCTTCCTCATGATTCTCGGAACCCTCTCCATAATAGTCTGGACAACCTTGAGGTCCACTTTTTTGGCACATCTTGAAACGGGATTCAAGTTGTTGAGCTGTGATGGCTTCTCAACCATTTGCGTACACCGACTGGAACAGTATGGCCCAATACGACTCGTTTGGAAGATTGTCTTCTCTACAAAAGGTATATTATGGACGATCAACCAATCCAGAGTGGCCTAGGTCCACTAGGCCCTGTCAGAACTCAATATCTTCATCCTTATGGTGCTTTTTTACAAAAGCAACCATTTTTTGTCAAACAGTTCTTCTGTAGCCACCTCCGATTTAGGATGCTGTCCAAGCACCTGAAAGACGTGCTCTAGGAGAAAATTTTATTCCGCGACCTTATTCATAAACAAACGTTAGAACACTTAGGATGGAAAAAGAATGCCGCGTTGTGCGTTGCTTCTCATCAGCTGTCATTGCTTGCGTTTTGTACTAAAACATTCACCCGACGCAGTCTGTTGATTTGCAGTCACAATCTAGCATTTGCGTCACCACTTTTCATGTAAACAAAAACAGGATAAAATTCGTATGAAAATCTTGTTCTTGTTGTGTCCACAGATCAGTTGAATGTTTTTAAAAACAACGCATTGACATATCCGCGCGAGCGGCATTGAGCTTCGTTTACTAGTTTAGGGGAGAGTGAAAGAAGAGCTGATTTTCAGTAGGAATGAGCACGTTTTCAAAATTAAAATTATGAATGAAAATTAGCTTTTCCATACCAAACTAGTAAAGGGTGTGTTACATCAAATTGCATCACGGAAAAAACGCTGTAGAAATTCGCCCAGTAGACCGATCCTTTTGAAAATTTTAGACAGTTAAATGAATACTATTAAACAACTTTTGGCATTTTCTTTTTATTCATACTTCGAGCCCAAGCCCGTATGCTCGCACCTTCCCTTTACCCCGTCCATAAGGTTCTGTACAACATCAGGTTGTAGTTTTTTTTTAACAGAAATCCATTTTCTGTTGAAGTACGCCTCCGATTTGACAACTTTTGGGTTCTTCCGGAGGGCCTGCTTCATAATCGCCCAATATTTCTCTATTGGGCGAAGCTCCGGCGCGTTTGGCGGGTTCATTTCCTTTGGCACGAAGGTAACCCCGCTTCGTACCACTCCAACACGTCCTTTGAATAGTGGTACGAAGCGAGATCCGGCCAGAAGATGGTCGGGCCCTCGTGCTGCTTCAATAGTGGTAGTAAGCGCTTCTGTAGGCACTCCTTAAGGTAAACCTGCCCGTTTACCGTGCCGGTCATCACGAAGGGGGCGCTCCGCTTTCCGCAAGAGCAGATCGCTTGCCACACCATGTACTTTTTGGCAAACTTGGATAGTTTCTGCTTGCGAATCTCCTCCGGAACGCTGAATTTGTCCTCTGCGGAGAAGAACAACAGGCCCGGCAGCTGACGAAAGTCCGCTTTGACGTAGGTTTCGTCGTCCATTACCAGGCAATGCGGCTTCGTCAGCATTTCGGTGTACAGCTTCCGGGCTCGCGTCTTCCCCACCATGTTTTGCCTTTCGTCGCGGTTAGGAGCCTTCTGAACCTTGTATGTACGCAGGTCCTCCCGCTGCTTGGTCCGCTGGACGAATGAACTTGACAAATTCAGCTTATTGGCGACATCCCGGACCGAACTTCTCGGATCACGTCTAAACTGCTTAACTAAATACGCGCTTGTGATCTTTTTCACTGACGGATCATCCATTTTTGCCGTTCTTCACCTTCCGGTCGATGGTTAGGTTCTCGAAGTATCGTTTTAGTACTCTGCTGACCGTGGATTGGACGATTCCCAGCATCTTACCGATGTCCCGATGTGACAACTCCGGATTCTCGAAATGAGTGCACAGGATTAATTCACGACGCTCTTTTTCGTTCGACGATATTTTTCCAAATTTACGAAAAATTGACAGTGAAGCATGGCCAACGTGATCTATACACTCTTATCTGATTATAAGCGAAAGCTGAAGATATAATTCTTAAAAATTAAATTTATACAGCGTTTTTTCCGTGATGCAATTTGATGTGACACACCCTTTATTCTGTTTAAATGGAAAACATTTTTGTTTGCAGTGAAAAAGCCTCATATGAATTTTTTTATGAAGACAACTCTATATTATGATGAAAAAATTCATCAACAATGTTGGAATTGTTTAGCCATATGGTTGAATGAAAGTCAGAAACACGTATTTAAAGTAATTAAATAACATGATGTGAAAATTTTCATTAAAATTTTAGAATTCAAAAACCGGCTTCGTTTCTTCTAATCTGATAGAGATTACATTAACGAGTTTGGGACTCAAATTATGGCCCGTTAAAATGAAGAACTGTCACAACTCTCTTGTGCGTTCAGTGAGCTAATTGAGCGAAGCGATGAAAGGTATATTTATTTTTTTATTTTTTATCCCATTTATTTATTTATCAGGCTCATTAGCATTTTATCTGTAACAGAGCCGGGTTTTTATCGTGTACATGTACATATGTTTATGTTTCTATAAATTGTAAATTACACAGTAGAAGTAGTAGCCATTTAGGCGTTACGTTTTCTGTTCCATTACATTATGGTAAATTACACAGTAGTAGCCATTTCGGCGTAAGGGTATTCTCTGTTCTTCCATTGTTCAGCAGACCGGACAGCGGAGACAGTTGATAGTGATCATTGTTGGGTTATTTATAGAACAGCAGCCCGATGTTTCTTGCAGAGCAGAGCAGTTGTATGGATGAATCGATCTCCATCGCTGATGATGTTTGCGTGGGCGTAGTTATTCTATAACAACACAAAGATGGTCAATTGAGGGTTCTGAGTTTGAACTCACGACCGATCGCTTAGTAAGCGAACGCGTAACCAAGTGGCTACGAAGACCCCCAATGATGAAAGGTATAGTAATGCACCAAAATCCGGGAGCTTAAGCGCTTACGAATATAACTTCAACTACTAAAAAATATTAGCATATCATAGCACTAAAAATTAGCCTTCCTATGTAATTAGAATGAAAGCCTTATAATTCCATGTTATGAATCACAGAACTCCACAAAATCATGTTATATTTGTCCAAATTTTAAATTTCTTTCATCGTGTCGTGATTTTAAATTCGGACACTTTTTCAATCATCCGGACACTTTTGCTTTTAAATCCGGACACCTGTTTTTTGCAATTCTTTGAGAGAAATTATTTAATAATTATTGTAGAACTCAACAACGGGTGCGTCATAAGTAGCGGGACTAAATGGAAACGGGTTTGGTACAAAAGTTTTTATTAATTCAATTGTTTATTGTATTTTCACAAGATGACTACTACAAGATGGCACCATTTATATATATTTTCAAAATCCTATCAATTTGGGTATCAAATGAAAGGGCTTGATTAGTAGAATACAGAAATTTATGAAAAACGTAAATCCAAAATGGCGGCCGCTACAAAATGGCAGAATACATATTTTCTCTAAACCCCATCAATATGGGTATCAAACGAAAGAGATCGACTAGTAGAACACGGTTATTTATACAAAACACTTTTTAATTTGAACGGTTCCATTATGATTAAAAATAATAACAATACAGATATATATATATATATATATATATATATATATATATATATATATATATATATATATATATATATATATATATATATCGCGTTGGATTTCGGAGTTTTTAAAAAGAGGAACGCGACTGTTCTCTGTACGATTTAAACTAAGACTGATTTATTCATTTATTAATGTGATCGGTCGATGATGCGTCGTCGGCAATTCCAATGTCCGGTTGCGTTGTTCTCTGTCGGTCTCGTTGTCACCCGTGGTGTTGTCGGAATGCGCCTATGTTTGCATATTAGTAATTGTGTTGATGAATTCTTCGGTCACCGGTGCGGATGTTTTGGGAAATTGAATACATCTTTCTTTAACTGCTTCCCCCTTAAGATTGGATCGTCCCGATACAATTGTGTTGGGATGATGGTTGTCTGCTGAACTGATGTTTGGTTTTTCTTCATTGGGTGTCTTTTTCTTCTGGTACCAATGGTAAACTATGACGATCAAGCCTATAATGAAACATATAGATGAGAGGCCCAAACTTGTTAATGTTTGGATGAAATATTGGGTTTTAATTATCTCCAGTTGTTCTCGGCTTTGGAAATGTAATTTCTTTAATGTGTGAAAGTCCAGGTTCTGCTCGAATTCGTTTTGTTCGATTTTCACGCCATCCAGAGGCACTATTGTTGGGATGGTTCTCGATGGAAATGTAATGGAGCTAAAAGTTTTGTTGTTCAGTGAGATTGTACAGTTCTCGAAAAACAACAGCATCGTTCCTGTTAAAACTCTGTTGTTATGTAGACAGTCGCTTGATAGTGTGACTGTTGTGATTATGACGATGACATGGTTGTCTGTCAATCGTTTTATGTTGGTTGTATTCCGATAGTTCGTTGGTGGATCACACCATTGAGGGATGCCGGATCCTTCGCCTGAAGGAAATTTCGATAGCGATAGCTCAGGAATTACACTCTGTAAAAAAAACTGGTTGGAACACGTTAACGGTAGAATAAAAGCCTTTTGAATAACAATTTAACACTGGTTTATTAAGCGATGTTGCTTGGTTACACGTAGGAATTTGAATGAATATATTGGGAGGGAATTTCTGTATGCACCTATTTAGTTGTATGCGTTCGTTTCTTATGCATTGCGTCTGTATATACTGTTTACGTCGCGGTATATTCGGGGCTGGATGTGTTCGTGCCATACACCACACACTGTGTTCTGAAAGGAAGGGAGTGGGTCGAATGGGAGAAGGATTGGATAGTTAGAAGGGGTATTACTTTATGTTTCCACTTGCTCTTCGTTCGCACTGTGGGTCGCGAACATTCTCCCCCCGGGCTCAACTAAGATGCGTTGGACAAATTTGTTTCAATTGGAAGCGGTGCCAGTTTTGAAACAGGACGACGGTATAAACCTGTTGATGTTTGGACATCAACCACTCTGACGGTAGAATCAATTCCTGGATATACATTCACGATTTTTCCTAGTCTCCATGATTGTGGTGGTAAATTGTCTTCTTTTAGTAATACTACAACTCCCGGGGTTACATTCTTCGATGCCTTAGTCCACTTTTGTCGAGACTGTAACGTATTCAAATATTCTTTGGACCAACGTCGCCAAAAATGATCTCTCAATTGCTGTAGATGTTGCCATCGTGTTAAACGATTGATTGGTATTTCTTCTAGAATAGGTTCTGGAATGGCTGTTAGTGGACGCCCCACGAGGAAATGAGCGGGCGTGATCGCTTCTGGTTCTGTGGGATCAGTGGAATGAGCAAATAAAGGGCGGGAATTAAGGATCGCCTCAATCTGAGTCAGAACTGTGTAGTACTCTTCGAAAGTCAAGGATGCGCCACCGAGAATTTTCTTGAGATGTGTTTTGGTACTCTTTACACCGGCCTCCCATAACCCTCCAAAATTTGGGGCACGGGGTGGGATGAACTTCCATGTTATCTCTCGTGGTTGAAGGAAATCATTCAATTTATACCGCATCTGGTCTTCCTTGAACATGAGGTATAATTCGTGCAGTTCAGATTTAGCGCCGACAAAATTGGTTCCGTGATCGGAGTGCAGCTCTTCAATGAGACCACGTCGCGCGACAAAACGGTGCAGCGCTGCTATGAATGCAGCTGAGGATAAATCTGACACGAGCTCAAAATGAATAGCCTTGGTGGTCATGCAAATGAACAGAGATATATAAGCCTTTCTGATTACTGTTTTCCGTATTCCTTGACGTATGAAAACTGGACCAGCAAAATCCAAACCTGTTTTGGCGAAAGGAGCGGCAGGAACAACTCGGGCTTCGGGTAAGTTACCCATAGTTGGCTGTACCAGTTGTGGATTCGCTCGAAAGCAAACAACACATGATCTTATTACCTTTCTTACGGTGTTTCGAGCATTGAGGAGCCAGAATCTTTGACGAATTATGGAAATCAAGCCCGATGGACCAACATGCAAATTTTCTTCGTGTAGAGCTCGTATGAGAGACTCCGTAATGGTGTTTTTGTCAGGTAGCACAAGCTGGTGTTTAGCCTCGTATGGCAACAAAGAATTTTGTAATCTACCTCCAACTCTCAAAAGATCATTATTTAGGATAGGACTAAGACCAATAAGCCTTCGGGTAGGTTCTCCAGATCTCAAAGCATTAATTTCATTGATTAGATACGTGTGTTGTATATATCTTACAATAACTTGCATCGAATGTTTCAACTCAGGAATTGTAAGAAATTGGCAATGGATTCGTTCGGATCTGGGTGACTTCGAGTTGTGAAAAAATCTCATAACGTAACCAACAATTCTTTGTAATTTTCTGAAGGAGCTTATATCAGTCATGATCTGGAGGATATCTGGGCAAACAAGTGCTGTGGATACCAGGGCAGACTTCCATTCTGGTAGTTTATCATCTGGGAAGCGATCGGGTTCTTCAATGTGGTACTCGTGATTCTGAAGAAAAGGCGGTCCATTCCACCACAATTGATTGTTGGCTAATGTTGAGGGCAACTGTCCACGCGATACCACATCTGCGGGATTATGTTCTGTTCGGATGAACTTCCATTGCGCGTTTTGTGTCTGGTTGGTAATCTCCATGATGCGGTTCCGAACAAATAAATTCAACTGATTCGGTGGTTTTTTCAGCCAAGCAAGGACGATTTGACTGTCTGAATAATATGTAATCTGATTAAACTCCATTTTGAGAGCGGGGATAACCTTAGCAGACAGCCGAGAAAGCAAAAGTACCGCACAAAGTTCCATTCTTGGTATTGTAAGACCCTTAAGTGGAGCTATCTTCGATTTGCTACATAGCAGAGAAACCTTTACACTTTCAATGGACACTGCCCGAATGTAGATACATGCGCCGTATGCAAGATTGGATGCATCCGCAAAACCATGAATTTCATAGATATTTCCTGCAAGTACGCCCACATATCGAGGAATTTTTATTTGATGCAATTGATGCAGAGATTCACGGAACTTATGCCAATCTTGAAGTAGTTTCCCATCTATCATGTCATCCCAATGCAAACGACTTAACCATATCTGCTGCATTATAACCTTGGCTATCATAATTATCGGCGACAACAGGCCGAGGGGGTCAAACAGCTTTGCTATTTCAGACAGCACACGTCTTTTTGTAGGTGGATCAACTAAGGAACAAACGGACTTGGCGAGGAACATAAATACATCGTTCTTTGGATCCCATAGTAATCCTAGCGTTTTAATTGACTGGTTGATATCTGCGTCTTTAAATGTAAGATATTTCTCTCTTTCTTCATCCGGTATTGATTGTATTATAGCTTCTTCGTTAGCACACCATTTATGAATCGGGAATCCTCCACAGTTCAATAGTTTGGTCAATTCTGTACGGTACTGAATAGCATCCTCGATAGTATCAGCACCAAAAAGAGCATCATCCACGTAAAAATGTTCATTCACAATTCTCGCAGCGGTGGGAAAACGTTCTAATTCGTCTGATGCTAACTGATGGAGTGTTCGGATGGCGAGAAATGGAGCACTAGAGGTCCCATAAGTAACGGTTGTCAATTCAAGAACCTCTAATGGATCTGATGGCTCTTTCCTCCAAAAGATTCTTTGTAACGACGTTTGATTACTGTCAACACTTAATTGCCGATACATCTTTGAAATATCTGCAGTACAGGCGTAACGATGCCTACGGAATCTCAAAAGGATCGAGAAAAGATCATCTTGGATGATCGGACCTGTCATCAAGATCTCATTGAGTGAAAGACCTGAATATTTGGCTGAAGCATCGAATACTACTCTAAGTTTAGTAGACGAGCTCGTCGGTTTGAGCACTGCATGATGTGGAAGATAGTACGTTAGCGTTTCTGGAGTATCTCCAAACTCAGATATTTGCTTACAATGGCCGAGAGCTTTGTATTCATCAATGAATTGGACATATTGTTGTTTCATCTCTGGATTTTTCTTAAATCTTTGTTCAAGCATGAGAAATCGACGAAGAGCAAGGGAGCGATTATTGTTCAACTTAGATACTGAATCCTTCAGAGGCAACTGTACGATGTAACGGCCTTCAGTGTTACGCCGCGTAGTGGAACAATAAATTTCTTCGCATTCTTTCTCTTCATTTGTCAGTGCTGGAGGTGATTCAACAGCTTCTAAGGACCAAAACCTTTCCAAAGATTTGGAAAGTGGTTCCGAAGACACTACACAATATTGATGTATGCTCTGAGATTGATTGACCTCATCAATAGAACCAGCAACAATCCAGCCCAAGCGAGTCTCTTGAAGAATAGGAAGTTCATCAGATAATTGCAACTGACCTGGCATCAAAAGTTTGAAAAACAAATTGATTCCGATCAAGAGGTCTACCTCACCGGGAGTGTGAAATGTTGGATCAGCAAGAGGCAATCCGGAAGGCATGGGCCAAACTCGTGTATCGAATTTACGAGAAGGTATCACACCCGTTATTTTATTTGTTACAAGACAATCCAAATGAGCTAGGAAGTTGCTGTGCATAGATCGTATTTCAATTTTAACCATTTCTTTCAGAGTGGATCTTCTGTCGTTGGCTCCAATAATCTCAATATTAGCAGGAATGCGTGGGATGTTCAGTGTGTCGATGAGTCTAGATGATACTAAATTAGCTTGAGATCCACAATCTAAGAACGCACGGCACGAATAGAATTTACCATTGCTGTCTAAAACACTAACGACAGCTGTCATTAACAGACTATTTCCAAGGCGTGGAGTATCGCTTACTGAGCAAGTGGTAGTAGCAAGTTGGGACAAAGCATCAGAGGAAGAGGGATTGGGATTGTCAGTAGATGCAACTGACATGACATTTGGAAATCTATCAAGGTGTAACAGTGTGTGGTGCTTACCTTGACACCGTTGGCAGGTTCGGGTTGAGTTGCAGCTGCTGGTTTGATGTCCTTTGCGCAGGCAGTTATAACACAATCTCAGTTCTCTTACTTTGGATTGACGTTGCGGGACGGACATCGCACGGAGAACCTCACACCTGAAGTTATGGTGTGCACCAGCACACAGTTCGCAGGTAGCGTCCTTGTTCGCAGTGATGGTAGCTGTACTTTTAATCAAGCTGATGGGCTTCTTTACTGGATCGGTTGCTCTCGCTGGACAGCTATACGGTGCACTTTCGCAGCGTTCGAGGATGGCACAACGTTTCTTCAAAAAATTAATTGTATCTTCGTAGGACGGAATTGCTTTGTGTGGAACAGATGCTTCCCACATCTTTCTTGTTTCTTTATCTAAAGCTGCAGTCATGAGATTTACCACAAAGCGTTCAGAAACTCCAACTAACTCTTCCTTCAGCACCGCTAATCCATCGACATGTCGAGTTACTTCATCGATGAGCTCTCGCAGTTCCGTTGGGTTCTCACTACACATCTGCTGGAGGTTCAGCAATCCTTGAATATGAGTATCCACGATTACTCGTTTATTCTCAAACCTTTCCTCCAATATTTCCCATGCATGGGAATAATTGTTGTCATTCAAAGTTCGAGCGTCAATTATGCCGGCAGCAGCTCCTACCAACGATCGCTCCAGATGATAGAGCTTGATGCAATCGGAATCGGTGGAAGCTCGCATGACGTCACAAAACATTGCCTTAAATCGTGGCCAATGTTCGGGTTTACCATCGAAGGTTGGAATGGGAGCCTTCAATGGTTGCTGCTGGACGATAATGCGAGGGTTATCAATTGGTGGCAATTCAACACGTTGAGCATTGGACACTGGGGTTGAACACATCGATTGTACCATTCTCTCTACGAGGATGCACGTCTCGTTATATTGTTCCTCAAAAGTGAGGTACCATTGATCGTGATCTTCAATTTTTTCCACCGGAGACATAGCAACAATTTGATGATGAAGGCCCACACATTCTTGGAAATGTCCTTCCAAATTTCGCGAATACACTTTTAACTGTGCGGCATCATACTCAATCACACTCGCACCAGCGGCTGCCTCGACAACGTTACGAATGCGTGTGATTTTTGCTTTCGCTTGGCCACGCAAATGAGTCAGCATTTTCAAATCCGCCATCCTTTCTTTAGGATTTATTTTCACTGGTGTGTGCTGCATTGGCATAAGTTACTTAAGAAACACTTTGATTTTTCACACCCAATCGTCACACAAACGTTCAAACAAGCTCGTAAAGTTTGCACACTTTATTTATATTCTCGTAACACGTTCGGACACGTTAAAGCGATACGCTCCCATGCGCGACTTTGTTCGATCACACTTTTTCATTTGTTTCACACGGTCACTATGAGCAAAACCAGTCAATGTCTTTTTTCACAAATGGAAAATCCCACAAGTTGCCAACTGCAACTGAAAAAACCGGTTGTGATCCGGTTCGAAGGACCAAAAAATGGTGGATCACACCATTGAGGGATGCCGGATCCTTCGCCTGAAGGAAATTTCGATAGCGATAGCTCAGGAATTACACTCTGTAAAAAAAACTGGTTGGAACACGTTAACGGTAGAATAAAAGCCTTTTGAATAACAATTTAACACTGGTTTATTAAGCGATGTTGCTTGGTTACACGTAGGAATTTGAATGAATATATTGGGAGGGAATTTCTGTATGCACCTATTTAGTTGTATGCGTTCGTTTCTTATGCATTGCGTCTGTATATACTGTTTACGTCGCGGTATATTCGGGGCTGGATGTGTTCGTGCCATACACCACACACTGTGTTCTGAAAGGAAGGGAGTGGGTCGAATGGGAGAAGGATTGGATAGTTAGAAGGGGTATTACTTTATGTTTCCACTTGCTCTTCGTTCGCACTGTGGGTCGCGAACATTCGTAAAGGTGCATTTTCCTGGGGAACCTCGTATGATTTTGGAGAAGCATCTGTCGTCTGAGGTATCGTCTTCGTGAGGTAATCTTCTTCGCAAATGGAGTTTTCGCCGATACTTTGGCAACTGCCTTTGATGAAATGGGTGGAGTTTCCGTAGATTGCTGCTTTATTCCAAGGGAGTTTGATGATTTGACCGTTGATTGGAAGTGGTTCTAGGAGAAGACTGGTGAATGGATGTGGTAAAATCTGCGGGACGCCGATGATGAAGTAGAGGATGGATTCCTTGAAGAGGGCTCTGATGTCTAGGTAATCGTATGCTTGGTCTGGATGTAGAATGGTAATATTTTGTTCTTCTAACTTATCTGAGATAAACTTTAGTTCTTCTGCTTCTAGGAAATTCTTAGAAATGATATTTATTTTTGCAAGTTGTATAACTTCGAAAATTGAGTCTAGGTGTTCTTGTATTAGGTCGACATGATAAGAAATTTCAAATGCCTGTCGGATTGCTGTGAAATTTTGATTGTTTGTTAGTTTGTTGGTGATTAGAGATTGTCTGGCTGATATAATTTGTTGCTTGATTATTTTTTGTTGTTCATTAACGGAATCTATTTATTTGTTTATACGTTTTCCTAGATGTTTGTTGATAGTTACTTGAATATTATTTTGTCTTATGAGTTCTTGATTGCCTTGTTTTAAGTCATTTATCAAATTTGGGGTACCATAAATGGAAAAGTATTTAGTTAATCCTTTACGTACATCTTGAATGTTCCTAGATTTGATGGGAATCAACGTAGCGTATCTCGAGAATTTATCTAAAAATGGAAGGAATATATTAGGTTGTTTTATGAATATATCTAGGTGTATTAAATCTAAAGGTTTTTTTGGGTCCGGAGTGGATCCGAGCATGATTTTGTATGGATGCCTCTCGTACTTATTTTTATTACAAATGCGACAGAGCCTTACAAACTGCCGTATTTTTCTTTTCATTGCTGGGAAATAGTACTTGTTTGCTGTTTGTCTATTATTTTCCCATACACCTCTATGCCCATTTTCGTGGATTTGTTCTATAACGAATTTTCATATTGTACTTGCGTAGATTATCGAAAATTTTCCGTAGATTTTCCAAGTGTTCCTGTAGGCTAGTGGAGAAGACAATGATGTCGTCCATATACACAAGACATCTGACACCTATATGTTCTCGCAGCACATTATCTATGACGCGCTGAAACGTCGATGGGGCATTTTTGAGGCTAAAAGGCATCCTCAAAAATTTATAGTGCCCGTTTTCGACACTGAAGGCTGTTTTCTCAACATCCTTCTTGTCTACCTCGATCTGGTGGAAACCAGATGCGAGATCGAGTGTACTGAAGTACATACAACGGCCTAACTTGTCGAGGATATCGTTTATGTTAGGAATGGGATAACGATCATCGATCGTTTTCTCATTTAACTTACGATAATCTATAACAAGTCGCCATTTTTTTCGCCCGGATGCGTCCAATTTTTTTGAGACTATCCAGACAGGTGAAGTCCAGGGACTGTTTGATGGCCTTATAATGCCTTGATCAAGCATTGTAGAAATCTGACGCTGAACTTCCTCTCTGTGGCAGAAAGGGTAGCGATATGATTTCGTGTGGATTGGCACATCGTCTCGTGTCGTAATATTGTGTTTGATGGCGTTTGTGAAAGTCAAATTCTGTCCTTCCACATAAAAAATATTTGTGTAGTCCGCAATCATTTTCAATAAGTCATTTTTCTCTTCCCTACTTAAATGATCAATCCTTAGTTGTTCGAAAATATGTGTCCTGTAGGATTCACTTTCTTCGTCACGAACTGGCTCTTCTAAAGAGATGTTGTTTAGTTCGGTTTCTATAGGGGCATTGATCTCTATTTTTATAGGTTCGTTTGTAAGGTTGGTTACTATTGCGGAGAATCGATTGTCTGTTGAACTATAAATTCCGGAATGTACTGCTACGTTAGGAGATATGAAAATATCATCCTCGAGGTAGAAGTCTCCGTCATTTAAATCCGTTGGTAAACTTATTACCTTGGTTTCGTTGGAATTCAACAGGGCAACTGTTCTTTCGGGGTATTTACGAAACATTTTTATGAGGCCATTGGGGAATCTAAGTTCGTTTTTTGCAGTTAAAATATCCACTTTATGCGAACGAAGAGTCTCATACCTAATGAGGCCGTCAAAAAATTTATGGAAATCATACACGTGGAACGTTTGTTTCATTGTGTCTGGTATGTGCCAAAAGGGTTGAATTTAACGGATCTGTTTACTGTGTGTAAGTCACTAACTTTTCTAATTTTAACGGGCTGTGTAAGACGACATTTGCTCAAGTTAACATGTCTTGGGCTAATGTAGTTCTTGTTAGCTCCTGTATCAATTAAAAATTTTAGGGGCCCTTTGTCGGTGGAAATTTTGATGAAAGGTAGGAAATTGTTCACCGATTCGTTGCTGAATCTTCCGCTAAATGAAAATTTAGCTCATCAGGCTCTCCTTCAGTAGCATTGTCTTGCGCATCGTGTTCATCCGTAGTGCCAAGGATTTGGTCTTGGTCAATATGGTTTTCACCATAATGATATTCGTAGTCATTTGGCATGTATTGTGGATCGTATGGTTCTATACCTTCATGATAATGAATTTGACCTTGCGGTCTATTCATATAATTAATTTGTCTCGATCTTATGGAAGGATCGACTTCCATCGGGACAGGTTTCGACATTTGAGCAGATCTCGTGGGTTGGAAATTACGAGATGGAAAGTTTGGTCTATTTTGATTTTGAGGTGCACTGACATTGAAGTTTCTCGGAGGACCGAAATTGAAATTTCTCAATGGTGTTTGTGGTTGTTGTGTGTGTGGGTATTTTTGATATGTTTGGAATCGAGGATTATGTTGCATCATGTTATTTTGAGGCTGTGCTCGATCAAAAAAACTTCTTTGTTTCGGAGAAGGAGGAGGAGGAGGTGCTGATATATTGGGGTTTGGAGGACGAAATACTGAATCTGTTCTATTCAAACCAAACCTATTTTGGAAGTTTCTTTCTTCCACCGCAGTATCAAATGCTTCTTTCAGCGTTGTTGGCCGTCGAGCTCGGACATTTCCGCCGATGGGCTCTTTCAGCCCAGCCTGCAAAGCATTTTCTTGATGCGTTTTTATCCTGTCAGCTCTTAAGGCGGCTTCTGACGCTGTGAGGTTTGTATGATTAATTAAAAGGGACAGCAATTGCTGTACATTCCCGTAGAAATCTTCGATTGTTCCAGCTTGTTGCCGCTGGAACAACTCGCGAGTAAGCGTAACAGCGTCACGCTTGTCGTTATAATAAGTAATTAAATTTGCCTTTATATTCTCCCAGGCGAGTGGGATGCCGTATATTTCTAGCACCTGATCCGCGGAAGTATCGGGGGAATTTCGGGATTCATTATTTTCGCAATTATTCACAAGGCATTTCAAGGTAAAAAATTAAATCACTCTTGTTAGATTTGCTAGATTTTTGTCTGATTTAACGTTTGTTTTTGTTTTAGATTAGTAGTTCACTTTTGTGATATAAAGAGAGTCGCTTACGGTGTTACCCGGGCTCGTCTCTCTGAATTAGTAGTTTTTTATTATATTTTATGGATGTGGATACAGCTTTTTTTGTTTCAGGTAAGCTTTGTATCACTCCGATTAAATTATTGTTAATTGACTAAGATCTAATTGCTTACTTGATAAAAGAATAGGTCACTCGTGTGTCCGTTGTAGTTCTCCAATCGTCAGCCACTCGATATTCACTCGCGCGGGAAATCACTTTCGCGAATTGGATCTACGCGTGAACACTTGAACGAGCAATCCTACCGACTACACCAATTAAGTTATCGCGTTGGATTTCGGAGTTTTTAAAAAGAGAAACGCGACTGTTCTCTGGACGATTTAAACTAAGACTGATTTATTCATGTCAATTACAATAATTTCGAGCCTACCAAAATATGCCTAAAAGCCTAACTCTGCAGTTCCAGAACCAGGCCACGCTGCGCTGCTGCTAAGTCGTCAGGTGCGAAGTCCATGATCTGTCGATGATGCGTCGTCGGCAATTCCAATGTCCGGTTGCGTTGTTCTCTGTCGGTCTCGTTGTCACCCGTGGTGTTGTCGGAATGCGCCTATGTTTGCATATTAGTAATTGTGTTGATGAATTCTTCGGTGGTCACCGGTGCGGATGTTTTGGGAAATTGAATACATCTTTCTTTAACTCTTATATATATATATATATATATATATATATATATATATATATATATATTTTTTTTTTTTTTTTTTTTTTGGATTTGAATTTTTCAGAAACAACTGTGTTCTACTAGTCAATTCCTTTCGTTTGATTCCCATGATGGGGTTTAGAGAACATATGAAATCCGCCATTTTGGATTTTCAAGATTATGAAATACGCAGTTTTATAATGACTGCAGAGATAAAGGTGTGTTCCAAAATTTAGATCAATCGGTCTACAGGAAGAGGTTAAATTTCTATTAATTCGGGACAGCGCTATAGACAAAGTTACAAAGTTACCCACGTACATACAACAGGGTCATATAATCGACCCCGTCCTGTATACCGAAGAGTTTTGCGGTTTCCCGGATCAAAAATAGTTGCTCCACACTCCATACTCCATACTAAGGCATCAAACATACCTTTATGCAACTCCTTCAATAAGAAATTTAATCGTCAACTTTTGACCGTCCGGATTTAAACTCATTTTCTGAATGTGCTTTTTATTCCGGACATGTGTTTGTGAAATTCACATTGATTTTTGATTTTTAACATTTTTTTATTAACAGCTAGGTACCATGTTTGACACTAAACTAAATGGAGTAACTATCAGTCACATCAATTCAACATGCATGGTTAGCATGTCACGGTTTTGTAATAATATTAAATGTAATGAAAAAGTGTTCGGATAAAAAAGCGTCCGAATTCAGAAGCATCACTGTATCACCTAAAGTAAACCCTATTGGAAGGAAAACTATGTTTTCTATTTTTCTAAATTAATGTCATAACGTTCAAACCTTCACTTAAACATTATTCAACATGTAATTTAACGACTTTTATGGGGAGTTAGTGTGAATATCTACTCATACCACTGTTATATCTTCGCAGATCATGATTAATTTCGATATAGCGATACTCTACGATGTATCTTTCATACTGTACGAATTCTAAGGGCATCCATTATTAGATGACATCGTCATCTAATAATAACGCGTTGAAGGAATGTTAAAACGAAAATTTTCCTTTTCATCATCGCAAAAAAAATACCAACAAAAATAAATTATGAATGCGGCTGATAATGATCTGCTCAAAATTCCATTCCACATATCTAATATGTTATCAAGTCAACGAATCAGTCTGTTCCGAACCTAGGGAATCCTTCTCCCTGGGTATACCATAAACTCTAGCTGTATTTCGCCCAACCGACGGCCTGTTCGTCTTTAAATCGAGTATAGTATTCTGTTGGGTAAACTCTCGCCGGTAATGGCCCTTCCGTTTTTCGCTCCCGATAGACGGCTAGCTTGTTTCGTAATTTTGGCACGTCTCCGGTGTGAAGAACCGTCACCAGGACCAGGTTTATACTGTGGAACGTGCTCTCCATCGTTGTTGCGTCGCGACGAGTTGGAGGATGGAAGCTTAGGCGGCTCGCACACCGGAGCAATGAGCAACTAGCAACTGTCAACATGCAATAAGCAATATTATCACCAATGGATTTTTCCATTTAATCTTTGTTGATCTCGCACACCGACGCAATACGATATCGCTGTCGCCTTTACAGAGCAACACATGTCGCTAGCAACACGGCGTGTCGGTTGAATAGCAACTTATCGCTCATATTTTGACAAGTTTCGTACATTAAGGCGATTGTTTGCATAATGTCAGGGGTTTTTATTGCTCTGGTATGCGAAGAACAACAAAATATGTTTCCTGTTGCATATTGTGTACTGCAGTTTGCTAGTTGCTTATTGCTGCGGTGTGCGAGCCGCCTTAGAAAGCGCGGGAAACGGAAATGGGCAACATGACTTTCCCCTTCCTCTTGTGTGCTGGGTCCTGAGCTCATCCACAGCCAGCGGTGGTGCCGTTGGCTTGGGGGGTAATATGCTGGAAACGTACTCCTGCTATCGCTGAAGTTTTCTTTGTACGGTGGAACATTTGATGTCTTTTTTACGTCCGGATCTTTGGACGATATTCTCGTCGTCTGAAAGCAGCAAGCAACAGTTGGGCATGAAGTGTTGCGAAAAAGGAAAGTTTGTGTTGTCGAGGTGTTAACAAATGTGATAGAAGAGTTCACACTAATGACGATTGATAAGATTTTGAGAGCATTAGTGTGTATATAGTTTCGAGCTCCGATAATGCAATGTAATGCGATATATCAAACACTGATTGGATTGACAGAGAGACAACAATTGATGGCAAACAATACGGATTTTTGGCTAATGGTTACCCTTTTTCCACATGCATCAGGTTAGCAAATCATCTGTCGCAATCCACGATTTTCGAATAATGCGAAATCTCAGGGCACCGAAAGGATTCGCATAACCACACAGAATCAAACCATCCCTTATCAAGCTGCCTGTCATGTATCCACTTTTCCTAAACAAATCCAATAAAGATTCCACAAATTGGCTGCTCCGCAATTTTGGCCTGTAAGATCTGCTCTTTCTTATGTTGCCGTCAGGATACCATCCCGTGTAGATTATGAGGGTGACACTTATTGATTTTTGCTGTCGTCGTGTGTCGAAAAACGACGAAACGCGTCAACTTTTTCTCCCCTTTGTTATTTTTCTACACAATTCTTACTCTTCGGATTACGTATGTTCGTGCGCGGTACTGCAATTGGACGAAATGTGGCAAATCGACAGCTAGAGATATGCGCTCTAACATTTTACCTATTATTACCTATTAGTATTAAATCCGCAACCCGTCAGGAATTCAACCCGCTGTCATTTTGGTTGTCTAGGGAAATAAAGACATTTCGTTATGCATCCCCCAAGACACACGACGAATTTGGAGAAAAGTTTTATCTGACTTTGCGCCAGCAGATCGTGCGGCGAAGTGTGTGGTTGAAAATGAAACTAATAACAACGTAGACTGCAAATAGTCGAAAATGATAAGAACAAAATGATGTTGGGCTGGGAGGCGTTTTTGTTAATCTGATGTTTTGACGTACACTTAAGTCTGCTTTGTTGGGAAATCTTCGCGTAACACGATAGTAAATGAGTTCTAATTTATGCGCATCTCACAAGCAACCTACCGTTCTTAATCACATTTCGGACGCTTAAGGCATATGATGCAGAAAACAGATCTAAACTTTCTGCACAGGTATTATTTGGTTGATATTTTTAATAAATTAGTTCAATGTGTTTTTAAGCTTTCTACTTTGGTACCTATTTGATTGAAAACAGAAAAAAAATCATCGAATAAAATACTTTTCAAATGAAGCGAATAAGAATCAAACTTCGGACACTATTTATAAAAAAAAACAAATTTCGGACACTTTATTTTGTGATTTTTTGAACGAAAATTACATTACGCTTGATTATATTTTATAGTCAACTGCGAAACACTTACCAAGCAATCACAGTAAACTGTTAACGATTATGAGAACTGATGAAACACGGTAGAAATTTAAATATTGATGAACGGGTAAATTCTACGTGCTCACGCTAAACAAACGTCAAACACAAACGATAGAGTAGTGTTATTAGATTTTTGTCGATTATGTTACAATTCAAATGAAGTTCTCACATGAAATGATAGCGAAACCAAGGGATTACTCTAAAGAAGCAATTTTATAGTTATATCATCAGTGCATTAAGCATTTCAAGATATTAGAACAAAGTGTCCAAAATATGATTCAGAACGGTATGTTTTATGATAATATTTGATACATTTTTTAAGTCATTCGTTGTTTATTCATTACTATACATTTACCAGGTTGTGAATATAAAACCGGAATAAGAAATCATATTGTTCTAATCGTAAATATAACTATTAATTAATTGATAAGCTATCACTATCGCTACCCAGCGACATAGTGAGGGTAGACAGCGCCCCCGGAAAACTATGAAAATGGCGCCCCAAAAAATACCACTTTATTCGATTTTTTTTACCAACTTTGAGTTTCTGATATTTTGATGTAAAAAATTGCCAAGCCATTGAGTCGCTCTTGGTTCATTTTAGAACGCAGACAATTTTTAATTAATTTACGATTGCTGAAACTGTGTTCGCACGATGCGCGGACTGTGCCATTTTTACTTTAGTGTAAACCAAACTAGCAAGCTCTTTCATTCCAGCACAAAAATTGCTCAAAAATTGCCTTTCAATAACACAGACATTATTTGGAAGTATGCGTTCTTATAATGCAGCTTAAGAAATAAAGTGCGTTTCAGTTAGAATTTGGTCGCTTCAGCGCCCCTAGTTGTCACAACGAGAAAGAATCAGAATGTATCTTCAAATTTCCCGGTTTCATGTATTCTTTCCACGCTGAAAAGGTTAGAAAATCATAATTTTACAATGTGCTATGTGTATTACGAGGAATGGCTTGATATAAGTATTGTAACTTTAATTTTTTTCAACTAAGTTAACGATGAATAGGGTGTTTTGCGCTAAAAATACTGCAAATCCTTCTCGTATCGGCCCCTACATAACCAATGATATCAGCCAATTTGATATGATATCGATTTCATCGCAATTATCCATAGTATCAATAACCGGTGTCTATTATCAAACTTAAAATTTTTGAAAATTATCTATGACTTTGGTCAAATCGCGTGTTGAAACCATCGTAAATATACAAAGCCCTAACTTTCTTACCATATACTGACGACATTCAATGGCTGAAATGAATCTAAATTGAAATAAAATGAATTATCACCACCAAATCTTGATTTTCAGTGCGTAAAATAAACAAACATCATCACTTTTGTGGTTCTGAGCTCTAATGTAGATGTCGCATGAGTTGACACAGCTTTGCGTAGATTCATCAATTCAGTAGTACAGAATTCAAGGTTGAAGGATACACCCAAAAGTTATCGAGGATGGAACGTGAAAGGCGAAAAAAAAATGCTCACAATCACATTGAGAACCCGACGTGGTCGGGAGGAAAGATTGCAAAATTCCTCAAATTTCCAAAATCGATTGTAAATACCGTACTCAAACGTTATCGGGAGACGTCGAACACCGATGATAACTTGAAGAAAGTGAAAGAAATGGTTCTTGAAAATCGTCATACCAGCTTAAGAGAGATGTCTAGTGAATTTGGCATGGAACGGCACAGCATATGGTTTTGGGTATGAGACGCGTGGTAGCAGTTGTATCACCATCAACAGACAGTTGCTGAAGAGATGATTTCTCAAGCCCAAAGTGATCCAACCTTCATGAAACGGATAATTACGGGCGACGAGACATGGGTCTTTGAATTTGACATAGAAACAAAGCAAGAATCGTTCGAGTAGCGCTTCGAAGACGAGAAAAAAACCGCGTCAAATAAACTCAAAAATGAAGGTGATGCTGACTGTTTTCTTCGATTGTCAACGCGTAGTGCACTATGAGTGCCTTCCACAGGGCTAGACAGTTAGCAAAGAATATTATTTATCCGTTTTGAAGCGTTTGAGAGATGATGTACGTCACAGACGACTAGAAATGTGGGCCGACAATTCTTGGATTTTGCATGATGATCACGTGTCATCGCACCTAGCCAGAATTGTACTGAATTATTTGACCAAACATCAAGTAAAAACCGCCGAGTAAGCACCGTATTCACCTGATGGCTCGTGCGACTTGTTTTTTGTTTCCCTAGCTGAAGTTGCTACTTCGTGGAAAATGATTTCATTCGATCGATGAGATCAAAGAGACTACGACGAGGGAACTAAAAGCTATCCTTTCGTTGGCCTACCAGGGATGCATGGAGGACTGGGTCGAGCGTTGACACATATGTGTTGCTTCAGATAAATCGTATTTTGAAAAAGATAAAATAAATTTGCCTGAAATATAACTCTTTTTTGATTCATTTAAACAATCCCGGTACTTTTACCTTGTCAAGCGTAGGGTAGGTTCAAATTTGTTTACGCAGATAAATTTGCCTGTAAGTTGATGATTTGGCAAGGAATCTGTAGTTGTGGAACGAAGACAGTGGTTGTCATCACTGGAGCAACAATTACAAGAAGGAGTGTCTTCAGAACAGGATTTTAACATTTATTCTATCACACAATGGTCCAGTGAAGTTCTGGCCTGACTTGACAAGGTGCCATTACAGCCGGGATGGCAGCAAGTGGTATATGGAGAACAAAATTGACTTCATTGAAAAAACTATCAATCCACCAAATTGTTCGGATTTTCGAGAGACAATATCAATATGGACAATATCAAAGGCAAATTGGAGAAATGTGGCAGAACCATCAAAAAAACAATTCAAATGCACCACTTTTCCAAGAAGATAGCAAATACAGTTACCAGCAGTTCTGTGCAGAAAATGGTGGGTGATATCACACGAAAAGTTCGAAAATTCATCCGAACAGATGACGAAAAATTTTCATGATAACCTTCTTCTTCTTGAATGGCGTTAACGTTCTCTGTGGAACTTTTGCCGTCTCAACGAATGCATTAACTAGCGTCATTTATTAATACTTAGTTGAGATTTCTTAAGTCAAATAACACGCCTTCATTGTATTCCGAGGGGCAAGCTCTAGAATACGCGTGACCACAGTGCAAGCCGAAGGAAATTTCTCTGACGAAAAATCCTCCGGCCAGAACGGGAATCTAACCCGAACACCCGGCATGATAATGTGAGACGCTAACCACTCGGCCACGGGTGCACTATGATAACCTACAAAGAGGTAAAGGAACGAATGATTGTCTCGCGCTGCTCTGAAATTCAAATTGCAAATTACGAACAAATGCTCGTAAAGTACAAATGGCTTCTATTTTTCTTGATATCAAAGGGGCATTTGATTCAGTTTTCATGGAAATTCTCTCAGAGAAGCTTCATAATCGTGGACTTTCACCAATTCTCAATAATTTCCTGTACAATTTACTGTCAGAAAAGCACATGATTTTCTCTCATGCCAGCTCGAAATCTTCTCGTTACAGTGTTATGGGCCTATCGCAAGGCTCCTGCCTAAGCTCCCTCTTGTATAGTTTTTACGTCAATGATATAGATGATTGTCTAACTAGAAATTGCACGTTGAGACAACTTGCAGACGATGGAGTTATTTCCATCACGGGTAATCCCGTCGTTCTGCAAAAGTCGTTGCAAGATACCCTGAACAATCTGTTCACGTGTGCCCTCAAGCTGGGTATCGAATTCTCTACGGAGAAAACTGAAATGGTCGTTTTTTCTAGGAAGACGAATTCCAGCTTCACCTACCCGGCAAAACGATCCAACACTCTTTGTTTTTCAAATACCTGGGTGTATACTTTGATTTTAAATGTACCTGGGGAAGAACAAATTGCGTATCTGAAACAGAAATGCCAGCGAAGAATCATTTTTTTCCAAACAATAACCGGAACATGGTGGGGTGCCCATCCAGGAGACTTCATTCAGTTGTACAAAACAACGATATAATCAGTGTTAGAATATGGCAGTTTTTGCTTCCGATCAGCTGCCAGGATTCATATTCTCAAGCTGGAGAGGATACAATATCGTTGTTTGCGTATAGCCATTGGGTGTTTGCATTCGACACATACGATGAGTCTCGAAGTAATGGCAGGAATACCCCCGCTTACTCTTCGGTTCACAGAATTATCCTACAGATTTCTCATCCGTTGCAAGATCATGAATCCATTGGTGATTGATAACTTCGAAAATCTACTCCAGCTGACTCCTCAGTCAAGTTGTATGTCTTTATACCATGAGTACCTTACCCACGACGTGTACCCTTTACCAGGCATCTCCAACCAAATTAGCTTCCCATACTTTTGCAGTTCCTCTGCCATTTTTGATCTTTCCAAGCGACAAAAAATCCATGGAATCATCTAATCATAGATCATCTACGCTCCAATGGTATTCCGTCGATATTTTCGGAAAAATATGGGAAAGTTAGATCTGATAAAATGTTCTTTACTGACGGTTCATTCAAAAACGGGTCCACTGGCTTCGGCATCTTCAATAAAAATTCCAGTGCCTCTTTCAAACTCAAAGATCCTTGTTCCGTGTATGTCGCTGAACTGGGTGCGATATACTACGCACTAGGGATCATTGAAACATTGCCCATCGACCATTATTTAATTTCTTTAGACAGTCTCAGTTCAATAGAGGCAATCCGCTCAATGAAAGTTGATAAACGCTCATCTTATTTCCTAACAAGAATAAGACATCTCTTGAGTGTTTTGGTCGAAAAATTATTCAAGATTACCTTAGCATGGGTTCCCTCTCATTGCTCGATTCCGGGGAATGAGAAAGCGGACTCGCTAGCTAAGGTGGGCGCTTCAGAAGGCACACTTTTTGAAAGGCAAATTGCTTATAACGAATTTTTTCACATTCCTCGTCAGCACACACTCGTTAGTTGGCAGCGCATGTGGAGTGAAGATGAGTTCGGTCGTTGGTTACACACGATTATCCCTAAGGTCTCGACGAGTGCATGGTTCAAGTGATTGAATGTAGGTCGTGATTTCATTCGCGTGATATCTCGGCTTATGTCCAATCACTACAACCTAAACGCGCATCTCTATCGCATTGGGCTCGCAGCAAACAATCTTTGTGATTGTGGCGATGGCTACCACGACTTCGAGCATGTTGTCTGGTCATGTATCCGGTTCCATGCTGCTCGCTCTCAGTTCTCTAGAGCACTGAGAGCACAAGGCAGACAATCGGATATCCCTGTCCGGGATATCTTAGGTAGCCGTGATCCTGATCTTCTGCTTCACCTGCTATACCTGTTCCTCAGAAACGCCGATGTCAACGTTAAATGATGTTTCCTTCGTTGTGTCCCTGTTTCATATTCCTCCTATCCGATCTATATACTTTTACTTAGTCGCGGCAATACATACACACAATCTTTACAGATACACGGGCCGAAGGTTGTGCAGGCCACTGATCATTCAACAAGAGCCAAAGGTTGTACCGCTCATGACAACTCTACACGAGCTGATGATTACGCCGGCTAGTGACCATTCTATCCTGGAATCCTCGAGTCGAGAAGACGAACCACGCTAGATATGGGGTACAGACTAGGGGGCGTTGCTGATTAATGGTCAGCTGCAACCCAATAGGAAGTATCCCATGTCGGGCACACGTACAGAGCATTGGAGACAGCAACATCCCAATTACGAGAACACTTGTAATACTAACTTCGAGCCGACCGCGAGAAATCGATTACATATTACTAACATAGATAATAAGAAAAACTATCAAAATATTGAACCCCCGGCCCCGTCAGGCTAACGCCATATAAAAATATATATTTTGGAAAAACACCTACAAAATAACATCCTTCCTTTTTTGTACGTTATTTCTATGCTGAGAAATGTTCTACTTTATGCGACCAAATTCTAACTGAGGCAGGCTTTAACATCGCACGGCCATTCACGGCCTATTTCGGCGCCTCTCCGCCCCTTTGTATTGGTTCCATGCATGTTTTTCATTGCATGGAGAGGCGCCCAGGTATGCGTAGCGAATAATCGAAAGGGTATTGATGTAATGTGGTGTTGGGCTTTTAAATTTTGCGAAAATCAGAGAGAGGTTATTGGTTTTATTAATATACGGGCAGAAGCAACTACTCATGATGGATGTTTTTTCCTCAATTGAAGGATGAAATATAATAATTGGGAAATATAATTGAAGGAAAAAATGCTATTCAAAATTCCTTTATTTTGGCGTCCCAAAGGGCCAGTGCCCCCGGCAAATACCGGGTTTGCCGGCCGCACATTACGCCACTGTCTCCACCTATTATGAAGGCCATGGAAATGATTACGATAAAGGGGTTTTGGATTATACATAAACTGAACGAAAGACATCAGGAATATCAAAAAAAAAAAACAATAGCGAAACGCTGCTCTCTTGGATCGATGGGAAGTATTTCCTTCATCGATTTATGCCTTGTGAATCAAAGTACATTTACGAGGCAGACTCGATTATATACAATCTACAGTTTCTTTTCACTGTATAGAATCGAATTGTAATCCCATTTTTTAAATAGTTTTATATACAGGGTCTTTCAGATTAAACGCTCACGTAATAAATCGAATAACCCCTTATAAAACTGCATTCCCCACTTTGGGACGATAATATTCGGCTACTCGTTCAGTCTGATCGGATGGTTTTTAGTGTGAAATCGTATTACTCGAGCAACCGAAGCCTTAATGAAACTTTGTCTTCTTATGGTAAGAATTTCAACGTTTCTCGTCGTCGATTATTTCCTCTGGGGGTACGTGAAGGACCGTTGCTATGTCAATAAACCACAAAATTTGGAGGAACTTAAAAAAGAAATAACTCGGATTTTCAACAGAATCGAGGTCGTAATGTTAGAGTTGTGCATGAAGAATTTTGTTCACCGTTTAAAACGCGTTATCAAAAAAAGGGGTGGTCACATCGGAAATGTCCTAAAATAATCTTTATTTTGGTTTTTTTTTTTAAATAAAGATCGGTTAACTTTTGTAGAAGTTATTAAAATTTGTTGCGTGAGCGTTTAATCCGAAAGATCCTGTACCCTAGAAATGACGTTTCGAAAATCCTATTATTTACCGAGTTAGAGCTATTTTAGTGATGCGGTATCTAACCTGGTACGGCCATAACAATGAACTTCAAACGCGTTTTTCTCGAAACTAGTTTTTTCAAACTGGTGTACACGATATCTCAAATTCTATTAAACCGATTCATCTCGAACTTATATAGATACAATCTGTAGGCATCTCGCTATCGCATGAACCGCTAAAATATAATAATTTTCGAATAAATGTGTTGGAATAAATTTTATTCTATACTTTCTATTCAAAATACGTTACAGATTGATAAAAAGACGGGACAATCAAAATAGGTCGAAAAAACGGTACTGTCCCGTTAAAACCGGTACGTTTGGTCAGCCTATGTATACCTCCAATTATAAAGGTAACTAGCTGACCCGGCAAACTTCGTCCCGCCCAAAATTTATATATATGGGAGTTCCCCTTTAGAGAGGGGGTGGAGCTTCGAACTATCATAGAAACGTTTATCGATCCCTAAAACCTTTATATGCTAAGTTTGATTCCATTTGTTTGATTAGTTCTCGAGTTGTTTAGCACCCCCCCCCCTTTTTTTTAGAGAGGGAAAAGGAGTGTCAAACCACCATAAAAACATTTATTGCACCCTGAAACCTTCACATGCCAAATTCCGTTTCATTTGCTTGATTAATTCTCGAGTAATGCTAAATTTGTCTTTCATATGTATGCCAGCTCCCCCTTAGAGAGGGGGGGTGAAGTGTCTAAGCACCATAGAAACATTTATTGCACCCTAAAACCTCCATATGCCAAATTCCGTTTCATTTGCTTGATTAATTCTCGAGTAATGCATAAATTTGTCTTTCATATGTATGCCAGCTCCCCCTTAGAGAGGGGGAGGGGGTGAAGTGTCAAACCATCATAGAAACATTTATTGCACACGAAATCCTCTATATGCCTAATTTGGTTTCATTTGCTTGATTAATTCTCGAGTAATGCAGAAATTTGTGTTTCATTTGTATGGCAGCCCCCCATAGAGAGGGGGAGGGGTCTCGAACTGTCATAAGAACCTTCCCTGACCTCAAAAACCTCTACAAACCGATTTTCACGTCGATCGGTTCAGTACAGAGACATCTGATGGAACATAACCATAGCGAAAACATTTAAAATATAAGTGTGCAGATTTTTAAATACGCCCTTCTCAAAGGTTGGTGCATAAACATTGAACACGAATTCATATTATAACTAGTGTGTATTTAGATAACGTTATACATTTTCTCCTAAAGCTTGATGTAAAGTTTGTTTCGCGGAACGGGTCAATAGTGCAAAATGTTTAATTATAGATTTTAATGACCACTAGAGATTTTATATCGTAACAATTGGAAACTGAAATTATCTTGAAGAAAACTAAAAGTTACTAGGAAATTGAAAAGAGATGAGAAAATTAGATAAAGAAAGAAACAATTCATAATAATTACATGTATCTAATGATTAGAATTGTCATGTTCTCCTTTTGTGTCAAAACTGAATCTAAGTGTTTTCATTCACTTCCGAGTGCCGGAGAATCAAGATTTTTGAAGTCCGTTGAATTAATTTCAACTTTAACCAAAGTGGATTAATTTAGTTAATAGTCAATTATGTATTTAACAACGCAATTTATAAACATTGTTTTCTCATCTCGATACATTGTTTATATTTATATCGTGAAATGTAGAAGTGGAATCGAGGTATTATAACGAGCAACTCAATAAACATGTTCTTGCTAGAAACAATAACAATTTCCAGGGAAATGTAAAATCTAATGTTCTATTAACCCTTACGCCTAAGCGCAGGTAGAAGTGACGAAATGAGAAAGCTCCAATTGAGTGCTACAATTTTAAAGTCTCGTCGAAGCCAGAATCCGCCTTCCCCCCATCGCAAACCATCTTTCTAATTGATAAATTGTGTTTTGGGCAATAAAACTTGATTGTTCTTTATTCCCTAACGAACCATTCTACCCCATTCCCCAAAGTTGAGACCCAGTAGCTTCTCAGCAGCAGCGAATTTTTGTATCGAAACCGTAACAGCAGCAGCAGCAGCATCATTCGAAGACTCACGAATCCACTTGGTAACGAGAGTGGCTTCTCCCGCCGGGAAGACGTACACATCCCACATCTTGGCTTGGGATTTGAGAAGCGCTCTCCAGAGGATATAAATCGCTGAGCAACTTTGAGAAAGGATTGTACAGGGCCGCACGTATAAGATGGGAAAAGGATTTCGCTAGATTGGAATTCCGAAGCAATAGGAAGCAGAGCTTTGTCGGCATCAAATAATATAAATATTGCATCACGATGAACGGAAAATAGGAAATCGTGGCTTTGGGGTGCGTATGTGTGTGTGTGTGTGTGTGTGTGTGCGTGTTGTCGGAAAGGAAAGGGTTTCATACTTTGTGTTATCCCCGAGGTGGATTTCTCAGCCTCCGGTTAGTTGTGTGCGATTATGATAAATGGATCAAATCATATTTTCACTTGCATTGCCAGAGGTACGTGGTTTGTTCGTAAAATGTCTTAGAATAGCATTCGGAGGGTCGAAAACATCACCCTTCGGTTTATTATCCGGTCATTGGTTTCTTCCACCATTACCTAGGGTTGTGATAAAAAGCTATTTATTTGTCTGCTTTGGGATGTGTGAAATGAAGGGAATTTAATTAACCTCGAAAGTGTACGGAAAGGAGCTAACTGCAAATACGGGTTGTTTGATGTTTAGACGGACCTTCGTAAGGGAGAATTAGGATCCATTCATCCTTTACTTTGCTGCCTTGAATTTTCTATGGGCAGTAAACCCCTAACCGCATTTCTTTACTACTTCCATCATTCCATCGCTCAATCCCCAATTCAAGTTGTCATACCAATTTAAATCTCATTACACCCTCTGCAAATTGTTGCAAAAACGATACAACAGTTCCTCCCCCCAAAATTCGGCAATGCCTTGGAAGAAAATACGATTGGTAGTCGTCTCAAAGTATCACCTCATACCCATCAGAGACAGCAGTGGCAGTAATAATAATCCTGTTAATTTGTAAATTGCATAAACATAAGGAGCAGCATCTCATTCTTCTTGGCCGTCTTGTTCTTGCTCCAACGGCCATAATCATAATCACAAAGCCTCTTACGATGCTGTCATTGAAATTCCTTTCCAGATAGAACCTCTTCTCTGTGCACGGGTTTCCAGTTCTTCCCGTAATTACTCCCCGCGCACTCTGAACAGATCCTTCCGAGCGGCTCCCATTGGAGAGCTGACTCTTCGATGGAACATATCGGTTTTATTGTGCCTCGGCGGGGGAGGAAGAATAAATCCTATTATTTCCTGCTGTTGCAAGCGGTTCTCCTCGAGTGATGCTGGGCCACTTGAAAGACAAGCAGAACAGCGAAAACCGTAGAAATGAATATTAATTGGTTTAACTTAAGAACTTGGAATGTTTCTTTGCTGGCTGTCTCAAACGAAAATGGCGTGTCAGCAATTTTTTGTTACTAGATAGATATTAGATGGAAAGAATTCTGTCAGGTACACGGGGGTTTGTAGCCTGGTATCTTGTGGAAAGCAACAATTTAATCGTTCGTAATATTTCACACCCACCCTTCAAAAATGGTTGTCCGTTAGTCGTACACCGTATTTAATATATTCTCATACAAATTCAATCTTCAATTATTTTACATTTGATATTCACATTTTTTTGGGTATCGTTTTGAAAGATAGGTAATATTATGTATATTATGAACAGTATATGTTTCGGAATGATACCGCTTTTAACCTTTTTGGCCAACATTAAACAGGCAAGACGACTTCAATCGGTATTTCGTTCGAATTCGGAGGATCACAGCCTTGAAATGGGCCAAAGTAGACACAATTTGCTCGTTTATCTTCGACAGCATGCCATACGAAGTAATACGAGGGGTTTAAATTTGGTGAATTAGGACTCATCTTTAGCCGAAAAGTCGATCAAATTATCCCACCATCAGTTCTGAACCAGTTTCGTAGTATGAGAAGGCCAACTGAATCATTCCCATACAATCTTTTCCTGCTTACATGCTTTACGAAGTTCTGAAAACTATCCATTTTTTAATATAAAGCGTAAATTTTAATTCCTTCCTCAATGAAAAAGGGATAGTTCGCCGTGTTTGCAAATACCTCTTCAAACCATTACGGATGCGGCTCTGTCCATAATCTGTCGTTTTGGACATTGTGAGGTTGTTGCAAGAAAAATAATTTTTCATCCGAAAAGGCAATGTCTTGTCCACCGTGCCGTGATAGTAAAAGAGTTGTCCTTTCAAACCGTTGCTTCTTCGAAGCTTCCGAAACTCAATGAAATTTATGTTTCTTAAAAGGTTGTCATCGCAGGTCATGTTTGAGCATATTTTGCATTGTCCATTTCGAAACGAAATTTTCGAATTTCGAATTGAGATCCGCAGTCATTTTACGTACAGAGCTTTGTGACTTTCGTAAAATTCCTGTTGAATATGATTCATTACCAATGTCACCACGAGAACAATACAAAAGCTGGTATATGTCGCAATTCGTTCCATTTTTGTCAATATGCACCTACTATGAATCGCAAAAGTTCTTCTTCTTCTAGAAGATCGAAACCAACAACAATCGCAGCTGTCACACACTGCGTCCACAGGCTATCTACCTTTGACAACGCATAAAAGCAACAATGCGTACGTGTGATTCAATCATACACAAATACTCTCCATCTAACGATATGAAAACCTACGCTGTGTATCTTTCATACTAAATGCCAGAATGCATATATGATAAGATGGAAGTTCTACCCTATTTTGTTAATTTGAACCATTTACGAATCAGGAAAGTGTAATTCATAGATTATCGAATAAATCGTAGAGAAAATACGATTCAATTGCTATGCAAATCATAGAAATCCATTTACAGCAAAAAAATAGCTAAAACGCTAAAACTGTTCCATAAAAACGTAACCTAAAGGGTGTGTCACATCAAATTGCATCACCGAAAAAACGCTGTAGAAATTTATTTTTTAGGAATTATATCTTCAGCTTTCGCTTTAAAATCAGATACAAGTGTATAGATCACGTTGGCCATGCTTCACTGTCAATTTTTCGTAAATTTGGAAAAATGTCGTCGAACGAAAAAGAGCGTCGTGAATTAATCCTGTGCACTCATTTCGAGAATCCGGAGTTGTTACATCGGGACATCGGTAAGATGCTGGGAATCGTCCAATCCACGGTCAGCAGAGTACTAAAACGATACTTCGAGAACCTAACCATCGACCGGAAGGTGAAGAACGGCAAAAATGGATGCTCCGTCAGTGAAAAAGATCACAAGCGCGTAGTTAAGCAATTTAGAAGTGATCCGAGAAGTTCGGGCCGGGATGTCGCCAATAAGCTGAATTTGTCAAGTTCATTCGTCCAGCGGACCAAGCAGCGGGAGGGCCTGCGTACATACAAGGTTCAGAAGGCTCCTAACCGCGACGAAAGACAAAACATGGTAGGGAAGACGCGAACACCGAAATGCTGACGAAGCCGCATTGCCGTAAAGGACGACGAAACCTACGTCAAAGCGGACTTTCGTCAGCTGCCGGGCCTGTTGTTTTTCTCCGCAGAGGACAGATTCAGCGTTCCGGAGGAGATTCGCATACAGAAACTATCCAAGTTTGCCAAAAAGTACATGGTGTGGCAAGCGATCTGCTCTTGCGGAAAGCGGAGCGCCCCCTTCGTGATGACCGGCACGGTAAACGGGCAAGTTTACCTTAAGAAGTGCCAACAGAAGCGCTTACTACCACTGTTGAAGCAGCACGAGGGCCCGACCAACTTCTGGCCGGATCTCGCTTCGTGCCACTATTCAAAGGACGTGTTGGAGTGGTACGAAGCCAACGGGGTCACCTTCGTGCCAAAGGAAATGAACCCGCCCAACGCGCCGGAGCTTCGCCCAATAGAGAAATATTGGGCGATTATGAAGCAGGCCCTCCGGAAGAACCCAAAAGTTGTCAAATCGGAGGCGGACTTCAAGAGAAAATGGATTTCTGTTCAAAAAAAAACTACAACCTGACGTTGTACAGAACCTTATGGACGGGGTAAAGAGGAAGGTACGAGCATACGGGCTTGGGCTCGAAGTATGAAAAATGGAAAATGCCAAAAGTTGTTTAATAGTTTTTATTTTACTGTCTAAAATTTTCAAAAGGATCGGTCTACTGGGCGAATTTCTACAGCGTTTTTTCCGTGATGCAATTTGATGTGACACACCCTTTATTCTCTGATTAGACACTCTGACTGAAAGGCGTAATCCTACATAAAAAACGTTATTTCTTCTGTCACAAAAGTCGACTTGATACCCATCCAGGATAAGATAAGCTTAAGATAAGATTTTAGGATGTATAAGATAAGATAAGATTTTAGGATGTATGCCAGAAGTATCCTCAACCTGTCTTGGAAAATAAGCGCAGTGTCCTATACAATATTTCGATGCACCACTGCCGGCTCGATATTATGGTTGAAGACGAGAGCGAACGACTTGTCACTATCATCGACGTCGTTATTTTACTTTAGGGGGTATTCTAGTGTAGAGACACGAATTTTGGACATTTTTTCGAGCCCAATAAAAGTAAAACAAAGAATATTTTGTCATTATATCATTATTTGTTCATCTATTTTTTAACAATAAAACAAAAACTGAATGAGAAAAAATATTCATTACTAATATAGTTAAGAGCTGATGAAGTAAGAGGGTTAAAAAAAAGTTGTGCCTTGGCGTACATGATTCCAGCCCTTTTGGTTATCTGAACAAAAAAAAATCGAACAGATTCAGAATCAGTAAAGATGCCGCTATCGCATGAACCTCGGACAAGTCAAAAACATCTTTTTTGACAAAATGACGGCCGTTTGAAAAACAAAATGCGGTTTAAAACGTTTTTTCTTACGTTTCCCGATTTTTTTTTAGATAGTAAAATTTTTAAAATATCATTTTTTAGAGGTTCATGTGATAGAGAGATGCCCGCCGATTGTATTCATTTAAATCGGTTTAGTAGAACTTGAGATATCGTGTACGCCAGTTTGAAATAAATAGTTTCGAGAGAAACGCGTTTAAAGTTCATTGTTATGGCCGTGCCAGGTTAGATTTCGCATCACTAAAATGGCTCTAACTCGGTAAATAATAGGATTTTCGATAAGCCCTTTCTAGGGTATATTCTTGAATGTCTAAACTACAGAAATATGAAGAATTTTTTTTTGATTTTTTCAAATTTCTAGACTAGAATACCGCCTTAATTCAAATTTGGAGGAGACCCGCGGTCCTACAATTAGCATGTACCGACCATTGTCAGTGGAACTCAGAATTTGTGGGGCGTGAGGGAGGTCCTATAAATTGTTCCAGTCGTTCTCTCTGGGACTAGAATTGCTCCGAAGAAACTGCTTGAAGCGCCGAAAATGTTGGACATGGAGAAGAAATTCGCCGGCATCCAAAAGACGGTCATACTAATCAACTGCGCGTTTGTCCGACAAGATTCAGGTGGATGTTTTTGGTTATACTAGGTTAAGAAGCATCAAAACTCTGCAAAAAAAAACCGATCCTGCCAGGAGTCGAACCTGGAATCTTCTGATCCGTAGTCAGACGCGTTATCCATTGCGCCACAGGACCACATTGCGAAGTATTGTTCGTAATAAGGAAAAGTCGATTGTTTTTTTTTGTACACAAGCCAACACAGCTAGACACAGCCAAGCATGGAAAAGTTCATTCGCTCATTTTTCCACCCCTAATTATAAATCACTCTCGATCTGCTTGGAATAATCATGGCGAAGAGAATGCAGCAAGCAATAGTGAGATTGCACGATGAATCATTTTTCACTCTCCGACCATCTTCATTCGGGACTGAGAGTGAGCATAACAAAACAAAGAGTGGAAAACAACATTCGTTGCATGAATACTCCTTTGGAAGGCTAGCACGAAACAAATTAACAAGTGAGTCGAAATAGATTCAATCTGAGTGTATGTATGATTTTATTTTCCCTTCTATTCTCTTACTTGTCAGCATTCAAATGTATTTGTTATCATGAATCTAATAACTTGCGTTAATATTAGTTGGTTTCATACTAGAAACAAAAAATTGTCAACTCGATTTCAACTATCTACCTATATTTTACTGCCGCGATCGAGACTTCAATTATTGCTATTTGAATAAAAACCGAATGATTTTACAGAGACACTCGCTGGCTCACGCAAAAGTTTCCAATTTAAATCTATCACCATTTAACGTCATTCCGAGAGGCAAATGAGGGAATGCTAAATTCTCTGAGAATCGATGAGCGGAATCGAGACAGTATTTTTCCGTTCAACTCGAGAATGAAATTTGCGAAGATGATAGGTGAATGTTTTCTGTTTCAAATAAAGTGAGGCATAAACGGAGAATAGAAGGGTGAGTTTTATCTGTGAATGTGTGTTGTTGAACAAATTTCGATGCGATTTTGCCCATATCTGGACACAGCTTGAAGATTTGAAATTCAAACATAAGCTGACGTCACACACAACGGTTTTGTACGAAGCTAGTCTTTACATCAAAATCGCACCGAAAGGTCAATAGATTGTTTTGAATGAGAGATGCCACACAGCGGAGAATCTCTGAACTCGATTCAAAATCCGACGGCAGTGATCCCTCCAACAAACAATAATTAGCTGTTAGTGCTTGATAAGGCGATATGCTGGACTATCTATCAGTACGTGTGTTCAAACAATAAAAGTCTTTAATGAGCTTCATTACAACACTACACGTATTCGGTCCCACATGTTGCTGGATGTATTCGGTTAAATGGAAGAACCGAGGATTTCCTCATACACACATTTTTAGTTTGGTTAGTCCACAAAATACGCCATGAGGAAATCAATATCCAACTCCAATCCAGTTGTGCAAATGTAGCTACCTTGCCACGTGATTCAACAATAGAAAAAAGTTAAGATAGGGTCAGGACTATGTCTTCTACGTATTTAAACGACATTGAGTAATAATTTTCATTCTAATTTCAACAATTCAACATAGCTTTTGGGTCTGCCATGTAAATGTAAATGTTATGAAACCATGTAAATCATGTAAATGTTATGAAACTCGATCGGGGTTCAAACCAACCGGATTCCGGAGTATGAATGACTGTTCGATACTGTTACCACAAGCATGGTTCATGGCCCATGTGGTGATCTGAAACTTTTCTCGCCTTACATGACATATGGAATATGTACAAATCGTTTTGCTAGAGATTTCACCAACGACACTATCACAAGCGTAGGTGGATATCCAATATATCAACGAAGAAATACTTATAAACACGGACAATCGTTCACAAATATCAACAACGCAGACATTGATATCGAAAATCGTTGAGTGGTTATATTAATGATGAGTTCTACAGATCGGGTAAGAGCAAATAATACATTTGCAAATCCGTGATTAAAGGAAGCAATACGGCTGTATTTCGAAATTAGAACACTGGTGTGAATACTCCTTGATTGAATGTAAACGACGAAATAATGCGATTCCATATAGGGCGGTACATCAGCGCCATTGAAGTTGTCAAGCGAATCGTTGGTTTAGCAATTTATGAATGGGACCAAGCTGTTATAAATTCAGCCGTACATCTTGAAAATGATAAGCGCTTATTTTCCACCAACGAGACAGTATTTAAATGAAATGAATATTGGTTTTATTTGAGAGATCAAACATGGCATTTACGTTAATGAAACATATTGAATCAAAAAACATCACACAAACTTTCGTTCAAATCATTTCATTCGTTCTTTTATGTGATCGATATAAAAGAACGAATTCGATTAATTTTATGGATCGTTAAAACATTCAAAGATACTTACAATACATTAGTTATGTTCTATTTGACACCCAAATTTTTTTTAACCCATTTGTTTATTTTTCTGTAACAACACAAGGATGATCAATTGAACCCAAAGTATTCACTAGAAATAATTTATATGGCAGAACAACGTTTACCGGGTCAGCTAGGATGTTGTATAAAAGCTTTTTCAGACCAAATTGAAGCTTTTGTTCAACCATTTATATTTAACTGAACAATACGCCAGTGGAACGTTTTGAGGGTGCTTTTATTTTCATTTGTCTAACAACCCATGAAAAAGGTGAACAGACGTAATTTAACTCTGCCCTAGCGACACGAACCGATCGTTAGCTGTAACAAGATTAATCATTTTAATAATGATGGAAGAATAGTATTGAGTGCTCAATGCTGATCTATACGTTGTAAATAAAGCTTATTTAGACCAAATTGAAATTTTTGTTCAACCATTGAAGTTTACCTGGCATATTATCAGAGAAACGATTCGAAAACGATTATTGAACTGCACAGCAACTTTTGTACAACACATGACAGACTATCAAAACGAGCATTTGCTGCCAGTGTTTTTAAGCTCATGTTCGACTGCATTTAACGAACAATATTGGCTGTGGCTTAATAATTTCTCCTAATTTGCTTGAACAAGGCATGAATAAAGGTTTTGATGACAATAAGTTCAAATTTTAGACTGAAACATCGCGATGCAGCTAATTATATCATCTTTTTGAAACATGGTACAACTGCACTTGAAGTATTATCCGATTGATTTTTTTTTCTGGCTGTTAAAAAGTTGCCAATGCATATTACCCGAAGTTGATTAACTCGTTGAGCCCCATGTCGTTTTTCGTTAGAAAAACGTTGATCACTGGGAGAAGGGTCACCAGGATAAGGATAAGGAAGTATAAAAAAAAGTTGCTCATTTTCGGATGTTTTACGATATGTGACTACTTTCTAATCGAATTTCCGACTATTTTATTTTCTTACAATAATTATCTTTGGAAGCGGGGACCGACACTGATATTGTGCAAATGCTCTTGATGCGAGCTGAATGGAAAGCGTAGGGCTCAACGTGTTGGCTTAATCCCTCATCATATTCTTCCTTATGTTCAACACACTTTTGCAAATGGTTCTCCTGTGATTTGATTTTCAAGAAACCCTTCAAAATGCCTGTCTACTGCCGTAATAATTTTATCATTTGATGAAAACCGCTTTTCACGTAGATTTTTTTGAGTATTGAGAGTAAACGACGGCTGGAAGGAAAATTATTTGACGATTAGAAAATTATGTTCCAATCAGGCACGGAAAGATGCACTGTCTGGATGATAGATTTTACGAATTTCTTTCATTCCGCTTGTGTAATTTTTTTAATATCCTCCTGTTATTGTTTTGCCAGGTTGAAGTTAACCAAAAACTTTTTGAGCAATTTCGACTCCCTTCTTTGCTCCGGGGTAACCTATCGGTTTCAGTATACTTTGTAGCTTGTTGTTGTAGTTCATGATTCTAGTGATAAACCCAAGTTTCACTCATACTTACTCAAGGGTGCTCATTAGGGTGCCAATGAAAATGGTCATCTCTAATTTCAAAAAGTTACCTCATAAAAAATGTTCACCACCTCGAAAAAACACCCTATGCCAAATATTAGCTCAATCGGACTTAAGGGAGAGTGGCACAAAGCGGTCAAAGTTAGAGTTTTTTGAAAATCCTAAAATAACCCAAGGGGGGAAAAAGGAAATCGGGGTTTTCGAAAAAAAACTGTTGATGAAAAATGTCTTAAAATTGCATGAAACGTCGAGATTTAGTGTCATCTCGAAAAAAAAACTTTTTGTCAAAAATCGACAATCTGGGACCTTTTTTTCGGAATACGAAACGAAACGTATGATTTTGGGTACCAATAAAAATAGTTAGCTCGATTTTTCATTCGGAACTTGCTGCGAGATGTTGATTTGCACGATTAACATGTCCTTTGCAAAATATCAGCTCATTCGAACTTTATTTATTAGTGTCACAGACGTAAAAATTTGAGTTTTTTTGAAAAACGAAAGATCACCGAAAATCGGGGTTTTCAAAAAAAATGGTTGATGCCAAATGTCTTAAAATTGCATTATGCATAATGCAAAATTGTAAAAAATGTTTTTTTTTTTCGCTTGGTTTTTCCGTCTGAAAAGTCGATTTTTACCAACTTTTTTTTGAGATAACTGAAAATCTCGATGCGTAATACAATTGATTTTTCCCATACATTCATTGGCACCCTAGTGCTCATACACTTTTTGGCCGAAGCCAAATATTTGACCCTTTTGAACAGATAAAATTTGATCAACGTCTACTGATCAAATATATTGCACACAATACACGAAAGGCAAATATTGGATGCCTAAATTTTTTTTTCAAAATTGTCGGTAGGGGAAGTGCGCGAGAGGGAATTACAGTTTGTTCTATAATATTGAAACCACCTGATCAAAAGTGGAATAGGGAAACAAAAACTGAAAATCATATCTGGTTCCGCGTGTGGATGTAATGGACAGTGAAATATTGAGATCATATGCAATGTCTGATGGAAAGTGATGGGAAGAGTATTCAACTCATTTTCCGTTCGCTTCCTCCGTTTGTTCTATTCCAGTTGCTGTACAGACAACCGATGAGACAGAGTGAATTTTTTGTATAACATATGTACACTCAAAGTTGATTTTTAGCTCAAGACAAATAAGCTTTCCGCTTACATTGCCACATACACGGCCCAGACCGAAATAGATATTGTTCTCCTTCATGCGCTCCATTTTACTCTTAGAAAACACTTCCCAACTTCATTTTATAATCAGGTGCAATATTATCAATATTATCATAAAATAGCTTTGCATTCCAGCCGGCCTTGGTTCGATCCCCATTGACGTCGTATAGATTTTTTTTTGGCACAATCCCAAATGATATGAGAAAAGAAAACAGAAAGAGATGTCTGCACGCATACATGCAAACCATTTTTGAGCTTTTAAAACAGCTCATTTTTTGCGCATTTGACTCTCTAGCACATGGAATGGCATCATTTCTGCCAAAGATGAAATGTTTTCTGTCAACGCTAGTTTGGGTTTAGTATTTGTCGCAAGATTCAAACCAAGATTTATCTGTCAAAAAGTTTATTTAACCTCTGAACAAACAGTGTACGACCACCTTAATTATTATACAAGTGCGGATCGGAGACCTTTTATATGTACGTTACTATGACAGGTGTCATTTCCAATCAGGAAAAACATTGGCAGGGATCCTAGTATATTTATTACGAGTAATGTTTATTCTGATGAAGTAAAAAAGTCAGGAAAAATCTGGATAAATTCAGTAAAACCAGGCAATATTGAACACTTGTCAATGTGCCACAAAGTATGGAAAATCGGGAAGGTTGGCATCTCTCACTACGGGTTATCAAATTGGAAATGACTTCAGAAATTGAATAACATGAAACTTAAAATTCAAATTCGCCATAACAGAAGTCACGTTGTTTTTCCAGGATTGGAGATGCTGTGGTGTCCGAGCGGTTAAGGAGATGGACTTGAAATCCATTGGGTTCTACCCGCACAGGTTCGAATCCTGTCTACAGCGAACAGTTTTTTTTTTCATTGAATCATTATTTATTTATTTAATGTCAAACGTCTTCGACCTAATGGTTGTACAGACTGCTTATAGGGACTTAATTCTATTCTTATAGATTAACCTACTAATATTAAAATCGAACAGTTCAGATACCTCGTTGAAGACGCGGCAGCAAGCGTCTAATGGATTATTTTGCCCATATATGGTACGGTGATTAGGCATCGCCAGGACTCGATGGTGGCGTAGCTGTCGGGATGGTGCGTGTAGGCTAACGTTTCGAAGTAGATAGCTGCAGTCAATTTTGTCTGTCAATACATCGAAAATAAAAATTCTCTGTAGCATCAATCGTCGGCTTTCCAGGGTTTGCATTCCAATAAGTGCACATCGCTGTTCATAGGGTGGTAGGTTGGTTGGATCATTCCAGGGCAGGCCACGTAGAGCATACCTTACGAAGCGTTTCTCTCACATAACGCTAGAAATACGAAGTTTGCTCTCCCGGCTTTTACGTAACGCGAAGAGACATACCCTTAAACTTCGACACCGTAATTTGTACAAGGAATCCTCTTGAAGTTGATATGTTTTCTATTAAAAGTTGAATGAATATATTATTACTCTAAATAATTTTTTTTCGTATTGGAAGACAAGCTGTGATATTTATGTTGCAAATTATGCAATCTGTTAGTTGCAAAATTTTCAGTTTTCTTAAATGAAGGGAATAAAGAGTTTTCTTTTCTGCGAAGCATTTTGTTCGAAATAATACAAAAAAAATATGTAGCACCGTGTTGTTTTTCTGAAAATTTCGTCGATAAATGTAGTACATAAAAAAATCAGTTTTTTTTAAAGGTTACAAAGCCATTTTCATTCAACATTATCTCAAAGGCCAAATATTTTTTTATTTGAAATGTTGTAATTTTACATTTATACAATTGCCTCGTTTCTCAAACGCTTTCCAACATCAACTACTTCAACCAGCTTCCATCTTCCCATTGTCTGACAGCCATCCGCAAACGATAGCGTGTTTGTTTTTCAGGCTCGCCTCCCGGTATAATATTTCGATAAGACCCGGATAAAAGTATTGGTATTGGTCGCCCTCTTGAATCCGGTGTAGATTTAGGGAAACAAATCTCAAAAATCCAGCCCTATTTTTATCCTCATTTGTGAGCACAGAAGTACCGATCGTCGATTTCCAATAGCTTCTGTCTACAGCCGTCGACGAATCCACTGGATATAGAAACATTCTTTCAAACCGATGGTTAGTTTACACAAGGATTATGCTCTTCAGCCGTCCGTTCGGTCGGTCATTGGCGAGATTTTCACCACACCATCACCAACCGTTGGGATCGTCTTCCCTCATGAGCTGAAAAAAATAACCACTTCCCCAACTTGTTTCAATTTTTTAGCCATGTGCCCGAGGATGGTAGGTACTTGAGATTCTGCAATCCTTTCATTCCGGTCTAGCGCTCATCCTGGCTTCGCCAAATGAACTGATGTGCTCGAACATATGCTACACTCCATACGAACACACGTGAGCCATGCTCGCCTGTTCGTGATAATGTTGACTATGATGAAAAATTATCCTAATTATACAGATTTACTCACTCACGAACGAACCGTGTGCTTGTGATTGGAGAGAGTTTGGGTCAGTTGGTACGAATCGTTTCCTCCCCATCTTCTATGTAGCAATTTCAACGGCCTGTTTCACAAGAGGACGACTGCTGTTTATCGATGTTTAATTTCGTTACATTACCATCACCATCAATCCAATCCTGGGAGAATGGATTGCGAGTTGGCTCCAGTGATGGCCAAACGCAATAAACGTTCGTTTTCATTTCCATCGACGATGGTTCGACTGCACTGGTCCGGGTGACTTTGGGTTGGTTGTATTCCGATAGATTCGATTCAAATGTATACTCCCCATCCATGCCGTGGGAGGCAAATGACAGCCAACGCGCGAACTTCCGTCATCGTATTGATGGGCTGACTCGTGTCCTTTTATTTTGTTACCAATGCCGCTCCCGCTGATGATGCACAACTGTGGGGTTATTTATTGATTATGAAGTGCTTACAATTAAGTTTAATGGAAGGTGATTATTGCTCATGGATTGTGATTTCTTCCATACTGATGACATGTGTCTGATGGAACTGTATCAGGCGCATGGGAAGGAGCGGCTCTTGAATCTACTGAAAGCAGGACTGTCATCATGAGATTGTTGTTGCAGCTTATCCGGGACAATTGATACAATGATAATTGATGGAGTGAGTCCTTGTTTTTTTTACAAATTAGTTGATCTAATTCAAATTTTATTAAAACATTTCAACAGTATTGGTTTAAGTCCAAGTATTGTCATGTTAGGGTGATGAAAATGAAAAATTCAAATCTTGAAATAGTGTTACGAAACGTGCTCTTAGACTCCAATGTGCAAAAATTATTTAAGATGGAGATCTCTTCGGAATTGAACACATCAAAGAAGATTGGATGAAACCAAACCCAACTCCAGTGTTTCCTTCGAAATGATTGAATTCAGTCGTAGAGTGAGAGTTGAAGGTAAGTCCTAGTACTCGTCCAGAAACACTCGTGTTTCACACCGATAGGTCTAAAATGGGTGAATCTACAGAATCGGGGATTATGGGAGAGTGGCCTCGATCTCGACGTTTCATGCAATTTTAAGACATATGGCATCAACATTTTTTTATCGAAAACCCCGATTTCCCTTACTCCCCCTTGGGTGATTTTTCAATTTTTCAAAAAACTCAAACTTTGACCTCTTTGCGGCTGAAAAGTTCACAAGGTTGACATCTAGATCGCGCCTCTTGCAAAAATCTTCTTGACTATTACAAAGCACCATTTTTCAATGGATACGTGCCAAAATTTGACAGCAATCGGTCGATTGGTTCGTGAGTTACATCATTGAGAGTTAAGCAACTTATGTTATTGTGAAAAAAATGGAACAATCCGAATTTCGTGTATTGATAAAGCATTGCTTTTTGATGGAAACAAATACAGTGCAAACCAAAGCATGGCTTGACAAACGTTTTCAGGACTCTGCTCCAGCAGTCTCAAAAAGCAATGCTTTATCAATACAGGAAAACCTGTTTTTATGCGGTTGCTTTTTGTGCGATTTCTCATTTGTGTGACTGTTTAGGTGCGATTTTATTATATGTGCGATTAGTTTGTGTGACCCGTAATAAAATAATAAAATCGCACAAACGAAGAAACACGCGGAAAGGGACCGCACAAAAACAGGTTTGCCTGTACACGAAATTCGAGAAAAAATCCGAACAGCAAAAATGCAAATTAAAAAAAATCATTGCTTTAGAATTACTGGGCCGAGCAAATTGAAGCTCGAGCAAGAGCAAATTAAATTTAAAAAAAATTAAAATACTCGCAAAAAACAGGATTTCGTTTTCGTAATTATTGATTGTATTTGTTTTTTATACTTTACATGGTTTCGAGACCAAGGGCAATATTTTTTTAAATATTTTTTCTTGAAAGCTGAGGTTAATTGATGGTCCGAAAAATCAAATTTTCCCCCTTTTCCTAAAATGCATTTTTCAAGAAAAAACGAAATTTTCAAGAAAAAAATATAAAAAATATAGCACCCTGGGTTTACATGGTTTATAAAAAACAAATAGAATTAATAATTACAATATCAAAATCCATTTTTCTTTGCATGTAAAATATTAAAGATTAGAATATTGAAAGACTAGAATTGGCTTTAATTTGATGTGTCGATAATCTGAAACGGTCCAGTAATTCAAAAGTTATGAATTTTTGAATAAATTCATTTTCGGAAAAAAGTGGAAGAAATATATCAAACCACCCTTAAATAGAAGCGGGCACCCTCATGAAAAAAATAAAAAATACTGGTCTAATATTTGGCGATAGGGGAAAAAACTATAACTTTCACGAAAATCTGAGAACCACTAAATCGGTTCGGAATGGTATGGCTGTATATTTTTCGTTTTTTGAATATGAAAGAGGATTCTAATTTTTTATTCATTCCCTTAAAATCAGAAAACACCTTCTCACATCAAAAATGACATGTATCTGAATCTCTCAGAAGATGATGTAGGATCATATATGATGAAAAAAAATACTTCTACGCAGATGATCGTACTTCAACAATGATAGAGTTATGGAACTTTTTTTGTTGATATACATTGCCCAAGATTAATGAAGGCAGGGATGTGATATTTACTAACTGCTACTTGAATAATTATTTTCTAACTTTTAGTACATTAAACCGTTTAATTTAAAAAGTTTTCTTTTAGTTATTATATTTTGAAATTATTTTTTAATTATTTATCTATTTACATCTATTCACATTTACACTTATTATCTATTATCTATTATTATCATGTTATACATTGAGACCAATTTCGATGATTGCTTTTGTATCTCATAAATAAATTAGATTGAATTTAGGTAATACATCTTCCAAGAACTATAAGGGGCTACATATTGATATCCGTTTTGATTAGATCCAATATTTTGATAAGATAATCTTTTAGTTTCTAACCATGTCCACCGCATATTCGGAGTAAAATCAGTTCATTAGTTATATTAGGTTGGGGAAAAAGTAATCCATTATTTTGGGGTGAATTTCAAAACTATTTTTGACATGCTTCGGATTGTCCGATTTGGGTCAAATATATACCGTTTTGTTGTAAAATTTGTTGCTATTCTGAAAATAATTTTATAATGTCTCTATCATAGAGGTATTTGTCCTTTGTTGAAGAAAAACTCTAGCAATAAATTTTTGCAATCTTCTCTTGATCACAATTTCTTATCACTCTGGAAATTGTGCAATGCGAGAAAAAGGTAGTAATCGCTTGCTGCCAGGTCCGGACTATGTGGTGGATGCATTAAAACATCCCATTCAAGCTCTCGGAATTGTGTGGCCTTACGTTGTTGATGGAACACAGCACCTCCTCTGTTGGCCAATTCTGGACGTTTCTGGTCAATTGCTAGCTTCAAACGGTCCAGTTGTTGACAAAAAAGATCTTAATTTAATGTATTGCGCTAAAAAAATTGAAACTTTTTTTTAAATAAAAAAAAATCAGATAAATCAAATTCCACGTATTTTTCTGTTGCAGTATCGGCACCATAAACACTATTCACAATTTCAGCGGCCTGGTTAGCATTTTCGCATTTATAAAAGTAAAAGTGTCAAATGTACCAAATTGTCTCTTTGTTGACATCCATTGTTAATACGCTGTAACTCACAACTCAATAGAACAAACAAAAAATAACAGAAGATTTTTTTAGTGTGAAAAGTCACCTTTACAGCGAGCCTAAAATTGTAATTGAATGATCGATATTACGCGAGATATTGATCACTAAAGCCAGCTATCGAGAAAATAACGGATAACTTTTTCCCCAACTTAATATTTTTCATGTTGTCACATATTTCATCAATCGAAATTGATTCAAGTCTCTATGTATAATATGATAGTCGAGGATTAGAAATTTTAATGAATATTGATAATGTAACCATGTTACAGTCACTATAAATGGTAGCATGGTAGTCTAGTTGCATAGTAATATTGAACGAAGACTGACAACATGTGTACTTTGAAAAATAATAACTCGAAAACGAATAAAAGGTATCTCTCATTTTTGGATATGTTATGTAAAAAGGCCTTAGCTTTCAAAAAAATATAAAAAAATGCAATCAATGATTACGAAAACAAAATTCAGATTTTTTCAAATGTAAAATTTTTCCAAAGTAAGCCGCCGATTGGCTTGAATTTGATATGTCCAATATTCCAAAAGTTATGAATTTCTGAAAAAAATAATTTTTGGAAAAAAGGAGAAAAAAATATTTTTCGGACTACCCTACGGAAATGGCCACCCTAATGAAAAGTACGGGTCTAATATTTTGCAGTGAGGAATAAAACTAACAATTTTCACGAAAATCTGAGAACCAAAAATGGGTACGTAAATGTCAACTCACTAAAACTCAGCTCGAGCGTTAGATGAACTTGGAAACAAGCCATGAATAATTCCAGAGTCTTTTTAAATTTTTTAGACGACATGAGGAAAAAAATGAAAAATTGGTCCCAAGTGAATTGTCTAAAACGAAACGATTTCCCAACCGTTTTAGATTCACGGGTTTCTTTCTTGTGAATAGGAAAGTAACAGGCCAAGTAATAGCGTCTTCTGATTACCGCTTGGTCAGATCGATACAGCACGGTCTAAGTGCTACACGCCTCCAAAATATTGAAGAAGTACAAGATTGAGTGGATGAATGGAGATTTCCGAAGCCAATATCTTTTTATCGAGCTGGAATCGCACAGATGGAAGAGAGACGGAAAAAAAGTTGTGGAATGTGAGTACAGGTAAACTTCGATATAACGTACATTTCACTTTCAAAATTGTACGTTGTATCGAATTGTACGTTATATCGAAGCATAATAAAGCTCTCACAAACGTAGTCTATAATACATTCTTCTGTTGCTGTTTTAGTAAAGTTAATGAATAACTTCAATCAAAAGACAAAACCAGCCTTTCTCATGATGTTTTCCTTCGTACTGTTGATGAAAGCTTGATTTATTTAGAATCCGGAATCACAAAACCAGCTGTATTTCGGGATTGATTTAAGGTACAAAACTTGTTTTAGCATCACAATACAGATAATTCATTGTTCTATCAGAAAAAACAATTTCTTTACACTTTGGAAATGTGTACGTTATATCGAGGTAAAATGTACGTTATATCGAGGGTACGTTATAACGAGGGTACGTTATATCGAAGTTTCCCTGTATTGTCATTGCAATAACTTGTACAAGTTTCGTCTAACAAATGCTTTTCCTTGGCGTTTGCGGGCTTTGTTCACAACCTAATAGAGAGAAACACTTCCTTGAACTTCTTTTTTTTATTCAGACACGAATTGCGAACTGCAATAAATCGGAATATGCATTAATAAGAATACTAACTAACGAAGTTCTACAATAGTCAAAGCAACACAACAGTAAGTTAGCAAAGTAAGTTTGCTACATGCATTCATAAAACGACTCATTCGTTTTTCTCGAGTTTTTTTGTCGAAATGCAACAATCTGCCAAACAATATCGCCCATTCTTAGCCTTAGCATAGCGTCAAATGCTTCCTATTTATGGTTATCTCCTCAAATTAATCGCTATTTTCTGAACGAACCCGAGCAGAAAGCGAAAACCATTCCGAAGAAAAACTGCCAAGACATTTTCGGCTCAATAAAAAAACCAGTTGCTGCCAGTCTCATCGATATTAGCGAATAAATTCGATTCTTATCAGCTCATTTTCATCTTTTCCGCGCTGGGGCTCTGCCAGTGCTGCTTCACGATAGTCCTGTTTTTAGACTGTAAACTTGCCATGAGGCAGACGGACGTCCCCCGGCCCTTCCTCCTTTCGATTGGCTCTCGTCATGGTGTGTTATAGTATGGTAACAGTGACGTAAGCCACGCTGTCTCGAGTAGGAAAGCAGCAATGGACTTCAAATGGAATGAAGCTAATTTAAGCTCAGGAAATTAAACACTTGAACACAGAACGAGCCATTCATTTGAGAGTTAGATTCGTCCGTATTCGTCCGCGCGCGGGACGACGCTGATGATGACAATGGGAATGACACCACAGGCTGCCATACGGTGGATCCGTTCGTGTGCTGTCTATCGGCCCTAAACTGTATTCCTAATCAAAACCGAACCGCTTTTTGTGATTAGGTATTGTTCAATCACCAACATTATGATTGTCGAGCGGCGACCTTTTTCGCGCAGCATGCTTCCGTCGATTTAGCGTTCTATTCAAATTTGTCGAACTTTAGCCATTCTCGAAGCCATTCTCTAATTCACTTTAGTTCGGTTGATTGCATTCGTGGCTCGTTAGGACTGATTGCTATCTTTTAAACGTAATATCAGATTTGTTTCAGGACTTCAAAATAGCTGGACCGGATTAATGACACGAATAGGGAAACATACTGCAGAAGATATCTCTTCCTTTAATTTTGGATGATTTACAGCATTACTATTGGAAGAACAGTTGTTTTATGAAAACTCTGAGATTTTCCATAAATATGTAATATACAATTTCTTGCGACAAAAAAAAAACAAATGACCAGTTATTGGAGGAGAAACGACATAAAGCGATTAAAAACTCAGTATCGTGTCGCTCTGGAGTAATTTAAAATTCCTCGTTTGTTAACGATGATGGGAAAAGTTGAACGATGTGCACCGGAATGATTCCAATAATTTTTGTCAGCATCATCGGAAACTTTTCCATTGTGTAACTAAGCCCTCCTCAATGAAAAGCCAAAGTTGAACAAAATTTGCCATACATGACTGCGAGCAGGACATCAGCAGCTGCAACACAAGCTGAAAAATGAAAAATTGGAAAGGATTATCACTGCTTATGCCAATATCAGTAAAATCATTCGATTATATCCTTTGCCATTGTCAAGAGCACTTTACCTGACTAGGTGACTTTCGCCGGCTGTGAGCAGTTGGGAAATTTATGTGAAATCTGCTCCTGAATGGGAGCACTCCGGTACAGGTGCACAACGTATGAGCACTTGATCCTTTTTTCAGTCAGCTAACTTTGAAATCGATATCTGCCGACAAACTCTTGGAGTTCATAAACAATCCTTGCTTGTTTTCACCATCTGGCATCGACAAATGCCTTTCAATGTCTCTTGTCGTCGGTATGAATATAGTCTCCCGGAGTACTATGCTGGGCGATATTCAATGGTTTCTCCACTGACGACTGAGATGAACTTCATCACAATAACGACAGACGTCTGTATGCGAGACCTCACCCCCACCAGGCTGGCCGAAACCCACCCCAACGATTGCTGAAACCTTTTTTGTCCTGACTCCTCTATTCACAACCATCACAATCAACATCACCGAGTCGACGAAGAGGAAAGCCAGGGAACGGAAGAACAGCCAAGTCAAGTTCGGAGTTAGTCAAAATGAAAAATAATAATATACATAATAAAATTTAATATCGCATAATATCATTTATTTTCGCATTGACTGGAATGCTGGGTTCACTTTGCTTCTGTTTCCTCCCTATCGTTGAAATCTGGGATGGAAGTGCGCCTCGTTAGTTTAGAGTGGATAGAGAGTGGTGTAGCGTGAGTCGAATTATACGCAGAAATGTAAATTTACAAATCGTTTGCTTGTAATTCACTAGAAAGTGCGCAGTCATGCCATCGTTTCTAGTTTGCTGCTAGCAGGTGATGCGGAAAATACGCTCTCGGGGGAAATACTCAAAGTGTTGTTCGGTTAGTTTGCTTATATCAATTCTTTTAATATTTTGGCACGTTTGCAGATAGGCATGACCAGGGGATTAAAACTTGAAACATCCTCGCGTACATAGTGTTGGTAGATAAGAAGATAAGCAAACATTGTCTGAATTTGTACGGAATTTATAATTTATAAATGAATAAAACCTAACAGAAGTCAATACATTTTTAGGGCTCAGTACAACACTTCGGAATTATCTTAATTATACAAGTACAGCATGTTACATTTCATTCGATATACCGAGGTACCACTGTGTCGCATTAGAGGCGAGTTTGGCCTGGACTTGGACATTCGCGATGACAGTGATACAGTATCGACATCTGGACATTTAGGTGGAAATTTGTATCTAAAGCTCGACAGTTATTCTCTAGACAAAAACTGTTTCCGACAATGTTGTTACATATGATGTATTGCTGTCTTGTCTTGTCTGTCTGTCTGTCTGTCTGTCTGTCTGTCTGTCAGTCTGTCTGTCTGTCTGTCTGTCTGTCTGTCTGTCTGATTCTTATGGACTCGAAAACTACTGAACCGATCGACATGGAAATTGGTATGTAGGGGTTTTTGGGACCGGGGAAGGTTTTCATGAAGCTAGTTAAAAACAAAAAACGGTCCGGTTGTACCACTGGCATAGAATGTTTATCAAAAGAACAAGTAAGGGCATTATCTAAACGCTAAATATTCCATGGCATGTCAAGAGAATTTCCAATCCGGGAAGACACTTGACCGATTGGGAATCGAACCCAATGCCTATATCAGCATTAGCCATGAATTTACAAGGGATTTCCCGCTTTACTAGATTCCCGAGAACGATCTACTAATGCGATCGCTTTCGAGTCCAGACAGCTGAGCAACCCCGAGCCTAATTCTAGCCGACACTTCAGGCCCAGTAACTCTCCCAAGGCATGTCAAGAGAATTTCCAACCCGGGAAGACCCTTGACCGATCAGGAATTGAACCTAATACCTATGTCAGTACCAGCCTTGAATTTACAAAGGAAATCCCGCTTTACTGGATACCCGACAACGATCTGTTAATCGTTTTCGAGACCAGACAGCTGAGCAAACCTAAGCCTAATTCCAGCCGATACTTCAGGCCCTTCATTCAACCTGGGGTATAATCGCGTCAATCTGAATCTGCAATGAGATCTGCCACAACACAGAAAGATCTCGTCAATCATCTGTCAAAAGGATAAATTTACAAGTATTCCGGTTGAGCTATCCCTAGCTTCTTTTCAGTTTCCACTTTCAATCCCTTGGAATGGATCGATCTTATTAAACAAAACAAAAACAAAGAAAAAAATCACTTTTGCCAATGTTCAATTTCAAATTTTACTATGCCGGTTCACGCGCGCGATGCTCAAACTCTTGTAGACTTCACAATTATTTTTAAACTAATCTAATAACTAAAATTATTAAAAATTGAAGAAAAAAAAATAATAAAAACAACATACCATCATCATCATAGTCTAAAGATAAAAAAAAACACACACACATGCACCTACACCTAAAACAGTACTCTATTCATTATGTAATAATGATGACGGTCCCACTTTATTTTCCTACAACGATTTGAGCTGGACGAATTTTCTTTGATAACTATATATATATGGATTTCTTTTATAATACAAACAAAACCAGTATATTAGTTAAGAGCATATACATAGATTGTCACTCGAAAGAGCAAGTAAAGGCATTATATGAACGCTAGATATTCCAAGGCATGTCAAGAGAATTTCCAATCCGGGAAGACCCTTGACCGATCAGGAATCGAACCTAATACCTATATCCATACCAGCTTTGAATTTACAAAGGAAATCCCGCTTTACTGGATACCCGACAACGATCTGTTAATCGTTTTCGAGACCAGACAGCTGAGCAAACCTAAGCCTAATTCCAGCCGATACTTCAGGCCCTTCATTCAACCTGGGGTATAATCGCGTCAATCTGAATCTGCAATGAGATCTGCCACAACATAGAAAGATCTCGTCAATCATCTGTAAAAAAGAAAAATTTACAAGAATTCTGGTTGAGCTATCCCTAGCTTGTTCGCAATTTCCACTTTCAATCCCTTAGAATATGATTTTCTTTAAAACAGAACCATTTTTTTAGCCAATGCTCAATGTTAAGCTTCTCTATGCCGTTTCACGTTCACGGTTTTAGAGTGCAATAATTTTTTTTACGGTGGTTCAACACTCCACCCCCATCTCTGGAGGGGGGGGATCTGCCATGCAAATGGAACACAAATTTTTGTATTACACGAGAATTAATCAAGCAAACGAAAACAAATTTTGCATGTGAAGGTTTTAGGATGCAATAAATGTTTCTATGGTGGCTCGACACTCCTCCCCCTCTCTTGGGGTGGGCAGTCATACAAATTAAAAACATAACTCGAAAACTAATCAAACAAATGGAGCCATATTTTGCATGTGAAGATTTTAGGGGGCACGAAACGTTTCTATGGTGAATAGACACTCCTCCCCCCTCTCTAAGGGGCGAAGAGGGGAAGGGTCTGTCTTTATTCTATCATGTTTTCTATATCAAACATTTATTACATGTTACGGAGAAACATGTTAATTGCAAGTGGTTGAAAAATCTTGAACGAGAATTGTATCTGAAAATAATCTGATATTATAATGATTAGTTTTGGTAGAAGTAATAGAAATTTTATAGTAAAAGGTAAATTCAAGGGGGTCGATTAGAAGATCAATCAATAAACAGTTCTGCGATTAGACTCATGACCTTGCGCTTAGTAAGAAAACGTGATTTTTGAAGGTATTGATAACAAAAAACAAATTTTGGGCGGGACGAAGTTTGCCGGGGCAGCTAGTATAACTGTGAAATTAATACCACAATTGATTATTCAGAGTAACCCTTTAGTCATATCATCATGGCATTAAGCATTTCAAGTTATTATTACAGAGTGTCCGAAGTATGAAGCTGTCCGAAATATGATTCGGAACGGTACCGTGCTCAAGCGCAATCAGGAAACATTAAGGTTGAATCGCGAAAAGCATACCCAACGTCGAAGGGGAACATTTGACTGGAAACAACGAGTAAAGATTATCGGATAGTCCCGAGAATCCCGGGATCTCCGAACGTGATTTGGCGAAAAGGTTCACTGCGGCGTATAGCACAGTTTTGAGGTCGGTCATACCATGCCACCAAACATCCCAACAGGACGCTGAAACAGAACCTGGTTGCCAGAAACGTACAAGGAAACTGTACATAAACTTATCTGGAGAACTTGAATGTTGTTGAAAGTTGTCGCCGTCTACAAAATTTACTGTTGTAATGAAGCAAACACAAATAAATAAACGCTGTATGTTTAATTTTTTTTTAAATACGATATGTTCTACAATTTTAATGGAATTCATAAATGTTCTTCATTAGATATGGATAAATTAATTTTCAAAAATAAGTGAAGCACGTAATTGCAAATTGTATTGTGTGTACAATGGTCAGTGCCCTCACTTCTTACAACATACATTCCCGCAAACGCATAAAAATGAAAGGATCGATCCGATTTGGCACGTTTTACTCACTCTTCAAACAATAACTGTTGAACGAATCGCTAAGAAATTTTGTAGATTTTACATCTTATTAAAACTATAGCTGTCGACAGCAAAGAAGAGCGGGATCACTGGGCAGTAACTTTCAGGGTAAGTATGCGGTGAGTTTCTTCTAGGTAGCACTTTCCGGGACGGCGATGCGGTATATTTCTTCTTTTCAGGTAAGTATACGGTTATTTTATTCCATTCCAGGTAAGTATTTCTCCATTAATGCACAGGTAAGTATAACATTTTTATTCTAACTTCTTTCGAATTTCTATTTAATAATTCACTCAATCTTACAACAAAACTAAATTCAAGAACTAATTTTCCTAACTGAAGCCGGTCTCCATCGGTCAACACTCCAAATGTAGAAAAGAGAGCGCTGCATACGACTTAGTGCCCTTTTATAGGTGTTTACAGTCGGAAGTCTCTAACATGAATTTTTACTTACGTCAAACGTTGCTTCGCTTGACCAACAAAATTTTCTTGCATACAGTGTAAGACTTTCCCAATAGATGGCTCTGCCTTTGTTATTCAAACAATAGCTAACATCAGTACTTGTATATTTTTTAAAACATCTAACAAACCTCGAACCTTCTCGAACCTCGAGGCTACTGGTCTGAGCCTCGGGGATCGTTGACGTTCTGGTGGTTCCGGTTTCTTCCAGTGGCTAGCACGAGCATGAGGCCGTTAGCTTTTAGGGTCGGCTTTCCTTGAGATCGAGGTGATTTGACGGGTCAAGGGCTCGGAATTTCACCAATATTGAACAGGTAAGTATAATTTTTTCTTTTTTTTTTTTTTTTAAATCATTTATTTTCAATTGGCTCAGCAACGTTAAGCATCAATGAGCCGTGTTTGTGAATAGGGAAAAGCCCTTGTGAGTAGAACTATGCAAATGTTCTTTCTCAAAAAGGCATAAAAACCCTATAGTTTTTTCAAGAAATGATACAATATAAATAATTATATAACAATACATAATAAAATAATATTTGAGGCTTCTTCTTGAGGATTTTTTGATAGAGATAACCACCTCCTTGAAGATTGCGTGCGAATGCGTGAATCTGAATGTGTTTAAGTTCTGAGGGAAATAGTTGGAGAAAAATGAAAACATTAAAACCATAGATTATTGGTAAATAATAGAAATATTAATAACAAAAAACAAAAAAGTTGGAGATGTAAACGATAATTAAAAATAACAGAAAAAATACACACATACTCATACTTGAAAGTGTATGGACTTGAGGAAATAATATATCAACGAAATAGCATCGAGATTGCGTGTAGCCAGAACGTCGCGGATCGAAACATAGGGGGTCATTCCCTTTTCGCGGAAATTTTCTATTAAATATAACCTGTTATTTTGAAAATCAGAGCAATACCACACAATGTGATCAATATCGTGATAACCTATACCGCAAACACATAAGTTACTATCACTAATATTAATTCGGAAAAGATGTGCATTCGAGGAATAATGATTAGACATTAGTCTGCACACTACCCGTATGAAATCACGAGAATAATTATATCCTTTGAACCATGATTTGAGGGAAACTTTAGGAATGATAGAATACAGCCACCGACCTTTATCACTTCCATTCCAACTTGTCTGCCAAGATTCAAGTGCACGTTCACGAGGAATATTGAGATATTCATCAAAAGTAATGGGCCTATGAAATAAGACTCCTTCCATTGCGCCCTTTTTCTGCTTTTTCATTTCCTGGTATCGAACAATGAGAGGGAATCCATACAAAAGTGATATTAAATGATCTACTCATCAAAACACTTAAAAGCTGTTGGATTCCAGACAAGAAATACGAAGAATATCTAGACCTTACCGAACGAAGTGCCTCTAAAGAGCTGAGACTATCAGAAAAGATGTAAACATGTTCGGGTGACAAGGACTGAATATGTTGTAAAGCAGTGTATATCGCAGCCAATTCCGCAACAAACACCGAACAAGGTAAACTAAGCTTACGGAATGTGGAGAAGTCAATATTAAATACCCCAAAGCCTGTGGAATCATGAAGACTGGATCCATCAGTAAAAAAAGTTTTGGTTGAGTCAATATGTTTATATCTTGACAAGAATATTGCAGGCACAACTATTTGGCGGAGATCACCTGATATACCACTAACATAAACTTTCATTGTCAAGTCAAAATCATAGAAGGATTGAACAAAATTGAAGGAATGGATTGGAAACCAGATGAAGCCGATGGGCTTTCCAGGGTCAGAAATTCATGATATAGTAACATTCGCTTAGATTGAGTACCTAAGGTTAGCATTTTTTCAAAGTTTGCTATCACTATCAGATTGAGTGTTTCACAACGTATCAAAAAACGGAATGATAACTCGAAAAAGCGCACAGAAAGAGGAAGGATGCCAGCTAAAATTTCTAGGCTCATAGTATGCGTTGACTGCATACATCCTAGAGCAATACGCAAACAGCGATATTGAATTCTCTCCAGTTGCAGAATATGAGTACGGGCAGCGGATCTGAAGCAAAAACTTCCATACTCCATAACAGATAGAACGGTTGTTTTATACAACCTAATTAAGTCGTCAGGATGGGTCCCCCACCAAGTCCCTGTTATGGATCGAAGAAAATTTATTCGTTTCTGACATTTTTGTTTCAAGTAGCCTATGTGTTTACCCCATGTGCCTCTGGAGTCAAACACAACTCCTAAATACTTGAATGACAAAGAGAGCCTAATTGTTCTACCCAAAAGTTTAAGTTGCAGTTGAGCAGGATGGTGTTTTCTTGAAAACACAACCATCTCTGACTTTTCAGTAGAAAACTCAAAACCCAATTTACAAGCCCAATCAACCAAATTATCAAGAGAAATCTGCAAGGGATTATACAGATCAATACTGTCTTTGCCCATTACCGACACTACGCAATCATCTGCATATTGTCTCAAAGTACAATTACCTGATAAACAAACATCAATGTCATTTACATAAAAGTTGTAAAGGATTGGACTAAGACATGAGCCTTGAGGGAGACCCATGTAGCTAATTTGTAAAACTGACGAAGAACCATGGGAAAAACTCATATGTTTTTCACGCATAAGGTTAAACAGAAAGCTATTTAATTTTGGAGAAAACCCATTTAGATGAAGTTTTTCAAAAAGAACCTCAATGGAAACTGAATCAAAGGCACCCTTGATGTCTAGGAACACTGATGCCATTTGTTGCTTTTTACTCAAGGCGATGTCAACCTCTGATGAAAGCAGAGCAAGACAATCATTAGTTCCTTTGCCTCTACGAAACCCGAACTGCGAAGGTGAGAGAAGGTTGTTGGATTCTATCCAGCTGTCTAAGCGACTTAAAATCATTTTCTCTAATAATTTGCGAATGCAAGAAAGCATTGCTATTGGTCTATAAGAATTATAATCAGACGCAGGTTTACCAGGTTTCAGAATAGCTATAACTTTAATCTGTCGCCACTCATGTGGAACAACGTTCTGCTCAAGAAAAACATTGAACAATTTTAACAAACGTTTCTTCGCATTATCAGGAAGGTTTTTCAATAAGTTGAATTTGATCCTATCTGACCCCGGAGCCGAATTGTTACATGACAGAAGTGCAAGCGAAAATTCAGCCATACTGAATGGAGGCGCAATATCATCAGATGTCTCCAGGAAGGGAGGTGGAGCGGGGGCTGAATCTGGGCATATCTTCTTGGCAAAGTCATAGATCCACCTTTCAGAATATTCAATCTGTTCATTTGAATGAGAAGAATTTCTCATTTGTCTGGCAACTCTCCAAAGAGTGCTCAAAGAAGACTCTCGGGAAAGCCCATTCACAAAATTACGCCAATAACCTCTTTTTTTGGCTTTTATGAAGCTTTTGAATTTACGCTCCAGATAAATGTAATTGTCGTAACGTTCGCAGGAACCCGATTTACGCCAATCCTTGAACGCATTCGATTTTTCTTTATAAAGATCTGTGCAATCTTGATCCCACCACAGATTAGGAGGACGACTGCGAAACGAATTCCCAGGAAAACGTTTCGTCTGAGCATCAATAGCACTATCATGAATTAATCCAGCTAGAAAATTATACTCTTCTAACGGGGGTAACTCATGAACTAATGCCACTGATTCTGAAATAATTGAAGAATATCTCTTCCAATCAATGTTTCAAGATAAATCATGCTGAACATTCATAGTTCCTGACGATTCAGAATAATTCGAAATAGAAACTGTAATTGGCAAATGATCACTTCCATGTGGATCTTGGATAACCTTCCAATAACAATCTAATGATAAAGAGGAAGAACAGAGGGATAGATCTAAGCGACTTGCGCGGCCTGGTGATGGAGCAATTCTTGTTATATCACCTGTATTCAAAATTGTCATGTTGAATTCATCGCATAGATCATAAATAGAATTAGCTCTGCGATCGTCAAAAGACTCACCCCAGCCAATTCCATGTGAGTTGAAATCTCCTAAAATAAGATGAGGTTGCGGTAGAAGCTCAATTATATTCACAAGGTTTCGATAATTAAGCATTGTACTTGGTGGAATATAAATAGAAGCAATGCACAAATCTCTACCCTTGATACGTGCCTGACACGCAAGAATTTCAATTCCTGTGACTAAAGGCAAGGGAATCCTGTAAAATGGATAGCATTTTTTAATACCTATGAGAACTCTTCCATAGGAATCATCACGGTCCAAACGAATAATATTGAAATCATGGATGTTTAACACATTGTCCGAACGAAGCCATGTTTCAGATAAAGCAAACACATCACAATTCAAAAAATGGAGCATTTGCTTGAAAGAGTCAAGTTTTGGTAGAAGACTTCTACAATTCCACTGTAAAATAGTAGATTTCTCTGACTCATTCAATAAATTAGGCATCGAAATTAATGAAGGAGAGGAGGGGCCACTTTGAAACCATTTGCTTAGCTAACTGACTGATAGTAGGGAGCCAAGCAGAAATGAGACATTTCATTGAATCTGAAATTCCGAAAATATCAAAGATCCATCCAACAATCGAAGAAAAAGAAATACCTCCTGTAAATGATTGGGGTTCAGGAGCCGATTGAGAAGCGAATCTGGAATGACTTGACAACTCAGGGAAATGAACGTCATAGTTAGAGGATCCCCAACCAGGAGGGTTATTGTTGGAAGGAGCCGAAAAATGAGAAGAAGCTTCAGGTTGATTAGAGGATAACCCTCTTTTTTTAGCAGGCTTGGAGGAGGAAGTATTTTTTCTCTTTCTAGCTCTTCTCGCGATTATTGGATCGAAAGTAGTATCCGATTCATCATCCTCTGATAAAACAGAGAAACGATTTTCTGACACCTCGGATACCTGAGGTGAGGCTGCCTTAAGAATATCAGCAAAGGTTCGCTTAGAACGATCCTTAAGTGATTGTTTAAGTTTAATAGAACGGGATTTGTATTTTGGACATTCCTTAACTGTGTGAGGAACACCTCCACAAAGAATGCATTTATCAGCATCCTTATTGCAAGTGCTTTCACCATGGTCGACTCCACATTTAGAACATATAATTTTATTGCAACAGAAAGTTTTAGTGTGACCTAACTGTTTGCAATTAGTGCATGTCATAATTTTGGGAGTAAATAATCTAACTGGAAGACGAAGCTTATCAATGAGCACATAATTTGGAAGTGCTGTGCCCTCAAAGGAGATTCTGAAAGAACCAGATGGGAAATATTTCTTTTCGTTACCATCCATTAAAAATGAATTCAGGGATCTTACTTCCAAAATTTTCACATGAGGAAGTTTTACATCATGAAAAATACCCTCTGCGTTTTCGAAATCTTTTAGTTAGAGAGATTTTTCCGAAACCACACCATCGATTTCAACAATGTGTGCCGGAATATACACTCGATATTCATCAGTGAACAAAGAATTATTAACAATCGCATTAGCGTCTTTGCAATCCGAGAGCACAACACGAAGTTTGTCTTTATTCACTTTTGTAATTTCCAAGACACTTGAGTACTTAGACTTCAAGTCTTTGCAAATTTGGGTCACCCTTAAAGGTTTCCCTTTGGGACGGAAGAATACCTCCCAATGTGTTTTCGATGATCCCGAAACGTTCTGGTATTGTCGAATTCGAGAAAGATTCTTGGAAGGAACATTCTCAATGATTGAATGCTGAAGAGAATTAATTGGATTTTGAACCGAGGTGAGTGATACAGGATCATTTATTGGTTGGGTCGAATTTTTTGTTGGGTTGGGTGTCGAATTTGACAGTAATTGGTTCTTCTTTTTCTTTGAAGGACGAACTTCAGAAAACCAATCATGAGGAGTATCTACGATGGTCATATTAACATCGGAGGTTTCGTTCCACTCCATTTAGAAAAATTTGTGAAACAAAACTGAGAGTAGAAAGAGCATAAAACGTCTAACGCGTACAGAAGTTAAAATAATTATATATGTATTAAAAAAAATAATTAAATAAATAAAGAAACAGATAAATAGAATAAAAACAAAACAAAAACTTAGCTGCTTTATATTTTCCAGTGGCAAGAAATCTTCAAAAATCCTGTTCCAAGGTTCAATACAGCTTCACACACCGAAAGTACTTGAAAATGCAAAAATCGAATATCTTCTTCGGGGAATTTCACTCGCTGAACAAATGGGTCCAGTTACTGCACTATTTCTTCCGGAAAAAGTTTTCAAAACGCTGAAATGTCTTAGAGAAAGAAAAATCACAAAGAAAATCTGAAATATTCGTTATGATGAAAATTATACGTCACCTTTATTCCACGGCTTGCTGATGTATGATTTTTTCTTTTATTGTCACCTATTTTACAATGGCTGCCGTATGTAAAAAAAAAATTAACCGACTCCGACTCCGATTTCCGGTTAAATGACCCAATGGAATCAAAATATTTAGCTCATTAAACAAAATTTTATTTCATGATCTTATTAATTTCCTATTCACGTCCAAACCGTTTGTTTGTGTGTTGGTTAACCACAGCTCTCTACTTTTTTTATTATAAACGACAAGATAACGGATAGCATGACCGCTGAAATGCTCAAGAAGGGCATTGCAGATATGGTCGTGAAAACAGCATCCCTCTGATATTTGTGTCACAATCAGCTTTCATGGCTTTAAACGGGGAAATGGCAAGACAACTTGGAATTTATCTTCAAAGCCAAAGCATCAGAAGCAAACACTAAAAATGTGAACTTTCACAAACCCGTTATGAACCCGAATTTGAATTCGTTGAAATTAATTTGAAACCGTAACAGATGAAGCTGCCGATATGTTCAAGATCTTCCACATGCGTTGCGTCGTACTCACACTCCAGTTGACGATTCGCGACGGACTGAATGATCGTTTTGGTATTACTTTGACTGGTAAACTAAGGCAAGTTGCTATAGCTGCTAGAACCCCGAAAACGGATGCATTTCTTATGAGAAGAGAAGGGAAATAAGCAGTTTTAGCTCAGGGCACGCGCTAAAGGAATACATCTCTCACGATTCAGCGACTGATTGACTTTCGAAATTTTATCAGTGATCTGGATAACGAGAATGCTTCCCTAACCAAGAATCAGAGCGATCGATCTGGAGAACTTCCTGTTTCAACTGTTCAAGCTAACCAAAACAACTCAGCATGAGGAACTGACACCTGGACAGTTTATGTTGGAATGAAGAAGTCTGGTTTTCCGCCTTAGTAAGATAGAATGACCAATTGCAGATGGAGTTGTAAGGTCCATGGAGATAAGAGAAAGTACACTTTTGGCTAACCCTTTATTGTTAGCAACAATTTGCATCGATCCAAAGGACAGAATTTTACTTATCGAGAGCCAATTAACGATGGCCAAGGAAGCACCATGTGAAATATCGGAACGGATGAAAAGTTTGTTGTTGACGAAGGAGGATGATGAAACAGTCTGCGAATCCTGCAGCTATAATCCTAAATCCTCATCTTCATCAGAGAGCGCCGATTTCGATGCTTACCTGAATAACAAAAAAGCAAAAAGAGGCGCCTCTTAAAAGAGAATAGGGAGGAAAACCTACTGCTGAATATCTTTTGAAATGAAATCCTAGCTAGTTTGCCACAGATTGAAAAATATGACCGATCATACAAGATGATAGTACCTGAAGTGATTTCAGCATATCCTGAGCTCATCGAGAATGTTGCACGAACGATTACTGCCATGCCACCAACTCAAGTTAGTGATTTCAGCATATCCTGAGCTCATCGAGAATGTTGCACGAACGATTACTGCCATGCCACCAACTCAAGTTAGCGTAGAAAGGCTGTTCTCTGCTTGGAAAATTGTGAAGATCTTCGAGTCTCAATGAAGAAAAAAAACAAATATAATCAATAATTTCGAAAACAAAATCCATTTTTATTCAGAATATAATATTTTTTCAAACAAGACTAGCTCATTGGCTTTAGTTTAATATATCGATCATCTGAATCGGTCCAGTAGATCGAAAGTTATGATTTTTGTAGTGGAAAAAATGGAAAAAAATGATTATGTAGAAAATTCTCAGCTTTCCAGAAAAAAAAAACGCTTTTGGTTCCGAGACCATGAAAACTATAACAAACAAATACAATCAATAATAACGAAAACATAATTAACATTTTCTGCAGCTGTAGCAACTTACAAAAAAGACCAGGTGATTGGCTTTAATTTAATATGTCGAACATCTGAATTGGTCCAGTGGTTCGAAAGTTATGAATTTTTGCAAAAAGCCATTTTTGACAAAAATGCGAAAAAATGAATTTTTCGGACCACCCTAAAATGAAAATGGTAACCCCAACAAAAAAATTAAAAAATACGGGCTAATAATTTGCGATAAAGAACAAAACTACTACTTTTGACGAATATCTGAGAACCACTATATCGGTTTGGCATGGAATGGCTGCTATACTATATTGCTGTACATTCGATTACACGAAGGTCCCGTGAAGTCCTGGCCCGACAGCCGGGATGTCGTAGAATGGTATAAGCTGAAACATATTGATTTTAATCCAAGAAATTATGAATCCACTAAAAAGATAGAATTTTTAAAAGTATTAAAATTCCGTCAATTTCTAGGAATTAATATTTACATTTGCTCAAAATGATCCATGCACTACTAGTCGTCAAACTTGAATCAGTTAACCCAGTATTCTATTTTTTCAGAAAATTTCGCATATAATGCAGTTGTATAACATTTTAATTGATGGATTGAACTACCTTTTAGAAGTTAAAATACTCAAAATTTGTCGTTTTTCAAGGGTTTTCATATTTTGTTATAAATATAATAAAAATAAACTTGATTATTTCTATCAACAAAATTAAAGCTCTCCAACCCTTCTATAATTCCTTCCTCTACACCACAATGTTATTCCTATTGTTATCTTTCACTATTTAAAATGTTCCACAACAGAAAATTTTCTCATCTTTCAAATGAATGCAATTAAATTCTTCTAAGTAGCGTAATTCTGAATTGGGGTCAATTTAGAGCAAAAAATGAGTCTCAAGAAAAATTCAACTTTCATAATTGAGATTTGAGCTTGATTCCATAGTTGGGAATCAATGTATCGTGAGTTGTCTGATGTCATTTTTCCCCGCAAGCACTTTGAAAGCCATCTAGACACTCAATGCAGAATGGCCCATAAGGATTTGAAAAATAATAAAATGTTTTAAAACGCCTTACATACCCTCTGAAAAATCTCCGAACTATGACGGAAAAGCTTTTGACTTGCCCTACCGACTAAAGGTGAATCGGAAATCCAGAGTGAAGATGAATCGGCATTTACTGTGATCGATCATATTCCGGAGTTGGCAAAGATTTGTTTCATCTAAAAATTTTGAGTAACACTGTAACACTGTAATAAAACAATGCATTTGTCAAAGCAATAACTGGATCTTGTATAGAACATTTCCAAGTTTCCACAATTGCCCTTCGATTTGCTGTGCGATCGTTATGTCATTAAATATTCATAATCCAAAATGAAAGGATAACTTTTCATTCGATCGAGAATATCTCTGTAGTAAAAGGTTCTACTGGAATTCCATATGAATCGAATGCAGGCGAAATAATCAAGTTGATTGGATTATTACTGGCGTCTATGTGCTATCAACACATTTGTTTTTTGCAAGTGTTTAGAAAATCGTGAACTTAAAATGTATTTGAAAAAGATTTTAAATCCATTTATTTTTATTCGATTGGCGCTTGCAAACTCAATTGGCAAAGCTAATTGAGTATACTTGTATACTCATAAGTGTTTCAAAATTAAACTCACAAGAAGCATGTGCTTTGCTATGCCACTCATTTGTCTACCATACAAGAACAATGGGCCACAACAAAGCAGGTACAGGGTACAGCAAGTAAAATTTGAAATAAAAACAACTTAAATGGAATTAAAATGGAACTTAGGCGCAAATCAGTTATTTCCTTAACTATTGAATTTATTTAATTTAAAAAGGAAACTTAAATGGAATTAAAATGGAATTTAGGCGCAAATCACTTATTTCCCTAATGATTTAATTTATTTAATTCAAAAAGTAAAACTGTCCACGTGGACAAAGGGGGGTAGGGGTATGAATATGTCCACGCTTGTCCACGGAGGGGGAGGGGAGAGTCTAAAATCGTGTTTTTTCTGTCCACGTGGTATGTGGACAGCCCCTAACAGATACGGTTAACAATGTAACGGTGTAAAAAATTATGGGAGGTATTCAGCGAAAAGTTCGAAAGTTTATCAGAAATGCAGAAGAATAATTTTTTTCTTGTATTTTTTCCTAAAATCTAAATAAAAAAGAAAATACTAGAATATATCCTTACCAATTTTGAACTATTTCTTTATGGAGAAATTTGTATTAAGCATGATCAAATACATCAACATATTTTTTTCTTTTTCTCAATCCACTAACAATTCATCACATTCTTGATAAAATCCCTGGTACAAGTGAATTGCACAAGCTAGAACAAACATCCCTAGAGATTCCATTTTCGTAGAAAATCGACAATTCGAATGTAGCCTCATGCGTGGGTTGTTGTTTTTTATTCCCGTGCAGAGGGCATCGATTCGAAGGGAAGAATACCATACAAATCGTATAATCACTTCACGTACGCCCGGGATAGGGAGAAAATATTGCCGGCAGACAAGACAGATCCATTTTTCGGCTCGAAATGACTAAATTTTGGACTTTAAACGAAGAAATTCGAGGGAAAAATTCAATAAGAGTCCCATAAAATATTTACAGTCTCGAAGAGCGGAGCTGCCGCAGGCAGGCAGCCCAGAAACGTTCCCTTTTGGCAGCGTCGACGATCGAGGATATTGACAGGAAGAGTGAAAAATCGATAGCTTTCGCTGCTTTATAATTCAATCGAGATACTGCCGGCGAACAATAAGATGTCTTTCGGCCGTTACGTCGAGCAGAAACTTCTTATCTCTGGCCGGAAGCACAGGAAGCAGCAACAAAGCAGAAACGAGCGGAAACTATAACGAGCCGAAGAAGTGTCCAAGAAGACGCTCCAAATAGCGCGCTCTGATTGCATCGAAAGCAATGAAAGGATGAGGTTGGCAATTCAAAATTAATGTTACAACTTTCAAACTGCTTTTTAATGTCTGTTCGCTGGCCATGGGTAGTCTAGAAGGATTTTGAAGTTTTGGAGTGCCATACCCACGGGAAACAGCGGAAGGAGATGCTCGAGTCATGAATTAGGATTAAGGGCCCACTTCATGTGCCTGAAGGCCAGCGGAAGGAAAATGATTCTTGTTGAATATTCATTGTGATCATTGTAACATGTCTCTTTGAGACACTTCAGGAATATTCTCCACAAACTTCCATCTATCATCAATTTTTCTAGCGTCAAGTTAAATGCATTCCCGCAGGGATGAAGCGACGCCACTTTATCTCATAAACTGCACCCCGGAGGGAAACGAACTATTTGTCATCTTTAGCGACTCTTCTTCGAGTCTGATGCATTAACTCGTATGTTGTAGCAGTGATGGTGCTTTTCTGTTCAAGTCGCTACATAAATATCAGTTTATTAACCCCAAAAAACGCGTGCAGCCACAGGCTGCCAAAAAAACGCCAAAGACAAACTAACAAGCATTTTGTTGTTCACGCCTTAGAAGAGTGGGGGATAAATTTTAAATTTGAATTATCTCCAACGTCTGGTTGACGTTTACGAGCTGCACTTTGGTATTGGATGGTTCCATTGGACGGGATATTATTTTATTTATTATTTGCGAAACTAATTGCGAAAAATAATTGCAAAGCTATAGTGCATTAGAGTGAAGCTCTGTCCTGTGTGCTGAGCAGTACATTTCAATTTATTAGTAATATAATAAAATGGTTGCTCTTCGCAAATACTGAGAGAAATATGTACCGATCTGTAGAACCGACACTAATATACAACTAAATTAGTGTTGAAATAAACTTTGTGAAGTTTTTAGTTCATGAAATATTTTTGATGTGAAGCAGCAAAATAATATTGACTACAAAGCGAAAAAAGATAATTCATATTCGAACGGGTAAAGGAGAGGAAAAATATGAGTGTAATCTGAAAACGGTACTGGGTATCTATTTTCTTGGTATTTCAATCCGCTGAGTATATTATTCCAGTTATCTATACCTGTAGAGACTCTAAAATGAATTCTAAACTAAATTTGAACATATATTGGTACGATTATTGTCGCATCCGACGCATCGTTTCCAAACTGAGGGTTTTTTTCCATCAATGTTAATTCGAATTCATAGCTGATACTTGGTATGAGTACTCTCTATTCCGAAAAAGTCCGACATAACGAAAGTCTACCACTGCATCAACAAATGGTTCTGGTTTCTCTCGTAGAATAAATTTAAAGCGAAATCAAAAAAAAATTATGGTAAATTCGCTCCTGTCTGTTCCGCCGTAGCGATTCGGTTGTAAATCACAATACCCTTTTCCTTATCTCATATTACACAGCCATGCTACACCACAAGTGTCGTTTTCCCATTAGCAATAATTACTGCAAGTATTTCCAAATGATACTCAGATTAAGCGGGAGATTGCGGAAATGTGGAACTTCATATCACTTGCTTTCAAGTCCTACCCAAAAGGCGGAAACATCATTAAATCTTGCACGTTTCCTCATAACAGTCCCACTGAATTTACATCCCCTACCCCGTGCGTGGAAATACACACGTGCCTCCACCTTTATCCCTCCCCTTTCTATCAACTGCCAAGATCAAAGTATTCGTCTCGTGGAAGTCGAAATTGCTCGCGGCTGTGTAACAGTTGTAAACATGTAAGAAGCCTCCCGATGTATATCAGACATGTGCCCTGTGGGGTCTGCCACCTCTAGCAAAATAGGAAGAGTTTTTGGAATATCATCGCACCGAGGTAACACGGTAGGGACAAGTGCTCTGTCACGCACGACGCGGGCAGTGAATTTAGTTGGAAACGATGACAAATTTTACGAGAAATTAAGGAATTTGAACTTCGTTCAACACCCTTCCACATTTTCTGCTGCATCCCACGTCAAAGGTTGTTTCCTGATTACAAAAGTTTTAAGCCGTTTTTTGTGTGTTCCATTGAGCACATGTTTTCGGAGAAGCAAATCGGATCACACTTTTTTGTTTGGTTCAGATTGAAACTTAGTCGAGCAACATCGCAAACAATTCGGTTTTTATTACATACTCACTTGCACACATGTGAACGTTAGACTACAAATGTTGCAACTTTTTTTTTGGAGTTCAAATTGTCTAACAGGACGACACATCCTAGGAATTTTGTGGGAATACCAAACATGTCAGACGTCACAGGGAATTACGAATGACGTGAGGTTTAGGAGATTTTTTGTATTTGAATCCAGTCGATACGTTCGAAGGCTATAACAATAAACTTTTATGAACATTAAACCGTACGATAGTCTATGCTGCTGTTTCGTAGAGACTTATTCACTTCAGTATACTTCGTGGGATTTCAAGTGTATGCAAAAACAACGAACATTTGTATCGACCTTTAAACAGGGGTCGACCCCGAAAATCGCAAATGTCATATAAAAGTTTTTCATGGACGGCGATGATTATGATGATGTTTCAGCACGATCCTGTGATGAAGGAGGGTAGTTTCGGATTTCGGGAAGCACATTTCGTTTCTGTATACGGCTATAACAAAAACGACGGCGGCACGACGGAATGGTTATCAAAATTTATCCAATAAAACGTCTGTGGAAGTTATCTCTTTTAGCTGGAAGACGAGGCATTTACATATGATGATTGACCGAGGAACATATTCTGATGAATGCGTGTAAAGAAGCGGACGTAGTCATATTTTTTGTTTCGAAAATATTATCGAATCCAATCTATATTAACCCTTTTCGGACGTATTAAATTTCGGCGTAGGTGTCATACTGGTCGGATTTTTTTTCCTTGAAAGAGCAGTGATACATGCAAGATTATGAAAAATAAATATTTTTGAATTTTTTTTTGGGTACTAAATATATTAGGGTGGCAATGTATGTATGGACAAAATTTCATCATCGAATTTCGAAAACCGACCATGTACGATTTGTTTATTGGCAACGTGGAGGGTGTAAAGAAAATTTGGATAATCGAATTTTTTATCGATGCCAAATGACTTAAAAATGCATGACACGTCGAGATCTGGTGTCATCTCGAATAAAAATTTTTGGCCGAAAACCGACCTTTTGGGGACTTGGCTTGAGAGGCAATGAAGGTATAAAAAAAATTATTGTCGAATTTAAAGAACCGACCATGTACATTTTGTTTATTGGCCCAAAACAATGACCTGTGCAAAATTTCAGCTCAATCGAACATAATTTAGAGGTGTCTCAAAGCACTCTTTTTTTTTTGGCCACTCAGGCTAAGTCCCATAAAGTCGACTTTCGGTCGAATTTTTTTTAGATAACACCAGATCTCGACGTTTTATGCATTTTTAAGTCATTTGGAGTGGAAAAAAAAAATCAAATTTTCTAAATTTCCTTTACTCCGCCCATGGAAGATTTGTTTTTGGACCAATAAACAAAATGTACATGGTGGGCTCTTTAAATTCGATAATTATTTTTTTACATGCCTTCATTGCCTCTCAGCCTAAGTACCAACAGGTCGATTTTCAGCCAAGATTTTTTTCTCGAGATGCCACCAGATCTCGACGTTTCATGCATTTTTAAGTCGTTTAGCATCGAACAAAATTTTCGATTTTCCTAATTTTCTTTGCTTCTCCCTTGGAAGGATTGCTTCGAGGGTCAGAAAATCAAAACTTTTAGCGCTTTGAGGCACCCCTAAATCATGCCCGATTGAGCTGAAACTTTGCACAGGTCATTTTTTCGGGCCAATAAACAAAATGTACATGGTCGGTTTTTGAAATTTGACATGACCATTTTCGCTGCCACCCTAATATTTACGAGTATGTATTAATTTGACAACATGTTTTAATGTGATGTTTTTATATAAAAATTATATTTTATAATTCGACTTCGTGTGAAATCGAAACATTTTCCAAGAGTAAATCATATGAAGTATAATCAATACATAATTTTATTTTGATTATCCGTTGAATATGAGACACTTTTGCCTTTGACGCTATAAATGTGTAATTAATACCAGCAATGTGTATCCGAAACGATCAGCACTTTCCACTTTTAACAAACGAAGATTTTTTTACATGAGATTATTCCGATGACATAAGACACTTATGCAAACAATTATTCTGCTCTTTAAAAACAACTACTTTAACATAATTTAAACCAGTAGTTACTCAGATAATGATTTATGTGTGTCTAAAATGATCAGAATTTTCACTTTAGATAAACAAAGATTCTATCGCTTGAGACTCTTATGCAATAATTCAAATAACATAAGACATTTATGTCAGATGGTCAGAGGTCTAACGCGGGACCACAAAAAAAACAGAACGTTATGTTTATACGTTATGTGAAAATAAACCATAGTTTAGCGAGTCTAAACTGATCAGTATTATTTCTTTCTGGGTATCGGCACTCAGTTGTGGTTTTTCGGTGGTTTAGATTTTGTGTACGCCCGAAAATCACTCACTCAATCAGAGCATTTACGTCTGGCAAGCACGATTCAAATTCTACAATTTTCTTCAAATAACCGAATGGAATGCTCGAAAATTCCAATTCATTTTTCATCGATTTTAGTGTTAACGTATGCGTTGAAAAAAAAAATGGACTAATTTCGGATGGCGATGAAAGATAATTTATAGGAACAAATTTTCTTTAAATCTTATGTTTATTAAGTCTACAACAAAAATGATTCAATTCGGGTTGCGTATACACCCATACCTCGCTATGCGGCCGCTCTTTATACGGCATTTCGCTATAACGGTCCTCCTCAATTAAGGCATGTTTTCGATTTACGGTCTAAAATGTTTCGCTATAACGGCAAAAGAACTATTTTCAATGTCGATATAGTACTGATTCTTTACACGGTTGTTCGCTTTGCGGTCTAGTTTCGTGGAACATATTTAGGCCGTAAAGCGAGGTATGGGTGTATTCGATTTTCGATTTTTTGTGGTTTATGTTGGTACTCGTGTCTCTTACTTATGCTGACAAGTACGATCATTTTAAATGTTCAGTTATTTTTTGACAGCTGTTTGCTTCCACGTGTTTGTCTCGTCTTCGTTCTCTTGTAACCCGTTGTGACGCAAAACTCGCGATACTTTTTTAACAGATCTTTTATATTTCTTCTGTGGATCAAATCTTGCAATTGAAATTTTAGCAATATGACATGATTAGTAGAAAACAGTACCGTAATGAATCGAAATCCGGACATCTAAGCGCTTACGACGATAACATCAAGTACTTGAAAATATTGCTAAATAATAGCATGAAACAGTACCATTCCAATAGAATTAGAAGCCATTCATGTAAGTTATGAATCACACAAATCCACAATGTCATATTGTATTTACTAATTTTCTTCGCTGTCCCATGACTCAAAATCCGGACACTTTTTGAATCGTGATTTGAATTTCGGATACATTTTGTCAGCACAATTTCTTTGAGAGAAAATACGAGGGCGGCCCAAGAAGTACTTAGCCACAACGCCCAACGGTGTCAGTATCGCAAGAGAGATTACTTATCGTGTAGTACATTCTCGTAAACGGCTACTGTTAAAATTTCAGCCGAATCGGACTCGTAGTTTTGTTTTGATCGTTTGTGGAAGCCAGCGAGTCCGCGGATTTTAGAAAATGGAAAAAATGGAAATTCCGCCGTCGCCACGGCCAAATTGGTCGAATTGCACTACTATGAAAAAACTGGTTTTTTACTCTAACTTTTATATTTAAAACTCTACATCAAAATGGTCTTCGTACGACTTTTAGAGCTTATCAATACCATCATTTTGCGATGCAGAACATGTCAATATGTTAATCCTGCTCAAAGTTACTGATGGGTTTTCATCCTAAAACTCATGTTTTCAATTTTAATTTGTCACCCTCTAGAGAATAGCTGTCAAGCTCAAAATGCTAATTTCCACTTAAATGCATGTCCTGGACCATTGTGCATTGTGGCAGCTATTTGTGGCTAGTTTCCATCTTCACCTTAATGTCACAAATCGGGATGACAAAACATGAGATAAAAACAATTTTGGGTGTAAGATTTAACTCCACTCATCAAATTCTGCACAGTAGTCTTTGTGCACTTTCTGGACGCTGCAGACCAATTCTTCTTGAACTCTGAAATATTTTTAGTCACTGTACCTTCCAAGTTCAAAGCCTTGACAATTGCCCAGTAACGTTCAATTGGCCGCAACTGGGAACAGTTAGGTGGGTTGAGGACTTTTTCGACGAACATGATGTTGTTTTTCGAAAACCCTTGTAGAGTGCAGCATTTCAAGTATTCTTCCACATAAATTTGAGCATTTATAGTCCCTTCTGTGAAAAAAGTTGACGATCGCATGCCACACGTGCAAATAGTTTGCTAAACGAGCACTTTTTGGCCGAATTTTCTCATCGCAACAGTCGTATACGCAAATGGTACACTCTCTCCAATCGATTTGGTATGAAATTGAGGTCCCGGCCAGGGTACGTTTATGACAAGGTATCCTGGACTCGAAGCGTGTCCGATTCACTTATACACTCTCAACTCTGACATCTTAGCTTTGACGCAAAGCAGCGATCGCAAAGCAATTCATAACAAGTGTTTTTTTTGTTGTTGTTGCGAATATTACGTGTTTTGCTACTTTGTATTTGAAAATACGTCAATAATACGTGAGATAGAGGAGTTAGAGAACCATTAAAGTTAAAATAACGGAACTAGTACCCAGGATGTGTTGTTTCTGTGTTGCTTTTTAAAGTGCTCTTTATTCGGTGGCTCGACTGCGAAGGAATATCTTATATATAAAATTCTCGTGTCACGATGTTCGTGGTCAAACTCCTCCGAAACGGCTCGACCGATTTTAATGATATTATACTCAAAAACTTGGTAGGCATGAGAATAGGTCGTAAACTATATATGATACCGCTAGGATACCTATTACCTCATCTCCTTTTTTATCGCGATATATGTTTTTTTATATAAACGATACCAAATAATTGATTCGTCGTTCGTTTTTTAAACAGGACGAATTTATTTACGTTGTTCAATGCCAGATGGCACTTCGTCCTCTTCATCGAATTTCACCCTACACATACGTAAATAACCTCAATTCGACTAAAACAAGGAATATCGCCGGCGAGCTGGAAGCCTTTTTGGATGAGCACAATGAATTATTGAAATTATTCTAATCACACTCATGCTCGGAATGCAAAATAACAGTCACGCTATTGTCGTCAATCCTGATAAAAAACCGATTGAAGAGCACGTGTGTAGATCCAATGCGCCACAGTTACTTTAATTATTAGGAACATCATTACTCGTTTTGAATTAATATCAAACAAAAGAGTGCAACAGCGAAAACAAACAAAAGAGTGCCCTCGATGGATTCTTATGTGTGTCGTTTGATGAATTGGATGTCTTGAGCTGTGTCAAATCCATGGTCAACATATTCGCAAAGGTAGAGAGCGAACGACTGCGATTCCTTTGAGACAATCAACAGAAGCGGTTCCAGGAATGATAGCTAGACGCTATCATGAGTAACACCTACACAGCCTTTGTTCAAACGACAGCACGTGTGTTCAAACAAAAGAAATGCAGTCTTTAATGGGCTCTATTACAAAATTACACGTATTTCGTCCAACATGTTGCTGGATGTATACAAGATTTATAGAAGAATCGTTAAGTTCGGACTGTTTTCTAAGTATTTAAACAACATCGAGTAATGATTTTCATCCAAATTTAAGCAATTTAAAATTATTATCATGTCTGCTAATCTGATACAAATTAAATTGCTCCACGAATACGGATTACTTATTTTGATGTTTATTTTGCGCCGAGGCAAGGTTGCTACATTTCATAGCACGAATGATCAGATTTCTGAATGCAAATGACGAATCCTGAGATCCGATCGATCCGGTCCATTTCTCTGTACATCATAGATCTCATCTCCATCTCCACATCACACTCAGGTTCGGGAAGTTCCCACGGTCCAATGCAATACACGGTCAAATCTTCACGCATCTGCTCGATATCCACGTGGAATCTATCCTTCATCGATCATAATCAATTAATTTTATAGATCGTTGAAACATTTGAACACACATGTATTGCAATACATGTATGTACATGTATTGCAATACATTAGTTATTTTTTATTCAACAGTCACAATATTCACTAGAAGTAATTTATATGGCAGAACAACGTTTGCCGGGTCAGCTAGTATATATATATATATATATATATATATATATATATATATATATATATATATATATATATATATATATATATATATATATATATATATATATATATATATATATATATATATATATATATATATATATATATATATATATATATATATATATATATATATATATATATATATATATATATATATATAATATTTCTATTTTCAGATAACTCTATGGCTCGATGTGTGGAACCCGGATGCTTGAGCGTTCGGTCATTGATACCCGGGCTCGAGTCCAACTCGAATTATGAAAACATATCCCACAAATTATCATTCCATCGAATCCCAAAGGATGTGACTATTCGGAATAAATGGCTCCGATTCTTTGGACAGGACCTAAAAAGCAATACTAAAAACATGTACATTTGCTCGCTTTACTTCAGTGCAGATTGTTTCATTCATATCGATGGCTTGGAAGTATAATATCGTCGAAAACTGATACAAACAGGTAAATTTAAACAAATCCATATTACAGTTACAATTATTACACAAAAATGTTTATTTTTAGCTGTTCCTACTGTCAGAAAGGCCAACGATTCTCATGCCTTGGGAAATCAAAACCGGACGGCTCGCCGAAAGGTCTTGATTGACATCAAGCAAGATTAAAAAAAAAATGGGGGTCTTCGTAGCCACTTGGTTACGCGTTCGCTTACTAAGCGATCGGTCGTGAGTTCAAACTCAGGACCCTCAATTGACAATCTTTGTGTTGTTATAGAATATCTACGCCCACGCAAACATCATCAGCGATGGAGATCGATCCACGGTCGAAATTAGATCGATTCATCCATACAACTGCTCTGCTCTGCAAGAAACATCGGGCTGCTGTTCTATAAATAACCTAACAATGATCAATATCAACTGTCTCCGCTGTCCGGTCTGCTGAACAATGGAAGAACAGAAAGAATACCCTTACGCCGAAATGGCTACTACTGTGTAATTTACCATAATGTAATGGAACAGAAAACTTAACGCCTAAATGGCTACTACTTCTACTGTGTAATTTACAGTTTATAGAAACATAAACATATGTACATGTACACGATTAAAACCCGGCTCTGTTACAGCTAAAATGCTAAAGAGCCTAATAAATAAATAAATGGGATAAAAAAAAAGATTAAAAAATCATAAATCACCCATAACATCCGCGGAATTGGTCCAGTTTTCTAATGGCACGAAACATGACTATTCCGAGAGGGATAACCGAACTTTTTGTATTTTGATTTTTGACATGTAAACAAAGCGTGCTTTGATTACACGACAAAAAAAAGTTCACCCGTTTGGGTGTAATAACGTGTTAAATGTTTAAGACTACTCTTCGATACAATCCTTATAAGACTCATTGTTAAAAGCCAGAAGAATAAACATGAAGTTCCGAATTAAAATTAGTTCATAAAGTGTTATAGATAATTTTTTCAACCCCTCATATACACTAATGCTGTGAACATACTCTAGGCAAATGAAAGAAATATTGAGTACGATTAAATCCATTCGATTTTGGGACCAGAAAATTGTAATTAATTGCTCTTAGCATCAGCATAGTGTTCCTTATACTTTGCACGGAAAGATTAAAGCAAAGCTGTTACCTACGTTTATCAATTAATTATCCACTCCAGCGAAGATTGACGTACCCCTGCGTTGCGTTCAACGATTGCAATCTGATAAAGAGAGTTCGAAAGCACTGAGCTACTGATGAACGTCCTCACCTAGGCAACGAACGGGCGTCTAGCTCCGCTGTACTGAATTCGCAGAAAAAAAACGGAGGAAAAACGATTCAATTTAAATGATTATCAATGGTGTACACGAGGTGAAAGGAAAAGCCATTTGGGATTTTCGCGCAATCAACGGACGAAGGGATCCTTAAATGAAAAATTGTTGCGGGTAGTATTAAAGCATCAATATTATTGTAGATTACTCCTGACTCGGTCCGATGTTCGCAGACTCTGTTGTCCGGAAACGAAATCCTGGCCCAAGCTAACGTTGAATGAAACGATTTAATTAACATTGACAAGCTGTGACATGAGCCGACCACTTCATCACAAGCAATCACGCATGATTAGACGGCACGAATATCGCATGAATTTCGCCCCCGCCCAGTCCTTAGATCTTTCCCGCATATTACTATGGCAACTTGTGCGCCTTCATTTAGTGCGTTCGCTCTGAAAACAGCACCGACAATATCCAATTTGTTGGCGAGTTCCGCTGACTAACATATCACCCTTAACTTTCTCCGGCGAATGCGAGCTCCGGTGTTCACTTTGTATTTTCGGATGAAGCCATGGGAGCGGAAACCGGTGTTCTCTCTGACCCTCCTGGGTTTTGCAGAGCATCCTCGCTGCGTCCGACAACAATAGCTTCTTTGTGTGTACGTCCCTCTGCAAAGTTCTATTTGTTTTTTCGTAAATTATAGAGCAGGAAAATTTGTGCTGAAAATGAAAGCAGCGAATAAATCAGTACCGAGCAAAGTGAGTGGGAGTTACGGAAGCCCTCCGGGAGAGAAAGTAAAATCGTCTGGCTACAGGACGATCCAAAGCTGGTGGATTAAGACAACTGAGTCGGTTTTTCGAGAGCTGTTTGAATGATTGGAATCTTTTTCTAATTCCATTGATTGGGGTCCCACAAGACACAGCTTGGAAATACACTTGTAACACGGCAAATGCACATCCCGGATTAATGAAGATGTACTTACAACTTTGGCGAACTCAATAGAACATGGCTGGAAAGTTTTCCTTTGGATTCTTTCGAATATACTTGTCCCCGCTTGTCACCAGCCAAAAACAGCACTGTCGGAGGGAATCAAGTTACGGGTGAAACACTCTAGCAGCAACAAAAAAAAACTCACATTTGTTCCGCTTGAAACGGCATCCCTCTTCACGTCAACTTTTGCAAGTACTGTCAGCCTGTTCTGGGGATCTTTTATGCAAATTTCTTATCACATACCCGTACGATGCCCGCGTACATGAGCTCGTTTGCTCCCTTCGCGATGAGTAACAACGTCGACGTGGCATATCAGAATCAATTTAAAATGAAAATCTTGTTACCCGACATCACCGGAAAGCGGAAACTTAGTGAGTACAAATTTTCAGGATTAAGTGACTCTCCAGATTGAATGCTCGGATCCGGTCGCTCAGCATCGTGCCGTGTCACCTATTTCTAATACTTTCCTCTGAAAAACATGTAATATCAATTAATTTTCAGCCCAACGCAGACACTTTAATGCCCATCAAACTGACAGCTGACACACGGAACTGACCACGTGGCAGATGTGCTCTACTGACCAACAGCAAACCAGTCTCGCATATCCCAATCAAATTAAGCCTGAATTAAGCATGTGGGTGTGAGCGGCACGCTATACATGACTGTGTGCCCCCCTTGTGTTGAATCTCGATTGGCGACATAGAAATGCTTTGGAAGCCTCGAGAGAACAAATTAATGGAACCTTGTGCCACGAACGACTGTGGACGATGGAGGGAGGACGAGGTGTATCATCATCCCTAAATGAAGTCATTTTACGATATTTCGAATGCGACGAGCAGATTGTCGGTTATGACGACATTGGGTTACCTTTCGTTACTTCTCAGATATTTACCCATGGTGCTGGGAATTTCGATAGGATCCTGTGTGTGCGCAATATCCCCGCTCAATCAGTTTCAATCGGCATCACACAGCTTCCATATGGTTATCGATGACGATGTGGATTGAAAGTGGAAATGAATGCCAAAATAATAAACAATCGTCGATTTAATAAACTACAAATTATCCTCTAGATTTTCTTTCCATAAGAATTTTACATAGGTAAATTAACACTAAACCTACCGTTATTGCATGTATACCTATTCCTACCACAGCGGGTCAAGTGACCCTCTATGAATAGTTAGTGAACAATGACTCGATTTGTATAGTTTTGTTGAGAAACTTGGCATACCATATTTTTCCTGTATATTTCGACATTTTCAGGATAACAATTATTAGCAAAATAATGAAATTACAATTCTTGACACGCAGAATATCACTGTAGCTTAGCTCGCTTGGATAGTCAGCAATACAATTAATTCTAATCATTCACTATTCATTCATAAATACAACAAAATATATAAAGCAATAACAAAAATGTGTAATGCAATGGTTTTGTATCACAACCACACATACAAATCATTCTGATATCATATGAATCTTTGTACGGGTCAAATGACCTGTTGCGGTAGATAGGGCAGATTACATATATTTCCCAGTAAAAAAAATAACAAAAGAGGAGTAAACACTGAAAAATACTTTCAATGTATGTTTTAAGGAAAGTAGTGTAGGTAAAATATGTTTTGACAATGTAATTTGCAAGAAAATTTTGACTAAAAGAAATGGGTTGAAATGGTTGAAATGGTTGAAATGGGTCATTATCATGTTCAAAAAATTATTAATGAGGGTATTCTAGTGTAAAGGTATAATTTTTGACGGTTTTTTAAGGTCATATCAAACATAACATACTATATGTGCTGAAAAGTCCCGGGATTATAAATAACAACAATATCTTTTTGAGTAAATCTGTATTTATTCCTCAACATAGTTTCCTTCGAGACTAGACCAACATTTCGATTCCCTTTCTGTAGTACGAAACGTCTTCGAAAACCATCGAAATATGCCTCAGTGCCACTCTGCAGACTGCCTATTGGACTCAGGAGTGTGATAATGGATCCATGTTTCAAACAATGTCACAAAACGTCGGAAGAAGTCAACTTGATTACCCTTCAACAACGCCAAATAGGCTTTCGAATCATCAACGCGCCGCTGTTTTTGGTGAACGATCAGCAAACGCGGCACCCATCGCGCGGATAGCTTCTTCATGTCCAAAATGCAGTGCAAAGTGCATCCCACTCATTCTTTTGAAATGCCTCAGCTAACTCGCGTAACTTCACTTAACGATCGTTCAAAACGAGTCGATGTATTTGTCTTACGATTTCTGAATTTGTATCCTCTTTTGGCCTTTCAGAGCGAGATGCATCTGCGGTGCATTTAAAATTCACTAAACCACCGATAGACTGTTGTTCTCGAAGGAGCAGAAATGGAATAACATTTCGTCAACCACTGCCATGATTGTTCAGAAATTTTTCCCATCAAAAAACAATGTCTGATCAAAATACGATATTCCTCTTTTTCCATTTTCAATACGAATGCTCAGGTAGTCAGGGCTCTGCATAGTCATAGTCAACTGAGTATAGTCAGCTGACTATCTGACTGACTACACTCTGTCCAACTTCTATAAGACCACCGTGATTCTATTTCGTTGCAACACAAACAGTATACTCATACATTGTTGAATGCTTAAAATAAAGTATATTTAACGTCAATTTCGTTCAAAAGAGTTGTTTGTTTATTTATTGTGCTTAAATATGATAATTTCAGCTGTCTAGTTTCTATAAGACCAATAATTCATAAGTTTCATCAATGAAAAATTCAAATGATCGGCTGATTTACATGTCAATAATTGCTAACCTTGCCTTTTCTACTAATAACCTTGAAAATTCGTGTTGGAATACTATTTACCAAATTCTGCTGAACGGATTTCTCGATATTTTTTTTTATTTTCCCGAAATTGCGACTTTGAGCTCTTCATTCGTGGTGTACCGTTTTCCCTCAGTGTAGAGTCTGCGTACAAGGATCCCCCTTAACATTTTCAACAGGATTCAAGTCGGGAGAGCGAGCCGGCCAATCCATTGCCTAGTTTACTTGCTGGTATTGTTTTGCTGGAATGTGAATTTTTTGTGACGATATCCACGCAAAAACGGTAGGAGAGAGGATTCCAGAACATGTGTGTATTCTTTGAACTATGTGAAAGCTATCTTGAGCTTTCCGGTTGCACAGAATCTCGTCCAAACCATGCACGAGCCTCCACCGGAATTCCTGGTTGAAAAATACTGCTCCTTCTTCCGTAAATCACGCCAGTACCTGTTGAAACCATGAGGACCATCCAAATCGAACTTTTTTTCGTCAGTGAAGATAACCTATACATTGAAGAATTTTTCGTAATCGGATAGAGCAAAATGTATTCTTTTGGAAACATTCAGTTGAGTAGTTGAAGTAGTTGAAATATTGCTTTATTTGCACAAGCGATTTTGAGGTAAAGGGTGTGTCACATCAAATTGCATCACGGAAAAAACGCTGTAGAAATTTAATTTTTAGGAATTATATCTTCAGCTTTCGCTTATAATCAGATAATAGTGTATAGCTCACGTTGGCCATGCTTCACTGTCAATTTTTCGTAAATTTGGAAAAATATCGTCGAACGAAAAAGAGCGTTGTGAATTAATCCTGTGCACTCATTTTGAGAATCCGGAGTTGTCACATCGGGACATCGGTAAGATGCTGGGAATCGTCCAATCCACGGTCAGCAGAGGACTAAAACGATACTTCGAGAACCTAACCATCGACCGGAAGGTGAAGAACGGCAAAAATGGATGCTCCGTCAGTGAAAAAGATCACAAGCGCGTAGTTAAGCAGTTTAGACGTGATCCGAGAAGTTCGGTCCGGGATGTCGCCAATAAGCTGAATTTGTCAAGTTCATTCGTCCAGCGGACCAAGCAGCGGGAGGGCCTGCGTACATACAAGGTTCAGAAGGCTTCTAACCGCGACGAAAGGCAAAACATGGTGGGGAAGACGCGAGCCCGAAAGCTGTACACCGAAATGCTGACGAAGCCGCATTGCCTGGTAATGGACGACGAAACCTACGTCAAAGCGGACTTTCGTCAGCTGCCGGGCCTGTTGTTCTTCTCCGCAGAGGACAAATTCAGCGTTCGCAAGCAGGAACTATCCAAGTTTGCCAAAAAATACATGGTGTGGCAAGCGATCTGCTCTTGCGGAAAGCGGAGCGCCCCCTTCGTGATGACCGGTACGGTAAACGGGCAGGTTTACCTTAAGGAGTGCCTACAGAAGCGCTTACTACCACTATTGAAGCAACACGAGGGCCCGACCATCTTCTGGCCGGATCTCGCTTCGTGCCACTATTCAAAGGACGTGTTGGAGTGGTACGAAGCCAACGGGGTCACCTTCGTGCCAAAGGAAATGAACCCGCCCAACGCGCCGGAGCTTCGCCCAATAGAGAAATATTGGGCGATTATGAAGCAGGCCCTCCGGAAGAACCCAAAAGTTGTCAAATCGGAGGCGGACTTCAAGAGAAAATGGATTTCTGTTCAAAAAAAACTACAACCTGACGTTGTACAGAACCTTATGGACGGGGTAAAGAGGAAGGTGCGAGCATACGGGCTTGGGCTCGAAGTATGACTAAAAAGAAAATGCTAAAAGTTGTTTAATAGTGTCTAAAATTTTCAAAAGGATCGGTCTACTGGGCGAATTTCTACAGCATTTTTTCCGTGATGCAATTTGATGTGACACACCCTTTATTCGAACCTGTTCTAGCTATTTCCCACTTATCCCGGTCAGAGAGCTTCGATTTACGTGGAGCTCTCTCCTTCTTACCGTATCCTTGAGGATTCGCCAAATAATTGAGCACTACTCGATGCGATCGTCCAATCCGACGAGAAGTTTCTCTGATACCAACATTTCATTGGTGAAATGCATCGATTTGTCTTTCTTCTCTCTTCGTGTGGACTTTTTCCTTCGCCGTTTTCCAGATTTAAACAATCAAAACAACTAAAACAACGGAAAATGTAACTGGTCTTATAAAAACTTGACAATTGAAAATACGAAAACATTCGTTTACGCTCAGTGCTTGCACACACGCATATGGAAATCATGCATTGTATGGTGGTCACCAATATCTACATACTAGAATATACATTGAAGCACACTAGAATATAAATTGAAGCATTGTTCGTTTACAATGACTCAAAGCAGCAAGATCATTACCTGGTCTTATAGAAGTTGGACAGAGTGTATATGCCTATTCAGTTGGTAATGATTTTTGGCTTCTTCACGCAGTTTTTCCGCCAAAACGACTAAACAGTCAGTCGTGCGTTTAGTCGCTATTCCCCTCTAACGACTCGACTATATCATTTCATTCACCCCAGTCAGATTGTCTTCATTGCATTTTGAAGTGACTTCCCCCAAAACGAATTCGTTCCTCTTTCTCTCCCATGTATCACGTTTGCATGCATCAATGTTTGAGTTCAACGTGGTTTGACAAACACTACAGGTGAGCTATCGTACACGAAAATTACTCACACGTATAAAATAGCGTGCAGTGTGTGTGCGCTATTTTGCACGCTGTTTACTAATACTAACGCGAGGACCTTTATAGCATACCTGATAACTGTCTAGGGTCGTTGGTTTGAGTTCACGATGGGTAGATAATAAACCGTCCATTAATGGGGTAACTACTTTTTTGCACCAGAAATTAAGTTTTCGTACCACAATGGACGTAAAAATAAGATTGCGCACGCGGTTAACAATTTCGTTCCTAGGGGGGGGGGGGGGTAGAAATGTGGATTGAAGTCAGTTGAATGAAGAGGCAGATTTATATTCATTAGTCGAGTCAGTTAGAATAACCACTCGCTGGACTAGTTCATCAGTCATCCTCGCTAGTCAACACTAGTCAATTCACTTTTTATTGACGGCGACTGCCGGAGCAGTTCTAGTCGAGGCGAAGCTACTGAGAGTAGAGTCGGTCTTCATTTTTCACCTTCGAAGATTTCGGGCCCTGCAGGTAGTGACACTTAAACAACTGTAGTTTGTGAACAAATAAACAAAATGTCATGAAACTCCACACATAAGCTAGTGATAGATGAACCTCTCGAAATGAATCTTGTTCATTTTAGTGGCGCCATCTGTTGAAAAATCCCGGGACTTTCCAGCCCATGTAGTATTGTTGCATACCGTATAAGATTAGTAAACTACCACAAAGGGTTAAACGCACTGACGACTGGTAGTCGGATTCGGGTGGCTTCGAATAAAGTAAAAGAAATTACCAACAATTTCGTAAGACATTTCCGAACCTGGCACATCTTAAAGGCGACGATTACGGAATTTATGAATATAAATTATTCAAATAAATTCGCTCTGACAATGACGATTGAAAACATTGCTTTAGTTTGAAAAATGAAACGAGTACACGTGAAGGAGCGTGTACGAAAGAGAAGAGATCTTTCAGAGGAGATGTGTCTAAAACGCACCTGCCGGGCAATTTGACCCGCTTGATTCTCTCGTGAACCAGCAAGAATAGAAGTGCAATGGATAAAGGCAAACGTGCTATTCAATGATAGACTAGCACGTTTGCCTTTATCCATTGCATTTGTAACATGCTTTAAAAAAAAAAGAAAAATAATTTTCTTTGGAAGCGATTTTCGATGTAATTTTCTTGTATTGTATTGTATTATTTCTTGTATATTTTCGATGTATTTTCTTCTAATCATTTCTATAAGGTTTTTGTTGTTTAAAACAGATTCAGAGGCGATAACTGTGGGTAACTTGTGGGAGTCGAGTTCCCAGTCAATATCTCAGATGAAGAAAATGGTAAGAAAGGATTCTTTTCTTTCTCAATTTGATATTTTCCGCATCAGCTTACCATCGGGCAGTATGGCATACCCTCGATCGGAGCAATTTGCTCGCTTTCGGTCGTAAACATTCTCACGAGAGATATAGATTGTATGTGAGGGATGCTAGATGATTTTTTCAAATATCTCTGCATGGCACGAATATACGTCTTCAAATGTAATCATAATGAACAAAAATGAGCAAACCATCACGATATTTCTAAATCATGTTCGATAAATCACACAAACAATTTTTTTCACATACTTTGAAATCACCTTAGTATGTTTTCACAAAATAAAAAATGTCTTGACAACGTAAACATGGCTTCACACCTGGCATCTATATTATGTGCTCAGAGAATGCAGGAAAACAAGAGCGCGGACTGGAGAATTAATGCACGAATACTGGGTAATCTCTCATTCATATAAGCTGAGCTTTATAGCCTCTGAGAGAAACAACTCATGGGCATATTATACTTCTGCTAGGCCGCTTAACACCGTATGATTGGAAATTTAGAATTTGGGCGCCTTACAAAATAAAATTCGTAGCACTTTTGTTATTCAGTATCTAAAATACAGAACGAGTACTGAGAACTGAGAACGATGACTGAGGGTTAACTGATCTACGTACTGACGTAGTTGTTACATTAAATTTTGAGAGCACGGTCAAGATAAATCCATTCACGCTTAGAGGGTGCGTATTACACACTTCTCCTATACTTATTGAGCTTGAAAATTATTGAACTAGATTGAACATGAATAAGATGATTAAGATACATCATAAAATGAATTAGGTTCATTATTGAGTGACGATTTGTAAAAGAGACCTGACTCTGTAATGCCCTGATCGAAAGTTTTGTTATAAGTTCGTGTTTGTTTTGGAATAAAACATGAAGGGATTACTGAGGTAACTTATATCTTGCCTAGTATACCTCTTCCTGTAGACGGGTTTTAGAGTTTTCTGCACGATCAGAACCATCCGGGGCTTGGTCCAGAAATTTGTACAGAAGAAGAGCGCAATAATTCTAGTCGAAGAATGTTGAAAACGGCTTCTAGAGGAATAATTTTTGACTTCGTCATCAGGAGACGAACCGTGCAAGATCCAAACGAATTACTATTTCATGCTGTTGATTTTGCATACCCAGTTCTAATGAGGAGAGAGTCACTCTCGAAGTTGTGAGGCCCTAGAATCAATATGTTATTTACAATGTATCACAACAGGCTTGGATTTCAACACGCTCGGATCTTGTATTGAGTACCGTAATGCAAGATGAATCCGGACACTTTCCATTATATTCAATATCATGCCAAAACCATAACATTTTTTGCATGTTGAATTAATGTGACTGATAGTTACTATGATATCAATTGAGTGCAGTGTCAAGCAATGTACTTAGTTGTTGTGATCAAAGTAAACAATGAAGTTTCTTATTGAAAGTAGGTGCATAAGAGTATGTTCATAAAATAATACTCATGAAATAAATTCAATAACTTCCGTTCATTATTAATGCTTGTTTTAAATTATAAAAGAATAACAATGAAACAATAAGCTCTACAAAAATCAATAACTATTTTTTCTCAAAGAAATGTGATGAAATTCACAAATTTTGAACAAATAAAACATGGTTTTGTGGAATTCTGTGATTTATAACTTACATGAATGCATTCTAAGCATTCAATTTTGAGGACTGCAAGTTTCAAGATCAAGTGTCGTCCTTGAAATGGTGGCCTTTTTTCATTTGAAATAGTAACGATAATATAATAAAAAGAATATAAAAATGGATCCCTACGAGAAAAACCAAAATGAAAACCTGTCTCTATTGTTAAGATTGCCTGTCATATAGAGAAACGTAATGAAAAAAGCGTCGCGCACGCAAAAGAGATGTAGTGTATATATCGCCATGGCATCAGCAAATCCACCACATTAACTGTTGATGTTGATGTTGAAAACAATGCTTTTATGATATTATACCAGCGCTGAACAATATGAACACCTACCGAGCGTTTTAATTAAAAAGTCACAATCCTTCCGATCGCACAGTTTATCAGTCGAGGTATTCATCTTAATTACCCATCAATCCATCTGGTACCACCCATGTGGATCAGCTTGTGTTTCGAAATTAAATTCCCCAAAATGTACTGATAACTTGCACCACAAGTCAAAAGTTGGCCCGAAAAGTGGCAACCGCTATCGCAGCATCGAATCTTCAATTTCACGCTTCGCATGCCCGCGTGGCACGAGCAACGTGTCACAAGCTTGATGATGATGAAAATTGAACGTTTCTTATCCGACAAGAGTCGTCCCAAAAAAGTCACTTTGTTCCCCATTAAAAACGCATGTAAAGCATTTACCTACCCTCGCTTTATTATTCCCACTAAACATTGCTCCGCGAAAGGAAAGAGTTACTCTGTCGATCGCCTTAAAGTGCGATGAGCTCTTATCGGGTAGCGCTTACCCGACGGGAAAAACGGAAAGAAAGCAACAATATCTTTCAATTTACTTCCAATATCCTCGTATCTTCTTCTCCCCGAACGGTAAACACCGGGGAAAGGATATTTGAATGGGTGCGTACGTCTCCGCCTCGGTTCCTGTCTCAGTGCGCTACTCCCCTGTTTCCTCCGGTGAGCGGTCCAGGGCGGTTCACAATATCCACACACAGCCTCTTCAGTTCACTTGCTTGAGATGTTTTCTATACTTCTCCGGCTTTTCCATTCGTGAACAGAGAAGATCGACAGGCGGATATGCTCTGTTCTCGCATTCAGAGGGGCCCATAAAGCGATTGGAATATAATTTCATCTGTACACGGTTGGCTGAGTGGAGTGGCAAAACCGACGATGTCGGTGGGGAACTTTCCTGAGGGATGTGTTCGGAGATTCAACACAAATAAAAGAGACAAGCATGACTGCACACAATATTTCGAAAGGCTAAATATTAACGTAGAAGCACTGTAAGGTGTGTGTGTATGTGTGTGTGTGTGTGTGCATGTTCAATATTGAAGATATTGTACAATCTAGTCTATTCAGAACTTATTGTGAAAACAGACGAGTGGAAACGGCGGTTACGTAAATACGTTTTGAATTAATCAATTATCAATCAAAAATGTATCGTGATATTAGCTGGGAATTCACTTATCACATTATTCTGTATTTAAAAGGCCCATTAAGTTCCACATTCTCTCGATTCCATATATCTGTTAGCTATTCTTAGACGTGGAATAATATACGAGAAATTGTCGAACCAGATTTAATATTTACATTGCTTCAACCCCTTGACCCACTAACGCGTGAAATAACATGAGTGCCCTATGATATTTAAATGCAAGTTTCTCCATGAACATGGGTCGATTCTATCATGGTTGGACCAAGGAAACTTTAAGATCAATTAATTCTCATTGGTCAAAATAAATAAAGGATAATACGGATGTGTCATACCACGGGATGACTACATGGGATCGAGCATTATCGAGAATATAAATTGCAATGAATTGCTCGATGGAATCTATTGCATAAGTTGGTGTTTGTTTCGTCTTACGAATGTAGGATTAACCCCTTGAACGGGAATGGCGAGTCCAGCTCCTCATAAACTTTCCTGAGCAAACATTTCATGTGAATGAGATAATGACGGTGCTGAATTGAGTAAATATGAATCGTAAGTTTCTATATCTATCCCTCCTCTTAAAACTAAGAAAATTAAATCGTCTATCAGAGCAGTGCTGACTGAAAATAAATTGTCGTTCAAAGTGTTAAACCTGACGAATATTCTACCGTGGTTTTATCGTAGAAGATCCTAATTGAGTCATGCATAATAATGAAAAAAGAAATAATATATTTTCTATTGTTCTAGCACAATATTGATAAAAAATATTATTCGAAAATACTTTCATGATTCGAAAAATCTTTTCAAATACAGCGCGGACTCGATTATATACAGTTTCGGATTTATTTTCACTGTATATAATCGAGTCAAAAAATTTTTTTTATTATTATTGGCTTTTTATGCATGTATGTTTTGTTTTTTGAATTTAAAAAAAATAATTTGAATTTTGATTCATCCTCTTAAAGTCAGAAAACATCTTTCTCACATGAAAAAATAAATTATCCAGATTCTCTCAGAAGGTGATAGATGATCGTATTTTATGTAAAAAATCCTTCTACGCATATGTTGAAATTCCAACAATGACAGAGTTATAGAACTTTTTTTTTGTTTCGGACTCTATTACCTCAAGCTGGTTATACATTTAAAAGTACGCTATGGAAGAAGATTCTGTTGCTTTCATTTGAAAGATGAGAAAATTCAGTATAGGGTATAATAGTGGAACATCTAAATTAGTGGATTCAAATGGATTTAAATAGTTATTATTAATTTTATCCTAAAAATTTATATTAAACTTGACTGTTTCTATCAATTAAATTGAAGCTCTCTAACCGCTCTACAATTTGTTCTTCGACACCCAACTTCTATCTTTCTTCATTTCGCTGCAATATCGATATAAATAATTCCTGGTGAAAATTCGAGCAAAATCTTCAAAAATCACGATTTTTACCCCACTGTACATGTAATAGCCACTTAAATTTCACCTTAACATTGAAAGGCTACATTTTTTCTTAAAATGACTTATATTTTAAATATAAAAAAAAAATTATATATAATCGAGTCCAAAATTGTATATAATCGAATCACATATAATCGAGTCCGACCTGTAATATGTAGGGTAAGTTGGGGTGATTTGTATCACCCCTTTATCTCAAAAAGTACGGCTCAACTTGGATTTTTATAATGTAATATCCTTTTATCATTGAACCGTATGTACCTAACGTAGAAAAACTTTGGTTAAATTGAACAGGTGGTTAAATTGAACAGGCGGATACATAAACAAAGCAAGCACTTTGATTGTAAGAAAATGTAAGTTTTTCGAAATGTAAATTTCGATTGTGTATTGCGCAGTAATGTTCTGTTCGCCCACAGAAAAGGAACAATTTGATCCAGCGAAACAATAAGTTTGATAACAATAAATAAGATTTTTTTTGCGTTTTAATTTTTGCATGTTGTGTGGGGACATGGATGGACACGTTTTTGTGGGGTGTATTGATCCTACAAGTTTAAGGCTTTTCTTTAGTCTAATTGATTCCAGATACTGCTGAATTACAAAAAAAAAAAAGATGGGCAGACAACGTTGGAAGAAGGAGGAGCTTAAAAGAGCAACGCAGACCATCAAGGACGGATTTTCTTTGACCAAGCATCGAAATCGAATTCTCTAACAACAGCGAAAAGATCCATGCAGAATTAGAAATGGTCTCAATGCAATTTTTCTGGTCTGAATCTGGGCAAGACACCTGGTATCGATCCCAGAACACTGTTACTGATTGTAATATTATCTTGAATTATTTTACATAAACATTTTTTTTTTTCGATGGAACACACACTTGACCAAATCACCCCACCGACGGTCCAAATCACCCCGCATCAAATTTTAGTGTCCGAAAACCATCTTTTTTGACGTAGGACTACGTCTAACCGGAAAATATAGGGGGTAAAATGGAAATCTAGGCACTGAACCAGTAGGAAAAAATGCAAGATTTGGAAGGCTTATAACTCGAGCATTTCCCAATTGATCGCAAAGGTTTTTGCATCAATTGATAGGAAATATATCTACGCATCTATCATAACGAATAACATTTCATTTTTCTTGAGATTAATAATTGAATAATTGTGAAATATCAAGCATTGTCCAAATGCACTATGTGACCATTTTTGATAAGTTTGTTCTTTATACAATCGAGGGCGTTCGAAATGGTTTTTTTCAAAACCACGAGTACAAAGTTTTCTAAATTGGAACCATTCCATAAAACACGGCGCTTTTCAGGGTCATTAAACCTTTCAAAGAAGAGTTATTAGATGTTTATCACAATACCAATGCATTCTAAAGTGACATAATATGACATATAATATAAACTGATATTTTTTTGTTTATGCTTGTTCTTGAACTTATTGGTGGTTGGGGTCTTTTAAATTGATCATTCAGTTTTCACAAACCCATGTATGGTTTCCGAATTAAAAGTGGCTTCAAATTACAACACATTGTATGCAGGATGGCATTAACGAATTTTCTCGGTAGCAAGAACTGCTTTCTTTGGTTGATAACTGATGTTGAAAATTGACTGACGTTACATCTGCATTGCATAGAGAAATAACTAAGGAGCAACACGATGAGCTATGTATTTCCTGCTGCTCTGTTCTTATTTTAAAGGACTTTAATCCGAAGGTCATCCGTCCCTGTATTTACTGTTGGTTTTTCAGAACGTTTATTTCTCGACAGATCGTAGAGTTCGTCTCCAAAACCTCAGTCCTTTTTCATTTTTATTTACTTTGTTTGCGAAGACTACAAATCTTACAATTCATTCGTCTCCGAAACCACAGTTTAAGGTAATGTGCTCAATAGTGAAATATATGATAGTGAATGAGCTGATGACCACCTATGCATTCCCTATCACAGCCATCATTTAGATTGTACAATATGTACATAAGCCGAAAGATGCCCGGCGTTGAACATTTAATAAGTACAAAGCCTTCAGAAAAAAAATCAAGAATCAAGTTTATAAAAAAAACACAAAAACACAACACCGAAGGTTTTTTTCAGAACCCCCAACATGTTCATAAAGCAGTAAACTAATCCATTTTTCAGGTAGATAGGTAGGTATTCACGTAGGAGAAGAAAATAAAACAATATATTTAAAATATATATTTAGCAAAAGCTGTCCCCTTTGTATAGTCCTACGTCACTCCGGTTATGTCACCGACTTTACCCACCCGTCTTTTTTTATTTTATGATATATTTGGTAATTTGAAGCTTGATATAATGAGAATTATTGATTGAGAGAAAACAAGTGTAGCTCAGTTTACGATATGACATTTTTTATTTAGACCGTATTGGTTTGAAGATATTAGGTGATTTGCTTAGGGAGTCCAAAGTCCCAACATATCCCCTTCTTCATCTACCATTCCACCCTGTAATGAATGTGTCACACTGATTTTAATTAATCATTTTCAGTTAGAAAGTTAAACTCCCTGTCAGAAGCTTGTTTCCTTTTATTGTTCGTTACAAACCGTTCGTCGGTTTTAAATACATATAACAAACGGCCCTTTTCAGGGCTACGTTTCAGAGTTTCAATAGAGTTAAACTAACAGATTTCTGAACAATGAAAAGAATTACATTTAAAACAAACAACTTATTGTAGAACAATAACAGCCCTACTTCAAACTTCCGTCCGTGTCTCTAGGCTCCGACCCTTATGCTTTTTATTTATTTTGGCTTAACGGCTTTACAACATGACCTGATTCACTCCGAATGCTCACAGGTCCTCTTCGCGTACCGTCCGCATTCCGTGTAAAGGGCAACTGGTTTTATGAGCGTTTTGTACAGGGAATATTTCGCACGATTGCTAAGTCTGTTAGATATCAAGTGTTTGTGGAGACCATAGTAGACACAATTCCCATTGATAATGCGTCTCCGGGTCTTGCGGCTGGTGTCATTGTCGAACATTACCAAAACCAAGGTAGACGTATTGGTCTACTACCTCGAACTCATCGCCATCGATCACTACACTATTGCCTAATCGGTCCCCGTCGTGCTCGGATCCGGAAACCAGAATGTATTTGATTTTAGGCGCATCGATTCCAGTCCAACTCTCTCGCTTCGAGCCTAAGTCTGTTCAGCTACCGTCACAAATGTTCTGCCGACAATATCTGCGTCATCAGCAAAGCAAATAAATTAACTGGATCTGTTTAAAATCGTGCCACGCAAGTTAAACTCCGCTCGCCTCATGATACCCTCTAGCGGGATGTTGAAGGGCAGGTAAGAGAGACCATCATTTTGGCGAATCCCCCTGCGGGATTCAAATGAATCAGATAACCCACCCGAGAGCACACGGCACTGTATTTTATCCATCATAGTCTTAATCAGTCTTGTCAGTTTCCCGGGGAAGCCGTTTTCGTGTATGATACTCCATAGCTCTTCTCTTATAATTAAATTATATGCGGCTTTAAAGTCGATGAATAAATGATGCGTTGGGACTCTGTACTCTGGAAGTTCTGCCCCAAGATGAAGATTTGGTCATTAGTATCCCGACCTTCAATGAATCCGGCCTGATAACAACCCATGATATGGGAAAACACTTTGAGTTGGCATTCAGGACAGTAATTGCACGAAAGTTTTCACAGTCTATTTCGTCGCGTTTCTTACAGATAGGACAAATAACCTCATCATTCCACTCCTCTGGTAGCTGTTCTGTTTCCCAAATTCTGACAATCAGTCGTTGTAAACAAATAAACGGACTTTTACGGGACCATCTTGATAAATTCCGCTCCGATGTCATTTTTCCCAGTTGATTTGTTGTTCTCAAGTTGTTTGATGGCATTCTTAATTTCACCTATCGTTGAAGGCAGTACATCTTCATTATTTACGGAACCAACGTAATCGATTCCATCGTTATCATGGTCCTCTGCCAGCACGCCATTCAGGTGTACATCGATGTGCTACCTCCACGTTTTCACTTCACGATCATTCGTCAGGATACTTCCATCCTTATTCCAACATATTTCTGCTCGTGACCTTTCCAGGATGCACTGAGTTTCTGGTACAACCTTCACGCTCATGAGAGCGGTGCAGCTGTTCTAGCTCTCAATACTCTTTTTCTTTCTGGCGGTGCTTCTTTTCTCTGAAGAATTGGGTTTATTGTCGCCACTTCTGTTTATATCGTTCCACGTTATGACGAGTAACTTGACGCAGCATTAGCTCTACGTACCGAGTTTCGAACCGTTAGTCCGTTTTCGTCGCCTGGGTCTGTATCGATTAGTCCGGTTCAAATCTTCTTGGGTATCGTTTGATGCTTGTTTTGTTTGTGGTACGGCTTGTAAGGCCTGCGACCAACCCCACTATCAATTTTAATAACTTATTCAATATCCAAGTATTTCTCAGCATTTCTCAGCAAATTACAAGTTATAAATATATTACACTATATATCCAATACTTCCAAAAACATCATTCCTAAACAATTAATCCACACATTATACTATGCAGTCTCTTCTCTGTGGAAGAGACAAGAAAATCCAAACCCAATCTGTTGTGTTGTGGGGGCGCTGGAAATAGCAACCACAACGGGACATATATTCAGCTTCAGTTTTCAACCTAAGAACACAGCTCTCACCACAGTAAAATACCTTATTCACATCCGGATTAAAACGTGCAGCAGTTAAACGTTACTTCTAACTCTGGAATAATTCTTGAACTCACGAGAATTGAATGACCGATCGGAAAAAAGTTACCAATAAATACCGAATACCGAAAACAATCTTTCTTTTCCTATGTTTGGGTTTTGGGATGCCCTCGCCCCTGCCAACTGGTTGTTAGCTGGATGACTACCGAACCGTAACTGCTGCTAAAAATTGGAAGCACAAAGCAAAATAATTTATACTTCTCGCTTAATGCAACGTGACATGTGTGAAATCGACTCTCACATCAGCAGAGAGAAACAGCAAACATATTCCATAGCACCAGTCCTTACTCTGTTCAACAAACACATATTTCAGTGCACAGAATGCCCCCTTTGAGCGACGCGAGTAATCGGCACAGCAGTAACATTTCCAAGTTACCTCTCAGCTTTAACACATAGTGTTAGTTGAACGCTGTCTAGAGTAAAACTAAAAATGGAAATTGTTTTTAAAAAATCAAAGTGTACCACTTGCTCGATGCAATATGACATAGAAGGAAAAAAATCATACCATATGTAAAAATGTTACCTGTTGCATTTTGGGCGAATGAGCGGCGAGAAAATCGGAAAACATGCATTTAATGTTCGTTACATTGCGTACTTGTTTGGAACGAAAAAAGTGGCTCATATTTTCAAGCATGTGAAACAGTCTAATGAAAATCTGGTTTGGCAGGTTTGCACTCATGCAATTCAAGATACTGGTATATATTTTCTGAGAAAATGGATTATTTTACTGCACTTTATAATACAGGGCGGACATGATTATGTACAGACACGATCATGTACTGAGTCGATTATATATATATATATAATTTCGGACTCGATTAAAGGGTGTTCGGATCAAAAAGTGGTCAACTTAAATTCGCCGTATTTTTTTTATCATTCATATAGAAAACCTGATCACCCCTCATTCTGTAGGTGTGTGTTTAGAATGATGCCTCTATTTGGATTTTGACATTAGATCTTTAGTTATCAAAATGGCGTCAAAGCAAGAGGAGCGACGAATCAAAATTTTGTACATGCGTCGTGAAAATCCAAACTACACGCACGCAGAAATAGCAAAATCGTTGAATGTGGCCAAATCAACCGTCACCAAAGTAATAAAAGTGTTCGGGGAACGTTTGTCGACAACTAGAAAGCCTGGATCTGGGGAAAATCGAGAGCCGGGAGCCGCAGTGACGAACAGAAGAGTGGCTAGCGCTTTCAAGCGCAACCCCAACCTCTCCGTTCGAGATGTCGCAAATAAGTTGGGAATATCGTCTACAACCGTTCATGGAGCTAAAAAACGATCCGGACTCTCGACTTATAAGAAGGTAGTGACTTCAAATCGCAACGATAAGCAAAACCTTACGGCAAAAACAAGATCTCGGAAGCTGTATACGACATTGTTGACAAAGTTTGATTGCGTGGTAATGGACGACGAAACTTACGTCAAGGCAGACTTCAGACAGCTTCCTGGACAAGCAACCGGAAGGGGAATGGTGGCAGACCTTTTCAAACATATTAAACTATCAAAGTTTGCCAAGAAAAATCTCGTTTGGCAAGCTATCTGTACCTGTGGCTTGAAAAGCGACATTTTCGTTGCAACCGGGACCATCAACCAGGAATTTTACGTGAAAGAGTGTCTTTAAAAGCGTTTACTGCCTTCCCTGAAGAAACATGACTTGTCTGTGCTGTTTTTGCCGGATTTGGCATCCTGCCATTATGGAAAAAAAAGACCATGGAGTGGTATGCCGCTAACAAGATGCAGGTTGTGCCCAAGGATAAGAACCCTCCCAACACACCAGAACTTCTTCCAATCGAAAAATATTGGGCGATAGTTAAGCAGAACCTCAAGAAGACCCAAAAAAACTGTTAGCAGCGAGAAGCAGTTCAAAGCAAACTGGTGTTCTGTGGCGAAGAAAGTGTATAAGGTGACTGTACAAAATCTGATGGCAGGCGTCAAACGAAAGGCTCGCCAATTTGGACTAGGTCGACCGGAATCTTAACTGAGTATTTTTCTCGTCTTTTATACATATTGAACTTCAAAAAGAAAGATACTTTGATTTTTTTAATAAACAAATAATCGATTTACACGCAATTTAGTTTGACCACTTTTTGATCCGAACACCCTTTATATACAGTTTGAATTATTTTTTAATATTTCGAATATGACTTATTTCCAGAAAAAAAGTAATATTTCAATGTTAAGGTGAAATTTAACTGGCTTTTAATAGTACAGTGGAGTAGAAATCACGATTTTTGAAGATTTTGAAGGAATTGTTAATAACGATATTGCATCGAAATTAAGAAAGATTTGTCGGATGCAAAAGAACAAATTGTAGAGCGTTTTGAGAGCTTCAATTTGGTTGATAGAAATAATCAAGTATATTATGCATTTTTGGGTTAAAATTAATAATAACACCTTTAAAACCACTATCTTTTAAGTTTTTCACTTACGAAGTGTTATTCAAATCCACTTGTAGATCATAAACTAAATTTTTCTTTTATACTAAAAAACCGTATAAAAAATTTTTTTCGCCGGATTACATACAGGATTCGATTATATACTGTGAAAATAAATTGGAGACTGTATATAATCGAGTCTGAGTTGGAAAATGCAAATACTATTAATACTATTATAATACTTACAAGGATATGATATGAAACATTATGTCCGACTGTTCATGTGTTTAATAACATATTTCTCGTTAAAGTTAGTACAAATAAATTCAATCTTCAAATATTACGAAAACAAACGCTTTCATCTCAGTGCGTAAGTTCAGCGACTTTAATTAGAAAGATACATATTCGTGAGACACCAGCATATTCGGAAACTGTCAAACCCTGTCAGGAGGGAATGGAATAATACATCATGAATAGCGGAACGTGCTTGCAATCCGAAAAGCAGATGTTTACTCACACTTTTTCCGTTCCCTCGTTGTGTTTTGATTAGTTTGGCAAACAAAACCGTTCCTAAAAATGCACCAAGCGCGAAGTCACAGCGTGGGAGGTTGAAAATACATAGCAGAAACAAACGCAAACAACAATTTGCCGCACAGCATCCAATCCAAAGCGGTTAAAAATAGGGCTTGGTTCTATGCTTGTCTCTTTCGATGGGTTATGTGCGAAGGAAATTTGAATAATTTTAGTTCAAAAGTCGACTGGAGGGGTTCAGTTGGATTGTCAACATTATCGACAATTGACGACTCCAAAAGTAACTGTAATAAAATAAATTGATCTTGTCAGAAGTGGGATTCGAACCCACGCCTTCAGAGAAGACTACGACCTGAACGTAGCGCCTTAGACCACTCGGCCATCCTGACTTACAGCCGAGTGGTAGCATTGGAACCAATATAAAGCTACTTATTAAACATAAAGTATGCGTATGTGAATGCACATCCGTAAGCTAGGTTCACACAAACGTTTCTAAAATCCAATTAAATCCCACACGTTATTCCGAACGATTCCCGTTTCCCTTCCGTTGTTGTTATCAACCATTCCATTCAACAATCGATGTGTGAGTTTTTATCTGTTGAGCGAACAGCTTATCCCAGCGATGCCAGATCTGTCAATTTCAACACATGTTTAAATGTTCTATGTTCTATGTGAACTGAATATGTGCGTTCATTTACCTCATAACAGCTCACTTGATTGCTAAAGAAATCTTTATTTCACCTGTTTCAAATATTCCAAATATTTTATTAGTATACAAGATACAGAATGTTATTTTTCTCCGGTAGTGGAAGTAGGGGGCATACGGACGTGTTAAGAAGAGATTCAATTATGTCTTTGGGAACGCATATTTCCCAAAATTTGAATACAGTTATAATTCAATATACTTGGTTGGGTTGTGGCCATTTTGAATCAGAGCAATATTTTGTGTGACTGTTGGGTAGCTTTCCATCGATTACACCACAACGATTCGCCATTTGACAGCAGCCTGGTTCGACAGATGAGTAGGCGACAGGATAACTGTGATCGTCAATGGTGAATCATGAAATAGAGATGAGTTGGCGATAGCGTGAGTTAAGGTGGCCGTACACTGTTTGCCCGGAGGTCAAATATTTGTTATTTTTTGACAGATAAGGTTTGATTTGATATTTGTACAAACACTATTTTGTTTGCCACTATTCAATTTTCAACAGTAGTAAACAATATCAAACACCGAACATGGAAAAAATCAACTGAAATATTCAAGGTAACCTAACCATGTACCGACAGGTTCGAAGAACATACTGAAAAAATATTTTAGGCATCCAATAATTGAATATTTGCTTGTCGTGTTTTGTGTAGAATATATTTGATCAGTACACGTTGACCAAATTTTATCTGTCAAAAAGGGTCAAATATTTAGCTTCGGTCAAACAGTGTATGAGCACCCTTAGACACACTTTTCAAGTAATCGATATTCAATAATGTTTTTTTTTTAATTTATTATCCGTAAGTTCCGCGTTTCACTCCCGCGGAATAACACAACAAACAGGAACAGATGCAGCTCTCCAATCAGCAGCTGCTAACGACGCAAATCCTCCAGTAACAAAATACCACGCGACTTGCTCTCCGTAATCTCTCTACGACAAAAGGATGCTGTGCTCGCTTTCGAGAAACATAGCCGTTTTGATAAGGCGAAAGCGCGAATGATCCTGCGTTAGTCGCCGCTCCTAACGTTCATCTCGATATTTCAGGGATCGACTGGATGGATTTGTTTGGGCTGTGGAACCAGTCAAGTTCATCGTTCTGCAACCGGGTTAGCATTCAACCAAGTAGGTCGTTGGCTACCCTCCAAGCCCGGTTCCCGGAAGTTTGCTTCAGCGCGATGGACGTTTGCAAGAAGGTTTCCCATTCAGCTGGTCATCAAGGGTGATCTGGAACCAGTCTTCAAGCCGAAGCGCCTGGTAGCGTACTCTAGGGAAGGTCTGGTAGAGGACGAGATTTGTCGCTTAGCAAATCTGGGCATTCCGAAACAGGAAGTTTCGCTGAATGGACAGCACCAATCGTAGTGGTCCGGGAACCCAATAGCAACCCGACCGCTCCCGAGAAATTATCCAGTTCCCGTTTCTGTTAACGCAACTGAAACTGGAACAAGTTGTGGATGCTTCTTTTGTTGGTCTGGGTGTCCGAACTGGACACAATTCACCGAATGGAATCGCTATTTGTCACGTTTCGCGCAACTAACTGAAAACGGATAATTAAAAAAATGAGTGAGTTATATATATGATATGACCGCAAGGTTGACGTGGGACTACCGTTGGCTTAGTAATCATTGGTTTGTATTGACTAAATTATGGATTGAATGAAACAATTTTCGAATTCAATTGAATTTAACATATTTGCTTTGTAAGAAAGAATTTGAACAAATACCATGTAATGTAAAGCACCTTGATTTGGATAGTTGAGTTAGGGAACACATTTCGGTGGGAACAAAAGTTCCTCCCAATCGCATATATTTGCAATGCCAATTCCCACAGGCACCTTGGTTTTGATGGCTGTGTTAGGGAACACATGTCGGTGGGAGCAAAAGTTCCTTCAACTTATATGTATTCGCAATGTCAATTTCCCCAGGCATCTTGATTTTAATGAGTGTGTTGGGGAAACTGTAAATCAAAAACCAATCAAAAAGGGTCAGTTAGGGCGTTTAGATGGCGCTTGATATTTTACAGATATTCAACTGCTTATCCCTGTAAAGCAACATTCTATGAATTGTGATAGATGCGTAGAAATATTTCCTATCAATTGATGCAAACATCTTTCATGTCTATTAATAAATGTTCGAGTTATAAGCATTCGGAATCTCGCATTTTTTCCTGCATGTTCTGTGTTTAGATTTTCACCATGTCGCACCACTCCAGAAGATAAGTCTTCTGCCAAACTTTTGCTCAGCAGACGAGTTTCCACGTCGTTGGACGCTGTCAGGACTTCGTCTAGGGAAAGTGTTCCGGAACAATAAATGGCACTGGGAAGCAGGAGAAGTGCTTGAACGCTTGAATGGCAAGGTCATGTATAACATATGTTTGCTTTGAGAACAAATCATAATAAGATCCCACTTTAATCAGCTGCGAACACGTCATCAATTCGAAAATCAACTGTCTGCTTCCAATCCAGTGAACTCCTGGAGCTTGTACAGTCCTTTACTTGAGCAGGAGCTGTATAACAACCAATAACAACTCACAGATGTTCGAGGACTCGATCCTCTCCGCCTTTTCTAAAAAAGGTGAGGCGTTGGGTAGCGCCCCATCGTAGATTTTAGTTTTCCAGTTTGCTCTCAGATACCGAAATATATTTTCGATAGTGACTTAAGAAGTTTTAAGGAATTAGTTACAAAGTCGTCTTAGATTTTTTATACCAAGAAATGTGATAACATAAAAAAAGTAAATAGAACATATTTTGACATAGGACTATGTCTTTGGTTTCTATATAGGGGTGTCACTCTCCGAATAATGTAACGATTTATTAGGAGTTTTCAACCGCATATTACTCAAAATGATTATTGCGATATATGTTGTGTTATATATCATTAGACAGGAAATCTATCCAGCATTTTTTTTTGTTTGAAACATGAACAATGAATATAGTAAAAAAGTTAACAATTTGACGATTTAATTGGGTATGTTTTCTTTCGATTGCACTATCCACTCGCTTCCTCCCCGACGCAACGAGCAATCTTTCTGCCTAAATTCGGGGGTTAGCTCATAATGTGAGTTCATGCGTAAAATGAATTATTTTCCATTTACAGATAATAGGCATTAATTTTATATTATATTGTATGTTGTCCAATCAATTTGAGCTCAATTCATGTTTTATCGTGTAGGTCTCACTACTAACAATTTGTGTAATTGTGGTCCAGGATGTCATAAGGTAAATGATTTTGGTTTGTCCAGTCGAAAATGTGATCATGGTTTGTCCAGTCGAAAATGTTCTAATTCAGCGCACCTGTGTCAAATTAGGTATTAGAATATTTCAAAACATATAAATAATATTATCTTCTTCATGATTTACAGTAGTTATATAGTATATTTTTACAGATTCACATGTTTTAAAGAATGTCACCTAAATTTTAATCAACCAGCAGATGATTATTTGGCACGTATTCAGACCATTTCTGGATTATAACACATACAAATATTGTAAACATCATTCTTGCACACCATTTGTATCAGATTTACATTGCTAAACCATTAAATTAACGCATTTTGATGAACTCAATTCTGATCATGAGTTGTCCAATTCAATAATGTTGTTTTGTCCACATGATTTCTATGGCAACCGTTTGGCGCGCTGCAGTTTGTTTATTGTGTCCTTCGCGTATAGCAGAAATAAAATTTCTCTGTGTTGAGTGTGTTGAGTGTGAACACTTTTAAAATGCCCAAGAAAATGCGATATTCTGAAGAAAGCCTAAATTATGAATGGATCAATATGATGACAGTAAACTCAAGCAATGATAAATGCAACATCTACTTGAGAATTTGAGAAATTCAAAAATGGTGAATAATTTGAATTTGAAAATTTAAAAAAAAAATTTGAATAATTTCAACGCCTTATGGTTTTATTAGCAACTATAGACTTGGAGCTTTTCAACAAACCCAAACTCGTATAGATTATATGTGATTTTCATGAATAAGAATCGATTTGCATTTACTAGTTGCGTAAAAACACCCCAAATTAGACAAACCAAGATTATTTACCCTAATATCGAGTATGTTGTTTGGTTATGTTAAAATGCAATAAATGAATTTAAATGGCTGCTGATTTAGAAGATCGAATAGATAGCTTGAGGAGTCGCGATCTTACAGGGCTATAAAATTATTACAAACAATATTCCGGACAACGTGGTAACGAAGGAGATAATGCTATTTTTATCTATAATATATTTTTGTAGTCATAGATTGATTTGACTCAGGCTTATATTTATGTAGGTCTTAACTATTTAGACTTGTGTTTAAAAATGATACATGATGACTCTTTGTCTTCTTCTGCATGATTAAATAAACAGAAGAAAAGAGTAGTAATGGCTTTAATGGTATTTTTGTGTACATTTTTGAACAGAATGCGGTACCGAATTCTACCACCTTATGTCATCTTACCCGTTTGAAGGATACAAGTACATACAGGAAACGGTTTTTCCAGGGCATCCATTTGATGTATCAAAAGAGAAAAAAATACAGATTTTGAACAATGAGAAACTCAATTCAAATGCAATTACTACACACAATCACAGTCCTATGTCAAGATCCCGTCCGTGCCAATAGGCTCAGACCCATCAACTTTTCTTTCAGTTGTTATTAAACTCACAAATTCAGGGAAACAGGGAAAAACTGATCATTCTGGTATCACTGGAATGCTGCACCCATTCCATCATCGCTGCCGCTGGTGGTCAATGTAGAGAATCACAAACCAAGTTAGAGAGAAGAAGGTGGGTAAACAGAAGCGAAGAAACAGAATGAATACAAAAAAAAATGTGGGTTTATTTTTAGAACGCTTTACTCACGCTCCCTAGTGATTGGAGTGGAATTAATCAGACTGTATATGTTGGTCGTTTCTTTGCTGATAAGCTTGATTTCCTTTTCAAGTTCATCGCTAATTTGCGCTCGTCTTGCAGTGCTGCCAGACATTTGAACGGCACTTCGTTTGAACCTATAGTGTCACAGTAAATGGTCTGGGAGCATTGCCGACTCTGTCAGCGAAGAAGCGGTTTGTTTACATATGGTTTTTCAAGTTGGTTTGCGTTCGAGCTCAGGCTAGGGTGAATTTTGTGTTCAAGCTTCGTTCTTTTATTCCGAGAAAAATTCAAATAAAAGGATTCATTCATTCGACGGTTTGGGGTTTGGGTGTAATAAAAGCGAGAAGGGATTCTCTTCCCTCTGATACTGATGGTGTGTTGTTTTTATTTTTATGAGTTTTTATGCGTCTTTCCGCTTGAATCCTTTACGTATCTCACTTCCCCCACTCCGAGCTGGCAGCAAGACAAATGGGACATGGTCCGTTTCAAGTGTCCGGGACTAATCTCGCCTTTTCGATGATTATAGTCAGGGATTACGCAGCATCCAGCAGTTGAAATAGGAAGCCTAAAACCCGTGAGAGGCAATGTATAAAAACAAGTGTGAACCGGGTTTTGTCATTTTTGCTAATGACTCTTGGACTGTTTGTTATCATTTTGTTTAATATAGTCCATAAATGGAACAGAACAAATTTAATCGAAATGGGACTACCGATGGGAAGCAATCATTTCATTTGTTTATCACATGTTATATTTGCTTCCGATGTTGTTTAGTATTGGAGATGTTTTCTCAGATCTCTTTTATGTATGATGCTGTTGGTACGTTTCATCTCATGTTTATATTAATGTTTCGTTCTCCTATCGACGGTAGTTCCACATATCTAGATTCCGATCGAAGTGAATCGATGATTGGTTCCAATTTTAATATTTCATTCTTATTTGACTTTTTTCTCATTTATAGATTTACTTGATCCAATATATATAGCCAAATGGTATCCGGCCATTAGAGGTCATGTTTCCCGATAAAATCACATTCAAAATCAATGTTCAGCGGACAAAAAAAAAGATATTCTATGATAATACTGAAAAACATAGGAAGGACAAATAATGTTATAATAATGCATAGCAGACAGACTGCAGATTTAATACACCCAATGTCTGAACCCAGTATCATTATATCCGACGATTTTATGTTGTTCGGGAGAGAGAAAAAAACTGAAGAGGACTTGCTTTCATTGACTAGATTCAATTCCATCAACAATGTTCCCCCTCCCATATTATTTTGTCCCGCTAGACCGGCTGGCAGCATTACCCGAAAAACCCTTCGAATCGCACACCGCTAAAAGATTTCCAAAGTATAGCCAACGAACGGGATCAGGAATAAACATCTGCGCCTCTTCTCTCTGAACACCGATACCGGGCAAAGTGTATGTGTTTTCATTGAAAAATGCTTTGTTCGGAATTTGATAAAATGCGGAACAAAAACATAATTAATGGATCCACTCCAACTCGAACGCAATCGCCCCTTCTCCGGCTTTCAATCGCACTTGAGCTCTTTTCAACAGCAATCCATCCGAGATTCCTATCTTGGCGTTTCTTGATTGAAAAGAAGCTTACCCATCATCGTTGTCTCAATAGCTGCCGATGCCGTCTTCGCCAACGCCGCAGCCGCCGCTGGTACTGCTGCCGGAGGAGATCGTTTAGCTCTGCAGTCTGACCCTAAAGAGAATTTTCATGCCCAAGAAGTGAACAACAAAAGGCTTATGCTTATGAACTGTGGCCCAAAGCGCCCTGGCACTGCAATGAACCTGTCTATCAAAGAGCCAGAATCGAACAATACCAACCAAAAAGCGTGAAAACACGAATCTTTTGATTGAATTTGAGTCGGCGGAACGTTGCTAATATACCGAATTTTGTCAGTAATTTGCACCTAACACTTTGATGTGAACACTTAATATATCTAAACCGCAGCATCAAAGAGCAAGACAGTATACAAATGCAAACCTCGGGGTTCGGGCTGAATAAGAATTTTAAATGAAGGTATCTCATTTGGAACACGTTGTGGTGGCAGTAAATTTCCGCATTGGCTCAATTATACCTTGGGATGACTGTTGGCAAGAACCGGTAAAAATCCTAACTTCGGGTCGATAAATTAATTCAACCAATATTTTAGGTTAAATCCCGAAATAGGCTGTGGAATTAGCTTCTGCCTCGCTCCGTTTCTAATTAGACTAATTTGGTCAACTACGGGGAAAAGTTTCACAAGAAAGGGAAATCATTCAGTTCTGGGTCGCCGAAAGTTGTGACACATTTGCATTCCGATGTGAGTTAGTGAAAATGAATTTTCAGACATCGAGAAGGAAATATGCGTTCAATTTAACCAAATTTCAAGGATGACTTTGAGATTTTAACATTGTTTTATGAAACAAATTTATAGTTGTACAAAGCAATGTGTTAGATCAGACACAGAGAAATCGAAAGTGTATCCCATTTTTTCAGCGCTACAAATTCTTCGTACTTCGTACTAAATAGAATTGTCACAAATTGCATCACTATTGTGCCATTGGCGATGTGGAGTAAGCATTATTTCTCAATGTTTTTTGTATTACATTTCATTAGACTTTAGTCAATGCTTTTGTTGTTCAGTGGGGATCGGTGTTTTTGGACGTAGAACTACGTCTTTCAGGAAGGGTGCCAAATCAGAATACAGGTCACGTTTTTATGAAATAAAGTTAACGTTAATAACTACTTTCACTGTGAACGAATTCTCATGATTTGCATACCAATCGAATCGGAAATTCTCTAAGATTTGTTTGATATGCTATACATTACAATTCGCTAATCTCTAAACGGTTTAGGAAATACGCGTCTATCGCAATTAATAAAATATTATTTTCCATGAGATGAACAATTGAATAACTGTAAAATGTCAAGCGTTATTTAAACGCCTTAACTGTCAAGTTTTGATTGGCCCGATTTACGGTTTCCCCAATACAGACTTCAAAATCGATGTACCTGAGGAAATACGCTCTGCGAATATACATGCAAGTCGGGGGTATTTTTGTTTCCACCAAGCTGTGTTTCCCTAACACAGACTTCTAAATGAATGTGCCTGGGGGAATCCGCTTTGTAAAAAGATGTAAGTCGGGGGTATTTTGCCCACTGAATTGTGTTTCCCTAACACGAACTTCAAAATTAATGTACCTGCAAATATACATGCAAGTCGGGGGTATTTTTTGGTGTTAAGTAGAGATGTCTAAATTTTTCGATTATCGATTAATCGTGGGGCCAAATAATCGGTTTATTCGAATAATTGTCTTTCAGAATTCGATTAATCGAGCGAATATTTATTTCTTGTAATCGAGATGAACAGACATTTATAATAAAAAAAAATTATGCAGAATATGCAGAATAGTAGTTTTTGAATGGTAATTCAGTAGATTGATAAATTTACCATTTCGTGATTTTTTTGCGGGCGATTGAAAAAAGAGCACATCATGCAAATGATGCAAAATATTTTAATTGCACCAACATACAATTTTTTGTGTTCAAAACTACCTGTTCTTCGAATGTTGTTGAAATAGCAGATTTATTTGAAAATTTCTACTTGGTCCCTATAACTACTAGTTCAAAAGAAGTATTTTTGTAGAATCATTGACCACTAGTATTTTACTTGGCACTCTGAATTTGAATACTACCACTTTAGTACGGGAGATTAGATCGCATCCTTCTATTCCGCTATTTACTCCTGCAGACGCTGAATTCTTCTCCCCAGTCTCCTCCACCATCAGGGAATTATTTTTATGCTTCAACCGTAAGTGGTTTAGCATAATCGATGAATTTCGACAACCAAAATTTAAATTTTGCACTGTATTTTTTGAAAAAAATTGTTTCCTTTTTCATTAATCGCGATTACTGTGATAATTATTCGATGTATTCATATTTTGATTTTTCATTATTCGATACAAAATTACTCGGATAAAATTGCAGATATTCGATTATTTGAATTAATCGAACGATTAACCGACGTCTCTAGTGTTGAGTACTTTTGCACTCGCTTGTCGTTGTGCAGACCGGAATATATTTCCCTAAAACGTACTTTTAAACTGAGAAGCCAGGGAAAATCGTCATTTCAGATACTAGAGGTGAATGAACTTTTTTTGAGAACCGTTTGATCGTTTGACAATTCTTCCGTTCACATATTTTGGTGTCCCGGGCATCATGTCAAACGTAAAAGGAGTTCATCAAATTTATTTGTAACGAAGAACATAATCTATTACAAAAATTTCCATGCATTCTAAAACTTCGAATATTAGTGGTAAACAAGTGGATTGCAAAATATAATTGCGTAGTTCTACGTCGAAAATATGCGGTCGTGTCCTAGATACAACTCCTTACAATTTTTTCTGACGAGTATTAATAAATCCACTGCTACAATGTCCTACACGTGACTTTTGAAAATTGTCTGAATTTCCATAAAAATAACATGGAAAATCACAATCGAAGTTCTACTCGAAAAAATACAGTTAAAAATTTGAAATTCGATTTTCTTACAACTTATTCCAGAAATAACCGACACATACAATACACTTGGCTACAACTCATCTATACATCACTAAATGAGCAAATCGAAGGAATAACAGATTCCGAGCAACAACTTTTCCACTTTTTGACATAGAACTATGTCTTTGTTTTCTATATAGGGGGGTCACTAGGGTGCCAATGAAAATGGTCATCTCTAATTTCAAAAAGTTAGCTCAAAAAAAATGTTCACCACCTCGAAAAAAAACACCCTATGCCAAATATTAGCTCAATCGGACTTAAGGAAGAGTGGCGCAAAGCGGTCAAAGTTTGAGTTTATTGAAAATCACCCAAGGGGGGAGTAATGGAAATCGGAGTTATCGAACAATTTTTTTTGATGCAAAATGTCTTAAATATGCATGAAACGTCGAGATCTAGTTTCATCTCGAAATTTTTTTTTGTCAAAAATCGACACTCTGGGACTTACTTTTTTTCCGGAATACGAAACGAAACGTATGGTTTTGGATACCAATACAAATAGTTATCTCGATTTTCATTCGGAACTTGCTGCGAAATGTTGATTTACAAAATATTAGCTCATTTAAACTTCATTTATTAGTGTCGCAGACGTTAAAACTTGAGGATTTTTGAAAAACGAAAGATCACCGAAAATCGGGGTTTTAAAAAAAATTTGTTGATGCCAAATGTCTCAAAATTGCAAAATTGCATTACTCGTCGAGATTTGCTATTATCTCGAAAAAAAATTTTGTTCAAAAAAAATTTTCACCCTTGGGTGATTTTTCGATTTAAAAATAAACTCAAACCGCTTTGCCCCACTCTCCCTTAAGTTCGATTGAGCTGATATTTGGCATAGGGTGTTTTTCGAAGTGGTAAACATTTTGTATAGGGTAACTTTTTGAAATGTTAGGGTCGATTTTTTCCCATACATTCATTGGCACCCTAGGGGTTACTCTACGGAAAATGTAACGATTCTATAAGAGTTTTCAAACGCATATTACTCAAAATCGTTATTGCGACATATGTTGTGTTCTATACCATTAGAAAGGGAATTTATTCAGCATTTTTTTGTTCAAAGCAGAAACGCCCCACTCCAAGAGGGGACCTGCCATACAAATGAAACACAAATTTCTGCATAAATTTTCTATGGTGGTTAGATACTCCACCCCCTACATCTTCTTCTTCTTCTTATATGGCACTAACGTTCCTAGAGGAACTCCGCTGTCTCAACGTAGTATTACTTGCGTCATTTTCATTAGTACTTAGTTGAGATTTCTATGCCAAATAACACGCCTTGAATGCATTCTGAGTGGCAAGCTCTAGAATACGCGTGACCACAGTGCAAGTCAGAGGAAATTTCTTTGAAGAAAAATTTCCCCGACCAGAACGGGAATCGAACCCGAACCCCCGGCATGTTAGGTTTGACGCTAACCACTCGGCCACGGGAGCACACAGCTGCCATACATACGGAACACAAATTTCTGCATTACTCGAGAATTAATCTAGCAAATAAAACCAAATTAGGCATATGAAGGTTTTAGGGGGCACGGAACGTTTCTATGGCAAATCGATACTTCTCCTCCCTCTAAATTTGTGTGTTCATTTGTATGGCAGCCCCTCAAATGAAACACAAATTTCTGCATAACTCGAGAACTAATCAATCAAAAGGAGCCAAATTTGGCATGTGAAGGTTTTTGAATATAAGAAATGTTTCTATGATGGTATGACACCCCTCTCTCCTCTGAAATGGATAGGGGGTCCCGTGAAAATATACATATTCACATATTCCAACCAAACATGGCAATTGATTTTTTTTTAATTTGACAAAACGCACTCCTATATAATCTTCTATCTATATAAACAAAATTGGATCACCGAATATGTTGATAAGAACAAAACTCGAGAAAGGAACTGTCCGATTTAGGGCTGTCTGTATTCTATCATATTTTCTGTATCAATCATTTATTCCATGTAACGGAGAAACATGTTATTTGCAAGTGGTTGAAAAAATTTTGAACGAGAATTGTGTCTGAAAATAATCTGATATTATAATGACGAGTTTTGGTAGAAGTACTAGGAATTTTATAGTAAAAGGTAATTTTAAAGGGTAGATTAGAAAATTATTCAATGAACAGTTCTGCGATTGGACCTACGAGAAATTGGACTTACGTGAAATAAATTTTGGGCGGGACGAAGTTTGCCGGGTCAGCTAGTTTTAATATAAAATCATTATCAGACACAATTTTTGATCCACTAAAGCTGATAGACTCATCTGGGAAAAGTTTGATATGCAAAAGATGTTTAATTAGTTCATATCTCCACATCCACATAGTTTAAATGAATTCTGGAAGAGTGCTGAAATTTGTTTGTTTGGATTCGATAAATGCGCTATGGGATGTAATTGAGGACTAAAAATGTAGCTCCCGTAGACCGATTGAAACATGGCGAAAGGTCTCATTTCGATTGTCCTTAATGAATAGATTTTTTTTTGTTTCTATTTTAAGGATTATACCAACAGAGAGTTGCAACCCCATAAAATGGCAATGGAGGCCACGGGTCCAAAAGGATCATTATGATTGATTATGTATGATATTGATTTGTTGATATTTTGAATATAAAATAATAACTGCAATGTTTTTCCAACATTACAGAGCTGGTTTTTGTAATTCAAACATTCGCAATTGAACACGACGATAGTTACATCGAATAAGGCCATTGATCTTTATTTTTTACGTAATAGATATTTTCAATGATATTGTTTTGAAGACATACTTTGAATGAAAGAATATTTATGTTTCAAATAAGGAAAAAATGAATCTATCATTGCACAGCTTTTAAATTGATAATTTTTAAATTATTCTCTAGTTCTTTTTCCATAATTTTGATATCCATCTAAAGAAAATTTGAATCATTTTCTGCCTTTGGCAAATTCCTTGAAACTCATTAAAGGGCGAACACGAAATTATTGCGACCGAAACCGAAAGTGTCATGCCAATTTTCTTATAATGTTTAGAATCAAACCAAAATTTGAGGGTAGTTTTATACATATATTTACTTCAAAAATCAAAAGAAAAGTTAATCGATGGAGCCTTGAGTGTAAAATTGAACACATTTTCACTTGATGCCCTCCATCAAAGTCTTTACAGTGTCATCCGGTACCAGTTTCTCAGTTTTTTTTCCATTTTATTAACATGTCCTTCTCGTCTTTGACTGTCTTCTTGCTCTTCCGAAGTTCCCGCTTCATTATTGCTCAGTACTGCTCCACCAGGCGCAGCTCCGGACAGTTTGGCTGGTTCATGTCCTTTGGAACAAAATGGACTGGATTGGCCTCATACCACTCCAGGACACTTTTAAAATAGTGGCATGCTGCCAAATCTGGCCAAAATAGCGGAGCTTCGTCGTGCTGCTGCAAGAACGGCAAAAGGCGCTTCTCGAGGCACTCAGATTTGTAGATCTCGCCATTTACTGTGCCCTTTGTCACGAAAGACTCACTCCTCAGTCCGCAAGAGCAGATGGCCTGCCAAACGAGATATTTGGAGGCGAACTTCGACGTTTTATTCTTCTTAAATTTGTCGTCCTCATCGAACTTGCTCTTGCCGGTGAAAAACTCCAACCCCGGAATTTGCTTAAAATCGGCTTTTACATACGTTTCGTCGTCCATCACACAGCAGCCATATTTTGTCAGCATCTTTTCGTAGAGCTTCCGTGCCCGAGTTTTAGCCGTCGATTGTTGCCAAACATCGCGGTTTGGGAAGTTCTGTACCTTGTATGTATGTAGTCCAGCTCTCTTCTTTGCATTCTGGACGTAGCTCTGCGACATGCCGATCTTTTTAGCCAAATCACGACTTGAGACGTTGGGATTTGCTTTAATCATCCGCTTCACCTTTCCCTCCGTTTTATTGTTCTCCGGTCCAACGTCAACCGCTCCTGGAACCGCTTCAACACTCTGGAGACGGTTGAATGGTGAATGTTCAACATTTTTCCCAACTGCCGGTGTGACAGGTCAGGAAATTCCAGGTGTTTGGAAAGAATTTGTTTTCTCGACTCACGTTGGTTCACCTCCATTTTCGTTGAATCGAAAAACACGACTTCGAGTTTGACAGCATGTTGACAATACACATCAATGAGAAAGTGTGCAAAATTTGGTTGATTTTTACCCAATGGTAAAAAAGTTATGCCCTGTTGAATGTGTCGCAATAATTTCGTGTTCGCCCTTTAGGTGTTTCATATGAAAATTATGCTTCTGACCGACGCTACTGACCAGTTTCTGGTTAAATAATTATATCAAACCTCATGTCTCGTATATCAAATTACACGAGAATGGGAAGGATAAGAGGATTAAACCTCAGAATCCCATATGGGAGTAACTCGGATTATACTGATCATGAGATGAATAAATTCGGGTTTATTCTGAGACATAGAAAATATTATCATTCATCAAAATTATAGAAACGGTTCTTAAAAACTGATTTGAACGTTGACCTATACTAAATACTTCTCACTATTCAAACGAGTAAGACAGAGCTGAGTACAAGAGTATGCGAGATATCGATTATTAAACTCATGGTAGTCATGCTTTATCTCTAGAGTAATTTATAGAAAGAGAAAATAAAACTACATTCCCATATGTTCAACAACTACATCATTCAAGAGCAACCATGTATTCCTCCTCATCTTTGAACCAGCGTTTGATTCAGCATACTAACGCACCAAGCAAATGATTCATGGAATGAGTACGAATAGTTGGATTGAAATACCGAATCAACGAGGTATAATCGCAAACTTGTCATTCTAAAACATACGTTCAATTTTACCTACATAACATTCAAACGACCGAAATTATGCAACTGACATGTCTCTTATAAACGGGAATGAACTCTTTCACTTCATGGAGTTTTTTTCTACACGCAACTGTCCGTGACAATGATGATAGACACAAAAAGATTAAGTGAAGTGTAAGTGACGTGAAAGCCAAGACGGGTCTATGGTACTAGGTGAGGCCGTTTCGTCACTAAGTTGGTAAGGGGAGCGGTGTATGAAAACAGTACAGAAGAAAGCAGAAGGGGAATTATTTGCTTGAAGCGTGAAAGAGACAGACTGATCACAAGCAAGGTTGTGCACAAGCGTATTGTGCTTTGTTTACAAACAAAACACAGTAGACTTCCAAGATGGCTGCACAGTGGTTTTAGCAAATTGGCCCACCTTTGCATATACTTCCAGGCGCCTTGGTGAAAGTGTTTGTGACAGTGATGTTCGTGATCAGGGCCAGTATTTGGAACTTCTGGTACAGTTTGCGAAGAAGTGTTTCCCTTATTAACTCCAACCTTCGATCGTACGACAAAAAAACGGCCGAACGTATCAATATAAAACGTTCCCAGAGGTTTTACAAAATTATATAATTTCTTATCGTCAAATTTTAAGCTAGTACATATTTTATTGGAGTATCTTTAATATATTTAATATATTTAAAATATCTTTTGGTTTGCGGTGGTATAATTATTTTTTAATTTATTCATCATCAAAGATGAAGGGGTAATTTTTCATTCAAACAGAAATTTCTTTATAAAGAAAGATCCTACAGGAATGTTCTAGAAATGAAATGAGGGCTGTTTGAAATTGTTAATTGAACTCACTATTGACTTGTTGACTTAGTTAGTAAAAAATTGTGTTAGTCTACAAAAAGTTTGTAAAAACGGAAACATTCAATTTTTTATTTCTTCCCGATGTTTCTGCCAACTACATTTTGCACGAAGTTAGCTTTTCAGAAATCACTTAAAAATTTCGATTTTGCACTCTATTTATCTTTTTTTTTTTTGTTACCTACATGTTTTTCTATGATTTTCTCATTCCGACATTACGAAAACCGAATTGTCAGCCAACTATACAATCTATCGTTGTAATCGCAATTCCCGTACCCGAGGTGGCATTTTGATCGCCGTCAATCCTAGACTAAATTGCAAATCTGTGCATCTGTTTGATAGTGAGAATCTTGAACAAAAAATCTCTACTGATCTGACTCCAACTACGATACATCGATGACTTGCCTAGCTTCGATATTCGTCTGCAACAAGTTACTTTAAGTCATGACGATATTCTGCACATGCACGATCCGAACTACGAACTCCGTTATATTTACTTCCTAAAAATCCCAGAAAAAACTGTGAATTGATGAAAAATTAATAAATAGATGCAAGTCGTGGGTATTTTTTGATGTTGAGTACTTTTGTACTCGTTTGTCGTTGTGCAGACCGGAATGTTTCCCTGAAACATACTTTTAAACTGAGAAGCCTGGGAAAATCGTCATTTCAGATACTAGAGGTGAATGAACTTTCGCGGTTAGAGAACTACGTAAACATGAGATGTGCAATAATTTTAGAGGGAAATGTAAAATACAATGATCGTTTGACGAATCTTCCGTTCACATATTTTGGTATTCCTAGGCATCATATCAAATGTTAAAGGACGTTCATCAAATTTATTTGTAACGGAGAACATAATCTATATAAAAAAAAATTAAAATAATATTCGAAGTGGTAAACAAGATTGCATAATATAATTGCGTAGTTCTACGTCGAAAATATGCGGTCATATCCTAGATACAACCCCTTACAATTTTTTTTGTTTGGAAACTGAGATGATTCTTCAACTATTTGTATTTGTTTTTATTTTTACTCATTATTTTATTAGCAAATGAGCTTGAAATTATCCTTACCCTAAGGGGGTATTCTAGTGCAGAGACACGAATTTCGGACGTTTTATCGATCTCCGTAAAAATAAAACAAAGAATATTTTTACTATCCATCATATCATTATTTGTTCATCTATCTTTTAACAATAAAACAAACGTTGAACTAAGAAAAAATATTGATAACTAGAATAGTTAAGAGCTGATGAAGTGAGAGGGTTCAACCAAAAGTTGTACCATGGCGTACACAATTCCAGTCCTTCTGGTTATCTGAAACAAAAATGTCAAACAGATTCTGAATCAATAACGATGCCGTTATCGTATGAACCTCGTACAAATCAAAAACATCTTTTTTTGGCAAAATGGCGGCCGTTTGAAAAACAAAATGCGGTTTAAAACGTTTTTTCTTACGTTTTTTTTGATTTTTAAAAAATAGTAAAATTGAAAAAATATATTTTTTTAGAGGTTCATGCGATAGAGAGATGCCTGCAGATGGTATCCATATAAATTCGACATTTTTATCCATATATTTTTGATATCCATATAAATTCGTTTGTATGTTTGTAACATGTTTGTCTGTAGCGCTGTAGTGTGGGTCACACTCATAGAAAATTGACCCCCTTTCTGTTGACCGATTGATCTGAAATTTGGAACACACCTTTATCTCTTTATCTTTGTGTATTTCATGATCTTGAAAGGGCAAGATGACGGCCGCTACAAAATGGAGGACTACATATTTTATCAAAATCTCATCAATATGGGTTTTTGAAAGGGCTTGACTAGTAAAATACAGTTTTTTATGAAAAATGGAAATCCAAAATGGCCGCTACCACAAAATGGCGTCATATATATATTTTTTCAATGAAAGGGCATGACTAGTAGAACACAGTTATTTATGAAAAACGAAAATCCAAAATGGTTGCTACTACAAAATGGCGGACTACATATTTTGTCAAAACCCCGCTGATATGGGTATCAAATGAAAGGGCTTCGCTAGTAGAACACAGTAATTTATGAAAAATACAAACCCAAGATGGCTGCCACTACCATATTAACGGGGTTTGTTAAAACCCCTTTTATATGGGTATCAAATGAAAGGGCTTGACTAGCAGAATACGGTTATTTATGAAAAGTGCAATTCCAAGATGGCTGCCACTACCAAATGGCGGACTACATATTCTGTCAAAACCCCGTTAATATGGGTATCAAATGAAAGGGCTTCACTAGTAGCACACAGTTATTTATGAAAAATACAAACTCAAGATGGCTGCCACTACAAAACAGCTTGAACTGTTTGTATGTATGTTTGTATGTATGTATGGTTGTCCCATATTATTAGAAATTTGACCAATAGGAACCGACCGAAATTATAAAACACCTTTATCTCTGCTGTCATTTTAAAACTATTTATCTTGAAAAATCCAACTTGGCCGCCGCTACAAAATAGCTGAATCCATATCATCTCAAAAAAAGGTTGATTGAGATATGTGTATCAAACGAACGAACTTGTCTTGGAGAACACACTATGTATTTTCTGCAATCCACTCAATATCGGTGTCAAATGAAATTATTTGACTGATAGAATACAGTACAATGGTTTTATTGTAGAGAAATATTTTTATGAAACAGGTAATGCACTAAAAACTAGAAAATAAAATAAGTAAAAAAAATTGTTAAGTAAAACGGTTCAATTGTGATTAAAAATAATAATGTACTAAAAGCTAGAAAATAATTAGGCAAGTAGCAGTTAGCAGATATCACACCTCTCCTTCATTAGTCTAGGGCATTGATAAGACTAAAATAAAATCGTGGGGTACGTTGGATTTCTATTATCCACAATTAGCGACTTCATGATATGTCCCACGATTTTATTTTAGTCTTATCAATGCCCTAGACTAATGAAGGAGAGGTGTGATAACTGCTAACTGCTAACTGCTACTGGCCTAATTATTTTCTAGCTTTAAGTACATTATTATGTTTAATCACAATTAAACCGTTTAACTTAATAAGTTTTTTTTAACTTATTTTTTTACTACTTTATGTAGAGTTATGGTTTGGGGCTCGATGGGATCGTGTGGCGTTGGAGAGCATTCATTAACGAAATAATGGCAGAAGAGGTTTATCTGGACATATTGAAGCGCAAGCTTTCAGCGATTTCGAGCAAAATGGAGATCTAAAGCATACCTCGAAGCTGGTATTAAATTGGATTGCGGAAAGTTTTCAAAGTTTTGAAGTGGCTCTTACAGTCTCCTGATCTGAACCCAATAGAATATTTTTGGTCTATTTTGAAAGTGAAGGTTCAAAAATAAACCAACAAGCATGCAACAATTACGGTAAGTAATTGGAACTGTGTGGAAAAAAAACCGCTACTAGAGCTACAGCTTAACTTGCTGAATCAATGACATAGCGAAGTCGCGATAGCATTCATGCGATGGGTTGTCACATAAAATATTAAGTGGATATCCGGAATAGAGTGGATATAATTGTTTGCCTTATTTTTCACTGTTATTTCAATTATCTGGTCTTAAAAATGACCATGGTTACTTTCATATCACATGACGATGATTTGAATTTGTATTGAATATACATATTTTTTCATAAAATGTATTGCACTGCATTGACAAGGGGTGGATAAACTTTTTTTACATCAATAAGTCAACAATTAGCAAATCGAATATTGTTCAGTGTCGCCTCGATGGCTTTAGCTTAGATATGTGATATACGCTGAGGCTCCAATCTGTTTGCTTAAATGTGATGTACAAATATTTAAATGGAAACATATAACATGAATGAGGGAATGTAAACATTTTCATTGCGGTTTCCGAAAAATAAATCGGATTATAAAAAATATCCGGATGAAGTCATTAACTCGAAGGCTAAAACACGTTCAAAAAAGCCGTCGGTAAAAAGCAACGAAAGGAATTCTCTAGCAAAAGTGAAAGAGTCCATGTAAGCACAGAGTAGAAAATTGTTCAAGTTAAGGAATTTAATTAGAAACAGGTTCAAGCTTCGGTACCGAGGGATACGTTCGCCAAAGAGAAAGTTTGCTCTCCGCCGGTTCCATTCTTTCTGCCGAAACTCTTGATGAGAACCAGGCATCCTCTTGGCAAGTGAAAATTCATTGCTTTCACAAACGATCCAGAAAGAGGGGACGGGACTGTTCAAAAGAAAATAGTGCTACAAAGTGCCGTGCATTTTAAAAAGGATGGCGAACATTCTTCCGGCCGGTGTGGAAGGAGAATGACTACTTTTACACTTCCACAAGTGCGAAAATTGTACGATAAATTATGGAAAATTAAATTTGCCGGATGCAAATGAGAGAGCGCGTTCGATGCGCGGGTGTGGGGATACTCAATCAGTAGAATATTTCCCCCGGCGGAAGAAGCTTTGAACTTTTTTTGTCGGGCCTACACACAGACGGTTTGGAAAAGTTTTTCGGTACTGATAATGATTATGAATGAGCAAAAGGTTTATGCATCTAACGGTTTTCAAAGAGATTGGACCTCTAGCACGGAGGCTTAACTGCCGTGAACCTGAAACCCCGAAGAACAGTTCCCAAGTGAAAGAATCGCTCGAGCCGCACCATTTCAAATAGATTGGTCATAGTGAAGTCTTGTTCGGAATCTTGCCGCAGCCGAAGCAGCAGAGACGAGATTTCCCCGGCAATGTCCGACCATCCTTCGGCAAACGGAGGAAATGGCCTCGACATTCTACGGAAGGGGAACATGTACGATTAAATACACGCCGAAAACCGGTCGAACCACGCGCGAATCAGTCATCATCATCGTTGCCGTCTTCGTCTTCAAGATCGGATCTGTGTTACGGCGAGTCGCGAAGGCATGGCTCCATTCCGATTCGGTTACTCTCCACCCAGAGAGAAAGAAGGAGTGCGATAGCAACCAGGCTATCAGGATTCCGAGCAGGCGAATCTTACTGCATAAGTAGCAATACCGGCAAGTCACTTCGCGTGATGCGATAACTTTTCGACACGACCGCTTCTGTCTCCTCCACTCGACGGCACTCGGAGCGATAGTGATGTGCTGGAGAAGTCGGCGTGGATGATTAGTTGGACAGTGCTGTCGATTGAGATTTGTTTTCGCTTTTCACCTTTGCAATCTTTATTCCAAAATACTTTTTGTGATTTTCCCAACAATATTTGCCATATTATTGGAATAAGTCACAGGACATAATTTCGCTACTGAAGCTACTAAAACTACACAGTTTCAAAGTTTGAGTTCGATTTACTTGAAATCGTAATTATGTTACTTAGTCCGGTCTGACTGAACACCGGCCATATGAAGGGTGAATGAATAGTCTCTCCATTATCAAAAATGAGGACGGCGAGACGGTAACTGTGAATGGTGAGCGCTATGGCCGCATGTTAACCGTTTTTTTTTTGCCACAAATTGAAGATATGGATACGGATGACATGTGGTTTCAGCAGGACGGCGCCACGTGCCACACAACACGACCGAACATGGCCATATTGCGAACGAAATTTGAGGGACGCATAATTTCGCGTTTTGGTGATGCCAATTGGCCGTCCAGATCATGCGATTTGAACCCGCTAGACTTTTTTTTGTGGGGTTATGCGAAAGACCGTGTCTATGCCAACTCTCCGCAAACTCTTGAACATTTGAAAGACAACATTCGTGAAGTTATGACCGAGATACCGCCCCATATGTGCCGAAAAGTCATCGAAAATAACCTATTCCGGATCAAGGTGTGCGAGGAAGCCCTAGGTAGACATTTGAATGATGTTGTATTTCACACATAATGGCATAAACCAAATTTTAATTTGAAATAAAAGTTTCATCGAAATTCGAATTCTAAATGTGTTTTATTTCAATTTACTTTCGGAATTTAAAGTTGGAAAACCCTGTATGATATTGATAAATATGATAATGATATTGATATAGTGATATTGATGATAAACTCGAATGTTTCTATCAAGCAAATTAATGCTCTCTAACTGCTCATTCTTTAGCACTCGAGCCCTATAATTTTTTATTGTTAATATTTCACTTCAATAGCATTTTTATCTAATAATTTTTGGGTTTCAGTTATCAACGTGGATACAGTGGCGTAAAATTCGTAATCTTTTGATATTCTTAAAACATAATTTCAGCGAAATGAAAAGAGATAGCTATTTGCAGCATTTGCATCCCATGCATTTTACCTCTTTGCTTCTTTACTAATAAAATGTTACTCAATTTCATACATTTATATGGTTTAAATCTGTAGTAGGTATTTCAAATATAATTTGAAACATTTTTTGACGTAGAACTACGTCTTTCAGGAATGGTGCCATATCCGAAAACAGGTCATGTTTTTATGAAATAAAGTTTATGTTAATAACTATTTTCACTGTGAACGAATTCTCATGATTTGCATACCAATCGAATCGGAAATTCTCTAAGATTTGTTTGATATGCTATACATTACAATTCGCTTATCTCAAAAAGGTTTAAAATCATGAAAACTGAACTTCCTTTTTTCCCATACATTTGTTCTGCCGATTTGTGTGCTAACCGTACCCGTATTTCGAATGCTTATAACTCGAACAGTTCGGAAAGATGTTTGCATCAATTGATAGGAAATATTCCTATGCGTCTATCACAATTAATAAAATGTTATTTTTCATGAGATGAACAATTGAATAACTGTAAAATGTCAAGCGTTATCTAAACGCTCTAACTGCCAAGTTTTGATTGGGCCGATTTACGGTTTCCCCAAACACAGACTTCAAAATCGATGTACCTGTAGAAATCCGCTTTGCAAATATACATCCATGTATTACAAAAATTTCGATGCTTTCTAAAATAATATTCGAAGTGGTAAACAAGTGGATTGCATAATACAATTGTGTAGTTTTACGTCGAAAACATGCGGTCGTGTCCTTGATACAACTCCTTACAATTTTTTCTGTTAATACAGGTCGGACTCGATAGTATACAGTTTTATTTTTTTTTCAATATTTCAAATATGGCTAATATCAAGAAAAAATATAACAGTTCAACGTTGAGGTGCAAGATAATTGGCCATTATAAGTTCAGTGGAGTAAAATCGTGATTTATGAAGATTTTGATATTAAACTCACCGTGAATTGTTTATAATGATATTGCAGTTAAATTAAGAATGATATAAGTTGGGTATCAAAGAACAAATTATAGAGCGATTGGAGAGATTTAGGTTGTTTAATAGAAACAATCAAGTTTACTATTAATTTGCCGGATGAAATTAATAATAACGCCCTATAAACCATTAACTTTTATGTTTTTCACTTCCGAAGTGTTATTGAAATCCTCTAATTAAGATGTTTCAATCATTCTCATTGTGCAAGTTTCGGTGAATCAAACTTAAATAGTCAATAACGACGTCGGCCACGTCCTTACAGTCACCAGGGGAAGGGAAGGAATGTTAGTATGATATTCGCCGCCCGAAGGCCAGAAGACCCGTACCTATAGCGTGGTTCCTTAGCGTTTATCAAGGAAGGGATAGTTGTTAGCGGAGGCTGGTAAGAATCAGGTTTCACTGTAGTGAGTGATGTGATTAGGAGTTTATTCATTTCTTTCTTTGCATAATAACCATGAACAACAGCTATTACAACCATCCTCCTTTGGGACTTTGGACCGTCTGCTCTAGTTCTCAATACTGTCAGGTTCTTTTTCGGACATGCTACTATAGAGATCCGTCATTCGCAGGCGGAATTGAAAAATAAAATCCTTCTTTTATATTCGAAAAACAATAAGTATATGTATATAATCATTCTTTCGAAAAGCCTCAATATGCATTCAAAGACCCTTCATGGTCAACCACTAAATGCGCTCCTTTTCATAAAATTTTCTAATGATGCTTTTTTAAACTACAATATCGCGTATTCCTTATCGGTTGTACAACAAGATACCTGGAAGAAACAAAATTTTGCCCAGGTTCGTATTTTTCTATATACACTGGAGTCACATTTTACGCGGGGGATATGTGCCGCGTAAATTCCGAAATCCGCGTAGAAATAAACCGGGTAAATTCCAACAACCGCGTAAAATAAAACTGCGTATAAAAAAACCGCGTAAAAAGCGACTTCAGTATATGTTGCTTGTTAGACTGGAATTGAAATTTTCGAAATGTAAATACACTGCGATTCATAACTATAGAACCACTCCATTTTTCTGAGTTTCCCAAGATATGAACGAAGTCGGTTGAATTGAAGTATATATTGTAGGATATAATAACCATCTTCATTTATAATACTGGTCATTTGAACTTTATTGTCGTGTCCAGGCGCGAATCATAAAAAAACTAAAATTCCATAACTATAGAACCAGGTGGAAAAACTCTCACTACGTTGCAAAATTAACGTCAATTTCACATGAGTTACAATAAGTTTGTAATTCGTAGGTCATTTTTAGTTTTCAATCAATTCAAATAACCCATTCGGGGTTGTTTCGACCAAGCTGCGCCATGTTGTAGCGTGTATCTCGTTCTACGCAGAGGAAAATGCTCGTTTAAGTTCTTCAAATCACTCATACTTTTTGTAAGCTGCATCTACCATTCGTTCAATCACTCCTCATAAGTTCTTGATAGGAGTTTGATCTGGTAACCAAGCTGACCAGTCCATAATCTGAAGCCCCTATTTATGAAACCATGCCAAGACTTACCGGATTTTATGAATTGGAGATAGTCATGAAACACTGGAATTTTAGTTTATTGAATGTTTCGCGCCTGGACACAACAATAAAGTTCAAATGGTCAGTGTTATAAATGAAGATAGTTATTATATCCTACACTATATACTTCAATTCAACCTACTTCTTACATATTTCTGGAAACTCAGAAAAATGGAGTGGTTCTATAGTAATGAAACGCGTCTGTTAATAATTCACATTTTTCAAATGCCTTCCTCAGTATTTCCTGCCAACACTGCCTCGTGAAAGACTTACGCGCCTAAGCCAGAACGGGACTTGGCGTGGTTGGGCAAGCGAACCTCGAAATTCGATTTAAAGAACAGGAGATGGAAAAAATCACACACTAGCTGCGAACGACTACGAAACGAAGGCTGAGGCCGACGTGAAGTCGATTTCAACGGTTTGCAATGAATACATCGTGTTTCCAGCAGTGCCTGTAGTTGAATGTTTCTGCTCCACCCACCTCTCATGAGCGATTCGATTTTACTTCGTGTAGCCAGGGGATACTCCCCAGCTTCGAACGCTGCACGAGAAAATGAAGCTGCCCTGACGAGCCACGAAGCGGAATCCGATAACCGAGCCAATGTTCGCAAAAAAGCGAACTCGTTAAACCGTATCTGTTTTCCCGTTTGCCTGTTATTCTCGGAACATGTCCACCCTGGGATGGTTGGTTTGTGTGTCGTTCCTGTCGCGTATAACAAATGATCATGATTTCAAACGGAATGCCAATACTGCTAGACTGACCCGTCGTAGGATAGCATGAAACCGAAGAGAGCGCTGCGTTTTCAACTTGTTCTCCGCGTTCTCCGAACTCGGAATTGCTGCGTGGAATCCGCCTACATACAAACGAGATCACACATTTCAGCTCTCGACCCGATAAACAGACCAGAATGCACGTGGCTGGAGAATTTTTCGTATGTATTCCGCTCGCCCGAACATATCCCACTTTAAAGGCGAGAGCCGCTTCGCGCAGCCTTGGTGAGGAAGAAAACTGGAAACATCCGGACAATGTCAAAAATGCTTTTCGATTATTACGCTTCGAGGAGTTGGAGAGCAATGCTGAAAAAAAAACATAACATCAACTTCTCCTGAAGAACGACAAGAGCTTCAGCCTCAGCATCAGCAGCAGTGTTATTTTAATTTCATTTATGGAAGAGCAAGACCCTTCCGGTTTAAACATTATCCGGTTTAGGCCCGAGGCTGCTGGCCGGAGTGACTTGATGTGAACCGGACGACGGAACACGGTGTATATCTGATATCAAAGGATCGCCAAACTGCTCTCCGAAGCCGTTGTCACGGCCACAGCATCCGCTCGTGGACGATGACAGACGAAAGGATGGAAAATAGATCGTTCCCGGCGGCTACTGTCAGCATATGTGGCTTCGCAGTGGAAAAGCAACTTCGCTGATGGGAAAAATGCTTTCTTCCTAATTTATATTGAAAAACAGGGGCTAGTATTAGAACGAGTTAGCGCTTTGCACGAGTGTTTTTTTCCTCAATAATATAGTCATTCTGAGACATTTCTGCTTCGGAGCCTCTGAAAAATGGATTATTTTTGCGGAGCTTCGTAGCTAAATTGCACAACCATAGCAAACAATCATAAGTTAAATTCAAGTTCACACCATTGACATTCATCTTAATGGCCTTTTTCAAGGCTAAAGGTAAATGAACTGGAAGCCTCTATAACATCAAAAAAGAACTTCTATTCCACTGAAACAAAATCTTAATGTTATTGTTAAACTATTTATTCAATTAGTTTATTCTATATAAATAAAAATAAGTTGGTGTCCGAACTTGAGTGTTCGAATGTTCGATTTAAATCAAAATATCAAATATGGGTGGGACGAAGTTCGCCGGATCAGCTAGTTTCTAAGAAAAAAAAGAGTTTGAAATTTATATTTTCAATAATCACTTTTAGGGGGTCTCCGTAGCCACATTGGTTGCGCGTTCGCTTAGTAAGCGATCGATCGTGAGTTCAAAACTCAGGGCCCTCATTGACCATCTTTGTGTTATTACAGAATAACTACGTCCACGCAACAATCATCAGCGATGGAGATCGATCCACGGTCGAAACAAGATCGATTCATCCATACAACTGCTCTGCTCTGCAAGACACATCGGGCTGCTGTTCTATAAATAACTCAACAATGATCAATATCAACTGTCTCCGCTGTCCGGTGGTCTAACTGGATAATGGAAGAACAGAAAGAATACTCTTACGACTAAATGGCTACTGTGTAAAAATGTACCATATGCAATGGTATAGAAGGAATACTGGCGAATGGCAACTGAGTAATGTGCTATAATTATAGATATGATAATAACCATGTGACATGAACACGATTAAAATTCGACTCTGTTACAGCTAAAAATACTAAGGAGCCTAAAATAAATAAATGGAATAAAAAAAAAAAAATCACTTTCCTCCAGGGTAGATGTATCCAATACAAAACAAAATTCAATTACAGTGCATAGCAACTTTAAATCAGGTGGAATGAGAGAGCCATTGAATGCAAACTAGAATACTATTTTAGGGTTTCACTCAGAATAATCAATGGCGCGATGAATTCTAAGTTTCGGTACATATTCTGCGTAAGCTGTGATTGAATTCAACAGTTCGGCTGAACAGTTCGAAAGGGTGACGTCTAGATGGCGCCTCTTGCAAAAATCTACTTGACTATCACAAAGCACCATCATTCAATGGATACGTGTCAAAATTTGACAGCAATCGGTCGATTGGTTCTTGAGTTACAGCATTGAGAGTGAAGCAACTTTTGTTATTTTGAAACAAATGGAAAAATCCGAATTTCGTGTATTGGTGGCAAAATTGCATGGGTTGGGCTTCAAATTTCTCCGCATTCACCGTATTCTCCAGATCTGTCCTCCAGCAACTATTTTCTGTTCGCAGACCTGAAGAGAATGCACGCTTTCAAGAAATTGGAGACCGATGATGAAGTGATTACCGAAACTGAGGCCTATTTTGAGGAAAAACCGAAAGACTACTATAAAAATGGTATTGAAAAGTTGCGAGATCGCTATAATCGCTGTATCGCCCTCAAAGGCAACTATGTTGAATAAGAAAAATTAAATTTTTCAAAAAAAAAAAAATAGTTACTCTGTTACCTTTTAAACTTTTCAGCCGAACTGTTATCATATCTCAGGGACGACAGTCGCCCCTTCATCTGTGGAGGACCACAAGATGCATGCTGAATTTAGCTCGAATGTTAAATTCGAAAATTTGGCTCATTCCCACAAACACTAATGTTTGACGCTTTGCTTGTGAGACGCGTAGCTTATGCTACGGTTACACAATGCCTAAAATCGACGAGTGTCCAAACTTCATAGCAGTACTCCAAATGTCCTCTCAACCAATTGTTAATTAACCGCTACATGCTTCGAGGGATTGAATGAAGCCTATTTTCCCAACGGATAGAGTTGTCACCTGGTGCGGAACTAATGACGGCTTCCAGCGGCAACCCGTGCCATCCGCGACTACATCTTGACGCATCATAATTCACATCATTTCCAAGTAACGACAGTTGGGAGAATTGTTGTAAAGATTCGACTTCGGTTGTGCTTAAGAACCATATCGAGTTTTGTCAAGTGATAATTACGGACAGTACATATAATAATCGAAAAGGGCACTCGGGTGAACTTGACTATAATTCATACTCACGCCGGATGGCGTTACGGCCATCAATACGGGTCGTTTTTAATTACTTCTTTATAATATTTATTAAATTTTCATCGGTGTCTTGCGTAGATGACACTAGAAGAATTATGAAGCAAGTTATTAGTTCGAATGATGTCTTCGTAGAAAGCAATTACGTAGAAGATGTAATTTATTGGTCATTTGCGTGGCATAATCGACACTAACGAAACTGGAAAAAACACATCATTATGTTGATTAGGGCATTTGATGCCGTCAACGCTTGGCTGCTCTTCCCTGGATCTTCAATAGAATGTTCGTCGTTGATGAACGTGATTGCGGTCAACAATGACAGTGTTAGTGCCAATGTAAATGTGTCCGTTAGCACGTTGATTTGTTTTAACACGCTCGCATTTGAATATGTTTGTTCATGCATAATTAAATTGCGGTTCGAATAAATGAACGCACCATTTCCGTTAACTATGAGCTTTCGAAAAAGCCCGGACTCAACTGTTAATAAGTTGCTCACTCTTGTATTAAGAGAGTTTCCTAGTGTTGAGGCTAGGGTTACCATATTTACAGAATAATCTGTATTTATACAGATTCTTCAGACTTTTTGAAACCAGAAATCTGTAGATACAAATTACAGATTTTTTTTTGGTTTTCATACAGATTTACAGATTTTTAAAATAACAATTCAATAATAGTTATTGGTCTTGATAATATTTATTCCCAACTCACCAATTTTATTCATATAAAATCAGTCTGAATGAGATTCATTTTGGCATTCATATGTAACGTGTAGTACTGCTTTCTCATGTTCAAACTGACACAAAAAGATGCAAAAGCCTGCGTCTTCGGCTAGCTTCACAATAAATAAATAACACTGTTTATTTTTCTCCTCCTAAAGCACAGTGGATACGAATTTTTACGTGGATACCACCAACATCGTCTAATTCATAATGACTATGTCAATCAATGATACTAAAGCTAAGATTTTGATTCAAGATTGAATTTCGACATGTGTGTCGTACTTTTTTGTCGCAATTTTTTTGCATGATAAAAAAGTGATGTATAACTTACGAAAAATGAACAAGATTCCTTCTTTGTTTTGTGTAAACTTCTGATAAGTATTTACTAAACAATGTTTTTATGTTTATGTTCATAAAATATTTGCTATAATTCTTTTTCGCGTGATATCCTTCGCATCACAAAATCACGCGAAAAATTAGATTGGCGTCTTTCGACTTTTATCTTTTTATTTTAACATACAGAACAATGCTATTTACATCTACACAGTACCGCAATACATGGATTTTTCCATTAATCCTTTCCTCAAGTATGGATGACAACTTTTGTTTATACTGAGTACCGTTATCTATTTTTCATAGTGGCACCGTTTTGTTTTGTGAATAAGTGAATAAGACTATAAAATTCTATTATGAAAAGTGTGAACTGATACATTGTTGCATAAATTATAATATTAGTATACTTCTTTGCTGTGGTGGCTGGAAGTAGACAAACGACAAAAGGGTTGATACAGATTTCGATACAGATTTTCTGAGAAAAAACACAGATAGAAAGAATGTTTGAGACCAAGAACACAGATTTTTATGGCAACCCTGGTAGAGGCACGAATTTTGGAGGTTTTCTTGAGCTCTGAAAAAAAATTGTAAGGGGTTGTATCTAGGACACGACCACATATTTTCGACGTAGAACTACGCAATCATATTTGACGATTTCCCAGGCTTCTCAGTTTAAAAGTAAGTTTAGGGAAACATATTCCAGTCTGCACAACGACAAGCGAGGTACATCGATTCTTAAGTCTGTGTTGGGGAAACTGTATATCGGGCCAATCAAAACTTGGCAGTTAGAGCGTTTAGATAACGCTTGACATTTTACAGTTATTCAATTGTTCATCTCATGAAAAATAACATTTTATTAATTATGATGGACGCGTAGAAATATTTCCTATCAATTGATGCAAACATCTTTCCGATCTATTAAAAAAATGTTCGAATTACACAAATCGGCAGAAAAAAAGTATGGGAAAAATGGAAGTTCTTCTGGTTTTCATGAATTTAAACCGTTTAGAAATTATAGAATTGTAATGTATAGCATTAGAAAATCTTAGAAAATGTCCGATTCGATAGGTATGCAAATCATGAGAATTCGTTCACAGTGAAAATAGTTATTAACGTTAACTTTATTTCATAAAAACGTGATCTGTTTTCACCCTTCCTGAAAGACGTAGTTCTACGTCATAAATAAAATGAAGAATGTGTTTACTACACACTTTTTCATTATTTGTTTATTCTTCTTTTACTAATACAACAAGAAATGAACGGGAAAAAATATTCAAAATTAGAATAATTACAAGCCGATGAAGTGAGTGGGTTTAAAAGTTGTACCATGGCGTACATGTACACATAACCAGCCCTCCTAGTTATCTGAAACGAAAAAAATCGAACAGAATTAACTTCTCGCTCCGAAAACAAATATCTCCGCTCCGTCTGTACTGCAGGAACCGACTGTCCGACAATATAACTATATCATGTATTTGTAGCCTCATGTCAGCACGTGTCTGATAAAACAGTGTTTATTCCCTCTGTACAACATACTCCAGAGCAACTATCAACTTTTGCACTGAATGTTTGCACTTGCGCGAGTAGAAATATTTCCTATCGATTGATGCAAATATCTCTGCGAATTATTGAGAAATGGCGAAGCTTAAATTGCACTAGTTACTCTCTTTTCTCTTATTGTCCGTTCAACGAATGTGGTACATTAATTTGATTCGCGTATCACGCATTTGTCAGCAATTATTTATGAAGAGAGTTGTCTAAAGCTATCAGCGCTTTTCGTTTATTTGGTTCCGTCTTTGGGATCGAACCGCGCTGCCAAGTCGCACCCAGAGTTGCCAATAATATTTAAAAAAACTGAAAGATTGCTCTTAAAAAAATGGAAGAAAACTGAATCCTGTAAAACCGTTTAAGATCTAAATTATATTTTTTACCCATTCCATTGCTTGAGAAATAGAATTTTCTTTGAAGCTTCGTATAGTATTTATATGTAGTTCATAAAATGACGAAATAAACTATTAACTAATCATATCATTCGAACAGATCAAAATTACGTTTTCCATCACTCGAACATTACTGTGGAACAAGTTCCTTAAACTTTTATTTGAGCAAAACTTGAAGAGTCTCGAATTTATCGCTACATGTTTATAAAATCGCTGATAGAGGATCGTCACAAAACTGCTCGATAATGTGATTAATTGAAGTACATAGGGACATATTTTCTGACTATAGATCACTGCATCGAACTAACCTCTAGCTTCTGTCCTTTTTCTTTTAACACGAATTTTGACATTTCTATAGTGTTTGTAAAATATAATTTTTCACACTCACGAAGAATGTAGAATGCACCTAACCTTACCTTCGGTGAGACATTTTCGCATGGATTGTTTCAGCTCTCATTCGTTAACATTTGAAAAGGGCCATGTGGAAATTGCAACCAATGGGAGCTGTACCTAAGATGGTGGAATTGACAGGCGGCTCGTTACTTACACTATTCAGAAAAGACGTATGAGAAATGGCAAGGGCTCAGATTTGTTTTTGTTACACACGTTGATACGGTTACATTCGATTTCGTAGTAGCTGAAAATGATCACAACGTTTAGGAAACCGGAGCTGGAACGAATAGTTCGATACCTCAAAAAGGTACGGATTAGCATGAGAAACGAGGTAAAAAATCAAATTTTTGTGTACTTCTTAAGAGGTATGTCTATTAAATAACGAAACTGGTTACGAAAAAGGGTTATATTTAAAAAATTACGATACAATGATGTGCTTCCCTTCAATATACTTCCCTCGGCTCCTCACACACCTTTCCATACGTTTTTCCATTGTTCGAAGCAATGCTGAAACTCTACTTTTGTGATGGCGTTCAAAAGCCGCATCGCTTTTTCCTTTGCCTCTTCTACGGACCTTTCAGCACGGATTTGATCTTGGGGAATAGAAAAAAGTCGCATGGGGCTAGATCTGGCGAGTACGGGGCATGTTCGAGCACTGGAATGCCCTTATCGGCTAAAAATTGCTTCACCGACAGCGCGTTATGGGCAGGTGCGTTGTTGTTCGTGTTTTTCGTCACACAAGATTTCCGACGCGCACTACAAACCACGTTCCATTCAAACAACTGCTACTCGCAAACTACTATAGTGACAAAAACGTGTTTTCGTACGTTTATAGCAGACACTTCAAGCAACCGAACGCACTATTCGTTTCCCCCCCACGCCTCTAGAGCGCTTCCAGTATAAACCGTTTAGGGATTATGCAATTGTTACATTATATCAAACAAATCTTAGAGAATTTCCAAATCGATTGGTATGCAAATCGTCAGAATTCGTTCGCTGTGAAAATAATTATTAAGGTTAACCTTCTTTCATAAAAACGTGACCTGATTTCTGATTTGGCACCCTTCCTGAAAGACGTAGTTCTACATCAAAACGTTTATTTTTTTTAACAAAATGACAAATTTCTGTAAAAATAAATTATTTTCAGCATGTTTTTTTTCAGTACCATTTCAATGTTTTAAATATGCTGAAATTGAAAAATCGGCTCGGTAGAACATGAGATATCGTGTACGCCAGTTTGGATAAAAGAGTTTCGAAAAGAACGCATTTCATGTATTGCGTCAAGGCCGTACTAGATTAGATACCGCATCACTGTAGGATTGGGCGATCTCGGATCGATTCTTAGAAGATCGATCTTTTCCATTCCGATTTCCGATTTTTAGGATCGATCTTTTGTACTCAATAAAATCGAGAAAATCGATTTTTCTTGCTTTCGATCTTTTCGATCTTTCTGTAAATTTGTTTTTCAGTATACATCGATTTTTTATCTCATAAAATGTCACCTAACATTTTTTTGAACATAATATCAACATTTGGATTGCTTCTTCTACGATTTACTTCTGTTCAAATGCTGACAGAGACGGAACTAGTGGCAGCTACTGAGGGGATGAACTGTAAACGATTGCGTATAGGATCACTGAACCTGATGTTGGCATCAATTACAGGCGAAAGATTGTTTTCTGGATCCGGCGCCAAAATCAAGAATCGGCATCGACTAAATGACAAATGTATGACACGATTGGCTCTTATTGTCAGCTGAGTTTTGGGCGGTTGTTGAATTCCTAATAATGTTATGCTTTTCCAATTATTTTTTATTTAATGAAACGACTACCTGACAGCACAATATGAAAGCATTGTGGCTATGGCCTTCATGCTGAGAAACAAAACAAAATGCTTTTGATATTAAAATATGAAATTTGTATTCCCTGTTCAAAGAAAAGACGTCATTCATATAGAACAAGCATATTCGAAAGAAAGCTTTAAATTTTTCGAAAATCGATTCGGTAAAGATCGATTCAGCAAAGATCGATTCTTTAGTACCGATTAAATCAGTGGATCGATCCTTAAGCCGTTTGGAAAATCGATTCGATAAGATCGATCTTTTTATGAAGATCGCCCACTCCTACATCACTGAAATGGCTATAACTCGGTAAATAATGGGATTTTTTTTTGTTCTTTCTATTGAAACTTACATAGGGGGTTATTGGGGATAATTGTCAATGTTATTTTTCGTTTGGTATCTTCAATAAAGTTCGGTTTATTCAATTGTGCATATTTTTCACTGAAGTTGCAGGAATTTGATTTTCGTCAAAAACAATTTGTTTTGGAAGATTTTTTGTTCTAATCATGGACGCAAAACAATAAATGACTATAGATTTGTATAAGAAGAAATTTTTATCTTGTGATATATTGAGACGGTCATTTAGGTCATGCGGAGTTTATTTATTTATTTTTTGTTGTTGTTTATTTTTTAGTTTATTTTTCAAGTCCATTTTGCATGAAATTTTTTTTTCTTGCACCTTTTTATCCATGCACTATTTGTAAAATGTTTCTCCTATCAAGTAAAAAACGTTTTCGCGACTCGGGTTTAGTTTATTTTCGGTTTTGGCTTTTTTTTTACTTTTGCATTTTTTTTACCACCTAACAATATGTGAATTGCTCATTTCTATGAACGATACTACCGTTCTACGCATAGTTTTCCCATGTTCCAAAATCAGCAATTGAGCAACTGAGTTTCCTAGTCTATCAGAAGCTTAAAGCATTTCATGTATTACGCAGTAAACTATTGTTTGACGAAATGTGAAAAGTTCCCTTCACTGAATCAACCAAGCTTCATTACGGGTTTAAAAATTCATGGTGGGACAGTTATGCCTAGAATATAAACATGGGACAATTGAACTATTTCTCATTTCTCTACATTTTGATTTCCAAGATGTATTACAATATTTGGTACATGATTTTTTCTGCTAAATGTAATGGAGTTGCATTTTTTTACATTTAATTTTAGTAGATTTTTATTACACCAAGTATGGAATACATGTATTTAGTTTCGGAATGCTTCGATGTCGTTTTCATTACCAATTTCCGCGAAAAGCTTCATGTCGTCTGCATACACAAGTAAGGGAGGTGGGGGTAAAACGGACATGTTAAGAAGAACTTCTATTATATCTTTTGAAACTCATGTTTTCCATGCAGTTTCTTGCAATTTTATAAACTGTTTTTCTACCTAATTGGCCAAATATTTTACGAAAAAGAGTTTTTCAATGTTTTTTTACTAAAATTAAAACAGACCAAAAAAGTACAACATTTTTTCGATGCGGGTAATATGGACATATAGTGGGGGTAATAGGGTAATATGTTTGTAATATATGATTCGAAGAAGTTTATCGATCGCGAGAGGAATAATTTTATTCATCTAAGGTCTGAACTCATCACGAATGTCCGTTGAATGATGAAAAAAATCGAACTAATTCATCTAGATGATATCGTGCTTTTCAGCAGTATAAACGGACAGACCCTCAACTATTATGCTTTTGGTTCCAGTCAGCTTCTAAACAGTCCATATTTGGCGATTAAAATTCTATTTATAGACGCGGGGCATTCCTTAGGAACAGATTAAACAGACTTTCCACAGTCCATCTCACTCCCACTGGCAACAGTACATTTTACCCCACCAGTAGAAATATTTCAATAATTCAAATTTAAAATTTAAAAAATTTACTTTTCCGTACATACCTAATATCGCTTCTCTGTTAATTCAAAAAACCGAAATATAATTCAGCGAACTGAATTTTAATATTAAACCACTCAAAATGATTAATATCGGAGCCGCAAAAATTACATCCACATGCGGAATCATGTATGATTTTCGGTTTTTGTTTCCCTGTTCCATTTTTTATTAGTATTCATTGCCACAGGGTGGCTTAAATATTATAGAATAACATGTAGAAGGTGTTCTCATTAACAGAAATTTGAAATTCAAAATGTAACTATACAAATCAACCACCTGTCCATTTTACCCCCACTGTCCGTATTACCCGCGGTTCCCCTACATTTATACGCTTGAGAACGAAGTAGATGTCGTTAACGTACAGAATGAAAAGAACAGGACCTAGATGAGAGCCTTGTGGGACTCCCGAAGTGACTTTTACTGGATTTGAGAGAGAATTTTGAAAATGAACAATTTGTTCACGATTTGTTAGATAAGAATTCAGGCAGTTTAAGAATATAGTTTAGGAATGCAAGAGATAATTGCAATTCCACGATAATTACGTACGTCAGATTTAGCGCCTGATTTAAAGATAGGTATCAAAAACGATTGTTTCCATTTTTCTGGAAATATTCCAGTTTGTAGTGACATATTGAAAATGCAATATAAGGGAAGGGTGAGTTCCTCAACCAGGTTCTTCAGAAATACAGGTGCTATTCCGTCAGGTCCTGGTCCTTTCGTTCCATCTAATTTCTTTAATGCATGGCATATTTAGTGAAAGATAGTTTACCGATATGTCATTTGGATTTTCCGGTGATAATGAAAAGTCCCGATCGCGATTTTCGAATCGCGAAAGAAATTTGCAAAGAGATTACAAATTTCGTTCGAAGATGGCCCTACATCTTCATTGAGATGCATCTACGATGGAAAGTTATTGCTTTTGAGCTTTACGTAATTAAAGAATTGCTTCAGACATGATTTGACTACTGTTTCTACCTTTCTATTATACTCTTCGTGTGCACTTTTAATGGCAAAATTTAGTTCTTGGGGAATATTCTGATATTCCAGCAAATTTTGATTACCTTTGTTTATTTTGTATTTTTTTGTGTTTTTTGTTTTCTATTCTTTAAATTTTTTATTTGAGCGTTATACCAAATAGGATATTTGCTGTTTGAATTTCTGCGTCTTCTTTTCTTCGGCACAAATTCAGATATTATGTTATTCCGAATTTCGTGAAGAATATGTACGGATAAGTTGACATCTCGTTCGCTGTTTAATACAGTATGCCATTCTATGACTTGTAGGCTACATTTGATTGCTTCAAAGTTCGTCTTGTTGTATACCGGTACTTCTTCGTACTCCCAGTCGATGGAAAATTGTCTGTTATGTACAAAGATTGAGTATTCAATTGCTGTGTGAAATTTTACATTTTTCCAAAGGGAAGCCATGGACTCATTCACACAAAAGTCGTCGATAATGTTAGTAAATAATAGGCCTAAACAATAATTTTGGGAATTTTTCACGTGATTTATTTGATTAAGACCGAGATGTGCAATTGGTGCCATAAAAAGTAACATCGGAATGTAGTACAGGTATACCTCGATTTTACGGACCCTCGATTATACGCACCCTCGATTTTACGTTCTTCGATTTTACGCACACTTTATTTCAAATTCGTTTTTATTATTTTTTTTTTCATCCGAATGGCACATATTGCTCGGCTAAATACTTTAGGCCTCATTCAAAAATTACTTAACGTTGAAATGGCCGAATTTTGAACCACCTTTATATAGATATTGGGTTGGGGAATAAGTTCGTAGCGTAGCTTTTATTTAAACAAAAAACAATCATTTTAACAATAAGTTAATCAACTATATATTCGAGGTCCATTGTTTCCGACAATTCACGACTGGTTTGGTGACCGTTCTCCTTTAAAAGTGATTTGAGACGTTTTCCATCGAATTCAGAAGGGGCGTGTCAGCGACGTCAAAGTCGCCATTTTTGAACTTTGCTAACCATTTCCATGCTGTAGACTCGCTTATGGCACCTTCATACACGTCACAAACGTCCCGGGCTGCTTCGGCAGCTTTTTGACCTTGATGAAATGCAAAGAAGAGCAGGTGTCGAAAATGTTGATTTTGTCCATTTTGTCCATTCATTTTACATACAGTTAGTAATACGTACAAAAAATATGTACCTTTTACTAATGTTTGCATTACCAAAAGTATTTGGTAGTTTTCTACCAAGGATTTTTCTGAGTGTAGGGCACCCATGTCACACACACAGCAACGTCCATCGTGATAACTGTCAAACTCTCAAACGTAGCTACTCAAATTGGATTTGTAAAAGTTTAATGGTAAAAATGGTTTCTAAACACACTGATATAGTCTCGAAAGAAAAGAAGAACCGGAAGGGCATTCTTCTGACAGATAAAGTGAAGATTATCCATGATCTGGAGAATGGAATTGCAGTTCAAGAGATAATGAAAAAGTACCACATTAGATCACGATCTACCATCTACACTATTCGAAAATCTAAAGTTAAGATAATGAACAGTATTGCAAACATTCATGGAAACATTGGTATGGAATTTAAAGTTTTATAAAAAAATTCGAAAATTTATTTAGATTTATTCACAGCACACCGCAAAAACTTCAAACAAGCTAGTTACCCAAAGGTGGATGAAGCATTGTACCTTTGGTTTCTGTAACAAAGACAACGCCACATTCCGGTGAGCCAAGAAATGCTCCAAATTCAATCAGTTAAATTTTTCAACGAATTGGTAGCTGAGTCTAATTTTGAAAGTAGTGGTTACATGGGCAAATTCATCAAGAGATATGAAATTCACCTTCTCAAAATTACGGGCGAAAAATTGTCCTGCAATATGGCTGCAATTGAGGACTACATCAAGAAGTTCTCTACAGAAATGCAAATAAGAAACTTATGCCCGAGTCAGATTTTTAATGCCGATGAGAGCGGTCTATATTTTAAAAGCACTCCCACAAATACTTACGTTGATAAAGATTCAGTAGGGGCACCAGGAAAGAAAACTATCAAAGAACGTTTGACTTTTATACCATGTTCTAACATGGACGGTACATTGAAGTTACCTCTGATGGTCATCGGGAAGTATCTTAATCCTCGATCATTGAAGAATATGAAGGAGCTGCCTGTTTACTACACAACATCCAAGAACGCTTGGATGACACGTAATTTATTCAAAACTTGGTTTTTTGAGCATTTTGTGCCACAGGTCCGAAATTTTTTGGCTGAATCAGGTCTTCAACTTCGAGCTGTCCTGGTGTTGGATAACTGTTCTGCACATTTTAATGCAGAGGAACTGAAAACTAGTGACGGTGCTATAAGCACTATGTTTCTACCCCCAAACACAACAGCGGCTATTCAACCTATGGATCAGAACGTAATCCAAATGATAAAATCACGCTATAGGAAGATCATGATGAGAGATTTTTGGTAGATCAGGTGAGTTTCATGACAATGTAAAAAGGATTAACGTAAAGGATGCGATATTTTGGATTGCGGAATCTTGGGATAAAGTTCCTCAATCATCGATACGGAAGTCTTGGGATTTACTCTATAATCCGGAAGAAGTTGAAGATGAGGATGACCTACCACTGGCTGTTATTAAATAGCGTCTAACAGAGATCAAGCAAAAAATTTTACACTCAAACGTGATAGATGAAGAGAATGCAGAGTTTGAATTTTTGAAGGATTTAGAAATCTTTGAAAAAGTACGCAATCCCACAGCAGATGATGAAATGACCTATACGATGGATTCCAGTTTACCGGAAGATAACACCATAAATATAACAGATCCTGTTGACCTTGATGATTGTTTTCAAACGGTTTCTGATGAATTGGCGTTGAATTCTGTCGACATAATGATCAGATATGCTGAAGAAAATGGCTGGTCGCTTAATTCTCAATTTTCATTGCGTGAGATGAGGTCGAATATCCTGGACAAAATAGCAGATAGAAATTCATTTTGAGAAAGTTTTTATTACAGATTCTTTACTATATTGAATTATTTAAAATTGGTCGATTTAAATGTGATGAGGCATGTTTAACGCAAATAAATACAAATTAAAAACTCCACTCTGCATAGTTTTTTTTTTAATTATATATGTTCAGTTTTATGAATGAAAATGAGTGCTTCCGTGGCCGAGTGTGTAGCATCACACATTATCATGCCGAAGGTTCGGGTTCGATTCCCATTCTGACCAGGGGATTTTTCGTCAAAAAAAGTTCTTCCGACCTGCACTGGTACACGCGTATTCTGGAGTTTGCCCCTCAGAATACATTCCAGGCGTGTTATTTGGCATACGAAATTTCAAATAAGTATTAATAAAAATGACGTTGTATACTACGTTAAGACAGCATATCTTCCACTGGGAACGTTAGCGCCATTCATGATAAAGAATGTCTGTATAAAGTCTGAAATATCCTTTATTTATAACGGTCCCGAAAGGTAGACTAATACCAATAGTTTTTGATGAAGTCCAACTGTCTGAACTGTTTTCCTGACTACCCATGGACCAGGCTATGTTAATTTATTTATTCTTAATTACTAAAATTAATTTTTATTAAAAAAAGATCATGCTTCGATTTTACGCACAATTCGATTTTACGCACATTTCAGAAACGAGAATGTACGTAAAATCGAGGTATACCTGTATATGGTAGTGATATCGCTTGTTAATATAGTGATATGAGTGCAGTAAGTGATCTGCAAAACCTTTGCAGAATGTAAATCTCATTGTTATTAGGCATTCGTTAACAAGGTGTACACGTGTTCTGTTAAACTTAATTTTTTATTTTTTGAGGATTAGTTCGTTCTTCCAGCACAGAAATGCATGCATTAGCCCTGTCACGTCTGCAATTCTTGTACTTGAATCGATTAATTTATTATGGATTTACAAAAAATATATGGTGAGATAGTTATGCCTAGAATATCAACATGGGACAATCATGCATAAAACATGCTTTATGAAGAAAAATGAAAATTGTCAAAAAGTAACATGGGACAACTATGCGTAGAACGGCAGTATAGACCTTATATAAGACACAAAACGTAATATATTCGTAAATAAGTTAAACAAACACTTTATTACCTAGTTATTGATGCTTCATTGGATGTTCGAGACATTCAATGCATGTTTTAGATTTTATCATTTCGGTTGTCCAACATTTGCATGCGAAGATAGAGCCGGATCTGAATCTGGTTTAGTATGATATTGTGTCGTATAGGAATAGCTAAGGGTTATACTTTCGAATAAGCATGTTTTTTTCTACATATCAAACGTCAAACTGAAATCTATTGTATTACAGTTAGAATAATTCAATCGCGTCCATCTCAATTTTCTCCGCTAGTTCAAATGGTTCCGTCTCAATGCTTTTATTCTAAACAATTCGTTTGCCACCGGATTACGAAAATATTGAAATAAATGACGATTTAATATACCTCCGGCGCTTCATCCAAAAAGGCGCCGGGAGGTTCTCCCAACCACCGAAGACAACGACGACGACGACTTTTCGTCTGATCACATCCTCTTGCTATTTTCCATTCTCTTAGCTCGTCGTCTTCAAAATCCATTAATCACGCGTTTATCTAAATTCGATGATAAAAACAACCAACCTCCATTTGTTTGGCCCCAATTTTTGTTCTTTACTCGTTCATCTTCCGCTTTCTCCCGAAGCGTGAAATCGTTCCACGCCCCCACCCCTCACGTTCGCTTCGAATCGTCACTGTTCCGCAAAAGCGGGCTCAAATCGCCCTCCCTTGTAGTTCTGGTAGTGAGAAGGTGATAATCAAGTGTGGCTGAATGTTTACATTCACATTTATGATTTCATGTGTCCAGGTTTATGCGATGTGATGTGTACTCCAACTCCCACCGTTCGATTCGGTTCCGCGGCTCACTCGCGCATTGCATCTGTTTGTCTTTGGTCACCACCCGCGTCTCGTCGACTCCATCCTGCACCGTGTGCTGCACAAAACCCCCACACAATGGTAATACTCCGTTCCGAGTTCTACTTTTATCACGAACATTTTTTTCGGAAGGTTTTACTTATTTGTTTACCACTCGCTCCAATCGCTTTTGTCAAAGTGGCATTTTTCGCGCCATGGAACGTGTGACGCATTCGTGTTCCTCTGCTATTGCCGTTGACAGATTACTCCAGGTATGAGTGAGAGCAATTCCGTGTCATTCGTCACTGGGAAAGAACCTTTCCCCCTGTTTCGCTTTGATCGACCAAACAGTCGACGGGACGGATGCTTTCAAGGTTGTGATGTGTGGCCAACGGTTCGGTCCGTAGTATTTGCAGATTATTCGCACGTTGGTCGCTTTTAAAAACGCAACGCGCGGAGACAGTTTTTATCCGAACTGCCGGCGAAAAATAGACGTTCATTTGTATTCATTCGTGATGTTCTCGCTCGTACTTGTACTCACTCGTCGATTGAAGTGCTGAACGGCTCAAGTCCCACTTTCACAATCATGATTGATTGCATTTGATTTCATCTATCATCGTAAACATCATATTCCAATATTCGTTTTACGTGCGCTGCTTGCGTCAGTCTGTTTTCGGAACGGAGAATCCGTCGTGCAATAATTGTAAATAGCGTTTCACATGAATCCACTGGATTTTCCCCTCGTCGACTGTACAAATTTGACTGAGTCCTTTTAGTAACGGATGAATGCGAAATCAATAGCGCCCGGCCTCCGAACGGAATCGTGAAGAACATATATTTCCTCACAACGGGGAAATAAAGATTTCACGAACGAATTCCGTTATCTGTGTAAAGAAAAAACGTGAAAATAAACAAGTGAAATTTCGTGTATAAACAAAGCCTTTCATCGCTGGCGAAGCAGAAAAAAAATATTTTGGCAAACAGTTGCAGTCAAATTTTGTGGCAACGCCTACGACATCATGCCTGTTTTGACAGCTGCCAGTACTTTTGGTGGCGAGAAAAATTCTACTAACCTCCCGCAGGCTGAGCAATTCCGGTGGCAGTTCATCACTCGAAACCACATGCAGCATATGCACGCGTATACGAGGCGTGTTGACAGAACGGCGCGGAATATTCCGGGCGTCACAAAGACGAATTATTGAACTACAACAGTGCACAACATCAAACACTGCCAACAAACCGCGTGCATTGTGTATGCACTCTTTCCTATCGGTCAGCTATTTTGCATGCAATCCTCGATGGGTCGATAGTCGAACACAGAAACGTTCATCGGAATAATCGTTTGGTGCTACCTCCGCGGTTGGTCAACTTTGTGCAGCAGGCTTCAATGCACTTTCGACAGCTTCAGGCCTTTCGCTACTGTGATGTGCTACGCTGCAGTATCCATCGTCTCAATTGGGAAAACGCGATTAAATAAATAATTAAATAACAACATTGGGCAACCGCCAGAACTCTCAAACCTCCAGCCAAGAGTGAATCAACGTGACAAAAATCGTAACCAAGCCGGGGCAATGATTCTGAGAATATTAGTTCTCCACTTGTCGACGCATTCAATCTCTCTTCATGATTTACCCCGTTATCATTTCTGCCACAACCACTCAAGGTCAATTTATGCTCGACCGCAGCGCTTGAACAAGATTAAAGTTGTTATTTCATTGACCCGCGGTGACATGTGTCAGAAACTTCAAATTTATGTACGTAGCATAATCATCTCGCAGATTATTAAACGGAGTGATAAGCTTGAGTCCGCTTAACGTATGACCGCTGATGTTGTCGAAGGTTGTTTAATTTGTTAAGTAAATTCGTCGTCACCGTCCAATAATTTTCCTCAATAGTGCATAGAGTGAGAGAGAGTGTTAAATTATAGGATCTTAATTTTTTCAGCCTTCTTCTTTAGCCAATTTAGAATATTTATTCTAAAGCAGGGATTCTCAAACTATTTTGTGCAATAGACCCCCTTTTTAGAATTAAATGATACCTTAGACCTCTATAGCCAATTTAAAACAAAAAATCTAATAACTTACAAATACTTGAGTAGGTAATTAAATTTTGAAAAAATAGTGAAAACTCAAGTTAATGACAAAAAAATCAGTGTAATGGAAGAACATAGTGTCTTTCCACCGATCTAATATACTTTCTTGAATTAAATTCGATATTATAACTTAAATTCCAAAGAATTTCTGAACGCAAATGAACTTGCTACCTAACAAATTGGCAACGTTACACAACTTATACAGTATCTTGAAAGTTTCAAATGAGATCTTGATTCAATTAATAGGGGTCGATATCTAGACCGCTTTGACCCCCAAAAACAGTTTTCGTTTGTGTCGACCCCTGGAAAACAGAAATCGTCTTCAATGGGTCGATGTCGATCTCTTTGGGAATCCCTGTCTTAAAGTCAGAAAGTACATTTCTCACATAAAAAAATACATGTATCTGGGATCTCTCAGGAGATAACAGAGGATTATATTTGACAAAAAAATCCTTCAACGCATATGGTCGAATTTCAACAATGATAGAGTTATAGGTTTCTTCTGTTTCGCGTTCTGTTTGCCTCAAATTGGCTGTACTTAAAAAAGTACGCTACGTAAGACGATTCTGTTGTTTTCGTTTGAAAGATGAGAAAAAATTGTATTTTATATTTTTCATATTTTATATGAAACATCTAAATGAGTAGATTTAAGAAGGTATTCTAGTGTAGAGGCATTTTGGACGAGCTCAGAAAAAAATATAACAGAGGATATTTTTACTATCTGTTATATCATTATTTGTTTGTCTATCTTTTAACAATAAAACAAAAAATAAACTAAAAAAGTCGTAATAAGAAAAGTTACAAGTTGATAAAATGAGAGGGTTAAATAAAAGTCGTGCCATGGCGTATACGATTCCAGCTCTTCTGGTTATTTAAAACAAAAATATCGAACAGATTCTAAATCAGTAAAGATGTCGCTATAGCACGAATCTCGGACAAGCCAAAACTTGTTTTTTTTTTTAAAAACGGCGGCCGCTTGAAGAGAAAAATCCTGTTTTAAACGTGTTTTTTACGTTTCCCGATTTTTTGAAAATTGTTAAATTAAAAAACTAGAAGTGGGTTGTATCTTTGATATAACCGCAAGGTGGACGTAGGACTAACGTTGACTTAGCAATCAATAAGTAACAAGCATATAAATCCTAGACGTTCCATCTTTCGAATAAATACCACTTCGTTTAGCCGGAAAAGAATTATTAACGTTCAAAGGGGGAATCGATTCCACCTCGGAAATACCCAGCACAAATAGTACCCACTCCCCAAGCCCCGATAGTTGGAATCATCGTTGATCCGGAGCTGGATTATTAACGCTTGAGATGGAATGGATTGTTTGTGTTAGGGGAACATTCCGATTTCTAGAAACACAAGCGAGTACAAAAGTACCCGCAGCTCGCAACTATTTTGCAATGCTGATTTCCCCAGGCTCCATGGTTTCGAAATCTGTGTTAGGAAACCTTCCGATTTCCAGAAACGCAAGCGAGTACAAAAGTACCCGCAGCTTGAATCTTTTTTGCAATGTTTATTTCCCTCAGGCTCCATGGTTTAAAGTCTGTGTTAGGGAAACATTCCAATTTACAGATACGCAAGCGAGTACAAAAGTATCCGCTGCTTACATCTATTTTGCAATGCCGATTTCCCCTGGCTCCATGGTTTTGAAGTCTGTGTTAGGGAAACATCCATCCATTCCACGGATCGTACCTCAATCGTTGCGCAGTTATGACTGAGTGAATTTCCGAGCGGCACTCGCTTATATACCGATTGGTGTGATTTCAGCCTGTTTGGAAAGCAATTTTAGGGCCATTGAAAAAAATGTTTGGATCAAAAAGTGACAAGCATATAACGCGTAGACATTTTATCTTTCGAATGAGGTGTTTATCATACTATTTCGTTCAATTGTTTAGGAGCTATTAACGCTCAAAATCTCGTTCTCCATTACGCTTTCGTTTTCGAAAGTTTGAACTAACACCCCAGTATAGAAATTAAAGACGTAGTCCTACGTCAAAAAACTTCCATTTTTATTAGTTCATTGGGATATCGTGTACGCCAGTTTGAAAAAACTAGTTTCGAAAAAAAACGCGTTTGAAGTTAATTGTTATGGCCGTACTAGATTAGATACCGCATCACTAAAATGGCTATAACTCAGTAAATAATGGAATCTTAGAAAAGTCCTTTCTAGGGTATATTCTTGAATGTCTAAACATCAGATATATGAAGAAAAAAAGATTTTTTTTTCCAAATTTCTAGACTACAATACTGCCTTAAGTAACATTTCGAGAGTAAAAAACCTAAAAGTTAGTGGTTTTTAAGTTGTTATTGTTTTGTCCTAAAAAAGCATAATAAACACGATTGTTACTATCAATAAAATTGAAGCGCTTTGAGGCATGCCTAAATCATCTCCGATTGAGCTAAAATTTTGCACGGATCATCTTTTTGGGCCAATAAACTAAATATATTACACTTGCAAAACAATTATATTTCCCATGTTCCTACTTTCGCTTCATTAAGCTATTGCAATCAAAAAATCTAAACTTTGAAAAACCATTACTCAAAAACGTAAAAAATACTTATCTGATTTGTGAAAAAACCTCAGATTTTAAGAAAAAATAAATAAAAAAACATGGCGCCCTTGGTCGCGAAACCATGTAAACTATAAAAAGGTTTTTGAAATTTGACATGACTATTTTCGCTGCCACCTTAACAAAGATTTGTTTACAAATGGTGTTAGGTCTTTTTATATTGTTGCTTCAGAATTGGACTGTCATTGTACTCCAATTCGTGAACTATTGCTGCATTTGCCTGAAAATAGTATGTTCAGTCATCTACTGTTAGGGATTCGAATCACGCGTCGAAACTTGATTAAAATTCCGAACGCTACTTAAATACTAAATCTGATGAAGAATTTTGCATAAAAGATCATTTGTTCATTCATTTAAAATACATTCTTACCTTTTCTAGCACATAACTAAAACACCTTTTTTTTCATAATTCGTTTGTTTTTACAGGCTCAGTTACATAAGTTTAAAAGAATGGAATATTTTTTATTACAATATATAAACAATTTTCCTTAATTATTTGGTTGATAAGATAGAAACCCGATTACTCGCGGTCGACTTGAATTTAAAAGGGTGACATATTTTCTTTTTTTAGTAAAAGCTTGAATCTATCATTATATCTAAATCAACTTATTCTATTGTTAGTATGAAGGGAACAACTACAATTACTGAAAAATTAACGATGTTAGTTTTCAAGGAATTTGCAAACGCAAACATTTTATCACAGGTTTTGACAGTCACTTTTTCTCAAATGATTAGTTTTATGATGTACAAATGAAGCCTATACTCCAAAGAATGTCAGAGTTTTCATTATTAATTATTTGTAACATTAATGTTCAGTTTATTTACATTTAGAAATAAAGTATTCGGATTTCGAGACAAAACGGTACTACTTCTAGACACTAAGACTAAGGTCTCGACATCGTATAGAAATTTTACTTACATTATTTTTATTATACAAGAATGGTTATATCTCGAGAACGGTTGGTCCAAGAATAAAACCTAAACATATAGGGTCTTTCATATTAAACACTCACGCAACAAATTTTAATAACTTCTACAAAAATGAACCGATTTTTATTTTAAAAAACGAAAATAAAACTTATTTTAAGACATTTTCGATGTGACCACTCCTTTTTTCGATAACCCGTTTAAAACGGTGAACAAAATCCTCATGCACAACTCTAACATTACCACTTCGATGCTGTTGAAAATCCGAGTTATTTCTTCTTTAAGTTTCTGCGAATTTTGGGGCTTATTAACATAGCAACGGTCCTTCACGTACCCCCAGAGGGAGTAATCGACGACGAGAAATGTTGAAATTCTTACCTTACCAAGAGGACAAAGTTTCATTAAGGCTTCGGTTGCTCGACATGCATGTAAATTGTACATCTTGACACTAAAAACTAAAACTAAAAATAAAAGTTTTTAATATTTAAGTGCATTCAAAATGAGTCGTAATTCAAGTCGGTCATATGATAATGAAAATTGTGATTTTGGGTTGCTTCCATCATATGTTTCAAAGTTTCAAGTAAATAAAGTTTCAAGTTTCAAAAAATCGGAGAAGGTCGGGTCAGCAGCCGGCTGATTTGGGGTGGAACTGCTCCATATGTTTTACGGAATTGTGGTTATTCATTTTTAATTGAGCCTTATTCATGTATACACACATGCAAACCTTATGGATGGAATAAAACTCGAGCATTGGATGTAAAATGAAGAACAAAATATTCTTTGATGTAAATTCGAAGCCAACTTTTCCCTTATTCTGGTCAGTCATGGAAATAAACAAAAAAATATTTTAACTGGGTTTTGATGAGTTCTGCTGTGCACATACCCTAACAAAGAACAACATTAATAATGTTGTTCTTTTAATTAATTGTTGTAAAAACAAGAATATTAAACGGATTGGATTAGACTGGATTGGATTGGATTTTAATTGTATTCAAAAAACTTCTACGCCGAACATGTTTCCAATATAGTACATCATCAGATTCGGAAAACACTGGATTCATTCCGATTGTTGTTTTGTCGTTTCGAATTTTGTACCTGACTAAGTAGGATGTTCGATGTCGAAAATGTCTCTCTACACAACAAAACAAATTGAGTTTACAAATTAATTCTCTAATTGAAAAATCTTCAATTCTCTGTGTGCTTTTCGTTTATACAGTACTGGACAAAATGAAGTACGCGTTACAGTAATTCAATATTCAAACTGATTCTTCTTTACATCAGTATTTAGCTTGGCCGTGTTTAGCTTCAATCTCGGAGAGCAGGCGTCGAGGCATACTTTCAACGAGGTTTCCGATATGTTGGGAGTTGATATTCATCCAGACTTTTTCCAAAGCTTCAAAAAGTTTGTCGCGGCTACTGACATCTCCATTGTCGACATTTTGATCCAAAATGGACCACAAATTATCTATTGACAGTGGTTTTGTGGACAATATACTTTTCGCGCCGACTCTTTAAAATTTATTTTTAAAATGGTGATGTAACAGTCTGCCGTTATTAGGCCATCAATCTTCTCAAGACTACCGACCAAGCAAACCACCCCACACCATGATATTTTTGTTGGCAAGTTTCTCGTCAGGTTGCGTCCAAATTCGTTGGGCAAATCCACTCTTATAATCCAATTCCTGCAGTCTTCTGCGCACAGTTTGCTCGGAGATATTCAAATCAGCATTTTCACGAATCACTCGGCTGGTAGTGAAAGGATTTTTTGTCACTTTTCGAGAAATACGACGTTCATCGCTGGTTGTAGTGTTCCGCTTTTTCCCTCTACCGGTCCGATCCGTTACGCTTTCTAGTTCTTCATGCTTTTTGTATATTGTTCGTGCTCCTGCTTCACCTCAATCGTATTTTCGAGCAATTTCTCTATAAGAATGATCTTCCTGACGGTTTTCAACTACAGTAGAACCTCGATAATCCGCGAACGGATGATCCGCGGTTCCATAGTAATTCTATGGACCTTCCCTACAATTTTCAGTGAGTGGTAGGTTTCATTCTTTTGTTTTGGTCATGGCTTTCACATTATGTGCACGACCTACAGATGGAATGTTTAATGATTCCTGTATTGATTAAACATGGGTTTCATGCTGAAATATTTTTTTTTCGTGTTTGCACTTCATTTTAGTCATTCATTGCGTTATTCGCGATGACTTTCCCAGACTATTCCGCGGATAATCGGGGTTCTACTGTATAAGTTTACGGGTATCTACGGAAACTTGCTTTTTCCGTATCTTATCAGATTGAACAGCGCACTAATAATGATAAACAAATAATCAAACACATTGTTTTGACGTTTCTTTGCAGGATAGGAATCTTTTTAGATTTATGAGGGGTAGGGCACTAATAAAATAGAAAATAAATTCCCAGGGGTGAGAAATAGTAATCTGATTATATTGTTAAGAATGCGTTTGTTCGCTAAAATTAGTACAATCGATTGACTGTAAATTACGATAGTGTTTTGTGTTCATAACGTGCAGGTTCAAAACATGCAACAATGAAAAATTAACGGAATTTGAATGCAATTAGATTAATGAATATTCTTGTTAATGTCAAATATCTTCGCGTTTCGCAATTTTTCTTGTGTTCCTCAAACCTCATTCATCAAAAAGTAGATTTGCTGTCAGAAGTGGGATTCGAACCCACGCCTTCAGAGAAGACTACGACCTGAACGTAGCGCTTTAGACCGCTCGGCCATCCTGACTGCTGGCGGAATAATTGTTTGAATTTTCCCCCCTCCAAAACCGGCAATCAGGGCACGTAATTTTAATTACTTTCGTTCAAACCAGGCCCCTGTTATGCGCAACCGAAAATATGCTCCGGCAACATGCTCGAACATTCATGTCTAATAGCAAATTTAAGGTTTTACTTTATGACAACGACACGCCATCGGTGGAAGTACTTGTGCAGGCAATGCGATATGCGGCGCTCGGTACCAACTCCGTCGGTAGGCCCCGCGAATAGGGGGAGGAGTAACGTAGAACGCGAGTATTTATAAATTATAGAGTGGGCAAAAGTTTATTTAAAATAAACTGTTCGCTCTCGTGATAGTAGAACATTACGGAGGCCGCCCCAAACGATTCAGTAGCCGGCGGCCAGTACACCAAGATGGTGAGGGGTAACTGGGCTGGGAATTAACCTCATCTAAGCAATTTATGAAAAATCGTTTTAGATCTCGCATGTGACGTCTGCTCGAGTTCCAAAAGCATAAGCATGCATGCAACGGTTGAAAGTTAACCAGTAGAATTGCTTACCATGCGATCCAATTTTCGTTAGAAGCAACCGATTGAATAGTGGCGCGAAAATGTCAGGGATGAGTCTGAAACGCTTTTCGGTGCAGCTAGGGTTGATCAACAGTTGATACCGGCGTTGATAATACCCCCATCACTCATTTGAGTATAATAATCTTCCGATTTACGGTCTATCTCCCTGGTATGAATAAATCTAATATGCAACAAAGCCCCCTGTTGCAGCCAATTCGCCAAACCCTTCATTGTGTTACGCTCCACAATAACATTAAAAAAAACTACACAAGTTGTAACTGTACCACGCCTACCTTCATATAAGCGGCGGTTTATGTTAGCGTTTTTTGTTATTATTTTACTGCCCGCAAGGCGACTGCAAAATTATGGGTTTGATGACGTTGTATGGAAGGCCACAGGGTGAAGCCAGCCGGTGATCGGTTATATATATTCCGTTATGAGGCAGCAATCAAAATTACCGTGAGGAAGAGATGAATACAGCAGGTGGAACAGGAGCATCCACTGGAGTGGGCCGGTTGAATTAAAAAAAAAAAAAATATATATATATATATATATATATATATATATATATATATATATATATATATATTTCGTTAATTTCATTCATTCGCTCCCGTTTTTCGTTGCTGGCAGATTGGCATTTTGTGAGGCTACATTTGCTGGCTATGAAAAAGTAATTTACGGATATCAACGTGCAGCCATAATTTTATTCATTTCGATAAAAGTGATAAGAGGTATCAGAATGCTGTAGTCGTAAAAATCAACAGCGAGGTGGACAGAATAATATATTGTGGCGAAAGGTTTGAGTGCGAAGGAAATTACCGGTGGCATCCTAATAGATGAGGACAGATTCATGTTGTTGTTCACCCGTGTTGCGCAGACTCCGTGCATATTTGATCAGTACTTTGTGCGAGATAGTATTTAACAATTTTGCTCTTTTGCAAAAATATAATGCGAATATCAAAGTAATGAGTATTACTGCCTCCGGTTGTTGAAACGTTTTAATCGTAGTAGTTCTAGAATTTCCCCCATTAAACCTATGAAATAAAACAAACCGGTTTTATGGCTTGAAACAGTATTTTACTTACCGAAAATAATCGATTAGTATGTATTTTCAAATACAATTCTTGATTTTCTAAGAATATATGTTTCAACGACAAACGGGTTAGCGAGAATTTGAAAAAAAAAAGTACCTTCAGTCAATGAAGGACAATGTTTGGATTTGAAATGGACCAAGAAAAAAATCGAAAAATTTCATACTCAAGAATTAATCAAGCAAACGAAACCAAATTTGGCATGTGAAGATTTTAGGGGGCTCGAAACGTTTCTATGGTGAATAGACACTCCTATCCTCCCCTCTAAGGGAAGAAGAGGGGAGGGGTGTGTCTTTATTCAATCATATTTTCTGTATCAAACATTTATTCCATGTAACGGAAAAACATGTGACTTGCAGGTGGTTGAAAAATCTTGAACGAGAATTGTGTCTGAAAATAATCTGATATTATAATGACGAGATTGGTAGAAGTGCTAGGATTTTTTTAGTAAAAGGTTAATTCAACAGGGTCGATAAGAAGATCAATCAATGAACAGTTCTGCGATTGGACTCATGAACTTGCGCTTAGTATGAAAACGTGAATGTTTGAAGGTATTACAATCAAAATAACAATAACAAAAAACAAATTTTGGGCGGGACGAAGTTTGCCGGATCAGCTAGTGTTAGATAATTATAATTGTTTACCAGAATGGATCATGTTTCGTTTCTCGAAATTCGAAATTATCAAATTCCTATTCTAGGGGGATATGAGGATACTGTAAAAAATGTTGTCCATGGGTCTTATTCCCGTATACACTTCACGGTCCAACGAAATGAAATGTGTCCGCGATGACAACGGTACGGTGTCGACATTTGGAAACGAAATAAAAAAATATTATAATATAAAATTGTCTTCAGACACAATTTTGGTAAGATATTATAAAATGAAAAAACATGAAAAAACATAGTTTTCCATTCACGTTCAACACTAATTTGATACGGAGAAATTAATTTTCTTTCATTTATAATTTTTATTCAAAAAGTGTTCATTCTACCAGAAAACTCATTATTATCTTTGACGCTTCACTAACTCGTATAACGGAGTGCAATGACGTGCCGTTCATTTCGTTTTCATCGTGGAGTGTATACGGGAATCGGGCCCCATCAAGTATGTTCATAAAATATATTTCCCATACCGGGAATCGAACCCGGGCCTTCTGGGTGAAAGCCAGATATCCTAGCCACTAGACCATATGGGATACTGTATGTGATTATACTTTGAAATGAATATCCGTCCAATCATTGAAATGTAGTTTTTATTATACTGAACTATAGTTTACAAAAAATATTATGGAAGTGGTGGCAAAGGCGTTAGTGGGGGTAAAATAGTCACCGGGCCTGATTCTCGAATACACTTCGAATACACTTCACGGTGGAAACGGAATGAAACGTATCCGCGATGACAACGGTACGGTGTCGACATCTGGATACGAGATTAGTTTCCCACAAAACTAATCATTATAATATCAAATTATCTTCAGATGAAATTTTTGTATGATATTATTATATCACATGAAGAAAAAAAAATTTTCCACTTATATTGAATACCAGTTTGATACTTAGAAGTTATTTTTCATTCATGATTTTTTTATTTGAAAGGTGCTCACTCTGCCTGAAAACTCATTATTATCTTCGACACTTCACTAAATCGTAAAACGTAGTTCAATGGCGTGCCGTTTATTTCGTTTCCACCGTGAAGTGTATTCAAGAATCAGGCCAACCTACTTGTTTGGTAGTACAGTGTTGTTTCGATTTTGTCACGGTAAGAAAATCTCACAGTGAACTTGGCGAAATAATGTGACTATTCATATATTAATTATTCATGCCATTAGAGTTGGGTTTTTTTATTGCAAAACAAACTGTTTCAATAATTCAGATAAGTTTTTTTTCTCATTTAAAAACAATAAACAGGAAAAACGGAGGGTGCAAAAAATCATTTAATTTTTATAGCTTTGCAACCTGCGACATTTCGTTCACCTATAACGATAAGCTAGTGTTTTTGGCACAACTAATTATTAGTGATTATTTACCTGCGTGAATAAAGGTATCCCTCGGCAACATCTAAAAGAACAAACCGGACTCATCACAATTGTAAATTTGATGTAATGTCAGCTGAGTTTTGCCTACTCTAGAGAAAAGGCTCAATTAAAAGTCCTCCAATGCATCTGCATATGCTGAATGTCTATCTCTACAAACTTTCACCTCCCGAATAGCGAAACTGTTCTTGAATTTGAAATACCATGTGTCGCTAAACTTAAACGTTTAGCAATGTTAAAATTAACCGGAAAAGTTCTAACATGCAAAACGAGCATTTGTGTCGAAACCTCGTTTTATGTTCACGTTCCCAGATTTTTATGCTTGCCTACTAATATTGCGTAGTTCATTATCTTTGTAACAGCCGTTCTATGAACATTAAAATTACGAGCAATTTGAGCTTTCGCTTGATTTTCTGTTCCAACAGCTTGGATTATCCGTAATTTCTGCTCCAACGCCATAAAACATCATGAAAATCACATGTAATCAGGACGAGTTTCGAATATACAAAGTCTCCGATTTCTTTTCACTGTTTATAGAATCCACCACCAACAGGGTTGATTTGTATAGTTACATTTGAAATTTCAGATTTTTGTTAATGAGAACACCTTCTACATGTTATTCTATAATATTTAAGCCACCCTATGGCAATGAATGCTGAACAAAAGTCGAAAAGGGAAACAAATTCCGCGTGTGGATGTAATTTTAGCTGCTTCGATGTTAAGCATTTTGAGTGGTTTAATATCAAAATTCAATTAACTAAGGATTATATTTCGGTTTGTGAATTAACAGAGAAGCGATATTAGATATGTACGGAAAAGTAACTTCATTTTTGAGTGGAAAATTTTAATTATTGAAATAATTCTTCTGGTGGTGTAAAACGGACAGTTGCCAGTGGGAGTGAGAAGAACTGTGAAAAGTCTGTTCAATCTATTCCTAAGGAATCCGCCGGAAATTAAATCGCCAAATGTGGACTATTTAGAAGCTGATTGGAACTAAAAGCAAAATAGTTGAGAGTCTGTCCGTTTATACTGCTGAAAAACACGATATCACTTCTAGATGGATTAGTTTTAGTCCTCTCGCGAACGACAAACCTCTACGCTTCATGTATTACAAATCTGCCCATATTACACCCACTATATGTCCATATTACCCGCATCGAAAAAATGTTGTACTTTTCGGTCTGTTTTAATTTCAGTAAAAAACATTGAAAAACCATGAGTGAGACTCGATGTTGTATGCGAAGGGGTTTAAATACCTCATATAAAAAATAAATTCCTTCAAGAGGTGATAGAGAATTATATTTGAAGAAAAAATTCTTCTACGCATGTGTTCGAATTTCAACAATGACAAACTTTTTCACTGTTTTAGGCTCTGTTTGTCTCTAACCGACTCTAATTAAAAAAATAGGCTACGTAGGATGAAAGAAAGAAAGATGAGATAATTTTATACAGGATACAGTTGTGAAACTTCCAAACTAGTGGATTAAAGCATCATTTTGAAAATGAAGCCTAAAAGTTACAATTGCACCAGTTGAAAAGGCAACCCGACTATGTGGATACGAACGCAATTGATGTATTGTAAAGAAAATGGAAGTTGTATACTGAATAACACGTGGGTTACACGTTAAATTTAAACCAATCATTCTTAATTTCACTGGGATCTATAGCCTAAAATTAACCGTTTAAAAAAACAATCTTATTTTATTTTAAACGAGAAAACTGTTTTTAATTTTCTAGCTGCTAAAGATGGATTTTTGAACATCATGAGATTACTAGAGTAACGAAAAATCAATGCACTGTAGGGCTCAGTTCAGCAACGAAAGAACATACAGTGACTCAAACTCGAATTCGTACCCCAACATGCAGATTTTTTTTCACTACTTTTGAAAATCGAAAACAAGCTTACTTATATTAATATAATGATATATACATCGTTTAGAAGCTTAAACCATCAGCTTTTGAAACAATCTACGAACATATTGTTATCTTGGTGCGTGAAGATGTAGCGGACAAAAAAATTCGAGAAGAAATAAAGAATCGATTTCTTTCAGTTCTTTCAAAAATTTTGTGAAAAAAAATTCCAACACAAAGGAACAGGTCGATTATAAACAGACTCGATTATAAAGCATAGTTCATCTTAAAGCTGGACGCATTAAAACGGGTCTATCTCGGAGCTATGTGAACGAAATAAAAATGTTATGTACTCAAACCGGGGTTTTTCGTCCGCAGCTGCAAATACCTTGCCAGATCAAACACTTTCATGCAAACTTATCGGCAAAAACGAATTTGAACTTGCCGGGGACATCCCCCCGACCAGTGGCTTTATAAAATTTTTGGCCTGGAAGCTGCCCAAAATCCATCTTCACGTATGGTTCGTCATCCATGAGGATGCATTCATCGTACTTCGTTAGAACCTTGTTGTATAACTTCCGGACACGTCCTTTGGCTACTACATTCTGCTGCAATGTCCGGTTTGGTTGCTTACTGGCCCGATAAGATCGTATTCCTTCACGCAGACGAATCCTTCTGACGGTGCACCGGTCGGCATTGATTACTTGGCTATGTCATAGTCCGACTGCCCTGGGTTTACCTTGATCGTTCTGAACACCTTCAAATGCAGTTTCCGATCCTTAGTTCCTCTATGACGCTTGATATGAACCTGTCGATCGATAGTATGCATCTCACGGAAACGTTTGAGAACGCTACACACGGTCGATTTGGCCATTTTCAACGATTTCGATTTCGTGATTTTGATGTGGGTGTTTAAAATTAATTTTCGTTTCGCGGCTTCCATCACGTGTAATATTTTTGAAACAAAACGAATCGTAATGAAATTTTCAGCACTGATAGAGGAAACATTCCAAAACAAAGTGCTGTCAAAACATTCTAGATCCGACCACTAGGAGCACTGTGGTATAATATACAGTGCGTCCAGATTTAAGATGAACTATGCTTTATGTGATTCGATTATATACAATTTTGGACTCGATTATATACAGTTCAAAAAAATATATGTATGATATATATGATTTATTTCAACGTTAAGGTTAAATTTAAGTGGCTATTACATGTAGTGGGGTAAAGATCGCGAAGATTTGGCTTGAATTTTCACCAGGAATTGTTTATATCGATATTGCAGCCAAATTAAGAAGAATAGAAGTTGGTGATCGAAGAACAAATCGTAGACCGGCTAGAGAGCTTAAATTTAATTGATAGAAACAATCAAGTTTAATATACATTTTTAGGATAAAATTAATAATAACACATTAAAAATTATTTCACTTTTCACACCCGAAGTGTTATTAAAATCCACTAATTTAGATGTTCCACTACTATATCCTGTACCAAATATTCTCGTCTTTCAAATATCTCTGTATGAAAAGAACCTACAGAAACCATTTAGATATCAAATAAAGGTGGTTGATAAGGTTAATTGGATTTTCTATTTAGTTGGTTCGCAAAAAATGTGTTAGTCAACAGAATATTTGAAAAAACAGAAGAAATAAACGATTTTTTTATTTATTCCCGATATTTTTGTTCACTACATCTACACACATTAAGTTTAAAATATGTTAGTGAAATGATCCAAAATCTGAAGTTTATGGCTTTAAAATGATGTATATACAGCGCGGACTCGATTATATACAGTCTCTGATTTCTTTTCAGTGTATATAATCGAATCCTGTACATAATCGAGTAAAAAAATTTTTTTTTTGTTTTTTATGCATATATTTTTCGTTTATTGAAAATAAAAGAAGAATTTTATTTTTAGATTCATCCCCTCAAAGCGAGAAGACACCTTTCTCACATGAATTTTTTTTCCAGAATCTCTCAGGAGGTGATAGATGACAATATTTGATGGGAAAAATCCTTCTACGCATATGTTCGAATTTCACCAATGAAGAGCTATGAAACTTTTTTTTTTGTTTCGGACTCTGTTGCCTCAAACTGGCTCTACACTAAAAATTATGCTACGTGATCCAATTCTGTTGCTTTCATTTGAAAGATGAGAAAATTTAGAACAGGATATAGTAGTGAAACATATAAATTAGTGTATATAACAAATAATAAATATAAATAACATTTTAGAAGTGATTTGTGAAGTGAATTATTCACTTTATCCCAAAAATTCATATTAAACTTGTTTGTTTTTATCAATCAAATTGAAGCTCTCAAATTACTCTACAATTTGTTCTTTGATGCCCAACTTCAATCTTTCTTAATTTCGCTGCAATATCGATATAAATAATTCCAGATGAAAATTTAAGCAGAATCTTTAAAAATCGCTATTTTTACACCACTGTAGTCATAATAGCCTCCCAAATTTCAAATCAACGTTGAAAGGTTACATTTTTTCTTGAAATAAGTCATATTTGAACTATAAGAAAAAAAAATTTCAAACTGTATAATAATCGAGCCCAAAATTTTATATAATCGAATCACATATAATCGAGTCCGACCTGTACGAATATTGAAAAAGAACGTTTCGAACGCTTGTTTTCGACTTTCAAAAGTAGTGAAATGAGATCTGCATTGTGGGGTACGAATTCGAGTTTGAGTCATTGTATTTGAAAATTACATTTCATAGGATTTGACAATGAAACTTTACATTTGTTTATAGCAACTAAGAGTATTAATGCTGGATTTATAAAGTTTTGTGGAAAGCGTGATAAAAACCAAACGATAACCGTGATAGAATCGAGCATGAATTTGGCGAACAGTGATATAAACGACGAAATATAAATACCACTGTATACCTAACTGAAAACAAATGGATTCCAATGTCAATGTCATGAATCCATGATGGCCGCTACAAGATATCAACATTATTTCGTCCATTTCTATTGGGATGAAATGTAGAATAGCATCTGATTTGGTAATTTTTTTTTTTAAACACCCGCGATCACTTTCGTAAGTAGAAAATAGTAGGAGTTTTGTGTGTTGTAAAAACGTTACAATTCGTGCTATGCTCTTATCTAACTTATCTAACGAAAGTTCAAGCTAAATCAGCGTTAGTGACATTTTGAGTTTTCGTTGAGAAAAAAGTGAAAATTCCAAAAAAGCCGCCGTCCCATCAGTCTTCCGGTCATCGCCGCGACATGACAGTGATTTATAGAACCATTGAGAGCCCGTCCGCTGAGCTCGAGTCTGCTCTATTCGGAGTTCGCAGCATATAGTTTACGATATATCATTCCGGGCTCTTAGTCTTGATCATCCTGCAGCATATCAGACGAAACCACGTTCAGCTGAACGGAAATGCGCGCACATTTTTACGTGTGACCATAGATGGATTTATGTTTAATTGATAATTTATGAAGACCGTTTTTGGTTTTTCGATCGGAATCAAATTCTACAATATGTTTTTCTCCTTCTTGATTGTGATTGAATGAAAATAGTAGAACTATCGAAGGCAAATTAAGATTCCTGTTTTCGCGAATCGTTTCTGTTTCTACTGGCAGGGCAGCGATAATTTCTCAAATGATTCATTCTAATCGCAGTGATTGCGTCTCGAGAATAAACGAAAAACGGAGGAGTGAGCGAATGAAGTGGATTTGGGGCTCGAATAAAAATACCCAAACACACAGCCAAGGCGCGAGCGCGGCCCGCTCTCTACCTTGAACCGACACTGCTGGCGACCTCTAATGAGATTTGCGATAAACTCCTCATCGGCATTATTCTTCTCGGAAAGACCACCTTGAGAGTAGAAACGAGATTGCTGGTTGCTTTCAAGAGATTTCGTTTTTCCCGTTCATTTATATTTCTTGTTCTCTCCTTCGTTAGTTCCCCAGCAGCGATCGTTCCCTTCCGATAGGGCCTAGAAAACATGTCTGTAATATAATACCGCAGCGCTCGTCTAGCAAGTTTCGCCTTGATTTTTGTTTTGTGTAAATCAATACACGACATAGTATTCAATTCGTCATCAACAAAAAAAGGGAATTTGATTCAATGAGGTCATACAAGTAATTGGAAGACAATGTCGAATTTCGTTGCGCAAGTGGCTCGTTGGTCTAGGGGTATGATTCTCGCTTCGGGTGCGAGAGGTCCCGGGTTCAATTCCCGGACGAGCCCGTGTGGAAATATTCTTTTTGTAATTAATTGAATTCATTATTATCGAATGGAATTTACTTTCTCCCTATCAAACTCCTTATGTTCTGGTGAAAAGGGAGTCTCCATTAGAATACATTAGTTCGTATTTAGAAGGCGTATATTTTCATTAACAAACAACGCATCATCAATAATATATTCATGCGTACTTTTTCTGAGATATTACAACGCTGTAATGTAGAGATAGAAATGGAGGAAAATGAAATATGTTAAATAATAAAAACGCACTACCATTTTGGCAATAGGGATTCGCCCCACTCTACGGCGGTTGATGAGTTTGGCTTGCCGTTAAAGTGCAATCCTCCCGTGCTGCTGAATAAGGTTATATACCAGTGCAGGGGGGATCAGCAGCATGAGCTCCAACTTTATGTCCATGGTTCGCAGGGAATGAGTTGGAGGTGGGTACCGCTTCTTAGCATTAACAGCACAGGAAATTAAATGGGATATGAAATTTTTCAATAAAAAATATAAAAACCGGCGGCAATAAAACATTTACGATGCACATCATTCTGCTGTTCATTTATGGCATGTGCGGTGTCATCGTACTGCTGACCTACTTTTCGACTGATTCGAACACCACTAAAGGGCTACCCTCAGGAAATTGCGTCAATACAGATAAATAATTATTGAATTATTGGTTATATATTTCTTCGGACGTGGTACTAAACAAGTGAATATGAGGACTTTGTGCTGGTCATAATCTCTCGCCCCGAAAAACATTACTTCGCAATTTGATGAAATTGATCTTTGAAGTTTAACATAAAATTACCTTTTTACGTCAGATAACTTTTCGTTTTTTATGGGTGTTCGAATATCATATCACCAGAGATGTCAGGTTTGTTTTCCAAAGGTCTTCACAATTCACGAGAAAATGTCTTCAAAATCATATTGAACTAACAAAGTTAATATTTTACTATCTTAAGAAATATCGATTTATTAACTGAATTTTCACTATATTCACTTAATAATTGCGAAAAAAAATTGTTTTCACATAAGGGCTTAGAAGGAAAGGGGTGTAAGTGACTTGATCGATTTCTCTTCATCAACTTTTTCTTTAGTTAATAACTCAACTGCAAAAACGTTACAATTTGAGTTTGCTATAGAATCCGATCGATGAGGTTCTGACCTATCTTCCACATTGTCAATTACAGCTGGGAATGTGTTTGCAGCTAAGTTATGCCCAAAAGAGAGAGTTGATGTAGAGCAAGGACTCTCTAACTATTTTGAGCAAGAGACCCCTTTTCCAGAATGAAGTGATACCATCGACCCCTATAGCTAAATTTCTTTAAACAATTTATCTTTATTTTATTCATGCAAAATGCAGGTCGGACTCGATTAAATACAGGCTCGATTATATACTGACTCGATTATACACTCGACAAAAAAAAAATAGAGAAACAGAGTACGAAGTCGAAAACTTCAAATGATTTTTGACATGCTGTAACTTCATGAAAAATCAACGCAAACAGCGATGAAGTGCTCCTCTAATTTACTCCAAATTTTGAAAAATCGACTACGAAAAAACGGTTGAACGTATCAATATGAATCACAGGAATGTAAGGGATATACTAGCTTTCAAATTTGCCTGCAAACATTAGAATTTACTGCAATATTTGCAAAATTACAAACAATGTTCTAAAACACTCCAAAAAACCTGTTTTTGACACTTTTTTTTTCAAATCGTTGTGAAAACTTTAAATTTTTTTTTTCGTCATTGCAATAAATTAACTTTATCCAGATATTGGAGTTTTAAAAACTCTTATTCGATTTGTGGTGCGATCGTTACCTCTTGAATTATTCATCATCATAGGCGAAAGGGGTAATTTTTAATTCAAACTGAAATATCTCTGTGTTGGAAGGTCCACAACACATAACCACATCAAGCTAGAAATATATACGTAAAATATTCTAATACCTGAAAGTTGGCGCTTTAAAATGATGTACATCCCATGTGATTGCGTTGATTTTTCACGAAGTTACAGCATGTCAAAAACCACTTGAAAGTTTCGACTTCGCACTCTGTACCTCTAATTTTTTGATTCAATTATATGTAATTTTAGACTCGATTATGAATATACAGTTTTTTTTTTATTTCAAATATGACTTGTTTCAAGCGAAAATTTATTATTTCAGCGTTAAAGTGAAAATTAGTTGGCTATTATGAGTACAGAGGTGTAAAAGTTGTGATTTTAGTAGATTCTAGTTGAAAATTCGACAGGAATTATTTAAAATGATATTGCAGAGAAATTAAGAAAGATAGGAGTTGGGTGTCAAAAAACGAATTGAAGAGCGGTTAGAAAGATTTAATTTGGTTGATAGAAACATTCAAGTTTATTATGTGTTTTTGAATAAAATTAAAAATAATAGCCTAAACACAACTAAATTTAAAGTTTTTCACTTCTAAAATGTTACATACATCCACTATTTAGGGAGTTTCACAACTACACAACTACACAACTTATTCTACAGTTCAGCAAACGTAGCCATGTAAAACGACGGCGCGCCCATTGCTCGGCACAGAACAAAAAATGGGATTTGATGGTCTTACTCACCAACTCATCTGTAATTGAGAGTCGATTTGAAATATCCAATGCTTGGGCATACTCACACGTCAGCTGATTATTTTCACGCTTCAGTTGATCGTACAATGAAACATATCTCCCGCGGAGAAATTTACAGTTTTCTCCAAATTTACTGCGTAGAAAGTAAATTTAATTGACCGGTTATTTGACGTCTGAAATTTTTTGACACCAATGTTATGAGTAAATGTTAAGTATGTTGAATGATTCGATGTCGAATTTGATGCGTGACAATGCTAAGAACCAATATTATTTTAATTTTACTGCAGATTCGATTGTTTCATTATCATCTTGAAGCTTCAAATGCAGGAATTTACATAATTACAACATAAAGAAACGAAATTTATTCTCTGCGTTCATCGCAGTGCAGTGAACAGAGAATAGTAAATATAGAAGCAGCGTTTCAATGGTTTCTTATATTCATCGACTAGCTGACCCGGCAAACTTTGTCCCGCCTAAAATTTGTTTTTTGTTATCAATACCTTCAAACATTCACGTTTTCTTACTATGAGAAAGTTCATGGGTCCAATCGCAGAACTGTTCATTTATTGATCTTCTATTCAACCCCGTTGAATTTACCTTTCACTATAAAATTCCTAGTATTTCTAACAAAACTCATCATTATAATATCAGATTATTTTCAGACACAATCTTCGTTCAGAATTTTTCAACCACTTGCAAATAACATGTTTCTCCGTTGCATGGAATAAATGTTCTATACAGAAAATATGATAGAATAAAGACAGCTCTAAATCGGACAATTCCTTCCTCGAGTTCTGCTCTTATCAACACATCCGGCGATCCTTTTTTGGTATAGATAGAAGAAGATGTAGAAGTGCGTTTCATCACATTAAAATCCATTTCCAGTTTCGGACAAAGATCAATTTCGCTAGCGCAAACATCAAAGGGACTAACAGTTCTCCGAATATTTTCAATTGCCTCCACAACCTCCAAATGCCAAATTTGGTTTCGTTTACTTGATTAATTCTCGAGTAATGCAGAAATTTGTGTTTCATTTGTATAACAGCCCCCTTTTAGAGAGGAGGGTGGAGAGTCTAACCATCATAAAAACATTTATTGCACCCTAAAACCTTCACATGCAAAATTTGGTTTCATTTGGCTGAAATATTCTCGAGTAATTCAGAAATGTGTGTTTCATTTGTGTGGCAGCCTCCCTTAGAGAGTGGGGTGGAGAGTCTAACCATCATAAAGACATTAATTGCACCATAAAACCTTCACATGTAAAATTTGGTTTCATTTGTTTGATTAATTCTCGAGTAATGCAGAAATTTGTGTTTCATTTGTATGGCAGCCCCCCCCCCCTTAGAGAGGTGAGTGGAGAGTTTAACCGCCATAGAAACATTGATTGCATCCTTAAACCTCAATATGCCTAATTTGTTTCATTTGCGTGATTAATTCCCGAGTAATTAAGAAATTTGTGCTTAATTTGTATGACATGATTTGAGAGAGGGGGGAGGGGTCTCAAACTATCACGAAAACCTTCCCCGGCCCCAAAAACCCCTACATACCAATTTTCATGTTGATCGATTCAGTAGTTTTCAAGTCTATAAGAATCAGACAGACAGACAGAAATCCATTTATATATATATATATAGATTAGGAATTCCTAAGCGATAAGACTATAAGACTATCATGAAAGGCATGTTTGGATTCTACAAAGAATGTTATTCAAATGTAGATTTAGCTTATAGCATATAATATAAGTAATTGTTGATTTTCGAGCGATGTATGAAAGCTGTATGGAATTACGTCAGTTATGCGTACAAGCAGTGATTTTTCGAAAACTTTTATTCCAAAATTATTCAAATGTTTTCGAACACAAAAGTTTGTTTGCATTTTGAGCAGACGTATTACATTGTGTAGATACGTGGCAACGAAAAAGACGATTTTTTGATTTTGACTCATTTTTTAAAATAATTTTATGAGCAAAACTGAAAAATATTTCATATGATTCTTTTCCGTATTTTCAAATGGAAAATATACTCGACAAAAATATGAATCTGGTTACCAAGAGTATTTTTAACTCATACATGGTTAAACTGCTTATATTTATTTGGTTCAGTGTATCTCAATTCATAATCACTACAAACTGCGATTGGTGCACCTATACCAGGAAGGTTCTTAAGACCTACCTTGTTTTTCATACTTATTGCAATAGTAGACTAAACGATCTAGGATTGCTGAAATTAATTTCTCTGTTGGACGATTATGTTGGCCTTAAAAATGGACCCAAAACTAGATGAGTGTTTGAATTGGACTATGATATTCGATTAAAAAACTGTATCATTAACAGGTGTTGTTTAGGTGTCAATTTCTCCATGATGAAATGGCAAATCAAACTAAGTGCAGAACAAATGACAGTTGTCAAAATGGCGCATATATCGAAAAGTGTTGTCAACTTCAGGTTTTTTTTCCGAAATATAAGATTTTTTAGAGACCTTAAGCGTTAGTTTTTCGTGGTCGGGATTCTATTGTTTCAAATTTCAAAACGTAAATTTTACGGTAGTATATATACTCAAGAGCACAACACAACTCGCAGTTAACTCGAGATTAGTATTTCTTATTTATGTATCCCTTAAGTTTAAAATTGATGATGTATCACACGATAATTCATTATAGTAAGAAGTGATCCTTTATATGATTTATAGTATCATTTTGAGAACACATGAGAAATTATGCACGAAATAATTAAAAAAACAACTTAAAGTCTAGGTTAGTTATGTATAGTGTCTTAACATTTGACTTATGCTATGTTAGGACGTTATACATTAATGATGCAGTGATTTCCAAGTAGCCTAAATCAATCAGATTCATAAAAAGCTAAGAAATTGGGATTGGGATTGAGAAAGAGATATTCCTTATTTCTCCCAGTTTTGGAGCTTTTGAGAGATTTGGTGATGTATCTTCTTTTTGGAGAAAAAAACAAAAGGGCCATACCAAGGTTAATGACAACAACTATCGGCGGATAAAAAGTCTACAGTATGTGAGGGGTCTTAAAGTATGAACGCTTGGACCATCCACCGTATTCACCAGATCTGGCTCTTTTCAATTTTCGTTCGATTCCAACACTCAAAAAATTGTAAGTGAAAAGCGTTTTTCTTCGAATAAAAAAAAGTTGCTGTTCTGAAATTTTGAAAAATCTCTTTGATGGTGTGATTCATAAACTGGAGATGCGCTGTCAAAAGTGCAATGAACATAAGAGGGAACATACAAAAGAATGAAGTCATTTTTGAACCAAAAACTTGATCGTTTTCATTTCCGCTCCGCGAACTTTTCAGCCAGCCTGGTACAACATGATTCCATGAGTAGACCCGACAACATCGACGAAAACAAAACCAATTCCCATATTATTCGCATACTTTTCGTGCGGAAAGCGAAAACAAATGACTTCATTTCCGGCTACACTAAACAGCATCTGTCAGATCAATATGTGCGCACACACGCCGCTGCAAATATTGCTGGGGAACGTCAAAAGCACGACGCCTGAGGGATCCGTCAGAGGTATCCGGCTATAATATAACACACTAATAGAAAGGCGCGCCGGAATTGAGAAGATGTTTTTTCTACAGTTGTTGTTGTTTGCTACTCTCGCGAGAGTCGGATATGGACATTATCGTATATGTAGAGCAGCGAATATATCCAACCGTGATCCAAGGGACCCTCGGGCTAACGAATGGAAACGTGAGTGCAGTTCAGCAGAGGAAGATATTTACCGTGAAAATAACAATTCATTCAAAATGGTTTTATTATGCTAATCAATTAGTATGTACACACGAGAGCGATTGCGAGAGGCGAGGGCCACTCTCCTACACACACGACGGTGGAAACATGAATGTGATAAAAAGGCATCCACGAGATAAACATAATATTCACATAAATTGCAATAATATTTGCCAGCGCTGTTTGTTCATTTCTCCTCCTCGTGTGAAAACACGGCGATTGAAACACCCCCAAGGGACCTTCCTCTTCTTCCGCATAAAAGATTTGAAGTGTTCCACAACGTCCACAGGATTAGAGGGAGAGAATTTTGCGAACCCTGCCAAAATCTATCGGTTCTTGATATCTTCAAACCCCGAAATTTTAAACTCGGCCGAAAAAATCCAGAAAAAACGGCAAAGTGGTGCGGGGTAAATTATCTCTTCAAAATTCATTCCTCATTTCTCCTGAGATAACCACACAAAGAAGGCGAAACGGAAGATAAAAATTTCCTCTTGAAAATTTATGGTTATATCTTCCAATTTATATTTTTCAAAATCTTTTTATCAATGCCATTTTTTTGCGCGCCAATTCGTTGCGGGGTTTTTTGTGATGGAAACTGTGTCGGTGAAAGCTGGCAATACGCGAATGTGTGCAAATGTGTGCAGCTGTGTAAGAGGAGAAGAAACAGTCAGAACGGCGGAAACAAATGGAACTTATTTATCACCTTTAGTGCTGTAAATTTTTTTCGCACGATTGTCCGCCATATGGTGATGATGATGATGTTCGAGGGCTGCCAGGAGTTACATAATGCATATTTATAGCTTTATTTGGTTTTATAATTCGACTAAAAATTTGCACGGGACTGTGACGATGTGAGGTGGGAGGTGGTTTGCACTAATTGGCGTGAATGATGACTGTGACTAAGCGAATTAAAAAAATAGAGGGGAAATTACGAATACTTTGGATTTGCTGTTGCTGTTGTAGTTGTTGTAGTTTCTCGTCGTCGATTACTTCCTCTGGGGGTACGTGAAAGACCGTTGCTATGTTAATAAGCCTCAAAATTTGCAGGAACCTCAAGAGGAAATAACTTGGATTTTCAACAGCGTCGAAGTCGTAATGTTAAAGTTTTGCATGAAGAATTCACCGTTCACCGTTCAAAACGTGTTATCGAAAAAAGAAAATGTCTTAAAATAAGCTTTATTTTAGTTTTTTTAAATCGGTTCACGGTTATTAAAATTTATTGCGTGATCGTTTAATCTGAAAGACCCTGTATGAAAATCCTCCTCATACCATAACAATGCCTTCACAAAGAATCGCTTCGTGTGACCTCCAATTCCCTCATATCTGGCCGGTCTTGACTAGATAGAAGTCAGAATTATTAGGGCTAGAAGCCACTCCGTCGTCAGCTTCAACATTCTCTAATCGGTTAATTTGTTGAAAAATATTACGATTGGAATGGCCCAAATCCTTTCAAACTTAGGAAGAAAAGGAACTATGCCATTTGAGGTTTGTGATTATTTTAATATTTTATTATTTTAGGTTGGGTTATCCATTATTTTCTCGTCGACTGGCTTTAGTGATCAATATCTCAGGTAATATCAATCATACAATTTCAAGTTTAGGCTCGTTGTAAAAGTAGCATTTCACACTAAAATAAACTCTTTTGTTGTTTTTTGTTTGTTTCATTCAGTTGTGAGTTACATTTTACATTTTACATATTTTATTTTATAAATGCGAAAATGCAAGCCAGGCCGCAGAAATTGTGATGTTCCATTGTGTTCCATCAGGATAACGCAAAGCCACACAATTCCGAGAGCTTGATTGGGATTTTTTAATGCATCCACCATATAGTTCGGACCTGACACCAAACGATTATGACATTTTTCTCACATTGGAAAATTTGCAGAGTGATAAGAAATTGGGATCAAGAGAAGATTATAAAAATCTATTGCCAGAGTTTTTCGCCAATAAGGACCAAGAACTCTATGATTGATCCGAACCGGACAATCCGAAGCATATTAAAAATAGTTTAGAATGTCATCCAAAATAAATGGATTACTTTTTCCCCAACCTAAAATATGTTACTCACACTACTTGTAACTTAGCAATCACCATCCTGCCAACTAACTATTCCACACAGAAGATGATTTCGTACAATAGCAAAATTTCTTTGAACCATACTGAAATGTATCATTTAAAGATCAGGAACTTGTATAGAATGTTCTGAATAATCAATCTAACAGGAGAAATAGTTTTTTAACAGCATCATCAATAGAAAGGCAAACGCTCGTTCTTTAGTGTTTTTGTAGCGTTTTTTTTTGTACATATAATTTAATAATAGAATATATATATATATATATATATATATATATATATATATATATATATATATATATATATATATATATATATATATATATATATATATATATATATTAGGCTGTCAAAAAAGTCCTGCGGTTTTTTTGAATTTTCATTTGTTCATAAAATTAGTTACAATCATCTGTTTTAAGTCAAATATGCGCCGTTTTGTTCGATGACTTGTTCCCAACGAGATCCCAACTTCATAATACCCCTGTTATAGAAGCTCGCTTCCTTATTGGCAAAAAACTCGGATAGCCCTTTTTCACAGGCCTCTTTTGTGGCTAACTTCTGACTACCTAGCTCGTTCGCCATGAACAAAAACAGGTGGTAGTCACTTGGTGCAAGGTCCGGACTATACGGCGGATGCAAAAGAACCTCCCATCCGAGCTCCCGGAGCTTCTGGCGCGTCACCAAAGAAGTGTGTGGCCTGGCGTTGTCCTGATGGAAGACAATGCGGCCTCTGTTTATCAAAGATGGCCTCTTCTTCATGAGTGCTACCTTCAAGCGGTCCAGTTGTTGGCAGTACAGGTCCGAATTGAGCGTGTGGCCATAGGGAAGCAGCTCATAATAGATTATTCCTTGTCAATCCCACCAAACACACAGCAGAACCTTCCTGGCCGTTAACGAGGGCTTGGCCACCGTCTGAGCCGCTTCAGCGGGCTTCGACCACGACCGTTTGCGCTTCACGTTGTTGTAAGTGACCCACTTTTCATCGCCAGTCACCATCCGCTTCAGAAACGGGTCGATTTTGTGGCGATTCAGCAGCGATTCACATGCGTCGATACGGTCAAAGATGTTTTTTTTGCGTCAACGTGTGAATCCAAGCTTCTTCAAATGGGTAATAACGGTTTGATGACTTATCCCCAGCTCTTGGCCGATGCTACGGCTGCTACTATGCCGGTCTTTCTCGGCTAATTCAGCGATTTTGTCGCAATTTTCGACGACAGGCCTTCCGGAGCGTAGCGCATCTTCGACGACCTCTACACCAGAACGAACGTTGAAACCATCGTTGTGCGGTAGAAATGGAAACTGTATCGGGTCCATAAACTGCACAAATTTTATTGGCAGCTTGAGATGCATTTTTGCCTTTGTCATAGTAGTACTGTAAAATATGTCGGATTTTCTCTTTATTTTGCTCCATATTTGCGACACTATAATTCACGAACGACTTAACCAAACAAAACACTGTCAAGGACTATGTTATACCTTTCCAACAAGCTATAGTATGACTCGATACAATGAATACAACTAGAACTACGCGCTTACAACGACACCTCGCGGAAATACCGCAGGACTTTTTTGACAGTCTAATATATAAAAAATGGACTGATGTTTGTCTGTCTTTCTCTCTTTCTGTCTGTCTGTTTCTTATGGACTACTGAACCGATCGACATGAAAATTGGTTTTTGGGGTCGGGGAAGGTTCTTATGATAGTTCGAGACCCCTCCCCCCTCTCTAAGGGGGGGCTGCCATACAAATGAAACACAAATTTCTGCATTAATCGAGAATTAATCAAGCATATGAAACCAAATTTGGCATGTGGAGGTTTTTGGGTGCAATAAATGATTCTGTGGTGGTTAGATATGTCTCTCCTTCCTCTTAGGAGGGGGAGGGGCTGCCATACAAATGAAACACAAATTTCTGCCTTACTCAAGAAATAATCAAGCAAATTAAACCAAATTAAGCATATGGAGGTTTTAGGGTGCAACAAATGTTTCTATGGTGGTTAGACACTCCACCCCCTCTCTTAGGGGGGGGGGGGGCTGCCATACAAATGAAACACAAATTTCTGCATTTCTCGAGAATTAATGAAGCAAATGAAACCAGATTAGGCATGTGAAGGTTTTAGGGTGCAATAAATGTGTTTACGGTGGTTAGATACTCCTCCCCCATCTCTTAGGGGGCTGCCATACAAATGGAACACAAACTTCTACATTACTCGAGAATTATTCAAGTTTAATATCTCCAATGAGTTTCCCGATCCTACCTCTTTAAAAGAGTTGCTCTGCAAGTTTGTTCGTTCGGTTCTGGAATTCAAAGTGGTGGTGGTTTGGTGCCCTTATCATGCATTGTGCATTGCAAGGATTGAATCCATTCAAAGAAAATTCATCCGTTATGCCTTACGTAATCGTCCATGGAATGATCCAATCAATCTTCCACCTGCTGCCATACAAATGAAATACAAATTTCACTCTAATTCACTTTCAAAAAATTCACTCTAAAACTACAAGACCTACTAAATGTTGGTTAGAGGATGAAATGTAGGAAATTATTTTAGTTTGCATTAAAAATTTCAAACAATTTTTGTTTTAAACATTTCATTAAAAAAAATATTTTGAAAATTAAAATTCATTTATTCTCAAAAATTTGTTTTTTTAAATTTTGAACAAAATAAATATGAATACCCCTTAGAATTTCCAACAAGTCACCCAATTAACATAAGATGGGCACTTTTACAGGGAAAGAGTTTTTCCAACAACAACTTTTTCATGTTCTTTTTTGAAAAATTACTATTGATGTTTAACTCGCAAAACTCTTATACATAAATTATCACGATTTACATGTTCTGGAAACTTTTTTTCTTTTGAGAAACAGTCAAGTACATGCCAAACGCGAGAATTTACACACAAAAATGTGCTATGTGAAGGCTATTCACATTTTTTTGCGAATTTAAAAAAAAATACGTTTTTGAGAAAAATGAATTTGAATAAAAAAAAAATTCAGTGTAATTTTTCCAAACAAGTTTTTTTATGAAAATTCAAACAATTTCCTGTATTTCATCTTTTGACCAGAATTTTGTAGATATTATAGTTTTTGAGTTGTATTTTTTGTAAAAAATAAAGAAAGAAAATTTTGGTCCTTTTCAAAAAGTAGTCTAATTCTTTTTCGAAGATTTCAAGTATGTGAAATTGCTTAAATGACCAATATCCTCACACCCACAACGTTTCGCGGCAATCTGATATATTGCAGCCAATGGCCAGTCAAGTTGGCATGAAATTCGTCAATTGTTCAGTATGCTGTCCCACCCAGCATGTTTATCAGACATAATTACTTTAAGATCTCAGGGAAAAGCGATTCACTTCTCAAGGAAACATCAAAATCAGTTTGATCAATGGCATTGCAGGCCGCTTTTTCAAACGCTTATATTTTTCATAGAATGGTGTTCTATCTATATTTTTAATCATTTAAAAAAACTGAAATATCACTTGAGAAATAACTGCGCCATTTCCATTTCCATACAAGAGGAGAATATGGGTAACAAAACCGCAATACACCGTTCTCGACCGCGAGTGAGTGATTCATGCCTAGCGATGAATGCAATTGTGCAGTTAAACTTGATTAGAATCGTCAGATAGCATTCAAATGATAGCAGAAAAAAAAATTACCCTAATCATCCGATCGGTTGTCGACTTTGCTCCGTCCATCGACTGGTGGCTAAGAAGATCGAGCAAAAATAAAAATAACGTTAGAAGAAAATTGAAGCTACTATTATTGGGCAGGGCCGGCTGACGTGCGACCGGTGATGGGTTAATGATAGACAATTCTCTGGAAGCCCGCATTCAATCAACGAGCGGCACATGGAAAGCGCATTTCCAGAAGCAAAACGAAGCGATGAGGAAATTGCTTAGCATTGCCTCTTCAATCGATTGGGCTTAGGGGCTGGAAGGGATTCTTGTAGAATCCTTCGATTCATGTAATTATTGGAAGAAATTTTGACACGAAGATTACTCCCGTTTCTCGGAACATGTCCGTACGGCTTGCGTGTGTTACTTCAAATTCTTGTGATGGAACACAAAAAAACCCACTCCCGAAATATCACCACACACATTCGTGATCACTCTCGCCATCCGGGCTACGTATGTGCACATGTAAGTCGTGGACCCAACCACTCAGCAGGCACAAACCAGCGGAGAAACTCCCAGCAGGAGGTTGGCCGAAATGGGGCATGAAATGATGAATGTTGCCGCCTTCCCGGCCTGGGGGATGTTTGCAGGGTCTGGCCCATCGCCCCATCTCTTTCTCATACCCGACGTGTGGCTTGCTACTGACTTTTGCCCAAAATCTTCATGCATACGTAGGTACGTACATCTATGGCGATTCGCTTCGTTCGTGCGTGTTTTTTTTTCTTTTTATAAAATTTATTGACCAATCCCAGCCACGAACCGGTCTCGTGTGCAAGAACCTAACATGGCACCGGGTACAAAACTGCAGTGAAAACGCAATTGGTTTGGGAGAAACAACGAACGGGGTAAAAAGGGATCTCGCTTGCCTTTCTGGATGGGGTTCGAAGGTACTGTGAAAAAAATGGAGGATTCCCAAGTGGGTAAACTTCACATACTTTCATAGCGAATGATGGCGCTGCGAACGTTGCAAAGAGTGACGAGAGACCTAATGAATGGCACTCCTAACTGGTTGGCGTATATAAATGAGGAAGAGGACAATGGACACCGTGTAGTTTTTTTTTCGAACAGAATTATTTATGATATACATTTTAATGAATTTATACATTGTAGAAAAAGTATGAAATATTCACGCACGAATGTATTCACCCATCAACTAAAAGAATTCTTTTAATTAAAGCAAATGGGATGATGAACCAGAACATATTGTGCATGTTTCATGAGGAAATATAATAGAAAATCGGTTAAAATATATTTTTGTTGGTGTTCGTCCTCTTTCCGCCATGTGCATAACTATAAACCATAAGATTGTCTTATCAATATATGAAATCTAATGAAATCTAATAAAATTGAACGAAGACTGCAAAACATGTTAATTTTGAAAGATCATAACTCAAAAACGATAAAAATAACGTTTTCTGATTTTTGGATATGTTATGTAAAAAAATATAAAACATATAGTGCCCTCTATTTCTAAGGCATGTATAAATCAAAAACGAATACAGGTCGAACTCGATTATATATAATCGCAACTTCACTTTCAACGTTAATTTTCGAATCCAATACATAATCGAATCACAAAAAGCTATTTTTCTATTGATGTTTGACATTCATACATTAATGAAAAAATTGTTTTCTTGAGATTCGATTATGTATAGGATTTGAAATAATTGTTGAAAAAAACATGGTCGACTATATATAATCGAGTCCGACCTGTACAATCAATAATTACGGTAAAAAATCCAATTTTTCTGCGAGTGCAATATTTCTTATTTTTTAGAAGACTAGCTAATTTGATATATCGATCATCTGAATCTGTTCAGTAGTTCAAAAGTTATGAATTTTTGAAAAAAGTAATTTTTGGAAAAAAGGGGGAAAATACTTTTTTTAAGTCTCAATAAAATATATGAATAGCCGAATAAGTCAATAAGTCGGTAAAAAGGCACTGCTACAGGGAAAGAGTTATCCTAACATCAAATTTTTCATGTTTTCTTCGAAAAATTTCTATTAATGTTTAACTCGTAACATTTTGGTGTATAAATTATCACAATTGACATGTTCTGCGAAGATTTTTTCTATTTAGAAACACGTCAAGAACATGCAAAAGCGAGAATTTAAACACAAGAATGTTACAAATAAAACATTACTCTTGACATAGAACTACGTCTTCCATTAAGAGTACCGAATCAGAAAAAAATGTCACGTTTTTATGAAATAAAGTTGACGTTAATAACTATTTTTGCCGCGAACCGGTTTTGGCGATTGACATACCAAACGAATCGGAAATTCTCTAAGATTTGTTTGATATACTATATATTACAATCCTCTGGTGTGTAAATGGTTGAAATTGCTGAAAACTAGATGCATATCGATTTTCCCATACGTTTGTTTTGCTCATTTGTGAGCGTTCCTACACGCGCCGTCAATAACGTCAATTACGATCAACGAAGGGGAACATTTGCCAAGAGTATAAAAACTGGATCTCGCTGAGGCAAACTTTCAGTACCGTTCTGTATTCGAAGCAATGAACATCGCTTGTTTTTCTTTGTTTTGTGTCATTACATGTGTAAGAAATCGAAAGAATTTGGCAATTCATTTTTTATATCGTAAACGATCGAAAGAAGGACAGGAGGAAAAAAATTACACGATAAAAGCGAACCGAGTGTACGATCCTAAAATAACAACCTATCGGGAGCGTGTGCAATAAAACAATGAAAGGAAAGGGACCAAAACAATCGCACACATTTCTTATCTCGCTAGGCTCCGTTGACCTTAGAATGTAGATACGAATATTAGATAAACTTCAGCCAGAAGTTGTATGGTAGTGGCGGCAGTTAAAGGAGTTAAAGGATTTATATGCAAAGGAGCAAGAACATTTATAGTATTCTCTTTCTTTCACACGTTAAACTTAAATTTAGGGTAGAAATAGGATAGAGTAAAATTGTATGAAAACCCAAGGTTCTCTGAATAAAGTAAGTAGTCTTTAGAATCGAAACCTCCTATTGAATCGACTGACGAGAGTTCTTCAGATTCAAGTTTTCCAACGTTCGCAGCAATAGTTGTATAATTTGCGCTCGGAGTTCGTGAAGATCTTGTACTCGTTGATCCTCCCGCTTAGTTGATATTTCATAGATTTATCAGCTCCCGTTCGTTACTCGTTCCGAACGGAATTAAAGGGTGTGTCACATCAAATTGCATCACGGAAAAAACGCTGTAGAAATTCGCCCAGTAGACCGATCCTTTTGAAAATTTTAGACAGTAAAATAAAAACTATTAAACAACTTTTGACATTTTCTTTTTATTCATACTTCGAGCCCAAGCCCGTATGCTCGCACCTTCCTCTTTACCCCGTCCATAAGGTTCTGTACAACGTCAGGTTGTAGTTTTTTTTGAACAGAAATCCATTTTCTCTTGAAGTCCGCTTCCGATTTGACAAATTTTGGGTTCTTCCGGAGGGCCTGCTTCATTATCGCCCAATATTTCTCTATTGGGCGAAGCTCCGGCGCGTTGGGCGGGTTAATTTCCTTTGGCACGAAGGTGACCCCGTTGACTTCGTACCACTCCAACACGTCCTTTGAATAGTGGCACGAAGCGAGATCCGGCCAGAAGATGGTCGACCCTCGTGCTGCTTCAATAGTGGTAGTAAGCGCTTCTGTAGGCATCACGAAGGGGGCGCTCCGCTTTCCGCAAGAGCAGATCGCTTGCCACACCATGTACTTTTTGACAAACTTGGATAGTTTCTGCTTGCGAATCTCCTCCGGAACGCTGAATTTGTCCTCTGCGGAGAAGAACAACAGGCCCGGCAGCTGACGAAAGTCCGCTTTGACGTAGGTTTCGTCGTCCATTACCAGGCAATGCGGCTTCGTCAGCATTTCGGTGTACAGCTTCCGGGCTCGCGTCTTCCCCACCATGTTTTGCCTTTCGTCGCGGTTAGGAGCCTTCTGAACCTTGTATGTACGCAGGCCCTCCCGCTGCTTGGTCCGCTGGACGAATGAACTTGACAAATTCAGCTTATTGGCGACATCCCGGACCGAACTTCTCGGATCACGTCTAAACTGCTTAACTACGCGCTTGTGATCTTTTTCACTGACGGAGCATCCATTTTTGCCGTTCTTCACCTTCCGGTCGATGGTTAGGTTCTCGAAGTATCGTTTTAGTACTCTGCTGACCGTGGATTGGACGATTCCCAGCATCTTACCGATGTCCCGATGTGACAACTCCGGATTCACGAAATGAGTGCACAGGATTAATTCACGACGCTCTTTTTCGTTCGACGACATTTTTCCAAATTTACGAAAAATTGACAGTGAAGCATGGCCAACGTGATCTATACACTCTTATCTGATAATAAGCGAAAGCTGAAGATATAATTCCTAAAAATTAAATTTCTATAGCGTTTTTTCCGTGATGCAATTTGATGTGACACACCCTTTAGTGCGAAGGCAGTCAGTTCAATTTATTGGAAGGAATAATTCTGATTAGGCTGATGATCCGTTCGTGGCTCGTTCCGTAGGAAATTAGTGCGAAGGCAGTCAATTCAGTTTGTTCCAGGAACAAAGGTAATTCACTCGACACCTTTTTCGTACTTCATCTCTGTAAAGTGCCAAACCAGATTGGCAGGGTTGATTCCTTCGCCCAACCAAGTTTGAGTTTTGGGCATCTTTTACAAAATGTCTTCGTTTCGGATTAAGCTGTGGACGTGACTAAAATTCTCACTCGCTGATGTGGTTCTAAACTACACAATTGTGTGGGGAATCATTAAACTAGGTTATCATAGGCTCACCAAGAGTATACTAGTTCTGGAATTTTGTTTATGACTTGGTTTCACATGACAGTAGCAAAACTCCCCACCAAGGATGACATTTTTCTGATTGTTTGGTGGTATCAATTATGAAGCCGTGAAAATAAATATAAACAAAAAGGGGATATAGCGGGAGGGGAATATTTGCGCTAGGGTATGAATAATGGATCTCTGCTGAGGCAAACATCCAGTCTTTTTCTTTATTCGAAGCAGCTAACATCGCTTGTTTTCCGTCATCATAAGGTATTCGTTGGTACCAATGCATTAAACTGACGTTTTGATGAAGCATGCTTAAGGTTAATATGGCGTTTGAGCTGATCTTTATCATAATGAAGCAACCCAACTCTTTCCAAGGTTATTGAGATTAACAGAAAGAGTTTATTTCGTTTATTTAATCACCAACAAAGTAAATGTCGTTCTGGAATTTTGTATGTGATTTGGTTTCACTTGCCAGTAGCAAAACATTCTCCCCTAAGGATTACGGCTACGCTTATCACGAGAATGAGAAAGTAATGCAACTTATCTCGAGGCCAGTAATATTAATAGAAGCGTTTTTTTGCGCAAAATGAAAATTTCGCAGCATTCTAAAATAATATCCAAAGCTATAAACAAGCAACTTGAATAAAATAACTGCGTAGTTCTACGTCAACAATGCGGATAGATAGTTGTCGTCTCCGCAGAAGTTCATATTTTAATAAGATCATAAACTTTGTCGACTACACTGTATCGCTATCATGACTTTAAACAAGATTAGGATTAGTTGTATTTTTTCTAAGAAAACAAGAAAATGTTGTTGTTAGAAAAACTTTTCCCTGAGAAAGTGTCCATTTTCAGATGTATGGGTGACTTGTTGGAATTTGTTAAACCTATTCGTATGAATTTTTTTTGAGAATTTTAGGAAAATACGTTTTTGCGAAAAAAGAATTTCAATTTTTAAGATATTTTTTTTCAGCGCAATTTGAAAAAAATATTTTTTTTTTTTCAGGAAACAATTTCAAACAATTTACTACATTTCATTCATTGACCAAAATTTTGTAGGTATTATGGTTTTTGAATTCTACATTTTTTTTAATTAAGAAAAAAATGGTCTTTTTCATGATAGTAGTCTAATTCTTTTTTTGAAGATTTGAAGAATACAAAGTTGCTTGAATGACGAATGTCTTTACACCCATAACGTTTCACTGCAATCTGAGATGTTGCTGCCAGTAGCCAGTGGAGTTGGCATGAAATTCGTCATATATTTATATTCAAATTTTGATTAGTTTTGACATTGGGTCACCTTTATTGTCCAGAGCTTCTGCAGGAAATCAATTTCAACACCAATCTATTGTACAAACTATGGCTACAATCAACCTTTTTTATCGAGCAAGAGTCGCGAGTTCAATCGATGAAGTTTTTTCTTCGATTTCTGTTTGTCTCGTGTATTAGGATAAGTTGGGGTGATTTGGACACACGGGGGTGAAAAAAAATGGTAAAAAAATTATAGTAACGGGTCAGTTAGAAGATCAATCAATGAATAGTTCTGCGATTGGATCAATAAACGTTCGCTTAGGTAAGAAAAATGTCTGAAGTATTGACAACACAATTTTTTTTTGGGCGGGACGAAGTTTGTCGAGTCAGATAGCTATTGATATATTTTTACAGGGGAACTTCGATATAACGTACCCTCGTTATAACGTACCCTCGATATAACGTACACATTTTCAAAGTCCAAAGGAATATTTTTTTCGAATATTGATTTTCTGAAAGAGCAATAAATTATCTGTATTATGATACTAGAGCTTGTTTTGTACCTTTAACCAATCCCGAAGTACAACTGTTTTGTGATTCCGGATTCTAAATGAATCAATTTTTAACCAATAATACGAAGGAAAACATTATGAGAAATGCTGGCTTCGTCTTCTAGTTGTATTTATTCATTAACCTCACTCAAACAACAACACAATAAAATGATATAACCTACGTTTCTGAGTTCTTTATTATGCTTCGATATAACGTACAATTCGATACAACGTACAATTTTAAAAGTAGAATGTGCGTTATATCGAAGTTTACCTGTACTTCTTTATTTCTCGAACTACGAAATTGAGAGCCCTGTATAACAGAATGAGATTATAAATGTACGGTATAACGATAATGTATCGTAAAATAAAGGTCCTGTGGCGCAATGGATAACGCGTCTGACTACGGATCAGAAGATTCCAGGTTCGACTCCTGGCAGGATCGAGAAATATTTTGTTGTTTGTAAATACCATAAATTCCACATTGTGTCTATGAATAGAATAGATAAACAGTTCACAGTTATTATAAGATCGCAATATAAATAATATTTCACATTTAAATTGTTTTTATAATCGAAGATAAAATAATCTGCAGAAAAAAGGGATTTCGGATACAATTTTGGTACACATTTTTTGAATGTGAAAATTGGCATGGAAAATTTGCCGTACGCATTCTTTGTCAGTTCCTACTTAACCGACGGTCAAATACAATCAGATTACCGAGTTTTTGATTTTTTTTTTTTGTTAACTGAATTCCAGGTCGTGAATCATCTTCAACATCTTATTGGCATCTTGAAAAAGCGCTATTCAACTGCTATTCAAAACTACGTGCACGCGATAACCAATCATTGATATACCCTTTTTCATAAATAAATTATATGTTTCATTTTTTTCGTCAAAATTTTTACCATTTTATCTCCTTTTTATCAAATAAATATCTCGTAGCAGTCCCAGATAATGGTATTGAGAGTTCTCTCGCACACTTGATGTGATCTGACTGGAACGGTGCGTGCGTCCACGTGTTGATAGTTAAAAGATACACCTCATAACATTTTCTTTTCCGACAAATCGTTCACACTAAATTTTGTGATAATATACTCCCATAATATATAGAACGAACTTACTATTCGTTTCCGTGTGTTCAACGTGTGTCGATAATGTAGAATCCCGAAAAGAAATGGATTTAAAAAGTTTTCGCTGTAGACAGGATTCGAACCTGTGCGGGTAGAACCCAATGGATTTCAAGTCCATCTCCTTAACCGCTCGGACACCACAGCACGACGGGAGCTGGAGGCTCAATTATGATAAGTTTATATGCATTTGCATTGGATTATGTTATTGAATTTTTAGAGGCGAATGAACTGAAAAGTTTAAAGCCTATTTAATCCAACATCATCATCATGTTATTGAATGACTATTTCATTTATTCATATTCGTTTATGATCCAGCAATATCATTGGATTTGCATTTCACAAAATCCAAGTTCAGATTGAATAAAATAAAAGTAGAAAATCTAGTAAAGGATGAAAATTGTGTATGGAAACAATTCAGCGATATGGACAAGGAATATTACAATACACTCTGTCCAACTTCTATTGTTTTGAATATATTACGTTGTAACACAAACAGTTAGAATTTCAACAAGATATTTTCATTCATTGTTGAATGCTTACAATAAAGTATATTAAACGTCAATTTCGTCCAAAAAAGTCGTTTGTTCATTTATTGGGCTTAAATATGATAATTTCAGCTGTTCAGTTTTTATAAGACCATTTAAAACTTCATAAGTATTATCAATGAAAAATTCAAAACAATCGACAGGTTTACATGTCAATGATGTGTAACCTTGCTATTTCGATTAATAATTTGGAAAATTCGTGTTGGCATACTATTCACCAAATTCTGCAGAACGGATTCCTCATTATTTTCCCATGTCTCCAAAATTACGGCCATGAGATCATCAACTGTGATATACTGCTTTCCCTCAGCGTAGATTCTGCATACTAGGATCCCCCAAAGAGCTCAACGAATCAAGTTTTTTGGTCCTTAATCCATTGCTAAGTTTTTAGTGACGATTACGACGCAAAAATGGTCGGAACATGTATGAACATGTGTTTAAACCTTGCTATTCATGTATGTTATCCTTCCTATTCCTTCTGAAGCATGTGAAAGCAATCTTGTGTTTTTAGGTAGCACAGAATCCCTCCCAAACCATACACGTGGCTCCACCAAAGTTCCTGGTTGAAAAATAGTGTTCCTACTTCCGTAAATCACGCCAGTACCCATTGAAACCATCAGGACCATCCAAATTGAACTTTTTTCGGCACTGAAGATAACCTAACAAAGTTAAAAGTTAAAAAATGCCGTATTACATCGAAGAACTTTTCGTTGTGATATATAGCAAAATGAGTTCTTTTTGTCATAACATACCGTTCTGAATCATATTTCTGACGCTTTAGGCATAGGATGCAGAAAACAGATCTAAACTTTTTGCACAGGTATTATTTAGTTGATATTTTCAATAAATTAGTTCAATATACTTTTAAGCTTTTTACTTTGGTACTTATTTGACTGAAAACATCAAAAAATCATCGAAAAAAATGCTATTCGAATGAAGCGAATAAGAATCAAACTACTTTTTATAAAACACTAGTTATAAAAAAAAATCAAATTTCGGACAGATTAAATTCAAATTTCGCACACTTTATTCTGTAATTTTTTAAACGAAAACTACACTACTCTTAAATATATTTTATAGTGAACTGTAAAACACTTACCAAGCAATCACAGTAAACTGTTAACGATGATGAAAACTGATGAAATACGGGAGAAATTTAAATATTGATGAACGGGTAAATTCTATGTGCTCACGCTAAGCAAACGTCAAACACAAACGATAATGAGTAGTGTTGTCATTTTTTTGCCGATTATGTTATAATTTGAATGTAGTTCTTCTATGAAATGATAGTGAAACCGATGGATTACTCTTAAGAAGTAATTGTGATATTAATTTTAAAGTTATATCATCAGTGCATTAAGTATTCCAAGATATTAGGACAAAGTATCCGAAATATGATGTTGTCTGAAATATGATTCAGAACGGTATCATGTCCTACTGTCGGTTCAAGTGAGTTTTGGCAAAACTTAGACGTATGAGATCATATTTGGTAAAGTTGTCGGTCATATTATTTGTTGTCGATCGACCTTACTTCTTACCTTCAATTTGATACCCTAGTCGATAACATACGAATACACGACTTCAAAACTCACCTGATGACAAACTAAATTCAAATAAATTCAAATAAAAGCCATCAGCCTTCGGAAACACCGTGACTTGAGCCATCTCACTTTGAAAAACGAAGTGTCGATGATAAAACAGATACAGATACAGATTGCGAGGTGCCATTGGCTATGGCCAATCCCGTTTCTATGTTGCTACCGATCTGAACGAAACTTCTAGCGAAAAGCGACGTTTCAGTAGTGATTTTGAACGAAGCGGCTATCATATTGAGACTGCAAATAATCTTATTGAGACTGCAATAATCACGAGTTCGGGTAGAGAATTTTTCACTATATCAAAGAAACCGCCTCGTTTGATGCAAGCAACAGTGCCAATATTGAATGTTCACGAATGTTTCATTCGATCGTCGATTTGAATTAGTGGGGGATATAATTTGCGCTGGAAATCCTGAAGTCCTGAAAAGGATTTCAGGATTCCATCCAGTTTAAAAGAGTTGAATTTTATTATATCCCTGTATCAATCATAATTCAATGCTTATACTCATCCTCTCATACACTTACAAGAGAACAGTCAGCAAACTTTCAAAATATCCATTCGTTCATTGTGAATTGATTCAGATGCAACTTCAAGCAAATGATTACTAAGCCAACGTTAGTCTTAAGTCTACCTTGCGGTTTTATCACAGATATATTCTCTTCTAGTTTTTTCATCATTGGATGGAACTTAATTATTCATGATAATTTTGATACATAAAACAAGTGAAAAAAACAATCCCACATAATTCCAGGCTCCGGCGAGATTCGAACTCACGATCTCCTGTTTACTAGACAGGCGCTTTAACCAACTAAGCCACGGCGCCGAGTTATACATCATTGTTAATTCGGGAATTATGTTAATACGAATGTACATTTTTTATGAACTATATACGAGGGCAGTCCGATAACTACTTAGCCTACAAAAAAAAACAAAAAATTTGGAGAAGTAGCGATTTATTTCTCAACATAGTCTCGTTTTAGCTCGATACACTTGACCCAGCGATGCTCCATCTTCTTTCATCCATCAGAAAGATACGTTTTCTCGAGGTCCGTGGCGGCAATGACCTCCTCATTCGACTCGAATTTCTGCCCGGCGAGTGACTTTTTCAAGTTTGGAAACAAAAAAAAAGTCGCACGAGGCCAAATCTAGAGAATACGGTGGATGGGGCAGCAGTTCGTAGTGCAATTCTACCAATTTGGCCGAGCCATGAGGCTAAGTACTTTTCGAAACGCCCTCGTACATAGCACAATTACAATATTATAAGTTTGAAGAACATTTAAAAAAAAATAATAAAATGAGAGATTTACATAACTAAGAAGAAATAATTTTGAATTAAACTGGAAAACTAACCAATAAACAAGATAGAATATTGGATTGATAAAAACATTGTCAGAAGTGGGATTCGAACCCACGCCTTCAGAGAAGACTACGACCTGAACGTAGCGCCTTAGACCGCTCGGCCATCCTGACTGCTCGAAATTCTTGGTTATTTTCTTATCACACTATTCATAAAAACTATCTTTCTTTTGCTTTCAATAAAAACCTGTGCATTGTTTAGCAGTCCTGTTGTCCTGTGGGTCCTGTGGCGCAATGGATAACGCGTCTGACTACGGATCAGAAGATTCCAGGTTCGACTCCTGGCAGGATCGGTTGTTATTGTTTTATTTTTCACATCGCTCTATTTTTGCTCGATGTAATTGAATTTTATAGAGTTACCTGTCTGAAACACTCTTCTCCCGCTTTGCAATTAAAATGCTGCCATGAATGCCGGTTCTCATCGTTCAAGCGACCGTTGCGAAACTTTCATCGATGGTGATAGGTCGGATAGATTCAAGGGATAGACGGTGCGGGATTTGGCGGAGCAAAACATTATGTCCCACTACAAAGGCAAAACGGCGACAGTGGCGTCTCGAGATACAGTAATTTCCAGTGGAAGGGAAATAGCAGATAAAAAAAGCATACATATAATAGCAGCATAACACAGATCAAATCGCACAGTACAAAACTCCGTCGGCAAGTCGGCTCGGTTTTTTGTTGTTGTTGATACTGTCAGTTTTTGTTCGCCTTTTTCGCAGCAAGGGAGATAATTCGGTGGCATTCACGTGCAGCAGCAACAGCAGAAGCAGATTCGTACGGTTAAAGTGATCTGCTTTTGTTTACATTTTTGTAACCTCTAGCTCTTTTCCATCCTTCCCCTCGCCATGGAGTGTATTTCCTTTTCTTCGCCTGAAAACTGTCGGATCGTCTCGATAAAAACTGTGACGTTCGCTGGGGAAGCGACGTGACGTTTGCAGTGCACGACGTAAACATAAAGGAATCGAGCAAGCTGAAGTTTTCCTTTTGTCGCCGAAACAACAAACCGAAGAACAATCGATTTTCGATTATATCTATCTGCTGTGCGAGCGAGGGGCGGGGGAGCACAGAAATGACAACGGCGTAAAAATCGCGTAAAACTTCAGCTAGATTCGGTTTTTATATGCAGTCGGCAGTATTCTTGTATCAGTCTGAATCATGTGTCAATTTATCGTTCGCAGTAAATTTGACAAGTGAAAGCCGGTAAATGGTTTCGGTTTTGTGAAATTGCTTCGTACGGGTTTGTATTCTCTGGCAGGGAAACAGACAATGAAATTGATTCCGAAGTGAGTGCACATCAAAATTCTCATCATCGTCAAACGCGGAGAGACTCGTCCCCCTACCCAAATCTGCTCTTCTCTGGTTGATTGAATGGCGTAAAAATCATATATGATGGACTCACTTGCCCTCCTGTTCCCCCTCAAAGAATTCCTCTTCCCCAACAAAAAGCGAGTTCGTCCCAGCCTGGCAGGAGATAAGAACGAACAGATATAACATTGTGAATTTTAGTCGGAAATAGAGCAAAGCAACGGCAGAAATGAAAGCAATGTGCGACGCACGGTCTTCATTCGAACTCCACGTGGAGTGGTGCTGTGTCCGAATTCATAGACATTGGACAGTACATTTGGTGGGTATGAACAACAGAGACGACGGGAAGAAAGCACTAGCTTAGGCGAATCAAAACACACCGACTGCCCTTACTCGCCCTGGGTAAGATGTAGTTACGGAGCACGCAAAAAGAAATTACTTTTTTCCTCAACCACCCACCACCATCTATATGCTTTGTCTCGAGCCTACGTTTCCAATTTTTTTTTTTCACTTTCATTGCAGGTATGCCTCCGATACGTGCTCGGGTCGACCAAATAAAACCTGCTGGTGATTGGGCTGCGGATACCATTCCGGCAAATTATGTAAATACTATCCCATCATATAATGTTATGGAAAAGCATTTGACCAACAGAAGCGCAGCAACCGAAATCCTAACGAGATGCAGAATATTGGCCACTGTATCGTTTTAGCACAGAAACGACATCAAGTTTTACGATTTTGATGTATTGAGAATATACTTGAAATAAATGTTTATCGTTTTGCTGGAAATACTCGCATTACGAAATAATTCCGAGACATGATATTACTAATGGATTAGATCTTCCGTTGTATCCAGTGCATCCACTCTGCTCTTTGGCATTGACAATAATCTGGATTTAGAATGCAACGGCTTTGAATTGATTGAAATTACATACAGAAATAACAATAGAATCATCCTTGAATCATTACTTCTTACCTCTTCTTCATTCTCTGAAATTAGTGTTTGACCCTGCAGAAGTAACTCATAATAAATGATTCCTTTCTAGTCCCAGCAAATACAAAAAAGTCACAGGAGGGTTGTGTCCGAGACACGACCGCATAGTTGACGTAGGATTCCGTTAGGTGATCTGTTGATTTTGGATATGTTTGAAGAATTATAATGATTTGATGGCCCTGAAAAGGACCTTTTTGTTTGGTTGTTGGGTATTGTTTGTTCACTCGACCAGTGTTTACCGAGTGATGATAACAGAAGGATGGTAAACAGTCTTTAGATGGTGCGTATCAGATAAAAGATACCGAAGTGGAAAGAGATATGATGAAAACCGCCCTCTGTGATCCTAGACAAGATACCACCTGTGATATGTATGGATGAAGTAAAGAAAAAAAACTCACCAATATATAAGATAATATAAGATAATTACCAATACCGAACACAATCATCAATTTTTCTCATCAGTAAAAACATGTAGAGAAAACATACATGGAATGGAGAAAGCAATTTTCTTTTATAATTTTTACTTTCTAAGTGTTTATTCAACCCAACGCTAACACTATATGTAGAGCATATGGGAAATCACATATGAAGCAATCAACATTAAAGTTCCAAATTTAAATTTTATTTGCTAAAATTAATCGTATCACTCACCTTACTTTCAATACAAAAATGCCCCCGACTTGCATATATTTGCAATGTCGATTTCCCCCAGGCAGCTTGGTTTTGAAGTCTCTGTTAGTGAATACATTTCGGCGGGAACAATAGTTCCCCCTACATTCATGTATTTGCAAACCGATTTCCCCCAGGCAGCTTGTTTTTGATGTCTCTGTTAGGGAACACATTCCGCTGGGAGCAAAAGCTCCCCCTTCTTTCATGTATTTGCAATGCCAACTTCCCCCGGGCTGCTTGGTTTTGATGTCTCTGTTGGGGAACCGCCGCATGTGTCGTCAATTTCGACCAATCAAAAGTGGGTATTTCCGTTAGGATAGGGGTTGAGATTTTCCAATAGTTCAATAATTAGTTTTATAGCATATATTATTTTCTTCAATATAAAAAAAAATTATGGAGTGCCGAAATCGATTGACGCAAAAATTTCATCAATCCATCAAGAAATGACTGAGCAATAAGCGTTTGAAATTGGACAATTTTCACAATGTACTCAATTTTCGATTTTCAATTTGTACCCCAATATGTTCCCGAAAGACGTAATCCTACGCCAAAAAGAACATTCCTGGCCGTCAGTCCTGGTTTGGTCCCCATTTGAGTTGCTCCATCACGCTTTGACCACGATCGTTTTCGCACAATATTGTCGTATGTGACCCATTTCACATCCCCAGTCACCATCCGTTTAATAAATGGGTCGATTTCATTCCGTTTGGTCAAGGCTTCGCAGATGGAAATTCGATCCATTATGTTTTTTGGTGTTGATTGGTGTGACACCAAAACATCAAACTTCTTTTTTAATTCAGCTGAGCGCAATTGGTTTGAAACTGTTTTATACGTAATTAGTTGTTACAGTATCGGAACCATAAACACCATTGGCAATTTCAGAGGACTTGACATGCATATTTGCCTTTATCGAACAAAACCTGTGAAATGTACCGAAATTTCTCTTTTTTTCTTGTTAACATCTCATAACTCACAACTGAATGGAACAAACAAGAACCAGCAAACGAATTGTTTTAGTTCGAAATGTCACCTTTTCCGCGAGCATAAAGGGCCTGGCCGGGTAAGGGAGTAAAAAGTGTCCCTAAACCAAATAACTAGCTGTATGGCAAATATTGTATAATATATTAGATAATAAATAAATTAAATATTAAATAAGAAATTTTGGCGGTTTATTTGAACCCCTATGTTAAACCACACGTTTTCAAGAAAATAAAAATAATAAAGCAGACGATAAAGAAAATTGTTTTTGTGTCTCGCAATGTTTTTAAAATTTTAGGAAAAATTACGTCACATGTAGAAAAAAGACATATACGAACGCATTTAAATAAAAATTAAAGCAGAAGTGGGTTTGAGAGTTATATTTTTTTCAAAATTTCGAAATGCCAGAAAATATGTAAAATTATTTTGTACTGCGTATTTAATTTTTTTTTTGATTTTCTGATGAAAAAATTGTTTGACAATATTTATCGATACACCTAAGTAAGATGTACTTTCAGTATTTTTTTTTCCATATTTTTGTCTCAAAGCTATTGGAAATGGCGTGAAAAAAAACGAAAAGGTACATTTTTCACCATAGATCCTATGGTGTACCATATAAGGACTCAAATATATGGTACTACTGCCAAAATGTTTTATTTAGTACCCTATACAATATTTTCTATACAGCTAATGATTTGGTTTGGGGGACTTTTCACTCCTTTACCCCAGCCAGACTCTTTGGAAATATGAAAAAAAAAATATTTGTTTGTACCGCGCAACACTGAAAAAAATCACACATGTACTAAAATTTTTTAAGAATTTTTTTTAGATAATTTTTCTTGATACACCGTCGTAAGATGCATATTCGGTATTTATTTAAAATTTTTATCTCGAAGCTTTTAAGGATGGCTTGAAATAAACGAAAAAGTACGTTTTTCACTATAGATCCTATGTCAAACCACATAGGGGTTCAAAAAAACGGAAAAAAATCTTATTTGATATCCTATACAATATTTGCCATACAGCTGGTGATTTGGTTTGGGGGCACTTTTTACTCCCTTACCCGGTCAGGCCCTTTCCCATCTAATGGTACATACATAGTATAACATATATCACAACAACGATTTTGCGTAATATGCATTTGAAATCCCTTAATTTTTCGTTACACTTTTCATAGATTGACCCCCCTATATAGAAATCAAAGACGTAGTCCTACATCAAAACAAAAACCCAGTGGTGGCCAACCTGCGGCCCTCGAACCTTGGGCATGCGGCCCGCAGCCTGATTTAAAAAAAAACATATGAGCGAAATTAAGAATATAGTCGAAATTTCTTCCATACAATTGAATAAAAATGACTTTGTGAGTAATTCTTGTTAATAACCTTCTGACAATTGTTCTCGTTAGTACTCAAAGGACTTTTCTACGTTTTCAGTTCTGTTTTGCTTACACTCGCATAAATTCGTGCAAGTAACGGCAGTAAAATCGGATTTATATGTTGTCAGTTTCTCGGTTGCGAGTAAACGTCAAACGATCCGAAGAATTACGAACGTACCAATATCATGAAATTTGACATTTGACTTGTATGTATAATATATATACCATGCTTAAATGCTTGAAACTTTTTCAAGAGTTTTATGAGAGAGAACGGGATGTATGTACGCGTACATAAGAAATAGAAAAAGTTTTGGAGAAAATTCATTCGATTTGCTGTGCTTTCGCCATTAGAGTGCAGTAGAGTTCATTCACCATTTCAATGTCGAACGCTTTTTTATCGCTGTGGCGTGTGTTGCGTAAATTGAAGCTAAATGAAAGCCTGCACTAGTAAAAAAGAAAATTGACTGACGAAGCACGTGTATTTCAGGGAAAATTGTCTGAAATATATTTTTTCGGTGCATAATTCAGAAAATGGTTTATTTGATTTGTTATGAAGCTGCTGCTGACAAGTTTGTTGCCACATCCTGTGCTGGAAAATTAGCTGAGTTCAAAGCGAAAATTGTTTGTTTAAAAGTTTGAAAGAACGACCTACCGACTATGTATTTTATTGAGTGGTGATAGATGAGAGAAGAGTTTCGAAGTTACCTAGGAACTGGCTTGCCTTTTTCCTATGAATGTAGGATTCGAGGACGTCTCAAGAAAACAAACTCAAGTTCAAACAACAAATGGGAAATTTTAATTTTACCTTTGAGAATTCCTCAAGTGTCGACAACTAGGAAAAATGTTGATGCACTCCAGTCGATTAATGCTGGTTCACCAATTTTCTTTACCTCATTCAGTTTCGATGATGTACATGCCGCTGAAAACATACAGATGGAACTCATAGAAACGCAGTGTGATTTAGCTGCGTGACAAATTTGATTTTTCGATGTCTTGGATTTCTATTCCAGGTTTGTTCCAGAAGCACGATTTCCAGAACTAATGAAACATGCTCATTTTATTACTTCTTCGTTTGAATCCACAAATATTTGTGAGCAATTGTTTCAGTTTTAATACAATCAAAGTCAAGGAACAAAATTACTGACAGCCATTTAGAAAAAACGCTTCGCATCGCTATCTTTCATATTCAAGGTGATTTAGATAAAATGCCTCAAGAAAAGTAGTTCGAGTGAAATCGAAATGGTATTTGAGTATGTTTGTATTTAAGAATTTTCTATATCGAAACAAACAAAAAATATTGTAGAAACTTTTTATGATTGAATGAAACGATTCGAGTTCCGTACCCTACAACAGTACAAAGAAACAGCTAATGTGGGCGATAGGTTCAAAATGGAACGTCCGAGGTCGGTACGGCTGCACAATGTTATCTATGTTGTTCATGAACGCGTTCAGCGCAATCCTCTTCTGAAACAAAAGCGTTCATCATTCGAAATGAATTAAATAAATTGATTGGTGCGTACATCGATGTGTGAGTTATTTACTGACGCCCAGATTGAAGCGAATATGTTTGGAACGATGCAAAAAAAACTCCTAGAACGACTAAAAAACGAGAATAACAACAAACCTACCAGAATTCATCTTCGGAAATAATTGGCCATTTGCCAATCCATCGGATTATTCACTTTGGGCCAAGATGGAGGAGCGTACCTGTGGACGTTTTCAATGGAATTACCAGTCGTTAAAGAATTCTATCGAGAACCTGCAGTGATTGATGATTAACCTTAGAGTTTTCGACTCTGCGTGAATGATTTTGCCAAAAATGTTAATTCTGGATACTTTTATACCTTCAATAAAAGTTTTGGGTTTTTATCTCTTTTTGTTCTCGAATTATTAATTTCACAGGTATAGAATTGAATGCTTTCTTATTAAATATAGAGAGTGATTAAAAAAAATATCAGTTATAGACGTATAACTTACATTTCATTATGAAAAGTGGTGAGAAAATAATCATTGTGGTTCGCGGCTATAATGAAAATTCTAATTGGATTTTATTTCTCAAGTTGTCAAAAAAGACAAACATACTTGAAGGAGATCTAATTTATTGTAATTAAAGATCATTGTCCATTGTTGAAAAAAATACATTGTACGAACTTCATGTCAACTTTGCGAATGCATCTTTTGTTTCTACCAATCAACTGTCTGCAATTCGCGGATCTCGAGTTATTTTGGTATACACAGAAGCTCAAAACCCCGAGGATATATTCGATTGGGCTACACTGAGGCAGATTTGTCGAGTTGCGGCTTTGGGTACAAATGGGATCCAATTGTGTTTTCTGATATAATGCGATGACGCTTTATGCGGCCCAAACACGTATTGTCCATCTTCATGATGTATGTTTTCATTGAAACGGGATCAAAATTATCTACAAACATTTGTTGTGGTACACATCTTGATTGATGACCAAACCAAATAGCTTGAACCATGGCTTAGAAATAGCTCTCTCGGAAATGGTAATGTAAAGCATCACTTTCTGTTCAAACCTTTTTTTAAACTTATGTTTAATGTTCGGAGATGCAATAGAACTATCCCTGGAATAGTATCGATCGTTTCCGGGAATGTGCATCTTCGAAAGGAGGAAGTAACATTCGACTTTATTCTAACACTTTTCAACATTTTCGATTTTGAAATGTTGTACCGTATACTTTTTGCCGAGATTTATATGCAGTTCGTAGAACTGTACAACGCATTCGCGAAATATTTCTTGTTTCGACAGTATTTTGAGCAAAACTGAGCAAGCAGAACAAAAATTGCTATTAGAAAGAGGAGGAGAGAGCCAACACATACACACTCTCATCTCTCTGAGCTTGTTTGTTGTTGATCATATGGGCCTCCAAAATTCCAAAATTGTTGTTAGCTCCCATTAACAAAATCGAAGTTAGAGCTTTTATGACAAAATACTACGCACGGTGTAATGTGGGATTGCTCACCGTGATTGAGCTGAATCAAAGAAATTGCTCTAGGTACACATTTAATGATGCTTGGGAGTAGAGGAACTGGTACAAATTCGGTACCTCGTGGGTAATTTGGTACCCACCCGGATCTCCGGCGGTAATGAGCGCACTCTGGTGGTGAATAAAAAAAAGTGTTCTAGTGATGTAGTAACAAACGTCAGATGACAAAAATCCAAAATATCTGTGTTTTTTAAAAAAAAAATCAAGTTTTGTTGTTTTTGAAATCTCGAATAATTTTCATGTGCGTCTTTTGAACAATCATTAAAAATCGAATAGTGAGCCGAGTTTAAATATTAAAGCTGTTTTGGATCAAGAAATTGATGTTCTTCAACGAATTCGAGTAAGTGTACGCCCAGCTTTTTTTTTCGCGGTTTTTTTTGCGCGGTTTTTTACGCGGATTTTCCAATTAACGCGTTTTTTTACGCGGTACGTAAAAGAAGACCAGTGCAATACCACATCTCCCCCCCAGCTCACATTTTTCTCTCTTGTTCCCTCAGAACAAATTACGGTAATTAGTGCTTGTAACGGAGTTTAGCGCTTAGTGCCGCACCTTATCATGATTCTTACGTGGATTTTAGGTGTTGGGTAACGGGGAGCTCGCTGGGCGGTACCACGGGACGGGGTTTTTACGGGCAACTATTCGTGAATGCCTTTCCCTGTCTACTTAGCTCTGGACGGTCCAACAGTGGTACTGCACGTGCATCGGCAGAAAAGTGTGCAAATTACTAGGGAATCTTCTAGCAACAGCAGATGACCTCATTCGTGAGGAAAACCGAACTATAGCTACCAGTAACCAACGAAATTGCAGGAAAAAACTACGGGTTTTCGGAAGCGAGCAACACTCAACTTTTTACTTCCGTTCTACGTAAAGATAGTCCCATTTGATATCTATCATTAGGTGACATGGTTTTTTTTACGCGGATTTTCCAACTAACGCCGTTTTTTTACGCGGTTTTTTACGAGGTACGTATCCCCTGCGTAAAAAAAACCTGGGTGTATTGAGATCTTAATCACAAATTTCATAGATTTCATTCCAGAGTGAAAATTCGGTATGCGGGTAATTTGGCACCTCAATGTAAACATAGTGTTGATGCAACACTATGCTAAGTATTGCATGCCCATGCAGCAAAATTAAATTTCACCCGATTTGGGGATAAAAACCCTCCCGGTCTGGTACCCCCGGTACTTCTTTAATTAGAAATAAATCGAGATGAAATTTGTTCACTTTTTCTTGAAAAAATCGTTTTTGTTTTGTAAAATTGCATGCTTTTTCGTCAAGGTTGAGTTAATTTACGTAAGATAGCGTACTTTACTTCTATTTTGTATGAAAATGTCAAAAAATACATTTTTCATTGATTTCAGGACGATTCTTTTAATTTGAAAAAATAAAAAATGGGGTGCCAAATTTATACCCAGGCATCTCGGGTACTCGAATTTGAGTTGTTTCACTTCTATGCTCAAAACTCCGAGCCAAATCAAGATTTTTGAAATCGGTTTGCGGGGAAATGTCCACAATAGATCTCTTCATAAGCTGACGGACGATTATTGATAAAATTATGTGTTATTCGTCTATGTTGATACGAATAATCCGTTCTTTTTGAAGGCTAGAAGCTAAAAAAAACTATTTGAAAACAATAATTATTTGATTTCGCAAAGCACAATTTGGTTTTGTTCGAGCACGCTTTTTTATTTGTTTTTCACTCGATTTCGATAGATGTCTTTGAACATACAGGGTTTTCCAACTTTAAATTCCGAAAGTAAATTGAAATAAAACACACTTAGAATTCGAATTTCGATGAAACTTTTATTTCAAATTAAAGTTTGGTTTATGCCATTATGTGTGAAATACAACATCATTCAAATGCCCACCTAGGGCTTCCTCGCACACCTTGATCCGGAACAGGTAATTTTCGATGACTTTTTTACACATATGGGGCGGTATCTCGGTCATAACTTCAAGAATGTTGTCTTTCAAATGTTCAAGAGTTTGCGGAGAGTTGGCATAGACACGGTCTTTCGCATAACCCCACAAAAAAAAGTCTAGCGGGTTCAAATCGCATGATCTGGACGGCCAATTGGCATCACCAAAACGCGAAATTATGCGTTCCTCAAATTTCGTTCGCAATATGGCCATGTTCGGTCGTGTTGTGTGGCACGTGGCGCCGTCCTGCTGAAACCACATGTCATCCGTATCCATATCTTCAATTTGTGGCAAAAAAAATCGGTTAACATGCGGCCATAGCGCTCACCATTCACAGTTACCGTCTCGCCGTCATTTTCAAAGAAATACGGCCCGATGACTCCACCAGACCATAATGCGCACTAAACATTTTCGGCCGAACGCACATTACGATGATGCACAGGTTTCACAATATCCGCTACGGATCCAGTTTGTTCGAATTTACGCACTACATTAGCGATTGTGTGCTCTGTAGGCCGTCCATGACGACCAAAATCCGTCCGTAATGCTCGAAAAACATTTGCCGGTTTTTCATCATTTTTATAGTATAATTTAACAAAATTAACACGTTGTGCGATGCTAAAACGATCCATATTGTAAAATGGCAGACATTCAACTAACGATATGACGCTTTGGTTGACAGCTATGTCAAACGGTTGTCAGCGCAGGGCTGTATACTTTCGGAAGCCCGAAATGGAAAACGCTGTATAAGGGGCTTTCCAATTACCACGTTGACAAAAAAAACACTATTTTGGACACTCCCACTCCCTCCGTGGACAACCACGGACATTCCCTTCGCCCCTCTCCCTGCTGTCCACTTGGAAATTATTTCATTTTTTGAAAAAATGCAAAAACGTAATAGTACTGCCTTCAAATTTTATTTGAAGTGTGTTTCTATTTTCCATTAAAAATTTTTAGTGAAAATATTGCTCATTGGCTAGTATTTAGTTTAGTTGAGAGTTACTTGTGGATCAAATATCGGTCATTTTTCTATTATAATCCGATGTAAGCTACCTGAGCTTTTTGAGTGTTCCAAAAAAATCAAATAATGAAACAAAGACAGTAGGGGTATAAATAAAAATTGATTGAATTTCATCATGCTTCTTCTTAAATGGCTCTAACGTTCCTAGAGGAACTTCACCGTCTCAACGTAGTATTATTATTTGCTTCATTTTTATTAGTACTTAGTTGAAATTTCTATGCCAAATAACACGCCTTGAATGCATTCTGAGTGGCAAGCTCTAGAATACACGTGACCACAGTTCAAAGTCGGAGAAAATTTCCTTGACGAACTAACCACTTGGCCACGGGAGCACTTCATCATGCTGTTCCTTCCATAAAAATGTTATGTTGTGTCATTAAGTTTTGGCTTGTTAGCAGCCGATTTGTTGCTTAACACGTTGAGCCCCGATTTTTTCTTGCTGCGCTTTCCATTCAGCCCGCATCAAGAACGTTTGCACAATATCAGTGTCGGGCCCAGCTTCCAAAGATACTTAGTGTATAAATAGAAAATAATCAAGATTCGACTAGACAATAGTTACATTTTGTAATACATCAGAAAACAAACCATATATATTTATATTTTTTTATTTTGAAACTGTCAGTCCCAGTTAGTCATCGCTTTACTACCAAAAAGCTCAATGTCGGCCCCTAGGGACAGAAGCGAGGCTCGACGTGTTGAACTGATAGACAATAGTCAATGCTTAGTTTCTGATGCCGTTCTTCTTCTTCTTGAATGGCGTTAACGTTCCCTGTGGAACTTTTGCCGTCTCAACGTATTCATTAACTAGCGTCGTTCCAACCAAGTATTAATTGGTTGAGATTTCTATGCCGAATAACACACCTTGAATGTGTCTGCTTTTTCAGAACGCAAAGCCAGGTTAGATGGTGATTGGCGGCTAAAATGAACCTTATCAAACATTAAACCTGCTGTATCATCTTGATCATTCAGTACAACTTCGTGAATCTTCCATTCTGCTTGAAAATTCCATCCTCTCAGAACATCTTTGGTTTCTCGTCGAAAACTGATTTGGTTCCTCTAAAACAATTAAGTTTTTAAGTTATTAGAAGAAAGCCTTGCAAACCAGGTGGAATCGCAGCAAATCTAAACAATTTGTTTGAAATTAGGTAAAAAAGAGAACCATTTCCAAAGCGTGCTTCGGACGTATTGTGCCTCATATAGGTCGAACCCGATTATATATGGACTCAATTATATACAATTTAACACTTGTTTATATTCAGTAAAAAAAAATATTTTATGTTTATAATTTTTATATTATATTTTTATAATAAACAGAGAGAACCATTTTTTGAGGAAAAATTAAATATCTAAACTTTAAGGACAAAATTAAAGTAAAAAATCGTGATTGGATTTTTTCTTTTTTGTGCCTTTGTTCATGTTCTTCAATCCTAACTTTTTTTGCTTCTTTCCGTTGTTGTTTCACCTCCTGTTGTTCTAAAGCCTACCTTTTTCCTTTGTTGTCGCTTCTCTACTTTCTTTTCTTCTTCAGGATTGTTGCTAAGCGCTTTATCTAAAATTCTTGAAAACACTACAAACTTAATATTTCTCACTACTGTATCTTTTTCGAGGCAACCCAGCTAAGGCAAATCGTCTTGTTCTCAATCTGTAGTTGACAGCTGAAACCAAACACATTTACTTTCAGCAAAACACAGATCTTTTGATGATGAATTTAAACCTTATTTTATTTAAAATGAAATAAAAGTTTTATACGATCCGTGTTAACGTTCAAAGAAACTTACATAAGATGCAGACTACTGTCATCTAGTTTCCAAGAAATCATCAACATCATCAAAATTTCATCCTTCAATTAGAATTAAAAAAAACACGATTCTTACTCCTCTGTGCCAATGAAGTGGAAAGAATTTACTAATAGAAGTAAAATATCGATAAATGTTTATTTTTTGATAATAAATTTAATCTTTGAGTTAATATTTTATCAGTTTCGGAGTGAATTTTTTTTAAATGGTTCATTGATTTCTCAACAACTTTGCCGTACATCATACTCAAACTAAACATCTAGATTTGATGGCATAATTGTTTGAAATAAAGACAAACGATTTGAATACGATATTATAAAAAATCAAACGTATTTTAAATTGGTCATGTGATAATGATTTTGGATAGGTGTCACCTTATGTATGGTTGCGTCGAAATCGATTGTTTTCGACTGGTTTGGCGAGGAATCGCTCTATTACTTAAAATATTAGGTTGGGGAAAAAGTAATCCATTATTTTTGAATGAAAATCGAAACTATTTTTAGTATGCTTCGAGTTGTCCGATTTGGGTCAAATATGCACTGTTTTGTTGCCATTCTGAAGGTAGCTTCATAATGTCTCTATCATAGAGGTCTTGGTCCTTATTGGCGTGATAATGTGGTAATTGCTTGGTGCCAGGTCCGTACTATATGGTGGATGCATTGAAACATCCCAATCAAGCTCTCGGAATTGTGTACGAAGTTTTGCGTTAGAATGTTATGTACCACAATGAAGCTTACCTTTTGCCCTTTCAATGAAAAATAACCAGAGAATCAATTATTTGACATTTTTCTTTCATTTAACGTTTTTATATTTCAGAATAAATTGACCAACTAACCCACATACGGGGTAAGTTGGTCAATAATAGGCATGTTTTTGAACAAATAATAAAAGTTTTTCCATTAGAAGTTTCCTTCATTATAAATTTATCAATTAAATCAAAACAAAAACAGGTAACTAAGATAATGTAGCAAGTTCCGATATTATGGTGAAGACATTTTCTCGTACCATGTCAAGACTTTTGAAAAAATCACCTGGCATCCCTGCGACGCACAACCGCTTGCATTCTTGCTTGCATTTGTTGTGATGACATTTGTACCGTTCGCCCTAAAGTATATAGAAATAGCCTCCAGATATGCTACATTACTCAATGCATTATTGTGAGTTCTGATATTTAATGATAGCGTTTATTATATTTAATGGAAATTTAACAGCAAAGAATATTCTTAAACATGAAGAGATAGAAATACTGTGAACAACCCAACACACTTATAATAATTTGAGCCACCCTAGCAGATTTTGCATTCACGTTCCATTCACTCATACACATATACACAAAAGCATATCCACTGTATACACACGAGTATAAAATAAAGTTAGTCTGTTACAAACCACCTCATTCTTTGTGTGGACACCGACTGGACAACATCGTTGCTGGACGAGCTGGACGGCGAGGGATCGAGTGCCTTTCTCAAGGCAAGAGGGCGGAGGTGGTAGCGCTGGAGTAGAATAGAGTAGAGTTTTCAAAGGGCCTTTCTCAAGGCTAGAGACGAATGAACTGCAAAAGTTTAAAGTCTCTATAATACAATACCTACCTACCTACAAACCACCAACCCCTTCGGATGTTCTTTTGATCGTTTTCCCCCATCCGAAGAAAACCGCATGGTGAAATCAGTGTCTACTGTGCACCCCAAAAATCCCGTTCCTAGAAAACTCCCGAATCGTTGTTACGAATTGAAAAGACAGTGAAAGAAAAGTCTATATTTTACAAATATAAATATGACAATCATATTGAAAGTGGTTTGTGTGGTGGTTGTCTCGTTTCAAATACACTGGGTTTAGCAGTAAAACATATGCTTTCTATATTTATTTATAGCTTGCGTGATGAAACACGGCATACCTGAAAATTTTACATGCGTTGCTCTCAAACGAGCAATTTGTGTACCAACTAGCCCCTCTATATATGAAAAAGAATATTCATGGAAATTCCATAAAAATAATTTTAAAAGCGATTTCCATTAACACTTAAAGCTAATACGTACAATAAACCTTTGGTTTACGTTTGAGCCGATTTTTCTTATGGTCACTAATCAGTTTTAGAACACATTTTATAACGTGCAAACCGTGAATGATTTTTGGCAAAATCGGAACCATGTCCGTATTTTTTAATCTACTTAATAAAAAGTTTTTCCAATTTGCTTATTTTATTATATCAGCAATTCGCTATTTTTCATCCATAGATCGCTAATTTTTTAGACGCTCAGATTCCAAGATATGACCAACTTACCCCTATGACCAACTAGCCCCGCCCTACCCTACCAATTTTTTTCATTGTTGACTCCCATTGTTAACATCCTGTAACTCACAACGCAATGGAACTAACAAAAAACAGCAAAGGATTTTTTTAGTGTGAAGAGTCACCTTTACATCGAGCCTAAACTTGAAATTTCATGATCGATATTAAGCGAGATATTGATCGCTAAATACAGCTACCGAGAAAATAATAATTAACTTTTTCCCCAACCAAATATTATCCGACCATCACAGCTATTGTCACTATCGAATCCTATTGACTACAAAATATATGTTCACAAGGTAATTTAATTATCACACAAAACATTTTAAGATTTGTGTTCATAGTCCCAGGCCATATGGAAATCGCTTTTCGTGATATTCTCTCTATCTTATAATCACGGCTTCATCCACAAGTTCATCAGGATTATAGTCTCTTAGATACTTGAATTACATCCAGCTTCGCAACCCGCGATGTTCGCAGCATCGCACATCTATCGCGTACGAAGCTCGCCGTGGCCACAAAATGTAAAGCTAGTGGATAAACAAAGGCCATTCAAACGGCAATAAATTCCCACACATAGTTTTTGAGTCCCCGAGCACGTGCCCCCGAGAGTAGAGCAGCGGAAACCATAGAAGGCTCTCGCGAATTGTGGTCTCCAGGAGTAACCTTTAAACCACTAGAGAGCTTCATGGTGCTCTAGCGCAACCGGTTCTCGTTCCCCCGTGAAATCGTATAGCCAAACACGTTCGCGCGATTCTTTTTGGGCGGGAGATTTATGGACTCGCACCCAAGCCAACGTCGATTGAAGCGGGACCCTTCAGTGGTGTCTTGTTTGCGCCAGAAATCAGATAAAGCCAAGGCGGGAGAATCGGGCTGTGCTCTTCTCGTACACTGCCGTATCCCGGGCAAGCCGGTTGCGGGTCTGAAATATTCAATTTCAATTCAATTTGAAATTTTAATTCCAGTCAGCCAAAAGCCGCATCCAGCAGCGGAGATGAAGGTCGGCAGGAACAAGCCCATATTGACGTTCTCTCACGATTTGAACTCGCGTTTGGATCTCTGGTGCGGGGCGGTGGCGGAGAAATGACACAAACGGTGCGGGCAGAGGAGAAGGTTAGGATTTGTTCTGCTTCATTGAAGGCAATCTTACGGCCGTGGTCGAATCGTATCAAGCAACAAAGCCGTAGGGAAACTTCTCAGTAATAATATGGGCAGAGCTTTAAGCAGTGGGATTGGAAGCGGATGGTTGGTGGAATCGGATATGCTCATCGCTATCCGATGTTTCGTTTTATGCAAATCGGCCCTTACACGGGAAACGATACACGAGCCCTAAGTACAATAAGAACGACAGGGAGGAAGGAAGAGGATCTTTACGGTATAAGGTCATTAGAAAAACAAATGAATTTTGGAGGATGATTCTCCGTGGAGTTATTTCGCTGAGCTAACATGCTATCACTCAAGACTAATCGCTCACAGTTTTGCGCCAGGTTCGTGCATTAAGGTATAGCAGAAATGCGATGGTAAGAAAATTTTATACATTCATTAATTTTGTATCATGTAAGTCATGAAAAAGTATTTATTTATTTATTCATCACCGTCTCGAATTGTTTATAATTCCACAGAATGAATCCTTATATTAAACTCTAATCCTATTTTCACATACGGTTTTGGACATGTTAAAGTCGAACACAGCACAAGCACTATTGAACTCACGGAAACAAGAATCTAAGGGGTTATCATATCCAACTCAACACAACACAACAGAAACAACCCTCAGTTATGATTTCCGGTACCTGAATGCTCTGCGGAGAAGTTAAATATGTTTATAAGCAAATTGATTGGAAACGGAGAAAATCCCTCAGTTGGCCAATTCATGCAAAATACAAGGAAGCATTCAAACGTGACCTCGAGCCTCTGTAACCTTGATCTTGATCCGAACATGTTGATAATCCTTTCCGCCAATTTTTCGATCTAAATCTAGTGGGAAAGTCGCTCAATAAACATTGCGAAATGAGTGTTAATAAATTAAGTAATATGCGTTATACAAAAACTCTTGTTCAGGAAATAGATTGCCTAACTGTTTCACAAAGTTCATGTTAGTGCTGTTAACAATTTCGCGCTAGTAGAAATTCCCCATCTATATTTAAATCAAGAACATCACTGCTGCTGCAAAGAAATTACGAACGTAAACAAGCGATGTTTACCCTACAGATGTTCTACATGTACGAGGGCAGTCCGATAAGTACTTGGCTTATAAGAGAAACAAACAAAAATTTCCGAAAAGTGGAGATTTATTTCTCAACACAGTCTCGTTTTAGCTTAGCTTTAATCCATCTGAAAAATACGTTTTCTCGAGGTCTGCAAAGTAGACCTCCAGGGCGGCGATGACCTTCTCATTTGACTCAAATTTCTGCCCGGCGAGTGACTTTTTCATGTTTGGAAACAAAAACAAGTCGTGGACAAATCTGGGGAATACGATGGATGGGGCAGCATTCGTAGTGCAATTCGACCAATGTGGCCGTGGCGACGGCGGGATTTCAATTTTTTCCATTTTTCTAAAATCCGCGGACACGCCCGCTTCCACGCAAGGTCGAAACAAAACTACGAGTCCGATTCGGATGAAACCTTGACAGTAGCCGTTTACGAGAATGTAGGGGAGCCTTGGGTAAGACGGGCAGTGAGGGTATGATGGACAGGTGGTTGATTTGTATATTTGCATTATGAATTTCAAATTCCTGTTGATGGGAACCCCTTCTACATGCTATTCTAGATTATTGAAACCATACTATGACAATGAATACTGATCGAAAGTGAAATAGGGAAACAAAAACCAAAAATCAAACATGATTCCGCGTGTGGATGTAATTTTTGTCGATATTAAGCATTTTGAGTGATTTAATTACAAAATTGAATTCGCTGATGGTTATATTTCGGTTTACGAGTTGAGAGAGAAGCGATATTAGATATGTAAGGAAAAGTAAATTCTTTCGTAAGTGGTAAATTTAATTATTGAAATAATTGCACTGGTGGGGTTGAAATGGACAGTCACATCCATAAGCACATCCAATGCATGATAGAAAGTGAAGGGAAGAATATTCAACTCTTTCTTATATCGCTTTCTCTTTTTCTTCTATTTCAGCTTAACTTACATACAGTATCTATTAAACCTTTTTCATTAGACTTTTGGTCTAGTTTTAACATTGTTAAACTCGATGTTGTATGTGAAAGTGAATAATTGGCAACAGTAGTTCCTTGGAAAAAGAGGTGAGCTGTTGTGCACCAGTTTGTTGTATGTTAAAAAATGATAGCCCTGGAAATTTTAAAAACTCATGTAGACGTACCTAATAGCGATAAAAAAAAACCTTTCGCTGTAGACAGGATTCGAACCTGTGCGGGTAGAACCCAATGGATTTCAAGTCCATCTCCTTAACCGCTCGGACACCACAGCGTCACAAGCATTAGAAATTGCACATTTCTCGCATCTTTCGTGTATTTACGTAAGAATTCTGATGAAGCACGCAACGCGGTAGTTGATCTCTTACATAACATATCCGAAAAGAAGAGAGGTGTTATTTTTCGTTTTTGAGTTATTATGATTTTCGAAATTTTTTTCTTCTATTTCAGTCACTGGACGCATAAACACTGAGAGAGAGCGAAATTATTCCTCTCACGATAAACTTCTACGCTTCATATATTATTGACCTGTCCATATTCCCCCCACTACATGTCCATTATACCCGCATAGATAAAAATGTTCAACTTTTCGGCTTGTTTTAATTTCAGAATAAAAACATGAAAAAACACATTTTTATAAAACATTTGGCCAATTATTTCGAAAACCAGTATATTGAACTGTAAAGGCGCGTCCACATCATGCCGAATGATGCCGATCGGTCTGTACCAGGCGGCATATTCGGTTCGTTATGTAATGTGGACGCCCCATCTGGTGCACGAAGCCGAAGTCCCATCCGATGCTCGAAGTCGTCACGAACACACGAAGCACAATATCGTCAACGCTAATTTACTTCGTTTTGTTTTGGTTCAACTTTCTCGAACCGGACCCACTTGTTTCGGGTTGGGTTCGGTTTGATTCGAGTCGGTTTTCGGCACGTCGGCAATCCCGGGCGGTACGTCCACATTTAGTCGGCTTTACCGGGCGGCCAAGGCCGATTTGCGTAATGTGGACGCGTCTTAAGAAACTGTTTTTAAGTTTTGGGAAAACATGAGTTTCCAAAGGTACAATTGAAGTTTTCCTTAACATGTCCGTCTTACCCCCATCTCCCCTACTACACGATAGGTTATCTCTCGTGTGATACTTACACCATCGGGCGATGAGGCTAAGTACTTATCGGACCGCCCTCGTATGTGTAGCAAGAGCCATATAGAACGATACATTATACAATAAAGATGAACAGCCAAGATCTCCATTTAACAGATCAAATACAAATACTTTTTAAAGGAAGGCACGCCGATTCCAACGCGATCAGTCTGCAGCAGCTTGAGAAGTCAGGGAGATGGTCTGGATCTGTCCAAGGGAGTAGTCGGAGAGCATATCGGATGAAACTCAGGGGTATGACTAAAACCTCAAATCCCTCATATTGACAGTGTACCCAACATTGCTGCGGTTCACTGACATTTTGGTTCTGTCAATTACTGTTGTTTACAACTCGGTCCGGTATATAGTCGAATAGTGGCTAACTTTAAACTCCATGTTAAATGTGAACACCTTCATGTGAAACCGAAATATGAAAATCGCTCATGCAGTTAGAAACAAAGCAGCGCATGATTTCAACGATTTCAATCCTCGCAAATGATATGTTGGTAAACAACTCACGCCATATTGATTTTGATTTTTGGTAGCCTATATTCAATTGATGTCTAACCCCTGATGAAACTACGCTGCACTCTCTCCATCCGTATGATTTGCGTACTGTAAAACGGAGACCAAATACAGGCAGCATACTCCTAAGTGCTACGTTCTAAGGAGCAGTATAGCGTAAACATCTCTGAAGTGATAAATCCAAGGGCAGCAAACGCTTTAGCGGTTGTCACGCAGATATGCTCATTGCAGCTCAGTGTGTTATCTAGAAGGACTCCAAAGACGTGTATGGAATCAACGTACTCTAGTATTTCAGGCTCAACTGAATAACGGAATTCAATTCGAGACTGCCGGCTGGTGAATGACACTGTTTTAACTCTTTTGATATTCAATTCCATTTAGATCCATATTGAAAGATATTGCATCTATTTACATCCATTATTCATTCACAATCCCTTCAAAGCTTTAACGGTTAGAAATGAATCCAAATGAATTGAAGCTACGATTTTACTCACAAACAGGTGCAAATTTTCTGGACGTGATTCCACAGCATGTTTTATTTACTTGTCAAAAACATAACATAACATATAATAAAAACATAATATATATAATAACATATAAAAAACATAATAAACATAACTATAACCAAATATAATAGGAGTACCGTTAAGTTTCTTCGTTTTTTTTCACAAATTAAAGCGTTATTCTGCAAAAATGATTACAAATTTAATATTAAAAGTATTGTCCATTGCTAGTCACAACTTTTTCCCGTGTTTCTGGCAATTTACGGATCCCTTTGCGGAAATAATCGGCCGGTTTATCGGTGTTGATGCATGGTCGAGGTATCCATACGTTGCTCGACGTTTAGGATTGTCGTAATGGACCCACTTTTCATCGTCAGTAACGATTCGATGCAAAAAACCCTTTCTTTTATGCCGTTGGAGCAGTTGTTCGAACGTGAACAAACGGCGTTCGACGTCTCGTGGCTTCAATTCATACGGCACCCAATGTCCTATCTTTCGGATCATTCCCATCGCTTTTAAACGATCGGATATGGTTTTCTGAGCTACTCCAAGTGTATCTGCAAGTTCTTGTTGCGTTTGTGACAGATCTTGATCGAGTAAAGCCACCAATTCTTCATCTTCAAACTTTTTTGGCGGTCCGGAACGTTTTTCGTCTACCAAGTCAAAATTACCACTTTTAAACCGTGCAAATCATGTCTGACACGTTCGCTCAGTTGTACCATGATCACCATAAACTTCCACCAAAATGCGATGACTTCCCGCAGTTTTTTTTCATCATATTGAAGTAATGAAGTAACACTCCCCTCAAAAACACTCTCGTTGGTGTCTGGAAATTTGATTCACTGGAATAATAATCAAGTTACGGCTTCTGTTGTAAAACCGAAGAAACTTACCGGTACACCTAATAACATAACATAACAGGTCACTTGTTTACGTTTGTAGATGTTTTCAAGGTGCCGCGAATCGAATTAGAAACTAAAAAAAGTTCTGCACATTTGGTACATTTTGGTTCACATACAATCGAATCGCGAAAATGACCACAATTTGCACGAGGAGCGTGAAACGAACAATTGAGAAGATTGGCAATGAGTGTTCCCTGGAGGAAGTGCCAATAGGGTGATGTAAACCCGGTTCTAGTGACCCCCGATTGGATCAAATAGCCGTGAATTGTATTCGTAAGCATCAATCTACCTCTATTCGTGACTTTGCCAGGCAATTTGGTAACAACATCGGAATGATTCAGCGAACTAAGAAAAGACATAATTTGAAAACTTGCAAGAAGCAGAAGGTACTCAAACAAACTTCGGAACAGTAACATCGAGCTAAAACAAGGGCTCGTAAGCTTTATGATCGTATATCTGGATAATCCCATTTGGTGGATAACTGTACATTAGCTCCGAAATTACTGACACTCCTCCATAGACTTCAGACATCAATATTATTGAAAACCTATGGGAATTTGTAGACACGAAATTTAAAAAAAAAACAATTTCTAACAAGGATTATCCTACAAAAAAAATCTTAATTGATGAATGGTACAACATACTCACAGGATATATAATCAATCTTATAGATAGCATTCCAAAGGGCGTAGAATTTTGTAAGCTCAATTATCTGTTTTTTTTATGACCATCCAAAAACCGTTCCTTTGCGGGTAATTCGTCCCCTTGCTATAAATAGTAGAATAAGTTGAAATGTAAATACACTATAGATATACGAATAGATTTAAGAAATGAGTGTTCATCAACATTGTTACAATTTCCTTATATCCCATCCTTCTCCTAAAAATATGTCACCCTCCTAAACTCGAGTACACCGCGAGTAATCGGTTTTCCACCTTACTAACCATAGATGTAAGAAAATTGTTTATATATATAGTTTTAAAATTATATTTAAAAATTCGGCTCCTTTAAACTTAAGTAACTGAGCCTGTAAAAATAAACGAATTAATAAAAAAAAATCCAAAAACCGACAATTTTTTAATGCGAACGTTACAACACTAATATGAATTTAAGTGAAATGATGTTGTGAGAAAGATCTAATCTAATAAACAATGTATGTAAATGAATTATTCTCCTAATACATAGAACACAACATAGTATAAATTACTTCAAAAATATTTATTATCTGTTGTTAAGAGGCTCCGGCGAGATTCGAACTCACGATCTCCTGTTTACTAGACAGGCGCTTTAACCAACTAAGCCACGGCGCCGAGGTGATTGGACTAATTTGGTGACTATCTATGTGAATTTGAATATAATATCCCGCTATTTACACTGTTCATTGTTTACTTTTCATACATCAAACATAACATTATTTAGCAATAGTAACAATTTTTCTATACTCTTGAAAAAACGTTACATTATTTTGAAGCTTCATTTAAGAAAATGTGGATGGGTATAATTTATTTTATTGTTTCATTAGTCTGTTCCTTATGGTCACAAAATCTTTTCATATTCAAACGATAAATTTATATAAGGATGTTAGGTGATTTAGTATACGTGGTAGTAAAATTGTTGTACAATATTTGTGATGCGTCCGTTTTCAAATTTACAACCCAATATGCTTTTCGAAAGACGTAATCCTACATCAACAAACAAATTCCTAGTCTACGGGTTTTACATCACGTTGAACGCTTAATTAGAGAGCTTAACTTACATATAGTATCTATTAAACCTTTTTCATTAGACTTTTGGTCTAGTTTTAACATTGTTAAACTCGATGTTGTATGTGAAAGTGAATAATTGGCAACAGTAGTTCCTTGGAAAAAGAGGTGAGCTGTTGTGCACCAGTTTGTTGTATGTTAAAAATTGATAGCCCTGGAAATTTTAAAAACTCATGTAGACGTACCTAATAGCGATAAAAAAAAACCTTTCGCTGTAGACAGGATTCGAACCTGTGCGGGTAGAACCCAATGGATTTCAAGTCCATCTCCTTAACCGCTCGGACACCACAGCGTCACAAGCATTAGAAATTGCACATTTCTCGCATCTTTCGTGTATTTACGTAAGAATTCTGATGAAGCACGCAACGCGGTAGTTGATCTCTTACATAACATATCCGAAAAGAAGAGAGGTGTTATTTTTCGTTTTTGAGTTATTATGATTCGAATTTGACATGTTTTAAGTCTTCTCTCAATATTCCTCAAGTGTGATATCTTTTCAAAGAAGGTTAGCTTATTGGCTTCAATTTAATACAGGTAAACTTCGATATAACGTACATCTCACTTTCAAAATTGTACGTTGTATCGAATTGTACGTTATTTCGAAGCATAATAAAGTACTCACAAACGTAGTCTATAATACATTATTGTGTTGCTGTTTTAGTCAAGTTAATGAATAACTTCAATCAGAAGACGAAGCCAACCTTTCTCATGATGTTTCCCTTCGTACTGTTGATTAAAGCGTGATTCATTTAGAATCTGCAATCACAAAACCAGCTGTATTTCGAGATTGATTGAAGGTACAAAACTTGTTTCAGCATCACAATACAGATAATTCATTGTTCTATCAGAAAAAAATTTCCTTTACACTTTGAAAAGGTGTACGTTAAATCGAGGTAAAATGTACGTTATATCGAATGACGTTATATCGAGGGTACGTTATAACGAGGGTACGTTATATCGAAGTTTCGATCGCCTACATCGGTTTAGTAGTTCAAATGTTATGAATTTTTGCAAAAAGTAATTTTCGGATGAAAGGGGAAAAATGATTCTCCGGACCACCGGTTATCTTTGAAAAATCATATCTCAAAAACTAAAAAAGAACATCTCGTATATCGAGATATGTTATGTAAAAAATCCTTAGCTTTAAAGAAAAAAATATTTAAAATAGAGCGCCCTCTAGTCCAAAGCCATGAAAACAATAAAAAAGACCCCTTTCCATGATCCCCAAAATTCCTATTAAAGAGTCAATTCATGAATTTGATTTCCTTCTATAATATACGGACTTAAAAACAAACGAATTAAATGAATTCGTTTCGTAGTCTGACGTCAAGTATGCGGTTGGTTTCTTTCATTACGCTTGAATTTTTGTTATTGTCAAAGTTTAATTTAAGAGTTTAATCTTTCTGTGGGTGTTTTATTGGGTACAACACGATATGATAAAACTTCAAATATAGATATTAGAGCACAAATATAGATTGTCGAAATATTGATGTTTATTGTGTTCATCTTATCACCCAAGAAATCGATGATGGATTTTAGATCGAATTACAACATTCTCCAGCAATCCACGATGTCATTCGGCTCCCAATGTATTCGCTCCATTGTAGTGAACGGTAGCCGTTGCAATTAGGACCAACAAAAGCATGCACTCAATCAATTTCACCAATCATCTCGCTGGAAATCCGACGCTTATTACACTCCACTCTCAACATCGACGCTCGACAGCGACACTGCACTCAATGTCTTCCTCGCGGCAGGTCCAGCCGACATCGTAGCTGATGTGAACTGGTTCCGCGTGCCAAGATTCACAAGTCCTCCCATCACGGATGCTAGCTTGGAACCTTGTGGGCAATGTGTATTTATGATCTTGCATAACCCAATTGCTTCCGATATTTGCTCTAGTTTATTCGTTCGTTCTGCTCTTGTTGAAAGCTGGAAGATGAACACGAACAAGCCTCCGGTGGTTGACAGTAATACGATTTTAATGTATTGGCAACATCGATCATAGACCACGGTTCCACGGGTTGCGGAATGGCTTAGACGCGAATGGTCACCATCGGAGCAGAAATAGACTTGTTTTTGTTGGGATCATCGATTTTGTTGTTCGCTGCAAAGCGTCTATTATTAATACGAGGCGGAGGTAAAATAATACCCGGTATGCCACTCTTCGAGAATATGATGTTACGTTCAGGGTTGCCAACTATTTTTTTGAAAAATCAGGGAGAATGGAAAAAAAATCAGGGAAAATCAGGATAGCTCATATTGGGTTGTCCGGGACCGAGTCAGTCGGATTGTTTCAAATGACCCGTTTTCATCACCCGCCAAAATTTGCTTTAAAAAAAATCGACGCATAGATGAAACGCACAAGTCGTAACCATTTACGTAACCATGTTTCAACTGATGCAAATGAACGGAGATTTTAAACATATGTAGTGAACCTGCTAATTCATTTGTCGTGTCTCACAGATCATTCTCGCAACTTCTTGCTTTACAAACAATTTGATATATATTCTTCAAGAAATAAAACACATTTTAATAATAATTACAGTTTAATAAAAAAAAGATTAATCGATTGTTATACTTGGATGCTGCGGAAATGTGATGTCGGAAATGTAACCGTCGTTTTTATTTAACTGTGACGGATTTCACGCCAACTAGTTGGCAGCACCATATCAGATTGCAGTGAAATGTTTTGGGTGTGAAGATATTGGTCTTTTAAGCAAATTTGCATACTTGAAATATTTCAAAAATAATTGGACCACTTTTTGAAAAGGGCCAAAGTTTTTTTTAATTTTTTTTCAAAAATTTCTATAAGCCTATTAATTTTGATCAAAGAAGAAATTTTAGGAAATTGTTCAAATTTTCATAAAAAAATATTTAAAAATTTATTGTTTTTAATTTACACTAATTTTTTTTTTCGAAAACTCAAATGCAATTTTCTCAAAAACGTATTTTTTTAAATTTCTCAAAAAAAAAATGTGTGAATAGCCCGTACAATTATCAACAAGTCGTCCAAACATCCAAAGATGGGCACTTTTACAGGAAAAAAGTTTTTCTAACAGCAACTTTTTCATGTTAAAAAAAAACACAACGAATCCTAATTTTGTTTGAAGTCAAGATATCGATATAATGTGTTCGACAAAGTTTTAGATAATTTTAAAATATGAACTTTTGTCGAAGACTTCAGCTTTCTATCTTTTATAATTTCTTGAATATACGGCATTGTTGCCTGATGACTATTGAAAAACTAATGTTTCTAGCTAATGGAAATGTCAAGTGAAACCTTAGTAGTAGCTTTTCAAAGGAATAAAAAGTTAGAAAAACTCTTTTCCTATAGAAGTGCCCTTCTTTCGATGTTTAGATGAATTGTTGGTTAAAATATGAGCTGATTTTTTTTATAATTAAAAAAAACTTTTTCGAGAAAAATGAATTTTATTTTTTTAATACTTTTCTCCAGCGTAATTTAAAAAAAAGTTATTTTTAATGAAAATTTCAGCAATTTCCTATATTTCTTTGGCCACTATATTTGGTCTTTGGGCACAATTTTAAAGTTTTTTGATTATTTTTTTTTTGTAACAGTTTAAGGAAGAAAATTTGGCCCTTTTCAAAAAGTCACCTAGATTTAACAAGAAGATTTCAAGTATGGAAAGATGCTTTAATGGCCAATGTTTTTACACCCACAAAATTTCATTGCAATCTGAGATGGTGTTTCCAACCATTTCCTCATTATTCAAAACACACTTTCGGTGAATATCATAACTAGAAAATTTATTCAACATCATATAAAAACTATACATATAATGCTATAGAATAACTATACATATTATTTTCTGGCTTTTCCCAACAATGTGAAAATTCGTGGAGTTTCCTTCGATTTCGAATATCTTAAAGCAGCTATTTGTTCATCATTAATAGGTACAAAACAATGAAATTTCTGGGTTCCTGAAATTGTCTTTGCGTTGTTAAATATTTTTTCGAGTTTCTCCGACATTTTTTTATATTCTTAGTCGTTATGTAACTGAAATTTAGTTTAGTTATTCCTTTATCTGTTTGTTGTTCTGCCCATTCGTAAAGCTCTCGTGGAGTTTTAATAGTATTTCTGTATTCTTGAGCAAGACTTGCTCTCTTTGCCATTCGTTTAAGTGTTCCACCAATAGCATCACAAGGCCCTTTCCCATGCGATGCCGCGAAAAAATGCCATACAGCTTCTAAATTATACTCTGATTTAAGCCTACACAGACTGGCAATTTTTTGTTTGTTTTTAAAATGACTAGCTGCTCCATCTGACATAAATGTCATTTTTGTAAAATCAGTAAACTGTTTCATAAATCCTATTAATCTTGAAATGAACAACTGAACTGCTTTTGAATCGTGGGCTAGTACCTCTGATATAATAATGAAACTAATATTTTTTAATTTTGTACTACTTCTGTAGTATACTTCAAACGGGTGAATTGTTGCTTGCGAATTATTCCGGTGATAACCCTGAGCAGCGTTTTGGATTATAAATGAATAGTTTTCTGAAAAGTCGCAAATTGCAAGTAATTCACCATGCTTTAAAGATTCTTTTTTGTTTCTTAGAAAGGATGACTGTTCTTTACAAATAAAATCATGAGTGATCAACATATCAATTTTATCAACAAAATATGAAACAAACTCATCTACCGGCTTCATAATGTTTTCTAAATAACAACGATCAGTTGTCAACCATTGTTGAAAAACAATGTGTTCTATCTCGTTTTCCTCTAATAGCATTTCAAGTTCCTCTTTTACTTCTTCCTTTAATGCACATTCCTTACAAGCACGAAAAAAACATTCTATCGTTCTTACAGATGTATTACAAAGCAATTTCTTAGTAATTTCTTCTTGGGATACGATTCTTAAACTTTTAGACATTAATTTCACATTGTCATGGATTGTGCATACACACACATTATGAATTCCTGTACTATCGAGTAGCCTACAATGTTTCGGTCTTAGCATGATAAACGAGGTGAAACCGATGTTCAAATTTTGATTCCGTTTCTCGAAAATCATAAATGCCTCTTTAAGAGACATCATCAAAAGACGCTTTTGAACTCTTTCTTTTTGGCCATTTTTGAGTTCAGAAACGTAGTCATTCATTCCTGGTATAGGTCTGCTTATATCATCACTGTCGTAGAAATTTGTTACAAAGGCTTTTTCGGGTTCGCTGATTCCATGGCCACTTCTGGTCTTGGTGGTACAAAGGATTCCCTGCTCATAAACTAATTTTTGCATTTGTTTAACCATGTATTCCGGTGCATCAAGCTCTATTACGATCTTGGTTATAGGCCAAGATTTGGGTAATACTGATAATATTTTTATCTGCTCGCTTCTGTCGTTAGCAGATGATTTAAACTTTTCTTTCAATTGCATAACAATCTCGTCAAAATCATCTGATTTGTTTTTGTCCACTGGATCCAGTGCGAACAGATGTTACCGCACTGCTTGCGCAATTTCTTCCGATTTTTTAATACGGTAGTCTAAGCTCCTCATATTTCTCATTGAAATTTGTGAAATTTTCAACATTTGAACGATGCTGTTAAATGCTTCCACAATAACCGTACATCTAACTTATCATTGACGTTTGAATTTTTGAATTTGCTACCTATGCGAACATCCCCAATTCATAAACAAAAATGAAATGTGCTTGCATCACACTGATCAACTAGATATTGTTTTTACCTTCTATATCTTGAACCACTAGTTTTCCACTTGTTGAAGGCTGCGTAGGGTCGACGAATGAGAATATTCTTTTGTTCATTTCCAACTGCTGTGATTCTCTCGGTGGACATCTATTGTGAACCACAAAAGCACGACATGATTCACAAATCCGAATATTTTCATCCAGATGGTGATTATATCCCATAGTATATATATTTTTAATCAATTCCGGCGTTAAGAAACGTAGCTTGTTTCTATTACACTTTGAATTCGAAATACCAGCACGACAATAGAGCGTATTAAACTTATTCATTTCGACAGAACTGTGAGGAACCAGTATCTAGCTATCTTCACTAGGTTGAACAGTGCCCAATACTAGCACATGAAATATTATCGTCGTCAGCAGCTACTTGAATGAAGTGTGCATGCACGGTGTTACAGTCACCCCCAATTATAAAAAATATGGGGTGCTATCAAAAAATTTGAAAAAAATTATATTTTTTCAGGAGTCCTCAGGGAAAATGCCATATATTCAAGAAATTATTAATGATAGAAAGTTAAAGTCTTCGACAAAAGTTCATATTTTAATATCATCTAAAACTTTGTCGAACATACTACATCGATATCGTGAGTTCAAACAAAATTAGGATTCGTTGTTTTTTTTTCGAAAAAAACATGGAAAAGTTGTTGTGAGAAAAACTTTTTTCCTGTAAAAGTGCTCATCTTCGGATGTATGGACGACTTGTTGATAATTGTACGGGCCATTCACACAATTTTTTTTGAGAATTTAAAAAAAAATACGTTTTTGTGAAAATTGAATTTTAGTTTTTGGAAAAAAAATTTTTATTGTAAATTAAAAACAATTAATTTTTAAATATTTTTTTATGAAAATTTAAACGATTTTCTATAATTTCTTCTTTGACCAAAATATTGCAAGTGTTATAGTTTTTAAGATATAAATTTTTGAAAAAAAAAATAAAAAAAAACTTTGGCCCTTTTTAAAAAGTAGTCTAATTATTTTTGGAATATTTCAAGTATGCAAAGTTGCTTAAATGACCAATATCTTTACACCCAAAACGTTTGACTGCAATCTGAAATGGTGCTGCCAATGACCGGTTGAGTTGGCGTGAAATCCGTCCTGTACTTAATTTTGGTCGCTAATATTCCTTTCATCGTTTCCGCTCCTATTCTGTTTCTAATCTTCGTTTTTTTGAGATTAAATTGCGAGAACCTTCGGGCATACGATTCTTATAGATTATATTTCTTTCACGTTAACTTCAAAATTTATGAAATGTCGACACTGAACCTTCGAAAATGCGAACAGATAGAGTATAATCGAAAGAAAGAGTAAGCATTATATAAGCGCGGACCCAAAAGCTTATTAATGTAGACTATTATGACAGTTCTCATACAGAACCAGCCAAACTCCCACTATATTTATGTGGATTTTTTTCTGATTTAGCAAAAAGTAAAAAATCAGGAAAAATCCGGATCATTTTATAAAAATCAGGGAAAATTGAGTGTTTGTCAGGATATCAGGGAGCGTGCCAAAAAGTCTGGGAAATCCTGAAAAATCAGGAAGGTTGGCATCTCTGGTTACGTTCATTTTTCCAGCATCATAAACCAGTAGCCTTGTCCCTTACGAGAAACAGCAAAGCACCTGGGTAAACATCCCACCCATCGACCGCTGCAATCGTTTCTATTAGTCGAGACAAATTAATATTGACAGATTAAATATCTCTTACCATGGCAACTCCCCTGAGTCCCTTCGAGATGGAACAAGAGGAAAGCCAGCCCATTTTTCTCTCTCTTCCATTATTTTCATTGCGACCAACAGTAGAACCCACCCAGTGTCAGCTGCGGGTTTCCCTGGTCTCGTCTAATTCTAACTGCGACGCCATGATACAGCGCCAGCCGTTTAACCAAGACGAGAGAAAAAAATATGTGTTTGTGGAGGGAGCCAAATTTACTTCCTCGTCAGCGCAGCTCGACCGTGGAACCGGCTATTTGCTGCTATATGTCCCATGTCAACACCGGCAAAGTGATTGGCCGAGAAGAAAAAAATGACAGAAATATGCTCAATGCGTTTGCTTTGCAGGTGTCATCGCGTGAACTTCAAACTTCCGAATTCATCAGCACCACGCTTAGTTTGCCATAACTTTCTATTTACCCATAAATATAGCTAATGGCCACGATAATCTATTATTCATAATCAATGAACGAATAATACTGAAATTGATTTTGAGCTCTACATGTGTCAGTGGACAAGCTCCCGCATGGAATGTAGTGCAGAGACACACATTGCGGCGTGATCCACTTCCATGCACTTCACGTCCGTTCAGCTGCGTCGATTCGCGTGCCCTCCGGCAGGCTATCCCCTCCCAAGCGAATTAATGCAGCTGAATATTTGGCACACCGAGAATTCATGCGAAGGAAAAATTGGAACCACATCTAAGGCCCCAATCCATGTACCACTCCGAGTGCTCCGTGCGGCACTGTGGTCGTTTTTCATGATCAACAGCAGGAGTGGTGCCATAGCCCCACCCGGACCGAGATTGCAGATTACCCACTATCCGTTGGCCACTCATGCCGTGAACCCGGCCAATCTCTGTGCCTCTCTCTTTCGCTACCGGCGAAGCAGACATCCCAGATTGCGGCGTCTCTGCCGAGTGAGTGCAATATTTATGTTGATTCGCAAATTGTGGTCGTGTTCATTCGATTTGATTTACGGATGACTGATTGAATTTTTTTAATTCAATTAGTTTGATCTTTTGCCCCGACTGATCAGTTTTCGGAAAATGTTCAATTGCGACCGTTCCGTGAACCATTCATAACACGAAATGTAGCATCAGTGAGTCGAAAAGGAAATTAATTGAGTTTTCCAGATTTTCCCTCCTCTCAGATCGGAGGCGACAAAAAAACCGGTCGAAGCGCAAACCCATTCGTCTCTTGCACGACGAGCACCGGAATGAATGTTTACAGATAATCAACGGAGCGAAACTAAAATTACAGAACTAATTTACATTGGCAGCTCGTTTGGTACGGGAATCGAGAATAAACACAAGTGGGTGTTTTTATTTTCGCTCGCACCAAACGGTTTTGGAAGGAAGGGAAATGTTCCGGAAAATCTGTTGAAAAGATGTCATTCTCGTTGGAATGATTTTATTTCCTTCTTCAGCAATCCTCTATTGGCAGGTATTGGTTAGCTGGAAGTCAACATCGATAAGTTGTATGCTACATGATTTACAAACGGAGCATTTGGAGTTTCTATAAGTTAATTAGGGTTTGTCAACAACATGCAAAGCTGGTAATACGAATGAGTTGACTAAACTATGTAATCTATCTATATATAATATATAAAAATGGATTTCTGTCTGTCTGTCTGTCTGTCTGTCTGTCTGTCTGTCTGTCTGTCTGATTCTTATAGACTCGGAAACTACTGAACCGATCAACATGAAAATCGGTATGTATGGGTTTCGGGGGCGGGAAAGGTTTTCATGATATTTTGTTATTCAAATTATTTCTGCCATACAAATTAAACACAAATTTCTACATTACTCGGGAATTAATCAAGCAAATGAAACAAAACTTGGCATGTGGAGGTTTTAGGGTGCAATGAATGTTTTTACGGTGGTTAGATACTCCAGGGGGGGGGGGGGGGGGCTGCCATACAAATGAAACACAAATTTCTCCATTACTCGAGAATTAATCAAGCAAATGAAACCAAATTAGGCATGTGGAGGTGTTAGGGTGCAATGAATGTTCTTACGGTAGTTAGACACTCCACCCCCCTCTCTAAGGGGGAGCTGTCATACAAATGAAAGACAAATTTCTGCGTAATACGAAAACTGATCAAGCAAATGGAGCAAAATTTGTCATGCGAATGTTTTAGGGGACACGAAACGTTTCCATGGTGAATAGACACTCCTCCCCTCTCTCTGAGAGGGGGGAGGGGCGGATGGCCATACAAATGAAACATACATTTCTGCATAATTCAAGAACTAATCAAGCAAACTGAACCAAATTTGGCATGTGGAGGTTTTAGGGGGCAAAAAACATTTCTAAGGTGGTTCAACACTCCTTCCATCTTTCTGAAGGGGAGGGGAGCGAATGTTTCTATGATGGCATGGGGAATGGAATGGAGAGGGGGTCCCATAAAAGTATTACACATATCTCAACCAAAAATATTACAACCAAACATGATAATTGAAAATTTTCGGAAAACTCTTAAGGAAAAAGGGAAAATTCGGAAAATTAAATTCCCATATGTTCCACAATTACATAGTGACAAGTGCTGTTAGTCCAGTTGATATTTGCGCTAGCGAAATTGATCTTTGTTCGAAACTGGAAACTGGAATGGCGAGTGGATTAATGTGATGAAACGCACTCCCATATCTTCTTCTATCTATACCAATAAAAAAGTATCGCCGAATGTGTTGATAAGAGCAGAACTCGAGGAAGGAATTGTCTGATTTAGGGCTGTCTTTATTATATCATATTTTTTGTATAAAACATTTATTCCATGTAACGGAGAACCATGTTATTTGCAAGTGGTTGAAAAATCTTGAACGAGAATTGTGTCTGAAAATAATCTGATATTATAATGATGAATTTTGTTAGAAATACTAGGAATTTTATAGTAAAAGGTAAATTCAATGGGGTCGATCAGAAGATCAATCAATGAACAGTTCTGCGATTGGACCCATGAACTTGCTCATAGTAAGGAAACGTGAATGATTGAAGGTATTGATAACAAAAAACAAATGTTGGGCTTGACGAAGTTTACTGGGTCAGCTAGTAAATGTAATAAAACCGGAACATAATATACAGAGCAGATTTTTTTTCAATTATTGAGAGTACAAGCAAGCTCAGTTCATCCAATTGACGTGAATGGTGCAGGCTAGCTTTTTTCAAATTCAGAGAGATCAGATACAGTCGAAATTGAGTGTACAAATGCTACTTGATGATACTTTCCATTAATTGGTATAAAATATTTTGAATACATTGATGCATCAATACAGCATATTAATTACTCACACATTTTACTAACTGTACGTGCAATAAAATTTCCATGAAAAGTTTTCTGCTAATTGTTGATTCCTAAAAATTGGAAACAATCTCTATTCTAGGCATCGCAAAAGTGAGTGTACACCTTCAATTTTTCCGAACAAATTAGTCTTGTAAGTAAGATCTTTGCGAATTAGTGAACTTTTTTCGTCAGTGATTGGTGTCAACACTTAACCACTGCATGGACAGTGTTGGTTTTTGTTTTTTTATTGATGTTTGAAAAAGTTTTTATCAAAATGGAAAATTGTCCAATTTCTAACGCTTATTGCTCAGTCATTTCATGATGGATTGATGAAATTTTTGCGTCAATCGATTTCGGCACTCCATAACAATTTTTTATATTGAAGAAAATAATATTTGTCATAAAACTAACTATCGAACAATGAAAAATCTCAACCCCTATCCTAACGGAAATACAAACTTCTGATTGGTCGAAATTGACGACACAGGCGGCGGGTCCCTAACAAAGACATCAAAAACAAGCTGCCTGAGGGAAATCGGCATTGCAAATACATGAAAGTAAGGGGAGCTCTTTTCCCACCGAAATGTGTTCTTTAACAAAGATTTTAAATCAAGGTGCCTGGGGAAATCGACATCGAGGGCATTTTTATATTGCAAGTAAGGTGAGTGATACGATAAATTCTAGCAACTAAAATTTTAATTTGGAACTTGAATGTTGGTTGCTTCGTGAAATTTCATATCAATGATCGATCGTTCGTTGTGAAAAATTTAGCACAAGTGTGAGTATAAAATTGTATATGGTAGCAGTTGTGTTGAAAATGACTTGATATATGAAACGATCTATTTCAATTTCCATAAATAAAAACCAAGGTTTGTTCCCGCTCGAGAACGGGTCATTAGGTTTAAGCTTGTTGTGTTCATTTTCACCCAAGGAAAGTTAATACGGCAGAAAAATTGGAAAAGTGAAGAAATATTAGAAAAAGTGATTTCCCATATGTTCTACATATAGTCGTAGGTGTTGTTGGCCAATCAAAAATCGCGTTGGGTTGAATAGATACTCAGAAAGTAAAAATAATAACGAGAGCAGAATTCAAATTTTCTGCAGTTATAGTATTCAGTTTTCATTAAAGTTTCAAAGTTTTTAAAAAAGACCAGGTTAGTGGCTTTAATTTGATATGTCAATCATCTGAATCGGTGTAGTAGTTCAATAGTTATAATTTTTTTGAAAAAAGTCATTTTTGGAGAAAAAAAAAAAAGAGGAAAAAGTTGATTTTTCAGACAACCTTAAAATGGAAATGGTCACCCTAATGATAAAAATAAAAAAAAATACGGGTCTAATGTTTTGCGATAAGGAACAAAACTACCAATTTTCCGGAAAATCTGAGAACTACTATATCGGTTTAGCATGGAATGGCCGTATATATAGTTTTAAAAATATATTTAAGAATTCGGCTCCTTTAAACTTATGTAACTGAGCCTGTAAAAATAAATGAATTAGTAGAAAAAAATCATCCAACGAAATAGTCTCACAGTAGCTCCTATGATATACATTTTGTCAAATATATACTAGGAATTTGTGTTTTGAGAAAAAAAGGCTTAAATGCTTCATTTATCATCTAAATTCATATTGTCGCCTTCAAAATGGACCCCTTCTGAATCAATACACTTTTTCCAACGAACAATTCAATCGTCGAAACACTTTTGATAGCTGTATCATGAATTACCTTCAGTTTACGTAGCGAATTCGTTTTTATGTATTAAATGCAACCAAAACGGGTCCCACGAAGTGGTAATATGAGTTTCGAAAATAGAAAAATAGTCACAGCCATGTCTCGTCGCCAGTAATTATGCGTTGGATGATCGTGAGATCAGAATTTTATCGTTCAAGCATGTCTTCAGCCACTTGAATGCCATGATTTTTTTGAAAAAAATTGAGCTATTTTGGCACTAGTCGTGCTGCGACTGTTCTCATGCCCATAACATCAATCAAAATATGAGAAACGGTCTCGTCAGAGATATTTAATTAATAGACTAGCTCTTTTATTTATTAATATGAGAATATATTGTACATGGTGTATATGTTTATTGTTTGAATCTTTCTAATGGATATTTCAAACTTGCGGAATATGATCACGTCCATCCACTGAATTAATTCTCACTGGTTATGGACAGTGCTTCGATTCCTCCGGAAGCATTTTGACCTGCAGCGATCTGCAACACGAAATAATCCTAAAAGTATTTTCTTCAATTAACATAACAGCATAACATAAAACATATGTCATCAAATATTTACAATTCCCTTGCGGGGTTAAAACCGCTTCGGTCCGGACCGAAAAGAACAAACGAAACCTGCTCCTCATCGTGTTTATCGAAAATATGAGTGAAATTTACACAAATGCATTCATGATATGTGTACACACAAACAACACGAAAAAGGATGAAAATGTGTACAAATAGCTCTCATCCAACCCTTTTAGACGTGGCACCGAGGGGCAGTCTCCACGCAATGAGCAAAAAATAATGTTGAAGAAGTTATTAAATTGAAATGCTCTGACCATTCTCGCTCTGAGCTCATTGCCCAAATTTTCAAACAACGTACTTAAACATATCCGTCCGTTCTGCACACTTCCTCCCTCACGGGTATCGGAGAGAAGGAGACTCGTGGGCAAAGTTATGAACTGGTCCCTCAACTTGACATATTTACCGTTTTAGACAGGCATTAAAATTCACCTTCACTGACAACCAGAACAACCCGTAGCCCAGGCAGAAGGTATGGTCGTTTTAGGGTTTTTTTTATAATCAACCCGTTCCGACTCCGTTGGCTTGTATATCAACACGTACACAGTTATGGTCTCGTTTCAAACTTTTCGGAAACGACCGTATTGCTTTTGATGGTTTCAGTTTTCCATTTCAGATGGCAAGATTTTTACATCAATATGAAATGGGGTGTTATTATCCTTTATCTCTAAGAGCAACTGATAAACTGATAAAATGAGCAGCTGATAAACGAAAAATGTCATTTCCAACTGAATATAATACAATAAACATACAAAAGCGAAAAGATTTATTTAATTAAATCTACCCTCGAAAGGAATGTTAGCCTACGTACAGATTGTGGTAAATTAAAAGTAGATGTAATCTGGAAAGCACTCTGGTCTGCGATTGCACTGAGTTTAATTAATATGGTCCACAGGAAAATGGCACGGGACAGGGGAAAATTGTGCGGAATGTGACTGCGGTCATACGAAGGTTCCTGCTCGTCATGCTTTCAGCTCGAACAGTTACCGTTGGAGTACACACATTTTTTGAAAGGTTTACCACCAACCTTCTCTAATGTTATAACTCACCGGACATGAAATCGGTATGCTACGGTGAACGGAGTGCGGTATGCCTAAAATCTAGAGTCATGCGGGTTGCGAATCAGCTCGAGATTACGTTGGTTTTGTAGACCACAATGAAGGTATAATTTCCGATAACAATCACACCTAAAATGTAGAACTTATCATCGAGAGTTAAACATAAGTTCTAGCTGTTAAGAAAAAATAAAATAATAAACAATTCAATGTGCGAGTTCATTTTCATTCCAGTGCCCACCAGTATTATCGATTTTGATTGTTTTTGAGTAAAGAGTTCCACCAATTCCTTTATTTTATGAGGGCTTCAAATCTTAAAATTAATTCGCCTCTAACAAGAATTTTACCAATATTTTTGATGATCACATCAACGTGTTTATTAGGACCTTTGTTAAATTAGACATTTGCTAATTGTCACAGATCTCGATGTCGAAATAATGACAATCGTTGAGTGCAACCGGAATTTAACACTGTTTCAATTACCCAGTAGCTAAACATTGCAAAAAAAAACGCTTGAAACTACAGGTCGGACTCGATTTTAGGAATTTTAGACTCGATTATCCGGAGTTTCGGAAATTTTGAATAATTCGTATAATAATTCCATATTGAACAGTCAATATATACCGGATACCGGATATCCGGCGATCTTCGAGGCCGGACAGCCAGATATCCGGCGGCCGAATATTGGCTCTTTATTTGCGAATACGAAACTGGGAGAAACTGCATGTGTGCATGAAGCTAATAAAAGATTACATGTTAGAGAGTAATAAATACATCTTTACATAACAATAATGAACTATGATTAAATTTCCCGTATAGAATGAATATCCCTTAATAGAGTATTAAGCTTTCTGCAAAGAATATTGAACACATTTTTTCTGTGAAGGATTTTTTCATTACAATGATAAAATATTCAATATTATTTCAATTTCAATTATTTCAATATATAATTTTAATACTAGTCGAATTAGAGTAAGCACTACAAGTTCAAATAAGCAAAGAACACTAATCAATTATTTTCATTCAAGATTTAAAATCATGGAACTGTCTTCAGGGATGATAATCTGAAAGAGGGTACACGCATATTGACACGAATCAAATTAAATGAAGCAAAAGCGACGAAACTGAATTAAACCTGATACGCGGAACTCACGACACCTTTTGGGACAGTTTCAACGAAGTGGCAAATGAAAATGATAGTCATCGTCGTATTCAGGAAAAAAAAATTCTGTTTTGCGAACACATTTCGAATGGACTGCAAACACGTTTCTTAAGTTTAATAGGCGTTAAACTCTAAGTAATTGCCTACCCAATTGGCAAGGTTTGCTAGAGTTTATCTTTCAGCTCCTTACAGTAGTGTTTACAAAGAAAGACTGTTCTCTGATGCTGGCCTGGTGTATGAAGCAAAGCATAATCGGTCGGTTAAAAATTTATAACAAACGTGTGAATTAATATTATGAGTTAATATTAATTTATTCGAAAAAATATTATTTATCTTGTGTTAATGAGAAATTATTGATTTTTTCATAATATCCGGTATCCGGCCGTATAGTAGGACACTATCCGGTATCCGGCCGGATAACAAATATTGGCCGGATCGGCCGGATATCGGAAAGTTGCCGGATACCCGTCTCATCTCTAGAATTGATTTGACTAATAGAATACATTACATCATCAAAATATTCTGAAAAAAGTTAGGCAATAATAATTTAATTAAAAATAATTTATAAAATAATTTATTAAAACTAGAAAATAAAATAAGTAAAAAAAACTTTTCCAGCTATACGGTTTAATGTACTAAAAGCTAGAGAATAATTAGACAAGTAGCAGTTAGTAGTTATCACATCCGTTCCTTCATTAATATAGGGCAATGATGAGATTAAAATAAAATCGTAGGGTATATGATGAAACAACTAACTGTGGATAATGGAAATCTAACGTTTATTTCTTACCTAATTTTCTTCAGATTGTTATCATGATGTACTGTATTCTATTAGTCAAAACATTTCATTTGATACCAATTGCAAAAAATACATAGTCGACCATTTAGATCATGGAATACGCAGTTTTGTAATGACAGTAGAATTAAAGGTTTGTTCCATATTTCAGATCAATCAGTGATCAGGAACGGGGTCAAATTTCAATTAATATGGGACAGTCCTACAAACACTCAAACATATATACAAACAGGGCAAGCTGACTGAAACCATTTAAAAAGTATTTAGTTATTTGGGGGCTGCGGCCATCTTGAATTTGGATTTTTCATGATCTACTGTGTTCTACCAGTCGAGCACTTTCATTTGATACCCATATGGGGCTTTGAAAAAAAATATGGCGCCATTTTGTGGTGGTAGCCATTTTTGATTTACATTTTTCATAAATAACTGTGTTCTACTAGTCAATCCCTTTCATTCGATACCCATATTGATGGGGATTTTGAGAAAACATGTACATTATCCGCCATTTTGTGCCGGCCGACATCTTGGATAAGGATGATAAGGATGTGTTCCCAATTTCAGATCAAACGGTTAACAGGAAGGGGGTTAAATTTCTATTAATGTGGTACAGCGCTACAGACAAAGTTATAAAGTTAAAAAGTCATAAACATACAAACGGTTTCAAGCTAGATAAAACCGTTTAATAAATAAGTGCAAATCATAATTATGTTACGTTTACCGAGAGAAAACTCGTTTTTTTTAACGTAGAACTCCGTCTTTCATTAAGGGTGCCAAATCAGAAAACAGGTCACGTTTTTCTGAAATAAAGTTACGTGAATAACTATTTTTGCCGTGAACGGATTGTGGTGATTTACATACCAAACGAATCGGAAATTCCCTATTCATTACAATCCCATAGTTTGTATATGGTTCAAATTGATGAAAATTTGAAGCGTTCCCATTTCCTCATACATTTGTTCTGTCCATTTATGTGCTTTCCCGAACGGAGCTGTCAATAACGAGCAACTTATCGATGATTAACGAAAAGGAAATCGTAAGATGTAAAGTCTACGTGAACAAAGGAAAATAAGTAGAACGAAGGGAAATATTTGCCTAGAGTATGAACAGTGGATCTCGCTGAGGCAAACTTCATTCTTCGTGAGGACACCGACTGGACAACACCGTTGCAGGGCGAGCTGGACGGCGAGGAATCGAATGGCTTTCTCAAGGTAATGGGGGTGGAGGAATAATATGAGGAAAGAGTATAGTTTTCCAAGGGCCCTTTTGAAGGCTAGAGGCGAATGAACTGAAATAGTTTAAAGTCTCTTTAATTCAACAAGCAAAGGAAGGAAAAGCAAACTTTCAGTATCGTTCTAGATACGAAATAATGAACATCTCTTGTTCTTGTGCTTCTGTTGAGAAGAGCGCAAAACAGAGATAAGCGTGTGTATAGTTAGTTGCTTCAAGCCATCGATATATCCAGCCATTCTTCGCGTGGACATCGACTGGACAACATCGTTGCTGGACGAGCTGGGTGGCGAGGGATCGAGTGCCTTTCTCAATGCAAGAGGGTGTGCTGGAGTAGAGTAAAGTTTTCCAAGAGCCTTTCTCAAGGCTAGAGACGAATGAACTAAAAAAGTTTAAGGTCTCTATAATACAAAACCAACCTTCGATATATGGATATTTGTGTGCGTACGTGCGTGCTTCATAACCCGTACGTAAAAATAGTGCATCTTCGCTACGCTGAAATCCCATTTGTATTGATAAATATAAACAAGGAGGGGAGATTATTTACGCTAGGGTATTAGTAATGAATCTCTGTTGAGGCAAATATTCAGCCTTTTGCCAAACAGTTGACATTGTTTGTTTTCTGTCATCAGAAAGGCTTCGTTGGTGCCTTTGACATTGCATCAATGCATTGAACTGATGCTATAGTGAAGCAGGTGTTAAAGTTTCGCACCAAAAAATTATTTGGGGAATACCAAGTTATTCAATAAGTTATAATAAGTCATTATTTTCGCTTGTCAGTAGCAAAACTTTCTCCACTAAGGATGACAGCTGCGGTTATCTCGAGTATGTATTGTTCTGCGAGCACAAGAATGAATCATTAAACAATTATCGTCAAATGATTCTACAATAAAAAAAACATTTCAGAGCGACCAAACTGGTAGAATGGTTATTTCAAAATTTTCATAGCATTATAAAATAATATCCGCAATTATAAACAAGTGACTTGAATTAAACTACAGCGTAGTTCTACGTCAACAATGCGGTCGTGTCTTGAACACAACCTCCTATAATTTTTTTTATGATTCGATTATCCAGAGGAGTCGTAATCTGGAGCGAAAAAAAATCAATACTCCGGATAATCGAGTCTGACCTGTACTTAAATTAGGTTGGATACCAAAAGAAGCTCGAAGTATGGATTCCAAACGTATTAACACAAAGAACCTCATGAACCTTGTTATAAGATTGATATTTATTTTAAGCCAAGTGCTATCTTTATGATATTTAAAATGCAGCGTAATTATTGCAAACAGTTTTAGATACACACACAGCAAATGAAATAAATGTATGTAATTTCATAGAACAAGAGCGATATCGAACACACGATTAAAATTGATACTAGAATGGACTGTATACCCCTGCCATGTTAACTCAAGCCTATTACTCAGTGCAGTGCATGGATTTGTCGTACGATTTCTCGTTAGATGGTTGGGCGGAATTGCCACGAGTGAGATTTCATTTCATCACTCCATACGTCATCCTTTCTCGGACCAATCTGGCGTTGAAAGGTTATTTGATGATTCGCTGGCTCAAGTAGCAAAACGTACAGCTTGCTGAATCGGGGTGCACAGAGCAATCCATCAGGGCTAAAGGCCGATCGCCAATCCGGAAAACCACCGTATCCCCTAGTTCTCGGTGATGGTCTGCAAACCGAAACCAGCCACGGGAGAGAGAGAGCATGAGCGGGATAAAATAATGTTACAATAAATTTAGTTTCTGGTGCGAAGCTAGAGAAGGTGGCTGGGACATGTGCTGTATCGTTGTTGGCACACGAATACACTCGCAAAACTCATCAAGAGCATCAATCATGATTACCGGCAGCACCAGAACCTGGGCACGCCACGTCAGTCTACGGGAGTCCACATCCACAGCACTCGAGCCCTGGCAGAAGCTGGCGTGCGGTGTGCTGTGCATGTGCAATGACGTCGTGACCAGCACAAGGAAGGGTGCGACATCATCTACAAAGTAAAGCTTTTGCGAGGGATTTGTTGGGCCGCACAGCAAGTGGTAAGGCCCTGATGGTAATGATGCTGCACGCTGATGTAAGACGTGATGATGTTAAACGGAGTGTGAGCCAGGGGGAATAAAAGTAGAGTGAAACAAGACTACTCACACGTCGGGCTAGAGGCGGAAAGAGGAGATTGCATTGCGGCCGGAGGGGGCATGAATTATGTATATTATATCCGATATTAATTGATAATTTATGCTTTTATGTTTGTGCGCACTTTCCCCGAATCTGGCGTTTTAATTGCGACTTGGGATTTGGCGTACTTTGGCGGTGGGAAAAGGGTAATTAGCGGCACTCCATAGCCTAATGAAAAAAGGATGTAAACAACGATAGCTTTTGAGTTACGAGCATCAATTATACATGGCGTATACGGTATAGATGTATTTCATTTCATGTAATCACGCACTTGCATTTATTTTATGGCTTCATTAGGATTCTAGCGAAATTGTACCGACTTCCTTATTCTTTTTTTTCTCTATTATAGCGACTTTCAACACATTCCGGCTGGTTCGTCACTTTTACTTCCATTTTTGGAAGAATTTCGGGAGTGAGAATTGAACTCGTGATCTCTGCGTGAGAGGTATGGATATTACCACTACGCCAGATCACCTCCACTTTCCTTATTCTTGGGTAAAATTTGAGAAATATGATTTTTTGTTGGTTCATACAATAGATAATAATGAAGGTCCCGCCTGATTCCCCTATATAGGTTTGAGTTGGTCGATTATCTAATTGATAATTTATTTAAAAACATAACCAGTGTGGCAAAAAAAACGAACTGATTTAATCTACAGATATGAGATCTCCTCTTCATGATATCAGACATTCACTCAGGTTTCATCTATTCAAAAGTTTCTTTGGAATACCTATAAGAAGTAAACAGCAAATCTTTCAGTTTCATCAAGTCACATAAAGACGCGTTTGCTGTCCCGTCAAGCCATCCAGTAGCATTTTCTGAGTTCACTGAAACATGACTGCCAAATTTGTCTGACAAACTGCTCTGATCTCCAGATTAATCAAACATTTGACCCGTTAGAAGAATTTCAGGTTGTAGCCTTTCCGTTCATTTTGACGGTTGTCTGCTTGGTCCTTCAGAAATCGCTCATGGGCCTTCTTCACTTGACAACATTCGCTCTCTCGATCTTCAACAAAACCTCAATCATAGCTATGCTCCTTATATATTCAATTCCACTATGAGAACAAACTCTACTATGTTTAAATCGCTATCACAATTCAGATTTAGCATGGCTGCAATAACGCGCGCGTGCTCAAACTAATGTAGACTACTTTCTATTTTTTTTAATAAACATGTACAAAATCCTTCATTATCATTGAGACGAAGATGGCAGTTCTTTCTTGCAAATTAGTTGAAAAACAACTTCGTCGATTACAATCTCAACATTCATATTACATTTTTGACATGTGAAATGCACTGCCGTTTAAAATCAGTTATTGTAGTTGCTCTTTTAATGTGTCTAGGCATCGAATTGAAATAAGTAACACCTTTAAAAAATAGGGAGTTCTGTGACACTCTATTTTAAAAGTTAGGTGTTCGTACTTCGTCAGCATTCCTGGTATTATATCGATGAATATCACTTCCTCTTTTAATTCGATCACACAAATATCGAGGCAGCAATCCTTTTATGATTTTTATGACACCATGGTTAAATACACAATCCTTTGCTTCACAGATAGCCATTGAAGTGTGTTTAACATGAGAGCTGAGGAAGTGAATCTGTTACAACGCAAAATCAAACGCATTACTTTATTTTGTAAACGTTGTAACCTCAACATTTGTGTTTCATTAGCAAGGAAAAGAATGGATGAACAGAAGTCTATGTGTGGCAATATAATCGATTTATATAATTATTATACTCGAAATAGTCAAATCATTCCTTAAACGGCATACGATACCGTATTTTGTCCAATTTTTTTGATGACATTATCTATGTGAGACTTAAAAAGCAGTTTGTCATCCATCGTAACACCAAGATACTTTATCTCTCTAACGCGATCAAGTGTCTCACCATTTATCTGCACAAAACACTAGGTGTTGTAATATCTCGAAGAAAATACCATATACTTGGTTTTTCCAACATTTAATTTGAACTGCTTGTAGTTCAACCAAATATTAAGAGAGTGCAAATCCCCATTTAAGTGCAATGCTGCTGATTCCAATTTGTTAGATGCTATGAACAGAACTGTATCGTCAGCAAATAAATTCATATCACAAAACGTAAGACTCGTTTCATGTAATTTATGTACATTATGAATAAAATAGGCCCTAACACGCTTCCTTGTGGAACACCAAATATACTAGCTATTGGTTCAGAAACAGTATTAGCAAAAATAGTCCTCTGAATTCGATTACTCAAATAACTTTCGAACCATTTAAATGCCGAACCCTCTAAACCAAAGCGCCGCAGTGTCTGTAACAACAAGGGCCTGGAAATAGTTTCAAAGACACGCTTCAACACCAGATTCAAAGCAGTTTCACAGGAATGTGATTCCCGATATCCCGATTGTTCTGGTGCCAGCAAGGAGTTATTATTCAAATAATTCACCAGAGATAGAAAGATGCATACAAATTGTATTCATATAAATTCGACATAAATCGGTTCAGTTAAACTTGAGATATAGTGTACATCAGTTTGAGAAAACTAGTTTCGAGAAAAACGCGTTCGAAGTTAATTTGTATGGCCGTACTAGATTATATACCGCATCACTAAAATGGCTATAAATCAGTAAATAATGGGATTTTCGGAAAATTCTTACTATGGTATATTATTGTGTGCCTAAACTTCAGAAATGTGAAGGAAATTGAACTTTTCAAATTTCTAGACTAGAATACTGCCTGAAGCAAGGCAACGAAATTGGAGGCATTTCCCTTTTCTCATACATTTGTTCTATGCATCTCTGTGCTTACCTATCCGTGAATAACTAATGTATCAGCGAGGTACAATACTTATATATCATTGCGAGTCAGTCACGCGTAAATTGGTCGCTAGAGATGTAGATGAAGTGAACAAGCACTGCGACAAGTGAACAGACAATATGGAGAGAGGAAATATTAAAAGTTAAGCTCTACCCGTTTTCTACTTATCGGGTATGAATAAGCCATTCGCCATTCGCATAAGCCAATACACAAATTTCAAAAATCAGCAATCAGTATCGCGGCTGTCCGATTTTGTTTTGACGTAGGATTACGTCTTCCGGGACATATTGGGGTACAAATTGAAAATCGAAAATCGAGCACATCGTGAAGATTGTTCAATTTGAAACGCTTATTTCTCAGTCATTTCATGATGGATTGATAAAATTTTTGCGTCATTCGATTTCGGCACTCCATAACAATTTTTTCGTATTAAATATTGCAAATACATAAAAGTAGGGGGAGCTTTTGTTCCCATCCAAATGTGTTCCCTAACAGAAACATCGAAACCAAACTGCCTGGGGGAAATCGACATTGCAAATACATGAGAGTAGAGGGGACTTTTGTTCCTACCGAAATGTGCTCCCTAATAGAGACATTAAAACCAAATCATTATCAAAGAGTTTAACGATGTAATTCTTCAAACATATCCAAAATCAACAGATAGCCTAACGGAATCCTACGTCAACTACGCGGTCGTGTCACGGACACAACCCTCCTGTGACTTTTTTTTTCAATTTTACTAGGCCGAAAGTTGATTTCAGGCTAAGTTTTCCAAATTGACCGTTTTTAAGGTTAGAGGGGCGAATGTACTGAAAAAGTTTGAAGCTTCTATAATTCAAGCCAACAACACGCTCCCGATCTACCTAGCGGGCAAACGTCAGCCTTTCATAACGCTGATATCACACCGAGCAATTTTGCCCGATACAAAGCCTAAGAACCATAGAACCCATTCGGTGTATCGATGGTGTCGTGAATAAAAGATAAGGGACTCAGTAATGCAATAATGTTCGATGAAAGCAATGCGTCAATTTTCCTCTCTGGTGGAGAGTGCTTCTGTATTTTGCATCACACGCATACATTGTTGTTATTTTTATGCGTTGCCAAAGATAGATTGAAGTGGTTAAGAAATGGAATAATTGTGCTGATGGTACAAATATATAATCGCCTGTGACCGACAGTGTTCGAAATGCTAAAAAGACCGCCAGGCGTTCGCGATAAATACTCAGTGCAATGCATTGCCATGAAGAAACGAATTTCTCTTTACCAATTTCTCAAAAGTAATGATATCATTGTTTGATTCCTTCCCTTCTCTTCAATCCAACTACCTCATTCGCTCCATCCTAGTTCTGTTCAATCAGTCTAGTGTTATATTTCGTTATTATTACATTGTTAGTCTTAATTATATACAAAATAAGTTACATTTTGAACGTTGAATAATAAGTAATTGAGTCTGAATAATAAACGTACAGTACAGTTTTTACGTCAATGATATGGATGATTGTCTAACTAGAGACTGCACGCTGAGACAACTTGCAGACGATGGAGTTATTTCCATCACGGGTACTAATCCCGTCGCTCTGCAAAAGTCGTTGCAAGATACCATGAACAATCTGTTCACGTGGGCCCTCAAGCTGGGTATCGAATTCTCTACGGAGAAAACTGAAATGGTCGTTTTTTCTAGGAAGCACGAACCCGCCCAATTCCAGCTTTACCTATCCGGCAAAACGATCCAACACTCTATGTTTTTCTAATACCTGGGTGTATATTTTGATTCTAAATGTACCTGGGGGAGACACATTGCGTATTTGAAACAGAAATGCCAGCAAAGAATCAATTTTCTCCAAACAATAACCGGAACATGGTGGGGTGCCCATCCAGGAGACCTCATTCAGTTGTACAAAACAACGATATTGTCAGTGTTAGAATATGGCAGTTTTTGCTTCCGATCAGCTGCCAGGATTCATATTCTCAAGCTGGAGAGGATACAATATCGTTGCTTGCGTATAGCCATGGGGTGTTTGCATTCGACACATACGATGAGTCTCGAAGTTTTGGCAGGAGTACCCCCGCTTACTCTTCGGTTCACAGAATTATCCTACAGATTTCTCATCCGTTGCAAGATCATGAATCCATTGGTGATTGATAACTTCGAAAATCTACTCCAGCTGACTCCTCAGTCAAGTTTTATGTCTTTATACCATGAGTACCTTACCCACGACGTGCACCCTTCACCAGGCATCTCCAACCAAGTTTGCTTCCCATACTTTTGCAATTCCTCTGTCATTTTTGATCTGTCCATGCGACAAAAAATCCATGGAATACCAGATCACCTACGCTCCAATGTTATTCCGTCGATATTTTCGGAAAAATATGGGAAAGTTGGATCTGATAAAATGTTTTTTACTGACGGTTCATACATAAACGGGTCCACTGGCTTCGGCATCTTCAATGAAAATTCCAGTGCCTCTTTCAAACTCAAATATCCTTGTTCCGTGTATGTCGCAGAAATGGGTGCGATATACTATGCTCTAGGGATCATTGAAACACTGCCCATCGACCATTATTTTATTTTTTCAGACAGTCTTAGCTCAATAGAGGCAATCCGCTCAATGAAAGTTGATAAACGCTCATCTTATTTCCTAACAAGAATAAGACATCTATTGAGTGTTTTGGTCGAAAAATTATTCAAGATTACCTTAGCATGGGTTCCCTCTCATTGCTCGATTCCGGGGAATGAGAAAGCGGACTCGCTAGCTAAGGTGGGCGCTTCAGAAGGCACACTTTTTGAAAGGCAAATTGCTTATAACGAATTTTTTCACATTCCTCGTCAGGACACACTCGTTAGTTGGCAGCGCATGTGGAGTGAAGATGAGTTCGGTCGTTGGTTACACACGATTATCCCTAAGGTCTCGACGAGTGCATGGTTCAAGGGATTGAATGTAGGTCGTGATTTCATTCGCGTGATATCTCGGCTTATGTCCAATCACTACAACCTAAACGCGCATCTCTATCGCATTGGGCTCGCAGCAAACAATCTTTGTGATTGTGGCGATGGCTACCACGACATCGAGCATGTTGTCTGGTCGTGTATCCGGTTCCATGCTGCTCGCTCTCAGCTCTCTAGAGCACTGAGAGCAAAAGGCAGACAATCGGATATCCCCGTCCGGGATATCTTAGGTAGCCGGGATCCTGATCTTCTGCTTCATCTATACCTGTTCCTCAGAAACGCCGATGTCAACGTTTAATGATGTTTCCTTCGTTGTGTCCCCGTTTCATAACCCTCCTACCCGATCGATAAACTTTTACTTAGTCGCGGCAATACATACACATACTCTTTACAGATGCACGGGCCAAAGGTTGTGCAGTCCACTGATCATTCAACAAGAGCCAAAGGTTGTACCGCTCATGACAACTCTACACGAACTGATGATTGCGCCGGCTAGTGACCATTCTATCCTGGATTCCTCGAGTCGAGAAAGACGCACCACGCCAGATATGGGGTACAGACTAGGGAGCGTTGCTGATTAATGGTCAGCTGCATCCCAATAGGAAGTAGCCCGTGTCGGGCACACGTATAGAGCATCGAAGACTGCAACATATCAATTATGAGAACACTTGTAATACTAACCTCGAGCCAACCGCGAGTAATCGGTTACATATTACTAACATAGTTGTAAGACAAAAATTGTCAAAATATTGGACTCCCGGCCCCGTCAGGCTAACGCCACATGTGCCTTAATAAAAAATATATTTTGGAAAAAAAAAAAAAATAAACGTTTATGGAAGAAGAAAAAATCCATCAATCATCTTCAACTGTTTCTACAAAACGAAGCAAACTATCGGTCTTTTTCACGTCCACCAAAATTTTACTGAAGATTTGTTTCCTAGAATTTATCCTATATCCTATAATAGACGAATTTCATGCCAACTCGGCTGACCGTTGGCAGCACCATCTCAGATAGCAGTGAAACGTTGTGGGCGTAAGACATGGGTCATTTAAGCAACTTTGCATACTTGAAATATTCGGAAAATAATTAGACAACCTTTTGGAAAAAGACAATTTTCTTTTCTTAAATTTTTACAAAAATTTATAACTTAAAACCTATGATACCTACAAAATTAATATCAAAAGAAGAAATGTAGGAAATTGTTTAAATTTTTACGAAAAAATACCAAAAAATTTTGAAAAAAAATTTCGCTGAAAAAAAAGTTTTTTAAAAATTAATATTCATTTTTCTCAAAAACGTATTTTTTTAAAATGCCCGAAAATATATATTTGAATAGCCCTTTTTTTTTTTCAATGGCACTAACGTTCCTAGAGGAACTTCGCCGTCTCAACGTAGTATTACTTGGGTCATTTTTATTAGTACTTAGTTGAGATTTCTATGCCAAATAACACGCCTTGAATGCGTTCTGAGTGGCAAGCTCTAGAATACGCGTACTGTGATCACGCGTATTCTAGAGCTTGCCAAGTCAGAGGAAATTTCTTTGACGAAAAATTCCCCCGACCAGAACGGGAATCGAACCCGAACACCCGGCATGTTAGTTATGACGCTAACCCCTCGGCCAAGGGAGCACAATAATTGTTGTGAATAGCCCTTACAACTTCCAATTTTTTTTCTTACAGTCGAGATAGCGATATAGTGTATTCGACAAAGTTTCATATCTTCTTAAAATGTGATCTTTTGTCCAAGATGTCAACTTTCTATCTGTTATAGTTTTTGGAATATAAGTCATTTTCGTATGAAGACTCCTGAAAAAAGTTATGTTTTGCTCGTAACATTTTTGTGTGTAAATTCTCACGTTTGACATGCTCTTGACATGTTTTCAAATAGAAAAAAGTTAGCAGAGCATGTAAATTGCGATAATTTATAAATAAAAATGTTACGAATTAAACATTAACAGTATTTTAAAAAAATGAATGAAAAAGTTGTTGTTAGAAAAACTTTTTTCATGTCAATGTGCCCATCGTTCAATGTATGGACAACTTGTTGAAAATTCTAAGGGCTATTTATATCAATTTTTTTCAGAATTTTAAAAGCTTATGTTCTCGAGAAAAATGAGTTTTAATTTTCAAAATATTTTTTTCCAATAAATTTTTTTCCAAAAAAATTCTTTGATAATTTTTAATGGAAACGTAAGTAATTTCCTACATTTCATTCTCTTACCATCTTTTTGTAGATATTATAGTTTTTAAATTAAGATTTTTCGAAAAAAAAGTTGAAAAAACTCAAAATTTCAAAAAAAAAAATATATCAGACCTGCGAAATTTTAGTCAAAGAATGGAATGTAGGAAATTGTTTTGGTTTTCATAAAAAATTATCAAAAAATTATTGGAAAAAAATTTAATCGGAAAAAAAATATTTCGAAAATTAAAATTCATTTTTCTCGAAAACATATACTTAAAAAATTCTGAAAGAAATATATATAAATAGCCCTTAATATTTCCAACAAGTTTTCCATACATCGGACGATTGGCACATTCATATGGAAAAAGTTTTTCAAACAACAACTTTTTCGTGTTTTTTTTTTTTGAAAAATGCTATTCATGTTCAATTCGTAACATTTTTTTTGTATAAATTATCACATTTTAAATGCTCTGCTAACTTTCCTCTTTTTAAAAACATGTAAAACGTGAGAATTTACACACAAAAATGTTACGAGCAAAACATTATTTTTTTCAGGAGTCTTCATACAAAAATGACTTATATTCCAAAAACAATAAAAGATAGAAAGTTGATGACTTCGACAAAAGTTTATATTTTAACTTTGTCGAATACACTATATCGCTATCGTGACTTCAAACAAAATTAGGATAAGTTGTATTTTTTTCAAAGAAAACATGAAAAAGTAGTTGTTAGAAAAACTTTTTCCCTGTAAAAGTGCCTATCTTCCGATGTATGGACGACTTGTTGGAAATTGTAAGGGCTATTCATATATACATTTTCGGGAATTTAAATTTGAATTTGAGAAAAATGAATTTTAATTTCTAAAATAACTTTTTTGTCAGCGAAATTTTTTTCCCAAATTTTTTTTGGTATTTTTTGTGAAAATTTCAACAATTTCCTACATTTCATATTTTGACAAGGATTTTGTAGGTATCAAATTTTTGAAGTTATAAATTTTTGTAAAAATTAAGGAAAAAAATTTGCTTTTTCCAAAAAGTAGTCTAATTGTTTTTCGAATATTTCAAGTATGCAAAGTTGCTCAAATGACCCATGTCTTTACACCCACAACGTTTCACTGCTATCTGAGATGGTGCTGTCGATTCCTGAGACGAGTTGGCAAGTAATTCGTCAATAATAACCTAAGCAATAAACAAGCGAATTGTATATAAAAAATTACTTAGTCCTACGTCAAAAATGCGGTTGTGTCTTGGACACAGCGACTTTGCGACTTTCGTTCATCGAACAACTTACTTCCACCTTTGACGATGAAAGCTTGGTGTGTTTCCATTGTGAAACTTTGGCATAACCAATTTAGAATAAATAATCGACAGATGCCGTGATAGTCGTCCAAAATCATTTGTGTATCATTTAGTGTTTAAAAAATATTAATGCGAGTTCGTTGTAACAGTAATACAAAATAAAATTATGTTTTGTAGATATTAGAAAATGCAGACTGCTGCCGCACATCACGTCTAAAGGCGCGTCCACATTATGCCGAATGATGCCGATCGGCCTGTACCAGGCGGAATATTCGGTTCGTTATTGAATGTGGACGCTCTATCGGGTACATGGAGCCGAAGTCCCATCGGATGCACGAAGCCGTCACGAACACACGAAGCACTATGTTATCAACGCTAATTTACTTCGTTTTGTTTTGGTTCGACTTTCTCGAATCGGACCCACTTGTTTCGGGTTGGGTTCGGTTTGATTTGAGTCGGTTTTCGGCACGTCGGCAAGCCCGGGCGATACGTCCACATTTAGTCGACTTTACCGGGCGGCCAAGGCCGATTGGCGTAATGTGGACGCGTCTTAAGGTTCCGACATCGTATACAAACTTCACTAACATTATTTTCACAATGAAAAATGGTTATATCTCAATAACAGTTAATGTTAACGTTATATGTAGTTTTTTATGTCGAATCGCATGAAGATTCATTTTTATGTTACTTTTCTTAAATGGTTACGATTAGTGATGAAACGGATAGTAGTTTGGCCGGATACCGGAAATCCGCCAAGCTTCATGGTCGGATGGCCGAATAGTCGGTTCTTTTTCTACGAATACGAAACTGGGAGCATGTGTGCATGGAGCAAATAAGGCATTACATTCTGGAAGCAAATAAGGGATTACAAATGGAGAAATGACTAAAGAACTTAGAACTCTTTTCGGGGATGATAATCTGAGACAGGGTATGCATATTTAACTACATATCAAAACTATCATATACATATCAAAACTATCATATCAAAACTATCATACACACCCACCGATTCGAAGACACAACAGTGCAGTGAGGCTTTTTGGAGCAGAACGTTAGGCCTAGGACATAGTAAACGCGATGCAAAGCGATTGATTGGAGCTCATCGCGTTCTATGACATACTGATCGCTTTATATCGCGCGTTTTTAATGTTTCAATAATAGCCCAATCCAGTCCATTCTATATGTAAACAGCCCAGCACAAGGATATGATAGCATATCTTCGTTTGAAATGTTGTAAGATATTTGATTTAAGAATAAAATATATTTATATATTCTTCTAAAAAAAACTTAAACCGAACAACTAAATTAGAAGTATAGCAAAAGAAATATTTTTCTCAGTGGCTTTTGGTTACTTATTCTTCAGTATCTTATATAATTTTATATTCACACAATGAACGGCAATTTTCATATTCATATGCATGTGTTTTCCTGAAAGCTTCATGATAAGCCACGGTCAACGATATTGAAGGTCTTTTTTTTCTGTAAACATACTAAATGGAAAACGCTTAGCGTAATCTCGTATTTTTTTAGAACTCATTGTAAAAAATATAAAAACAACAAGAGTGGTGTTCATGATGTTAAAAGATGGTGTTAAAAGATTTCTCAAACAAACGATAATAATTTAATAATTCATTTTTTTATTTTCGTTCGATAAGTTCGATTGTGAAGATATTTATGAAAATCATCTGGCAACCATCACTTGCGTTCACACGCGGCAGAACGAACAGTTCCGCCGCAACGCATCGCGTTAACTATGTCCGGTACGGCGATTTGCAATTGATTTCCACATTCGTGAACGAAAGTGCATTCCCGCAAACGTGCGCCAGCATCGAATCGCGTTCACTATATCCTCGGCCTTAGGCTTCTGAAACCGTTTGAAGAAATAACAATATTGGAAGTTTTGGTGGATGTAACTTCCCATATTGCTAAACTGACCAGACGTCCCGCGTTACGCGGGACAGTCCCGCATTTCGACAAAGTGTCCCGCGATAGATTACGTCCCGCGAAACGTCCCGCATTTGGCAAAAGAAGCGAAAATGTCCCGCGATATCGATATATTTCAATATTACAATTCGATCATGTTGATTTTCTTAAATAGATGAACCTCAAAAAATCATGTATTTGCCAGACTGTTCAAGAGCGCTTCCAATGAATCCGAGGATTAACATGTTGAGTCAGTTTCATCGCACCGAAAGTGTAATTTTTGTTCAGAGAGTGTCAACTGGTAACGACAGTAACAAAATTGAAAAATGATTTTTATAAAAGTGCCTTATTGTGCCGCAGGAACCGACGTGAGTCAGACAAAAAAATAATTTTCGTTCCTCTAGCTCGGTCGGGGCTCAAAGTGTTAAATAAGCCGGAAGAAACAGTGGATGCTGGACAGGAAGAGGCAGAGATGTTTGAAGAGGAACGTAAATGAAGTGTAAATGAAGGGCCGATGAAAAGATGTATGTCGGAATGTTCTTAAACCTTTTCGTGGCCTTGGCGGTCAGCTGTCTCTCCGTTCTGGCCATGAAATTATTGGAGGAACTCTTCCGTTTGAAGTTCGCCAACAATTTTTCTATCCTTCGTAGCTGGGGGATATTCGTAGGGTTGGTGGTTTTCGCTACAATGTTTGTCTCCAGGCGATCCATCTCCTTCAGTGATCTCTTGGTATAATGGACAGCTGCCAGGTATGACCTAAAGACCACATCATCGTTGCGTGATACCTCTTTATAAGGCGGCAACTTCCGGGTGGCACTGTTTATTTCCCCGTTTGCCGCCGATCGTCAGCCAGAGAAGGACCTTCTTCGAGAACTTGGTGTTGAATATACATTTGACGTTAATGCTTACCTCCTTGGTGGGGAACGTGAAGTACCCGGTCCCCTACAATTTGTTGAATTCTAGCGTCGAGTAGATTTCGTCATTCATTCTGAATACGACATAGCGCTTCGCCGGAAATACATTTTTTGCCAGCACCTCCAACTTCTTCATCTGACCTCGTCGGACGCTTCCGCATAAAACCTTCATTCTGACCAGATTCTTCTCCACCGTTTAGCCGGTTTTTCGATCTCCCACCCTCAGGAGTGGTAGGGAGAGAATGTTGTAAATACCAAATCGGCTATATCCGGTGAACATGAAGTGTCTAAGAATGTTCATCTTCTTCGCTCCGGGTGGAGCTGGCAGTACGAAAAAATCATCAAGTTGCTTGACTGTTTTCGCCATGGCTGCTGCTAGTCAATAGCGTTGAATCATTTTTGTTGAAAGCTTAATAAACATAGGATTCAAGAAACATTTGTTCCATCGAATCATCTTTTTCCATCGCCATGCATACATTAACACTAAAATTGTTGAAAAATTGCTTCGAATTTTCAAATATTCGGTAATTTGAAATAAAATTGTAGAATTCGATTCGTGCTTGCCAGGCTTAAATGCTCTGACTGAGCGAGTTTTTTTTTCAAGCGTAAATGGAATCTGTACTATCGAACAATTATAACTATATGCCGATATGTTGAAAGAAATAATACAGATCAGGTTTAATTGCAGGGACACATGCTATGAATTTCATAAATAAATGAGACTCGTTAAACTATGGCTTATGTTCATATAACGTAAATAAATAAAGTTTTTTATGTGTCCCGCGTTAGACCTATGACCATCTGGTCACTTTACATATTGCTACATAAAAAAGTATTTCGATGAGACTGCACATAGAACCCCGAACTTACATTGCATTGTGAAGACATTTCAACTACTTAGGGGACGATCCAAATTAGCTAATTGCAACCTTTTTGGACCCGAGGTTCATGTCAGACTATTTAGGAGCTCTCGATATGGAAAAAGTCTGACAAAAAATTTTATTTGATAATACAATAATATCTCTCGACGAATCTTCTGAGAGTAACAGCTCATCGTCATCTTCAACACCTGTTAAACGATTCAAAAGAGATGTACCCAAATAAAACGTTACACGAGAAGCTCACGACACCTTTTGGGTCTATTTTAAAGAAGTGGCAAATGAAAATAATAGTCATCATCGCGTTGGGTAAAATATCCCATTGCTAAAGAAGTCGACTGTTATGAAAAAACCGTTTTGAACCTATTGCAATCACGATCCTTCGATTTGGAGGCTATTAAACTCTAAGCAGTACTCCCAATTGGTAAGGTTCACTAGGGCTTAATTTTCAGCTCCTTACAGTAGTGTTTACAGCGAAAGACTATTCTGTGAAGTTGGCATAGTGTACGAAGCAAAGCGTAATCGCTTGTCACCATGAACTGTTGAAACTCTTTTATTTTTTCATCAAAATTTACCAAAGGTTAATTTTGAGGTCTCTTAATAAACTAATGATAAAAGTAATACTGATAAAGTAAAGATTAATAAATTAATCTTAATCAGATATCTGAATTTTGTTTTACGAATTTTTATAATAAAAATTGTAATGTTGGGTAGCATTCATCATATGTACCAAGTTTCAATAAAATCGAAGAAGGTCACGTCAAAATTTGTTGTTTTCGACTGATTTGACATGTAATAGCTCTATATTGCTATGGCATATGTACAAACTCACCTCTCGCTCTGGTCGTCTCGGCTATTCTGATCTGGAAATTCTGAAAAAGTCAAAATGTTTTTTCTTCATATTTCTGAGGCAAAACCTCAGAATATTCAAAAATATACCGTAAAAATACTTTTCGAAAATCCCACTATTTACCAATTTATAGCAATTTACCATTATTTTCTCGGTAGCTGGCTTTAGTGATCAATATCTCGCGTAATATCGATCATACAATTTCATGTTTAGGCTCGTTGTAAAGGGGCATTTCAAACTAAGAAAAATTCTAATGCTGGTTTTTGTTTGTTCCATTCAGTTGTGAGTTACAAAGTGTTAACAATAGAAGACAACGAAAAGAAAATTCGGTACATTTTACACATTTTCTTTTATAAAGGCTACAATGCAAGCCAGGCCGCTGAAATTGTGAATGGTGCCGATACAGTAACAGTAAAATATGTGCAATTATTTTTTTTAAATTTTTAGTTATATTTTTTAATTATTTTAAAGTGCTAAGTACACTCAGTTCAGATCTCTACAGTCAACAAATGGACCGTTTGAAGCTAGATCAATCGTTAGACGTTTGAAGGTTGACCAGAAACGTCCAGAATCGGCCAACAGAGGAGGAGTTTTGTTCCATCAGGACAACGCAAGGCTACACAACTCCGGGAGCTTGATTGGGATGTTTCAATGCATCCACCATATAGTCCGGACCTGACATTAAGCGATTACCACCTTCTTCTCGCATTGTGGAACTTCCTGAGTGATAAGAAATTGGGATCAAGAGGAGATTATAAAATTCTATTGCTAGAGTTTTTCTCCAAGAGAAGACCAAGATTTACATGAGAGAGGCATTGTGAAGCTTCTTTTAGAATAGCAACAAATTTTACAACAGAACAGTGCACTTTTGACCTAAATCGGAACATCCGAAGCATAATAAAAAAAAGATTTCGAATTTCACCCAAAAATAATGGATAACTTTTTCACCAACCTAATATTTTTGATTATTATACCTACAATACCTTTATCTTGATTACTCAACATTTCTGTAATGCCAAAGTAATTCCTAGCTAGAGCTGATTTCTCAATGTCTGATTCTGAGTAGATTAGACTTTAATTTATCAAGAACCCTCTAAAAATGCTCGTGAAAATACTAAACAAAAGATTGAAGAATGTAATGGCGATTTCTAAAAATCATAACTGAGCTTGAAATAAGTGACGAATCGTGTATCCTTGAGGTTATGAGCTTAAGCTGGGACAGACTGTAAACTATTAGTTGCTGTCCGTACTTTATTTTTTACCAGATCAAAACTCAGTCGAGAGTTTATGGGAAGTGATCGTATGTAGGTTTCGAAGCAGTTAACAAGCAGTATGAGAGTTTTGAAGAGTCTCAAACGAGCAGTATCATTTGCTTGGAACGAGATACAAACAACAACATGCCGCAGCTCAGTTAAAACCTCTTCGAATTGGTTATTTGAACTGATTGAGAATATAGGACGACCTACAAATTAGAAACTAGTTATAAATCATGTGAGAGCTTTTCAATCTGGTTCTATAGTTATGAACCACTGGCTTTTTAGTTTTAGAATATTTTGCATCTGAATAAAACAATAAAGTTCAAATGATCAGTGTTATAAACCAACATATTTATTAAATTGTACTCCATTCAACCGAACTCTGACAAATGTCTGGAAACTCAAAAATGGTTATGACACACACTGTGTTATCAATTCCAGCATTCTAAAACGCAAGGTTTGAATTATCCCTGTACAACCATACATTTATTTAACTGACAGCAATGGCACCTTATGGCACTTTGATAAGCAGAATCTAAATCAACATAAAGTGATTTGCAAACGACAGCACAAAAATTGGATAACGCAGACTTCATAGTCATAAATCGATTATTGAGCTGTCGAAGGTTAATATTCTCCAATAATGCAATGTGTTTTTCACTCCATTTCTCCGACGATCAGAGACCCCCCCTCGCTCTGTTGCGTTTCCAGATGTTAGCACGCTGGGATTATGTCTTTCATCTTCCAGCTCAGCACTTACCGGATAGCTAGAGAAATGTCTCCCCCTTTTCACCGAAAGCACTTCCAGGCAATAGTATTATCTTGAAATTGAAAGTGAACTAAGGAAAAAAAACTTTTGTGCTCTTGTCATCCGTGTTCTTTTTTTGTTGTTAAAAAAATTTCCTGCGGCGTTGGTAATGTTACTTTTTCTCTGTTCTACAGGGCCTTTCTCATGAAAATCTGGAATGGAAATGACGTTCGCTTGTATAAAATCTTTACTAGATAAATTGATATCCCGAAATTGCCATATGTATCTTTATTATGTTCATTGGTACAATCGATTATCGTTTATACACACCGAGTCAAAATGGGAAACATTCATAACGTTGCTGTTTTTTTTTGTCTTCTTCCATTTTTCATTCTCAAATTTCAAACCCTTCCCACAGTGAAATCCACAGATAAAAAGATAAACCCCTCAAAAGGTAGAATGTTTCTCCCAGAATCAGACCATCCCATCGTCATTATTTTTATTTTCGTCGAAATTTATCACACTTTCACGGACGCGCGATATCGTCGTCGTGGTTGTTGTTGTCACCAAACGGATAAATTACCGCTCCGCACTCAACGTGCCGGGATCGGATTCGGTGGAATTATAAGGCACTTCAAAGCAGAACTTCCCTGCCTCTCCTCTGTTCCTTCCTTCCCCTCCATCAATCACTCGGGCTCTTGTTCCTCTCTGGTCGTTGAGTGAGTTTCACGCGGCCCATTACGTTCTGTTGGGCCATTGTTGCTTTCGATGCGGAGGCTAAATAAGACAAGACACATGAATTAAATTTTCCAGTCGCAGTGCCGGTACGCGCACAGGTCCTAGGAAGCTGCGAGCGGAACGGTACCGGCAGACCAGAAGCTGAAGCTGTAAGCGAATATTACTTCATACTCCCCGTACGAAAACGACTACGGTGGTGATCATCGTGATGGTCCGTTTTCCCGAACTGTGGGCCTACGGTGCGAGGTGTGAGGACAAGACAAATGACAAAACCGCACGCATATTTGTAGAATTTGCTTCTGGTGTTTTGGACTGTTTTCCACTTTCACAGAGAGCGACCATTGTGTAGGTGTGGTAGGGGTGTTCACGTGAAACAACAATTGTGTTATTATTGGATCAGCTTCCGACAATTAGTCATTCATTGTGAATGGCGTGGCTCCATTAAGCTTGGTGTACAATACTGATTAATTTGTTGTAGAATCACACGATTCTTTTACGTGAAGATTACAGGGTCCGTACACATTTTTTCCTGAGTAAGGCAAACAAACTCGTACTACTGACAGGATAGTGAAGGGGACTAGATCACCGATCTCATCAGTGGCAATTGCCGTCTGTGCGCTGTAGTGAGCAGTACAGTAATGTTGTGAGTGGGTGTCTATGAAATTCGTCGAAAACTTGAAGAGTCAGGTTTATATACCAAAACAAGTTATGAAAATCATTGGGAAAGTTGGGAAAACATATAAAGTTAAAATGACTTCCAGTCGAACTTTTATTCGCTCTGGTAACTATTTCAAGTAATTTCCATCAGAAATCACGTAAGGCACACCATTTGATGATTAGGCAAGATGCTGATAACCATTTGCTTCGATACCGTCGATTGTTTCAACAGTATGCGTTCAACGATCGTGTCAAAATCGAAACTGAGTGTCTGGAATCCATCAGATTCAACCAAGCAAATATGCGGTCTTAGATGTACGTACACTTGAGAGATATCATAAATTCAAATGGAAATGTAAAAAATAGTCGACAATTCTATCTTCGAAATTATTTCAATAAAGAAAAACAATTTTGGGTGGAACGAAGTTCACTAGTTTAAATTAAGTTATGTGTGAAACTGTTTGAAAAGTTTGGTATAATTCAAGAGGCAATGAACAAGCTATCCCAGCAAACATGAAATCATAGAACCAGCGTATATTAGGGTGCCAATGCAATCTCTAATTTCAAAAAGTTACAACATTGAAAATGTTCACCAACTCGAAAAAACACCCTTTGCCAAATATCAGCTCAATCGGACATAAGGGATAGTGGCGCAAAGCGGTCAAAGTTTGAGTTTTTTGAAAAGGTAATCGGGGTTTTCGAAAAAAAAAAAGTTGATGCCAAATGTCTTAAAATTGCATGAAACGTCGAGATCTAGTGTCATCACTAAAAAAAATTTTTGTCAAAAATCGACACTCTGGGATCTGGTTTTTTTTCGGATTACGAGAAGAAACGTATGCTTTTGGGTACCAATAAAAAAAGTTCTCTCGATTTTTCATTCTGAACTTGCTGCGAAATGTTGATTCACACGATTTTATACCCTATGCAAAATATTAGCTCATTCGAACTTCATTTATTAGTGTTGCAGACGTTAAAATTTGAGTTTTTTTGAAAAACGAAAAAATCACCGAAAATCGGGATTTTCAAAAACCATTTTTTTGATGCCAAATGTCTTAAAATTTCATTAGTCGCAGAGATTTACAGTCACCTCGAAAAAAAAATTTGTAAAAAGAATTTTTTGTTTCGTCATTTGGTCGTTTTTCCTTCGGAAAAGTCGATTTTTGACAAAAAAAATTTGGGATAACTGTAAATCTCGACATGTCATGCAATTTTAAGACATTTGGCACAAAAAAAAATTTTTTGAAAACTTCCGGTTTTTTGAAGATTTCCGGTGATTTTTCGATGATCAAAAAACTCAAATTTTAACGTCTGCAACACTAATAAATGAAGTTCGAATGAGCTAATATTTTGCATAGGGTATATTATCGTGCAAATCATCATTTTGCTACAAGTTCCGAATGAAAAATTTCTCTACGCGGCTGTGTTTGTGTATGTGGGAAATAAAAAATGCTGTCGTGCTTCAAGTTTGAATGTTTGTGATTTATCGATGAAATAATATAACCAAAGTCATGCAAGAAGATCCAGTGACTGCCAGAAATGCAATATTTTATTATTGCAGTGATTTCATCACCATGATTAGGTGCGTCGTAACTGTGTACCAGCCTGATAGATAAACCAAAATATTTTGGTATGTTTACTTTTCTTTTCATTGTCTAAAAATCGATCTTACAATTTATTATTTTACAACACACTTAAGTAATTTGGTTTAGAAGCATGGAGAAGCTCCCTTTTATTTAGCTATTTTATTACTTCATTATTTCTATGACAATTCAATTGGATTTATGTATCATCAATAATCTTCGGCGTCGCGAATAAGAATACGATACAGTATTGGCGTTAGGCACAGAACAAGTCTCCAATTCGAATCATAATAGAGGAGTTCTTTCAGTTACCTTATTAGGAAGTGATTTGAGTATCCAAAAGAGTACTACACGTGAAAAGTGACACAATATATATCCGATTCGAACCGTCTATCGGAGTCTGTTTGGTTATCTTCTCAGGTAGCCAATTCATAACCGCCGGCGTCCTGATTTGACATTAAAATAGAGTACTTGACGTGAAAAGTCAAAGTATGTATTACCGATGCGATTTATTCTAGGAGTTCTTCCGGTTACCTTATTAGGCAGCTGAATAAAAATCTCCTGCGTCAGGATCAAAGATTGCAATAAAGTACTACGTTTAAAGTTCGCGTTAACATAATCACATCACTTACCACAGTGAATATTGATTCTCACCTTCCCCACTAACAACTATCCCTCCCATGATAAACGCTAGAAAACCACGCTATAGAGGCGACCCTTCTGGCCTTCGGACGGTGAATATCATACTAACATTCCTTCCCTTCCCCTGGTGACTGTAAGGACGTGGCCGGCGTCGTTATTGACCATTTAAAGCTCGAATCACCGAAAATTGCACAACGAGAATGATTTGCTAGTCCCAAGCGTCATTCTGTGTGTTCTTCGTGCAATTTGGTTGGTTCAGGTCAATCACAACGAAGTGTACAGTCTACCCAAGCTCAAGCTCAATCACCAAGCCTGTATCTGTGTTTTTTGAAAAAGTACTTGCGAATGTTCAATTTACAATATGAATATTAGATGTGCAACTTAAGAAGTTGGTCAGATTAGTGATTTACGTAGAATTGGCGTAGGAATGGCGAAAGGTATTCTATTGACGTAAGAGGGGCGGAAAATAATAAAGATATTCAGTGAACAAAATTTTTCTAATCGCTCGATCGTAACAAAAATTGGTCGATCTGAGAAAGTGGTACGGAATTTCTTTAAATAGTGCCTGAAATATGGGATATAATGACCAACAAATGGGAACACCAAAGTTACATTGCGTCTTAAAGGTCGAATAAGACACGAAGCAACCAGGAAACGATGTCCTGCTCTTACATTAAGGCAGAATCGGTTGTTCCAGTAACGAAGAGGCATATTGCGCGCATCTTGAATGAGTCACCAAACATCATGTGGAAGAAACCTCAAGGAAAGCCGAAACTGACCGCCACCCATAAGCAGAACCATCTCATTTTCGCCCGTCCATACATGGAATGGAAACTAGAATGGAGAAATGTTGTATTTTCCGGCGAAAAAAGTTCAATTTGGATGGTCCGGACTGTTACAGTTGCTATTGGTACAATTTAAGTCAACGGCATGTCGTGAGATCGAAGCGAAACTTTGGGGGCGGAAGTTTGACAGTGTGGGGAGCCGTTTCCTATCACAGCATGCTTTCCATTTGTTTCTTTTTCACCTGAATGAACTCCGAAAAGTATATTCAATTACTGGAGAACGTTTTGATTGGCCATATTGAGAATAACGCTACCGAGGATGTCGTTTTTTCAGCAGGATTATCCACGTTTCCAAGATCCACGCAATCGAAGGCATGGTTTGCCCAGAAGGACATTCCGCTTCTTGAATGACCTGCTTGCAGTTGATTGCAATCCCATAGAGAACCTATGGAGAATCTTGGCCGAGATGGTCTATGCAAACGGATGACAATTTGACAACATTTCCAGTCTCGAGGCAGTAATTCAGGAGTGTTGGGCTATAATCAATATGGCAACACTTTAAAAGCTGTCAGACTCGATGCCAAATCGAGTTTTCGAAGTGATCCGAAATGGAGGTGGACATACTAAATATTAGCTACCGATTGGACTCAAAATTTGCCGCACAAATTTTTATTTATTGAAATTTTAGGATGCGGCTAAACGAATGTCCACCCTGATTCCACATATTTGAATTACTTAGAAAACAAAAAGTGAATTTATACTTTTTTTTAGAATTAATTCTATGAAAATAAACAATAATAGTGTTTTATGAACAAAACTGTACAAAGAATTGACTTATTTTTTATAATATTGAGGAAAAATAGGGTGCGGCTTAACGAATGTCTACCACCGTATTCAGACTCGATTATATGTGATTTGATTATATACAATTTTGGACTCGATTATATACAGTTTGGAAAAATATATATTTTTTTATATATCAAATATGACTTATTTCAAGAAGAAATGTAACCTTTCGACGTTAAGGTGAAATTTACATGTACAGTGGGGTAAAAATCGCGATTTTTGAAGATTTTGCTTGAGTTTTCTACAGGAATTGTTAAATTCGATATTGCAGCCAAATTTAAAAAATAGAAGTTGGGTGCCGAAGAACACATTGTAGATCAGTTAGAGAGCTTTTATTTAATTGATAGAAACAGTCTAGTAATTTTTTTAGTATGAAATTAATAATAACACATTGAAAATTAATAACTTTTAAGTTTTTAACTTCCAAAATGTTATTAAAATCCTCTAATTTAGATGTTCCACTTCTACAGGTGCTCCCGTGGCCGAGTAGTTAGCGTCATAACTAACATGCCGGGTGTTCGGGTTCGATTCCCGTTCTGGTCGGGGGAATTTTTCGTCAAAGAAATTTCCTCCGACTTGCACTGTGATCACGCGTATTCTAGAGCTTGCCACTCAGAATGCATTCAAGGCGTGTTATTTGGCATAGAAATCTCAACTAAGTACTAATAAAAATGACGCAAGTAATACTACGTTGAGACGGCGAAGTTCCTCTAGGAACGTTAGTGCCATTGAAGAAGAAGACTTCTACAGGATACTAAATTTTCTCATCTTCCAAATGAAGGCAACATAATCGTCTTCCATGGCGTACTTATTAATGTAGAGCCATTTTGCGGCAACAGAGTCCGAAACAAAAAAAAACTTCTATAACTCTGTCATTGTTGAAATTCGAACATATACGTAGAAGGTTTTTTTTCATCGAATATGATCGTCTATCACCTCCCGAGAGAATCTGGATAAAATTATTGTTTTCCTATGGGCTGAAATTCTCTTTTTTTCATTCAAAAAACGAAAAAGACATGCAAAAAAACGAATAAGGTTTTTTTTACGCGGAGGATACGTACCTCGTAAAAAAACAACGTAAAACCGCGTTAATTCGAAAATCCGGTTAAAAAAAACCGCGTTAATTGGAAAATCCGCGTAAAAAATCCAGGTCGCCTAAAATCTACGTAAGCATCGTGATAGAGTGCGGCACTGTTTTCCATCATAAGCGCTAAGTTTCGTCGCAAGCATTGATTACCGTCATATGCTCTGATGGAACATGAAGACGAAATGTGAGCGGAGTGAGAGATGTAATATTGCTCTGATCTATATTTAAGCGGTACCAGCGTGAAAAAACCGTTAATTGGAAAATCCGCGTAAAAAACCGCGCTAAAAGGAAAATCCGCGTTAATAGGAAAATTCGCGTAAAAAAACCTCATAAAAACGCATAAAAAACCGCGTACAAAAACATGGCGTACAGTGAAAAGAAATCAGAAACTGTATATAATCGAGTCCCCCCTGTACATCGTCATATATTCTATATTCTTTGTGGTACAGTAGAACCCCGATTATCCGCGGAATAGTCTGGCAAGATAACCGTGAAGAACGAAAATCGTGACATTGAATTTCATTACGGCAGTGTGCTCCGCCGAAATGCTACCCCTGTACGAAGCACTGCGCCGAAAAGTATGCACATCGCGCTCGTGTGATCGAAGAGCAGTATGAATTTCATGTCGTCTAAAGACGACGCTCGTACACACAGCTCGTCGCGCGGATGTCGTCTATAGACGACGCTCGTAACGAAAGGGTTAATGTCCAAATCATCTCTTTTATTAAATGGTTTTATTTAGCTTCATTTGTATTTAGCTTCATTTGTATGTTTGTAGGTTTGTATGTTTGTAACATGTTTGTCTGTAGCGTTTCACCACATTAATAGAAATTTGACCCCCTTCCTGATGACCGATTGATCTGAAAATTGGAACACACCTTTATCTCTGCAGTCATTATAAAACTGCGTATTTCATGATTTTAAAAATCCAAGATGGCGGCCGCTACAAAATGGCGGAATACATATTTCCTCAAAACTCCATCAATATAAGTTTTTCCAAAACCACATCAATATGGGTATCAAATGAAAGGGCTTGACAACTAGAACACATTTTTTTATTTAGCTTGCCCTGTAATTTGTATGTTTGTAACATGTTTGTCTGTAGCGCTTTACCACATTAATAGAAATTTGAACGCCTTCCAGTTGACCGATTGATCTGGAATTCGCAACACACCTTCATCTTTGCAGTCACTATAAAACTGCGTATTTCATGATCTTGAAAATCCAAGATGACGGCCGCTACAAAATGGCGGATCACATATTTTCTCAACACCCCATCAATATGGGTATCAAATGAAAGGGCTTGACTAGTAGAACACAGTTATTTATAAAAAAATGCAAATTCAAGATGGCTACCACTATAAAATGGCAGATTACACATTTTCTCAAGACAAATCCAATCAAAATAGGTATCAAGTGAAAGGGTTTGACCAGTAGATCACAGCTATTTAGCAAAATGCAAATCCAAGATGGCCGCTGTAACAAAATAGCCGATTACTTTTTTAAACGGCTTCATTCAACTTGACCTGTTATATGTCTGTAGGGTTGTCCCACATGAATAAAAATTTGACCCCGCTCCTTTTGATTTATTGGTCTGAAATTTAGAACAAGCCTCTATCTTTGCTGTCATTATAATACTGTGTATTCCATTATCTTGAAAAATCCAATTTGGCCGCCGATAAAAAATGACTGAATAGCTTGACTTGAGAACACAATACATTATGAACAACATAAATTCAAAAAGGTGTATGTATTTTTTTGTAACCCCTCAATATTGGTATCGAATGAAATAATTTGAGTAATACAATACAGTACATCATCAAAATATTCCGAAGGAAATTAGGTAAGAAATAAAGATAAAGAAAAGGTTGAATGGTTTTATTGTAGAGAAGTATACTAATCATTCAGGGTATCTCAATAGGGACGCTACGAAAGTAGACCGATATTGACAGCAAACGACGCCATATTTTTTCCCGCTCTGTTGCCACTTCCATTCATTTCATAATGGAAAGATATACGATCCAACAACGAGTCAAGATTATTAAAATTTACTACCGAAATTCGAGTAGCAAAGTCTTTTTTTTTATTAGTAGCAATGAATAAGCAACCCCATGTTTCATCCACATTGTAACATTAAAAAAGATAATTGTCTTACGTTACAAGAAAAATAAAGAAAGAAAAAGAAAGATAGTCGTCGTTTACATAATCACATCACTTACCTCAGTGAATCCTGATGCTTACCTCTTCCCACTAACAATTATCCGGCGACTCTTCTGACCGTCGGGCGGCGAATATCATACTAACATTCCTTCCCTTCTTCTGGTGACTGTAAGGACGTGGCCGGCATCGTTATTGACAATTTAAAGCTCGATTCTCCGAAACATGCACAATGAGAATGATTTGCTCCTCCCAAGAGTTATTCGATGTGTTATTTGTGCTATTTCGCTGGTTCAGGTCAATCACGGAGAGCAACTACGAGTTGTACAGTCTACCCAAGCTCAAGCTCGAGCTCAAAAAATATCTTTGGAAGCTGGGACCGTCACTGATGGTGTGCAAACACTCTTGATGCTGTTTGTATGGGAAGCGCAACGAGAACAATTTGGGGCTCAACGTATTAAAGAATGAAAAATTCCATTACTTTGAGTAATTTTGTATTATACAAAACTTAAGTTTTATCAACATTTCAAAAAACAAAATCAAAAATCATCTTTTATAGGTTATTAGATTAAAAAGATTCTAATTATGGTACTTTTGCTAATAGATTGAATGCTCCAAAAATTTGTTTTTATATTATTTTACGTCTTAATATTGACGGTAATTGTTGCTCATGTTGTCAAAATGCTAATGAAATATTTTATATTAGAAACAGACAAAACAGTATAAACTTTTGTTAGCAACAACATTCATGTTATCACTGTTAATCAGAGCCAGAAGAAAAACAAGTGGTTTTGAGGCATCTCTAAATGATCGTACCCATTATGCACCCTTCCAACGTAATCATCTGCCCTCGCCCACGCCAGGCACCGGATCCATTTAATCATTCGCGAGCTTTTATTTTAAATTGAGAAAATGAAAAATGAAAATTATACCCCAGAGAATTACGAATCGGGTGTAAAAGCATTAGCATCGCTGCGATACGCTGAAACGGGGCAAGAAAAACACTACCCATCAACTTTTCGCGTTCCACACGGTAGCCAGATGGAAGTGTAAACATGTGATGACGACAAAACACCGGTGGTCTTTCTTTCACTCCGAGACTGCGGGTACCTTTTTTGTTGTGCCCCTATGCAAGGAAAGTAAAACCACCATTAGCTCGCCGTGTTCTTGTCCCACTGCGGGAATTGGGTGGAATCGTATGCTGCTGACAAAAATCTGGTCTCAACGGCAACTTTTCCTTCGACGCGGTTTACCCTCCACTAACTTTTGCGAGGTGAACCTACGAGGGATAGACACGACGGAATCATCAAAAACTCATAAACAGAGTGTTTACTTGTTAGTCCACCACGGCGGAGGATTCAAATCCCTCAGATTGGAGGCAGTGCGGGGGAGAGTTAAATGTCATAAACATTCATGAAAATAAATTTTAATATTGTGTCAATTTGAAGCTACGCAGCAGTTGAATTAGCCGGCGTTTCTAAAGTAAGTGGATATTGTGTCTAGGGATATGCACCGCATCAGGTTTTCCCGTAGGTGAGTTAGAATGGATTCCTGTACCACATGCATTTTTTCATAGATTTTATATGGAAAGAATCTACACCGACAATTCAACGTACATCATTACTTTTAATTTTTCACTAAAGCATTCAAAGTTACTCGAGTATGAATGTGGTGTGTGCTATAAAATTGCTAATTTGTTTTTGAGTTCTTGAAATATATAAAAATACATAATATATTTTCCAATCTCTTTTGATGGCAAATATCATTTTAGTATTTTCTGCATAGTCCTCGACCGACAGTGCGTCCAATTTACGAATTTTCAGTTACATTAAAGGAAGGGTGTAATCACGCTGACCAAATGGTTGTATGATGACCTTACTACATGTACCATAAATAATTGTCACGTTTCCCAATAAGACTGTATTAACGTCTTCGTTTTTCATTGGATTTCATACAATGTTCCAAGTGATAATACATGATTGATCGAAATATGAGTAACTGAATTAAATATAATAAATAGAAAAAGAATAGACAAGGCGAATCAACTAAAAAGTCTTCATGTGTAAATAGGATCGATACAATACTATCGGCTCGATGTTCTACGTGTTCTTTTTCTACGACTTCCGAATCCCAAGCCTGCATCGGAAAAGTATCAAATTATCCGACAATTAGAGCACATATGACAGAGGAGTCTGGAGATAGAAAAACAAGAAAGAACGATTGTGGACAGACGAACGGACATGAAGTTCCATTCAATTTTGGAACACTATCAACACTTACATCAATTTCTCATCCCTCCGACAGATATCATCTGACAACCATATAAACAGCAACGAAAATATCATACACAGTGACACAGAAACGCCATGAAATTGTATACCACGATAATTGTTTCAAGTGTTTTAGACAACTCGAACGGGGCGCTGACATCGACAGAATACAGCGCCGCGAATGGTGAAGCCCAAGCTAAACGCTCCTTCCGACGGATAACTGCCCGACTATGGCTTCTCATGAAATTTACGGTTTTATCGCTTTCGATATCGTTATGGTGTCGAATGTATGGAGTGTATGTTTTTCATTCATGCAAAAGTAAAAAAAACGATGTCGATTTTTCGTCACATCATTGTCGAGTTAACCACTAAGCACCATTTCCTCTTCTCATTTTACCCACAAAGGCGAATTTTCATTCGTTGTAGGCCAAATATGAAATTAAAATCTAATTTACCAACTTGGCTTCCGATGGTCACTCTCCTCGCAGGGTTGCTCCAAAACAGAATGCACATAATTGAGAGCCCGTCTCTGTGCGGGTTTCAAATTGCTGTACTTTTCGTTCGTCATAATTTTTATTCGTTTCCTCTGCCACCTTCACCGTTGACTGCTGGCACACATTGTGAGAATTTTTGTGAAGTTATCGAGATTCATTCGGTTTCTCTCATGTTGTTCCACAAACGAACAATTTTTTTATAAGTCGAGCGTTTTTTTTTCGTTGTACGCTTGTGTGTTCAGAAACGAGAACAATATCCTCTGGAAATTTATTACTTCCTCAATCTATCCTAGGTGCTCATTTATTCCGCAGTAATCACCACCACCAGTCGATTAATCGAGGCGGATCTGGACATGATTGCGGTTTTTGTGTGTATTTTTGGAAGAACGTTGTTTTGATTTTTAATGACGGTATTTTAATGAATAGGAATAAATATTGTTAGGGAACAATTATCGAGATTACTAATAATAAAAAAACATCAAGTCGTTAGTGGAATACAGCATCAAACTGTGACAAACTCAATTCGCATCAAACTTAGGTTGTTCTCATTCCGTGATAGGCCAGCACGTAACATATTAGGGACCGCAAAGAAATCTGTGAGACATACGCTGTTGATGTAAATACAAATGAATCATAGTATGTGACATCTAAAGACAGCGTGACACGGGTTATTTTGTGATCCATCCGTAGACGGAATGCGAAACACGAGAAAACTCGTAATTGTATAAATTGATTGCAGTGTATATGTTATGAGCTATCTCATCCAAATTACAAAAATAGGATAAAGTCTAAGAACTTATTTTTTCTGTTCATAGGTTATTTGTTGACCAGATATGCTAGTTGAAATTGTATGGTTTTTTGATTGATAAACCACATAATTTTCAGCCCCAAAATATTTTTATTCGAAGTACTTCCCGTTTTATTTTACAAACATTTCTAAGGCAAATTGTGACTTTCTTCCCAGATTTTTTTTTCCGATGTAGGACGTAGGACTACAGGACTACAAATCAACGTTAATAAGATTTGTTTAATATGCTATACATTACAATCCCCTGGTGTGTAGAGTGTTTAAATTGATTAGAAGCATATCTATTTTCCCATACATTAGTTCTGTCCATTTTTGTGCTGTCATAACGGGCGTACGGTAATTGTTGACGTTTTACTTCACGAACTTCGAAATTGAGTTGCCAGATTTACAAACGTATCTGTAAATTTGCAGGCATTTCTTTTTTGTTAGTCTTTTATGCAATTGCAAATGTCTTTTACAAACTTCTGAAATTCTAGGAAACATGAATAAAAGCATTTTGTTCGGAAAACTAAAATTAAAACATTTAATAGACGAATTTTATGCTAACTCGTCTTAGAAGTTGTCTGCACCATCTCAGGCAGCAGTCAAACGTTGTGGGTGTAATGACATTGGTCATTTAAGCAACTTTGCATACTCGAAATCTTCAAAAAAGAATCAGACTACTTTTTGAAAAGACCAATGTTTTATTTCTTAACTTTTTACAAAAATTTATAATTCAGAAACTATAATACATACAAAATTCTGGTCTATTATTTAAAAATTGATATTCATTTTTAAATGACCCTTACAATATCCAACAAGTCACCCATACATCGGAATAAGGCCACTGCTTCAAGAAAGGAGTTCTTCTTGTAACAACTATTTCATGTTTTCTTTGAAAAAATACTATAAATGTTTAACTCGTAACATTTTAATGTATAAATTATCGCGATAAACATATTCTGAGAACATTTTTCTATTCAGAAACACTTCTAGAACATGTCAAACGTGAGAATGTAAACATAAAAATGTTACGAGCGAAACTTAATTTACTCAAGAGTCTATTCATATATTTTTATAGAAATATAAGAAAAAAAGTTTTTTGAGAAAAAATAATTTCAATTTTATTTCAAAATATTTTCTTATGAAAATTTCAATAATTTCGTATATTTCATATCTTTATCAGAATCTTCTGTGTGTTATGGTTTTTGATTTCAAATTTTTTGTAACTCAACTTTACTCAAAGTTATTGATATTTCTTCCCGAAAAACACGCTCTTTTCATTTGTTTGTCATCCTTTCTGGGGCAAACATAAAACATGTTTGTTGACGAAATTTGAAAGAACAGATTTCACTCTATATAATATGTGATTGAAATCATGAGTTTTTGGATGAAAACCCATCAATAACTTTGAGCAGGATTAAGATATTGACATGTTTTGCACCACAAAATGTTGGTATTGATAAGCTCTAGAAGTCGTACGAAAACCATTTTGATAGAAGTTATAGAATAGAAGTTAGATTAAAAATACCGTTTTTTCATAGTTACCCTAATGCAACTCAGAAGGCGCTAAAAACAACTTTGTAGGAGATATTTATTGTTTAGACATAAACTGTCTTAGACAAAGTTGTTACATATGATAGAGCGCTCATTTTTATGTTATCAAAAATAGGGTGACAAAAATTGTCGATGAAATGAAAAATCTAACTTTCTTATCTTAATAGATAGTGATAAACAAAGTTCAACAATGTTGTAGCACCAGTTACTTTAAACAACTTTGTAGAACAAAGCTTTTTTCTATCTTTTGAAATAATCGATTTAACGCTTTTTTCTAAGTTGCATTAGGGTGACCATGAAAAAACATGTTTTTTCTGCTTTAACTTTTATATTTCAAATTCTAAATCAAAACTGTCTTCGTACGACTTTTAGAGCTTATCGGTATCAACATTTTGCGAACTTGTCTATATCTTAATCCTACTCAAAGTTGTTGATGGTTTTTTACCCAAAAACTCATGATTTAAATTTTAATTTACTCAAACACAAAAAATAACATAGTTTTGAAAATCACACATCATGTAAATTGAAATACGCTCTTTCAAATGCCGCAAATGAACTTTGTTTATGTGTGCCCCAGAAAGTATGGCAAACAAATGAAAAGAGCATGTTTTTGGAAAAAAATATCAATAACTTTGAGTAAAGTTGAGATATTGACAAGTTCTGCATGTGTGTATTAGTAAGCTCTAAAAGTCTTTCGAAGACAGTTCGCTTGTAAAGTTTGAAATATAAAAGTAAGAGCAAAAAAAAACAGTTTTTATCATGGTGACCCTAACGTAACTTAGAAAAAAGGCGCTATATCGGTTATTTCAACAGATAGAGGAAAACTTTGTTCTACAAAGATGTCTCAAATAATTGGAGCTACAACATTGTCGAACTATCTATAAATTAAAGAAAGTTAGATTTTTTATTTCATCGACAATTGTGGTCACCCTATTTTTGACAACGTAAAAACGAGCGCTCTATCATGAGTAACAACTTTTTTTTTTATATAAATTCGTTTATTTTTACAGGCTCAGTTACATAAGTTTACAGGAGCCGAAATCTTAAATATATTTTTAAAACTATATATATGAACAATTTTCTTAAATCTATGGTTAGTAATGTGGGAAACCGATTACTCGCGGTGGACTCGAGATTAGAAGGGTGACATATTTTTCTCTGGAAAAGGATGGGGTATAAGGAAAATATTACAATGTTGATAATCACACACACTAAATTCTTAAATCTATTCGTACATCTATTGTGAATTTACATTTCATTCTCCTGTTTATAGCAAGCGGACCAATTACTCACAAAGGAAGAAATGAAGTAACAACTTTGTCTAAGACAGTTTTTGTCTAGAAAATAACTGTCGAGCTCTAAATGCTAATTTCCACTTGAATGCATCTCCTGGACCATTGTGCAATGTCTTTAGACCCCAAAACGTTTCACTTCAATCTGAGATGCTGCTGCCAATGACCAGTCGAGATGGCATGAAATTCGTCAATAGCAGAATACGGTACTTTTCGCAATACAAATCAAAACCTTAAAAGTAAGCAGACAATGTGATATTGAGAAAGTGAATGAAACGGAACAACCATTTATGAGCTTTTTTTAATGGTTCTGAATTCGGTTACTTTTTTTCGCGCTAGCAAGCAGGCAGCCATTATTTCGCTCTGTGCATAAAATTGGAAAATGAGAAGATTTGGGAAAATCACAGGCGGAAAAAACATCACGCGTTAATTCAAGGTATAAGGTGAATATAAGCTATAAATCATATGTAGTCTTATTTAGAGAAAAAAATATTTGCTTATAGCTAATATAATTTACCTATATTTTCGACAACTGAAAAACTGGCTTTTCTGTAATTGTAAGGAACAGCCTGTATTTGTGAAGCCAGTATTATGATGGGCTTTTAAGAAGGAAACACGATTTTTAGAGTGAAAATTATGAATGAAAATTAACCTTTCCGAATCAAATTACTATTCTATGTAAATGAAAATCAATTATTTTCTGCAAATGATGAAAAAATTCTTTTCGGTAATTGTGAATTTTAACATCAATTTCATTTTATACTCGAATTTCATCACTGGTCATCGCGGATACTTTCGTAGCCCCGGGTTGATGGCGATATTGAACATGTAAGATAACAAAATATTGATTGAGGTTTGAGCTGGCTGTCAAAATAAACAATTTTTGTCAATAATATTGATCGTCGTGTAAGGTGCTCATAAAGTTTTGAAGTTTTCAAATAAACTCTAATCCACAACGTGCAGGGGAAGTGAGAGCGTAATGGTCACCCTAAAGAATATGCCCATTTCTTACGTCCACATACCGCTTCAATCCACGTTTATCGAAGAATATTGTAGTACAACTTATTGTTGTTGAAGATAGCAAACGGTTTTTCACTATAAAAATTTAAATAGTGCATTTTTCACCATTGGAAAAAAAAGGTTAAAAAATCGATTTTTTTTTGCGTGGAGATAAAGTTGTGTCCAAGAGGGAGCAAAGTGATCGCTTGCTCATATCACGCTCATTGGAAAAGATTTTGCTAAATCGTTTATTTTTTCAAATTTGTTTAAATCCTTATTGAAATAATAGATACATGCATGAAATAATCTTGGCCTATTCATCTAGAATCGTAATTAAAATTTTCTCATAATTCAAAAAGGTCGTAAGAACACATAACGTTTCGCATAATGAGGCTTGCTTCAGTTGGTGTGGTACATTTTTCCAGAGTCAAAGCCACAAAAAGAATCCCTTCAAGAGCAGAAGGTATGTCAGCTTTCATAAACAGAACATTATAAGTCGTTATTCACCACTGACACCTTTGTCCCCAAACAACAAATTAGTTTCATGCGAATTAATCACTGAAATTGAACAAAATATCTGTTCACCTCTTCTAGAATATGTGAACAGCTGTCCAAAATGAGTATTTGTCGAATATATCAGGTTGAATAAACTTAATTGCACGATAAAATCCATAAATACGACGCGCACAGAACTACGATTTGAATCACTATCTAGAGAGCGATCTCTGTTTTTATTTATGGGTGTCTAAAAAGTCTTGAAACGAAATGAAAATTCCTAAGATTCTGATTTGATCGAATACAACAATGGAAACGTACCTCAGTAAAAGAAAATGTGTAGAATGTAAATGAAGTAAAGCGAACAAAAAAAAAACATTCATTATGCACGATCCTGCCAGGAGTCGAACCTGGAATCTTCTGATCCGTAGTCAGACGCGTTATCCATTGCGCCACAGGACCTTGTCAAAGTTTATTGTTACCATTTTGACATCTGTTACAATTTTCGTTTTGTGAATACTGCCGTTCTACGCATAGTTGTCTCATGTTCCAAAATCAGCAACTGAGAAAAACGCAATCAAAGTTTTCTAACACATTTGTCTACCAGAAGCTTGAGGCGTTTCAATTGACCAATACTCCGGGCATAGAGGCATAGGCGTCAGGATAAGGCAGCCCGCTTCATGCTGCATCATGCGAAGAATTGCCGTTCTTCGGCTAGCTCTTTTACTGAGAAAATCGCAAGAGGCGAAAAGCGGTCACATGAAAATATTAAAGTCATTCCTGTAACATCACTTTTTGATGACTTTCATCTTTTAAGACAATCACCGGAGAGAATATAGTGAAGGGGTTCTGGGAAGAGAGCGGTGGAAGGCGAAAAAAAAGGAATCTTCATCGGGTACGGATGAGCGGTTGAGAAGAAACATTAGGCTCTCGTTTTCCCAAGCAGCAGCAAATGACTTGAGCTGATGAGGGGTTTATTTAACGGTTCATTAACTTTTCAATCAGGGTCTCGGTGTTTGGGGGCAGAGATAAGGCAAAAATAGGCAGGCCGATAATGCGAGAGTGTGGGCGGCCAGTCATGTCAAGTATGCTGCGACCTGGAGCAACCGATTGCGGATAATTAATCACCCGGTCTCCGCGCCCAGCCAGTTCGAAATGATAATTTGTACGGTAAGGCTGTTCAAAAAATAAATTATAAACATTACAAAGCTGCCTTCCAAGTAGGACAGTATTTTCTTTGTCATGCTCAAGCATTCGTGTGGATGTAAAATGGTAATTAATTCATATCCTGTCACATTGTAACGCAGATTGAATTGTATATACATATTAGAATATACAAGGCGATTTATTAAGAAGCATATTTCCAGCGGGGAATCAATCACATGCATTGTGTCACACTGACGAAGTGTTTTGTTCGATATTGTTTAACCCTCTACAACCCAAATTTTTTATTTGTGTGAAAAACCTTTAAGAGATCGTATTTTTGATGAGAAAATCGAAAAACATAACGGCTGTTATTTCAAATTCACGGATTTTTTATTTGTACCACTAAACCACTAACCTGCCCTAAGGCGTGGTTGAGTATCTGGTCGAGAAAAATCAATTTTCATTTGAACCGCTCGTAGTTATTCTTTATGATGTAAAGCATAAAAAAAATTCTGGTTTGGCTGCAGGTGTAAATTGATGTCGCATTGAAGGTATATGACTTGCGCTTTTATTTAAATAAGGATTTCAAAAAAAATATTTTTTTATGTTTTTAAATTCAGTAGACTTCGGATCAGTTTTGTAAGCGGATCCAGTGGACATTCGGAGTTCTACAAGTAGGCCTGACCTATTTGACAGTTCTCCAATATCCGTTTTTAGCGGTATATTTTGTATTCTTCAATTTCCTCGTCATTGTAGTATTCACCACCGCGTCCGAAGTCGTCTTCAGGATCTACTTCGTCATGTCCTCATACCGTGCTGGGAAACAAACCTTTAAAAAAAAACACAAAAATATACTCAATTTCTGCAAAATAGCTGTATCCGATGTTAATTTTCAGTAGTTTACACTTCAGCAGCACCAACACCACCTCAAGGCGGGTTATGGTTTTCACCGAAAAACTGTAATTTTTTGTTATTATAATAACAAAACTTAATGTCGAACGTAAAATACTAATAAAAATTAAACTTACCGAACATTTTTCCCACCAATGAAATGTTAAAAAAGTGTGTTTGTTTTTCGTTTGGAGTGCGCGACCAAAATCGAAATATTTTTTTCGTCTTCCATCTCGAATTTCCGACTTTCGACATAAAATACTCCTAGCAGAAACCAGCCAACATGAAACCAATGTGTTTGTATGATAGATGAAAGTAGAAAGAATAATGTCTGAATAATTTAAAAAACACTCCGTGAAAGTTGTAGAGGATTAAATAGTTGTTATTGAAATAATTAATTCGACACATCATCTACAAAACCATCTGCCATCTGCGAAAATCGGCGTTCTATGAAACATTCGATCATAAATAATGGGTTTACCGCAAGAACGATTCGATTAAGAGTTCATGCGCGCGTTGGCCCAATGAATTGGTCTCCGAAGCCATATTTTTTATTATGGAAATGCGTAGAGTCTAATATTCACAGAGTTACAGAACTTTTTTTTTGTTTCGGACTCTGTTGCTTCAAACTGGCTCTACATTAAAAAGTACGCTATGGAAGACGATTCTGATACTTTCATTTGAAAGATGAGAAAATTTAGTACAGGATATAGTCGTGGAACAACTAAATTAGTGAATTTTAATAACATTTTGGAAGTGAAACACTTAAAAGTTAATAATTTTTAATGTGTTATTATTAATTTTATCCTAAAAATTTATTCTAAACTAGATTGTTTCTATCAATTAAAATGAAGTTCTTTAACCGCTCCACAATTTGTTCTCTGATGCACAACTTCTATCTTTCTTAATTTGGCTGCAATATCGATATAACAATTACTGGTGAAAATTCAAGCAAAACTCGAGTCCGACCTGTACTGTATTCTATTAGTCAATTCATTTCATTTGATACCAATATTTAGGGGATTGCAAAAAATACATAGTCGACCATTTTGTGGCGGCGACCTTTTCGAATTTATGTTGTTCATAGTGTAGTGTATTCTCAAAATCAAGTCATTCAGCCATTTTTTAGCGGCGGCCAAATTGAATTTTTCAAGATCATGGAATACGCAGTTTTATAATGACAGTAGAATTAAAAGTATGTTCCAAATTTCAGATCAATATGTCAACAGGAATGAGGTCAATTTTCTATTAATTTGGGACAACCCAACAAACATTCAAACATACATGGAAACAGGTCAAGCTGAATGAAACCATTCAAAAAGTAATTAATTGCTTGGGGACTGCGGCCATCTTGAACCTGGATTTTTCATTATCTACTATGTTTTACTAGTCGAGAACTTTCTTTTGATACATTTTTGGGCATTTTTCATAAATAACTATGTTCTACTAGTCAAGTCTTTTCATTTGATACCCATATTGATGGGGTTCTGAGAAAATTGATAATCCGCTATTTTGTAGTGGCCGCCATCTTGGATTTGCATTTTTCATAAATCACTGTGTTCTACTAGTCAAGCCCTTTCATTTGATATCCATATTGATGGAGTTCTGAGAAAATATGAGTTATGGAAGCCGTTGACCGGTTAGCAGCCCAGCACCAACATATGGAGACTTTGGCTGCGATAAAAAATAATACAACAACACCAACAGCAGAAACATGAAACGCGCTGCACATCATCGGCAGCGAGTGCAAACCGCATCAGCATATTTAGACACAACAAGGAATCCGATAACGCGGACCGCGAAGCCAGCGACGGAGACAGACACCTGAAACCCGGAATGCAGCAAGTGTCAGCAATTAGCAATTAAGTTAGGGCAATTCATTTCCAGAACAATAAAGATTTGTCACTTTATTCTCGAACCTGGTGGTGTAGATACGTTATTTTTCCGAAATCAACTTAATGTTAGCTTTTCAAAAATCCTAATTGAAAACCAAAGTTTATAAGTTATGAAATCCCCCATTTTGTAGTGGCCACCATCTTGGATTTGCATTTTTCATAGATAACTGTGTTCAACTAGTCAAGCCCTTTCGTTTGATACTCATTTTGATGGGGTTCTGAGAAAATATGTAATCCGCCATTTTGTAGTGGCCGCCATCTTGGATTTGCATTTTTCATAAATAACTGCATTCTACTGGCCAAGCCCTTTCTTTTGATACCCATATTAGCTATTCAATATAGAATTTTTATACAAATCATTCAAAATTTCTGAAAATCAAAAATAAAATACTCCGGATAATCGAATCCCGGATAATCGAGTCTCCGGATAATCGAGTCCGACCTGTACTCGACATGTCGAACGTTTCTTCGGAAATTGAAATTTGAAAAAGGTCCATGATCATCGTTAACACGTTGGGCCCCGAATTTTTCTTGCTACGCTTTCCGTTCAGCCCGCATTAACAGCATTTTCACAATCTCAGTTTCCGTTCTCGCTTTCAAATATATTTGTTGTATAAAAAGAAAATAGTTGAAAAATCGTCTAGAAAGCAGCCACATATCGTAAAACATCCGAAAACAACTCATTTTTTTATATTTCCTTATTTTGTCGCTGTCAGTCCCAGTGATATGATTTTTTCTAACGAAAAGTTCAATGTCAGTCCATAGTGACCGACAACGTGTCAACACTAAATGTAGCATAAAAAATGGGAACTTACGTGTCAACACCACCGGAGCGCAATTTTATAATTAATTATTTTTTTCGTTATGAATTTTTTCTGAAGTCAATAAACCGAAAATCAACCGGACAAATGTAATGCATCAGACAAACGAATCCCATTCGACCTAATTAACACATTCGTAGCCCCTTCATCCTCATATGGGTGACACTTTTCTTGTCAAATTGAAGAGGAATTTCCAAAAGAATTTGATAGATGGAGCACCTAAACATTAAATAAGAACATATAGAATCAAAAACAAATATAGAATCAAAAACCAAAAAAAATAGTTTTTATAATGTACTTTTTATTCATTTATATTCCGGATGATATCACGAATCTCATTATGATGTGAAATTGTATTGGCATGTATTTTGTTGTTGTCAGTTCTAACGACATACATCTGAAATTTAGAAACAAATATTGCAAAGTCATAGCTCGTGTAGAAGTAATCTACAAACGATGTACATTTTATAATTTATCCTGTGCATGTGTACCCTGCTGTGGAGCACTGTTTGAATAATTTTACACCCTACTTATGTGAAAAGATGTGCTAAATTGATTATCAAGGAATAGAACATCGGTTTCCCACTTAGTTCTTTGATTACTGCCTAGCGTACTGACAGTCAATTTGGGCCCACAAAAAAACGATCGAATCGCGCTGGGTGACGAACGTGTTAAAGGATCATCTCCTATGTTTCAAACTAACCGGGCAATAGATAGAAAAAAGATTTACTTGCGAGAGGCCGTCGCTTCAGATGGCGGGTCGGCGGCCGAATCGGATTACGTACACTTGGTTGCTTGCGGCCGCCTCGATTCTTTATCCTCGTTAGAATTTTGCCCCCATTATACTGACCTGAAAATAAATTTTATCACGAAAAAAATAAAAATAACGAAAAATAATATAAAACAACTAAAATATATCTGCACTGTGTGTTGCCCAGGTACGACAACTGCGCGAGTACTTCGCAGAACGCGCCAACCAAAACGCGCTATACCGGGCTGTCTGCGCCGCCGACACAGGATACAGCGCTCTGCACTTGGCGCAAGCGGAGTACCAACTCAACTGCAATCTGCAGACAGTGGAGGAGAAGATTGCAGCTTGGAAGCAGAAGGCAGTGCATGCTGCCCACCCCCATCAACTGGACCGGCCACACGTCGACAAGGCCGCATCTAATCTGTGGCTAACGCGTGGTGAACTCTCTTCAGTAGTAGAAGCCGACATGATAGCCATCCAGGACAGGATAATGCCGACGAGAAACTGCAGGCGGTACGTCTGGCATCAAGACGTTGATGACATTTGCCGGATGTGCCATCAACCAGGTGAAAACATAGAGCACATTATGGGAGGCTGTCCCGTTATGGCCAACGCAGCCTACACCGAGCGACAACGTGGCCCGTATTGTTCATCGACAACTGGCGCTCCAATGTGCTCTACTGGAAGACAACGTACCAAACTACCGGTACCTGCCTGCACCTGTCCTGTAAAATGACCGTTTCAAGCTGTACTGGGATCGCACTGTTCTGACCGACCTCTCGATCCACCACAACCGTCCAGATATAATGGTTTACGACAAGAGCGACCGCAAAGTCACCATCATCGATGTCGCTATTCCACTGAACCAGAATCTGGAGGAGACCCACGGTCGCAAAATCTGCAAGTACCGACCATTGGCCGTGGAGCTCAAGGAACTGTGGGGGCTAAGGGAGGTCCCAAGAATTGTTCCAGTTGTTCTCTCTGGAACTGGAATTGTCCCGAAGACACTTCTGGAAGCGCTAAAGGTGTTGAACATGGAGAAGGAATTGGCCGGCATCCAAAAGTCGGTCATCCTTAGCACCTGCGCGATTGTCCGACAATTTCTCGGTCAGGACTGAAACAGCACGAGCATGCAGATACGTGCATTCCGCAGAGCCTAGTCCCCCTTTGGCATTCAGAAGCCCGGGGGCAGGTGAAAATTCTGGCTAGGTTCGCCTAGTTAAGAAGTGAGATAAGTCTGCCATCAAAAAAAATTGCTCTCCGGTGGCGTTCATACGTAACTACCAAAATTTGTATAATTAAAAGATTTTTGATCGTAATTTCTTAAAAAATTTAGATAATCTCCGTTTTAAAATTTTTGTACAGCAACATTCCGATTACATCACGTTCAAAAATCTGTTTCCGTCTGATACGAGTATATTTGAAATCGGTCTCTTTTCTAATATAAAAAAACATGTTTCTTGCTTCAATCCGTTTCACGATTATTTTTCAAGCAATATACAGAACATATAAAACACTATTTAATACGCATATTGTTCTATATATATATATTTTTTTGCATTGCAACACGTAGTACAACATATCAGAATCATTGGTATTCGACAAGGGTTATCCAGTTTTTTATTAGCATACGATTAGTGACGATTGGTTTATCTTCCAAATGAGCTAATGTTTCTCTGGTAGTAATTTTGAAAGATGAACCAGATTCGTCACAACTGTCGACTGTGCCAATTGTGAAATCAAGATCCTTCAGGTTTTGGAAGTAATCACCTTTAGAGCGGCCCGAATATTCGACAAACATATTTGGGGTTTTCCAATGCTGAATCTCTTTTCAAAGTGAAGATACTCTGAAATGCGGATACTAGGATATCTAGTATCGCGTGTGTTTCAGTGTCACTTTAGACAGCGAGCAATCAACAGTGCATGTTAATACTTTGGAAAACTCTGTCTAGGCTAGTGCTTTCATTTGATCCAAGAGAAACTAACATTAACGGATAAACCACACCGAAAATATAGATAAGCGGTGTTCGCATTGTCCGCATTCTCCACATTATTAACGTAGGTCTAATTAGAGGCGTTCAGTTCTTACTCTCGGTGAAGTACTTTTTAAAGTCAACAAAAAGTTATGTTATTTTTATCAAAATTTCGTAACAATATGAAAGATGAACACTTATATAAAAAAAAACAGGTTTTCAATTCGTTTGTAAACGACTGCGATTTAAAGTGACTTGAAGAATGAAAGTTATCACAGTTACCAGGATATTTTCGTTTATGGTGCGCTATGCGAATACCCTTATTGGAATATATCTGTAACACACACAAAAACTGAAAAAAAAATGTTACGACTTGAAAGATAGCATAAAACTAAAGTAACAATAAGAAACATTCAACGCATGAAAAGGGGACATAAGTATTGAAATTCAAACTGATCCAAAGATAATAAACAATACAACTGATGAGGGAGACTATAGAATAGACAATTGAAAATTGTGAGCTAGTGCACAAATAGCACTAGAAAAGAATAAAATCAAAAATGATCACAACATAAGGCCATAACTCATATTAAATGGTAATTTTTGGAAAATATGTAAATTCTGTGTGAATTCCAAAGATTCTATTTGTAATATGTAACTATATTTTCTTTGTTTTAAGAACTCTGGAAAATCTGTAGAAATACAGATTAATCTGTATTGTCTCAACCCTAGCTATGATTCAGCTAGTATGCAATGCTATTGCCTTCTGATAGTTCACCGATAAAGCGAATCGACATACCGTTGCATTCCTACAACTCTCACAAAAATCACTGCACCATAATTGTCCCGAATTTACATCGGAATTCACTGTTTATTTCAAGAACATTCTGCATTCCGATAGCACCATTATTGAGCCTAGAAAAAAGTAAACAAACATAGCCTGATGGTGATCTGTTTCCATCTGAAAACAATCTTTTGACAAGTTCCCTTGAAAGCTTGTGCACAAAATGTAAAAAAAGGTGTTTCTAAGGAACGACTCATTAATGCTAATTATTGAAATATTATCAAGGGTCGATCAAAATGAATAGTGCGAGCTGAATTAACTACAATATGCTTCATTCATTATCAACACTTCTCGGAGAAACATCCTTCTCTATTCCGCGCGGCGTATGCCGAGAGATGATTGAAGTCACAGTATTCCCAAAGGCGATTAGCGTGACTATAGTTTGTCATCAGATGAGATTCAGAGTCGTATCCTCTTATGTTATCAACTAGGGTAAATAAGAGTAAGGCGACTCTCAAAATAAAGCGAGAAACTTTGTTCTATCACGTCACTCGCGGCGCAGAATAAAGGCGTTTGTGGCCGCAGCTTAATCCCTTTTCTTACACCCTATTCATTGAATGAAAGGCCGAAAATGACACAATTGTTTGATTTCTTCATTCACATCCATTTCCACTCGCCATCCGTCCGTTTCAATGAGTCAATTTTCAAGAGCAACGCATCTTGAAAACTCTGCCGAGTGGAAACGATGACGTCCAGCGTCGGCTTTGTCATAACAATAACGACTTGTTTTAATCTCAAAGCAAAAAGTAGCGCCTCCGTTCCCCTCATGTATGTGTGCTGGTTATCTATGAACTTCATAGTTTGTTTTGTTTTCGTCTAACTTCATTCTATAACCATTTCCGTTTGAAAGCAGCAATGTACAGATTTGTATTTCGACCCCATGTGTGCGCGTTTGATTACGCGATGTTCTATTTCGGTGTGCAAAGCATAATCCTGAAATAAATATGTCGAGATTAATGCTGCAACGTGAGTGCATTGATCGTAGGATAGGTTTATTGAAGTTTGACTGAGGATGACGCGATGAGTGAAAGCTAAGTCATCTTCAACAAGCATCGGTGGTTCAGTGGTAGAATGCTCGCCTGCCACGCGGGCGGCCCGGGTTCGATTCCCGGCCGATGCAAAAGTCTTTTTAGTTTAATTTTTTGTACACATTCCTTCATCATGATGAAATACTTGTGTTTTTTTTATATTACTATTGTTGTATTTTATGATTACTTCAACACGTTTCAAACAAGAGTTTCATCCCTACATTTCCTCTGTATTTAACCATTTTTGTAAATTCTAATACCTTTTTTCTGTCCCCAAAATAAAAATAAATAAAAAATTTTCTATTTTGGCTTAATCCGCTTGAAATACAATTTATAAGAAGTAAAAAAGCAAGTCCTCGATAGTATAGTGGTCAGTATCCCCGCCTGTCACGCGGGAGACCGGGGTTCAATTCCCCGTCGGGGAGTCAGTATTTTTTAAGTATGTATGTCAAAACTAATTGTGAGACATTTGCCCGAACGATAGCATCCCGAAAGATATTCACCCTAATCACCCGAATGTAACAAAAACCAGAATGTGACAAGTAGCCGAATCGAACTTTCTTCCGAATGAAACATTTATCTGAACCCTATGCAGCGTTTACCTAAATGTACTATTTACAGCTATATTTGATTAGAAGTTAATTCATATTTAATACTGATAAGTGTTATTAAAATTATCACATTTGTACATTAACTGGTATCCCAAAACTCGTATAATGCGTGGGCAGAGCAAAAACGAAAAGAAGCGGCGTTGTGAACAATTTTTTTCAATGTCATGAAAAAATGATGTAGTTTCACTTTTATATTAATAAAATTATTTTTATTTAAACGATGGACTTTCAACTTTGATTAAAAACATTATCCAGTCATATGGATCACGTAGGCCATACACGTTGAAGAAAGTTATCAATTTCCACTAGCCGCCATAAAATTCTTAGAATAAGATATTCAAATATGTTGAAAACTATGGATGGGTTATACCTATGATATAACCGCAAGGTTGACGTAGGACTGCCGTTGGCTTAGTAATCATTTGTGTTTTTTCAATTAGCAATAATCGCACCTCGGATGTTTCTCATTGGGTATGAAATCGCTGCTGCGCAGTGCGATTAATTTGTTGATTAAACTAGTGAATGAATGAAACAATTTACGAATTCAATTGCAAACAAATCCCAATTTAGATCAATTCATGCATTATGGTAGTGGTTATCGCAGCAAATAGTTATCAACATTTTGCCTAATCATCAAACGGTATGTGTAGAAGTTGTACCCGCTTTTGTAGACCGTGTTAGCAAAACGAATTCCGCAGTGGAAAAATGCATGGGAGTATAAAAGTACTACCAAGATCTGCAATGCCGATTTTCCCAACTTATTGGTTTCGGAATCTGTGTTAGGAAAACACATTCCGATTTGCTAAAATGCAAGCGAGTACAAAAGTACTCGCAGCTTGCATCCCATTTGCAATGCCAATTTCCCACGCTCCATGGTTTTGAAATCCGTGTTAGGGATATATTCCGATTTGCATAAACGCAAATGAGTAAAAAGTACCCACAACTTGCATCTATTTTGCAATGCCAGTTTCCCCAGGCTCCATGGTTATGAAATCTGTGCTAGGGAAACATTCCAATTTGCAAAAACGCTAACGAGTACAATAGTACCCGCTACTTGTATCTATTTTGCCATGCCGATTTTTCCTGGCTCCATGGTTTTGAAGTCTGTGTTAGGGAAACATTTCGATTTGCTAAAACGCAAACGAGTACAAAAGTACTCGTTGATTGCATCTAATTTGCAATGCCAGTTTCCCCAGGCTTCATGATTTTGAAGTCTGTGTTAAAGAAACATTCCGATTTGTAAAAACGCAAACGAGTACAAAAGTACTCACTGATTGTATCTAATTTGCAATGCCAGTATCCCCAGGCTCCATGGTTTTGAAGTCTGTGTTAGGGAAACATTCCGATTTGCCAAAACGCAAACGAGTACAAAAGTACCCGCTGCTTGTATCAATTTTGCAATGCCGTTTTCCCCAGGCTCCATGGTTTTAAAGTATGTGTTAGAGAAACATCCCGATTTGCAAAAGCGCAAACGAGTGCAAAAGTACCCGCTGCTTGTATCTATTTTACAATGCCCATTTCCCCAGGCTCCATGGTTTTGAAGTCTGTGTTAGGGAAACATCCATTCATTCCAGCGATCATAACTGAGTGGATTTCCGAGCGACACCCGCTTTTATACCGATTGGTATGATTTCAATAGCCTGTTTTGAAAGCAATTTTAAGGCTATTAAAACAAGTTTTTGGATCAAAAAGTAACAAGCATAGACCGCGTAGACATTTTATCGTTCGAATGAAGTGTATATCATACCATTTTACCGCATACCGTTGTTTAGGAGCTGTTAATGCTCATAATCTCGTTCTCCGGCGTAACGCTTTCGTTTTCGAAATTTTGAACTCCAGTATAGAAATGAAAGACGTAGTCCTACGTCGGAAAAAAGCGTTGGAAGGAGAAAAAAGAAGAGTATTATAACACAGCGATATTCTAGAGCATTTACGAGAGACAATGTCACCCGAATACCATTTATGTAGATAGAAAGTCTACCCGAATGATAAATAAGCCCAAATGAGAAACAATGAAATGTCAAAAGAAATATTTCAATTTAGTTAATAATCCGATTATTAATTAAAAAAAGTCGGACACCACCTGACAGAGAAGCTCGTTTGTCAAAGAAGGGATAATTTTTTGAAATTATTGAATGGAGATATTCACGTTTGTGAAATAATTTTCTGTAATTATTGAATTCAGAGATTCACGTTCGTCAAATTCAATTTAAATATATAAAACGAAAAAATAAACGCGAAAGAACATCTCATATTTTAGAAGGGGAAATACTATAAAAAAATTCTATTTTTCGGTACCTACGTACTAACGACACCGCGACGCAATATTTTATAAATTTTTTTCTCGCAATAAATTTTATTCTAAGGTTTCGAAATGGGGGCAAACTCCCCTTCTAACGAGAATAAGGAACCAAGGCGGCCCCAAGCCGCCGAGATGACACAATCCGAGTCTCGGCCGCCGAACCGCCGTCGGAAGGGGCGGCCTCTCGCAAGTAAACCTGTGTGTTACCGACTGTCCGGTTTGTTTGAAACATAGAAGGAGATGATTGTGTCTAACTATTTTTGACGTAGAACTACGTCCTTCAGGAAGGGTACCAACAGCACATGTCACGTTTTTGTGAAATAAAGTTTACGTTAATAACTATTTTAACAGCGAACAAATTCTGATACTTCGCACACCAATGGAATCGGAAATTCTCTAAGATTCGTTTGATATACTATATAGTACAATCCACTAATGCCTAAACAATTTAAATTAATGAAAACTGGAAGCATTCTCATTTTCCCATGCATTTGTTATGCCGATTTGTGTGCATTCCCGAACAGAGCTGTCAATAACGAGCAACTGATACATTCGTAAGCCATCCGCGATTTGAAGCCACACCACTTCTCGTTTGGTGGTCATCGAAGCAACATGGTTGCAGAACGGCGAGCGGGAGAGGATTGTTTTCTTGTCGGGTGAAGAAGGAGTATGGAATATAGTTTCTTTCCACAAGAGCCTTTCTCGGGGTTAGAGGCGGAAACCACAAATAGAATAGAATGAAAAAACAGATGTGAGTGAGCTAGCATAACACAACGAGTGGATATCATTCATGCCTAATGCTGATTTCACACACATACACACACAGCTCGATACAAGGAGAGGAAGCCCTCTATATCGAGGTGTGCTACGACAAAGAAGAGCAGCATACGAGAATTTTTTTTGCTAGTGCGGATATGGAAGAGTATCCAGAATTTTTGAAAATAGATATACAGGCAAACCTGTATTTGTGCGTTTGCTTTTTGTGCGATTTCTCATTTGTGTGACTGTTAAGGTGCGATTATATGATTTGTGCGATTGATTTGTGTGATTCAAGACCCGATGCCATAATAAAATCGCACAAAAGAGTCGCACAAACGAGAAATGACGCAAAAAGGGACCGCATAAAAACAGGTTTGCCTGTACACTGCATTTATTTAGTTAAAGTATATTTCATGAAAGTATGCTTTCAAATTCCAGCTGGGTAATCTTACTGTTGCATTTGCATGTTGGGGGGGGGTTCAATCACATCTTATGCGGAATATAGGAGCAAAAGGGTTCATAGTTTGTGATCAATATCTGAGTGGGAAGGAGAAAGACTGATGCGAGTTGAATCAAATAAACGAGAAGTACTGATAGCTTTCGACTCTACTCGACTCTTTCGAGTCTACTGAAGTAATAAAAAATTAAAAAGCTAAAAAGATATTACAAAAATTTTGCTGCATTCTAAAATAATATCCGAAGTGATAAACAAGTGGATCGAATAATATCATTCCGTAGCTCTACGTCGAAAACTGCGGTCGTGTCCTAGATACAACCCGTTACAATTTGTTTTTAATAATTACTATTTTTGAAAATGAATCAGCGGAGTCTCCCGCATCATTTTCAAAGTTCCTCATTACAATTTTTTATTTTACTTCGTAGTTTTGTTGCTCTCTCATGTTGTATTGATTAAATCTCCTGATAATAAGGAGATTCGACAAAACTTTTAACATGATTTGTCGGAATTTTTCGTTGCATTCGGGCAAATGTTGCATTCAGGTAAATGTCGCATCCTGGTAAATGTTGCGTTTTGGATATTTGTTACATTCAGTTGAATGTCCTTCGGGTATTTGTTACATTCGGGTAAAGGTGTATGTATGGTATTCGAGTGAATGTTACACAATCGTCAAAAATAGTGTGTAGATAAATAACTAGCTTGATATTTACCACCTCGTAGACTGGTAGTAAAATCTCTGGCGATAGTGCCAAAAGTTTCTGCGCAGAATTATATTATTCAGTGAAACTCCTACTGCTGGGTAATTTTCAATTGATCGCAAACGACACAGAGTGGAAGCGATTGAGTGATTTAGTCAAAACTGTTGACCTTTATTACTCTAAAATGAATTCATGATACAATTATTTTGTTTTGACGCAGGACTACGTCTTTCCATATTGGTGAAAACGGCACGTTTTCATGAAATAGTTTTAACGTTAATAACTATTTTTGCTACTTACGGATTCTGATGATTTGCATACCAATAAATCGGAAATTCTTCAAGCTCTGTTTGATATTCATTCAATTTTCTAGCTAGCAAATGTTGCTTAATTGCTTAATGCTTAATTTTTCCAAATGTTGTAAATCCAAATTGTGACTATGATTTCCGATTCCTGAGCTATCGATTTGGAGGCCTCCTTCAGCCGATGGATCCGCCATTGCCTGTCAATTGTCAGAGCCACCAATTTCGATTTTTCCATACATTTATTCGGAGCAGTTTTGTGCTTTCCTACCCGTGCTGTCAATAACAAACAACTAAATGAATCGTTTGTTAAAGAAACTCCATAAACGCCACTTTTACCAAAATTGAGTTTTTGGCAGTTTTTGAGTCCGTGAGGGTACCCACATCGGCTATCAAAATTTCAGAAAAAGTTAATTTTACAAACCCCTTTCCATCGGAATGGCAAAAAGTCGTTTGTTTGAGAAACACCATAGGTCCATGTTTCCAATTATCACCGATAAAATAATAAATATACAATTCCGTTCATTGTTTACATCCGAGCCGTAAGAAGCATGCGCAACCCAACTTAATCGGAATGTCTTCTGATGCGGATTGCGACCCGAACACGACCCCGAAATGTAAGTGTGGTGTTCGGCGGACAACAGAAAAGTTGTACATTAATAAATAGTAGGGGAAAAGGAGGGAATTTGGACCACCTAAGCAAATCGCCTAATATTTCCAAACCAATACGGTCTAAATAAAAAATGTCACATTGTATACTGAGCTACACTTGTTTTCTCTCAATAAATAATGTTTAATCATTATATAAAGCTTCAATCTACCAAATATATCATAAAATAAAAGAGATGATTTTTGGACATTAAAATTTAATGCGGGATGATTTGGACCATTTGTGGGGTGATTTGGTCCAGTATGTGTTTCATCGAATAAAACATACTTATGTTTATGTAAAGTATTTTGGGATAATGTTACAATCAGTAACAATGTTTTGGGATCGATACCAGGTGTCTTGGCCAGATTCCAGACCAGAAAAGTTGGATTGACACCATGTCGAATTCTGCATGAATCTTTTCACTGTTGGTCGAGGATTTTTAAACACTTTTGATGCTTGGTCAAAGAAAATCCGTTATCGATGGCCTGCGTTGCTCTTTCAAGCTCTTCCTTCTTCCAACGTTGTCTGTCCATCCTCTTTTAGTTATTCAACGGCATCTGGAATCAATTAGACCAAAGAAAAGTCTCAAACTTGTAGGACCAATTCACCCCACAGAAACGTGTCCATCTCACTCCAGACAACACGCAAAAATTAAAATGCATTTGATTTCATTTATTGTTATCAAACTTACAGTTTCGCTACTGCACAATACACGGAAAGTTTGTTTAATCAGCGGGAAAAACCTTAAAACCACGATCGGAAAACTCGATCAAAGTGCTTGCTGTGTTTATGCTACCGTTTCCCTGTACTTGTGAAGTTTCACCAAAGTTTTTTTACTTAAGGTACATACGGTTCAACAATAGAAGGAAATGGCATTATAAAAAATCCAAGTTGAGCCGTAATTTTTGAGATAAAGGGGTGGTCCAAATCACCCCATATGACCAAATTATCCCGTGTTACCCTACACAAAATTGAATTGAATCGCTTTAAAACCACTAAATATACCGCTGATTTCTCGTTTGTTTGAGAAACCCCTTAAGTCCACCAACTTTGAAGCGCTGATTTTTTTGATTTTAACCTGTCATATTGATGAAGTAATAGTCCGAATGGTCCGATGAAGTGGATCTAATAACCGAACCTCATACCAACAAATTAGAGGACCAGGTCAAAATTTTAAGAAAAACAATTTTTTTTGTTTTCTCGCAAGTGCGTCCAATGGACTTATGGGGTTTCTCAAACAAACGATTCAAATATTGCCGCTTAAGCTCCGGCCAGTTGCAAATTATTGCGAATTTTAATTTTTATGTTTTCAAATTGGCTTTTTGTTGCTTCGCTGTTTCGTTTAATGTATCGGAATATTCCTCAGATAACTATGTATCGCATTATGGCTGAGTGTTTTGGTTTTCCTACGGACTGGTGACGACACGTGGTATTTGGAATATGAACCCGAAACTAAGCTTCAAAGTGCTGGATGCAGGTCTTCTTGTTCTATATTCGAAACTCGTAACACATAACATACTAACATAGATGACACAATCCCCCTTATTCCACGCGGCGAGTGACGTGAGATAGCAAAGTTTCTCGCTCCCGTGTGGAAGCTACCTTACTTTTCAATTTCCCTTTTGATACCCGAGTCGGTAACATATGAGGACACGAGTTCCAATCTCACGTAGTGACAAACTATTGTCACGCCATTCGCCTACGGGAATGCAGTGACTTGATCCATTTCACCTCATTCGCCACGCGGAGTAAAGGAGAATTACTCATATTATTAACATACAACTACTACTTATTTTACGGTATGGCAATTATTTATTTTTTGAATTTTTAATGAATTTGAATTGAATTTTGAATTTTGAATGAAACGTTCCGAGAGGAATAAATCATACCATCGATATCACTTGGTGCACTCATCTCAGTGCTCGAAAATATTATTACGTGGAAGAAATCATCATTTGTTCGATTGGGCCACAATGAACCTGCCAGGGTTGATCCCAGTCTTTCTTACTATCCTATTCATGAGAGCATACTCCGGCCAAGAGCTCCTCATCTTCATCATCATCATCACCATCATGCGGATCTTATTAATATGATTAAAGAGTGGGGAATTCGCTCTCCATTATGAAAAAAGAAATAACGAGTCAGAGAAGAGGCAGAAAAAAACCCATCGCAGGGGCTGCCCTTGAGTTGCAACTTGTTACGACTGTAAAAGAAACACTCTACTCAGTTATTCAAAAATCCATCAATCAACGTTATGTGTATATCGAAAGCAGAATCTCATTTTTCGATGATGGAAGAGGGGCCATCGAACATAAAAAAGTCTTTTCTGATCATCAGTCCGGTCCGTTCTGGCGGTGGCCAATGGCGAGGCAGAGGTATCCTTCTCAAGTGGTCCTTCTTTCGTCGAGAAGGTGTCGAAATTGTTTTGAATAATTTCCTGTTGCGAACCAGAAACCACCGGGTGGAGGCTGATGACTTGTCAAATGGAATTTTCCCTCTCACCAAACGGAGAGCCTGCTTTCGTACCACGCAATATTTGCTCACTTCAGGAAAAATTACTTGCTCTTAATACAAATCGACGGTTTCCTGCTTTTGTTTGTTTATTCTATTTGATTCAACGAGATGAGAAATGATGCAATGTCGTATTTTATATCCCTACATTTTTTCATCTCTGCCGAATAAAAGCATCTTTTGTTCAGAGGAGAAGCGAACGACGAATTTTTCTTGCTGTTCCCGGGATATCGGAATGAGGCCAACCCCTCTGCGCTATGTCCACAACGGTCCCTTTTTGCCTATCCAATCCTTTGCAACCACAGTTCGACAGACAGACAGACAGACATCCTTTTAATTAGATTTTTGAAACATTAACCACTGTCACGTTGATTGTTGTAATTGCACCGCTTACGCGCCTCCTGTTATCGACGTGTCAAACCAATCTGTCAAAGTCAACGTGTAATCCCTTCGGTAAAATATTGCGTGGCGCACCATTCCGTGTTCCGTGTAGAGCGAAGCGCTGGGAAAATTATTAAATTCCAGCCTCTCGTTCCCTGGTTGTTTCCAAGGAAGGGTAATTATACTCAGAGGAAGATTCTTTGTCGGGGGCTGCCCTTGTCTACAAATCAATAATACGACGTCTACGCGATCCACAGGTTCGAAGGCGGACGAAAATCACGACCGTCTGCTCCTATCGAAGATGGATAAATCCTGGAGTTTAATCGGCACGTGTTCGTTGTGCGGCTGTGAGCCATTTTTGTTCAAATAATTTAATTAAAATCAGCGAACGTACTGTTGAGGTGTACACGATCCCGGAATACAATAACTGGTTCGATACCGGCTTCGAAAAGCTGGGAGTTACAGTACATCTTCCTGTTTGGATTTCAACCTCGTTTCTAAGCTTTTGCTACAGCTAATAACAAGGGACGTAGCTGGCAAAATTGGCACCAAATGGTATCTGTTACTGCCAGAATAATGGTACAGGGGAGGGTGAGCGTGTTTTTAGTGCCACCGAACGTGTGTAGAATTTTGTTATTAAAACTCGTAAATTATGCTTCGGATGTAGGGTTATTACAATCGATAGTGCATTGTTGTGTTCAATTAGAGTTTTTAATATGGAACCTTGGTAAGGTCAATATAATCGTTGTTCGATAATAACTTTGGTCTCAGGTATACATGAACGTATTCTGTATTGACCAACTGGTAACTGATCAAACACACTGATTACGATAAATATTCAGTCATATTCTATATTTCAGAAACTTTATTTCGGTATCGTTTTTATAAATGGACGTAATGTTACATTAGTTAACTAGTAAAATTTATATTTGTTCGTTCGAAAATTTTAATTTTAGTTTTTAACAAATTAAAGTATTCAATGGCTCAGGAACACATGTATGCACGTGTAATGTTTATTATTGACGATATTCAATTGACAATGTACTGTGCTGTGGAAAAATTGAGCCCAAATCAGATGTCTCTTTTTTCAACATTTTCAAAAATGGTGGTTCTAAACCGATCACCCCCTGGTCCTGATCCGGCCTCTATTTTTTGCAGCAAATCAACTCCCAACTGGTCGAAAATGACATACATCCCCAATTTTATAGGTAATGCGTCAATATAACCTTGTTTTGACATCTGGTTTGCTGATACTAGCTCTAAATGGCCAACACTCAACGCTTAGCGCTGAACGCTCGACACTCTACGCCTAACGCTCAACGCTTTACGCTTAACGCTCAGCGCTCAGCGCTCAACGGTCAACGCTCAACATTCAACGCTTTACGCTTAAAGGTGGGACCAGAATGCCGCGTTTTGCATCGCTTCTCATCAACTGTCATTGCTTGCGTTTTGTACTAAAACATTCGCTTGGCGCAATCGGTTGATTTGTAATCACAATCTAACGTTCGCGTTGCCGCTGATGCGACAAAGAGAACTCGATTATTTTCTGAACTCGACTTATGTCTCTTTAAGGTTGTGTAGCCATTAACACAACATTAAAGTGACGATGCCAATTATAATTTACGCTTCATTGATGTTGGTGCATTTAGTGGATGTATCGATGGAGGAGATTTTACCAGCTCTGAGTTTCAAAAAGACTATTTTAGAAACGATATCAATTAGCCTGGTCCTTATATCGTGTCTGACTCCTACAAAATATTTCCACATTACATTGTTGGTAACACAGCGTTTCCTCTAAAGCCCAACCTCATGCAACATCTTCGGCTGTTTATGGAAGCTTCAATTATCGGCTTTACCGTGTTAGGAGAACTATCTAACACTCAACTCATGGTTGCACATTTAAAAATATCGGGAAAGACAATAGAATTACTCCCAGAAATTGCTGATATAGATGTGGAAGAGGTAACGGTGTTCCACAACTTCATGAGTGCAGATGGTTGTGAAGGTTCTATAAATTTGAGAGAATGACGTTCTGAAGTCTCATTTCTTATGGATTTGTCAGCTACAGAAATTCAAATAAGGAGCAATTCTAGTAAGGCTTCGTATCAGCTACCTGATTTACAGCTTACTGATTATGTGAACGATAATTAAAAATAAAACAATTAAAACATCAACTTTTAAACATTTGGGGACTCATTGAGATCGACGATTTTATTCAGATGAAAATCGGTGAGGCATTAGTCCAAGAACTCAGCATCCAGAGGTTTAACAGTCGATATCGGCATCTTCTCCATCGATTTCCAAAGGTATTTTACGAGGGCATCATGTCTTGTAGGTTCTGCTGCACAAAATGTTTTCACCATGAACCGAACGAAAATCAAAAGTTTTGTGCTACCGTTTGTTTCTTTTCCTTGTAGTTTAATGTTCAACCCGGCAGCCGGAACAGTATTAAGCGCACAAGATGCTTCGCCGGAACTATCCACATGAGATCCGATAATTTTTTGCTGGCAATCATACAATACACAACTTTCGTTATTTAAGCCGTCGAGTATTACTGTAGATGTAGTTATAACTTATCTTATTTTGTGGATGTGTTTGCAAAAATTTTTTTACTTAAAAATACGACCATGATGGAACTGCAGTCGGTGCTTGTGACAGCGCATTTATTCCGCGAATATATTCCTTGCGGAGGCTCTTCGACCTTCTTTTCATCACTACCATTCTTCCACTACAAAAAAACGGGTGTTAAATAAAAAAGGAGAATTTTTTCAATACCTTTCAGTAACTCAAATAAAAAGCGTAAAATTTTCTTTCTCCAAGAAAATTGCTCTTTGGGCTCCCTAGAAACAGTAGGCGTGTTTGGTTTTGCTAGTTTGAATTTAGTCTAAGCAAAGATGACGTCGAAACAGCACGTGCTCCGCGAACGCATTGTACGGTTCTACGAAACGCATTTCCAGCAAGGAAAAAAGTTCACGGTGGCACATTTTAAGGAAGAAAATGTACCTGTCAGTACGGTATATCGTATCCTGGGTTCCCTGAACGTAGAGCGGAAGGTCGGAAGTGGTCGTCCGGTGACGATAATGACGAAGCAGAGGGAGACATAGTTAAAGAAGCTGTTTGACAACAAGGACGCAACCAGCCTGCGTGACACCGGTCGGAAATATGGCTGCTCCCACGTATTGATCCATCGGACCCTCAAGATGGAAGGAATCGTCTGCAGGAAGAAGACGATGTCGCCGGAGTACACGGAGGAGCAGATTGAGCCGGTTAATTCACAGTGTCGGTGGATGACCAAAAAATACCGCGGGACGTCTTTCGTTCTGGACGACGAAAGCTATTTTCCGCTGTCCAAAACGCATATTCCAGGAAATGATAATTACTACTCCAGCGACAAGTCATCCACACCGCCTGAAGTGAAATATAAGTTCAAGCACAAGTTTGAAAAAAAGGTTATGTTGTACATCGCCATTTCCGACCGGGGCATTTCAAAGCCTTGGTTTAAGCCGAGCGGTCTGGCAATCAACCAACAAATCTATCGAGAAGAGTGCCTCGATAAAATCCTGCTGCCGTTCTTGAACGAGCATCACGCGGATGGGAAGTACTTCTTCTGGCCGGACAAGGCGTCTTCCCATTACGCCAAGAAGACGATGGCGTATCTTGAGGAGAAAAAGATACCGTTCGTGCCGAAAGATCGTAACCCAACAAACTTGCCCCAGTGCCGCCCAATAGAGGATTTCTTTGGCTCACTCAGTGCCCTAGTGTATAAAAACAATTGGAGGGCCAAGGACACGAAGCAACTGACTACAAGAATCCGGAATTGTATCCGGAAAATGGACGTAAGTGCCGTACAACGTTCTTGTGAGAGCATAGCGACAAACAAGAACTCAAACATTCACTGACATTTTTTTGAAAAAAATACATTATGTTATGAATAAAAAATACTGAAATCGATGAAAAAAAAAATTTTTTTTATATGTGATTGAAAAAATTTTCATTTTTTATTTAACACCCGTTAAAACCATAAGAAAGATGTCTTAATACTTAAAACAATGTTTAGCTGCAACTTACCTGCTTGTTTCAGTGCATTTAATATATCAGTCCAATTCAGTCTTCTTCCTTTACGTAGCTGTTTTTATACAGTCCTTCGACCAGAGGCACTCGTTTGTTTCCACAAATTCGATAAAATTAAAACAAATGTTATCGAATTAGTTAACTCGATTTTCAACAAATCTGAGAGCGTAGAAAAATCTGATCCTTGTTGTGTGCACGACATCAATTGAATGTTGTTAAAAACAACACATTGATACATTCAACGCAAGCAGTTTAGAACAAACGTCAGCGTTTAGTACAACAATGCTAATGGCGCGACGCATAATTGTGGACGACTATATGAGAACACACATATTCAAAATTAACTGTCAGAGCACAATGGTCGCGACGCGACGTATAACGCGACATTCTGGTCTCACCTTAACGCTCAACGCTCAAAGCTCTACGCTTAACGCTCAACGCTCAATGCTTAACACTTAACGGTCAACGCTTATCGCTCAACATTCAACGCTCAACATGCAACGCTAAACGCTCAACATGCAACGCTAAATGCTCAACGTTCAACACTTAAGGTCAACGCCTTAACGCTCAACGCTTAACGTTTAATTATCAACGTTAAAAATCTTCGGAAAAACAAAAAAAAAAAGGAATCGATTTTTTATTTCTTCCCGATATTTTTGTCCGCTCTATTTACACACACTAAGATAAAAAGTTGTTCGTAAAATAATCCAAAACTTGAGAGTTCAAGCTTTAAAATAAAGTATATCCCATCTTCATGAGTTTTTTTTTTCACTTAAATTCTTTTTATTTCTTAATTTGGTTTATATTTTAATATAATACTACATTTCAAGTGATCAACCTAGGGTTGTACATCTTTAAGTTTCTTCATGAGTTCAAAATGTGCAAAAAATGTTTTTTGTTCGTATTGAACAAAATCGGCGATTACTTTTCGGGCAACCCAATAGTTTTATTAAATAAAACATAAGACATAATATTAAGAAAAAATATATCTAAATTTTTGCAGTAGATTTTATCCGTGAAATTGTTGAGATGAAATTTAAAGTCTTATCTTTTTCTATTATCGACTGATATAGTATAGGAGAACTATAGATGCTTCACGAACCCAAAATTTGATTTGATTATTTGAGGTGGCTATTTATATACTACGTATACCGTTTGATAATCAGGCAGGATGCTGATAACTATTTGCTGCGAACGTTCTAAATTACTGACGAGAACTTTTGTACTCGCTTGCATATGTGCCGCACGAAATATGTTTCCCTAACCAGCAATTCCTAGTGAAATCGACAAATGACAAAACATGAGTATTTTTGATTCGAATGAAAATTGGTTTTCCTTTTGAGTTGGAGCAAATATGAGTTTTCCAAAGCAATTGGGATTTTTTTGGACTCAAGTGTAGCTTTTGAAAAGAGCGTATCGATTTTAGTAAGAGAAATCTTTGATAATTTATATCTCAAAAACTATGAGTCGTATCGAAATAGTTTCTTACGAAGAGTGATAGAGTATTGATGTTTAAATGTGAAAAAAATATACACTGAGAAAAAAAAGAGCACACTTTTTTTTGCAAAAAAACTTCAATTTGCAATATCTAAACTTTATTTTAGTCTAAGTTTTATTTTTTTTTATTTTTCCATATGAAATAGAAGTCATGCAGAAAATTTAAAAAATGAGTCCAAGATGGCGAAACTATTTATGACGAACTTTGTGGAACATCGAATTTTTATGAATTTTCGAATCTGTGAATTTTTGTTTTTTTTTTTTTTTTTTTTTCCCAAAATATATTTTTTATTAAGGCACATGTGGCGTTAGCCTGACGCGGCCGGGAGTCCAATATTTTGACAAATTTTGTCTTACAACTATGTTAGTAATATGTAACCGATTACTCGCGGTTGGCTCGAGGTTAGTATTACAAGTGTTCTCATAATTGGTATGTTGCAGTCTTCGATGCTCTATACGTGTGCCCGACACGGGCTACTTCCTATTGGGATGCAGCTGACCATTAATCAGCAACGCTCCCTAGTCTGTACCCCATATCTAGCGTGGTGCGTCTTTCTCGACTCGGAAATAGAATGGTCACTAGCCGGCGCAATCATCAGTTCGTGTAGAGTTGTCATGAGCGGTACAACCTTTGGCTCTTGTTGAATGATCAGTGGACTGCACAACCTTTGGCCCGTGTATCTGTAAAGAGTGTGTGTATGTATTGCCGCGACTAAGTAAAAGTTTATCGTTTGGATAGGAGGGATATGAAACGGGGACACAACGAAGGAAACATCATTAAACGTTGACATCGGCGTTTCTGAGGAACAGGTATAGATGAAGCAGAAGATCAGGATCCCGGCTACCTAAGATATCCCGGACGGGGATATCCGATTGTCTGCCTTTCGCTCTCAGTGCTCTAGAGAGCTGAGAGCGAGCAGCATGGAACCGGATACACGACCAGACAACATGCTCGATGTCGTGGTAGCCATCGCCACAATCACAAAGATTGTTTGCTGCGAGCCCAATGCGATAGAGATGCGCGTTTAGGTTGTAGTGATTGGACATAAGCCGAGATATCACGCGAATGAAATCACGACCTACATTCAATCCCTTAAACCATGCACTCGTCGAGACCTTAGGGATAATCGTGTGTAACCAACGACCGAACTCATCTTCACTCCACATGCGCTGCCAACTAACGAGTGTGTCCTGACGAGGAATGTGAAAAAATTCATTATAGGCAATTTGCCTTTCAAAAAGTGTGCCTTCTGAAGCGCCCACCTTAGCTAGCGAGTCCGCTTTCTCATTCCCCGGAATCGAGCAATGAGAGGGAACCCATGCTAAGGTAATCTTGAATAATTTTTCGACCAAAACACTCAATAGATGTCTTATTCTTGTTAGGAAATAAGATGAGCGTTTATCAACTTTCATTGAGCGGATTGCCTCTATTGAGCTGAGACTGTCTGAAAAAATAAAATAATGGTCGATGGGCAGTGTTTCAATGATCCCTAGAGCATAGTATATCGCACCCATTTCTGCGACATACACGGAACAAGGATCTTTGAGTTTGAAAGAGGCACTGGAATTTTCATTGAAGATGCCGAAGCCAGTGGACCCGTTTATGTATGAACCGTCAGTAAAGAACATTTTATCAGATCCAACTTTCCCATATTTTTCCGAAAATATCGACGGAATAACATTGGAGCGTAGGTGATCTGGTATTCCATGGATTTTTTGTCGCATGGACAGATCAAAAATGACAGAGGAATTGCAAAAGTATGGGAAGCAAACTTGGTTGGAGATGCCTGGTGAAGGGTGCACGTCGTGGGTAAGGTACTCATGGTATAAAGACATAAAACTTGACTGAGGAGTCAGCTGGAGTAGATTTTCGAAGTTATCAATCACCAATGGATTCTTGATCTTGCAACGGATGAGAAATCTGTAGGATAATTCTGTGAACCGAAGAGTAAGCGGGGGTACTCCTGCCAAGACTTCGAGACTCATCGTATGTGTCGAATGCAAACACCCCATGGCTATACGCAAGCAACGATATTGTATTCTCTCCAGCTTGAGAATATGAATCCTGGCAGCTGATCGGAAGCAAAAACTGCCATATTCTAACACTGACAATATCGTTGTTTTGTACAACTGAATGAGGTCTCCTGGATGGGCACCCCACCATGTTCCGGTAATTGTTTGGAGAAAATTGATTCTTTGCTGGCATTTCTGTTTCAAATACGCAATGTGTCTCCCCCAGGTACACTTAGAATCAAAATATACACCCAGGTATTTGAAAAACATAGAGTGTTGGATCGTTTTGCCGGATAGGTGAAGCTGGAATTGGGAGGGTTCGTGCTTCCTAGAAAAAACGACCATTTCAGTTTTCTCCGTAGAGAATTCGATACCCAGCTTGAGGGCCCACGTGAACAGATTGTTCATGGTATCTTGCAACGACTTTTGCAGAGCGACGGGATTAGTACCCGTGATGGAAATAACTCCATCGTCTGCAAGTTGTCTCAGCGTGCAGTCTCTAGTTAGACAATCATCCATATCATTGACGTAAAAACTGTACAAGAGGGGGCTTAGGCAGGAGCCTTGCGGTAGGCCCATAAAACTGTAACGAGAAGATTTTGAGTTGCCATGAGAGAAATTCATGTGCTTTTCTGACAGTAAATTGTACAGGAAATTATTCAGAATTGGTGAAAGTCCACGATTATGAAGCTTCTCTGAGAGAATTTCCATGGAAACTGAATCAAATGCCCCTTTGATATCGAGAAAAACGGAAGTCATTTGTTCTTTGCGAGCAAATGCGATTTGGATTTCAGAAGATAGCAGCGCGAGACAATCATTCGTCCCTTTACCTCGGCGGAAGCCAAACTGCGTATTTGACAGCAAATTGTTCGTTTCGACCCACTTGTCTAAACGAAGTAGAATCATTTTCTCCAACAATTTGCGAATACAGGATAACATTGCAATCGGCCTATACGAGTTGTGATCGCAAGCCGGCTTGTTGGGTTTTCGTAAGGGGCTAATTACCAATCATTTTTAGCCACAAATTATGAATTCTGATGTGATTGAAAATAAAAAAGCTCTTTATCAATCTCATTCTAAGTGCAGCCATTCTCGAGATATTTGAAAAAACGTATCTAATTTATTCTCTATTTGAATTTATTTTTTTTCGATTCGTCTATGTATTTTTTAAATATTTTTTTAATTTTTTTCATATAAAATAAAAATGATGTAGAAAATTTAAAAAATAAGTCTAAGATGGTAAAACTATTTTTGACAAACTTTGCGGAACATCGAATTTTTATGAATTTTCGAAACTTCGAATTTTTGTATGTTAACAATCAAATATAGCCAACGGGGGTCTTCGTAGCCACTTGGTTACGCGTTCGCTTACTAAGCGATCGGTCGTGAGTTCAAACTCAGGACCCTCAATTGACCATCTTTGTGTTGTTATAGAATAACTACGTCCACGCAAAACATCACCAGCGATGGAGATCGATCCACGGTCGAAATTAGATCGATTCATCCATACAACTGCTCTGCTCTGCAAGAAACATCGGGCTGCTGTTCTATAAATAACCCAACAATGATCAATATCAACTGTCTCCGCTGTCCGGTCTGCTGAACAATGGAAGAACAGAAAGAATACCCTTACGCCGAAATGGCTACTACTGTGTAATTTACCATAATGTAATGGAACAGAAAAACTTAACGCCTAAATGGCTACTACTAACTACTGTGTAATTTACAGTTTATAGAAACATAAACATATGTACATGTACACGATTAAAAACCCGGCTCTGTTACAGCTAAAATGCTAATGAGCCTAATAAATAAATAAATGGGATAAAAAAAAATATATAGCCAACAAAATAGCTCTTTATCAATCTCCTTCTAGATGTAGCCATTCTCGAGATATTTGAAAAAAGTATTTTATTTTTTTATAGTAAGTATGCTCTTTTAATATGTTTGTCGTGTTATACCGTCATGTTCATGAAATTTGATGAATAATTATAATTTTCAACAACTTTTTCGAATACAGCTTTATGGTAAAAGTATATGTTTATGAGTTACGTTGAAAAACATTTTGTTAAAACCCACATGTCTTCAAATGTTTTTCAACGTAACATATATTTTTGCAATAATGATGTATTTGGAAAAGTTAATTAAATTTATATGCAAATTCATAAAATTTCATCAACATGACTGTGTAACACGACAAACATATTAAAATAGCCTATTCACTATAAAAAAAGACAATAAATTAGAAATATTTTTTTTTAATATCTCGAGAATGGCTGCATTTAGAAGGAGATTGATAAAGAGCTGTTCTGTTTTAAATCACATCAGGATTCATTATTTGTGCCTAAAAATGATTGTTGCTATACAAAAATTCGAAGTTTCGAAAATTTATAAAAACTCGATGTTTTACAATGTTTGTCAAAAATAATTTTACCATTATGGATTCATTTTTTAAATTTTCTGCATGACTTCTATTTTATATGAAAATATTCAAAACAAACTAAAAAAAAATAAATATATAAATTTGAAAAAAAAATTAAATTAAAAAAGACAATAAATTAGAAATGTTTTTTTCAATTATTTTGAGAATGTCTGCATTTAGAAGAAGATTGATAAAGAGCTTTTTTTATTTTAAATTCATAATTTGTGGCTAAAAATGATTGTTAACATACAAAAATTCTAAGTATCGAAAATCATAAAAATTCGTTGTTCCACAAAGTTCGTCAAAAATAGTTTAACCATCTTGGACTTATTTTTTAAATTTTGTTCCTGACTTCTATTTTACATGAAAAAATAAAAAAAATTAAAAATATGTATTTTAGATATTGCAAATTAAAGTTTTTTTTTGTAAATATGAAAGAGTAGTATTTTTTCTCAGTGTATATTTTATTCACATTTTAACATCAACACTCTATAACTCTTTCTAAGACACTATTTCGATACGACTCATAGTTTTTGAGATATAAATTATCAAAGACTTCTCTTACTAAAATCGATACGCTCTTTTCAAAAGCTACACTTGAGTCGAAAAAATGCCAATTGCTGTGGAAAACTCATATTTCCTCCAACCCAAACGGAATACAAACTTTCATTCGAATCATAATTATAGGTTTTTAAAATCTGCATTTTTAGGACGATTTCATTTGGAATTGCTCTAACACGGATTACTAAAGTGGATGCCTTGGAGTTATCATCACCGACGATCCAAGCAAGCTGTGAAGTATTTCGATCTCATTAGCTCTTGTTAGGGCTACCAAATACTACTCATTCATGAATTTCTATAATGTACGTCCTCGCCTACATTAATTTCATAGAACTACGTTAACTATGCGGTAGTGTCTTAGACACCACTCTTCTGTTTTTTTTTATCAAAAGCGCAGCTGAGAATCATCGTGTGCTTGTCGAAGGTTACCAAAATTATGGTAAGCATGCGTGAAAATTTTTTTAAACGATTCAGAAGTACTGACTTTAATTTGGATTAAAACGAAGATGGAAAACCATCGAAAAAGTGTCAAGACACACAGGTGAAAACATGTAGCTTCTGAAACTATCACTTGTTCACGGCACCGACCATAAATAATATGTTCTATCAGAGCTCCGAAGAAAAAACGATAACCAGAAAACAACTGTAACAGAAACAAACGCTCAGAAAAAGTGTAAGGTTACCTACTTGTGGTAAACATTAAAAAAAACTCTTTTCTATTTTCTTTTTATACAATAAATATCTTTGGAGCGGGGACCGACACTGTTATCGTGCAAATGCTCTTGATGCGGGCTGAATGGAAAGCGTAGCTCATCGGCTCATCGTGTTAACACTCTCCTAACAAAAAGTTCAGTGTCGGTTTCAGGGATCGATGCGGGACTGATCGTGTAAATGTCAAATGAAAAAAAATTGTGGCAATGGTAGCCTACAAAACGCTTGCAATGATATACAGGGTCCTTCAGATTAAACGCTCACGCTGCAAATATTAATAACTTCTTCAAAAGTGAACCGATTTTTATTTAAAAAAAAACGAAAATAATGCTTATTTGAGGACATTTTCGATGTGACCACCCCTTTTTTCGATAACGCGTTTTAAACGGTGAACAAAAATGCACAACTCTAAAATTATGACTTCGATGCTGTTGAAAATCCGAGTTATTTCTTCTTTGAGTCCTCCAAATTTTGTGGCTTATTAACACAGCAACGGTGCTTCACGTACCCCCAGGGGAAATGACCGACGACGAGAAATGTTGAAATTCTTACCACAAGAGGACAAAGTTCCATTAAGGCTTCGGTTGCTCGAGTAATACGAATTCACTAAAAATACACGTTCTTGTAAATTGTATATCTTGACACTAAAAACCACACGATCAGACTGAACGAGTAACAGAATCAGTGTTGCCACACGTACAGATTTATCTGGAAAGGAGATTTTTTCGTTATATTTGACACAGATTCTGTACGGTACAGAATACAGATTTTCGTCAAAAAGTACAGATTGATACAGATTTTTTCCGCGTGTGAAATTTCTTACATACGAACAAAGCATCATTAAGGTACTTGACGACTTTTACGCCGCAGTATTTTTTGGAGCAATTTTTTTTTAAATTTTAATTTATGATAGAACGCAATCTAGATAAAAAAGCTATGTATAAGCATTGTAAAGCACACAAAGGACTTGCAAATGTAAACGTAGTGTTTGTAGTAAATAAATGGGTATTTTTTTAAAGGCGAATGAACTGCAAAGTTTAAAGCCTCTCAAAAACAAAGAAAGAAAGAAAAGAGTATTTTTCATGCTAAATTTCTACAACGAATATTTTCGATGGTAAAGATTTTTGGTACAGATTTTTGGACGAAAACGTACAGATTTTAACCCCTCTGGTACAGATTAAAATGTGGCAACAGTAAGCAGTATATTATCGTCCCGAAGTGGGGAATGCAGTGTTACCATCGACGGAGCGAAAAAAAAATTATAAGCAGCTATTGGTTTTTTTTCTTGCTTTAGCGTTTAATCTGAAAGACTCTGTATATTCGCTGGTCGCTGTAATTATTACGAAATAACGGGTTCATTTTTCTTCTCAAATATGACGCCATGCATTCATTGCATTATTATCTTTGTCACATCTACATGTGTTGAAACAGAAGTATAACGAAATGAAAAAATGAGATACAGTGTCAGACAAAACATTAAGACCACTGCTCAAGCAAAAAAAGAATGTGACAAAACTTTGAGAAAAAATAATCCAATCCATTGTATCAATCCATTTTTAAGAATTTACATTGTTCGAAGAAATTTATAACATCTGTAGTTAAAACAATAGTCAATCATTAGAAAAGCGTTTTAGGCATACTTAAAAACTAAAATGACGCGACAAAATTTAGGACCAGTTCCTCGTCTCCTCGGTTTCTAGTGTTGGGACGATCCAAAACCTTCGTGTTTAATGTGCTCAACGTCCGAAACGACTGGACGCCCAAAGAAAACGACCGCGAAGGATGACTCTGCCATAAAGCGAGCCTCCAAGAAAGATCCCTTCAAAGCCTCGAAAAAGATCTAGGACGAACTGAACTTGTCCGTGAGTTCCCAGGGGTTAGGCGGTAAAAGCCCCCGGAAGGTCCCAATGCTGACACCGAAGCATCTGAAGGGGCGGCTAAAGTTCGCGAAAGACCACTTCGATTGGATCGGTCTAAAAGGAAAAGCAGTGGCGAACTATACTATGGTCGGATGAGACGAAGGTATATCTCATCGGTTCGGACGGAAAAACTTGGGTCCATTGCCCGATAGGCTGCGCTTACGTGCCACAGTATACCACGAAGACATTCAAGCATGGAGAAGGGAACATTATGGTGAAGGGATGCTTCTCCTGGTACGGGGTTGGCCCCCTGTACTGGGTGGATAAGATCATGGGTCAGTACATCTACGCCCAAATCCTAAGGGATATTATGCTGTCACACGCCGAGTGGTGGATGCCCTTGAAATGGCAGTTCATGAAGGATAACGATCCGAATCACACCGCCAAGACCGTCAAAAAGTGCTTCCAGGATAACAAAGTCGACGTCATGGAGTGGCCAGCGCAATCACCCGATGTGAACCCAGTAGTGAACCTATGGGAGATCGCCTTAAAGGTCGGTGCACACGGAGAAGTCGAAGAATAACCAGCGCCTGTAGAATAGAATCCAAGCTTGTTAGTACGTCATGTCGGTCACCACGTGCCAGAAGCTGGTGGAGTCCATGCCGAAACGGGTGCGTGAAGTGATGTGTAACAAAGGTTAAACGACCATGTACTAACCCTAGAAGCTTTTTACGGTATGAATTTGTTTTTATTTTTTTTACTATGAATTTTAAAACCGGTCCTCGTTTTTATCGCGTCATTTTAGTTGTTAAGCATGCCTAAAACGCATTTTTTAATGAATGACTACTGTTTTAACCACATATGATACAAATATCTTCGAACATTGCAAGTAAATTATTATAAATGGATTGAAACACTGGATTGAATTATTTTTTCTCAAAGTTTTGTCACTTTCTTTTTTTGCTTGAGCAGTGCCTTTAATGTTTTGTCCGACACTATGCATGAGAAATCGAAGGAATGCATAGAATCCTTCTAGCAACATTTACACGTTAAGCCCCGATTTTTTATTGCTGTGCTTTCCATTTAGCCCGTATCAAGAGCGTTTATACAATATCAGTGTCGGTCCCAGTTCCCAAAGATACGTATTGTATAAATAGAAAATAGTCAGCAATTCGACTAGAAAGAAGTACAATTTTGTATGAGAACCGAAAACAAACCGTATATATTTTTTATTATTTTGTAACTGTCAGTCCCAGTCAGTCAGCACTTTCCTACCAAAATGCTCAACGTCGGCTCCTAGGGACCGATGCTGTGTTCAACGTGCTAAAACATCAACCGGACAATTTAAACTTGAACATCTAGTACTTTTAATGAAGTAGCAGTGAGGTTTATGTTTTAAACAAATGTCTTTATCATAAATAACCGCGCAATGTTCAATGTTTTGTTCTGAACGAATGGCAATATGCTATATTTATCGATAGACTGTATATGAGAACAAGTGTACTTCTGAACGCCGCATGTACCGAAATGCCGTCGGCAAATCGAAAAAAGGGTAAGCAGTTTGTGTACGTTCGCATCAACCCTACAAGTTCACTGAACTCTCCCATTCGTAACATACCTTTTCTCTTCTTCATCTCACCGAACCCGCATTGTGATCATTGCTCGTGAGCTGTCGTGTATGTGTCTGTATGTTTATCGGCATCGATACTCGGCTTCCATAAAAGTTTTTCCGAAGTAAACATACAAAAGAAAAATCAATTGGTCTGGCTTTTGCCTGTCTAAGACAGGAAAGTAGCAGGAAAACTGCTGAAATCGAAAGTTTCTCCTCAAATATCACACCATCGCGCCTTGGCCATGTTCGGTGGCCTCCTGCACTCTGTAGTCTGCTGATAATATTAGTATCGTCTCTCCGGCTCTCGCGCCAGCTGATGCCTCCTTCCATTCGCTCTAACATCCGTTGGGGGAAGTACCCAACGCCGAGCTTGTGTGCGGCTCCTCCCCTAAACGAATCCTTTCTATTCACGCCATCGTTTGGCTGGTTCAAATTGCGCGTTTTTCGTTCGAAAGAGGAAGTAAAACCGTCGAGCACTGCTGGTGTCGGTGGGAGGTTGGATCGCACGAATGGGTGGGTAAGCGAATTCCCGCGTATAACTTCTCAGGAAGATCAACTGTGGTGAGCTTTCGGACGGAGCATACAATCATGGCAAAGCAGAGTTGCCGCCGCTGCTGAGCAATCAGCTGTTCGCGCGATATCGATGCGAACGTGTGCGTGAGTGTGTGTTTAGGTTGCGAAAGTGGTAGTGTTGGCTGTTGCTGCGACCGCCTCGCATTCTCTTCGTTTGCAGCTTTTCTTCTGGCCTTTGCCTCTCTCTCTCTCTTGCTCACCTCTTTGCCCTGGTTACACCGTAAAGCACAAAAACACTCCACCGCAACTTTCCATCTTTTTCGTCTGCTCCGATGTGTCGTCACCATCATCGGCTTGCTCTCTTGCTGGCGGAGGGTTTGTCGGCTTGTCGACCGAACTTTGCCATCCAGTTGTTATTCAGCTTTCGGTCGGTCGAGTCGTGGAAGCGGATTTTCCGTGTGTGATTTTTTTTCCTATTTCGGTTCATTTCCTGTTATGTGTTCCGTTTGGCCTCTGCATGTGGATACATTTATGAGCTCTTCTTATTCATGCTGATTGCCGATCGCAAACCGAGGCGAGGCGAGAAGAAGAGAACCATTCATCAGGCCGAGTGCTTTGGAAAGGACGAGAAAAAGACGACGCAGCAACAGTGGGATTGCAAAAGAGGAGAGGAAAGTGGTGCGTTTTTATGCAATCTCCTCCGGCTCTTACTCTCTGCCATCCGTGGCATAACTAAAGGATTAATGAATTTTGCTCCGAGAACAAAATCGTGAATTTCGATAATCATTAATTTCATACGGGAAAAAAAGAAGAAGAAAAAAATAAGTGAGTGCATTTTTCGGCCCGATTCCAGCCAGGATTAATGCCATGAAAGTAGCTGCCAAAGGTGAAACGTTGGAGAGTTGATTATTCTTCCGAGTTGTGCTGTGTAGAAAGTGTATAAAATTTGGCGGTGGCTGCCGCGTCGAGAGCGACTGAATAAGTGGAAAATTTCACTAACAGTTTTGAAATTCTGTCGGATAAGCAAATGATCGTTCGACAGCGATTTGCCGAAGGAGGAATAAGCGGAAAATGAAAGGTGATAAAATTGTGTTGTTTTTAAATCTGGTTCCAATGGTTGAAGTGATGCAAGAGGTTCTCCCGCACTCGGGATTATCGGGTTTCTTTTTCATGTTCTGCATGTGGTCGTCTATCGTGCGAAAAATGTACCGCAAACGTGTTAATTAGTGTAACTGTCAAACGAAACGCAACCATACGTTGCGATTTGGTCATGCAAACTATCGGTACCACCGAGGAATAGATTCCTGTACTTCCGTTGCGGACGATTTCATTCAGCTTCTTGTTCTCGTATGAGATTGTGACCAAAACAGCGACGGCGAAATCAAACAGAAATGCGTGTAAAAAGTGACAAGCACAACACTGTTTGTTGTGCCAGCCCGATGGATGGATGGACTTGGTTGATAAAGGTTTGCTCAGTACTGGTTAGTGCATGAAGGAACATTGGGAAGGGGCAGTGGTGCGGTACACTTGATATGATAAAAGCGATGGGCTTTATCTTGTCGTGTCTTGTCAGGCGACTTTCAAGCACAAACACTGGAGCCGACTGAAGATGTTCGCTGGAATGTGTACGACATTGGAATTTTGTGATGTCAAATGTCAGAGAGAGTATAGTGCGACGTTGTGCCAATGCAAACGCACAGTATGAAATTCATAGCAATTGTAGATGACTGTTTCGGAAGAGTATCTCGTGTCACATTTCCATGCCATAATTCAGGCCAAGGATCTCCCGATAATGGGAAACGTCGTTAATGACGAAAAATCCCTCCCAAGGCGGTTGTCAGGAGCCGCTTGGCCGTGCGAGGAAAGGCGGTGACAATCGAGGGGGCGAAATTGCACAAAATTACATCCCGTCCCCCCGGCAACCAGCACCCTACTCTCCGTCCGTCTGCGTGTAATTCACAACAGCCAAGGATTTGGCCTAATCTATTTTGTCAGTGTATTGGTGTCCTGTACATCTCCATCCAGCCAAACGAGAGCGGATAGGTAATCTATTTTCGCCACTCGAATGAAGCGTACGGAGAAGACCAACCGGGTTTATTTACGTTCCGTACGCTACCTCGGTGGATTCTTTTTGGCCGTCTGCCGTCGGGGCAAGGTCCCCCGTGGGACGAGAAATCTCTGCCTTCCGAGCTTAATAATTTATTTTAATCCAAGTCCTCTTGTAGGAACACAGCATCTACAGCGGTTCGAAATCGGTGGCTTCTGCAACTTGCGCGATTCGATTCCCATAAATTCCCTGACAGATGACGTGATTTCCGTCTGCCCTCGGCGCGGGGGAAGGAAAACAGAATTCAATAAACCGCGCGCCTCGTCCACCAACGTAAAATTCTTGGCTGTTTGAATACTCGCTCGATAAGATGACGGCGAGAGAGGCGGCACGAGAATGAATTGCATTTCGTGTGAATTGGCGCGAATTTAGGAATCAGTCTATGACTTGTTGTTTTCGAACAGACGGGACTGCATTACAAGCGGGGTATGATACTCTGGCTTCGCCTCGACTTTGATGGAGTAATGGAACCAATTTGCATCGGTAATCTATGGGTGATGTAAACGGTTTGCTATGTGACTCCCTGCGGAGAATAGCGAGGCCACCCGGATCCGGAGCGCTCTTCTTTGGCGGCAACGGCAGCCTACAAAACGATTGCAATAATATGAATATATATTCGCTCGTCGCCATAATAATGCAACATTTCGTAAACGGGTTCATTTTTCTTCTCGAAATATGACGCCATGCATTCGTTGCATCAATATTACTGTCTCATCTCTATGTGTTTCAACAGAAGCATAACGAAATGAAGAAACCGTAATATGCTCAATTTATCAGACATTATTCCAAAATATGTGTGTTAAACATTACCAAAATATTTCGGAAATTTCAAAGCAATGATTGCTTATTTTCTGGCAGCGAATCTCCACACGAGACATTTCGTTCAACATTCGTCGGACACTAGCTTCCCTCATTTCAGACCTCAAGAGGAAATATATCTCTAAAAAAAGCCGCAAGCACGAATGTTGCTCCGTGAAGGGATTGGTTTCTGACCCTCCCGAAACCATTAAACCTATATTAATCAGTTCAAACGTCTCTATACAATTTGTTGATGACTGGATGTAGAATCTGCGGGTGAATCCTCGCTTGCAGTACAGCTTTATATCTACTATGCATCATCAAATCACTGGAATAAAAACGTTAGACGGCTATTGATCCCCTTACTGGAAAGACAAATTAGAATTAATTCTTGCTTTGCAATTAGTTGATATTTCATCCACTGAAATTCTACGTTTTGTAATATAATTGTGATCACTCGGGAAATGTTTATTGAGTGTCAGCCAGAAACCACTTTTACTGTAGCAATTCAAATCCGGAATCTGAACCAAGACCATTCGAAAAACGCTAAAATTTGCGATAAATGTAGAGTGCCGTTTATATTCACACATATGTTTTCTGTGTTGTTTCATACTGCAGATTTTTGTTTTGCTCTCATCTTAACGATACGAGCGTTGAAACGCTGGGAAAAAAGTTACAACTAATAGTCAATATTTAACGTGTCACTATATCTCAATTAATTGTGTATTATGATCAAATATCAACACAGCAAATAAATTTAATTGAAATTTATGCACTGGCCATGATCGATAATCGTCCCATAACTGCCATAACTCGGTTGTATTTGGACCGATTTCGAATATGTTCATGTCACATGCTTTGGTTTTTTGCACTAACGACTCTAGATGTACTTCTTCGTCTCTACATAGTATTAATTGCGTAATTTTTCCAATAGCCTTGATTGATATTTTTATGTCAAAAAACACACCTATTATGAACAAGTTCGAGAATACGCACGAATCAGTGCTATTCGGAAGAAAAATTCCACAGCTCTCGGCACGATATGTGTGACATTAATCAGCCAACATAATCCTATAACAACAGTGCCTCATCTGTTTTCCCGATGTTAGATTGCCACAGTTCGGTTTGAACCTTATAAACAAATTTGGAAAATCATCAGCAAATTTCACAAATTTATTTCTTACTTTGATCTTAATATGAAGTTCATGTACATATATATCGAGCAAAACCACCGCTATACATGATAATAGTTTGATATTTGCCCCCGGTAGTTTACTGAATTCTGTCTGACTTTAATTAAACTTTTTTCTTCAATTTAGTTAACAATATGAGGCCGTGGCCAGTTGAGGACTTTTCCCGGGAGATCAACAAAATAATGTTTCGCTCCAGTCAACGACCATTCTTCAAGATTTTCTTGGTAGTCAAATGGTTGCGCATCCGCTCACTATACGGATATTAATTTAAAAACTAAATATCGGTCGCGTCACGAAAATTGTCAAATTTTGGGCGCTTCTAGCTCAATTATTCCCCGATGGATTTATGAGGTTTTTGCATCAATTAATTTGGACACTGCTTAATAATATATTTCAATATAGTTAATATTAAATTTTTCACTAGCTACTATATACAAATAGGATTGAAATGAGAGCTTCTGATTTGCCATATATATGCGTAGACCGTTTCTCTAACACGTGGTCGACTGCGACTGCGTTGTATACACTCTGTCCAACTTCTATAAGACTACCCTGATTATATTTCGTTGCAACACAAACAGTTAGAATTTCAACAAGATACATTCATACATTGTAGGATGCTTAGAACAAAGTATGTTCAACGTCAGTTTCGTTCAAAATAATTGTTTGTTTATTTATTGTGCTTAAATATGATAATTTCAGTTGTCAAGTTTCTATAAGACTATTTAAAAATTCAGTATTGTCAATGAAAAATTCAAAACTATTGCCTGATTTACATGTCAATAATTGGCAACCTTGTCATTTTGGGCTAATAACCAGGAAAATTCGTGTTGGCATACTATTTACCACATTTTCCTGAACGGATTTCTCGATATTTTTCCATTTTTCCTAAATGGCGACCTTGAGCTCTTCAATCGAGGTGTACCGCTTTCCTTCAGTGTAGATTCTGCGTACAAGGATCCTCCTAAGATTTTCAACAGAATTCAAGTCTGGAGAGCGAACCAGTCAGTCCAAAAAATATGTTTTTGGTCCTTAATCCATTGCTTAGTTTCCTTGCTGGTATGAAAAGTGGTATGAAATGTGATGTTTTTGTGACGATATCCATGCAAAAACGGTAGGAGAGAGGATGTCAGAACATGTATGTAATCCTTGAATGATGTGAAAGCTATCTTGAGCTTTTCGGTTGCACAGATTCCCGCTCAAACCATGCAAGCCTCCACCAAAATTCCTGTTTGAAAAATACTGTTCCTCCTTTCGTAAATCACGCCAGTACCCATTGAATCCATCAGGACTATACAAATTGAACTTTTTTTCGTCACTGAAGATAACCTAGCAAAGTTAAAAGTAGAAAAATAATTGAAGAACTTTTCGTTATGTTATACCGTTCTGAATCATATTTCGGACGCTTAAGGCTTCTGATGCATAATACAGATCTAAACTTTATCTACAGGTATTATTTGGTTGATATTTTCAATAAAATAGTTCAATTTGGTACCTATTTGATTGCAAACATAAAATATTATCGAATAAAATGCTATTCAAATGAAGCGAATAAACTCAAACTTCGGACACTAAATCAAATTTCGGACAGATTGAATTCAAATTTTGGACACTTTATTTTGTAATTTTTTGGACGAAAATTACATTACACTTGATTATATTTTATATTCAACTGCGAAACGCTTACCAAGCAATCACAGTAAACGGGTAAGAACTACGTGCTCACGCCAAGCAAACGTCAAACACAAACGATAATGAGTAGTGCTGTCAGTTTATTGCCGATTATGTTATAATTCAAATTTAGTTCTCATATGAAATGATAGTGAAACCAAGCGATTATTCTAAAGAAGCAATTGTGATATTAATTTTATAGTTATATCATCAGTGCATTAAGCAGTTCAATATTTTAGAATAAAGTGTCCGAAATATGATTCAGAATGGTATAGCAAAATGCATTTTTTTGAAAACGATCTTTGTCGTAACATACCATGGCCCACTGTTGATTCATGTGAGCTTTGGCCAAACTCAGACGTCTTTCGATGTGAGATGGTGTAAGATCAGGAGCTTTAACCTTTCTAGCCCTCTTTATATAAGGACTTTTTACTAAAATTTGACGAATTGTCTCCCGCGAAACATTTAAATTCAAAGATTGCTTTATTTTCAGAAGCGATTTTGTAGTATTCGAAACTTTTCTAACTATTTCCAGATTATCCCAGAGAGCTTCGATTTACGTGGAGCTCTCTTCTTTTTACCGTATCCTTGAGGATTTTGTTTACGCTCAACGCTTGTACACACACATATGAAAATAATGCAGTGTATAATAGTTACCAATACAAACACACTAGAATATAAATTGAAGCGTTGTTTGTTTACAATGACACAAAGCAGCAAGATCATCACCTGGTCTTATAGAAGTTGGACAGAGTGTATCGTTTAAAGATAGTCTAATTCAACACGCAACAAATAAAATACGTAACCCTACGTCAACTATGCGGTCATATTTAGGGCACAATCCTTCAATCTTATTCATTGTGGTTTACAAAATTTCCGAGATATTTTATTAAGAAGATCAACTGAATTTGGTGAATTTTTAAAATGGAACTAGCACTGAATGCATTTCACCACATAAGAGCAACAAGAAAAACATATAGGAGGTTGTTTCCAGGACACCGAGTTGTTTACGTAGAACTACGAAATTATCATATTCGATTGGCTTCTTCATCACTTTTGATATGTAAAAAATGTTCAGGAATGCTGAAAAAATCCTCCAAAATCAAGCTCTCCACTATAGAACTGCTTGAGAAATTGGGGAAAGGATGGAAAAAACATAAAATATTGTTGCATATTGTTCGAGGAAGAATGTGTTTTGGAACACAACGAACAAACCAAATTTGTATTCCAATTGCAATACAAATTGCTCGATCACAATAGATCGAGTATGCTATGCTATTTCAGCTGCTTTAAGTATAATAAATGGGACAAACTGGTGTGACTTACTGAACTCCCACGGAGGACTAAAAAGATTGAAGACGAAAAGATGCGGACACGAAAGTCTCGTTAGGGTTAAGTTATTCCTTTTCTTAGTTTTGCATCAGTGTATCTGGTATACATTCTGCCAAATATATACCGGGAATTTGCGTTTTTAAAGTAAATACTTTATCATCTTAATTTATATTATCGCGTTCTACAGAAATAACTTTTTCCAACGAACAATTCAGTCATCGACACACTTTTCATTGTTGTATTCGAGAATTTCGTCCAGTTCACGCAGTGTATTCGTTTTTATATCTTCAATGCTGTCAAAACGGGTCACAAGAAGCGGTAATCCGAGTTTCGGAAATAGAAAAAAAGTCACACCCCCGTCTCGTCGCCAATGATTATGCGGTGGATGTATGTGGGATTAGAATTTGATACTTCAAGCATATATTCAGCCACTTGATTACGAGAAATTTTTGAAGAAAATTGATGGCTTTTGGCACTAGTCGTGCTGTGACTTTTCTCATGCCCAAAACATCTATCAAAATATGACGGTCTCATGAGAGATATTTAGTTCACAGCCGAGCAAAAACTAAAGTGTTCTTTGCTACGATGTAAACAAACTTAATGCCAGATCGCGCCCAAAATAAACATTGGGACCACTGACAGTGGCATCAACTTAAAAAAAATGAAAAAGTATAGCGGGAAGATATAAAATTACAAATTCCCGGCATATATTTGACAGAATGTACATCACTAGGTTTTATGCTTATTGTAAGACCTTTGTTCCAGCCTCGCCTCCTACCTTATACCATTGCAAACCTTTCCCGAGCAAGGCGTTCTTTACAATAACGTATGCTAATTTCGGAAGGCGATGAAAAAAACATAAGATAATTCAGTGGACCAAATTTTCCTAGAATGCTACATGTATTAACCTTCTTAAAATATTATTCGACGCCCTGCCGGGCAGCATTGATTGGAGAAAAAATTAATGTCAGCATGTTCTTCAAATCTTTCGTGGCTTCTGTTTAACCAGAAAATTATTGGAGTTTATCCTCCGTTTGTGCTTCGCCCACCAACTTTTTAGCGGTTGCAGCCGGGAAAGTTTGGGTGGGTTGACGGATTTCGGTACAACGTCTATCTTCAGCCACTCTTTTTGGATGATTGCCTGCTGCTTAGACACGGTCGGCCTAGAGTAACGCTTCCGCATAAAAATGTGCATTTCGACCATGTACTTATTCACAGTTCAACCGGTTGCTCCGACCACCCGGCCCAAGGCGCGGGATGATGAGGCCACTTGCTCTCGGTAGCCAGGCTTCCTTTCGACGCTCTCGCCATTCTCCTGGAGAAAGAGGAGGTTGTAAAGGCCGGATCGGCTACATCCGGCGGATGTTCAACTTTCTCGCGCTCTGGGAAGAAACTGGCAGTACGAACAAAGTCTCGGACGTAGTTGTTTTACAATTTTCGCGAAGGCTGCTGCAAATCAATTGATAAGGGCATCGATGCATTTCTGTACAAGGCCCAATAAAGGCAGGATTTAAGAACAATTTGGCCCATTGTTATAAATTTTGAATTCTTTTTATCGTCAACGTAGTCCATTTTTTTAATGCAAAGGTTAGATGGTTTCCCACTTTTCGGCAGTCGAATTTTCTGTCGAACTCGCAGTTTTTCCTTCACAATCGACAAATACAATGTTCCCAAATTGATTTTAGCGCCGGGATATTGGTCGGAATCGACTTCTTGGGAACCACATTAACCTAAATATTACTGTATAACTGTTTGGTCCAATCTTTAGAGTGACTGCTTGTCTATTTGGACCAGAAAAGAAAATCAACCGAATGCTAATAAAGACAGTAACCCCCTTCTGGAGGCACTCCTTTCGCCAATTTTCTATGTTGAGGGTTCCTAAAATTAAATTTAGAACGTATCACTTTTCAGGCCGTAGCTACAGATTACCTGCACACGATGAACTTTTTCAGAACACTCGATCTTATTTATCTTGCAGTCTTCCAGAACACTTTTCCAATCGAACGAGAAATAAAATTCTCGTCGACGAATTCGTCCGCAATCGTAATTGTTCAGCAAATTTGCGTGAAGCTTTTCTTGAGCTTTCATGCGCCTCCAGATTTGGCTTCGTGCTACGACCCAGTTTGTTTGATCTCTGGACCTACACCCAAACTAGCGTTGGCAGAAACATATAATCTTCGGCAGAAAAAAAATGCCTTTTCGTGTGCTGAATTGTGAAATGAACAAATGAATGCACTTTTTTCAAAAGATTTAAAATATTTGCATTTATGGGAGCAGAACTCTCTTCCTCTCGGACTGAACGTCAGCTTGGGATTGTCCAAACGTTGTCAAGCGGGGATCGAACCAAGGCCGGCTGGAATGCAAGGCAGTTCTACACGACTACGCTATCCATATATCCACTGGTGCTGTTGCATAAATGCGTGATAATATTACATCACATTATAAAATGAAGTTAGAAAGGGATTTCTAAGAGCAAAAAGCAAAGCATAAACGTGAACTTATATTCTTTTCAGTTTGAGCCGTGTATGTGGCAAAGTATGTTTGTAAAGTTTGATACGTGCTTATTTGCAATGTGTCTCTTGTTTCGCTCGCTCATATTGCTCATCTATTTCCATGGCATATCTTTATATATAAAAATGGATTTCTGTCTGTCTGTCTGTCTGTCTGTCTGTCTGATTCTTATGGACTCGGAAACTACTGAACCGATCAACATGAAAACTGGTATGAAGGGGTTTTTGGGGTCGGGGAAGGTTTTCGTAATAGTTTGAGACTCCTCTCCCCTCTCTAAGGGGGGGCTGCCATACAAATGAAACACAAATGTCTACATTTCTCGAGAATTAATCAAGAAAATGAACCGAAATTTGGCATATGGAGGTTTTAGGGTAAATGATTATATGGTAGTTAGGCTCTCCACCCACCTCTCTAAGGGTGGGCTGCCATAGAAATTGAACACAATTTTCTGCATAACTCGAGAGCTAATCAAGCAAATGGTACCAAATTAGGCATATTGAGCTTTTAGGGTGCAACAAATGTTTCTATGGTGGTTAGACTCTCCACCCCCCTCTCTAATCTATATATATATAAAACTCATATATATAAAATCATATATATATATATATATATATATATATATATAAATGGATTTCTGTCTGTCTGTCTGATTCTTATGGACTCGGAAACTACTGAACCGATCAACATGAAAACTGGTATGTAGGGGTTTTTGGGTCCGGGGAAGGTTTTCGTAATAGTTTGAGACTCCTCTCCCCTCTCTAAGGGGGGGGTGGTCTGCCATACAAATGAAACACAAATTTCTGCATAACTCGAAAACTAATCAAGCAAATGAAGCCCAATTTGGCATGTCAAGGTTTTACGGGACACGAAACATTTCTATGGTGAATACACTCCTCCCCCTCTCTAAGGTGGGCTGCCGTACAAACGAAACACAAACTTCTGCATAACTCGAGAACTAATCAAGCACAATTTGGGATGTGAGGGTTTTTGGGTATGAGAAATGTTTCTATAATGGTATGACACCCCTCCCTCCTCTGGAATGGAGAGGGGGTCCCATAAAAATATTACACATATTTCAACCAAAAAATATTCCAACCAAACATGACAATTGAAAATTTTCGGAAAATTCTGAAGGAAAAAGGGAAAATTCGGAAAATTAAATTCCCATATGTTCTACAATTACATAGCGACAAGGGCTGTTAGCGCTAGCGAAATTGATCTTTGTTCGAAACTGGAAATGTATTTTAATGTGATGAAAAGCACTCCTATATTTTCTTCTATCAATACCAACAAGTATTGATAACAAAACACAAATTTAGGGCGGAACGAAGTTTGCCGGCTCAACTAGTACATTATACAAATACTGTACCAGTACCGGAGAGTAGCAAACATTTTCTGTTATTTTTAAGCTCATTTATTGTATTAAATCAGGATGTCAAAGCATGTGCTAAAAATTAATTTTGGATGAAGGATTGCCAAAATCCTGCCATTTTAACGCTAACGCTAAAAATCCGGATTTTGGACCCCCCCCCTACGTAACGCAATTTCCTATCTCTAATACACAGAAAGTAACGCAACCTCGACCCACCTCCGCACCCCCCCCCCCCCCCCCTTTATCGCGTAACGTAATTTGTGCACCACGCCTTACTTGATGATTAAACAACTTAAACTCCATCGTGAAGTAAGCTTTGCTTCTCAATTCATATCATTCCCAGATATGAGGGTAATATTTATTTTCATGTACTAGTAGAGGTAACAAATCATTACTACCAGTATTTGAAACACCATTCCTTCCAGTTGCTTCCTTCGACCGATAGGTACACTATTACGACGAAATATCTGTTTTTAAGTTCACAGGGAAAAAATGTCATGATTTAATCTGGTGCATAAATAATACGAATCTTGAATATGAGGGTACAGCTGTTCTCCACAAATCAGTTGTATTTCGGTCCGAGACGACATTAAGATGGTGCTGATCAGTCCTTCCCCCGAGGTTCCACACCATAAGATTCATCTGAACGGTGATAGTTTACCACGAATCAAGTAGAAGAAAAAAAAAAGCTAGCGTGAGAAATAAGCGGTCCCCTCATCGCGCCTAATCCCGCGAGAACACCCGTCGGGAATCTTGCGAATCACTTCAATCTAAATAATGGTGTCATTTATGCAAATATTTAATATAATGTTATTTATTCTCTTCCGTTTATTTTTTTTTCTTTCATTTTCGCTCCTACACACACACGCACCCACACTTACATACGAACATCGCGCCCAATTTACACCGGGAACCTCGCAGGTCCGTAGGTCGCGAGAAGCCGCCAACCGCCGGAGTGTTGTGTAGTGTGTGCACGCGGAAAACAGTTTCATGCCCAGCTAGGCAGACAGAAGGAGTGTGCCCCACACAGCAGGGAACGAGAAACGAGGAGGCAGAAGAAAAAAGTTTACCGGTCGGTCCACCAAGCTGAGCAGAGGTGCCGCGGTCGTCGCGTAGAATGGGTCTAGGTCTCCCCTGAGCTGTTCGAAGGTGGTTGAATAGCAGAAGAAGCAGGATGAGAAAACAGTGACGGCGGTGATTGATATCTGATGCACGAATTCAAATATAGCGCTCTGGAAAACCAACGACCCCCCGCCGACGGCGACATTGTGGGACCAGGGCAGGCCGGGGAAGACACGGAGAGCGTGCAAGAAATCCCAAATTAGAGTGAACGAAAAATGATGAGGGAGTGTGGAGACCCGTGGAATGATCGGTGTGTGCAATCGAGTACAAGCGTTCAAGTCTCGTGATTAGAGTCGAAAATTAGAATCAGTGCCAAGAGGAAGAATATTGAATGTGTTCGTGTGCTCACGTTGTTTTGTTATTGGTATCAGTGAGTGCATCCTAAGCCGGTCTTCTCAAGTGTCCCGAAATTGGGTGGAGAAAAAGGAAAAAAATAAAAACGAAACACATAAAAAGGAGATAGGTATTTTGTGTGTACTGAGATTGGAACCGAAGGGCCACAAAAATTGCATAAATCTAAGCGCGTCCGAGAGTGGTGATATAAATCAAATCGTCTCGGTCTCGAATGAAAAGGATAACAAGCACAAGGGGAAAAAGGAAAAAAAATAAGTGCTCGCGGTAGTCCTGTCCTGCACCAGGGAAGGAATAAACGCAAAAAGAGGATATAAAATTGATATTTATTACTAGTGTCCATAGCAGTGAACAACGGCGAATATTGAAGACGTAAGGGGAGATATCCGCATCAAAGGAGAGAATACTTGAGAGAAGAAGTGTAAAGTACACTCACATCTATATATTCATACAGAGCGAAAGAAGTAATTTTGTTGTCCAGCGTTTCAAGTGAAGTGACGAAGTGCGTAAATAAAAAATATATATTTTAGTGTGCTTTCGTGAAGCTGGAATTGACAAGTGACGTGGGAAGAAGGAAGAGCAAGTGTAGTAAACAGTCTCTCCCAGTATGATTGGATACATTCGCTCTGCTGAAATTGTCGCAAGTCAATCATCAACTAGTAACGGTAAGCGAATTGTTTGATCAACGATTCCAACGCCCCTCCACTGCACTGTGGCGGAAGGCCTGGACCCAATTAGCCTCAAAATTTCCACAAATGAATGATACGCTTGGCAAATGGATGGATAGAAGACTACATTCATGGAACATTCTCACGACGCTATCCACCCCAGAAGTGGATCTAGTTAGTGCGATAAAGATAAAATAAATATGATTAATCGTTTGCCATAAATCATTGGAAATTGTACGCGTGATCCTTGCGTCCGACAATTCCCACTTTCCTCTTTTGCCAACATCGTATTCCAAGTAGGTAGGTCAACATGTGTATATCAATCGTCGTCCGTCGGTCGTCTGTGAGCCACTGATATCGCGCTTTTTTCCACCCTATCGGTGACCAAAGTTGATAGGCCTCTACGTTTATATTAAGCTCTGTCTCGGTGTGTGTGTGTGTGTGTGTGTGTGTGTGTGGGTGTGTGTGTGTGTGTGGATAGTTTACTGCTGTGTTGGGCTGGAATCAGAACCCGGTGCATTAGAGCTTAAACCAAACACAAACAATGACCTGACCCGATGTCCAGTGGTGAGATGGATTAGGCCTGCTGTTCTTTCTACCTCTAGGCTTTAGGCCTTCGAGCTGATGAATCTTTATCGGTGTTGGGTTTCGATCCAGCGCTAGCGCTTCTTACGAAGGGGTTGTAAATCATGCGGAAACTTAAATTTTGTTGAATAAAACGAAAAAGTTTTTTTCTTCTGTGTTGGGCGGATGTATAACTCCTATTCAACTTCCTTCTGTGAGCTGATAAAACGAATTAAACAGACTCCTGCCAAAGTCAGGGAGATCATTCTTTTATCTTTCAAAACATCAATGAATTTGAAACCCTATTTTATTATTGCCATACGAATTGCTATTATCACTCAAAGTTTTCCCAATGTAGCAGAACTTTTTTTTCGAAATCATCGCTGATCACGACCATCACGACCTTGAAATTCTCCGATTCGTACTGGAATACTTTTATCACTACTCACTAGTCTGGTCAAGCACCATTCCTACTGCCTGCCTAATTAAAAAAAAAAACAGTAAATATGTCAATTTTCTGTACCACACGCGTGATTCAAACATTTGTAAATTCCTGTTATTGTATAATTATTATGATGATAATATTGGTTGAACAAATAAAAAATGGCTCAAAATGGCCCCACTGTGTTGACTGTGACTGAAAAAAAGACTTCATCAGATCCATTATACAATGATCGGCATTGATAAAAAATATGGTACCTGCTAAAAGAAGTTCTGACGATACCTGATACCTGATCTGATCTGAGTGAACTCTTGTAACGTTCCTATGCAATTCATGTGATATTACTTTCGGTCTAAACAAGGTATGGGTTTGGAGTATGCGAGTTTCCTTGTCGGTACATTAATTCATCAGGCTTACTTTCTTTCTTCCAGCCACTACCTGTCGTGTGGGGTTCGGGGTGGTTTTATACAGAACTTATCTGGCTAGGGTAACTTATAAACGATCGATACGTACAGAACTAAAATCAAGCCTAGCATCGTTTCGATTCACTCCATCCCATCGTGAGAGGGGTAACTTCGTACGTACTATCCAATATACTATCATACCTCATTGGTTATCAACCTCGTAGTACTCTAGAGCTGCAGGGTGGAACCTGGAAATGCTGCGTTGGCACCCGGGTTTACTAGTTTTACAATCAACGAATTTCATGCTAACTCGACTGGCCATTGACAGCCCCATCCCAGATTGCAGTGAAATTTTGTGAATGTAATAACATTGGTCATGAAAAGTTGCTTAGCATACTTGAAATCTGGAAAATTAGACTTCTTTTTGAAAAGGGCCACAGATTGTTTCCTAATTTTTTACAAAAAAAAACTAACTCAAAAACTATAAGACCCCCAACATTTTCGTCAATGAATGAAATGTAGTAAATTTTTTAAATATTTATAAAAAAATATTACAAAAAATTACACTGAAAAAAAATATTTCAGAAGTTTAATTTCATTTTTCTCAAAAACATGTTTTTTAAATTCTCAAAAAAATTCCATACATCAAAAGATGGGCACTTTACGGGGAAAAGAGTTTTATAACAAAACCTTTTTCATGTTTTTTTTTAAAAACAACTAATCTTAATTTTGTTTGGAGTTAAGATAGCAATATAGGGCCCTATTCCAAAAAACGAGACGAGCAATTCGAGCTTTTTAATAGCTTTGCCGACAGCTACTTTCTCCCTTTGATTGAACAGCCGCCGCTTGCATCGAAGCAATCCCAGATTTTTCTGGTTTCATTCACATTCGCCGCTTCGAATCATAACACTACTTTGCCACCATTCTCGGTATGTTTTCAGAATAATACTTTTCTTTTAAGACCACTAGTAACAGTAATTCATTAATTTACAAACTAATAGCATCTAAAGCTTAGACTCCGTATTAGATTGTGTAGCATCTTCAATCTGTATATTCCATGGGTTACGTAGTCGGCGACAGTCTGTTTGTAAACAATACCGACAGCAATTCCAGTATGGCTCAGAGTACATATCGCATGATTAAATCACCTGATATTTATATATACACACCTTGATCAAAACAAACTCAGCTCGTCGGGCTGACAGTTCAGACACTGGATTTTAATCCGTCGTACGAGTTTCTCGTTTGTTTTTCGTCGAGTCAGACGAGTTACTCGTCTGTTTTTTGTCGAGCTCGTCATCTGGAATACCAAAACAAACGAGACGAGCGCTCGTCTCCTCGACTCGTTTTCTGGAATAGGGCCCATAGTGAATCTGACAAAGTTTTAGATCTTATTAAAATATGAACTTTGGTCGAAGACGTCAAATTTTTATCTTTTATACTTTCTAGAATATATGGCATTTTTGTATAAAAACTCGAAACCCTCGTTCAGCTGCGACATAAGTATCCAGTCAATCAACTTTTCATCAGAGAGAAAAAGATGTGCTAAAATCTCTCTCTCTCTCTCTCTCTCTCTCTGAAGTGCAACGAGAATGTTTTTTCGTCTCTCATTGAGTACTTAAAATATGGAGCGTTAAGACAGTGTCTAGACGACCTGCATTTGGACAAATATTACCCCATCTCATGTTCACTTCACCATGAAACCCTATTTAACCTCATGTTTTCGTGCAATGTTTTCAGTTGTACTGAAGAAGTGAAAACCGTTTTCGGCATCAATCATTTTTCGCCTAATCATAACTCACCGAAAAATAAAAATCGGCATTACGTTTCTCGCGAAAGTCAAAGTGAGCCTATAACATTCTATCGCCTCTCAAATCGGCGAGCATTTCAGTCTCTGGTTTTACTCATAACATTTTTGTGTATAAATTCTGGCGATTGACATGTTCTTGACATGTTGAGAAGCGGCTCAAATGCGCGACAACGGATAAGTATTTTGTGAGATAAAATACGATAACGAGAGGTGTGTTACGTTCGACAGATTTATTTCGAGTGTGTTTTTTGTTTGGTTTACAGCGTTATATATATTGACCGGTGGCTATCGGTCACTGGTCTTGAATACAATACAAATGCCCTATTTCATCTGGAGAATTTCGTTTCTGCGGAATTTCTATGCATAATTGGATGCTGTGATAAAGGAGACGTACAGATTTCACTTGTGGCTATTTGAAAGTAGACCATTGACTATTCGGGCATCTGTCCGAGTGATTTATGACCCTTTTTGTTTTAGGAGTTGATTCGCTAGAATTCGATTGTACGATGCTAGATACCTATTGTACGATGAAGCTAATCATTTATGACTCTTTTCTGTGCATGAATTATAGGTATTTTGTGCTATAGCGTATTAAGATTAAACAATATCAATGGTGATAATTTACACAAAAAAAAGTTTACATTATTTCTTCTGGAGATTTCATCCAACACGAAAACAGTTGTTTTCGTAGTGTGAACTTTTTCACATATAGCATTTTTGTATGGAGATTCCAGAAGAAATAATGTAAACTTTCTGAATTGACCTTGTACAAAAAACCATCTCACGGGCTGAATTTCCAGCTTAGGGACCTCGGATGGGTCTCAATCGATTCCTAAGAGTTTTCTGATCCCGAATCGAGAGAAAACTCAAAATCGAAAAATTTACTCTGAGCCCCCTTTTTTCCCGGACGATCACATATGTTCTAGAAAATATAAAAGATGGAAAGTTGACGTCTGTGACAAAAGTCCAAATTTCAATAAGTTCTAAAACTTTGTCGAATACACTATATCGCTATCATGACTCCAAACTAAATTAGGATTAGTTGCTTTTTTTAATATGAAAAATTTGCTGAACACTTTCTCTGTACCAATGCCCTTCTTCCGATGTATGGGTGGCTTGTTGGTAATTGTATGAACTGTTTATATATTTTTTTAAGAATTAAAAAACAGGTTTTTGAGAAAAACGATTTTTTTATTTTTTTTTAAATTTAAATTTAATTTTTTGTTCAATAAAACCAAACAAGTTCGATATTCGCACAAACATTTTGGGAAATTGAGTCGGTCAATAGTAAAATTCACACAATATGAATTCATATGTTTATTCGGTGAGATGAATAACCGTTGGTTTGTTTTTAGGATCGAATCATTAATGGGTTCATCGAATTAGAAAAATAAATTAAGTCTTGACGAAGTAACTTTCTTTTTCATGTTTCAATGGTATAACACATGTTTTTATAGAGATATACTGTCGTTCTACGCATAGTTGCCCCATGCTCCAAAATCAGCAACTGAGAAAAACGCAATCAAAGTTTTCTAGCAAATTTGTCTGTCAGAAGCTTTAAGCTTGTCAGTTTAGCAATACACTGTTTTTTTTATAAGCAGAAAACTATTGTGTAACAAAATGTGAACAGATCCCCTCACTTGAATCAATCAATCTTAGTTACGGGCTAAAAAAATCATGGCGGGACAGTTATATCTAGAATATAAACATGGGACAATTGAATTTTATGTTATTTTTTTGAAATACTGAGAACAAACAACAAACAAGTTTTTTGTGTTTTTCGAAAGATTATGCATAAAAACATCGTTTTATGAAGATACCTCTGTAAATATAAATCGCATTGTTATTAAACATTCACTAACAAGGTGTAAACGATTTCTGTTAAACTTTTTTTTTATTTGTTTGAGAATCACTTCGTTCTTCCGAACCAGAAATGAGTGCATTAGCCCTGCTGAAAGCGTGACATAAAATTCTTGTACTTGAATCGATTTATATATTATGGATCTACAAAAAATACATAGTGGGACCGTTATGGCTAGAATATCAACATGGGACAATTGAGCTTTATGTTTTTTTCAAAGCTGGGAATAAACTATAACTTTTTTTTGTTTTTTTTTTCGGAAGATTAGGCATAAAAACATCGTTTTGTGAAGAAAAGTGAAAATTGTCAAAAAGTAACATGGGACAACTATGCGTAGAACGGCAGTATAGAACATTAAATAGGCAACACGTTTTGATGTTAGCATTTTTCTGACAGCTGTCACTTGTTTTTGTTAGATTAGTGCAATTTCATCACGAATAGACTGAACCATTAAAACGCCCGGAAATTGTGCAGATTCTTGTAGATAACCATGATTCAGTTCCAGACGAACGCATCGTCAGAAACATCTACGATGTAGAGCGTTGTGTCGAGGGAGACCCGAATAATTCAATTTGGCATCAAGCCCAACAATTGGAGCTGTGTTCCGTCCACATTACAGAAAATTTTGCCGAAAGATTACCAAAGGGCGAGCTTATAAAATTACATCTGGAGAATGGGATGAAAACAAAGTTGCAATTAATTCTAAATTTCACCGGAAAATGTTGTCCATCGAGTAAGCCCATTTTTTGGTAAATCGACATGTCCATTATATTGAAATTAAGACAATCTTCGTTCCATTTTCCAAAAAAAAGTTGAACCTTGAAAAAATCATGTTTGGTGCACTTTATGAGCCGGTGGAATCATTGGTCCGTTTTCCCTTTTGCTCCACAGTTTAGTGGTCATACTTCAGAGGAACTGTGGTTTCAACAAGACGATTCCATATCCCATACCGGGTGTGCCACGTGATGTAATGAATGAAACGTTTGGCGAACGAATAATAGGACGCGTCGTTGGATGATTTTTTGTGGGACTATGTAAAGTTTTTTGTCTTCGTTGATAAACAGCAAACGATTGAAGTCAACATTCGCGTTATCACTAATATACCGTCTACCATATAGCAAAAAATGATCGACAATAGAACTTCCCGAATGTGTTTCATTCGACCGAGCAGGGGTAGCCACATGCAGGGTATCATATAGTAATAAAAGGGGCAAAGAGTTATCTTTCCAAAAAAAAGCTGAATTCATTGGAATCATCTGGAATTTGCCGTGATTTTTTTTTCAATTTAATGATCTATATTCTAAGAAAAGTCTTACGTTTTCACGTCTTACTTCGGAATATAAATTACATACGTGTTTACGGGATGTTTTCTATAGTTTAGCTTAGTTATCGAAAAAAAACATAACATCATCACTGTTTCACTTGGTGAAACACAATTGTAGGCCTCTCCACCAGAAGACCGATGTAATGTTATAGTCGTACTGCAAACTTATGAAACATGAACACAGCTCCGCGAAGCTTTGCACAAAATAAGTGTTAACAAATAAAAAAAAAGACAGGGAATGTATTCCAGAGTTCTGACACTGTACCCAGAGAGACATAATTTCGACACAACCCATTCATTGGACGACTATTTATCATTTTTTTGACACTTTACGATATATTTCGTTTGATTTTTCTAAAATTGAGCTGAGCCTGAATAGTGTTTATAATAAAGAATTTGAAATAAAAAGTTGATTCGTGTGTCTTCATCTTTAGTAACAGCATTTGTCAATAATTAAAATCTGGTTTGTACTTTATTTGCGAAAATTGCTGAGGATTACATCATAAAACTATCAAGCTGATCGTTTAAATTAATCAAGTGCTTTTATAACCAATTTATAGTCACAGTAATATATATTTCCTTGGTAATTCTTAGTATTTTGAACATTTCATGAATCATAAAACCGTGGTTCCTTAAATCAATTTAAATTGAGTGAATTATTTACGTTTTGATCGTCTCAGTCGAAATTATTTTCCCCACTCATATCAATAAGAATCCACTAAAAGCTAGATTTCACCAATATACAACTTATTGTTTCGATCATTATATCAACATATAGTTCCTCGTGAATAAATTAAAATATCACTTTAGAAATCATATTACATTTTAGCATGAATTTCATTGAAAAAAAAAACTATTGGTTGTATAGAAAATTTGTCTATGAACAAGTTGATAAGACTTTGTTTAAAAAAATAATTACTAAGAAAAACAATTTTACTTGGAAAAAATATATAGGAAAATTGCACTATATTTGAATAATTCAACCCCCCTATTTGGAGAGTGAAATCTTGAAGCAGTAGCCGACATTTTGATAATGTTTGCAGAATGAAATGAATTGGGGATTTTTCTTCTCTTTGAGGTCAACTTCTGGTACGTTTTTAAAATTTTAATAATGTTTTCCTAATGGTAAACCTAACAAAGGATTGGTGTTCAATAAAGTACAACTTTAAGTTCAACAAGTTTTTATACTCTAAATATGAAGGAAAAAAATGAATGGTTTTGAGTTTCTCAAAAATTATTGTAATTTTTTTTACCCTTCAATTATTCTCTTAGCGTGTTTCACGGAGCAGAGCATTAAGTAAATCGAACGTGGTTCGAGAATGCACTCACGTAAACCTATTCTTTTGGAGCAAACAACGGAAAACACTAGTTATAATATAGTATTACACCATAAGAGAATGCTTGAATTGCCATCTCCTGGACATATACATTTTCGGTCGAACCCTACTTAAAGACGATAAAATATAACACTGCAGATACAAATATATATTCACTACTTTTACATCTAACTTAGTCTGACAACCATTCTGCGATCAGATAATAGAAACACACACACTTTTTTGATATTTCTTTAAATTCTCTATCTGATGAGCCTTTCATGTGAAATCACTTATGCTACGTTTCACTTTCTGTTAAAATGCCGTGAACACTTCAGCTTCTGATAAAATATGCGCTCATGAGCTTAGGTTCACTTATGCTACGTTTGTGCAACCTCATCATGTTGTTAAACAAAAGATAATATCAGCTATCGCTGCAACTGCAACATTTTTTTTCGGCTCGAAGTCACGATTTTTGTTCGATAGCAGGTAGCTAATTTGATTTTATGTGAGGGGCTTAGAATGCAAGGGGTGTAAGTGACTTGATCGATTTCTCTTCATCAACTTTTTCTTCAGTTAATAACTCAACTGCAAAAACGTTCCAATTTGAGTTTGCTATAGAATCCCATAGATGAGGCTCTGACCTGTCTTCCGTATTGTCAAATACAGCTGGGAATGTATTTGCAGCTAAGTTATGACCAAAAGAGAAAGTCGATGTAGAGAAGTCGATGAAATCACTTACACCCCTTTCATTCTAAGCACCTCATGCTAAATCGTATGGCTCGATGCTCGATGGGGCATTCTGCTTCTCAGATTAAATTCGTTCCAATTACATTTCCAGTGTCATTGAATGAAAACACATTCACTTTTTTTTCATCTTCAACAAATTCCTAAAAATAATTTGCATAATGCCCATGTAATTTCAAACGAATGTTTATTTTCATTTCAAAGCAAAGCAAGGATTCTGTTGACAGAACAGTTTTTCGTTCACACTGTATTAATAATGTCTATTGCAAGGTTCTAAATAATCTAAACGAAGAAAGCACTTCCTGATTGTATTGGTACTCGCGTGCTCACGAGCTTACAAGTCAGAATGCAACTTATTTGGCGTAAACATCTCAACTAAGCACTAATATTACATCGCAAATAATAATAATACCGTGAAACGGCAAATTTCCTCTGGGAGCGTTAGTTAAGATGGCACGAAGAAGAATAATCTAATAGCGGAACATGATCTGAAAACCCCTGTAATAATTGCAAACGTTTGCAACTTTTCAACGCAGGGATTTGCAATAAGTATTGATTCAAATTATCATTTTCTATAAAAAAAATCTGATAATTCCATGAGCTGATGTGAACAAATGTAAACTACATATTTTCTTATAGCTGCTTCTCTTGAGTTCGCTGCACTGATATACATGTAAGTGTACATCATACGAGAAACTTTGACTAACTTTCACGTTTACTGTCATTATCGAAGACATTCATCTCAGTGGTAGCTAAACTTATGTAATGGATAATGATTTCAATACAAACCAAACAAATATTTTTTGTAAAATTTTCAGTTCGTATTCTAGATATCATACATACACTGCTGAATATTATGTACACACGATTTATTATCATTTTTTTAAGGAAGAGCAAAATTGTTGAAATTAAAATCTGTCCGAATACAGACGCTGATATAAATATTATACTTTTCTATTTTTTTACGTTTTCCAAAATTTAACTTTTTCGGCCGAAAATAATTTTGCCGATGAGCTTATGTTTCACTGCCTCCGGCAAATGCGTTCGAAGTGAATTGGTTCGTTATCCATGCAGAAAAATTGCTTGTAGTTAAATTAGCTTCTGCAAAACAACTATCAATACTTCCAATAGTTTCATCTTGAGTCAACTACTGTTTTTTATTTTCCGATCGTCATTCTGTAAATTTTAACATAGCATCAATCCTGAAATGAAAAATGTCATTCGCTTTTTAGTATGACCAAGAAAGCCGGTCTGATTCATTCGCGTACTCCAACTTGAGTTCTCGACCTAACCGAGACGAATAAAGTTGCAGGGAGGTTCTTTTTGCCATCAGTCAATTCACGAAGCTTATATCATTATTCAAATTTCCCGAGCGGATTACGCACTATTTTTTTTCTCGCGAATCAAATTTTTCGTAATGTACGAAAAATTTATAATTCACAAATTCCGTGAGCAGGAACAGATGGATTTTTTAAAATCAGATATTCTGTTTTTTGTATTGTTGACACATTGGGCGATCGCAAATCAATATCCTGATGTTTCGATTAATGTATTACACTCTTAATCCCATGTTTTGTTAATTATATATTTGACTGTACATGCGATCTTTTTTAAAACCCGATGTTGCTTACTACAGTGTATTCAACAGTTCTGTAAACGAAGTTGAAGTCTACATGTCGAATACACAATCAACAGCCGGAGGTATTCCAGATTTTCTGGAGGTATGTCAAAAGTTGCATTTCTTCATATCCATATATTTTTTTTAGTATAAGATATCATTTATGTTATTGATTCTGAAAGCTAAAAACAATTGCTACCTGAAAGTCTGTATAGATCAAGAAACATAAAGGACATACCAATAAAACTAGTAAATTTCCGCATTGAATGTAACCAGTTGCATCCGTTTTTGAGAGCATTCAGTTTTACTTCAATGTAACATAATGCTAGTAAAGACCGTATTCGTACAAAATACAACAGACAAAAATGATCATCAAAAATTCATTTTAAGTCGAATATTAGGGAAACTCTCAGGGAATAAATAAAAACATACTAGCTAGGTTTCTGCAACGTTGGTTTATTCAACTTCTCCTAGGCTAAATTCCCGCAACTTGAACTGAACGCCTTCTTTTTCCAGATCATCCGGGCGGAACTTGCCGACGAAAAACTCCAGGCTAAGAATCTGCTTGGTGTCTGCTTTAATGTAAGATGCATTCCGGCTGCACAATCACTTCAATTCACTTCGGTACAGCTTCATGGAGTGGGATTTCGCCTCCGTATTCTGTTTATCGGTTCGATTAGGCGCCTTTTTTACCTTGAAGACATGAAGTCCGGCCCGCTTTATTGTCTGCTGGATGAACCAGACGAAAGAATTGACCTTCTTGGTCAAGTCCCGAATTGCGAATCACCTGTGGGGCTGGCCTGGATTTTCCACGACCGCGCACAGTGGCCCAAAAGCTGTAAAATCGGGGGGAAATTAATAGCTTCTATGAGATGCTTTCTAGAAGCATGGTGCCTCTAGTAACGTGATCTTAGGACTCCTGGTCATCATGGGGAGACAATGGTTTAGTAGACAATATCACCGGTAGAGCGCACAGTAGTAAGAAAAAACTCATATCGCCTATCGGGGAAAAATTAATAACTCCTCAGGAATGCTTTCTAGAGACATGTTGCTTTGAACAAAGTTGATCATATGATCCCTGGCTATAACAGAATTCCCATGGTTTATTGCATAATATCACCGCCAGAGCGCATGGTGCTCAGGAAAAATCAGAACGGGAAAAAATCATAACATCTCAGGAATGCTCTCTAGAGACATTGTGTCTTATCCAAAGTTGATCCCATGATCTCTGATCATGTCGAAATGACAATAGTTTAATTCACAATTCTAATATTGGGGTGCTCAGAGGTAAAAAAAAACTAATCAAATTGAGGTAAAATTGATAATTTCTCAGGAATTTTTTTTTTTGAAATGGTGTTTTCTGAAAATTCGATCTCATGATCCCTAGCCAAAACGTAGCGTAGTTCATAATATCACCGCTAGGGAGCACTGTCAGTGGTCAGAAAAAAAAAATCAAAATGCAGAAAAAATTATAACACCTCAGGAATGCTTTGTAGGAACATTGTATCTTCTACAAAGTTTATCCCATTATCCCTGGCTATAACAGGTTGACAATTACTCAAAAAATCATTTTAAAAGGAGCGCTGATGTACATTTTTTTGAAAAACATAAGAAAAATATAAAGAGAAATTTGTACGGAATATTTTTTATGAATAAAAATACAATTTAAAATCTGTGATTTGGGTCAATTTCTTTGTACCCAAAATTGTTGTATTTTGTTAAACTGTGTTAAAAAAGACAAATAAAATGAAATAGGAGGAATATTTTTTGAGTAATTTATATCATTCTGTTATAAACAAACAATTGTATCAATTTTCGCTTTTCCTTTTGAAGAAGTTTATTAATCATAATTACCTGATTTGGTCACCAAATAAATGTGAAGGAATCGACAAGTATAGTATTTTAATCTTCTATTAAAAATAAAATGTTAGCTAATTGAACATGACGAACACATGAAAACGTTGTTAACGCTAGGTTTACGGACGTTTCTTATATAGGGGAGAGGGGGGCACATTCGGACACTTTTTTTCCTTGATTTTTAATATTTTTTGTAAACTTAAAAAAAATCTGAATTCATCCTGGTTGTCATTTGGACATCAATGTATCATATGAGCGTGTTAGAGGTGTGTATTGATGCGATTACGAATAATTTATTCGAATTTTTGAAAATTGCCCCATGTGTGGGATAGTCCTGGGGCACTTTCGGACAACGAAAAAAAAACTAATTTTATGTTTATCAACAATTACTTCCATTTCCCATTATTTCCAGCATACTCCGCATTTTTCTGTTTATCAGTATTTGTCTGAAAGGAAACAGTAAACGAATCAGTAAAAATTCGTGATTTTGCTTTCTTTCGTTTTCGAGTGATGGTTTTCAGCGGTGAAGTTTTTGAAAAAGGTTCTACATTTTCCGTGGACAAAGTTGTCAAAGTAAAATCTATCTGTGCTGTAGACGCAATGTTTGGCAGCATTGTTGTATTACCCGATGATTCAGTTGCTACCTCCGCTCCTGTAGGTGAAATCATTTGAGCATTCAAAATCCTTGTCCGAAAAAACCTTTCTTGAGAATGGATAGCAACCTGACGTTTTGAATCCAGCTAGGATATTACTTGGATTGAAAGGGACATTATAAGCCGATGTAACTGTACCTGGAAGGTCGTGTATAGAAATAGTTTTCCAGGATGGTTGAGTAGCCAATCGTTCTGGGAAACTGAGAGCTTTTGCTTGAAAGGGCCCATAACTGAAACATCCAGCGGTTTGTGACATAAAATGGAAAAGATACATGAATTGTGCAATTTCCTCGGCAATTTTTAATTTTTTCCAAAGTGCAATTACTTCTTGATTGATTTTTGATTTTCTGAAATTGATTAGTTTACGTTGTTTTTGCTACCTTTTTCAAATGTATGTTAGTAAACAACAATCAGAGACAAATTTTATGAAGAGAGTTCGAGTTGAGCGTTTGTGCCGAGTAGACGTGCGTGTTGACTTCTCTTCGAGGGCCGTGTTTTTCGTTCTTCTTGTAGTGAAAATATATCAGTTACTGGAAAAAGTGTTCGCGTGAAATCAGATGAAATCGGTTTCGGTGGAATTCACTTCGATTCACTGAACGAGTTCCGAAATATTTCGAGTTTTGATATCACAAATAGTTGTTTTTGCATATGTGGTACAGTCCGTTTATTTGACTGCGCTCGTTGCTGCTTGGCTTCGTGTCGGATCATGTTTTCTTTCGCTATTAGTGTGCGTGTGTTTTACGAAATGGAAATTAAAGCCACAGCGGAGCTTTCCCGACGAAAAAAAGCAGAATTGAATCTGAAATAAAGTCTATTCAGTGACAGTGAAATCAAACGTACATGTCTATAAATTCTGTGTTGTTTAGGACAGCTGACTGCAATAATCGGGGTGATTGCCAGGAGCGCAATCGTATTCGTTTGCGATTTGCGTAGGGTTGTTATCACAACAGCAGCATTATAAGTGTACTCAGGGTTGTATGCGAATGTATTCGTTCCGGGCGCGCATGTGTACATTGATTGTGTGGTGTGGTTTTAAGTGCAAGTGTGTTAGTCTGCATCAATTCAGAAAAGGAAAATTAAAAATATAAAAGTGCCGCACAATATGAATTCAACAATGTTATCATCAATGCTTCATATAGTTGGATTGTCCAGGCTAAAGTTTTTACCTAGATCTGATAATTCATTGTTGTTTATGTTTGCGTTTGCTTCAAGAAAGATAATAATCTTTTCTGTTACCTTCTTAGGTCACCTAAAGATATTTTCCAACGGCGCGAAGTGAAATATAGAGTTCATAGGCTTCTAAGAGCAAGGTTTGATATAACAAATCAGCAGTTGAAAATATAAACGCGCGTTTGGGGTATCGACGTCAGATTAATAGTTCATGGTAGTGAAGTTTGGGTTTCTTGTCATGTTCTAAATGTGCATTTGTGTGAACATATTTACATTTCGAGTTATAGAAGTTAATTAATCAGTGCATAGATTAAATTAAAATAAATTAAGTATGGTGGAGATATCACTGATGCCCGCTAAGTATATTTTTTCTCTGTCCTTGATGCTCTCTGCTTGGAATGTTTTTGTGTTTGTTTGTATAGTTTTGCTGGGAGGCAAAGCTCTCTCACTTCCCTCTTTTTCTCACATATATAATAGGGGTTTCAGCATTATTCAGGGGAATCTGAAATAGGGCTGCATGTGTGTTACTGTTCATTTTTCATTTATTTCTCCTCCATCGGCGTATGTCATGGATCTGATGTTCTCTGGTGTTCAGGGATGCCAGATAATTTTTCCAAATATCTTCAAATTAGTGCTTTTTTGTGTTTTTTTTTATCAACAAACCGACCTTTACAATACACATAACCGATCACATTTAATGAAATGTCATGGTTTTGATCAGAAATAATTATTTTTGATTTGTTTTCCATATATTTTGAATAGTCTGTGAATGTCGACTGGTAACTGGATTTCTCATGATTTGTTGATGGTTGTTTGGTAGTTTTATGTGTTTCGGATTTATTTTACTAAATTGCACCTGATTTAATCTACTTTATATAAAATTCTGTTGTAATAAAAATATATTAGTTACATTTTTGTTGTTCCATAATAACTTTTTTTCGTTTTAATTTTTCTGCGCGTGTGTGTTTATGTATGTATATAGGTTTATTGATTTCTTGCGGGTATCAAATTATACACATTATGCTAGTATTCTCGACTGTGAACAGGTAGTTTGTGTGTAGCCATGTGGCGTCATTGTAATATATGTCGTAATACTTTAATTTGTAATCTATTATTTTAATTCTTTTATCATTATATTAATTTGTTTTTCCATTTTTTTAAATAACTAATCCGTTGCGGTTTTGATTATTTAATTCTTTTATTCTGAAATTTTTTAATTCCTTTCCGGCTTCGCGATTGCAGTTCGATACAGTTCGTTCGATTACCTTCTCAGGTTTCCCAGTGATAACTCTCGGTCACGATTGTATTTCTATAAACAGTACGCGCGATGCACAGCGGCACATAATGCCTGGACGATTATTTCTAGAGAAGCTTTTGTCCGTCACCTTATCAGGTTTCCAAAAAACAACTACGTCATCGCGATTGAAGTTTGGTACAGAATACACACGATGAATAAAAGATTATAACGCCAGTCCGATTGATTTAGAGAAGTTCTCCAGGTTTCCCTCAGTTAAATCTCCGCCGTCGCGATTTGGTTTTCATAAAGAGTACATGCGATAAATAATAGAATATATTGCCGGTCCTATTAATTTTACAGGTTTTCCTTCTCAGGATACCTTAAGATAATCTCTGCCATTAGTTGTAACACACAAATTTTTCGGATTTTTGTTTCGTCGAGTGGTCGATAGTTCGTGTTTACATAATCATATCACTTACCACAGTGAATCCTGATTCTTACCTTTCCCCACTAACAACTATCCCTTCCATGATATTCGCTAGGGAACCACGCTATAGAGGCGACCCTTCTGGCCTTCGGGCGGCGAATATCATACTAACATTCCTTCCCTTCCCCTGGTGACTGTAAGGACGTGGCCGGCGTCGTTATTGATCATTTAAAGCTCGAATCACCAGAAATTGCGCAACGAGAATGATTTGCTAGTCCTAAGCGTCATTCTGTGTGTTCTTTGTGCAATTTGGTTGGTTCAGGTTAATCACGGAGAGCAACTACGAATTGTACAGTCTACCCAAGCTCAAGCTCAAGCTCAACAATCAGAGACAAATTTTATGAAGTATTAAACTGTGTCCGAATGTGCCCCGTGAACGATATCCGAATGTGCCCCACCACCATCCGAAGAAAAATCATAATTTTATCTAATAGACCTTTATTTCCCCGTTGTATGCACGTTTTTTTCGTACTTAAATTTCTAATTCGTTCACAAAGAAATTGGGGAAATACTCACAACTTCAAGCTTAAAAATTTCGAAATGTGTATGAAAATGGGCACTGTGTTGTTTTCGTAAGTAATAAACGACCAGGAGATGTCAAACCATATGACAGCTGTTGGTGGAAGGGCTGTTAACTTATATATATTTTTAATTTGATTGAAAATTGTACCACTTAATTTTTACAAGCGTTGTCCGAAACTGTCCCCTTTCCGCTATCTATCTCTACGAACACGCGTCAATTTGAAGAAAGAAAAAAGAGAACAGACATCAATATATATTTACCTCGATCAATGCATAAAAGTGCGAAGCGGTTGGCACTGGAACATCCTATCCCTTATCCTTTTTTGACACTACTGAGACTACTGTAAAACGTCGATATGGAAGGAAAAACCTGCCAAACAACGAACTTGTAAGCATCATCAGCTCTCGTTCCCAGATGCCGTCGGCAAAACAAAAATCGGTATTGCTTTGAATATGATGTTGCTATAGAAAGACAAAAGTACAGATGCACTTGAACTTGATCTGTATTTTTTTATGATGGAAATGATTGGATATGCTGTACAATCGATCGCGAGCAACCTCACATGCATGAACGATAAGATTTATCAGATGTTAAAAAACCGCACTGTTCGACATTCAGACAAAAGCATAGAGGATAAACATATATGTTTCCACTCTTCCCGTTACAACTAAATCTCTTTCTCTATTCTACAACTGTGAAACTTACATATTCCATTTGTTTATTTGCGTTTTTTTTTTCAAGCGATGAATTCGACCAAACCAAACCTAATCTGTTGCGGCAATCCATTCGAAGAAGAAAAACATAGTCAAACATTCTAATGTAAACATCCAATTCGAAGCACCGGTATGTTATCTATCAGCTGTAGGCTCATAGCCAGGTTAGGATTTTGCCGTTGCACGATGGATAAATATTGTTCGAGGCTGAGGCTATCCGATCGGTATGAGTTTTCGAGTCGTGTATCGACTCGACCAAGGCTGAACAGGACAGATTTAGTTCGAAAAAAATGTGTTGAGCGTTTTTTACACACAGATTACGACGCAAAAAATGAAATCAGAAGAAACAGAGCGTAGAAGGAAAATACAACAAGAATGAATAGTAAAAAAATAGGCTTCGTTTGTCGCAAAACGTTTTTATGTTAATTATGTTTTCCTCAGACGAGGTATCTCGATATTTTCTAATAATTAGGGTTCTACAGAGCAATTGAATGAGCTAACGATTTTCGCTATTGCTCTGCCATGTCAATCTGACTGACACCCGTGAATGTCTGACCAATCTTTGGATTGTATTTTCCCAACTGTCACTTTCAGCTCGAACGTTGAGAACATAGCGAGGCAAATGCTGAACATTATTCATCATTTTTCATCAAAGACCCCAAGGCAACGAAGCACACGATCCATAATCTGAAATTGGACACCCAATAAATTCCCCACAGTTTTTCTCCGCCCGGACCATGCCCGTGTCCATGTTCGATGTTAGAGACCTGTTACCGCTCTCCCTGCTCTACCTCGGGGCGATTAAAAGCCCCTCCCGTGGCTATTTCTAATTAAGACCCACCGTTTTGTTCTGTGTTCAAAAACGCTCAAAACGGGCCTAAGTGTAATCTAGAGCGGGGGCAGTCCGGCGGAAAAATGGCATACCGGCTAAATGAACACAAAAAGGAAACAAAAAATAAACAAATCCACGCGTTTTGTCGTTTTTCGTGTGCGTTTTTTTTTCTTCAGCTCGGAGTCCGTGGGCTTGCTTACTATTAATGAACTTCAATAAGCGTGGAGAAAAAATAATCCCCTCACTTCTTTACCTCGCCCGCCTCCACCGTTGGAACAAAATTGGCTGACGCAGTCTTCAAGATTTCACGGCCCTATTCTACCCACCGCGGGTTTGTATTAGTATGAGTGCGAGACCATTGGTAATCTTAAGGGTGAATCGGAGCGAAGCGCGGGGTTCTCAAATAACACAATTTCGAGCGGGAAAGAGAACGATACACTTTTATTGCCAGTTCGCTTCATCTCGCTCCGTTATGTTCACAACATTGCTCCCAGACGGCTATAGCAGTCAATAACATCAGCAACAACAAGTTGGACTCGGCCATGAGGCAACCGACGGGAGATGGAAAGTCGGAAACCTGTTTGGCTTGTCCTTCTCGGTATCGAAAATCGTAAAACATGAAATAGAGTTTAGGTAGAAGGCTTTCAGCACCAGACCGTTTGAGAAGTTTTGACATATTGTACAAAATAGTTCAGCTTAATTTTTGATTGGGTTTGACTAAAATCGCAATTTTGCTCTTATTTGGCAGCTTCCTCTGTCGATAATATCAAACTATTGGAACATTATCTGACCCTATTCGCATACCCATCAACAAACAACGAAACAAAAAAGAGAACAAACCAACATAAATGTCTTCTCGCTGCTTTTAAACGGACTTCATTCTCTCTAATCCGAGCAGAACTCTGACCCATTGAAATGTCTGCGAGAGGTAGAGAAAGCGACGACGTTAAGAAGACGGCTGACCAAAATGATTTACAATCCCTCGGCTATCTATCATCGTTGCAATCGAATAACATAGTGAAAACGAAAAAAAAACCAAAAGGGACACAGTATCAACTTGAATAAAAACAAAAAAAATCTCGATTGAATTATTCAACGAACAGCTAAGCTGTGGCACACAGAAAAACGAGGGCTTCGCCTATTGAGGTGAATTTATGAGTATAAAAATTACAATAAATATAATTCCTGTGACAGAACTTATTACGACAAGCGGCGGAGAGCACAACGCAACACAAATAGGATCAGTCGTATTTTGACAACTCTGTTCTTGCGGCCGCTAAGGATAATATTGTGTGGCAACAATGGGAAAATTAGAAGGTACCTATATTTTTTCCCGGAGATTGATTGCCGCCCCACACCAGAAAACTTTTCGGGTAGATTCGGTTGGTATTAATTTTCCAGTTAATCGGCTTAGGATTTTCTGTGTGTCTTACGCATGAATACAAAACGACAGGGAGGCACGGACAGACATTTACGGTGGGAAATGTTGCCGGTGGACGACAGGTAATATCGGCTGTCGATCCATCACCCTGTTTGACGTCTTGTATTCGACAACACAAAATAGTGTCTTCTCTTCGGCATAGAATGTGTTGGTTACTATATTTTCTCTGGCATGATCCGTACGAAGTTATTCTGAAACACATCGGTGTTGGTTTTGAGTATGCATTCAGTTTGTTTTGCATTTACTTTTATACATTTATTTAACCACAACAAGTATTTTAAATACCGTAAACATAAAGACAGCGTATCGCTGAATTTGTATGCCTCGAACGTTCCCTCGTTGAATTTTCGAATCCGATCAAATGATTAAAAAAAATTATAGAACTATTAGAGAGTTTCAATTTGATCAATAGAAACAATCAAGTTTATAATGCATTTCAACGATAAAATTTATAAAAACTCATGAGGAAGCACTAACTCAAATATGTTTTTTCACTTCCAAAATGTTACTTAACTCCACCGATTCAAATGTTTTAGAACTGTATTCACTATAAAATTTTCTCATCTTTTAAATTGAAGTCACAGAATCATTTTAAGTAGTGTACCTCAACTAAAACCAGTTCAAAGCAAAGGAGCCCAAAACAAAAAAAAAGTTCTGTAACTCTGTCATAGTTGAGATTCGATCATGTGGGAGATGTGTGGGAGGATTTTTGTTTGAGCACGTGTCAGAGTTGGACACCAGCAAAGGAAAAATAAGTCAGATTTCACTTCGATAAAGCCGAAAACGAAAGTGAGGTAGTGAACCAATGCGTACGTGTGCTTGGTGGTATTGGCAGGGAATTATCTAATATATTCAGCTTTCCTACGGTCAAACTCTTACCAAATGGACCATATGAAGGAAGTCCAAAAGAGGCCAGCTTCGCCCAATTGAAGGGAAACATTAGATTTAGATTTTGTTCACTCCCTCACATGACTTCTTTAACTCTCCTATACTCGCGTATACACCTTGTCCAATTTCTATAAGACCACCCTGATCCCTGATTCGTTGCAACACAAACAGTTAGAATTTCAACAAGATACATTCATACATTGTTGTATGCTTAGAATAAAGTATATTTAACGCCAATTTCGTTCAAAAGAGTTGTTTGTGTTTTTGTTATGCTTAAATATGATATTTTAAGCTGTCCAGTTTCTATAAGACCACTCTAAAATTTATAAGTATTATCAATGAAAAACGCAAAACGATCGGCTGATCAATAATTAGCAACCTTGCAACTGCAACTGATAACCTGCCAAATTCGTGTTGGAATACTATTTACCAAATTTTGCTAAACGGATTTCTCGATATTTGTCCATGTTTCCGAAATTGCGACCTTGAGCTCCTCAATCGTGGTGTACCGTTTTCCCTCAGTGTAGATTCTGTGTGCAAGAATTCCCCTAAGATTTTCAACAGGATTCAAGTCAAATTAAGTTTTTGGTCGTTACTACATTGCTTAGTTTCCTTGTTAGTATGAATAGTAGTATTGTTTTGCTGGAATGTGAATTATTTGTGACGATGTCCACGCAACAATGGTAGGAGAGAGGATTCCAGAACATGTATGTAATCCTTAAAATGTTAAAGCTTTCCAGTTTGACCTTTTTTTGTCAGTGAAGATAACCTATACATTGAAGAACTTTTCGATATGGTATATAGCAAAATGTATTATTTTGGAAAACTTATTTTTCACACTGCAGGTTCATATGAGCTTTGGCAAAACTCAGACGTCTTCCGATGTGAGATGATGTAAGATGAGGAGCTTCAACCTTTCAAGCCCTCTTTCTGTGAGGATTTTTTACCAAAACTTGATGAATTGTCACCCGAGTAACATTTGAATTGAAATATTGCTTTATTTTCATAAGCGATTTTGAAGTATCCGAAGCTGTTCTAGCTATTTCCCGCTTATCCCGGTCAGAGAGCTTTGATTTACGTGGAGATCTCTCCTTCTTACAGTGTCCTTGAGGATTCGCCAAATAATTGAGCACTACTTGATGGGATCGTCCAATCCAACGAGCAATTTCTCTGATACCAACATTTTCCTGGTGAAATCCATCAAGTTGTCTTTTCTCTCTTCGTGAGTACTTTTCCCTTCGGAATTTTCCAGATTCAAAACAACTAAAACAACGGAGAATGTAACTGGTCTTCTACAAACTTGACACTTGAAAAATAATACAAAAATACATTCGTTTGCACCCAGCGCTTGCACACACACATATGAAAATCATGCAGTGTATGGTAGTCACCAATATCTACACACTAGAATATAAATTGAAACATCGTTTGTTTACAATGACACAAAGCAGCAAGATCATCACCTGGTCTTATAGAAGTTGGACAGAGTGTAGGTCCTGACAGACCGAGAATCAATGAGGTGGCTGAATTAAATGGCTATTAAAACTAAATGAAGTTAAAGAAAAAATATTTTCTGGAGTTTTTTTTATTCAATTATATATTTTTCTTTAAATGATTACATATAACGCCTAAAACGTCTGTGAGTTTACGAGTTTTTCACGCGAGTTGTGAAGGGTTAATGTGCAAATATGTGTTGACGAAAATAAAACTTCACCTCCAAATAATAATAATAAAATCACTTAAAACCTTTGAGTAACCCATCGTTTCTTCATCTTATGACAGTTAGAGCTGTGCGGTATTCTTAGCAATCGATATTGAAACTATATGGATAAGGTGTTTACATTGTATTAAAAACAGCATTAGATAATGATTTTCTTAATTTTATTTGAAAAAAAAACAATTTTGTTAAGTAAAAATAGCAATTTCATGAGTCTTTATTATAAAAACAACATTTTTTATGTATTGCTGAATTTAATTCATAAAACTAAAACCAAACATTTTATTTCAATGACACGCAAAAAAAATAGAAAACAAGTATAAAAGCACGAGTTCGAAAAATATAAAATCACACAATAAAAGCAAAAAAGTTAAAAGCATCAATATTTAGTGTTGCCTCCTGAGGCTCCAATGACCAGTTAGAGACGTTTGGGAATACTATCTGGAGGTGTTGAGGGTCGATTTCATTCCACGCCTTGTGGAGAGCCGTGAAATAAGTGTACTTATTAGTGACACCATATTTCACCACATTGTTGTCGCGAATGACCCACAGGTTCTCAAAAGGTTGGTTGAGATCAGGACTTTGTGGTGGCCATTCAAGGAGTTTTATTTTGCGTGAACGGAAATAGGCTTTGATGATCTTAGCGGTATGCTTCGGGTCGTTGTCCTGTGGGAAGGCTGTTTCGTAGGTCAGTTTTTCGAAACGATTCCTTCAGGTTGTCAGGTTGTCAATGTAGACATCTGCTGTCATGATTCCGTGAATTCGCACCAGATTCCCAACACCAGCCCAGGAAAAGCATCCCCACACCATTACATTGCATCCTCCGTGCTTGACTGTATCCTGCAAATGACGTTCTTGCAATCCCTCAGCTTCTTGTTGAAAAGCTCAAATTTCAAATCATCAGTCCAAAGTACTTTTTTCCAAAAGTCTATAGGTTTGTTTCCAGAAAAATTCCAGTTTATTTTTCTTCCTGATAAACGGACTTTTTTGTGAATCTGCTCTTGAGTCCATGCCCGGCTAGTCTGCGGCGTGCGGTTCTGGCCGATACCGCCAACACGAGAGGTTTTCCTGAAAGTATCAGTACTTTTGGAGATTTATTCACTTCCCGGATGATTCGTTGATCCGTCCGGCTATCGGTCTTTCCGGCCCCTTCCGGATCTGTCAGCAAGCGAACCGTAAGTATTGTGCTTGTGCACAATTTCACGGACTGCTCCCCGGCTTATTCCGAACATCTCTGCTATCTTTCGCGTAGAAATCTGCTGCAAATGATCTTGAGCAACAATATTTCGGAACTGCATGCTGATTTTCTTTTCGCCCATAGTGATTTTGTTGAAAACTCTTTGTGTAGACAACAACAATCGACATTCATGTACCAACGTAAACAACACTTTGTTTCTATCGCGTCAACTAAACAACTGAAAGGTTGTAAATAATATCACAGAGTCCTAGCTGTCATACAATGTGAAAACGAGGGGCTACTCAGTGCTTTTGAATGATTTTAATATTATTTTTTGGGGATGGGCTTTTGTTTTTGTCATCGCATATTTGCGCTCTTTAAAGAAGTCATGTAAGGAAGCAAACAAAATCTAACAAAAATGTCAAAATTTGTATTTACTTGAAAGACTAATAGTTGAGATACAATTCTATGAAATTACGGTAGTAGTACGGTAGATGTGTGCTTGGTGGGATTAGCAGGGAATGATCTAATATATTCAGCTTTACTACGGTCAAACTCTTACCAAATGAACCATATGAAGAAAGTTCAAAAGCGGCCAGCTTAGCCCAATAGAAGAGAAACATACGTCAATAGTGACCAGAAATTGAGAAAAGTTTTTAAATGTGCAAGGTGGGCTTTTTAATGCATATTATTGTATCAATCTACATCAGGGATTCTCAAAATAGTTTGAGCAAGAGACTCCTTTATCAGAATAAAGTGATTTCTTTAAAAGTTTTATCTCTATTTTTTTTTCTCATTCATACAAAATACTCAAGTTTGTATTTAATTAAAAAAAACAATAACATTGCAAATCAAAGATAAAACGAAAGTGTTTTAGGGATCCTACCAAACTATCTAAATCCGGTTCAATATTGGTGAGTTAAAGCCTTAAATCTCCGCGTTCGTTGAAGTTCAAACGGCATTTGTTCACGCTTTTTTTACTTGCCGATTTTTAATCTTTTGTTCAGATTTTGAAAAGTACAACAATAATACTAAAATATTAGTCATTCTTATAAAAAGTTGGTTCACACAACACAACTTATACAGTCTCTTGAAAGTTTCGAATAAGAACTTGTGTTAATTAATAGGGGTCGATTTTTAGATCTAGTTGGCCCCCAAAATCAGTCTTCGTTTATGTCGATCCCTGGGAAACCGGTTAGTTTAGGCCTGGGACCTAGTGATTACCAGCTGTTCTGTCTATGGCGAATGATTTCTTCGTCTTAGGACAAATTAGTGAAAATTGAGTGTCCCCGTTTTTTTACCAATCCGAACGAGGGTTTTCATGTAAGAGGAATTATGAAATTACCCTCCAAAATTTCAACACATTATTGAACAAACCGGTGCATATTTCACCCAAAATGAAACAAACTATGGTAAGCAAAAGCTGCAATTTCATGTAAAAATAATGGATTTTTTTTACTACGCGTTATATAAGGCTTCAGTGGCAAGAACGAAAACAGTAATATATTTTTCAATCCAAATAAACTATTCTGTGCATCATCACCCGATATTAGGGATTGGGCGAAGGAAGAATAATCAATCAATCAATCGATTATTTTTTTAGTAAAACAATCAAAAATGTTTTTGATGTTCAGTAAGTGTGAAACACAACAATAATATTTAGCTAAGCTTACGAATCCGAATTCGAATCACCGGATCTTTGATTCAGGCCATCAGACGCTGTAAAGTATTTCGTATACTATTTTCAGCGCAGAATGTCAGATTGCTTTAAAAAAAGGAAGCGTTTCCACTAGATACTCCATAGAGAAAAGAGAACATCGACTTAAAAATTTATGTCATCTTTCCTCGCCCAGTTACCGTGGGAAATTTCTATCCATCCATTCGATGTCATCGAATTTCGCCAGCATCGTCGTGTCTAGCCTTCGGGATTGAAGACAAATCGCGGATGGAATTACTTTTATACTAAACCCAGTACAAGGCGGAGCTTACGTTGCAGTATTTTCGATCTACTGCATTGCGCTTGCATATCGAGAGAACGATTCTCGTGCGACTGATTTCCACAGTAGGCTTCTCGATGGCGGTGGTATGTAAGAACAAAAACAGCACACGTAACCGATTCAATTTTGTTCGTGCCCAAAACTATCGTAGGCAGTCGTCATCATTTCAAGTAATATTCGTTCCAATGGCAACGATTTTAGACAATGAAGTAACTGCTACGATATTCTCATTTGGAACACGTGGGTGACCGCAGGAAACAAAATTGTTGACGGTTCATGCTGGTTGAGCTACGTATAATAAGTCGCAAATGGCATATTTTAGATACTTGCCGGTATAAATGCAAACGGAGGCTGCAATTTTGCTTTCGCCTCATAGTCCGTAGAGGAAGCATTGCATTTTCATTTCGATCGAACAATATACACACAACTGATTCGCAGTTGTTTAAAGTTAAAATACTTCGAACAGATGTTTGAGAAAATGTCATTCATAAAAGTTGTTGACTGCGCGCTGGCTGGATCGAGAATGTGTGATAGAAATTGTTTCTCTCGTACTATATAAGTTCTAAACGAGCGGGTATTAAATTGCTATATTTCCTCTCTCCACTGTGTCTGTAGAACGAACACTGCGTTTGCATTCCGGACGAGCGATTTACGCGTGATTTGCAGTGGTATATTCAATTAGTGCTTCGCTGTTTCTCCATATTGATAGCACAAATAGGTTAACTTACAACGCTTTTAATTTTAGTTAATTCAAACTGTTTACGGAGAATCTTGGAGAGTTTCCGATTTCATTGGTATGAAAATCATCAAAATCCGTTCGCCGACGCATACCTCTCGTTGACATCCAACAGCTGTAAGGGCCCCAATGATGTGCTTAAGGATATATAAAATTCTAAATCTACATTTAAATCTAAACATGAATCAAATGACATCGTGTTACAACTGATTACATCAAATTACAGTCATCACATATTAAAGATACACTTAAAAACAATAATCACGTGACTGTTTGTTCAGTAAAAAAAGAGCTAAATCTCCGACGAAGAAGCGTTCGGGATAAATGGTAATCGAACAGCTGGGCTACCCTGTTGAAAAGTCTTTGTAGACCATTTAATCCACCGAACATGCCGTAGTTTGTACGTAGGGCGGGCAATCGTAACATCAAGTTATTTCGGAGAGCCCGAGGTCGAACGTTGAAATTAATTTTTTCCAGAAGACCGGGACAATCGATGCGTCCTTGTAAGGTATCAGCTATCATCAAAGCCCTGGCTGTGTCTCTACGAACCGACAAAGTTTCCAAGCTGATCAGCTGACATCGACTCTGGTAACTCGGTAATCGGAGGGGGTCAGTCCACGGCAATCTACGCAGAGCATATCTTATAAACCTTCGTTGAACTGATTCGATCCTTTCGACACCGTTGCTGTAGTGTGGAGTCCAAACAGCTGCACCATACTCTAAGATGGAGCGAGTGAGGGAGTAGAGGGACTTCAGACAGTAGATGTCGGTAAAACTTTTAGCAATCCTGAAGATGAACCCCAGAGTTCTGGATGCTTTATTCACCATGTATGTGATGTGCGGTTTGAAAGAGAGTTGCACGTCTAAAATGACACCCAGGTCCTTGACTTCGCTGACACGCTCAATTTCCGTGCCGAACAGGACATAGTTGTGCAATATGGTCTGTCTCGTGCGCGAAAACGAGATGACAGAACATTTAGCGGGGTTAACCTCCATTCGGTTTAGAATACACCAATCGGCAAAAGCATCCATCTGTCGTTGAAGGAAGCGACAATCTTCAATCGAGCTGACCTGAAGGTAAATTTTTAAATCGTCAGCATATGATAGCCGTGGACCTTCAATTACCAGATTTACGTCATTAAAGTATATCAGAAATATCAAGGGACCCAGATGGCTACCTTGTGGTATACCAGACGTAGCAGCGAAAAAAGGGGATTGGCAATCACCTATAACGACGGCTAGTCGACGGCCAGTGAGGTATGATTGAAACCATTCTAGAAGGTTGCCGTTAATCCCAAGCCTGTCCAGTTTGGCGACAGCTATACTGTGGTCGTTGGAATGAGTCATTGCATATATAATTAATCCATTTTGGTAAATTGTAATACCGGAAAGAACAGATGAAAATACACTGTCTACGTAAACATTTCGTTAGATATTGATTTCATTTTTCTAACAATTCGCAAAAGTCGAATAAAAAAATTGTGTTATAGGATAACTTTCGTTTATTGCTGCTAAGCCAAAAAATTGTTTCACTAAAACGTAGTGATTTAAAATAATCGTAATTTGTCCTTAAAATTTCGCGGAAAAAATCAAGTAAGTTTAGTGAATCCATTCTATTTTTCTATCGTTACTATCTACTACAATCGGATGACCCCTTAAAATATCAAAAATTACTCATTGGAGATATTATTTTGGAGCTCCCGTGGCCAAGTGGTTATAATGTTGTGGATTCGATTTTTTTCTGACTTGCACTGTGATCACGCTTATTCCAGAGGGTTTTACTAAGAAAACACTCAAGGCTTGTTATTTGGCATAACAAATCTCAACTGGGTACTAATAAAATGATGCAAATACAATATCTACGGTGTGACGGCAAATTTTTTTCTGGAAACGTGAGTGCCATTCAAGAGAAAATATTTTCTGATTATTTAAATATGTTCAAGCTTATTCCTTTTCCATTCGGCAACCAATCCTATCATCAATAGATCACCTCTCTTCCATTGATTGATGCCATTACGTAGCCTGTTATTAACATAGACGGAATAAATGGAATAATTGTCGTTATCCAAGCCATTCGCCACCGAACCCAACCTTCTTCGAATCGGCGGCGGCGGCGACGACCAAAGTGGCAACGACATCATATCGCCGCATCTCTGAGAAACGCAAATTCTTCCCCGTCCAGCTCGGCATTAGAAGTGCGGCCTGGACAAAAGCTACAGATATGTACGGGGAATTTCTTCTCCGACCGTGTTGTCAACTCGCACAAGTTAAATTCTTCCGCGCTTATTGTTCCCGGGTTATGCTCGGGAAATTGTTTGTACGAGAGACGCATCGCAACACTACAGAGACGCACATTATCGACCGCTTGGGGGCTCTCTTTGTTGTCGTCCTTGTGCGAAAGAATGCATAAATTTTAGGCGCGAGCAAATATTGTGCCCCATTCCCCATTCCGCATCCGGTTCCGAAACCGATCCGAGATCCGTCCACTGAGCGGGGAAAAGCAATCAAAACAAAAGAAAATTGATGATACCGGAGCGGGCGATTGATGATGATGATGAGCAGTGCAGGCAGCGAATGCGATGGGATCTAAGGGAGGGTGGTGAGGACTGGGGAACACGAAGAAGATTTATATTGTAATAATCGCAAGGATACAAGGCGAGCGCTTTTTAGAACTTCCCCATGAACTTCCACGATTTTGGATATAATTTAGTGCTCGCCTAATGGTCCAGAACGGCGAGAGAAGCGCTCGCACGTGAAAACCATCCGATTTATATTAATTGATTTATCATTATCATTTCAAATTGATGATGACGATGATCCCAACTAATATATCTGCTCTATTCGCTTCCCAGAATAGCGGACAATGGCAGCGCGTAAGTTCTGCGGGTAGTCGAGGACAACCGCTGCGCCACGGTGCGGAAACTGATGGCACTGGAAGTGACAGTTCCCTGAATAGATGATTGATTTCACAGCGGGCAAGGAGGAACGGGACGGGCGACCGCGGGCAAATTCCGCCTGCAGACAAGGCCTCGGTTGTAGTAATTTGAGCGATGAGCTATTATTTTATTAAAAAACATTAACGTGTATTCAGTATTTCACATGCAGCTTCTAGATCAGGTCAGGTCGAGTGAAAGGCTGACTGTGACGTTCAGGAACTCTGCTGGTTCGGATCTGGATCGAGGTTTTTAGGTGCTGTGCCAACGCCAACGAGTGGGCCAGAACGCGGGCAATACAGCGTGAATAATTTGAAAATGATGAATTAATTTAGAGATAATTAACTTTCCGCTTGAAGTCCGCGCTCGTTGGCCAGGGGAGGTCTCGCCGCCAAGGCTCACTCTTTGTTTGAATGTCAGAGTTTGTTTTGGGTTAAACTGATTGTTGGTTGATTACGGCCGATGATTTCAGACTCTGCTGGAAGGTCAGGCAGACGAGTCGGAACACTTCGACACTGGTTACAATCAACGCAGTACATGCTGTTGTATATTAAATCCACAAAAAAATGGCAAACAGCCTGTCTCGTGTACAGTAACGACTCAGCTGCGAGCTGAGCATGGATACTAGCGGCATGAACTTGTTGGAAACACGACCTAGAGAGTCAGTTGGACGCGTTTAATTTATTCCTCTGAGCAGTTTACTCTATATCCATTATTCACTGCCTGAAAAACGAAAACAAAACATCTCATGCTGGAGACCTGATCTCCGAAGAGCTCTACCATTATCTGGCAATCGTTGCAGTTGATCTGCATCCTCCTGCTTGTTGTGTATCCCATAAATTTTGACCCGTCGATGTGAGATTTACGACCTGGGCAATGCGAGCGGAACTAGTGTAAATTCACTACCGCAGCCGAGGAACACAAGCGATGGATTTTCAGCTGTCGTCATCGTGCCGACGGATGTATACACAACACAACGACGAGGACAAGTTTTCACCCCGGAGAGATTGGTACAAATTCGTTCGAAACTACATCTGAACAAACATCAGTGGCAGGCTGCCGTTGTGCGCAGGACTTTGAAGTGCAGCGGGTCGACACCTTCTGATATTGACCGACGAACGAGACTCAATATATTGATCTTTAAAGATTCAGAATGTATAAACACATAATATTCTTACACACACAAATACTTTCACAATTGCATCAACAGAACGAAATTGGAAGACGGATTGGGTTCTTTTTTTTTAATTCTTTATTAAAGTGACTTTCAGCCTCTTGGGTTGGTTCGTCTCTGGGATTGGGGATAACCCATTGGAGTTAAATCTGTTTTGTGTTTAATCTAGAGGATTCCAAAGGATATACCAACGTATAATTCTTTTAGAGATTATCATCGGCATAATGGAATATAAATTAATGCTGTATTTTACAAAATTCATTAAAATTGCGGCTATTAACACGTGCTCTTGCTGCGCTTTCCATTTAACCCGCATCAAGAGCATTTGCACAATATCAATTACCATACAAATGTAACAAAAATTTCTGCATAACTCGAGAACTAATCAAGCAAATGGAGCTAAATTTGAGATGTTTTTGGGTACGAGAAATGTTTCTATGATGGTACAACATCCCTCCTTCCTCTGGAATGGAGAGGGGGTCCTATAAAAATAATACACATATTTCAACAAAACATGACAATTTAAAATTTTCGAAAAACTCTAAAGGAAAATGGAAAAATTCAATTCGCATGTGTTCTACAATTACATATTGACAAGCGTTGTTAGTTCATTTGATGTTTGCGCTAACGAAATTGATCTTCGTTCGAAAGTGTAAATGGATTCTATTGTGATAAAACGCACTCCTATATCGTCTTCTATCTATATAACAAAAATGGATCACCGAATGTGTTGATGAGAGCAAAACTCGAGAAAGGAATTGTCCGATTTAGGGCTGTCTTAATTCTATCATATTTTCCGTATCAAACTTTTATTCCATGTAACGGAGAAACACGTTATGTGCATGTGGTTGAAAAATCTTGAACGAGAATTGTGTCTGAAAATAATGTGACTATTTTATAGTAAAAGGTAATTTTAAAGATTTTTAGAAGATCAATCAATGAACTGTGCTGCGAATGGACGATAAGTAAACGATTAGCGATTAGTAAGAATAAAAAAAACTATTTATTTCGTTATTCTTTTATTTAACTATTCAAAAATAATTTATCTGATGATTTCAAGCTCGTTAACGTTTTTGATGTTTAAGCTACCCGAAAATGTAAAAATTAAAAATATAAATTTTCCAATTCGGGGTATCCGATTATTCTGTTGTAAGCATTTGTTATCAAAATATTTTGGCGCCAAAGCGTTATAAACAACAAGCTTGCGCGCTATGAATAAGAACAATGATGATGAAAAAAAACTCTGCAGTCCATCTATATTCAAAACCGGAAATTATTTGAGCGATGCGCTATAAAACTACACTGGATTCTATTTTACTTTTCTTCACGCAACTTTGCCTTAGGACTACGTCTTTCTTTTCTACACAGGAGTGCAAGTTCACTTTTTACTTCTTTCTCGAACTCGTGTATCGTTTCTGAGTTAAAAAGTGGTGTCGAAGTACAACACATTGCCAGCCGAATGAACGAAGGCATTTTCCAGCAGTGAGAGCTGTGTTCCTCGGTTGAAAACCGTAAAAAAGTAAAAATTCGTTCCACTGCCGTTGCTATCAGGGCCCAGAAATCTTCGAAGGTGAAAAATGAAGACCGACTCTACTCTCAGTAGCTTCGCTTCGACTAGAACTGCTTCGGCAGTCACCGCCAACAAAAAGTAACTTGACTAGAAAATGAATTGACTAGCGTTGACTAGTGAGGATGACTGTTGAACTAGTCCAGTCAGTGGTTATTTTAACCGACGCGACTAATGAATACAAATCTGCCTCTTCATTCAACTGACTTCAATACACACTTCCATTTCCCCCTGACACTAATTTTATACCCGCGTACGCAATCTTACTTAAGGTCCATGTAAACAGGAACGAATACGTGACTTCTGATGCAAAACAGTGGTTGCCCAATCAATGGACGGTTTATTGTCTACCCGTCGTGAATCCAAACCAACGAACTTAGACATTTATCAAGTATACTAGGAAAGTCCTCGCGTTAGTATTAGTAAATAGCGAGAAAATAGCGTACACACACTGCACGCTATTTTATACGTGTGAGTAATTTTCGTATACGATACAAACAAATCCAGCTTGACTGTAGCGTATGTCAAACCACGTTGATCTCAAACATCGATTCATGCATACGTACATGGGAGAGAGAGCGAGAGGAACGAATTCGTTTTAAGGGAAGTCACTTCAAAATACGATGAAGACAATTTGACTGGGAAGAATGAAATGCTATAGTCGATTCGGTAGAGGGAGATAGCGACTAAACGCCCGACTGACTGTTAAGTCGTTTCGGCGGAGAAACTGCATGAAGAAGCCAAAAGTTCAGTCAGTCAGATAGTCAGCTGACTATCCTCAGTTGACTATGGCTATGTCGAGCCTTGGTTGCTATAGCCGCCGCTACCACAACTCAATCGATTTCGGATTTTCTGTTGCCGTTCTGCAATAGATGTTGCATGGTATTATATAATTTTTGGATTAATACTTTGAGAATGATGCTTCTTGAGGACATTTGAGCTATAATTTTGCTAGTGGACACTGAAAAACTACTTGAATATTCAATAATTGTTCAAGTACCGCTCTCACCCAAAGTTAATTTTTAGCACATTTTATGGCATCCCAATTTATTACATTAAGCTGAAAAATTACAGAAAATGCTCTACTCCCCAATACATGTATATCATTTGTAAAATATATATATGCTAGAGCCAATATGAGCGAGCGAAACAGGAGATACATTTAAATGAAAGCATATGAAAGCTTTTCGTATAGTTTACCGAATACACGGCCCAGACAGAGAAAGATTTATTCTCGTTCATGTTCTTCTTTATCTTCTTAGAAAACATTTTCCAACTTCATTTTATGATGACGTATAATATTATCACGCTTCAATATAACAGCACTGGCAGCTATATGGATAGCGTGGTCGTGTGAAATAGCTTTGCATTCCAAGCCGGCCTTGGTTCGATCCCCATTGACGTCATACGGACATTTTTTTGGCACAATCCCGATTGAAATGAGAAAAAAAACAGAAAGAGATGTCTGCTCGCATACATACATACCATTTTTAAACTTTTAAAACAGCTCATTATTTGCGCATTTGACTCTCCACCACACGAAATAGCATCATTCCTGCCAAAGATGAAATGTTTTCTGCCAACGCTAGTTTGGGTGTACATACTAATGCCGAGACTGACAGTTAATTTGAAAATTTCATTGCTTCGCTGGGAATGGTTTGCGCCGCCTGACACCCTATGCATCATAAGCTTTATTAGGGATAATGTTTATAAAGTGTACATAGGGATGGCAACGAAAATGGTCGTGTCTAATTTCAAAAAACTGACCATGTACATTTTGTTTATTGGCCCAACAAAATGACCTGTGTAAAATTTCAGCTCAATCGGACATGATTTACGGGTGCCTCAAAACGCTGGAAGTTTTGATTTTTTACCCTCGAAATTCTCCCAAGGGAATCTATTTTAATTTAATAAAAAATTTGGAAAATCGAAAAAAAAATTTCGATGCCAAATGACTTCAGAAGGCATAAAACGTGTCTGGTGTCATCTCGAAAAAACATTTTTGACCGAAAATCGACCTTTTGGGAATTAGCCTGTGTGGCCAAAAAATCAAAACTTTTAGCGTATTGAGGTACCCCTAAATCATGTCCAATCGAGCTGGAATTCTGCATAGGTCATTTTTTGAGCCAATAAACAAAATGTACATGGTCGGATCTTTAAATTCGATGATGAAATTAACCCTTTCCGTATTTATTTCTATTTATCAAATGGGTGAGGGTTATCAAAAATTACAATTCTGGCCGTCCAGTGACCACTTTTGCACATATTTTTATTAGAATACGAACTCCATTCCCTCAACATGAACAGGTGTGCAAGTAGGATACTATATTTTTTAAGAAAAACTTTCGATAAAAAATCAATAGCAAAAGGCACATTTTAGTAAGATGTGAAGCGCTGCACAGCAAGTGTGTGTCCCATCGATGTAAACAGGTGGTAGTCGAAAAGAGTCAAGTCTGCGGAGTCAGCCACATCTGAAAGAATTCCTCACCCAAATGATTCAATCGTTTTATATCCCGTTCACTTTGTTGCTTTTTTTTGTGCTCTGGTCTGTTTTCACCCAATTTTTGATTCAAATTGACCATTTGGTGTCGGTAGTGTTCAGTATTGACAATTTAGCCAGGTTAGAAAAGCTCTTAGTAGACCAAACTCTCCTATCCCATCACAGAGCATTGTCTTCCGTTGTTGATCTTACCCAAGATCATTGATGCTGAGGATTCTCGAAACAAAACCACTTTTCAACGCCACTTTCGCAATCCCATGAAAAAATGACTTCCTTTCGTACCTGGCGAGGAGCATTTCATTTATGATCTTTTGAACCTCTCCCATGACCTTCAAACGTACGGAAATGGCTTCTTGAGTCACATTCAATTGATCCACGAGCTGTTATGGAGTTTGAGTGTCATCTCGCCCAAAAGTGCTTGAAGTTCATTGTCCTAGCACTTTCTTGGAGGTTTTTCAACTTTTCTTGGAGGTTTTCCAAGGTTCAATTTCTCACGTCAAAATCCCAATTTTTATAGCGCTGACTGCGCTGAGTGACAGGGACTGGCAACTACAAAATAAGAAAATAAAAATATATATGGTTTGTTTTTGAATGTTTTACAAAATGTGACTACTTTGTAGTTGAATTTCTGACTTTTTTCTATTTGTACAATAAGTATCTTTGGGAGCTGGGATCGTTACTGATATTGTGCAAACGCTCTTGACGTAGCCTGAATGGAAAGCGCAGCAAGAAAAAATCGGAGCTCAACGTGTTGAACGGTGACTTGAAGTATTTCGTTTAATCATAGATGTTCACACCTAAACACTCCTCATTCCGTAGATGTGTGTATGTAGAATGATGTCTGTTACGGTACCATCGAGCTAGTTACCATTGATCAATTGTTTGCGTACGATCGCAGCAAGCTCGTGTGGAAAAATTCTGGACATTCTGGAAAAATCATCTCTAGCGTGCAGAAGGCTTTTTGTGTGAAACAGTTTTTAAGTTATTCTTGTTATAAATCTGAATCTTTTACTTTGTAAATCAACTTACTGATTTGTGAAGGTAAGAAAATGAATTTGTCGTTAGATGTTCCTAATGTATCATACAAATATTTAGGGCATAACCGAAACGGAAGCTGGACAGGCCAATTGAAAAGGCTAGAATAGAAGAAATCACTGAATTGTAAGCACAGATATTTAATATGAATTCTGTAGATCTAAATTAAATTATTATTTTAGTTTGAAACATATATTAAAGTATCGCTAACAAAAACGGTGAGTTGCCTTTTGATTGCTGTCGCAACAAACTTCAAAAATTCACAATGAGTCATCGTTCGACTCCCGGAAAGAAGAATAGATTTACTGGATGCGCCAGACCAGATGAAGCGGACAATATGTTCCAATGCGATGCTTCTGCGAGAGCCAGCGTCGTTAGCGGATCGTCCTCGCACTTGGCGGACACCATGGCACGACTGCGTGAACGTCAAGAACTAGAGAAGCAACGCATGGAAATCGAGTTAGAGAAGAAGTTCCTGAAGGAACAGCAAAACATGTTGGATGTCGCCATTGCTGCAGAAGAGGAGAAAAGGAGCCGTGGGAGCCACGCAGTCAGCATGAGAAGAATCCAGGAGTGGGTCGAGAGTAGCGCGGATTCGCAAACGAGCGCAGCACATCGAACGCTAGCAGCTTCAACGATCCAGCAGCATAATTCTCATCCTATCCAGATGGGTTCTGGTACTGAAACGCACATTTCTCCGCTTCGTCGTCGAAACACACCAACACTCAACACCACTGGAAATGTGGGTTCGCTTCCACTGCCCTCACTGAGAAGAGCTGGTGTTGAACGAACAGCCATCGATCTAGTTCGAGATTTGCGAGCAAAGATGGAGGAGTGTCTTGAGGAATCAGAGGCTTATCAACAGCAATTGGATAGGCATAATTTTGAAGGGATGCATTGCACCGTACGTCGCTTAGCAACGGGGCCATCGTCAGCGATTGAGGTAGGATTGCAGAATGTGCAGGGGCACCCAGAAAATCAGGACGTATTCGTATCATCTGGTGCGGTGGCACTTGGAGCCGTTCCGAAAGAGTATGCAAAAGTCTCTCCTCCAGTGCAGCAGTATTCCGAGCGTCAGCAGCCCTCAGCGCAGCAGCCGCACATGATGCAACAGTTTTCGAGCCAGCAATCTCCAGTTGGGCATATTCCTGAGAAGCAACATTTTCCGCTGTATAATCCTGTGGTACAGCAACTTCCAGTGCGTCATTCTCTTATGCAGCATTCACCGACAATGAAACCTCCGATTTATCATCTTCCGAGGCAGCATTGTTCGATGCAGGAACCTCTACACAAGGATTATTCAAGTCAGCAGCGTCCAGCGCATGACCCCACAACTTCTGAATTTGTACAGCTAAGTTCGAATCCAAACGAGCAAGAACTGATGCCCACACAGCGTCAGCTCACCTCACGTCAATCTTTAGCTCGTGATCTTCCAACGTTTTCTGGAGATCCAGCTGAATGGCCGATATTTATATCCAATTTTGAATACACGACGAAGACATGTGGGTATACAGAAGGAGAAAACATGGTTCGCCTCCAACGATGCCTGCGTGGTAGAGCGCTGGAGTGTGTTCGAAGTCGTCTTGTTTTCCCGACAGCGGTTCCACAAGTGATTGAGGCATTACGTATGAGATACGGACGTCCAGAGCTGCTAATCAACGCTTTGTTGCAGAAGGTCCGAGCAACTCCCGCTCCTCGTGGAGATAAGCTGGAAGCCCTTATCGAGTACGCGATGGTTGTTCAAGAATTGTGTGATCATATTGAGGCAGCGAATGAAACAGCGCACTTATCAAACCCAACTCTTCTGCAAGAGCTTGTCGGAAAGTTACCCGCGGATCAGAAGCTGATGTGGGCCGGCTTTAAACGTGGACGACCAGTGGTAGACCTGAAAACGTTCAGCGAGTACATGACGGGAGTAATGCAGGATGCGTCAAGTGTAGTCCTGTGTGATTCGGATTCCCGGAAAAGCAGTGGCAGAGAGAGAATGAAAACGTACGCTAATTCACACTTGGCTAATGTTGAAGAGACACCTGCTTCGACGACGGCACAATCCAAGCCTAGTGGATGTTTGCATTGCGGAAAGGAGGGTCACAAGCTTCGTGAGTGCCATGCGTTCAGAGCGCTCTCCATTGATGATCGTTGGCGACGAATTCGAACACTGAAGCTGTGTCAAATATGTCTGTTTGATCATGGTAGAAGAGCATGTCGTAGTAACAGCTAGTGCAACGTGAATGGTTGTCAGTTTAAGCATCATCCTTTGCTTCACGGAAAATCAACGACTCCTACAACTCAAGTGGCGAATAATCACATTCATCGACTTTTGGATTCCGTTGTTCTGTTCCGTATAGTACCTGTGACGCTATATGGAAAGACGGGAAAAATCAACACCTTCGCTTTTCTGGATGAAGGCTCGTCATTGACTCTTATTGAGGGTGCACTGGTGGCGCAACTAAGGTTGACAGGAAATCCACATCCACTTTGCCTGCGGTGGACGGGAAACACGTCACGCATAGAGAAGGAGTCGCAGACTGTGACGATCGCAATATCCGGTGTGCATCAGCAACGCCGTTACCAGTTGGTAAATGCTCGTACGGTTAATAGTTTGGACCTCCCAACGCAATCTTTCGACTTTGAGGAGGCAGCAAAGAGATTCGCTTACCTCGAACAACTGCCGGTTCAAAGCTATCGTAACGCTAAACCAGAGCTTTTGATTGGATTAGACAATTTGAAACTTGCTGTGCCGTTGAAGACAAGAGAAGGCGATGGATCTGGGCCAATTGCCGTAAAAACACGATTAGGTTGGTGCATCTATGGAAGACGAGATTCACGAGCCAATGAAGGATTCAGCTTCCATATTTGCGGATGTACGGGAAACGACGAATTACACGAAACAGTCAAACAGTTTTTCGCAGTAGAGGACAACGGAGTAAGGCAAATCGGGATCTGTCCTAGCGCGGAGGAACAGCGAGCTCAAGAACTATTAGAAAAAACAACGAAGCGTATCGGAAGGCACTTCGAAACAGGACTTCTCTGGGCAAAGGACGACATTGAGTTACCCGATAGTTACAGCATGGCGTTGCATCGGTATCAGTGTCTTCAACGAAGAATGGACCGCAATCCGGATCTTCGCGAGAATATCAGTCGTCAAATGGAAGATTATGTGAAAAAAGGTTACGCACATCGAGCGACTCCTGCCGAGTTGGAGAATACTGATCCCAGGAAAATTTGGTTTTTACCATTAGGAGCAGTAACGAATCCAAACAAGCCTGGAAAGGTACGCCTTGTTTGGGACGCGGCGGCCAAGGTCTCTGGTGTATCTTTGAACAGTGTATTACTGAAAGGACCAGATCAACTGACACTATTGCCTGCTGTCTTGTTCCGATTTCGTATGTACTCCATAGCAGTTAGTGCAGATATAGAACAGATGTTCCATCAGTTGAGAATCATATCATGCGATAAGAATTCATTGCGATTCCTGTGGAGTGACACACGAGGTAGTCCAGCTGAGATTTACCTAATGGATGTTGCGACGTTCGGAGCGACATGCTCGCCTGCCTCCGCGCAATATGTGAAAAATTTGAACGCCAAGGAACATAATCAGCAGTATCCAAGGGCCGTCGAAGCGATATTGAAGAGCCATTACGTCGACGATTATCTCGACAGTTTTAGCACTGAAGCTGAAGCAGAGAAAATTTCATCGGAAGTACGACTAGTTCACTACAACGGCGGGTTTCATCTACGGAATTGGAGATCAAATAGTGAAAAGGTCCTGACTGTACTCGGAGAACCAGCGGAAGTAGACAGCAAGAACCTGAACTTAGAAAGTGGCGAACAAGTTGATAGAGTACTATGAATGCTATGGTCGTCAAGATCGGATGAACTAAGTTTCTCCACCCGCATGAGCAAGGAAGTGAAGAACCTTCTGGGAAGTGACGCTCGACCAACCAAACGTCAAGTTTTGCGGTGTGTTATGTCCCTATTCGATCCTCTAGGGCTTCTTGCACCGTTCATAATTCATGGTAAAGTGCTAATTCAAGAGTTGTGGCGAGCTGGAACGGAGTGGGACGAAGCCATATGCGATGAGGTGTTCGAACATTGGAAGCGATGGATCAAGATGATAGAATTTATTTCAACCGTCAGGATTCCCAGGTGTTATTTTCAACGAGCCACTGAATCGACGTACGAAGGAGCCCAGATTCACGTGTTCGTCGATGCTAGTGAAATTGCTTAGAGAGAAAGCTATGCGGATGAAATGGCGACCCTCGAAAAGTCTAAGGCGATGAGCAATCAGGTGTTTGTCAATCGAAAAAGCAAGATCTACAAGTTGATGCCTGTAATGGATGACGTAGGCTTGTTGCGGCAGCGAAGCCGCATAATTGCTGCAAAAGATGTTTCTTACGATTCCCGATTTCCCATAATATTGCCCTCCAAGCACCGAGCAGTGAGTCTTCTGGTAGAGAACTATCATCGACGCTACCGACACGCGAATAACGAAACCATCGTTAATGAGCTCCGTCAGCATTACGTTATTCCGAATTTACGTCGGATCGTAAAAACGATTGCATATAAATGCCAGCTCTGTAAAATCCACAAGGCACGTCCATACAACCCACCCATGGCCGCTCTTCCACCAGCTCGACTGGCGTTGCATTGTCGTCCGTTTACGTACGTAGGGCTGGATTATTTTGGTCCGTTCTTAACGAAAGTGGGGAGATCAAACGTGAGACTGAAGCCTTGACACCGAATCATTTCTTGATCATGTCATCCAGTGGATCGAAGTGCAGCAGTGTTGATATGGGGAATTCTCAAAGAAACCTTCGAGAGAATTGGAATAGTATTCAGCAGCAGGTGCACAAATTCTGGCAACGCTTTCTGGTAGAGTATCTGCCAGTCATCAGAAGACAGCCGAAATGGTTCGACGAAACCAAACCTTTGCAAGTTGGTGACTTGGTATTGGTTGCAGATGGCGAAAAACCTAAGGAGTGGATACGAGGCAAAGTGATACAAATCTTCCAAGGAGCAGATGGCAAGGTTCGACAGGCTTCCGTGCAAACAAGACAGGGAATCTTCAGGCGTCCTACTTCAAGGCTAGCTGTGCTCGACGTAAATGATCGAAGTGCTGTCCCTAAGGACTATGGGAAGCACCAGGGGGAGGATGTTACGGTACCATCGAGCTAGTTACCATTGATCAATTGTTTGCGTACGATCGCAGCAAGCTCGTGTGGAAAAATTCTGGACATTCTGGAAAAATCATCTCTAGCGTGCAGAAGGCTTTTTGTGTGAAACAGTTTTTAAGTTATTCTTGTTATAAATCTGAATCTTTTACTTTGTAAATCATCTTACTGATTTGTGAAGGTAAGAAAATGAATTTGTCGTTAGATGTTCCTAATGTATCATACAAATATTTAGGGCATAACCGAAACGGAAGCTGGACAGGCCAATTGAAAAGGCTAGAATAGAAGAAATCACTGAATTGTAAGCACAGATATTTAATATGAATTCTGTAGATCTAAATTAAATTATTATTTTAGTTTGAAACATATATTAAAGTATCGCTAACAAAAACGGTGAGTTGCCTTTTGATTGCTGTCGCAACAATGTCTCTATTTTGATTTGTTTTTCCGTCACAAAATGGCGTTCAGTCAAGAGAAGCTCGCGCATCGCGAAAATCCCAGTCAATCGAATTAGGTCAATCGGATGCTTAGCTAAATACATTTCTTCTGTATTTCATATTGATTGAACTAGAAAAGGAAGAATAGTTTGATTTTTCTGAAATTGAAAAAAAAAAACAATTTAACGCATTCTTGTTTGACCAAATTTATATCATTACACGCTTTATCACACGACCGGGGAAATCATAACTGTATATGCATATTTTCTCTTCATCATGAGATAGTTTGACATGACATTCGTCTGTTCATCTGTAAAGCATTCAACCCCGAATACCACTATTCATCGGAGCGCTAACACTTGGGGAACCCAGTCGTACCAGATTCCAAGTGACACTTCACTTGTTAGTACCAATCTGAGCATCCAACAACAACCACTGGGAGCGTGTTCGACAGCCTCATACTGCTTGTCACAGTTAGCAGCAGATTGGTATATTTTCCCAGCATTTGTTCTTCATTACATGACCAAGACAAAAAAAAACGCAATGACAACACATTGCCCCGTTCGGCGGATAGTAGTTAATGACTACCAAGAATCGCGTACTTTCGCACAGCAGACGGAATGCTGTTTTCCCAAAAAAAAACACGTTGAAACCCAGTTACGGTAGTGAATCCAATATGCAAACAGAAATTTTAGGAGGAAAAACATACAAAAAGAGTAGAGGCAAAAAAGTACGCACAAATAGAAAGATTCGCCGGAATCCCCAACTGGATCCTCGGACGGCCTGTTCGGGAGTGGGTGCGGTCGCTGCCGCTGGGTTGCATAAAAGCGCGAGCGTAGCGAATTTAAACAAGTAAATAAATACACAAATCCAAAGTCAGATTCGCTGCCGCTGCCGCTAGAAAGAATAAGCCGCAATGGTGGAGGCCTCAGCGCGAGAGCGCGTCTGTGGGTTGTGGAGAGACCGGTCATCGGACAAAAATCGATTGTGTATTGAATATACAGCCGGGAATGCGATAACCGTGACTCGGTGGATGCAAAAGAGAGTGGGGATGGTAACAGTAACAGCAAAAAAAAAAGTGGTAATACGTCTGGGAACTCTTTGGACTCTACGCCAATGGTGGAGGCCGTATGTGAGTGAGTGTGGGCTGGATAAATAATTTATTTTCAATTCAATATTGTACCGATGTATCGGTAACGGTTGGAAAAATTTATCTCATTTTGATAGTCGTTTGGAGTGGCGCAAAAAGTGCTGCATCGTGGCGCAAGCAGAAATATACGGGTTTACAGATAAAAAATGAAATATTTTACCTGAATGAATTATTCAATTTTGGTTGCGGCCTGTTCTGGTGAGTGTATTTCTTGTCCGCAAGCTACACATACCCAGATAACATTAACGGCCCTTGAGCGGTTGCTCCATACAACAGATTCACTTCGTTATTTCGAACTGTAGCTATTTACATCCTTCCCTGAGATATTCGAACCGATCCCTAATCTGTGATTCCATGCAAAGCCGATCAAGAGATATGAACTTTTTGTGTGTAAAATTGCATCCAACCCTTACCTTAACAAGCTTCAACGCCTCGGGCCACGTTATACTTCCACATATAATTAAATCACAAACTTATACGATTAAACCTCTTCGCAAAACCATTAATTTTCATGTTCTAGTGCTTCCCCATCACGTGAAGGCAGAAAGAAATCCTATCTTTAACCGGAAAACGTTCGCCGTTGTTTTTGCACGACGGGCAGAAGTTAGACACACGCTTCTCAGTACCGCTAATTGCACCTCGATGGAAAGTTTGAGTAAAAATGGCGGCTAAATGTAATTTCGTCGCACGGCTGCTGTAGTTAATCCGATAAGTAGACGGCAATTCTGGCTTGGCTTCGCGCTGAGGCGCCACGACTTGAACCGAGTGATAGCCACACACACATACATACCAACGTTACGTTACGTTAGCGCACAACATACAGAGATTGCAGTAACGTAATCTATGGTAATCCATTCGGCTGGGAGCTTGTGTAGCAGAAAGGTTTCACTTACCCTATTTACTTCGTTCGCCATTATCTCGTCTAGCTCGTGTCATCATGGGGGTGACTCATGGACAGAAAGCACTGAAGCATTCCCTTCGTAACGAAAGAAGAAGTTTGCGTGTTATAACAAGAAACGGAAAATTGGCGTTGTTTCCATTTTTTAACGAATTTGATAACATAAACCAACAGAGGGCAAGGTTGACCTTAACATAGAACCAAGAATGGTTATGTAATTTTTGTGTTAGTAACCTTCAAAGCTTATGATGACGACAAAGGGCTTTAAAGACAAATGCGATTTACTATTTCACTGCGTAGTTCACTCATTATCACACCACCATTACGCGTACTGTTGGATGTAAAAAATACAGAGGGTGGTGACCAAGATATAACCGCATTGTTGACGTAGAACTGTGAAAGTATTTTATTCAATTCGCTTGTTCATCACTTCGGATAGTACTTTTAAAAGAAACGGAATTTGGAAATTAAATCATTAGCAGTTCAGTAAATCAGATAACATGTCACGTTTGTACAGAGATGCCAATCAAAGTTTTGAAAAAGCTGGAAATAAATCTATATATATATATATATATATATATATATATATATATATATATATATATATATATATATATATATATATATATATATATATATATATATATATATATATATATGAAAAAGGTTCCCCCTACAAATTGATATGTAGGGGTTTTTGGGGCCGGGGAAGGTTTTCATGATAGTTTGAGACCCCTCCCTCCTCTCTAAGGGGGGCCTGCCATACAAATGAAACACAAATTTCTGCATTACTCGAGAATTAATCAAGCAAGTGGAACGAAATTTGGCATGCGGAGGTTTTAGGGTGTAATATATGTTTCTGTGGTTAGACACTCCACCCCCTCTCTAAGGGGGGATGGTGCTGCCATACAAATGAATCAATCAAATTAGGCATCTGGAGCTTTTAGGGTGCAATAAATAATTCTATGGTGGTTAGACACTCCACCCCCCTCTCTAAGGGGGGGGGGTGGTTCTGCCATACAAATGAAACACAAATTTGTACATCACTCGAGAATTAATCAAGCAAATGTAACCAAATTAGGCATCTGGAGATTTTAGGGTGCAATAAATGATTCTATGGTGGTTAGATACTCCTTCTCCCTCTCTTAGAGTGGGCTGTCATACAAATGAAAAACAAATTTCTGCATAACTCGAAAACTAATCAAGCAAATGGAACCAAATTTGGTATGTGAGGATTTTAGGGGGCACGAAACGCTTCTATGGTGAATAGACACTCCTCCCCCTCTCTAAGGGAAGAAGAGGGGAGGGGTCTGTCCTTGTTCTATTAATTTTCTGTATCAAACATTTATTCCATGTAACGGAGAAACATGTTATTTGCAAGTGGTTGGAAAATCTTGAACGAGAATCGAGTCTGAAAATAATCTGATATTATAATGATGAGTTTTGGTAGAAGTACTAGGAATTTTTTAGTAAAAGGTAAATTCAACGGTGTCGATTAGAAGATCAATCAATGAACAGTTCTGCGATTGGACTCATGAACATGCGCCTAGTAAGAAAACGTGAATGTTTGAAGGTATTAATAACAAAAAACAAATTTTGGGCGGTATGAAGTTTGCCGGGTCAGCAGTTGAAAATAAAACTGGAAGAATTGATTTTTCATTTTTCCTCAATTTTGTTTATAAGAGCAATAAAAAAATTGGATATACAGTGACAGTGGCGGATGGCAGTATTGGTACTTACGTGTTAATTTTCATTATGAATTCATTTTTTTCGCAATTAAATTTATTCTGAGACCGCTTCGGTTCCTTATTACATTAACATCCGCATAAATTTTATTGTGAAAAAATAAATTCATAAAAAAAATCGCTCCGGTAGCGTTAATTCGTAAGTAGCGTAGCATTTTTAATTTTCCTCATCCTGTTCGTGATCATACATTTTAACATTATACTTTTGTTTTACATTTTGTGTCATTCTAAATAATCCTGACTGTTATTTATGCATGTCCACATAATTTTTGGAAGCTAAAATTCCTCGCACAGTTTTTGTTCCTGTTCTATTTCTCAGTTATGTTTTGTTCAAATTGTATTCTGAAAACAATCGTTCAACGGTTGCTAAGGAATGTAGCAGAATCCGAAAGGTTGGAATATTTTTTCTCAATTTAGGAAAACTCAAAATTATTGTCATTCCTTTTTATTGACAAAATTTACCTCCGAAAGAAAAGAAGCATACTGGCGTTCATTTACAGTGAAGCCAGTAAAATCCAGATTTCGAATCTCCCTAAATTCATTATTGATATCTTTGACATATGCTTCATTTCTATGACATTGGTTGGATCAATTATCGTCATGTTGGTTATCAGAAGATCATTGAATTAAATCGTTTTAGACCATGATTGCAGAAAGCAATATAAAAACTTATCAAACTATTTAACTATTTTTCTTTAATCTTAAATTTTCTGTCATTGTTTCAGCTGTGTCGATACATCACCCAGAAACACTAACACTAGATCTTGGATCTCCCTTGTACAACGGTTCAACTTCGAATATTGTTCGGCTCCTCCGCGTACACAGATAGAGACATCCCACGCTCTCGTGGGAGCAACTGGCACTGAAACAACATCCCAAGCTTTCATTAAACACATCTACAAAATAGCTTTTAATGGGCTATTTGTTACATTTATCGTTTTCAACATTCGTTTAGTGCTGGTCGAACAGCAAACACTGTACGAACCAAAACATATCGACATCCCATATAGGTCGAAGGGAGGAAAAAAATTGCATTCATAAAACCTTCTCCCGCTGTTTCCCTTGTTGTTGATCCACCAAATACAGCCCTTCTGGCGTTTGTCAACGGCGGGAGCTCGCATCTTGGCTCGGTGGCCGCCAGGGAATATCATACCCACAAACACACGCACATGAAACACTCGCTTCTCGCTCGCTGTCCATTACCAGGATCAACGATGCGTGGTTCACACAATGCACCCATACAGTACACCTACCTCACACTCACTTACGCGGATGTGCCTCGGGCAAGCGAGATTGCTGTTACTGACAGTCACAGCCGAGCCATTAATTTGTGATATTTCTCAGCATAGTTATGTCCCATAACTATACAAAACACGAGTCTTTCCCCTGCTCGTTTCGTGTTCCGATTCTCCCTCATTACAAAAACACACCACCCTTTTCCGTTTAGCTCTCCCTCATGCGTCTCATCCATTCGGCCGCCAGCAACTATCGATTTAATGCAGAGTACCCTTTTTTCGGGTATCATCAAAATGTCAATTACCGTTTCGTGAATACGAAATTGAACACGGTTCACTAAATTACAACCTCCGTGTTCCCACTTACCCTAGCGCGGGCCCTACATCGCAGGATCGGTTTTCCCTGCGGGTTGAAACCAGGCGGGAATAAAAAAATGCGATTTGAAGTGATGCCACTACCATTGCGAGCGAAAAGTGATGTCCTCGATGGGCGGATTGGATTTTCCCCTCTGCCCGCTGCCCTCCTAACACATAATGCGCAGAAAACAGGTTCCTCTGTGTCGAAAATCAAAACACACTACACACTGCTATACTCAACTCGTCCCATATTTTGTTGTTGCGCGACTTTAAATTAAGCCTCCCAGCGCCAAATGTCAGAGTCATTTTTCAAAACAAGCTCTAATTATACGGAGCGTTTGAGTTGCGCGAAATGTTTCGATTAGGCAAGAGTGCTCGTGCGTTGGCATGTCGAGCGTAGAACAAAAAAAAAGTACATATTGTGATGAGTTTCGCTACTCGAGTGGTTGGAATTGAACAACTTCTGGCAAAATAGTACTATACTATAGTAATAGTATTATATTATGGTTTCCCACTGGAAAATGCAATTTTAGAAACACTATATATAATTAGCACAATTACCACAGTGTCCCGAATTTTGCAGATTACAAAAACAAATGTCTTTGTTCCTTTGGGTCATCGTTTGCTCATACCTCGCGTTTTTTCGCGTTTCCAATTTCACTCAGGATCAGGGTTGCCACATTTATTTCTGGAAAAATTTCTGAAAAAATCTGTATATCTGTATTTTTAACTCAAAAAACTAACGGAAAAAAATGAAACGAAAGGTTTATTTCCATTTAGAGTTTTTCATTTTTATTTAAAAAAAAGTCTACTAAATTATATGATACATGACATAAAGGGTGTGTCACATCAAATTGCATCACGGAAAAAACGCTGTAGAAATTCGCCCAGTAGACCGATCCTTTTGAAAATTTTAGACAGTAAAATAAAAACTATTAAACAACTTTTGGCATTTTCTTTTTATTCATACTTCGAGCCCAAGCCCGTATACTCGCACCTTCCTCTTTACCCCGTCCATAAGGTTCTGTACAACGTCAGGTTGTAGTTTTTTTTTTAACAGAAATCCATTTTCTCTTGAAGTCCGCCTCCGATTTGACAACTTTTGGGTTCTTCCGGAGGGCCTGCTTCATAATCGCCCAATATTTCTCTATTGGGCGAAGCTCCGGCGCGTTGGGCGGGTTCATTTCCTTTGGCACGAAGGTGACCCCGTTGGCTTCGTACCACTCCAACACGTCCTTTGAATAGTGGCACGAAGCGAGATCCGGCCAGAAGATGGTCGGGCCCTCGTGCTGCTTCAATAGTGGTAGTAAGCGCTTCTGTAGGCACTCCTTAAGGTAAACCTGCCCGTTTACCGTGCCGGTCATCACGAAGGGGGCGCTCCGCTTTCCGCAAGAGCAGATCGCTTGCCACACCATGTACTTTTTGGCAAACTTGGATAGTTTCTGCTTGCGAATCTCCTCCGGAACGCTGAATTTGTCCTCTGCGAAGAAGAACAACAGGCCCGACAGCTGACGAAAGTCCGCTTTGACGTAGGTTTCGTCGTCCATTACCAGGCAATGCGGCTTCGTCAGCATTTCGGTGTGCAGCTTCCGGGCTCGCGTCTTCCCCACCATGTTTTGTCTTTCGTCGCGGTTAGGAGAATTCTGAACCTTGTATGTACGCAAACCCTCCCGCTGCTTGGTCCGCTGGACGAATGAACTTGACAAATTCAGCTTATTGGCGACATCCCGGACCGAACTTCTCGAATCACGTCTAAACTGCTTAACTACGCGCTTGTGATCTTTTTCACTGAAGGAGCATCCATTTTTGCCGTTCTTCACCTTCCGGTCGATGGTTAGGTTCTCGAAGTATCGTTTTAGTACTCTGCTGACCGTGGATTGGACGATTCCCAGCATCTTACCGATGTCCCGATGTGACAACTCCAGATTCTCGAAATGAGTGTACAGGATTAATTCACAACGCTCTTTTTCGTTCGACGACATTTTTCCAAATTTACGAAAATTTGACAGTGAAGCATAACCAACGTGATCTATACACTCTTATCTGATTATAAGCGAAAGCTGAAGATATAATTCCTAAAAATTAAATTTCTACAGCGTTTTTTCCGTGATGCAATTTGATGTGACACACCCTTTATAATTATATTTATATATGGTTTTGTTGAGCATTGCCTTCATGTTCTACTTTCTCGTTCTAATAGATGAAATAATGGCATATGGTTCAACATTTTTATAAATCGAAATATCTTCAGGGCTCGGAATCACACAGCAAAAATAATACTCCCTTCCCAACAATGCTTTCATCAATCAATTATCATCGATACCTCGATTTTCGCTAAATGCTCTGTTCGCTCCGGCTGCAGAAAAGAAATTGAATTGGGACAGAAGAGTTTAGTGTTGAGACTAGCGAGCGAGATCATCTTCCTGTCACATTCCAATCACAACTAAACGGATTTCCGAGCGAGCGCCAGCTTATATACAGATTTGTATGATTTCAATAGCCTGTTTTTAAAGCTATAAGAATGATGTGATTATCACATCACTCCGTTCAGCTGGCAAAGTTAACGTTCAAAACCTTGCATTCCAAGCGTCACGCTCTCGTTTTCGAAACTTTGAACTAACATCCCGATACAAAAATGAAAGACGTAGTCCTACGTCAAAGCTTCACGTGACGTAACATGAGAAGGAGAAATTCCTAGGCGTTAGTATCACTTTAATACACTCAATATTGCACGTTTCGTTCCCGACGAATGCCACATAATTTGAAAAATGACCAAAAACAAACTCACTTTCAGAGAGACCCAAAATGTTTCAAGAGCTGGTTTAAGTATACGCAAAAGTGTATTAATCTTTCGACTCGCTTTACTGTTTTATTTCAAAACATATCTTCCTCGTAGCGCTATAAGTAAATTAGACAAAATAAACTTTGCGTTCCCGGATACACAAGCCCTTAAAGACGAAAATTTGTATATATTTTTTTATACAAAACTCCTACTCCTCTTTGGTTCTTGGTGGGACGATAATATAATAATGGGAAAATGGGAAATAATACATTGAACTTTTCTAGGCACGGAATTATTTTATGATTCTGTATGCAATTTAGGCCGATAAAATAAACAGTCGGTGGTCAAAATGTTATACTCGAAATAGCAATATTCGAAACTCCCGGTATTTTTGGAATACTGTAACTTTGTGTAAAATTAACACATGAAAATAAGACATACAGTAGAACCCCGATTATCAGCGAGCGGATGATTCGTGATGTGGATTATTCGCGAGTTCCATAGTAAATCTGTAGACCTTCCCGGAATTTGTGAGTGAATGATAGGCTCATGCACTTTTGTTTTGGTCATGGCTTTCAAATTATCCGGCCATTGGGTACACGACCTTATAGATGGATAGTTCAATGATTTCTGTATTGATAAAACATATTTTTCATTGTAAATTATTTTTTTCCGTGTTTGCATCTCATTTTTAGACCGTTGTTGGGTCATCCGCGATTTTTGTTATACGCGGCGACCTTGCCAGACTATTCCGCAGACAATCGAGGTTCTACTGTACATCATTGTGAAGTTATCCCAATAAAACATTGTTTGATTTCAACGAAAACCATTTCCCGATCCATTTTTCGTCATCTTTGTATTCGGCGAAGTGCTGCTCTTCTGCAAGTGCATGTACCATGGATGAGGTAATAATCTGACAAGACCAGGTTTGGAGAATACAGGTGCGATAACGTTTCCCAGGTAATTGTTTTATTGCGTCCTTCGCGGGTTTATCAGTGTGCGCCGATGAGTTATCATGCTGTACTATCACTCTACCGTGTCTTCTGGCCAATTCGGTCTCTTTTTGCATCAATGCAAAGTTAAAGTTTATCATTTGTAGTCGGTAGTGATTTGTATTAATTGTTCCACTGGGGTTTAGTAACTCGTGGTACACCATACCCTCATACTCCCACCACATACAAAACATCATTGTTCGGACGAAACGATTAGGATTTGCAGTGGATGGACCGGCTTTCCAGGTGTCATATTTTTTTGCGCTTTGGGTTCTCGAAAAAAAATCCTGTTTTCGTCGTCAGTGACAATCCGATGCAAAACCTACTTCCTTTGGCGTCCAAATCTCACAAACGATGGCCGATCGCTGTTCGGGACACATTCAGTGTTTCTGCCTTTTTGAATTGCCGAAACCATCTCTCATTGGATTGCTTGCTGCTGACTTGCTGCTGGAGGATGTTCACCACAAGCAAACGATGTACTTCGACTGCTTCTCTCTTTAAATGAATGAAGAAACGGAAGTAGTGAATGCCGCAAAATATCTTTATTCGAAGCAAAACTCAACATCATCTAGCAATATCTAAAACATCAACCGAGTAATTTAAACTCGCATCACTGATCTAGTCTTCATGCGTAACTTTAAGTAAAGCGGTTTATAAATAATGAAAGATTCGAATACTTACACTTCTAGTATAACAATTTGGCCGTTTGCCTATGCTGCTATGAGCAACAGTGAGTTGAAAATGGAAATCAACAAAGAAATATTTTTAAATTTTCCTTTGATATAGGCTAGGATGCAAGCCAAGCGACCATAGTTATGAATGCTATTTATGGTACAGCTAATGTAACAACCTATCACACCAATCAAATTTTAGTTTCATTGATTTCGTTCAAGTAATTTCTATGTTAAAAATGCTCGTGTGCGGCCGTGAAATAAGCATTGTTTCGCCACTCGGAAAGTTGAGGCTGATCAAATTCTATCGGTACACCTAATAAGTTTCTTCGGTTTTACAACAGATGGCGTAACTTGATTATTATTCCAGTGAATCAAATTTCCAGACATTCGTTGGAAAGCTACTGCCATTACGACATTACAGTATATGTCAAAAAGTTGAAGCGTAAACAACATAGTTTTTTGCCACTTCGAATATGTCGAAATTCGTACCAACGGGAGTGTTTTTTTCGGGAATGTTATTTCATTACTTCAATATGAAGAAAAAAGCTGCGGGAAACCATCGCATTTTGATGGAAGTTTATGGTGACCATTCTCCAACTGAGCGAACGTGTCAGACGTGGTTTGCACGGTTAAAAATCTTTATCTTAATTTAATTTTGACTTGGAAGACGAAGAACGTTCCGGACCGCCAAAAAATTTCGAAGATGAAGAATTGGAAGCTTTACTCGATCAAGATCCGTCACAAACGCGACGAGAATTTTCAGATACACTTAGAGTAGCTCAGAGAGTTTAAAAGCAATGGGAATGATACGAAAGATAGGACACTGGGTGCCGTATGAATTGAAGCCACGAGCTGTCGAATAAAGGAAAGAGTTTTTAGCATCGAATCGTTACTGGCAATGAAAAGTGGGTCCATTACGACAATCCTAAACGTCGGGCAACGTATGGCCGGGGTCATGCATCAACATCGACGGCCGCGCGAAATATTCTCGGCCATAAGGTTATGCTGTCTATTTGGTGGAACCAGCTGGGTGTGGTGTACTATGAGCTGCTAAAACCGAATAAAATCATTACGCGGAACCTCTACCGACGACAATTGATGCGTTTGAGCCGTGCACTGATGGAAAAAAGGCCACAATACGAGCAAAGACACGATAGAGTTATTTTGCAGTACAACAATGCTCGGCCGCATGTCGTGAAAGCGGTAAAAATATACTTGGAAACGCTGAAATGGGAGGTACTATCCCACCCGCCGTGTTCTCCAGACATTGCTCCATCCGATTAGTACATTTTCGATCGATGCAACATGACCTGGTTGACCAGCACTTCTCCAATTTTGATGAAGTCAAAAATTGCATCGATTCGTGGATAGTCGACAAACCGGGATTCTCGAATTGCCAGAAAGACGGGAAAAAGTTGTGACTAGCGATGGGCAATACTTTGAATATTACATTTGTAACCATGTTTGCAGAATAAAGCATTAATTTTTGAAAAATTATAGGAGGTTGTGTCCAAGACACGTTGACGTAGAACTACGCTGTTTTTTGTTCATGTCGCTTGTAAATAACTCCGGATATTGCGAAATTTTAGAAATAACCCTTCGTTGATCGCTGATAAGTTGCTCGTTATTGACGGCATGGGTAGGGAAGCTCATAAATGTCAGAACAAATATATGGGAAAATGGAAATGCTTCTAGTTTTCATCAATTTAAACCGTTTACACACCAGGAGACTGTAATATATAGTATAAAAACAAATCTTAGATAATTTCCGATTAGTTTGGTATGTAAATCGTCAAAATCCGTTCGCGGCAAAAATAGTTATTAACGTTAACTTTATTTCATAGAAACGTGACCTGTTTTCTGATTTGGTATCCTTAATGAAAGACGTAGTTCTACGTCAAAAATGAAAAAAAATTACCGGTACTCCTATTACCAGACTCCTACTCGCGAACCAGAAACGAGCTTTTGTGCCAGATAAGACTATGAATTCGGAAGTATACAAAAGAGAGTGCCTCAACAAACGGATTTTACTGTTCAATGATGGTTCAGTTTTGGCCAGATCTAACAAGCAGCCATTTGAGTGAGAATGTGCTACAATGACACAACGACAATGGAGACCTGTTCATTCGTGTTACTTATGTTATATATTCTGTTGGTATTGATTGACAATGTAGAGACACTCCTTCTATTCCCATATGATTATTGAACTTGTATTGAATCTTATTCTCAAATAACATGTTCTGATGCATGAATGCATGAAGATTTCCGATCACATGGCCTATAGAGGACTAGCTGGCACGTTTTGTTTACATTATATGTTACTTCATCGACCTCCGAGAGGACATACAACGAAGTGAAGTCATCCAGCTCGATTGGCTCGACCGCAAGTGATAGTCGGAAAATGGATTTCGCACAACTCAAGCTTATTCGTGCGGCACCGTCTGTCTTCAGCGTATAATTAATCAAACCCCCCGAGAGGTTGTACCACACCGATTCAACGTTGGCAAACTTTGCTGACTATCGCTTCCCTTGAATCAATCAAGATCCGCCGGATCCCGGCCATTTCCGGACTTCGGACTTTAATCACATGCTTGTGTCTGATTCGAACCTGCTGCCACCGGTTGGTGTCCAACTTTTAATCGCAGAAAATAGCAATTTAAAGCTCGACTAAACGGAAAACAAACTCGGATTTCCTCTTTGCGCTCACTTACCGGTCCCCATCATCCTTCGGTGGTTGGATAACGGTTGTCCGTTGTGTGTACATTGTGCAGTGAATTATCTTAATCTAAAATCGCCAGAAGCGCACCGAACATTCCCTGCTAGGCTGGCAAGAACCGAACAATGCACTTTTTCGAAAGGACTGTATATTTGCTTCGTTAACAGCTCAAGTTGCCCACACGAAACCATCGCTTGGAATCTGTTGTGCCGTGCTGTGAGTACCGGTGTGCATAGCCTCGAAAAATGCAACTCTTTGCCCGCCAGCAATCGAGGTTCGTTTTATCTAGGCCCGGTCAACTGTATAACACACTCAAACTAACAACAGCAATGAAGACAAATAAACACACACGCATAGCACAAAAAGTACGCCAGTGCAATGAGCGTCCAATTGTTTGCTGTATTGTTTGCGATCCTTCCTGAGTGTTTGCGATTTTGCATAATTGCGAATGGTTAGCGCTGAAATTTATGTTTGCTTTCTCCTACTTTTTCCCGTGACGAACAAGCGGCAAAATCGTCTGTGAAACGAAAGAATCACAATGCGCTTCAGTTTACCGCCCCTCCGGGAGATAATCTGGGATCAGCAAAAAAAATCACCGGTCTTTCGCTCTGGCCACTTTTCGGCCCGAAAACATAATGAGATGCAAATGAAGAAGCTCTAGGCACCGAGCGGTACTATTCACCTGCGGCTGCAGCGATATTTCCATTGTGAAGCACACGCACATGCAAATTAGCTTCAGCTCGCAGCAAATTCCATTTTGCTGCGCCTAGTTGTTACGCCAGCTAGCGCGCCATTACTCTTGCGTTAATTAGAATGAACACACAGGTTCGTGTACTTGCGATTAAATTCATAACAAATTCCTCTCAGTCTGTTTAATGTGTGCCGTTGCGTACCGCGTACCGCGTACCGTTGACTAGGTAAATGACGGGAAAAACCATGGAGCGATGTGCAGTACCAAAGTGCGCGCCACGCTATCTGGTGGGCGCGCAGTGTGACTTCCCAAAGCTGTTGTTACGAGAAACGTCCCACTTGCTTCGACAGCATCCCGTTCAAGCCGTCCATAAAATCGCGATTAAAAAAAAGTGCTGCCAAGTAGCGATGTCGATGGCGGTGGGGCGGCGTTGGAGATAACCCACAAAACGCAATTAAATTACAAGAAAACAAGCCTCGAAATTGTTATTGCTGCTGTCTGGGCGGTTTAATGATGATATGATTATTGCGCCTTTTATCCTTATTCTCCTCTCTCGGCCCACCGATCGAATCATCGCCATTTTCTGGGCCCTTCCCGGGGACGACGTTTTGCGGGATGGTAATAATTATTCATTCACGCATTTTTGCGTGAACGAATGCAACCCACGGTTTGGGGGGATGCTGCAGCTGGTTCAGCGTCGAGCCGAAAACGGTAGCGGATAATTGAGAGCTGAACGTCGAAGAAAACAACGATGCGAGAAGCATATTTTATATCATTTCGCAAGGAAGCGCTCTACTGGATGTTGGTCTCACTACCCCTACAAGCGAAGTTAATCTGGCTGATTTTTTTTGCCTGTCTTCATCTCAAAACAGTGCGAAACAAACACGCGCTGCACCTCGCTCTCCCGTCCATGTGGATTACATGCGAAACTTTCCAGGGGCGGTTGGTGGAGATGGAGGGGGGAAACCGAAGTGTGACGGTGATTTGCGGCAGATGGCGTGTGCTCGTTTACGAAGTTCGCACTAAAAAAGAGTGTACTTTATAACTTTATGGAAACAACGCTGCAGAGGTTGTACCACCGCAGATTATTTCGGGGGAATAAACAGTACTGATTGGAAGGTACCACAAGATTTGCTTGATGTTCTTTGCGATCAATGAATCTACTATGATAGGAAGTTATCCAGATAATTTTTTGAATTGTGTATAAATATGTAACAATCTCAATAATCTATTGACCTTGATTTTTGAGAATGGATGCCTATAACGATATGGTATCGGCAATGTCTCTAAACTATTGTGATCCTTGCAAATTTGCTGAAAGAACAAGAGTGAAGGCATGAGTAACAAACTTGTATTATATACATCTCGGTTTTTTCTGAATGGATCTTGACCTCTCGGCCAGAGTTCAAATTTTAATTAATTCTTGTTTCCTTAAAGAATGATAAATCAAATAAAATCTCATATCAGAAAAAAAATGCTATCCACCTCAAATTCAGAAATAGGTTGAATGAACGAGTTAGAAAAATTACCCTGTAATAGTTACACTTGTATATGTTTGTTTTGTACTAGCTGACCCCGCGAACTTCGTTCCGCTCAAAATTTGTTTTTTGTTATCAATATCTTCAAACATTCACGTTTTTTTTACTATGAGCAAGTTCATGGGTCCAATCGCAGAACTGTTCGTTGATTGGTCTTCTAATCGGCCCCGTTGAATTTTGTATGGCAGGTCCCCTTAGAGAGGGGGGGGAGTATCTAACCACCGTAAAAACATTTATTGCACCCTAAAACCTCCGCATGCCAAATTTGGTTTCATCTGCTTGATTAATTCTCGAGTTATGAAATATGTGTTTCATTTGTATGGCAGCCCCATCTAAGAGGGGGGAGGAGTATCTAACCACCATTGGATCATTCATTGCACCCTAAAACCTCCACATGCAAAATTTGGTTCCATTTGCTTGATTAATTCTCGAGTAGGGCAGAAATTTGAGTTCCAGTTGTATGGCAGCCTCCCCTCAATGAGGGGGGAGGAGTTTTTATTCACCATGGGAACGTTTCGTGTCCCCTAAAACATTCGCATGACAAATTTGGCTCCATTTGCTTGATTAGTTTTTGAATTATGCAGAAATTTGTCTTCATTTGTATGGCAGCTCCTCCTTAAAGAGGGGGGTGGAGAGTGTAACCACCATAGAAAAATTTATTATACCCTAAAACCTCAATATACCTAATTTCGTTTCGTTTGCTTGAATAATTCCCGAGTAATGTAGAAATTTTTGTTTAATTTGTATGGCCTGGCTCCTGTTCAATTTTTGTTCTGTTGTTAAAAGATAGATAAACAAACAATGATATGATGGATGATAAAAATATTCTTTGTTTTATTTTTTCGGAGCTCGAAAAAACGTTCGAAATTTGTTCTTCTACACACGAATACCTCCTAAAGGTAAAGGGTGTCCCACATCAAATTGCAATTGCAAATTGCAAATTACCCATTGGGGATTTTCTCTTGAAAATGTGAGTAGAAGTAGTTTAGAGTGTATTGTTTATGCTGTATTTTTATTGCTGCCAGTTTTTCGAAAATTTGAAAAAAATAGCGTCAAAGCAACGTCGTGAATTAATTTTTCGCAAGCACCTGGAAAATCCTCAACTCTCTCATCGAGACATCGGAAAACAACTCGGAATCGTGCAGTCAACGATGAGTCGTGTGATTAAACGTTACTATGAAACTCTGAAAATCGAACGGAAGAAGAAATGCGGTCAGGACGGATGTTCTATTAATGATCAGGATCACAAGCGTGTCGTGAAAGCACTTAAGCGGTATCCCAATGCTTCAGTCAGGGATGTCGCCAAAAAGTTGATTCTGTCCAAATCTTTCGTTGGGAGAACCAAGGACGTACAATGTTCAGGAGGCTCCAAATCGTGACGAACGGCGAAATACGGTGGGAAAGCCACGGACCCGAAAACTGTACACCCAGATGCTGACGAAGCCTCATTGTCTCATCATGGATGATGAGAGTTACATCAAGGCGGACTTCCGACAACACCTTCGAACACCTTTGTTCAAATAATAAAATGAATTCATACATTATCCGAAACATTTGTCACCGCTAGCTACTACTTTTTCCATCTTTCTTGTAATTTACGAATTTGATCGCGAAAGAAGTGTTTATGTTTGAAGCTAAGAAGGAATCCAGCCAATGTTTGATACCCTGTTCTGATGTAAAGCGTATTCCACTCAAAGCGTTCTGCATCAATCGAAACAAATGGTAGTCGGAAGAGTCAAGTTCAAGGCTATAAGGCGGGTGAACCAGAATCTCCCATCCGCTATTTTCCAAATAGTTTTTAACTCGAACAACAACATGAGGCTGAGCGTTGTCATGATGAAATATTATTAACTCGTGTCTGGTCGCATAATATGGACGTGTTTCGACAATAGCTCGCTTTAAACGGATCAATTGTTGCCTGTAGAAGTCTCCATTGATCGTTTGACCAGGTTTCAGCAGCTCATAGTGGATCACACACTTTTGATCTTACCAAACACAGAGCATTACTGTGGTGCACTGCATATTCGGCTTTGACGTTGATGTTCCTGGATGGCCTGGCTGTACATGTGATCTTTTGCGTTTTGGATTGTCGTAGTGAATCCTTTTTTCGTCTTCGGCAACGATTCGATGTGAAAAAAAGTTTCTTTCGCGCCATTCAAGCAACATTTCGGACATGTAAAATCGCCGCTCTACATCTATCGCTTCCAATTCCTATAAAACACAACTTTACAATACTTTTGGATGTATCCTGCGACATTAAGTCGTTTAGAAATAACATGACGAGTTTCACACGAATCTTGATCGAGTAATGACTCTATCCACTTTTAAATCGTCTGAACCATCCCCTACAGAGTCTTTCCGATGGTACAGAGTCACCATAAACTTTTACAAACATACGATGCGCTTCAGCTGCACTTTCCTACCAATAGAAACATGAAATCTAAAATTCTCGCAAATGGTGCTTATTCGCAACGAAACTCGACATTTTCAGCGCAGTAAAAATTGAACTTGTTGTGTTAAATTCAAAGACTTGTACAATATTTGGTTGACAGATGTCGACGCTTCACCATGCAGCAAAATCAGCACCTTGAGTAATCTTGCACACCCAATACAAACGAATCATACACTTATGAAACTGAATGTCACACGTCATTTTCAGCTCTCGATAACGTTAGTTTTCGTCGTCGTTGTAAACTTCGGTAGCGTTAGAAGGGACAGTTGTTTTGTTTTGCAAGTACAGTGAGTCACTTCTAATTGGGTATCTAGCTAATTGGACATACCTGTAATGCAACAAGAATAATTGGACATTTTCACATCTAATTGAACATTTTTGTAAACATCCTTTGTGCATGTTTCTACAATACGATAAATTTTTAAGAGTGTTTTCAACCTAGATTATGTATTTTGCACACCTTCACCTTCTAATGGTTATTTGTTAGATTGTCAATGATTTTCCTGTTTTCACTTGTTTTTCGCATTGAGATGTATATGTTGATGTGTCCAATTACAAGTCACAATAGCCTCTAATGCGACACTGAGTGATGCCTAGGTATGTCCAATCAGAAGCGAATCACTGTAATCAAAGAACAGGATGTAGAAATTTTCATTCAAATTTTAACATTACCAAATTTGAACGAAAATTAGGCCTCATATCTTTTAATCTGATAATGATAACACTATCAAGTTTGGGACCCAGATTATGGTCCCAGATTAAAAGTCGCCAACAGACATCGACACAGTACCACTGTCATCGCGATTTACAGGTCACAATCGCCTCTAAAGCGATACTGGGTGGTACTCGGCATGTCGAATTAGAAGCAATTAGGTTGCTATCTCAGTTGAAAAAAAGCAATCGATCTTCTTGTTTTAGGATGATCCTCTTGTTTTTTTCGATTGATCCAGAATCCAATTCTCGAACACAAATTAATGGAATTAATTTTCGAGAGAGTTGAAACACATACATTTTCATTTTTGTTGAAATGTCAAAATTTTTTTTTTTTTATATATCTGTATTATAGTGACTTTCAACACTTTTGGCTGGTTCGTCACTTTTTACTTCCAATTTTGGAAGAATGTTGGGAGTGAGAATTGAACTCGTGATCCACAGCGTGAGAGGTATGGATGTTACCACTACGCCAGATCGGCTCATAAATGTCAAAATAACAACTATATGTTTTTTTGTTCTTCAAATCATTGATGTGTATGTTTATAAATTGAACTACTGAAACTCTACTATTCTTCAAATTGTTGTTAATTTGAAGGTCTTTACAATAATTCCACGAAAAAAGGGTCTACCGAAAAATATATTAGCTTAAACCTTGTGTATATTTGTGTATTATTACTATCAAGTCATATGCTTTATTTAATAAAAATATATATCAAAATTCGAAATACCTTCGTGAATTTTCTATATGGTATGATTTTTCCGAAAATCACACAAAAGTTTTCCGAAAATCACACAAAAAACAAGGGTCTCCTTTAAAAACATTTATTTCAAAAATTTTATCCAAAAGTTTATATTTGGGAAGCAGTCAACCACTAAACGTATATTTATTAGTAAATTAAAATAAATAGATCAATTGGTCACCCATTTTGAATACTTCAAATTTTGAAATGTGCGTATATTTTTCTACGTCAGCATAGAAATGCAGACAAATTATATATCTCGAAAACAAAATAAAATCAGTGTTTCTGAGATTTTGCAATTTTATGCAAAAAGACTCATTTTTTTACAAACGATGTAAATAACTAGGGTCTCTTAGGGGTCTCGACTCCTCAAAAACCACAAAAAAAACCAAGATTTTAAAACTTTTCGTCTGAAAGTTGACCGCTAAGGTGTCATTTAAGAAGTTCAAAAGTTACAATTTCTTAAAGATGAGCGTATTGAAAAAAACAGAGGTAAATGGTATACAAGTATACAAGATTTGGACAAAATTAGAGTTAATATTTTTTCCATATATCCTTTTCTCGCGAAATTTCTGTTTAATAAGTCGGAACTCGCTAAAATCAATATTCGAAAACCCGAGAAGCAAATGGAGAAATTAAAACATTGTTATGAAGTGAATTCCTAATTTTGCCACATTTCATACAATGTGTGTGATCAAGAATGTTTTTTTCTCGCAACTATGATACCATGCTGAATAATATTCGGAAGGAAAAAAATTTCATTGCAAAGCATATGGGTTCTATTGGATGGAACCAGAAGCGAATTGTGTACTTTGAATAACCGAAAATCGACTCAAAAAACCGAATAATACTGATTAATTTGAGATTTTCATTTCTCGAACAACTACCAGAATGGAATACGAGGCATGAACTAGTGATATCGTAGTACGATAATGCTCTGTATCATCGTTCCAACATCGTCCAAGAAGCCATCGATTCTCTAGAATGAGATCTGTTGCTGTATTCACCTGGTCTGAATTGTTACTTGATATTTTTCCGAGAATCATAACATTTAATCAATGTTCTTCTTCAAGCGATATTATTTACCAAATATAGTCATCTGTTTATGACTCCATAGTATTTTTCAAAATTAAACAAAACATTCTAACGAGCAAAAATTGACGTAAACTAACAGGCTTTTACAGGCTCATTTACATAAGTTATAACTATATATAAACAATTTTCTTAAATCTATGGTTAGTAAGGTAGAAAACCGATTACTCGGGGTCTATTCGAGTTTAGAAGGGTGGCATATTTTTCCAGGAAAAGGATGGGATATAAGAATTGTAACAATGTTGATGACCACACTCAATTCTTAAATCTATTCGTATAACTATAGCATATTCAAATTTCAACTTATTCTACTGTTTATAGCAAGGGAACCAATTACTCGCAAGGGAAGAAAAAGGGAGGGTGTAAGGATATAAGGACAATTACACACGAAGATCGATATAGGAAGTAAAAGGGCTAAGGAAAACATATATTTGGGACATGTAATCAAGGGACATTATCATGCCGGGTGTTCGGGTTCGACTCCCGTCCTAGCCGGGGGATTTCTCGTCAAAGAAATTTCCTTCGACTTGCACTGAGGTCACGCGTATTCTAGAGCTTTCCCCTCGGAATACATTCAAGGCGTGTTATTTGGCTTAAGAAATCTCAACTAAGTATTAATAAATGACGCTAGTTAATGCATACGTTGAAACGGCAAAAGTTCCATAGGGAACGTTAGCGCCATTCAAGAATGAAGGTCTAACCGAGCCAACACATCTCTTACCGGCACGTACACTCCAAATAATTCATCTACATAAAAAAATATTTCATTTCGTCAACTGTATTCCAGGAATTAAAAATGGAGATAAACCTTATTACTTTTCCAAGTGATCAACGCTGTATACATCCACGTCATTCTAAGGGTAAAAAAAATTCAAGCCAACGATCAGCACCTGCAGTGTCCGTCTGATACCGGGCCCCGGGCTGCGGCAGGTTACAATGATACCCAAGTGATCGAGTGTAATTTCCAAAATTGCATGGCTCCCCGATTTACCGCTTCGCAAATCAAACCGGGACCAAACGAGACGCAAATGTTTACTCAAATATTTACATAAAGAATTATTGTTAAATTCGTTTACTCAATACACAGACAGGATTCATTAACGGGCGTTACGTTATGTGAATTCAAAAAAAATCTTTTTTATGTCGCGGTTTACGGTTCACGTTTGTGCACTTTCAACCGTAGGACTCTATCGGATGGGGGTTCAAGAATCAGAAGCCGCAACCCGTAACACTCTTCGCGATAGACGTAGCGAATAAAAATGAAAACAAACCCTCGCAGTTGAGAGGTTAGAGGCTTATCTTCATAAAAACCACACTTCGCAGAGCGACACAAAGAAAAATTTCCTTGACAATAAAGGGGAAAATAATGTTTTTACACAACTACGAAAAATCGTGACATCGACGTAACAGGGAGGCTTATGATTTACTAATTTTCTTCCCTTTTTCCTACACTCGATTTTCTTACAGTGTGCCGTGCCAAGGCATGTTGGGGCCCACCGCCAATGGTCGTTTAATGGGACCTGGCATTGGTTCGTCCGCATCGGCAGTGTTACACCATCGGAACCTATGGCCACCGGCAGCAATAGCAGCGACTTCAACCAGCGCCAGCCGCTCTTTCGAGTTCCAATCCAATGGCGAAGGTAAGCAACACTAACTGTCAAACAAGCGTCACACGTTACTTGGGATGGGAGCTGAAGTGTGAATTTTCACACCAACCCGATGAAGGATGTAAAAATTCCATCGATCGGAAAATGGTTCTCCAGCAAGCTAGCGCTCACTCTCAAGCACTCCAAAATTGTTTCTATAAACCTCTTTAGTTAAGCCGATGCGAAGAAGCATCCAAGAGTTTCGACAGTATATTTGAACGATTTTTATGGTACTTTAAAAAAGCATTTATCATTCTCTCGTCTCACATCTGCCCATCGTCGATACAGGCTGCACCTTTTCACTGCCATATATACACAGCTTTTTTTTTCGAAGAACGAGCAATGAAGTGTAGTAATCTTCGAAATGGATTTCCGATTCCTCAATTTTCGAGCATTCAATGAAATCGCTTTTTAAAAAAATCATCCGTCTGATTACACATCGGTCTGACACGTTGAATGACGTTTATTACCTTTTGCCTTCTTCCACGCTTTCGATTGTGTTATTATAATGGATCAACTGCCAGATTTCGTTAACAACTATTGAACAGAACTCGGCAGCGCTAGCGAGCAAGCAAGCAGTTCTCGGATACTGTCTGGCTGCTTTCCGGAAGACCTAGACCAATCTTCAGCAACAGGCCTCGACGATTCCTGCTTGTTGGCGGAGCAGAAGCATGATAATCATCTCTCGCAGTGACTAGCAGCTTTTCATTCAATAAGGCAAATTTGTGTGCGTCTCTCGTGCTTCCTCCCGTACTGCGCCATCTCAATCCCGGTAATGGCAGTCCTCTCCCAAAAACGCCAGCCACCAGTGTCATTATCATTGTTCAGTACCTCGAAGTCGTTTTCCTGGGGATTTGGGCTTATGGACTTGTATTGAAATTAGGTTTTTTTCTTGTTTCGCTTTCTTGTACGTGTATCAAACAAAAACAAGCCTGGAGTCTTTTCTCTGTGCTTTCGTGTTCATTTCCCCTCCATGTACTCGAAGGAGGCAGCAGCCTTGGCCATAACGAGGCCGGTTTCGGACGCACACTCACTCAACGCAAAGGAACGGAGGAGCGTGGTCATAAATCAAATCCCCATAGAACATATTGGAGCGAGAAGGAAAGGCCATTCTTCTTGATTATATTATGTTGCTGTGAAAATTGATTACCAACTCGCTATCCCTCTCTCAATCGACTTTGTCCAAAATATCCAGCACCGATCAGTCACTTGCGAGACGCGGGAAGACACGAGGCCAACAAATATTAACTACATTTTGCACCCCGGGAAATGAGTTTCGCTCTAATGATGCGCCTCTTTTGTTACCGTTGGTCCCATGCAGATGGGTCAGTTTTGGGGTTGATGGCGTGATGGTGGGACACGAGTCGCCCCGGTCATCCATTGAGTTATCAAATTGGATGACATGGTTTGACATTTCAAGCGGTTTTTCAGTAGTTATATGCAACTTCCAACGCTCTGCACCACTTATTCGTTTAACCCTTCATAAGGCCGCGGAAACTAGGCAACGAACCGACTCAAACTTCAGAGAACATAATCCATACATAAGAAAGAACACATATTTGCCTTTGATAAAAAATAAACTATTGAAGCAGTTGAAAAAAATGGTGACAATATAGTTGCCATTGCCCGTTAATCACATAACAGTTAATGCGGTTTTGAAACTCTATAATTAGTAGTAACATGAAAAATAAAAACCGCAAACAATGCTTCAGAAAACTATTCAAAAAAGAATTTTTTTAGAACATATAATGTGTGCCTAATTCTGCGCACACATAAAATATAAATTTGGCCGTTAAAAAGGGTACTTTACTTTTTTCATAGCAAACATTGTTGAATAACATCTCCAATATTTGCATTATATGTTTGATTTATAGCCCATAAAAAGAAAGTCGTTCTGAGAAATTCCTATTTTGCGAGTGAGAGTTGATAAAAAAAATAAAAAAAGCATGTGACAGGTAGTTACAAATGATCTGCAGCGACTTCGTTTCTTTTCTTGCTCTTTTTCTTGATTTCTCTTGACATGGTGCATCACCGCAAATGCCGAGTCAATACGATTACGTTGATCGGAAAAAGGTAATAGAATAATTACAATTGCTCCTTCAAAACATTCTACTAGTATAAATTACCTACCATTTATATTTGATTCGGTCAATACATGGAACGCTTCAGAATCGTCCTGATTTCATGTTGCTTCATGTTTTATCCTTTGCCGTGTATAAAACAGATTGGTATCGCTTGCAGGATCGGACCAAAAAAGCATTCAGAAATTTTTCTTCGAACTGTTTTTGTTCAGTTCCACGCGGTTTAGTTTCTCGACTTCTATTTTATATGAAAAAAAATTTTAAAAAATTAAAAATACATATATAAATAAAAAAAAAAATAAAAAAGACAACAAATTAGAAATGCTTTTTCAAATATCTCGAGAATGGCTGCATTTAGAAGGAGAAAAAAATTAGTACTCTTTTTTCTATTTACAAAAAAAAAACTATAATTTGCAATATCTAAAATATGTATTTTTTAATTTTAATTTTTACATCTTCATATAAAATAGAGGTCATGTAGAAAATTTGAAAAATGAGTACAACATGGTAAAACTATTTTTGACGAACTTTGTGGAACCACGAATTCTGAAAAACTCATACTCCTTCCAACCCCAAAGGGATAACAAACTTTCATTCGAATCAAAAATACATGTACATAAAATACAATCGGTTAGATATTACTAACACAGTTGTAAGGCAAACATTGTCGAAATATTGAGCTCCCGGCCCCGTTAGGCTGACGCCATGCGAGCCTTGATAAAAATATATACTTTGGATAAAAAAATACATGTTTTTAAAATCTGCATTTTTAGGACGATTTCATTTGGAATTGCTCAAATAGAACCATATTTGGTATGTGGGGGTTTCAGAGGGGGAGAATTGTTTCCATGATGGTACGACACTCCTCCCCCTCGCTTTGAACTGTTTTCATTGTATTATCTGTATCAAAAATGTATTCCATGTAACGAAGAGACATGTTATTTACTAGCAATTGAAGAATCTTGAACGAGAATTGTGTCTAAATATAATTTTATATTATAATAAGTTTTGGTAGAAGTACTAGGAAATTTTAAAGGATCAATCAGAAGATCAATCAATGAATAGTTCTGCGATTGTATCTATCAACGTTCGCCTAGCAAGAAAACGTGAATGTTTGAAAGTATTGGATAACAAAAATCCAGTTTGGGCGGGACGAAGTTTACCGGATCAGCTAGTAACCCGATAAAACCCAGAACAATTGGATCGGATCGGATCGGAATGATCGATCAGTGGTTTTACCTCATAGTGTATCAGCGGTCGACGTTTATTTCCTGTATAAAACAAACTGAACATAAACATATAAAGTAAAATGAAGAACAATTGGATAGTTTTTTTTCTGTGAAAAATTAAAGTGTATAGTAATTTCAGACTTACAAAGCAAAAAACTTTATAACTTTTGTGTACATGTGATTTTCAGGAATAACAAAGCATAGAGAGTGATAGAGATTGAAAAAAAAGAGCTTCATAACATAGAAAAAGTCGTGCAGTAAGTGAAAAAAATAGAAAGTGGAAGTTAATTGAGGTGTCAAAAGCGGTCAGATAGATAGGCTTGTAAATAGACAGTCCCAGTTTTTTCCTAATGTGTATGAGAGTTTCTATGAAAGAAGTGCATTGGAATTATTTACAATTGATAAATTTCATGCCAACTCGTCTTAGGAGTTGGCAGCACCATTTCAGATAGCATTGAAATGTTGTGGGTGTAAGTTGAAGTCTTCAACAAAAGTTCATATTTTAATAAGATCTAAAACTTTGTCGAATACACTATATCGTTATCTTGATGTAAAACAAAATTAGGATTAGTTGTGATTTTTTCAAAGAAAACATGAAAAAGTTGTAAGAAAAACTTTTTCCCTGTAAAAGCACACATCTTCCCATGTATGAACGACTAGTTGGAAATTGTAAGGGCTATTCATATAATTTTTCTGAGAATTTAAAAAAAACCTTTCCGGGAAAAATAAATTTTAATGTCTAAAATAATTTTTAAGCAAAATTTTATTTAAAAAAAAATAAAGTATTTTTTTGAACATTTAAACAATTCCCTACATTTCATCCTTTGACCGGAATTTTGAAGGAATTATACTTTTTGAGTTATAATTTTTTGTAAAAAAACAAGAATTTTTTTTTGCCCTATTTCAAGTATGCAAAGTTGTATAAAAGACCCATGTGTTTACACCCACAACGTTTCACTGCTATCTGAGATGGTGCTGTCAACGGTCAGTCATGTTGGCAATTCGTCAATTGCAACAAGTTATCAGAGGAAACTGTGCTTCATGGGCATAAGACAAATAATTGTAACTATGCTAAATAAAGTCTTTGAATGTACGTAAAAAATAATGGTTTGTAGATAATTGGATCCCATCGAAAAATCCATTCATGCAATTTTTATTAAATCATGTTCATTTGTAGTTATGTCAACATTTTCAGGGTTCGAAAAAAATCTCATGTTTCTTCAGACCTCTGGCCTCTGAAAATGGCATTTGATGAGTGGCTTCAAATCGGAACCGCGTTTCCAAAGCACGTCAGTGCCAACACAATGGCATTTCATGGAATCGCGCGCTTTTCGGCTCAAATTTCGTGGCAATCCAGTGGAACCGGCACCGGTATATGCCGCTGCGGTAACATGGATAACCAGCATTCACAACCAGATCCTGGAATTCGTCGTGCCCTCGTGCGATCGGCGCAATCTTCGTCGGTCCAACACAATGAGAAATCTGATTTGTGATCATACCCCAACGCATTCCTTATTCATCTTGAATTTTTTTTTTCCTTCTTTGATGTCAAATACGCTCATTTTTTATCCGCTAAATTGGTGTGTAAAGAACCCGAGAGCGTGTGGAAGGAGCGCAGGAAAAGGATGTTCAGGAAGGGAACCGCTGAGGGAGCTGAAGGAATCGAAAGTAATAATAATGGAAGGAAGGAAGACTGATTGAAGTGTCATCAATATTCATGATATTCAGATTTAGTTTCGTCTTCGCCTCCTCTCTCTCCGTTGTGTTTCTTATCTTATCTGAAAACATTTCTGTTTTATTCCCAGGCGCAGCCCGCTGGGAAGATTTGCTAGGTTCTAATTTTTTATATAGTCTGGAATGTGTGCGTGTATCTCTTCCTTCTCGAGAAGAGGAGCGGATGAGGGCTTCGGAGTGAGAAATGGATTTCCACGGGGACCTGAAGAGGCACTTCGTCTTCGGCGCAGTAATTTAAATTCATTTTGAAGCTATTATAAAAGCTCTCGCAAGGTGGTGGAAATAAATTTCCGCCCTATTTTCTCGCCATCGTACCCTACGGCTGGTAGGTCATTACGGAATCATTATCAGCGCGGAAAAAGAAATCAATTCTTCCGATACGACCCAGCTCCGTCATACCAATATTGCAACCGGTATCCTCGTTTCCAGCGTTGGCTCCACCAACAGATTACACCACTGTGCGTCACCTCATCGATTGTTTTAAATTGTTAATAAAATTAGAATAATGTTTATTTTATTGCCCGCCTTCGCGTTGCGGTTTGTGCAATACCCATCTCGATCAATGCATCGTCAGAGTGCATCAGCGCCCATGCATGCATGGGGTCTGGTGTGTAGGTCGGTTTGGTTGTAGATTTCCCGCTAGCCATATACCCAGCGGCCGCAAGCTGACAACTTTTATTATTTATTTTACGATAATTGCCATTATTATATGCAGCGCGCCATCGCATCGGTAGAATTACGGCCACCCGTTGCCCCTGCCGTTGGCACCACCGGCTGTTATCGGTGGCACTGCCAGAGACAAATGGACATCTATCGCCATCGTCGGAAAGGACCAAGTCGGTCTGTTTGAAAGGAACAGTCAACTTGTCTAGGGCAGCGAATAGAATGAAGCAAGAAACAAAAAAAATAATGTGAATAAATAGGGCTGGTTCTTTCCAATAAAGCGAACCAATGTGAGAAGATAATTAATGCTTGTTTCTTGCTCTGATTTCGATATTGCAATTGCACTCAAAGTGTTATTAAATTATGAAAAATTGGATTTTTCCACGTGTGATGGGGGAAGAATGTCCAAAAGAAGGAAAAAACCTGCATCTGTTTGAGGACAACGGCTATAATATATAATAATAATCGAATTAATATGATACGAAAATACTTCACTTAATTTTAAGCGGCTAGTTATTGCCAATGAATCCTTAAAATATGATCAATGGCTAGTCTTTTACATGGGATCTGCATATTCCAGTGTGTTGCTTATTCTTTTTATTTTTTTGTTTTTCTCTCTTTATTAGGATGTGACCAATCTATTATTAGTTTTCTATATTTTTCTAGAATTTTTCCATAAACAAATACTTCCACATCAAGCCGGTCCTCTTTACTCATTAGTTCGTTGCTGTTTCTATCACCTACAACATCGAGTCTCACTCGTTGTGCACTTGCATATCATAAGGCGCTAGGTCGCTCAGCAGAGTGGCGAAACTACACGATGCGATGAGTTCGATCAGTGACTACTGAGTAATGCCCGGAGTTTTGGTGCCATTCATATGATTTAAAATTTAAAAAAAAAATATCAATGAATATTCATTTATCATTTATTTCTATATTACTAGGAAGAGAAATATCACAAATTCCAAAGGGAAGTCCACAAAAAATTTAGGAAAAGGGGATGTTTCATAGTATTTTGTAATGGAAGTATTAAACCACTATAATATTGGGTTGTTCCAAAGGTTCGTGAAAGTTCATTATAAGAAAATATTATCATTTCATATATAGACTTACATTTCTACTATACAGCCTATACTAAAGGGTGTGTCACATCAAATTGCATCACGGAAAAAACGCTGTAGGAATTCGCCCAGTAGACCGATCCTTTTGAAAATTTTAGACAGTAAAATAAAAACAATTAAACAACTTTTGGCATTTTCTTTTTATTCATACTTCGAGCCCAAGCCCGTATGCTCGCACCTTCCTCTTTACCCCGTCCATAAGGTTCTGTACAACGTCAGGTTGTAGTTTTTTTTTTTTTTTTGAACAGAAATCCATTTTCTCTTGAAGTCCGCCTCCGATTTGACAACTTTTGGGTTCTTCCGGAGGGCCTGCTTCATAATCGCTCAATATTTCTCTATTGGGCGAAGCTCCGGCGCGTTGGGCGGGTTCATTTCCTTTGGCACGAAGGTGACCCCGTTGGCTTCGTACCACTCCAACACGTCCTTTGAATAGTGGCACGAAGCGAGATCCGGCCAGAAGATGGTCGGGCCCTCGTGCTGCTTCAATAGTGGTAGTAAGCGCTTCTGTAGGCACTCCTTAAGGTAAACCTGCCCGTTTACCGTGCCGGTTATCACGAAGGGGGCGCTCCGCTTTCCGCAAGAGCAGATCGCTTGCCACACCATGTACTTTTTGGCAAACTTGGATAATTTCTGCTTGCGAATCTCCTCCGGAACGCTGAATTTGTCCTCTGCGGAGAAGAACAACAGGCCCGGCAGCTGACGAAAGTCCGCTTTGACGTAGGTTTCGTCGTCCATTATCAGGCAATGCGGCTTCGTCAGCATTTCGGTGTACAGCTTCCGGGCTCGCGTCTTCCCCACCATGTTTTGCCTTTCGTCGCGGTTAGGAGCCTTCTGAACCTTGTATGTACGCAGGCCCTCCCGCTACTTGGTCCGCTGGACGAATGAACTTGACAAATTCAGCTTATTGGTGACATCCCGGACCGAACTTCTCGGATCACGTCTAAACTGCTTAACTACGCGCTTGTGATCTTTTTCACTGACGGAGCATCCATTTTTGCCGTTCTTCACCTTCCGGTCGATGGTTAGGTTCTCGAAGTATCGTACTCTGTACTCTGCTGACCGTGGATTGGACGATTCCCAGCATCTTACCGATGTCCCGATGTGACAACTCCGGATTCTCGAAATGAGTGCGCAGGAATAATTCACGACGCTCTTTTTCGTTCCACGACATTTTTCAAAATTTACGAAAAATTGACAGTGAAGCATGGCCAACGTAATCTATACACTCTAATCTGATTATAAGCGAAAGCTGAAGATATAATTCCTAAAAATTTTCCGTTTTTTCCGTGATGCAATTTGATGTGACACACCCTTTATAACTATACAGCTATTCCATGCCAAACCGATAAAGTGGTTCTCAGATTCCTATGAAAAGTGGGAGTTTTGTTCTTCATTGCAAAATATTAAACCCTTATTTTTTTCCGTTTCGTGGTCCGAAAAATCAACTTTTTTCCACTTTTTGCCAAAAATGACTTTCTTTAACAATTCATAACTTTTGAACTACTGAACCGATTCAGATGGACAACATACCAAATGAGCTCAAATTCTTTCAAAAAATATCACACCTGCGGGAAAATTGAATTCTGGTCGCATAGGTCTAGTCTAGTCACATAGGAATATTGAACGAAGACTTAAAACATGTTAAATTTGAAAAATCATACCTCAAAAACTAAAAAAATAGCATCTCTGATATCGAGATATGTTATGTGAAACATCATCAGCTTTCGAGAAAAAATATTAAAAAATATAGCGCCCTCTAGTCCAAAGCCATTAAGCAATAAAAAAACGACTACTATCAATAAATACGAAAATAAAATCCATTTTTTCTTAAGTTCAACATTTTTCTTAAGTTTATGAAAGGCTAGCTTATTGGCTTCAATTAGATATATCGATCATCTAGATCGGTTCAGTAATTCAAATGTTATGAACTTTTGAAAAAGTAATTTCTGGGAAAAGTGAAAAAAAAGATTTTTCGGACCACCTTAAAATAAAAATGAGCACCCTAATAAAAAATTAAAAAATACGGATCCAATGTTTAGCGATGAACAACAAAATTACCACTTTTGTCGAAAATCTGAGAACCACTATATCAGTATATAATCGAGTATTTTGTGTGTCCGAAATGTTGCTTGAACTTCACAATAGGAAGCCTTTTTTGCGCCGAATCGTTACCGGAAACGAAAAATGGATCCACCACGCCAATCCAAAACGCAAAATATCGTATGTAAAGCCCATCCAATCAGGAACATTAACGCCGAAGCCGAATATTCCCGGTACCAAAGTAATGCTCTGTATTTGATGGGATCAAAAGAGTGTGATCCACTGTGAGCTGCTACAACCTGGTACGACGATCAATGGACACTTATACAGGCAACAATTGCTCCGTTTAAAGCGCGATATTGCCGAAAAAGCATTTTATTTAGTCAAATCCGGATTTTATTGGGGAAGATCAGTTCATAAGAAGCAATGCGCGAATAATTCAATAACAAATTAGTAGCAAATCAAACATGTAAAATCAGCACAAATCTGTAAAAATTTGGAACAAATGAAACAGATAATGCTTAACATATAACTATATTTTAATAATTGTTGTTTCAAAAAATATATATAGTTTTCTTCGTAGCGTAGAAATATTTACAATCCATTGATGCAAACATTTTTGCGAACTTTCGAGAAAAGGTCGAGGTATAAGCTTTTTTCCTAATTATTTGTTCAATTGGGTTCAAATAAAGGAACATTTCTATAAAATATTACACTTTATTTTCTTTCAAACTCTTTGGATATTTCTAAGACATTTATGCTTTTGATTTTTCTTATGTCAAAAACGCCTGCTTCACTTCCGAATTATTTATGAACAAATGGTCTCTCGGCCTAGAAGACCACCACGGAATGAAAAGTTGAAAGCATATTATTAGGTGTATAAATTAGTTCTACCTATAGATGGCATGGTTTGGTAGTGGTTTCATTGGAAAAAATGGTAACACTTGCATACGAAAGTATTCCTGACAGGCTGTCAAACGCAGTAATCGACATTGGTCTAAGGTGTATAGAAATTATGTCATGCCATTGTTTTTTGTTCCAAAAAAGCAGCATTTTCTGTTATAATTTGAAGAAAAGTGCAGCTGCCATACATCGTTCACTTGTTAAAGGTTACGGCGAACATGCTCCAGACGAAAATTCGTTCAGAAGACGGTTTACACAACTCAAAGAATCTGTTTATGATGTTGAAGACGTAGAACGTCCGGGAACACAAAAAAAAGTTTAAAGATGATGGATTTTCAACATTACTTGTGGAGATCAATGTCAAACACAATCAAAATTAACATCAAACGATTAAAAACAAAGGAAATGGTTCAAAAAGGGGTGAACGGACACAACCAACTTTTTTTTTCAACGTAACAACGCCAGGTCTCATGCTGCTTCTCTTGTTAAAACCAACTTAGGATGGCAGAACTGAGAAGTCCTACCCTGCCCGCCATATTCATCAGACATTTCATTCGTAAATTGCTTGAAAGATGGGCGGAGGTTGTAGCTACGGTTGGAGCATATGTTTCATAACATTTCTATATAACATGTATTAAAATTAAATATTTGATTTTAACAAATAAAAAAGAGTTGAATTCATTCAAACACCCGATTTCAATTTCAATTTCTAAAAACGAAATAACGGAATCTCCCGCCTTTTTTATTCCGTCAAATAATTTTCTTCCGTTACTTTGTATTCAATTAATCTGTTTTGTTATCGGATAATTTGATAAACATCACAATTTGATTTTTTCAATTTTTTCACATCCACTACTTGGCGTAGGTTTGGGATGTCAAATTAGAGAAACAATGTTCAAGATCTCCAGTACAGATACAGTAGATGGAATCATCCCTTCAAACAATTCACTTAGTAAATTGAAGAATGAATTGATGCTTTCTATCAGACCGATTTAATGTAATATTGACAAGCCTTGACAGCGTCTTCCAATTTTCGTTAAAACATTCTTCATGGTCCATCGAAGCACGCTCAAAAATATTCGGTCTGCGTATAGATAGCGATTGTTATTTGCTAAAGCTTGAGTCATTTAATATTTGGACGCAAAACAACGGATCTTTCTCGGCACCATGTTAATTAAATAGAAATGTTGAGTACTCGTAATAAAAGTGATTTATTGCACTTTAGAGGAAAAATATCGATAATAATATACCGATTTGAATTTGATGAAATCTCGAACTTTTGTACACTTACCATATTTTGTACACTCTCTTGACTAATCTGAGTGGCCATTTTGTTTCACCACCTCTTCATCTCTGTCGAATCCCGAGTCACTTTTTCACTCTTCTTCACTTTCTATTTGACAATTGCCCAATTGGGCATTGTATTGAATTTTGATGTCCTTTTCGAAGAAACCCACCCCGTTATCTCGATACCACTGTTATACTTCTCCGTAGTAGTGGCTGCCAGTGATATCAATATCCTCTGTATAGTGAAGAGAAACTTAATTTCACCCACCCATACCGTCATCCTCAACGAGAGCGCTCCTCTTTGACCTATAATCACCATAGTTCTAGATATGTGCGAGCGCAAGATGATGGAAGATCAGTTTTTTTTCTCTCAAAACTCGGTTGCGCTAGAGTGTGGAAAAAGAGCACATAAACTTTCTACAGTGTAGCGAATAAATTCACTGGAGAGTACACTCTGATGAGCCACAGAAGTGGCTTTCGATTAACTTAGCGCTGTGGTTCACTGAAAAAAGTGAACTGAGGTGATACATGCGTGTGGATTATATATCGGATGAGATTGCACTCTTCGGTTTACTCTTCACTGTACTCTTCAGTGTAATCCTCAGTGTGGCAGAGTGCAGCTCAGCGCGTTTCAGTGCTGGACACAGATTTTCGCACACTCGAACTCCCAAGAGTAAAGCGAGTGTAAGAGAGTATGGTCTCCCAACTAGCACACACTGGCTCTTTATATATTCGCCGATGAAAGAGAAAAACGCATGGTTTCTCTTTGGTGAGTGATGACTGCATCCTCAGTTTAGGCATAAAACTCGCACGCGTGTGTATCAACTCATTGAAAATGCTATCACTGGTGGCAGCTTGACAAATTACGCCAAAACCTTACAGGTCCTTTGTGAACTTTAATGTACGGAAGAATAGGTTTTCACAGGCACTTCTGCTTGTACATAGTCTTGTTTGTCACGAAAACCTCCGGTTTTTGTCCACAGCTGCAAACACCTTGCCCGGTCATGTGCTTTCTTGCGAATTTATCGGCAAAAATGAATTTGAATTTGATGGCGGAAAATGTCCCGAGTGCCCAGCCCACATCATCGCTAAACTGATGATGCCCGTGTTGTCAGGGCATGCCACACATTTTTACTCTACTCCAAAAAAGATGGAAAGAATAAATGTATGTCGATTTTGTTTCAGTGTATTTTCCTTCACACAAAACATTTGAACCACCTTTGGGATGTATGAGCTTATTTATGACGTTTAACTAACAAAATATCGGGTCAAGTTCTGTTCTCCATACGGTCGTACCGAGCCGTACTTATTCTGCGCTTTCGTCCCAATCCGCAAATGATTTTACTCCTATTTTTATACAGAACGGTCGTCCCGATCCGAATTCTTATAAGCATATTTGTTTTCCATACAGTCGTTCCGAACCGTACTTGTTTGCACGGTCGTCCAGATCCGCAAATAATTGTACTTCCATTTTGTCACAGCACGGTCTTCCCGAGCCGTACTTGTTCAGCGCTTTCATTCCAATCCGCAAATAATTTTACTTCCATTTTTACACAGCACGGTTGTTCCAATCCGCACTCTTATCATTATAATTTTTACATACAGTCGTCCCGAGCTGTATTTGTTCTGCGCGGTCGTCCCAATCCGCGAAAAATTTTTACACTGCACGTCTCGATCCGCAAATAATTTTACTTCCATTTTGTCACAGAACGGTCGTCCCGATCCCCACTCTTATCATTATAATATTTTTCATACAGTCGTCCCGAACCGTACTTTTTCTACGTGGTCGTCCCGATCCGCTAATAATTTTACTTCCATTTTTACACAGCACGGTCGTTCCAATCCGCACTCTTATCATTATCATTTTTTAAACGATCGTCCCGAGCCGTACTTGTTTGTGCGGTCGTCCTGATCTGCATTTTTCATTTTCTTTTGTACTCGTACGGTCGTCCTGATCCGTACTTATTATAAAAGATTTATCTATTTTTACCTTGCCACATTTAAAAAAAAGTGGAACATATCGGTGTTAATAAATTGTTCTTTTTTTCTTGTGAATCTTTAGAGTAACGCTTATTATCAATATATGACCCGTGATCTTGAGTTTCAATGCGTTACTGCGAAGCAATATGTATTAATGCAATGGATTTACAAGATTGGTATACATCAGAACATTTTTTCTAATATCGCCAACTAAACATAGAAACATAATTTTAAAAAATACTTTATTTTGTTACCCTATAGCAACCAAAGTATTGACAAATAAATCGTTGTTTCTGGCAACAAGTTTCAATTTTGCTATCATTCAACTCAACCTGCAGTTTAACATGAAATATTAGAATTTCTGCCAATCATACTGTTTAAATTATATTTTTTTAAAACGTGTAATTTACATACTGCTAATCTTCATATTCCCACTAACGGGGCTGACCACTCATGTCTTCATGTAATTTAGAGTTGTCCCTGCAAAAGGTTCCTTTTGTACTTGAATGAAACTTGAATGAAAAAAAAAAACAAACAGATTTTTCTAATTTCTGCTTTGAATATTTCACACACGGTGTGAATCACACCAAATGCACTTCAGAAACGCGCAACTTTACTATCATTTAATTTCCCACGCAGAAACCCTAAACGATCACGTCTCAAAATATTTCGATTCAAGGCGGTTTCCGGTTCAATCCTTGCTCCTGGCAAAACCGTCAAAATGTGTGCCCATGAGCGTCCGCGGGATAATCGAAAACCACCCGAAGCCGAGCGGTGACTGCCTGATAAGATAGTGGAAAATGTGCCAAATGCCCAGCCCACTCAATCGCTAAACTGACGATGCCCGTGTTGCTAGAAGAGGGCATGCCACACAAGTACATACCGTTCTGAATCATATTTCGGACAACATCATTTTTCGGACACTTTGTTCTAATATCTTGATTAAGCATTTCAAGCACCGATGATATAACTATCAAATTAATATCACAATTGCTTCTTTAGAGTAATCCGTTGGTTTCACCATCATTTCACATGAGAACTACATTTGAATTATAACATAATCGGCAGAAATCTAACAACACTACTCATTATCGTTTGTGTTTGACGTTTTCTTAGTGTGAGCACATAGAATTTACCCGTTCATAAATATTTAAATTTCTCCCGTGTTTCACCAGTTCTAATTTGACAATCGCTCAAAAAAAAGGCTCGTGTCGATTGGAATAAATGCTTTGAAAATTGGTTTAAGCGCATGCAAAAGTGTATCGATCATCGTGGCGAGTACTTTGAAAAACAATAAAAATATATTCGCAGCTTAACTATTTGTTTTTGTTCCTATTCCCGAAATATAAATAGTGACCCTCGTACCTGTGCATAAAGTTTAGATCTGTTTTCTGCATCATATGCCTTAAGCGTCCGAAATATGATTCAGAACGGTACTTCACAAGAACTTCATTACACATCTTCCGGGTATGCCTTTGGTTACTAGATTCTGTTTCAGTGCCCTGTTTGTTTGCCAACTGGCCCGAAAAGATCGACATCTCTATCTTAGACGAAATCTGACGGTGGCTTGGCTGGCATTGATTTTCTGGGCGATATCATAATCCAACAGCCCTGGATTTGCCATAGTGTTCCGTTACGACGCTTGCTATAATCCTGCCGATCGATAGTATGCCGCTCAAGGGAAAGTTTAAGTACGCTGAACACGACTTCAACGACTTTGAGATGTTTGAACCTGTTTGAACGACTATGAGATGTTTGAACTTTCGAAGTGTTATCTGCTAACCGAGTTTTTTTTACAAGAAATAAACAAAAAATAGACAAATAAAAGAGTCTCGGCAGACGTGGACAAAATTTACACGGCATGACGAAGACCACGACAAGCCTTCATTCTACGCCGTAGCTTCACTTCAAGTTGCGTCGAAATGGACAGTACAATCTGGCGAAGCCACCATCAATAATTTTTTTTAATAATCGGATAATCGCACCGCCATAAATCAAAACACTCCCTTGAAATCTACTGCGACAACGCACCCGACCTGAACCGCCGCCGTCGTCGTGGAAGTGTACAACGAAAACAAGTGACATTAAATTGACTTTCATCCCTCGTCCTGAGAAGGCCTCGGCCAACAACGTTCGCTATAGCTGAACTTTTTTTTTTTTTGTAGGTACTGTTGCTGTGGTCATCAGAAAGGAAGTAAAAAATACGCAGAACCATTCAAATTTCTCCCCATCAGCAGCAGCACCCATACACAATCGCACCGACCAAATTGCCCATGCAGCATAAATTTATGTCACTTCAATATCACCCGCTGCTACCAAATAGGACAACTTGTTATTTATGTAGCTTGGCTTACAGCGATTCTTTTTCTGGACCATGATCCCGGGGAAGGATTGGATCTCTCAAATACTTACGAGTTATACATTGGACCAGAATTGGGGCAACTGCTGCCGCACGTTGGGCGGGTAGGGAGAGATCGGAGGGGACGCAGCAGTGGCGTCTACAGCCGACGCCGGTGGTTGTGAATTAATGCCAAATCATTTAAAATCCTTACAACGACGTATATTTGACAGGTAAACGATAAGTTGCCGCGTCGTTAATCCTGCTAGCGGGATCTAATTAATGCCGATGGCGGCAGTGCAGTGTGGCGTCAGCACCAATGGGGTCCTCGTTTGCGGGCGAGAGTAATTATGTCAGAAGATGCGATGCGAATGACGATGGGATTGCAAAGCAGGGTTGCATAAAAAAATTTTAAGCCAACGTGCGTTTGCTCAGTGCGGGGGATATATGACTCACACCGAGAGTGCGTTTTTTGTTCCCAGAGGGCATACGGAGGGGTGTGGAGCGTCATTTAGAACTGGCCCGAGTGGTAAAATGATCTGAATATTGGTAGAGCAAACCGGCATAGCAATATATATCTGGGAACATGTGTTTTCCTACGAATGAGAATGGAATAACGGTGAAATGAGTGGCAAGAAGTGCTCCCTCGCGGTTTAAGTTTTTGTGTTGAAGGGCGGGAAGGGAAGAAATTAATGGAGCGAGAAACATATAATAAAAACAGCAACTACAATTTGAGACTTCTGTTTAATTTCTTGTTCCAATTAAATATTATATTCGGTGCTACGATCCGATTGCGAGGGGAAAATTCCACTAACTCCCGTTGCTTGTGACAGATGAACGATAAATTGTCCACTGCCGTCGGCAATGCAAAACGCTGTCGGATCCAATCCATTTCAAAGCACGCTTAGCCACCATGCAAATACAGTGCTGTGCGTCTGTGTTTTATTGGAAACGGGAATCATTGCTCAGAATCGTCTTATGGCTTATTGCTAGTCTCTCTATTTCCCACTCGTTCGCGCCTAGCTGGAGCTTCCTGTTTGGATTTATTTTGACGGCTGCTGGCGGATAAATTTAGTTTCATTTCGTTACTGTGCGCAACAAGCGCTCTCCCACGTTTCAACCGCGAGATGCAGACAGATAAACGATCACTTTCGACAGATGAACGGTAAAACGGTGGAACTATGTGTGGTTTACAATTAATCTAAGCTATGGCTGTGAAATCGACACCTTCGTCTCGCCCCCCGGCTGCTTTCTCGCCTTTAGCATGTGGTATAACACATGATTCGTTTATTGTTTTAATTAATTATAATTAACCTCACACTGACAGCAAACAGCCCACATTCAGCGATTTCAATAGGCTTTCTGTGTTGCTCTCATGCCAGTGGCAATAACGACGAAACGATATAAAAAGTCTACTCCTTTCTTCGAACACAATGCAATTTAAATAATTCATTGCAGCAGTCCCTAACTCTGGTCCCGGTATGAGACGGGTGAGACGAAACATAATTAATTACCGATTGCCGAAAACAAAAACTGGGATTAATAAATTCGATTTTTGACACCGTCATTGTTTCACTAAATAAATCGCTCCAGATGCTTCCGGATCATCCCATCTATGAGCAGAATTTAATCCCCGTTACTGTGTTCAGTTCAATATGACCGCTGGTTTTAATTTCACGTCCATTAAATACTAATTATCGACGAAACCAACTGCACACATTATCGCATCTTCCTTCGTCGCCATCTTCGAAAGACATCACACGGAGACGAAAGGTGTGTCTCGTGAAGCCGGAACCAAATGGGTTCGTCTGTTTCTCGAACCTGGAAAATTGATTACATGGAGAAGCCCCCGCAATGGGAAAGGCAATCAATAAAAATCGATGACTTTCAGATTTTCCTCAATTAGCTTACCGCACACGGAATCGAGCAGAAAAATTGATTCTCGAGAGTGGTGTGACAAAAAAACGATAAGAGCATACACTCCCTCGTACTGTCAAATAATCAATGAAACAATCCGGTTCACTGTGTGTTTGCTTGGGATTGTACTGTGATAGTCGCAGCGGGAATGATTTCCCCTCTGGTGTGGAGCGGGATAATAAATGTCCTTAGGCAAAAAGAAAAATGCACACGCATCAGAATCTGCGCACCCAGCTGGTCCCGGAAACCACAAAAGAGTGAATTATCGTTTCGCTATCGACGCTCGCAACGTGGTCCCGGTCTCGCCCTTTGAACCGACCATAAACGACCTCTCGTGCGCCAATGGTGACCCTTTCCTCCTACTAGAGAAATAATATCGCATCTTGGCGCAAAATGTTTTTTATGACAAAAACCTTCTGCTGGCCATCTTTTGATGTCCATTCAACGGTGACGATGTGTCCTCAGGGGTAAGAGAAATAAATTCATTTTCCCCAATCCCCACGACCGGTTTTGACCTGCTGAGGTTTTCTAGCGAGGCAATAGAAGGGAAGAGAAGTCGTTATCGCTCGCTACGTGACGGAGACCATGCCGAAGGTGATTACTCGCCCAAATGATGGTGCATCAATCTTGCCGCGTCGCTGCTACTACCGGTCTTCATTTGGGGCATGACTTGCTGGACGGAAAACGGACCATCGGGAGGGACAAAGGGAAACATAAGTACGTTCTTAAGCGAAATTAAATTTGAATTGCTACGTGATCAATCGTTGACTTGATTATATTTTTTTCTGAACATAGACCCACAAAAAAACCATCGGGAGAATTTATGATGCATGCAGGAGGAACGCACGCATGCAATGCGAAATCTATAATTATCAGAGTCATCCAGCAGAACGTGACAATTGATAGTCGTAGCCGCTATGCCCGCGGTCTTCATGCGTGGCCGCCGATCACAACACTCTAGATTTGCGTTCTACAATTCAACCACAAATTTGAACAATAAGACAATAAGAGAGCACCTTCAAGCCGCATATCGAATCCTACCCGAAACCGTTTAGCATGTCCATTAGGTAATTCTTGTAAAAATCGATTCAATGCCTCGGCTAATGACTTTTGCAATTACCGATAATGTACAACTCAATTCCAGAGCGAGACGGCGGCGGTGTGCTCGGTTGCTTGCGGTTGTATATCCGCTCGGAATGATCCGGTTCAGTGGGGAGGGGGGAGGTTTTGAACCAATCCAACGGGGCAGCTGTAGTTCGGGAAGAGGCGCGACAGATTCCGGTCACAACGAAAGGGGAAATGGGCTAGTAATTAGGGGTTGTAGATGATTCAGGAACAGCTCGATTCCCTGGTGCTCATCTGCATGCAGAATGTTAACTACCAGTGTTCACTAAATAGATATGGGGTGAGAGTATCCAGTGGATCCGAAAAATGTATGTTTATGCTGCTATCGATGGTTTTCAAACAGTTAGTGGTGCGTGTGTACGGTTCAAAACAAATTCTATCAATCGTGGCCAGCCTGGTAGAGTGCAGTTTTCTCTCCTCGAGATGATGTTTTTACTGTGCTTCTATGTGCATATCCAATCCTCGCCAGTACAAAACACGCACTGCTACCCGCTAGGGATGATAATATGATTAATGTAACTACATTAATTTTATCTTTTTCATTAATAATTCGAACGATGATTCGTGCTGGCCGCCGGCCACTGCTGCTGTTATGGTGTGATACACCTTTCGCAACCGGGTACGGTTGTTGGTTCAATTTTAGGTTGTCATCAGGCATACCGGAGAGCAGTGCACTTTAATTAAAACAGGAAATTGCTTCGTTATCAGTTTGCAAAACACTGCGACCCATACGGGCAATGGCAGTGCACAATGACTGTTCTTGGTGGATTGCAAGGGGTCTAGTTTTAGTGCAAATAATACCCTCGGCCACAATATAGATGGAATCTAATGAAAATTGGATTGAAAAAATTCATACTGAGATATATAGGATAAATTAAAACTTTTGTTCTGTTCCCAGAATCATCTTGAATTAGAAAAATATCATTTGTTTTGGTTTTACATTCTTTTTAAGATTAAATCTACTCAACAATAGTTTCTCTATTGATGTGGCGATGATCTGTGCGCGAAGTTATCTACCAGGAAAATTAATTAAACACTATCTCTTGGGAAAATTACATCTCCAACACTCCCAAAAACATCATTCCTAAAAAAAATATTCCACAAATTATAATATGCAGCACTTTTCGCAGATCGGCAACAGAAAATCGGTTGGCAACCGCAGCGGAACAAATTTCTATCTTCATCTTCTCACCGAAAAACACAGCACTGTACTTCGATGCCACTTTTAACCCGGAGAATGCACGAATTCACGAAAATTGCATTTTCGATCGGAAAAGGCTTAATAAGCCCGAAAACACACCTAAATTTGAACAAGCTCTCTGTTGGCAAAAAAGTTATAAAAAGCATTATTCATTTCTTTCTATTATTTCGTACATTATTTTTGGATGCATCGAACTTTTTCAAATAACTCTTTAGTGAAAGTTTTTGCGACACTGAAAAGGGCTGATAAATTGCGTGGTTTTATGGAAACAGCTGAAGATTATTCAGTCTTGTTCTCGCAAGAACAATACACAAGCTTGTCATGTGTCTAAATGTGTGTCCTATCAACGAGGCGCGTAACGCATGTCTTCTTCTAGACACACACACAACAGCCACGGGTGATTCTTTAGTTGTATCTCCACCATCACCACCACGTATAGAAACGAAAATACTTACGTGTGACGAAACACGAAAAATCTATTCAAGTTACAATTGTCGTTGTCGTTGAACTTTAATTGTTGATTTTTTTCGATAAGGAAAACACATAGCTTTTAGGAGAACCTCAAAATATTTGTGTTCGAAGTAATCGCCGTTTAACTTCACGTTTCTCCATCACTCAGGCAAATTGTGGAATAATTTCCATCAACACTTTTTTTTTGTTTCGACGAAAACCATCCGCCAATTTTATTTTTCAACATCTTTATATTTAAAGTAATGCTGGTCTGTAAGTGCATATCCTATTGGAGCAAAAAAGTGATAATCTGGCGGAGCCTTGTCTGGAAAATACGGGTTGTGCGATAACGTTTCCCAGCAATAAGAACCATTGCATCCTTCACGACTTGAACGGTGTGCGCCGATACGTTATAAAGCCGTAATATAACCTTCGTTTTTCAGCCGAAACGATTTTGTTATTCAATGAATGGGTTGGTAAAAGTCATGTTTTTTGTGCTTAGGAATGTCGAGATAAATCCATTTTCCGCCGCCAAAGACAATACGATGCAAAACCGACTCCCTTCGAACCGTTGAAGAATCATTTCACAAATGGTTTTGCGATGATCAATCTGCCTTTCGCTCAATCTCATGGCTTTTAAACGATGGCAAATTGCTTTTCGGGACACATTCAGTGTTTATGCCAATTTTTGTTGTGCTTGGGTTGGATCTGCATCCGAAAACTCCTGTAATTCTTCGTCTTCAAACCGTTGTCAAAATATTCATCTCCCACATGTTTTCATTGTTGATGCATGTTCACTATAAGTTTCCACAAGCAAACGATGTGCTTCGACAGCTTTTTTGTTCCAAATAAAATGAGAGCTCTAGCGAATACCACAAATGCTCCTCATACTGAACGAAGCTCGACATTTTAATACACCTGAACAACCTGAATTACTTTGTTTTTTTTTGCAGAATGGCACTGGCATATTTCTGAAGTTTAATGACGAATGAAAAAATTGACATATATGTCAAATCGAAACAATGAATACAACCCTGCAAGCTACATCTAAAAAATCAACCGGACAGGTTCAACTCGCACACCTGGTAGCTCCCGGATCGCCGTTTGGTTGTCGTTTTCTGCACATCCAACAATTATGCCAGCTTCGCGTGCAAGAAGTTTGGATTTTCGCTTTGCGCGAGAAAACTTTCAGATGTTGCTCCTCTTACTTTGATGCCATTTTGAGAACTGGAGAATCGTTCTACACAAACACCTTCAGAGTGAGGGGTGTTTAGGTTTTTTTTAAATACATGCTCAAAGGAAATACCTCAGATTTAAGTTGATTAAGGGGGTATTCTAGTGTAGAGACACGAATTTCGGACGTTTTCTTCGAGCTCCAAAAAATAAAACAAAGAATATTTTTACTATCTATTTTATAATTATTTGTTTGTCTATCTTTTAACAATAAAACAAAAATTAGACGAGAAAAATATATTCATATTTATTATTTCTCGATTTTTTCAAAATATTTTCTATTTATATTTAAAAAATATAATTTTTGTGTTTATATAAATTCAACATAAATCGGTTCAGCAGAATTTAGCCAGTTTTAAAAAACCAGTTTCGAAACCAGTACCGCATCACTAAAATGGCTATAACTCGGTAAATAGTGGGATTTTCGAAAAGTCCTTTCTAGGGTATATTCTAGAAACATCAGGAACATGAAAATTTTTTTTTTTATTTTTTCCAATTTCTAGACTAGAATAGTGCCTTAAAGGGGTAGTACACTATGAACATCATAAAAAGTATGTGATTTTCACGATTTTTTTCAACGAGAAAATAAATTACTATGATTAATCTGATATCACAGTTTTTTTAGGCATATATTACTTAACAAACAAAAAATATATTTGTGTCAATTGGACTGTCCCATGAATAGTCGCAACCGGTTTGTTGAACCCTTGCAGCCAAATCCTTGTAAACTGATGGGAGTTCTACAAGTTTATCTAGTGGACCGATTTCCACCAACGATTTTTTTACGTAATCTTGGATAGATTCTCTGTCATCGTACGTAGGATTTTTTCAAAGTATTGATTTTTGGCGAAATAGCGATATATTTTTTAAATTGCGTTTTTGCCTGAAAAATCGAGAAAAAAATCATTCACCAAAATTTTATTTTTAAAACATCAAAAAAATCCTACGTACGATGACAGGGAATTTAGTGGAGAATCTGGGAAAACCCCATTTCATCAAAATCGGATGGACGGTTCTGGAGGTAGAACTCCCTCCAGTTTGCAAAACTGGAGGGAGTTCTACTCGAAACTGGAGTTTCGAGAAAAACGCGTTTTAAATTTTGGATCCACGCTCCTTACGCAAAGACTTAGGTCCACTAATTGGCTTGTAACTTTGGAACGGAGCATCGGACAAACCTGGGACAAGAACCACAGTTAAGTAGACATCCTAGAGAACATTTTAAGTCAGAAATATTTTTTTATTTTTTTCAAGTTTCCATAGTGTACTACCCTCCTAAATCTAGATCGAGCAACCCTCCAAGAATTAGATCAAGATTTGAAAATCTGATTTTTGTTTCCGAAATTCTGAAATCAAAAACTGAAACTTGAAAACATGATCGGAAATCTTGTAACTTAAGTCTTCTGAGGAAATGTAATCTACATTAAAATAACCTCAAATCAGTTCTGAAATCTGGGCCTGTAATCCATATTCACAATCGGAAGCGCAATATATAATACGCATCTGGAATATGATTCTAAATGTTAAGGCCGAATCAAGATCTCGGAACCAAAAGACTGAATCAGAGATCTGCATGTGGACTGTGAAATCAGAAATTCAATATTTCAACTTGAATTTTACTTGACCAAGAATTTAGAATCTGATCAACACTGAGAATCAAGTATCATAATCAGGGCCGTACAAATTCACTCTCTTTGACAAATCGTCATTCAATGATGAACCTACTGCATTTCAAGTTGCTGCTTACTCACACTGGCTCAAGATATTGCAGCTCATTTGTCGCAATCAAGAAAAAATCTTTTCTTCTTCGTACACGCATGTTCATTCGTTTCATCATTCACATTGAAGCACACTGAATAACTTCCAGTTGTCTTTCTCTGTGAGCTTTCACTATGAGCGTCTTTTCGCATGCAAAATTAAATTTGTTGATGATGATAATGATTCGAGCAACTTCAATCGTCAATGAAAGCATCCGCTTTCCAAGTTGAAAGGGAACGATAGCAAATATAAATGAAACAGACGAATCGATGCTTCAGTATGCGCAGAGAATGAATCAATCGAGTATTTAAGTTTCGCGTCATTGAAACACTCAGTTCCTTTTTGGACGCCAATTTTCTCTCTGATAGAGCATTGATATGATTGCAGGATTCATCTGGGTGGTTTATAATATTGCTTTTTGAATGGCATATAAGCATTCCATGAGAGTAAATAAATAATATACGTATTAGGTTGGGGAAAAAGAAATCCATTATTTTTGCGTGAAATTCATAAATTTATTTAAGATGTTTCGGATTGTCCGATTGCTGTATAATTTGTTGCCATTCTCAAGCTAGTTACATAATTCCTCTCTCATAGAAGTCTTGGTCCTTATTGACGAAAAACTTTAGTAAGGTAAATGATTTTGGTTTGTCCAGTCGAAAATATGATCATGGTTTGTCCACTTTTTTGAATGCTCTAATTCAGTGCACCTGTGTCAAATCAGGTATTCGAATGTTTCAAAACATATAAATAAAATTGTCTTTTTCACGATTTACAGTATTTTTATAATATATTTTTACGGATTCACATGTTTCGAAGGATTATAAAATCCACCTTCTATTGGAGTCTATGTGCCCCTCATTTGAGCTATCTTTTAATCAATCACCAGTTGATTATTTGGCACGTATTCAGACCTTTTCTGGATAACGCTTACAAATATTGTAAACATCATGCTTGCACACCATTTATATCAAATTTACATAGCTAAACCTTGTAGAGACTTGGGGCTTCTCAACAAATCCAAACTCGTATTGATTATATGTGATTTTCATGAAGAAAAATCGATTTGCATTTACTAGTTGCGTGAAGACACCCTAAATTGGATAAACCAAGATTATTTACCCGATTTTCACAATCTTTTCCTAATCTCAATTTTTATCACAGTTTTGCAATGCGGGAAAAAACGATAATCGCTTGGTTTCAAGTCCGGACTATATGGTGGATGCATCAAAACTTCCCAACCAAGCTCACGGAGTTTCTGGCGAGTCACTGCAGACTTGTGCGGCCTTGCGTTGTTATGATGGAACACCTCTTCTTTTGGCCTACTCTGGCTGTTCCTGTCAATCGGTAGCTTCGAACGGCCAAGATCATGACAGTAGAGATCTGAATTTTGTGTTTGGCCATCTAATTTAAGAAATGCCACCAGTTTAAGAAATGGATCGATTTCATTTCGTTTGGCCAAGGATTCGCAGATGGAAATTCGATCTATCTTATTTTTTTGGTGTTAATTGGTGTGACACATAACATCGAGCTTCTTTTTGAATTCAGTTTTGCGCAAATGGTTTTAAGGTCGATCTTTAGCTCCTGGGCGATGCTACGACTACGAATATGCCGGTTAGTGTCGATTATTTCTGTGATTTCTGCGATGTTTAAAATAATGAATTTATTTTTCCCCAACCTAATATTACTTTAATGAGGAATATGTCGTTATAAATGATCATAATTTTCCTATACTTTGTTAGAGATCATTCGCAAATAATGAAAACTACTTGTCTTTCGTAACATATGTAGCTGACTTAAAATACGCAATAAAAGTTCCTTCAAAACATACTATTATCAGCTGGCTTCGAAACCCTGAAATTATCCCTTCTCCTGCATATGTATGTATAACACTATAAATAAACTTCTCTAATGAATGTAATCATTCTGATTCAAGCCCACACAAAGCAGAAGCTTAAGCGAAAGAAGAAGAAGAAGAAAATATCTCCCATAATTGAATTTCATCGGCTCTACCCAAAAAATCGGATGGTGATGCTGCCGCCAATGAGTGTTCAAGATTCCGTCGGTAGTTTCCAGCGACGAATGGTGAATATGAAGATGATGATGGTGATGATGATGATGACGCTTTCGCTCACTGTTCCTTTCGGGCACATGTATGGTAATGCAGTTGGCGCCACTGACTGAAGCCCCAGCAGCAAGCAAAAAAGATCTTAGTTCAAATCCCATTTTCATAAAATGGAATGCCACTTCCACCCCTCCTCTGCTCGGGCATTCGTCCGGTCCACCGAAGGATCAAGAGCGCACTCAAAAAGATTCACGTTTAATTTGTGCTGAGGAAGGAGGCTGCGCGGGCGGAGGCTGGAGACGGTCGCGGCGTAACCACTCATACAATCATGCGTCGTTAGGCTACTAGCGCTGACGTCTTCGTTTTCTCATGAATGGGGAAACATTAATGCAATCGTGCGTGTTTTGTTTTTGTTTGTTTTCTGCTCATTGCAGCATCCATCTACAATGAAATATTTTAATGCAAACTGCGCATACAAATTTGTGGTGTATTCATTGAGACGGAAAAGAAATAACATGCGCACCTTCCATCACAGCATTCCAATTAATATATAGTTGTAAGTTGGAAATAGACAAAAGGTTACCGTGCCCCGCACTTGCCGCGTTCCAGATGTTAACATTTGTGTGTTAAATACAGGTTGCGAACCACCTACAACGTAAACACGGGACGCGAGGGAGTTAATTTTGAAGCGAAAACAAAGTTGCTCCAATGAAAGGTAGTAAATTCACTCGTGCTTTATCGTTTTCATCAGGCCTCGTTTAAAGTGCGACCAATCACAACCAGATGTGGAGTTCCATGGGCTATAAACAGACAAAACCGCATTGGAGTCGCAATTAATCATTTGCTTAATGAGCACGCAAAATTTCCATCAAACAATCGCGAACTCGATATCCCGTTTTGATTAATGAAGCCATCGTCTTATCGCAAGCGCCATTAATTACCGTGTGCGTGTGTTTGTATATGTTTGTATGGTGTTGTAATTTTTCCAAGAGAGTGAGAAACGCAGCCCACTAGGAGCTCTTGCATGTGCGTGTCGGAATAATCCTCCCCCAAATCGGCCGTTCACAGCTTGAGTGTGTTCAGCTAATTTAGATAATGACCCTAGGAACTGGCGTCCGATTCATAATACATCGTTTTCCCAGTCTGGGTTAATCTATGTTAAAACTGGAATTCATCAGGAAAAAAAATTGAAACGCTAATAAATTAGTGATTAATCTTTCCTACCGTTCTCAACCAACCAATTGTAATGGATCGGGTAGTCGGTGGAAGTGCGGGAACATGGAATTCTGCTGGGTTAGTAAATATTACTTCGAGCCTATTTTTGTGCTCTATTTTTTTGCTTGTTTAGAAAATGGAACAATTATTTATTCAAGAAATGCTGCATCTGAGGCGACAATTTTAACTCATCTCAGCACAACCTAGTTTTTTTTAAATTCGTTTATTCTTACAGGCTCAATCACATAAGTTTAGAGGAGCCGAATTCATAAATATATTTTCAAAACTATATATAAAAAAAATCTTAACACTATGGTTAGTAAGGTGGAAACCCGATTACTCGCGGTGGACTCGAGTTTAAAAGAAGGACATATTTTTTCAAAAAAAGAATGGGATAGAAGGAAGTTGTTACAAAGGTGATGATCACACTCAATTCTTAAATCTATTGGTATAACTATTGTGTATTCACATTTCAACTTATTCTACTGTGTATAGAAAGGGGACCAATTGCTCGCAAAGGAAGAAAAGGGGGGGGTGTAAAGGCGGCATTCCATCTATTCGACTTGCTACATGCTACAAGTCAATGGTAAACAACAATGGATATGATACTTGCGCTTTTTTTTTATTTTGATTTTTACCTCAACCACTACACAGTAGTATGCAAACGCTCACTGCTCCAACATATCTGTTATCATGTTATTCCGTAGGCCAATGGATAAGGACAACATTGCTCGACAAGACTAATGTCGTAAAAAGAGACACTCCAATAACCGAGAATCATTGATTTGTAGCATGTTGAATAGATGGAATTTCGCCTTAAGGATATAAGGACAATCACACGCGAAGATCGATAGATTTGAGCAAAACATATATTTGGGACATGTAATCAAGGTCTAACCGAGCCAACACATCTCTCACTGGCACATTGTTCTGTCTTCCTCGGGCCCGAAGGGAGTTTTCTAAATTTGATTTGGCAACAAAATACACCTCCCACGACCAAACAACGTGCTCGATGTCATGATAACATTGACCACAAACGCAGAGATTGGTACTGGCAAGTTTGAAACGAAAGAGTAGCGCAACTAACGAAGAATGAAATTAAAATTGGTATTTTATTGATTCATAAATATTTACTTTCCATGTTTCTTTTCGCATATTCTACGAACCTATAGATAAGATCTGATATCTACCCTTCTACCGTAAATAAATAAGAGAATAAAAATATTTTGTTGAAAATAGATAACAGTTCGAATCTATGTACCGGAGCTACATACTTGAGAATAAACTGATAAAGCTTAATTTTTGCATTATTTATCATTATTTTCACTTCATTTTACTGGTTAGCCCACTCAAATAACCAAAATAACTCAATTAACATATCAATTTTCATTGCATTTGAACGCAATGTCAGAATCAAAGTTAAAAATTCATAATGAGGCATTGAAGTCACGAACCAGTTCATATTCCACTCCAGAATTACAGAACCGTGTTATTACTATAGAATTAGTTTTTTAGCAATACTTCCAATCGCCGAAATAGTGGTAAAATTTGAGAAAAAGGGATGATGTCCCAGGCGCATTGTTAACGTTAAGAAATGAAATTATGAAAGTCTCGCTGCTGATGAATCGTGAATTCGGCTAATACAAATCGCAATAGCAATGTTTTTATGTTTTAGAATGGACCAATCAGCAACTGGTCCGAGCCGTAAATTTTATCTTCAGAATGAGTGAAAATTTGGACATCTTATGACGAAACGCTACGTGAAGTGTAAAATAGTAATATCTTTCACAAAGTCCGACAAAAAAATGTATTGCGAATTGTAACCACTATTCACGCCTTTCCAAAAAGTTTTCCGGTGTAGGGTTTCCGAGTTCGTGACGGTATACACTGCTGCAACTGCACTTTTCTTCCAGTTTGAATAGGGGTATGTATGATGATTATCGTAAGACGATTGTTTCTTCTTATCATAAGCCATTACTCGATTCTTTACTCGTATACTATCCGTCAACTTTTAAACGAGCCCTGTTCCTATATAACGCAATTTTAGCTGTACCACTGTAATAAAGATCTCAGGAACATAGCTTATACAGGCAAACCTTTTTTGTGCGGGGGATAGGGACCGCATAAAAAAATCGTGCAAAACTTCACCAGTAGCTTTAAAAAACCGTGTTCGGTACACATTTTGAAAAAAAAAAATTGTGCGGTAGATAGGGACCGCATAAACAAAGTTTCCCCTAAGAAAAAAAACTCAAATCCACGCCGTTTACCGTTCAATTTCCTTTTGTTTCCCTGCTTTGCGATGGGACAGTTTGCCTCTTCGGTTGCGCGTGGCTGTTTTTTGCTTTTGGTTGCATGCCGGAACGCGATGCTGTTAGATATCATGTCATGCAAAAACCGAAGATTTTCAACAGGATTCAAGTCTGGAGAGCGTGCCGGCCGGTCCAAAAAGTCAAGGTTTTGGTCAATAATTTATTTCTTAATTTCCTTGCTGGTACGAATAGCGGCATTATCTTGCTGGAATGTGATTTTAATTTGCGACGACATCTCCGCAAAAACGACACGAGAGATAAGTTCAGAACATGTATGTAATCTTTGCTATTCATTTTGAAGTATGTGAAAGCTATACTGAGCCTCCACCAAAGTTCCTGGTTGAAAAATATTGGTCCTCTTCCGTAAATCATGTCAGTACCCGTTGGAACCGTAAGGACCATCCAGATTGAGATTTTTTTTCCTCACTGAAGATAACCTTTTCGTTATGACATACAACATTTAAATCCATTTGAATTCAAAGATTGCTTTATTTGCATAAGCGCTTTTGAGGTATTCGAAGCTGTTCTATTCCCCACTTATCCCGGTCAGAGAGCTTCGATTTACTACTTGATGGGATCGTTCAATCCGACGAGTAATTTCTTTGATACCGACATTTTCTTGGTGAAGTGCATTGATTTGTCCTTTTTCTCTCTCCGTGAGCACTTTTCCCTTCGACATTTTCCAGGTTTATTGATCAAAAATGTAACTGGTCTTATACAAATTTGACACTTGAAAATACAAAAACATTTGATTACGTTCAGCGCTTGCACACACACACATATGAAAATCATGCAGTGTATGGTAGTTACCAATACACACTAGAATATAAATTGATGCGTTGTTTGTTTACAATCGTTAGAGGCGAATGAACTGCAAAGTTTAAAGCCTCTTAAAAACAAAGAAATGAAAATGTTTACAATGACACAAAGCATCACCTGATGAAGACGAGACGAGCGCTCGTTTGTTTTCATATTCTAGAAACCAAGCTGGACTAAAAACAGACGAGTAGCCCGTCTGGCTCAACGACCATTTGGCCGCACTCGCCGATGAATCAGTCAAATCGTCTAGTTTGTTTGATGTGTTTGTTCACCTTGTTGATTTAAAGCAACGGTATCTTTCTGTTCCACCTTTATCTTCAAAAATTGTTTCACGGCTAAACTAGTATTGCATAAGCAATGCATGTTTTCATCTGCAATCATCAAATTCAATTCAGTAATTGCAAGATTTTACAGATTTTCAAATGGGCCTTTTCCGAACAACACAACCAAATGTAAACATTGAGCTCATATCCAGGGATGACAGATGACTATTTTGAATGTATTTACACGGTACGTAAAGTGTCTTCACATCGTATTGAACGAAAATTAATAATTCAAAACACTTACTTCATTGGAAATACATGCATATAGATTTCAAATTTTTCTTGATAAGTCGTTGATTAGGTGAACAAACCATATGCTCGAAAAAAAATATTAATGAAACCAAAAGATGTATGAAACTTATTCCTTTTTGTTTTGTTTTTTAATATTTTGGCTCTGAGGAGATGTATCGATTGATCAATTTTAAAAATGTTCGTTGTATTTCTCATAATAAAAACATGTCTTCTCATCTGACATCACTGATCATACCGAACTGACTGAAGTCTCTCCAGTCTACCAAATAAAACATTTCAATGAAACTCGTGTACTGGAATAGGATATTTTGCTCGTCTCGACAGTGACTGAAGCCGAGACGAGACGATACGAATTGCTCGTCTCGTTTTCTGGAAAAGGGCCCATAGAGTTGTGTGGTTGATATACGTACAATTTATGAACCCATACCTCAAAAATTTCTACATAAACTTGTTAACGTTTTTGGAAAATACAAATTTAATTTAGTGAATTGAACCGTCGTACTTCCATCGCAGGAAGACAACCATCCTTTTTCTGTTTCATCTCTCGTGTTATTTTGATAGCATTGGATGCTTTCGTCCAAAACACTCATACACAAGTGTATCTCTATCATAATAGTATCATTTCTACGCAATTTACATACAATTAAATATCTAAACATGTAAACAATGTTTGATAAATAGAACAATCATGAGTCGTTCCTCTCTCAGCATTCGTAATCCTGATGAATGGCTGTTTGGTGAAGGGGAGAGGGAAAAAACCACTTCAGTTCCGCAAACAACCCACACACGCATGGCCTCACATCCCCCTTTCAACCGACTCCCACACACATCCACCCACACTGTGGCAACCGCGAGCTGATGATGTGATATCAAATTTCATTTATTTCAATACCTCCAACTTTTCTTGCCGTGGCCGTCGCCCGCTCCGTCGGTTGCATTAAATGACCACTTCCTGTGCCCCACCCGTAGCCAAAACATCGACTGACACGCCACATACGCACAATTTCCATTTGTTTCCGTGACGTTGCAAAACGTTGGATTGTGCGAATGCCTCCCACCAGTGTGTTCTAGTTCACAAACGTAGGAATAATGATTACTATTATGATTATCATTTGATGGGAAAAAGGCGGCAGTGGGTGTGTGAGCGAACGAATCGTTGCCACATTTTTCGATTAGGCGATTTAAACTTTGACTCGCGTGTGCGATATTGTATTCATACAAGCATCTGATTTCCGGAGAGTTCGCAATCAAGTTGGACAATTTTGGCGGATAATTTTTATGTCGGACGAAATGTACAGGCACCTCCGAAATCGGTCATCGGGGAGCAATGACCCAGACAAAACGACCAGACCAGATTGGGTAGAATGATTGGACGTGTGCCTCATCTATCGGCAAATGAGCTTCTGTGGGAATTTTGGCTCAATGATTGCGATGATGCTGGTGGGTGTATGCAACCCAACAGTTGCTGCAATGGAATGGCTGAATTGTTCGTTGGAAAAACTTTGCTTCAGAACGGGCCTATTTTGTAGGTCATAATATAAATTTAGATGATAAAGTATTTTCTTTGAAAACACAAATTCCCGGTATATATTTGACAAAATGTACAACCTTCCTATTCTGCTCACTTAATCAAATACACATGTCATTAACATCAATAATAACCGGCAACTTTCGTTGTGATCGATCAATTTCAGAGAACAAGCCTTAAAATAGAGAACACACCAACCTAAACCTCTAACATTCTGCATAATGTCTGAAAAGCCGGAAAGGCAGACACGTGTGTCGATTTAGTTCACGTTTCCTGAAATGATTGCCCCTACTTTACCATTAAATTCAACCTGATGCTATCATTAAAGAGGGATACGTCCGTTCAGATGGTAATTAGTGCGGAATCCGACACCATTACGGTATTTATTTAAAGTTATTATTAACTATCCTTCGGGACATCTTTATTGGAAGAGTTGAAAAATTGCTTGCTCATTATACACGGGAAACTTTCGTCACTGAAGTCAAACCCCAAGCAAAAATTCGGCTAACATCGACTCTTTCACATGAACGCACGCCCACACCCACAGGATCGTGATGAGGAGACAAATTTCCTGAATAACTGCAATTTGATGTACAAATTTATTGCCTATCACCAACCGAAGGCATCGCATGGTATCGCATTCTAATGACGATCTCTATCCGCCCCCTCGAGGAAGACTGCCATGCATGCGATTCAACTCTCTCTCACTCTATACGTGCGTGTGTGTGGCAGCAGCAAAATGTTTGCATAGATTAAAAAATTCTATTTAAATGCAGCTGTATTCATAATAAAAAGGCTTGTACGCCTGGTGGCGGTGACTTATGGTTCTTGCGTCTCGATAGATGTGACCGGAATGGCTCATGACTGCATACGGCACGAATATGCGTTCGCCATTAGATGTGATGCCCTGCCGTATTCACTCGCAGCCGAACAATCAAGAGCCAACAAATAATATATTAAGTAGCCCAATTGTCCACGTTCTCAACATGGAAATGCTGTGCCATGTCCCGTGCGATAGAGCACACAGAAATGAGACTAAGCCACACAGAGAGAGAACCGAACAGTAAACAAACTTCGACGACGACAGAAATTAAATGCAATTCACAAAAGTTCCGTGCCAGCGGGTTGGGTTGGGTTGTCTCCGGACCGAGGTCAAAATTAAATATTATCCGCTCGAAGTATGGGTAGCAGTACTAAATGGAATTTTCGCCTCCGTTCTGAAACACCATAGGATTATGATGGAAAGTGCAGCCTCAGAAGTTCACAAATTTATTGCCATTGGGTTATTTGCGACCGTTCCTTTGCAGCTACAGAGTGACGTGTGGGTGCAAGCCTAGACAAAACAAGGCCCTCGTGGTACACAAGTTGCATACCAAACAAATGTGGATCTCACCGTGTGCACCTTTGTTGCAGCAGCTGCCTGCGAGATAATAACGAACCTGAAGAGCTAAATGCTGTTTTGGGGGCACACGATGCTTCAAGGGAAATCGTCCAATCGAATGTTGAATGGGAACGAGCCGGAACTGAATGCAGCAGGGGACACTCGGGATCCCGACATCGAGAACGTGTCATAGAATGCATTCTTCTTCTAATTTACATTTATAATCTACTCTTCTCCACCGGGTGAATGAGTGAATGATTGTGTTTGCACAATGGTACCACCGGGGGGCCCACTGGGGAGAGTTTAAATGCACACTGCCGTACCTCTCGTACATATTCGGTCCAAGCCAGTTGCAGTTACTCGATGCAGCAGCGGCAGTAAATGAAAATATGGAAAGTTGCACCGCAAACTGTGGGGATATTGTGTTGGGTACCCTGAACGGAGCGAGCAACCGATTTGCAAGTTGGTTTATGCCAAAAACTGCCTATCGGTGGAGGTGGGAGCCCGGAGATCCAGGTCTCCCAGACGGAAATAACTGTTCTGACTGGACCATTATTCGTCTGCGGTTGTGTTTTGATCTAGATTTCAATCCAAATACGATTACACGCGGTGCACAAACATTGAACCCGGCGAGAGATTTGGCGACGTAATTCAACAGCAGGAGCAGCCCGGAGAGATCTGTTTATCATATGCAGTTAGAGAGCTGAACGGAATGTCAACTTTAGAATTTCCATACTTCCTTCCTTGTTATGCAAGAAGGGAGGTTTTATTTGTATCTAAGCACATACAGTGTCTACACGGAAAGTAGTTGTAATGCTATGCATAGCTTGGGAATATACGAATGGACGAGGACTTCTGAGCCAGGGCGGGTGCATGTGAGATGAATAATAAATTGAATTTGTTATTCTTTGTCCCAACGAACCAGTGAGGAAATATAAAGAAAGATTGGATGTGGCTTCGGAAAACAGTAGTTTATCAATATATAAATCTTGCTGCTGCAAATTATATTACATAAATATTATTCACATTACGAGGTCCGTAGGATTGGTACCTGGCCTGGTACTAGGCCAGAGTTACCACATCTAATATAATCCCACATGCATATTTCTATAGTTAATAATTATTGTTTCACGGCGTTCACTTCGAATTCGAATTAGGTTTGAAAATATTGTTTTGAATGCTCATTTTCACCTACGAGAATCTTAGAAACAAACCTATTGTTTTTTGCTATCATGGCTAAAAATCCAATACTGATCTACTCACAATTGGCTGTCATTCAAATACTAATCAATGAAGTGTGATAATTTTTGAAGCTATAGCCTCTACATGATGGTTCTCGATGTTTTATTATGATTATTCACTGGTAGCGATGTAGGGTAACACGGGGTGAGTTGGACATACGGAGTGATTTGGACCACCCCTTTATCTCAAAAAGTACGGCTCAATTTGGATTTTTTATAATGTCATTTTCTTTTATTATTGAACCGTATGTAACTAACGTAAAAAAACTTTGGTAAAATTCGACATGTGAAAGCATGAACACAACAAGCACTTTGATTGTCAAGAAATGTGAGTTTTCCGATCTTGGTTTTAAGGTTTTTCCCACTGATTAAACAAACTTTTCGTGTATTGTGCAGTAACATTCTGTTTGCTTACAGAAGAGGAACAATTTGATGCAGCGAAACTGTAACTTTGAAAACAATAAAAGAATTTAATTTCATTTTAATTTTTTCATGTTGTATGGGGTGACATGGACACGTTTCTGTGGGGTGAATTAGTCCTACAGGTTTGAGGCCTTTCTTTGATCTAATTGATTCCAGATGTCACGGAATTACAAAAAGAGGATGGGCAGACAACGTTGAAAAAAGTAGGAGCTTGAAAGAGCAACTCAGGCCATCAAGAACGGATTTTCTTTGACCAACAACGAAAGTGTTTGAAAATACTCGAAAAACAGTGAAAAGATTCATGCAGAATTCGAGATTGTTTCAATCCAATTTTGCTATTCTGGAATCTGACCAAGACACCTGGTATCGATCCAACACTGTTACTGATTGTAACATTATCCCAAAATATTTTACATGAACATAAGTATGTTTTTTTCGATGTAACACATACTGGACCAAATCACTCCACAGACGGTCCAAATCACCCCGCATCAAATTTTAATGTCCAAAAATCATCTCTTTTATTTTATGATATATTTGGTAGTTTGAAGCTTGATATGTTAATCAAACATTATTGATTGAGAGAAAACAAGTGTAACTCAGTATACAATGTGACATTTTTGATTTAGACCGTATTTGTTTGGAAACATTAGGCGATTTGCTTAGGTGGTCCAAATTCCTCCCTTTTCCCCTACGTTTGAATCACTTATACATACATTCAGATATTGTAGATATCCGTTGTTCCGTTCTCGAGTTAAATCGTGATAAACGGACACCAAATCATTTTTATTTATATAGATTCCTGTCTCTTCAAAATATTCAGAAGATTTTGGAAAGATTTTTTTTTACATAAATCTAGATAAACAATCTTGAATACAAATTTTTTACATTCCGGCAACCGCTTACTCCACACTTTAATATCACTTTAATCTCACACTTAAAATCTCATTACCACGGATATAATCTTACATTTGATACACTGCGTTTCACAACTATAGAACCACTATTTTTTTCTGAGTTTCCAAAGATATGTAAGAAGTCGGTTGAATTGAAGTATACAGTGTACAATACAATAACTATCTTCTTTTATAAGACTGGCCATTTGAACTTTACTGTTGTGTTCAAGCGCGAAACATCCAAAAAAACTAAAATTCCAGTTTTTTATAACTATAGAACCAAATGGAAAAACTCTCACTCCTTTACAAAATTAACGCCAATTTAACATGAATTACGATAAGTTTCTAATTCGTAGGTTATCTTTAGTTCTCAATCACTTCAAATAACCCGTTCACATTATGTTGTAGTGTGTATCTCGTTCTACACAGAGGATACTGCTCGTTTAAGTTCTTCAAATCACTCATACTGTTTGTAAGCTGCATCTACAATTCATCCGATCACTCCTCATAAGTAACTTACAGGGTTTTGATTTGGTAAACAAGCTGACCAGTCCAGAATCGGAAGCCCCTATTCATTAAACCTGTGATACAAAAACAGAAGTAAATGATTCTGAAGTACTTCATTGCACTTCTGACTGTGCATTCGTGTTGATTAAAAGCTATCTGAACCAGGCCTTTTGGAAATATTTTCTTCAAACCATCAAACTGCCGCCTGCGAAGTTACGAGTTGAAAAATTACATGACACGTTCCGTAAGTCCTTCCAGTACGAATAAATTCTGTTCAAGTTCATTTTTTTTCATCAGAGAAGTTCTCCTGAAATAGTGAAATCCATGGGATTAACTTCCACATCAGTTTTGGGACTCGTAGCTTTGGAGATGGGATTTTAATGGTTTGGGGGGAATTGTCTCCATAAAGCCTGGTTAAGATAGCTTACCACCAACACGAATGAACAGTCAGGAATATAACGAAGTACTGCAAAATCATGAACTGCTGTATTTGCATCAAAAACAATGGGAAAATTGGGTAATTTGATATCAATTCATAAAATCTGGAAAGTCATGGCATGGTTTAATGAATAGGGGCTTCAGATTCTGGACTGGTCAGCTTGTTTACCAGATCAAAACCCAACAAGAGCTTATGAGGAGTGATCGTACGAATAGTAGATGCAGCTTACAAGCAGTACGAGTGATTTAGAGAGCTTCAACGAGCAGTATCCTCTGCGTAGAACGAAATACACACTATAACATGGCGCAGCTTGGTTCAAACCACCCCGAATGGGTTATTTGAACTGATCGAGAACCAAGGATGACCTACCAATTAGAAACTAATTGTAATTCATGTGAAATTGACATTAGTTTTGTGAAGGAGTGAGAATTTTTCCATCTGGTTCTATAGATATGAAACACTGGAATTGTACTTTTTTGAATGTTTCGCGCCATGATAGGCCATTTGAATAAAGTTCAAATGGCATTTGTTAAGAAAGAAGATAGTTATTGTATTGTACACTATATACTCCAATTCAACCAACTTCTTACATATCTCTGGAAACTCAGAAAAAATGAGTGGTGAAGCGCAGTTATTAGGTTGGGGAAAAAGTTATCCATTGTTTTTTTGGTGAAATTCAAAACTATTTTCAATATGCTTCGGATTTTCCGATTTGAGTCAAATCCACTCTGCGTTTTGTTGTAAAATTGAAAAAAATATAATTTCTCTACTGGTTTCTCTGGTTTTATTATTATTGGCGAAAAACTTTAGCAATAGATTTTTACAAACTTCTCTTGATCCTAATTTGTTATCACTCTGTAAATTTTGTAATGCGGGAAAAGTAATAGTAATCGCGTGGTGCCAGGTCCGGACCATATGGTAGATGCATTAAAAAATCCCAATCAAGCTCTCGGAATGGTGCGGCCTTGCGTTGTCCTGATGGAATACAACGCCTCTTCTGTTGGCTAATTTTTTTCGGGTTAATCGCTGGCTTCTAAAATCCATTTGTTGACAGTAGAGATCTGAATTTAACATACATCATTCACAATTTCAGCCGGCTGGCATGCATTTTCACCTCTATCAAAGAAAAACTATGAAATGTACCGAATCTTCTCTTTGTTGACTTCCATTGTTACCACCCTGTAACTCACAATTGAAAGGAGCAAACAAAAAACAGTAAAAGCATTTTTTAGTGTGAAATGTCACTTTGACAACGAGCATAAAATTGAAATTGTTTGATTATGCTATTCGAGATCGAATATCACTACAGCTATCTACCGAAAAAATAGTGGAATTCTTTCTTCCCAACCTCATATTATCCATGACGGTTACAGTTTTACGACTGGTATGTTCAATGTACCAGACCACATAACATTTCGGCATGACACTCGTTTTCTTGTATTTGCTACAGTGAGCCGAACAACGGTGGCCTAGCCTAATTATTTCCTGTTTTGTCATGACGACGGTTCGCTGCTTTGAATGGTGAATGAGACTGAAAATTGGTCGTAGCGGAGTATACTGTTTCTAATTTAGCAACAGCGTAATAGTTGTGCAAAGGCAGAGTGTAAATCCCAAATATTATCTTCTCGTTATCTAGGTTCCATAATATTAGTTCCTCGTTTTTGACGGCACGACTACCCAAGCGCAGAAATCCACAGAACAAATGTACGGGAAAATGGGAATGCGTCCAAATTTCGTCAATTCAAACCATATTAGGACTAGGGGAACGTAATGTATAGCATATCAAACAAATCTTAGGTCATTTTCGATTCGATTGGTATGCGAATCATCAAAATTCGTTCGCAGCGAAAATAGTTATTAACGTTGACATTATTTCATCAAAACGTGGCCTTTATTAAAAGCATTGTGTTGTTTTGACATCTCATTTCAACTCAAGACAAAACAAGTTTCACCTTGTAGGAAAGGCTTTGAACATGTAGATTTTTCGACAAAATTACTTGACAAAATTGACAAAATACTTCAAACGCGGTTCCCTAGAAACTAGTTTTTTTCAAACTGGCGTACACAATATCCCAAATTCTGTTGAACAGTTTCATTCAAAATTTGATGTAAATAAATCTTCACACATCTCTGTATCGCATGAACCAATAAGAAATTATTATTTCTTAACTTTACTAATTCAAAAAATAGAAATTGTCATGGAAAACGTACAAAAAAGTTATTTTCAAATGACTGCCATTTTGTTGAAAAAAAATTTTATACGATAGCGACATCTTCATTGATAGATTCTGAATCAATTTCCATTTTTTTGTTTATGACAACCAGAAAGGTCGGGTACGCTATGGCATAGCATTTTTTCAAACCCCCTCACTTCATCAACTTGTAACTATTCTAATTGTGAATATTTTTTTTCATGAATTCGTAGTACAGTTGTTGTATAGTACAGTTACTTTGCAGTATTAAACAATCTCGAACTCTAACTTCCTTCTTCTATTTTTTTCTAAATTCTGTCTGTCACAGAATTATCTGATTTAGCTTAAATTATATCAACTACACCCAAAGTTAATTTTTAGCACATTTTCTGGCATCCCGATTTATTACATTAAATGAGCTGAAAGATAACATAAAATGTTCTACTCCCCAATACATGTATATCATTTGTATGATATATATGCTAGAGCCAATATGAGGGAGCGCAACAGGAGACACATTTAAATGAAAGCTTTTAGTATAGTTTGCCAAATACACGGCCGAAAACATGACATGTCACACGGCAGAAAACATGTCATCTTTGGCAGAAAAGATGCCATTTCCTGTTCATGAGAGTCACATGCGCAAATAATGAGCTATTTTAAAAGCTTAAAAAGGGTTTGTATGTATGCGAGCAGACATCTCTTTCTGTTTTCTTTTCTGTTTTCATTTGGGATTGTGCAAATAAAAAAGCCCATACGACATCAATGGGGATCAAACCATGGCCGGCTGGAATGCGAAGTTACTTTACACGACCACGCTATCCATATAGCTGCCAGCGCTATTATAAAGGAGCGTGATAATATTACACCTCATCATAAAATGAAGTTGGAAGGTGTTTTCTAAGCCGATAAAGAAGAACATGAACGAGAATATATCTTTCTCTGCCGTGTATTTAGCAAACTATACGAAAAGCTTTCATTTAAATTTGTCTCATGTTTCGCTCCCTCATATTGGCTCTAGCATATATATTATACAAATGATATACATGTATTGGGGAGTAGAACATTTTATGTCATCTTTCAGCTCATTTAATGTAATAAATCGGGATGCCAGAAAATGTGTTAAAAATTAACTTTGGGTGTATATGCATACAGCATTAACATAACTATGAATAAAAAAAACAACTAAAAAGAAACATGTACCTAGAAAAAATATTTAACTTGAGAAAACATCATAACATCAATAGTCTACACTTATTTGACGAAAATTAATAATCAAATAAAATGAATAAATTATTATGATTGTCATGTTTCTCGTTTTAGTAGTGTAGTATCATATATCCAGACGAACATTGCAGTGGCGAAGCTTGTCAACCATGGAATGATGAAGAAAAACCATAAATTGTATCGCATGACCACTAACATAAAGTACGACGCTAGCAGATATAATGGGTGTTTTAGAGATGTAGAACTTTAAGTTGGCAACACTTTTTGATGTTAAGGCCATCAGCAGTCAAACACTTGTTTTGTTTTGGGTATGCCATTTCATCTTAAATAAACTACCACCAGAACAGTGCCTGCAAATTATGCTGTTTTTCACTAAAACATGGATCAGTTCGAGAAACCCATCGCACACAAGAACAGAAAACATCCAAAAGAAAAGTTTGTTCAGCGTAGAAGTTCATTTTTGGTTGTATAGACATATCAATAAGCAAAAATGTTGCATTTGTAGTTAGGAAAATCCTTGTGCAATTGCCGAAACAGCAAAGTCTATTTTTGTTGCGCTTCATGTGTTGGTGGTTTCATTGTTTCACTTTTCCTAAAAAATGATGCAGGTTAGAAAGTAAAGATAATGGTGTCCGCTACAGGGCCATCATCATCGACTTTTTGTACCAGAATTGGATGTCATCAATATAAATGAGCTGTGGTAAAAGTACAACATGAAATCGCACACAAATCATGAAGGTTCACCAATTTGTTTTACTAAACTCTGTTCCCAGATAGATCTGCAAACAATAAAACAACAATCACATGAGAAAATGCGAAAATCATGCTCATTAGATATCCTAGAAAGTACGTTCATACCGATAAACAGATTTAGAAAAAGATGTTAACAACTGTTAACATCGGAAAAGGTGTATTTCACTGAGTCATTCTTCGCCAGTAAAACAAGTCTGAACTCATGATGCGCGGGGCTCGTACATGTTCGAGTACTGATTGCAGAAGCAATGCTATGTGGCCACAGATTGTGCTGTGCGAAAAAAAAATTGAATGACCGAACTAACTCACAAACAAACCCCAACCACTAATGGTTGGGCAAATAAAAGTATCACTACAAATCAATATATGTTTGCTTATCTCCAACTATTTGCACATCAAAGGCACTCACCTCTGTTTCTTTGCTCCAGCCAGGATGGAGATGTTATCTTTAAAATTTATTTTATCAACCCCATTCGTCTTCGTTCACCCCCCGAATAATATTCCAAGTGACTTTTTGACCACATCCGTATTGTGCGGCTTTAGGAATCGCCACAGCAGAATATTATTCTCAGCCCATAACAATCATATAATCTCAGCGAATGGAACGAACCGTTCGCTGTCGGACAACGGAGCCACATTTCGTTCTATGCTGGCCCCCAACCCCCGGGAAAGGAATAAGTTGTCACTCTGATTGCCCACTTATGCTCGGCCATCCGATAATAGTGTAGCACCAAGAAAGGATGAACGTTTCCACTGTTAACTCGAGCGTAGCACAGCTTCACCAGGGTTGTGGACACAACACGAAGCAAAGGATATGGATGTTATGTCTTTAAGGAAGACAAACAAAACATTTTCGTTAAATACACAAAGGATGGCAAGAAGCAAATACGTATTGTGAAGGTAGCAAATTTTTCCTGGAAATGAGAGGATGGGAGCGGGGAACAACAAAATACAGGTTGGGATTTCTAGTTTGAAAGCGTTAGATGCCGAAGTGTTGTAATGATAAGTCGTTTTCGTCCTATCCGAGCCCGAAGCTGTGCTCAAGGATGGTAATAAAATTCAAACCCAACCCGGACGTTAAACCACGCGGCATGGATCGTTTTCAATTTTATTACACTGTTGTGAGTGTAAACAGAGCATTTCCAGCTCCGAATGGCCAACCCAAAAGGAATTCTGGCGAAGCTCTGATGTGGGCTGCAAGATAAACAGAGCTAAGGAGCAGTTTCGTCTTTTGTGATGAGGGTGAGTGGCAAGCAAGAATGCACCCTCATAAGTTTTCCCGAAAAACCTTCCGTCCGAAGGGTGGATGAAATGCATTTCTGATCGTCATCATAAATAGCGGCCGAAGAAGAAGGGATCAAATTTAATTGAAAAATAACTCGGCCAGGGGGCTGTCGAGTCCAGAACGACAGAAATTTTGATGTGTTGGGACAGCAGCTAATGCAAGCATCCTAAGATATTCGACACCGTCGGAAGGAGGGGGCAGAAATAAAAACGACGCGCCTGGCGCACCATTTTAGTGGCCTAGAAGAGTGGGGCTGGCTTTGGCAAGATCTGTGTTCAAATGTGCGCCTTCCAGCAGAAATGTTACAAAGGCCAACTTACTTGTTTTCTGTCGAGAATGGCACAAAATAGGATCGCAACAGCCAATGGCACGAAAAACCAAGCTATTTATTACAAATTCTTCGAAATTCGCTCGTGTGGAAAACGAATTTGAGCCTGATTGCAAAAAATAGAACGGCCACTTCATAACAACATATTGGCACTGACCAGCGGAAAACAGAACAGCAAAAAACGACGAAGACAAGAACGAGATTGCCAAGGTTCGTTTTTTTGCCAAAACATGAGAGAGAGAGAGAACGAGATATGGCAAAGGAACTGGAACTGCTAGTTTTGGTTGACCCATTTATAAACGAGTTTCTTAGCTAACCTTATATATGATTCTGAAGCAAATTCTCGTGTGTTGCCACATTGTAGAATAGAGTGACCGTAGCACAAGACAAACCTTATCTCCATCTTCCCCACCACTACTTCCTCTTGGTTGGCCTTTTTATGCCTACTCGAGCAATCTCGACTGCGTTTCTCTTGCTGTGTTCGCAAATATTCCTCGCTCTTTGCCTTGGTGTCCTCTTCTCGCCAAGGCGAATCAAGTCAATTTTTATTATTATTTATTTAGAATTTATAATCTCCCTTCGTTCATGGAATTATTGAGGGAAAAAAAACATCGAAGCGAAATCAGAGAAATCATTGTATAATCAGCTAACACAAGGGATCTAATTTCTTGTTTCTTTATTTCCTTTCCTTGCAGTGACAGAATCGTTATTTGCAGCAGGCGGGTATAATACGCCCCCGGCTAGTTCACCCTTCCTGCCCTGCTCCCCGTTGGAGCTGGTCGCGAAAAACTTCCACAGTACCGGCGCTGCAGTCACATTCAGTCAAGTAAGTATAAACACATTTCGTAAAAGACGGCAACACTAAGCGGCTTTCAGTTGACAGCTTAAGCTTCCAATTGGTACCAAGCAGTAACAACAAGTTGGTCCATCTGGTTTTGTACTATCCGTTGCTTCTTGAAGTCCCAGTGCGAGAAACCATATGACTTTTCGTTGGCCTTCGTGAAGGTGCTGATTGCGAAAAATTGCTTCCAACTTTTCATTTTCCTACGTCGGAAATCATTCCAAAGAAAGCATTGCATTGTCATTAATCACCTGTGTGTGCGAGTGAGAGAGAGAGAGAGACGAAGAAGAATGTTGCCCGATGAGAACAAAAGCCAACCCTCGGTTGTTATTGATGAGATGAACGTTCGTTTGCATCTTCCCTTTCACCCCCGATTTCCATTGACTTTCATTCAATCAATCGATCGACCCAAGCAACATCACTCAACCGGCAGCAAACATACCCAAATTGAACCCGACTCCCCACGGCAGTGTTGACAGATTTCGTGAATTGAGTTGATATAGTTTTGCTCAAAAAGTCACGTCTTCAAAAACACGTTGTTAAGCCTTGAGCCTCGCAATCATCTATTACTGTTCAATTCAGTCACCATTTCTGTCGGTGTGGAACAAGTATTTCTATTCCGTCACTGAAGAATTCAGTTGACTTTTCTTGAATCCAGATCTTGACCGCTGCTTTCATTTCATCGTCTGAGTTGTTTTCATGTTAAGTGCTAGAGAATGTTTGAACCTACAATAAATGGGTGAAAAAAATGATATTCTATGCAGAAATCTTTATGAAAATTAATATTGAATTAATATTGAAATATTCGGAATATGAATCAATTTTCTACGCACGATTCAAATTCCGAACACTTCATTTTTAAATGTAAATTTACTGAACTTCAATGTTATAAATAATTGAATAATCAAACCCCTGAATTTCTTTGGGTTATAGTCTTCATTTTAACATCATTCACATGTATCGATACAGCCTATAATTTATAATATTAACCATTTGAGAAATAGTGACAGTCAACCAAGGATAAAATGTTTACGTTAGCAAATTCTGTAAAAAGAAGCATCGTTCATTTTTCGGTTTTTGTAGTTTTTTCAACTATTTTGTTTGTTGTTTTCATGTTAAGTACTAGAAATGGTAAGAATCTACAATAAATTGATGGAAAAAGTTATATGTTATGCAGAAATCTTCATTAAAATCAGTGTTCGGAATATGAATCAAGTTTCTACGCATGATTCAAATTACGAACACTTCATTTTGCAATGTGAATTTACTCAACTTTAATGCTATAAATAATTTAATAATAAAACCCCTGTCATTATTTGGGTGATACACTTCATTTTAACATCATTTTCAGGTATCGATACCGACATAGCGACCTTGGTCTTGAATCCATGTAAGTTATAAGAAACAAATATAATCAATAATTACAAAAGCAAAATCCATTTTTTTGAAAGCATAACGTTTTTCCAAAAAAAAACTAGCTAATTGACTTTAATTTGATATATCGATCATATGAATCGGTCCAGTAGTTTAAAAGTTATGATTTAAAATATATGCATTTTTGCTGTTCGGAATTTGAGACAAAAGTGTTCGGAATATGAGTCCGTGACAAAAATGATGTTCGGAATTTGAGACAAAAAAAAATTAAACATATTTTTTAGTATTTCACCATGAATATGTATTTGTAAATCAATTTTATTGTAGTCAAATGAAAAAGAAGGCTCTATTGTATTCGAAAATCAACTTGAATTCGCGAAAGAGTACCATTTTAAGTAATGAGACACTGTTTTATAGCCATCAAAGCCTAAGTGTTCGGAATATGAGACAAAACGGTACGTTCGAACTCTGCAAGCATGTGTGCATAAGTTTGAAGTCAAACTTCGTATGATGAAGCGAAGTTGAATGAACGGCATATTTTTACCGGTTTTTAACAACTTAGTAACAGCCTTTTGCAGTTCATGAGTAAAAATATACAGTTGGATTTTCCCTCCCTGAGCTTGTTAACTAATTGAATTGCAATGAAGAATCAACGAAGTGCTCTGCAACAAGAAGTGCAACGAAGCTCTTCATAAAAACACACCCGAAGATACTTTTGAAGTCTTTAAACTCCAATGAAAATAATTGCTCAGTGTTCTTTGAATTTAAAGAATGTGTGATCTTGGCTTCCGAAGAGCTTCATAAAAAACACGTGATATGCGCTACAAATTTCACAGTAAAAAAATATGTAAGCTCTGAGTTGATATGAATGCTTAAATACAGGGGGGCAAAGTGAAAGTGATACACTTTATTTATGCCATAAAACTCAAACCAGTTTTATTTCTCTTCGGAATCGAATTTCGCCCCGAATCTTTACCAAACGTTTTTCACACATGTCCAAATTCAGATGCCAAATGTCGTCCAACTTCCCTAGCATGTATCCCCAGATACTGAAGTCTAGCGGGTTCAAATCCGGTGACGATGCAGGCCATTCAGATGAACTGATGAAACAAAGTAAATTCTGCTTACACCATTTCTGAACGATCAATACCTTTTGCGCTGGTGCTGATTCCTGTTGAAAGCAAAAACTGTCTTTCCCAAAAAGCATTTTAGCGCAAGGATGCTAATGGTCTTCGATAACGTGTTGCAAGTAGTACTCCTTGTTTATTTCCACGCCCCTGTCAATGAATAGCAATGTTAATTTCCCTTCGGCCGATATACCTCCCAAACCATCACAGCTGACGCATTTTGATATCGCTCGACTGCTCTTTTATCGGCTGGTATATCACGAAGACATGCTCCATAAACACGGTCATTTTGCTTGTTCAAAGTTCCCTCCAGAGTAAACAACTTTTCGCCCAAAAAAATAATGTTGTGACCTGCGTGCATCTTCAGCAGCAACCCTGTCACAGATACTGAAGTCTAGCAATATTTTTGCGAGTTAATCCATGAATTTTCTGCTTCTTAAAAGCTGAATATCCAAGGTCCTTTTTGATAACATTTTGCATGGGAATGTGGCTCATGTTCATTTCACACGTCTTTTTTCTTGCCAAACGGGCTGGATTTCGCCAGAAACGTTCCTTCACTGCTTTGATGTTTTTCTACCAGGTTTCTTCTTGGGAACAACCGTGCCTGTATCCTTGAAACGCTTGATGGTCCTGTAGACAAATAATCTACCTAAATTCAGATGTGACAGCTTCCTCTTTATATCGATGTTAGTCAATCCTTGCAGGTGCAAGACCTTTATTTCTTCTCCATTGCAATATGCTTGAGAGCGGAACTGAAAACTGACTGTATTTATTCCGAATAAACCGTAAACACGTCACTCTTTCAAAACATGCTCAGATGTTTGTCATGCTGTGACAGAAAATACAACAAGGAGCACTCGAATACGTGTATCACTTCTATGTTGCCACCCTGTATTTTTTTTTTTGTATTTTCCGCCTTAACAGATGATGTGTATGCAAGTTGTTTTCTCTGAACTTATCGTGGATCAGTCGCAAGAAGAACATTTGATCCGTTCCGGAATACACCCTTCTAAGACCGCATTAGTACTTGCCAACAAAGGATTCCAGCAACAGCATCAGTATGTAGAACAGGATGAGGGAGAGAACCATATATGCAGCATTGAAGGCAGTTAGGTTTCAATAATTGCTGCAGTCGAGGCGATTTTCCTTCTTGTAGATAAGACATATGAGTCCTTCCAATCAGTCCAAAGGCAATTCTTCTTCGGTCTATACCGTCAGGGTGATCCGATTAACACTACATGGGCTGAAAAGTCCCGGGATTTTTAAACGGTTTTATTTAGCTTGCCCTGTAACATGTTTGTATGTTTACAACGTTATTGTCTGTGGCGACCCACATTGATCTGAAATTTGGAACACATCTTTATCTCTGCTGAAATTTGGAACACACCTTTTACACTGTAGTCATTACAAAACTGACTATTTCATTATCTTGAAAATCCACGATGGCGGCCACTACAAAATGGCGAATCACAAATTTTCTCAGAACACCATCAATATAGTGTGCTTGACTAGTAGAACACATTTATTTATGAAAAATACAAATCTAAGATGGCTGCCACTACAAAATGGCGGACTACATATTTTCTCAAACCCCCATTAATATGGGTATCAAATGAAAGGGCTAGACTAGTAAAGCAGTTATTTATGAAAAATGCAAATCCAAGATCGCGGCACCCATCGCGCGGATAGCTTTTTCATGTCCAAAATGTTCAAAATAAAAGTTCGACTGTAATGCCATCCTGCTGCTTTGGGGCATATTATCTCTCTACAAGTTTTCCATCATCCCCAACTTTCATCCTGTCCACGTGAAATACACTGCTTTCCTCGCCATTCAACAGCATTTCGAAATCTTGTTTCCAATGCTTGGTCACCTAAGCCTAATCGGTAATCATGTTCTCCTCCCTGTCGTTGCAGATAACAGAGACTGGCACGGTCCGGTTCCTAATCCCGTTTGCCGCATTTTAGAGGCTTCTCGTGTCGTGCCTGGAGAAACAATCCTCTGTCTCCCGCAAGAGCGGGACCGAAGTCCCCACGTTTCATACAACGATGAAGTCTCTTTTCGCCAGCAACTTTCTCAAAAATACTCCTCAGCAACATTTTCAATTGATAACCTCTGTGTGTTCGAGCGTATCTTCCTCGTCGATCTCGATTTAGATACATTGGACAACTGGGCCCGAATAGGACATACAACGAGATAGTGAATCGTGTCGACATTAGGTTATTCGGAACTTCCGTATGTCAGACTTTAGCCAGCACACTTCTTGAATGGCCGCAACCTCCACATTCATCTTCCGCAGCTCTTTCGCCAGAATGCTGGCTCAAGTAGAGTCCCCACATTCCAAATACCGAGTGTACAAACGTTGTCACTATTCATTCGCCTAGGTCATTACCAATTATTCCGTTCCGTATTTTTCTTTTGGATTTCTCGTAAAATGTTTATACGGCTTCGGTTGGACCGCCATTTGCCTAGGCTCGGGACGAGTCTGTCGGGAACAGACGTGTACAGTCTCCCTTGCATAAGACCAATGATACCCCGATTTTCACAAAGGTTGCCTCGGTTGATACTCCGGAGTGGTTGAGATTGGAGTTGATGGACAAAGGTGAATGACTCGGTTAGGGGCTCGAGTTGCACATAACCAACGTTTAACAACCATGGTTAAAATCAATTAAATCGTGAAAAGTTATTCTGTATCAGATTTATTTCGTGGATATAAGGGAGATGCATCAATACAGCTATGAGAGAGCCCATCTCTCTATGTATACTCCTTTTATGTCATCCAAGATGATTGACCAGCTTCCGCAAAAAAAATGGAGATGAATTTATACCCACCGATTTCGTCTCCCCATTTGGCTCCAGCGATAAATGCTGTATATTCTGTTGTTCTGCTGTGTAAGTGTGATGTGTTTTTTTTTCTACGGTAATTGACTCACTCTTCCTATGTCATTAAGAAACCTGGAAGGCATTAGATTGTATCAATCAGTCGGACTCAATCATTTAAACTTACAGTTGAACAGATCAACTTAAAAACTAAATTAATTAAAGTGTATTGAACCATTTTGTTTGCTGCAATTTGGAATTTCCGAGTTAACATTCCAAACGATTTTTTTCAATGTTATCTAATTTTGTTCCTAGTTAGATAGCTTATAATTCTTATCCCTTTTGGACATTGTTAACATTGTTAACAATGCTGTGAGAGCAATTTTGACCGCAATCGCAAACAGCGCCAATACATTCCAAAATTATTTGCTAATCGACTGAATCGAAATTCGGTAGCGCTCCTCAGATTTCGAGAATTTATCGAGAAACAACAAGCGTCGGCGTTTTGAATTTTCAGTTCAACAAGACACCGAACTGACAACACTGCACTACTTCACGCTTTTACAGTGGACAAAACGTCACTCTTCATTTGCTCAGCATGGGGCACTACTTCACGTTCCGTCCGTAGAAGGCAACCATCAATTCCCGAACAAGAGTCAGAACGAGAAAGAGGCAAAGATAGTGGAAGCGAGAAAACGATATCGCTGGCAGGTGATTAAAAATAGATTATCCCTCCTCGAAGAGCAACGGGAATTGAGAGACATTAATCTTCTTGCTGTGCGTTACTGTTCTCGCCTACAACACACAGATATGGGTTTTCGAATATTCTGAAACCTTCGGGAAAGTTTGAAGCATTAGTTTGCAAATAAACAAAAAGCTAATAAATTATGCCAACATTAATAATGTACACCAATTTTCTAGCTGGTTTAGCTCGAATATATTAGCGCTGGATTCATTCCGATCGCTAGTACCTAATGTCTGTTTACCGGTACCAGTGGTTTGTGGTGCTGCAAATATTAGGGTCCGGTATGACTCTTGACTTTTTTTGAAAACTCTACATCTCTTGATAATCTGTTTTTTTCAATCCTTCCCATCCACAACTATGTGACGTTGATCGTAGGAGAAATGATGCTGATTTTTCGATGAAAAACTTGTAAATTACTGCGCTAATATTGCTAATTGACCGGCTCTGGCCATCGTCCGAAAATCATCGGTAGAGAAAACGAGGATTTTAATGAGTTCTTTTGCATTTTTTCTCTTTCCTTCTTTCCATCCAGGCCAATAGCAGCATATTTGTACAATCACAAACAGACTTCATCAATGGAACCACAGCGGTTGCCAAAAAGACGGAAACCTGCATCGGTAGGTGGGAGCACGGTACTCTAGAGCCACTGCAGATACAAGTGAGTATTGATTTGATTTTTCCATGTCTCGCACCATCCCACCTTTTGAGCATTATGTCTCGCTCCAGGGCAAAATCTGATGCAAACAGCGCGAGATTGGATTGATTCCTAGGAGCGATCTTTATTTGTAGCCGTCAAAATTCGTTTCTCAATCAATACTCGTCTTCGTTCCTCTTGCGTTACCCCCCGAATTGGTCTAATCCGTTATGATGAACTAGCTTTCGACGAGGAAGGTATAATTATTCGATTACACGTTGACAGGCGCATCACAATTTTACCTTGGAACGCAAAACGTCATTCACAACAAAAGATCGAAATGAAATTACAAGCGCTCCGCCGAGCAGCTGGAATTTCATTCCTTGATTCTTCATTTCCCATATGGCACGTCTTTCCCCCAGTTTCATTGCATTCACTGTACCTTTTTTCATGCTCTCCGCAGTAATAATGTGTATACGATAATTTTCTTATCATTATTGTGTTGTTTCCACTCAGGTACCTCCAGTACCATCCGTAACTAATTTGACCATAAAAACCGAAAACATTAGTTCCGGCAGTCAGATAACTTACAGTAGCAATAATCTTAATACTCATAACAATACTAGCAATAAATCAGACGGATTAGATCAGCGTCATCATTATTATCAACACCACCAAGCTCAACAACAAGTACAACAACATCATCTCCACCACCACCAAAGACAACAATCTCTTATAACCAGTACTTCCGCTCGTACCACGCTTCTGCGACTATCGGAACACAGTCACCATCATCATCAGCATCAGCATCATCAACAGCTGACGGACAACGCCACAACGCTTGACCTGGTGGTAACGCCAACGACCACTACGAAGACGGTCACCACCGCAACGGTAGCTCCGTCCTGTCTGTCATCACCATCGTTCGCTTTGTGCGCCTACAACAAGAACACCGGCCGCGGAAACTACTCCCATCAACACGCCTCTCATCGTCCACCCAACTGCAGTGTGATTGTGTCGGCACGCAGTAATCGACAGCAACAGCAATACTTACCGTTGCCACCCAACAGCTGGAGTTCCGCCAGCTCATCAAGTGTTGAACCATCATCAACGATCGCAAGAATCGGTACTAACCAAAGCGCCAGGAGCGCCGTTGACACGACATGCTCAGTTATTCACGTAAGTGATCGCCACTTCCGTTCGGTGTTCTTCCATCCAGAGCGCAGGATATGAGTGAGAACTAGTACTACCGTTTTGGTACACACCCTAGTACTACTTCCCCAATTCCGCTCTATTTTGTTTGTTTTCTGTTCTGATAGCGGCACCAGCAAAAGCATTCACACATACACATACCTACACGCTCTCACCTAAACCGCCAGCGAAAATTCATTAAATATTTATACTTATGTCAGCGCCGCGCCGGGTTTCGATGCGACTGTCAAACCTGCGGCTGCGGTAGAGCTTCGGACTCCTTATCAGTGAACTGGAATCATCACCTTCGGCGGCGACTGCGGCATCAACGAGATACTTGTATGAAGTGGCGCCACACGGCGAAACCCGAATGACATTTGAATCGAATGCTCGGCGCAATTTGAACACAATAAAGGCGGAATAAAACTGTATTGAATTGCCCCTGCTCTTGTTTGTTTCCCGTATCGATCTGGGTCTGGATCATAATCTGAAATTCAATTGGTGGAATCTGGAATCCATCATGGAATCATGGAACAAATATGGAATCTGAATCGGGAATTCATATTTGTTATCTGGGACTTAAACTGAGAATCTGGATGTGACTCTGATTGTGAAATCCGAAATGTTTGATTTGGAACAAAATCTGAAATTAATTACAGTAAAACCTGTTTTTGTGCGGTTTTTTTTTTTGTGCGAATTTTTGTTTTTGAGCGATTTTCTGTTCTTGTGCGGTTTTTTGGTGCGATTTTTTTTTGTGCGGTGTATGAAAAGAAGCACATTTGACGAAGTTATCGTCCATTTAGTTTTTTTCGATTGTTTATATGCATTTCATTGCGAAAAAAAACATATTTGCGTCTCAATTATCCACTTCTGAAATCATTGCCCTCCTCTCATCAAATGCTCTAAGTTTTTCTAAGCTTTTGCATGTCATGATTTCTAACAGCAACACGTTTCGACATGCAACTAAAAGCACAAAAGAGTCACGCGCAACCGAAAAGAAAAAGTGTCCCATCGCAAAGCAGGGAAAAAAAAGGAAATTGAACGGTGAATAGACTGGATTTGAGTTATTTACTTGGGGGAAACTTTTTTTATGCGGTCCCTATCTACCGCACAAAAAAAGTTTTTTTCAAAATGTGTATCGAACACGTGTTTTTAAAGCCTGGTGAAGTTTTGCACGATTTTTTTTATGCAACTTTTTTTGTGCGGATCCTATCCCCCGCACAAAAAAAGGTTTGCCTGTATAGGAATCTGGAATTTAGAAATCAGTGATTTGAAATTTGAAAATTCAGATTGGATAAAAAATTGAAAAAAAAATTTTCTTTAGTTAATAGCTCAACTGCAAAAACCTTCCAATTTGAGTTTGCTACAGAATTCGATAAATGTGATTCTGACCTATCTCCAACATTGTCAAATACAGCTGGGGATGAGTTCGCAGCTGAGAGAGAGTCGCTTCGCAGCAAAAGAGAGAGTCGCTTTTCGCATACTTTACAACATTAACACGTGCATTTCAAATGTTATTTTTTGTTTCATTAATTTTCCAACTACTTCGTCAAACATCATATTTTAATCAGACATCTGTATTTTGAATTACGATAAAAAGATCATTGGTTTTGAATACGTTCTTTGAGAAAATCAGTCGTAATTTCAATTGGTCATATGATAATAAAAATTGTTATTTTAGGTGGTTTCCACCAAGTTTCAATAAAATCGAAGAGGGTCCTGTCAAAACTTGCTGTTTTCATACAGTATGTTTATCTACATTATTGTCGCAGTTTGGATTTTCAGATAGTGCGATCTTACCTAGGTTGTATGATGTATCATTCATATATAAATATGGAATACATGTTTCACCTATTTCTTGCACTCAAAACCATTCATATTAGAGAAAACTCCAACCGAAACACTAATTATGAAACAATTATTAATAACTGTCCTAATATATACTGCTTCTCGGCAGGGTTGCCATAACAAAATATGTGTTTATGATCTGAAAAAATTATTTTATCTTGGTTTTTTTCTAAAAAAAATCTGTATTGAAATCTGTATTAAATTGGATTGAATTTTGAAGCATATTTTCAGCTTTTGTATGATGGGTCGACATAGTTATTATTGATTAGAAGATGTTGATAGTATCCACGTAAAGCCAATAAGCATATACACTGTAGAAAAATACAATGCTTTGTCGAGGTGTAATGAAAGTTTATTCAGTTATCAGGGCATGCTTATTTACATTGCAAAACTTTCATTATAATATATTTCCAGTACTTAAAAATATTTGATGGTTGTAATGAATTGAAAGGCAACAGAACAAAAACTGTCAACACTTGAAAAGGGGCTAATATTTTGGATACTGATAGTACAGGGATTTTTAATGCTAAACAAATGAATCGGTACGTTCGGTTATATAAATTTCCATTTTTTATTCAAACTTTCGTCATTCCACCATTTGATGATTCACCAGATGCCCCACAAAAACTATTGTTTTGTTTTCGCCCAGGTCAGCAGCTTCTATTTCCACAGCTTCAACATCGATGTAGATATCTTCAGATGCTTTCTTAAATCTCCAAAGTCTAGTCCTGCTACATCAGATTTGATGTATTACTCTTGACATATATCGGTCAAGAGTAAGATAAAGTGAATTCCGAGTTAGTGCATTTTGAGTGAATTCGGGTGTTTCAGTTTATTCTGTTCAATTCATAAATAATAGCAAAAGGTAGTTTAAAAAAAAAATAAAATAGGTTTGTTCATAAAGTTGTTCAAATGATTCAAACATGCTAATTTTTTGGTTTCGGTAGTAATTGAATCTAAATTATGTTTAACGACGGATTACAGTGAAAGCGATTGGTTTGAGCTTCAATCTTTTCTGAACTGAGTAAATCCTTTCTTTTCGCTTTGTCCTTTGTGAAATATATCAATAAATATCTAGACCGCAATGTATTTTCCTAATACGGACTAGACCGATTTTCTAGTCCTTGTTGGGGAAACGCCTTGCGGTCTACACAAATTTATGAGAAATTAGAAGTTCTATATTCCACGCTATTTTAACGTATTGACTATAGGGACTTTAATAATATTCTTCTTCTTCTTAAATGGCACCAACTTTCCTAGAGGAACTTCGCCGTCTCTACGTAGTATTACTTGCGTTATTTTTATTAGTACTTAGTTGAGATTTCTATGCCAAATAACACGACTGAATGCATTCTGAGTGACAAGCTCTAGAATATTCTTTGACGTAAAATTCCCCCCGACTAGAACGGGAATCGAAACCCGAGCCCCCGGAATGTTAGGTGTGACGGCTACGGAAGCACGACAATAATTCTATTGCAATGGATTATTAGAGAGTGTTTATATCGATTGGTGCCAAAACATCATGGATATATCATGAAATGTCTGAGCATAAAGAACATAAAGAACTAAAGAACTTTGACAATTTTTGTGACACGACCGATCACTTTCTTTTATATATGCCTATATGCTCCCCGAAAACGTGATCCTGCGTCAAAACATCGTGATGGTTCTTTTAGATACTTTCAGATCTTAACGAAAAAGTTGCAAAGCAAAAGGATTTTCATGACAGTATGAGCGCACTTTTGGAATTTACATTCTTTTAGTTCTGTGTTTTAGTAAGAAAAAGATAAACAGTGTTATTTATTTATTGCAACGCAAACCGATACCGCAGACGTTTGCATCAGAATTAAACAAATTCCATGTAACAAAATAAGCGCGATGGGATAAAATATTATTAACATCAAGCTATAATTATTAATAGAACGTTATTTTAAAAAGTCTGTATATTCTGTATGAAACCCAAAAAAAAATCTGTAATTTGTACATACAGATTCTTGGTTTCAGAATATCTAAAAAATCTGTAGAAATACAGATTATTCTGTAGATATGGTAATCCTGCTTCTCGGTCAAGTCTTCATCTATTCAATTAGTTTGAGCTTCTACTCTTCAAAATAGTGTAATAGATTACTTTCCGGAAATTAATTTTCGGTGAAAACAGTTAAAAATTTTCAGAACCGAGATCAATTCAGAATTTATACCTTCCCAACCTTCCACATGATTGGATATGTATGCTAGTAATCTGAGAAAAAACCTACCAATAAAGAATTCACCAGGACCAGACCAGAATTCTGTTAAACTCACATCAGTTCCTGATTGATTGATGGTTGTAAACAAGCAAGCTTTTATACCCAATTCAACAGCCTGTGACGTTCCATTAAACGTCTCTCTGATATGTCCAGTATTGATATTGTTTCTTCAACGAAAAATTTCTCGGTCAAAACATTTAGTAAGGATGCCAAATCATAAAATAGATCATGTTTTTTTATTAACTAATTTGGTGCTCCCTTTGGCCGAGTGGTTAGCGTCACATATTGTTATGGTGTGGGTTCGGGTTCGATTCCCCGTTCTGGCAGGGAGATTTTTCGTCATAGAAACAGAACCAATATTTGGCATATCAGTGAGGTGTTTACTGGAACGACACAGGAACGCCACGGCTGGAATTTCAATGAATACATTTCACATTTCCAACTACTGTGAGCCTGTCATCTTGTAAACATTTTCCTCCATATTATGCAATGTTTACACTATTTCAGGGATGCCAGTTGGGATTTATGCCTTCCCGACTTACTCCAAAGCCATTTAGTTTTGTGAAGACATTTCAGAGTATGTATTTTTTTTTTCATAAAAATACCGAACATTGACCAAAAATCTCGAAAATCGATTTAATCAATCGAGACATTATCGTGGAATTTTCATTCGGAGTTCAATTTATAATTCGGCTTTTCTATCAAATTTTTTTTTCTTATTCTGTTCATGTCAAGAGTTAATGTTCTAAAAAGATCAATTTTTATAGCTGGTTTTATTTATCAACATGAGCAAAAACATATATATTCTCTATAACATATATCTCATATATTTGAAGCGCGATATGTAGGATTGAAATAACTATATTATTTATTAGTAAATGTTTTAGAACAATCCTCGAATTATTGATGTATTCTCAGAGATTATTTCAAGCGCGGTATGTAGAATTTAAATACATATATTATTTATTAGTAATTGTTCTTCGACAAGTTTCAGAAAACAAGCCATTGGAGACGGTTCCTATACATACATTTCGTATAATACGATAGACATTATATACGTCTTTGAATACATTGTTTGCTAGGCATTTTTTGCTAAGGTGGAATAAAGATATAATATTGGGGCTGCAATTTAATTCGTTCCGTTTTTTTTTTTTTGCATGAAAAGCACTTTTTTTTAATAATAAAACGAATTAATAAATCATTCAAAGTATTGGCCATCCCTAGGCACTACTTTACGGAATCCGTCGTGAAAGAAGTATTCATCTTTTGAAGCCAAGAATGAATCCAGACATTTTTTTATTCTGGAGTAAAGCATACTCCACTCAGACAGTCGAGACGAATAGGAATCGGAAGAGGCAAGCTCTCAGCTATAAAGCGGGTGAGCCAGAATTTCCCAACCGCTATTCTCCAAATAGTTGGAATAGGTGGAATATTAGCGACTCGTGTCTGGTCGCATAATCTGGACGTATTTCGGCAATAGCTCGCTTCAAACGGCCTGTAGATCTCCCTTGATCGTTTGACCAGGTTTTTAGTAGCTCATAGTGAATCACACCCTTTTGATCCCACCAAATACAGAACATTACTTCGGCACCATGGATTTTCGACTTCGGCGTTGATGTTCTTGGTATTCCGGACTTTACATTCGAGCATTTTGAGTTGTCGTAGTGAATCCATTTTTCGACCTCGGTATCGATTAGACGCAAAAAGGCTTCTTTTTGTGCCGTTCGAGCAACATTTCGAATATGCACAATCTCCGTTTGACATCTCTCGCTTTCAGTTCCCATGGTACACAATTTCCTGACCTTTGGATGCATCTTATCACTCCTTATGACTCTGCAAGCTCTGTTTACGTTTGAACTAAATCTTGATCGAGCAATATCTCTAATTCATCTTCAAACATTTTCGATTGACACGAACGCTTTTTGTCTTTAACTCTAACACTTTCAAAACGTTCAAACCGTTCCCTACAAAATCTATCCGATGGGGCAGAGTCATCATAAACTTCCACAAGCACTCGTTGCGCTTCAGTTGCACTTTTCTTCCAACGAAAACAGAAAATCAAAACCTCTCGTAAGTAGTGCTTATTTGCATCGAAAGTTGGCATTTTCAACGCAGTAAAAATTTAACTTGTTGTGCAAAACTCAAAGGCTTGTGAACAATATTTGGTTGACAGAGGCCGGCCCTTTACGATTCAGTAAAAATCAGCTGTCGCCGTCGACGTCGCCTTGAGCTATCTTGTGAAAAAGGTAGGTTGCACACCCAATACTTTTTGAAAAAAATTATTGAGGGAACAAAACCTAGAATAAAATTAAGAAATAGAAAATTGTTAGATTCTAATTTGATCTCTACAGTGAATACATATTTAAATGATGGAGAGACTTGGCGGAAAAGATCATGATTTTCAGACATTTTATCATGAAAGTTGTTATATTCCAGAGTTCTGTTTCGCAATTATCTTCCGACTTTTCCGTTGTCCATGTATTGTTCTTCGTAGAAAAACATCCGTTCAATATTTGAAAGGTCTCACTGATCTCTGGTAAAAACCCACCACAGAACAACAGCACAATCATGTATTGGAAAATAGGACCTCAATCAGTCATAAAACGTTTAGGGATGTTCATTAGAAAACAATATATTAAAAATAATAAAAAGGAATTTTTTTCTTCATGCTGGAAATACGGTACAAATTTATAAAAAGACGGAACAATGAAAAAAGATCGAAAAAACGGTACTGTCCCTTTCAAAATGGTACGTTTGGTCAGCCTATACATCGTATGATTCATAACCTGATTATGCAGACCTACTAAACCACAATAAAACAAGATTCAGATGATGTATTTTTTCCTGGATGACTGTAAAGTTTGTAGGAAAAAACATTTGCAGAGTAGGCATGTAGAATTAGAGTGAAATAAAATACCTTTACATAACAAAATGTCTATGAGAATGTTTTAGAATTGAGATTTTTTAATTCTGAAGTGTTCTATATTCAGGTTTACATTCTATCAAATATATACCGGAAGTTCATGTTTTTAAACAAAATGCTTTATTTATCATCTAAATTTTTATTATCGCCTCTAAAAAAAGCCCCTTCTGAAGCAATCTTCTCATCTAGCAATTCAGCTGTAGCAGAGCCGAATTTATTCGTGTAAATTTTTATTTCATGTTGTATATTTGACAGTAGCCATTTAGGTGTAAGAGTGTTCCTATCTTATCGATACACATGTCTCCTTTTTCGGCGTAAGTTCACAGTTGGAACATACACTGCGAGACTGTTGATATGAAGCTTCCATTGTTGTGTTATTATGAGTACTTATTACTGATGCAGCAGACTGGATGTGAGCGGTGAAGGACTGGGATTACCGTCACATGATGATTGTTGCATGGACGTAGTAGCTAGAATAATTCTCAAAGATTGAGGGCCCTGAGTTATGAGCTCATGCTTTGTAGCGGACACGCAACCAATTAGGCTACGAAGACCCTCCAACCACCAGATCTTCAACCACGACCATTGCGATGATTTTTTTTAAGAATAAGCTATTTTGGCACTAGTCGTGTTGAGATTTTTCTCGTGCCCAAAACATCAACCAAAGTATGACGAACGGTCTCGTGGGAGATATTTACTTCACGAGCTAGCTCTCTCAAACTTAAATGGCGATTCCGAGCACCATCCATTCTATTTTGTCGATGTTTTCATCAGCTGAAGAGGTGTATTGACGTTCTTGACGTGACAAATCGTTCATCTCTTCTCGGTCGTCTTTGAATGCCTTATACCATTCAGACACCCGTGTTTTCGACATACTGTGACTCAACCAAATGTATTCTGAAACATTTTCAAGGTTTCGGTACAAGACGTTTTGTTTGCAACACAACATTTCACGCAATAGCTTTGACCAATAGAATTATCCATATCAAAAATTACGCTATAAACAAACTAAATGACAGTTCGCGCTCAAAACCGTCACTGATAGTAGTACCATCTAAAAAAAAATGTTCAGCGGAGAGATTTAAAATAACAAATTCCCGGTATATATTTGACAGGATGTATTTATGAGTATTAATAAAACAATTAGTGTATGATTAGCTTTTACCAATTATATTCATCCCGAAAGAAACAAACATGTTCCGGGATTATCTAAAACATACATATTATGCACTCCATGCTATTTTAATTGTTTTATTTTGTTCGATTTTTTTATAAATTTTTTTTTTTTTTTTTTTATCTTCGCTTATTTTTCGTCGGCCTATTTCCGCCACTTTTAGTGCCAATCACCGACATCAGGGAGGCGACTCCACCTGTTCCTACCTATCAGACTCAACAACTCATGAGCCGGGCCAACTTCTTTTACTTCCGCTCCGAAGGAAGACGTAACCAGAGATTTTTCGCCTCAGAAAATCCCAACGACGCCAGCTGGGATTGAACCCAGGCCGATCGGATTGTGAGGCTGTTACGCTAACCATACAACCACTGGCGCCGTCTTTTTTTTTTTTTTATAAATGGTACAACATTTTTTACGAAAAATGTTCAAACAGAAAAATAAAATATGGCACTTTTTTATATGTATAGTTTTATTTCACTGTAAATTACGCTCATTTTAAATTAATCTAACACCCTTTCCTTAACCTGTTGGCATTATTTTAGTCTCGCGGGGATAAAATTCATTGCCTAATGATAAACCTTCACCCTGATAACCACTCAAAGAATGGTTAATTTCAATGCCCCACCTTGACGCATATTGGGCCCATAATCTGCTCGTGTTGGGTTGCAAAGTTGTAGCCATCTCATTTTGTGTCCACCTCATCATTAGGTCTAATTACAATCATTACACACGCACACACTCACACGTACGTGAACTGATTGTGTAGTGTTTCTGTCTTTCTTTGCCAGAGTTGCATTTTGCCGAGCTGCTTTTTAATTTCTTTGTTTGCTGTCTAGGAGAGAATGCAGCCGTTGAACAGGTTCATCCACTGTATAATAACACACCAACGTCAACAACAACCGCATGAAAAAAAACAGTACGCCAACGACACACAGTGGCCATTGTCTTGTTGCACGACCGCGTCCGTCCGTCCTGCGCTGCTCCAAGAGGTTCCTCTTCATCGAAAGTGGCGACCCAATGCACACAGCCGCTTCCCCGCCGCAGGGCCTGCGTTGCACACGCGATGATAATAACGCTGATCAGCATTACTATTCACGTAAAAGTGCATTGTTTTCGTTGTCGCTGCTGTGGCTGTTCCTCGGGCATAGTTCGTACCCCTCACGACGAGGGGCGTATCGTGGCGAGCGGTTCTAGTACTACTGGCAGCGATTCTAGTCCAGAGCATGACTACGGTTTACGGTGCTCGAAAGGTTTACCGTCCTTTGTGAACCACTCATTCTTTTTTACATTTTTGTTGGCCCGGTCTTTTACCCCTCAGTCCGACCGAGAGCCGTGGGTTAAATGATTCGCGCACTTAGCGACTGCCTTATGATAATTGCAGTTAACGAGCAAAAAGTTTTTGTGTTTTTTTTTTCTTTTACGTGTGGAATTGACGAGCGATGAAGTGCCGTTTTTCTGCGGGCATGCCTGGTTATCTACGATTCACGTTGATTAATTATTTATAAGCCATACACTTCTGTCTCAATGTGTGCCCAATGGGCAAGAACAGGGAGGCTAGGGAGTAACTCTGCCGTTGAGTTCATTAGCCTAAACGTCAGGTTAAATTTTTATGGCCCACTTTTATAGTCAATCCAGATGGAGCGCGCAAGCGGCAGCGAGATGATGGCCCTTTTGCAGCTTTTGTTTTCTTTTTCCTTCGTTTGGTTCGCTGAAAGAGAGTTAAAAGCCTGCTAAAAGTTTAGGAGTAATCCTTCGACCCCATCGCAAAAGAATTTAATGACACTTTTTGTGTTCTTCTCATCCGCAGATTAAACGTGAGCCTTGCCAAGTGTCTGAGGTAACCACATCGAACAACTTCGAAACCAGCACAACGGCGCTGGCCGCCGTTGTGAAGATCGAAGCGCAATCTCCGAAGGCAGTGCCCTGTTCGTCTAGTTCCGGTACCGCCGGTATAACAATGGACCATATCGGGATCACTAGTTCGCAAAACAATGCAGCCGCTACGATACCGGTCGGTATTGCGGTCGCCCGACAGAGGCTGCAAGAGTCCACAACCGCGCCAGCATCGCAACTCCACCAAGCCAAAGAACTAAACCGGTTCGGAATTGGTATCGCCGCAGCGGCTGCCACAGCTACCGGATCTACCGCTGATTTAGGTAATTTCAGTTAATTTATTTTATGTTCGCTTTTATTTATTCTCGATTACCAGGAATCGACATGTTTCCCCTTTTTTACGGCATCCCATCTCTCTCTCGTTTATAAACCATCGCGCTACGTTTATCTTAATATGATTTCTTTCCCTTGAAACATTTCGTTTCGGCATACAACCGCTCTCCAAAGCACCATGCCTTTTCAGCTGTTTGAATTTATTAAACTTGTTTATGCATAATTATCACATATATTTTTTTCTCCTCTCTTTTTCCTCTACATTTTCCATTCACGTGCATACCACACGATTCAACAACAACAACAACAAATGTAACGCGCGCACACTGGCCAACACCACTACCACTATTGCTACCATCCTGCTACTACATACGGGCCTATGTTACGGACTCTCAACACACAACCACTTCATCTTGGTTGGGTCTCCCCATGGGTACCACCGCGGACACCATTCCACCTCACAGGCTGCACCACGCCGAGTCTGAATCAGAACATGTTTTTCACAGGCACCAACAATACCATGATACCCCTCTCCTCGGAGGCAGTCACGATGGGCGTGACCAGTGCGGCCGTTCAGAATGCCGTTAGAACACCGCCCGCCCTCTGGCAGTATCCTGGTAAGTCTCCATCCTCTCTGCTTTTGTTTTTTGTTGTTTCCATTTTCATCTTCCTTCGATTTTCTCCTCCCAATTTCCACCGGCTCGACGGAGGCGAAATAAGCCACTCCTTCTCGTCTTGTTTTGAACTGCTGCCGCAGCCCCGATCAGGGCATTTCTTCGCCAGTTTCTGGCAATTCATTTTCCCACACATTTGGTATGGCTGATCGCACGCGGAGTGACTTCCACAGTGACTCACATGTATGGTGTGATGCTGATACAGCTGCCGCGCTGAGCCCGGCAATTAAAAAGTTAGAAGCGTTCCAAGAATTTGATGAATATGTAAATTCAAAAAAGAGAGAACAACAGTAAGTACTCTCACTGAATGATGAAGAGTAACGTTGTGACTTTCAACCTTACCAGCGACTTCACTCGGGACGAATCTCTTGTGTGGCTGCCGCGGGTATATCTCGACATGACATTAACATATTATTTAACACAACATTTGATTTAAGGGCAGCAATTAATTACGTCATCCACCAGACTCTGTGTGCCTGGGCTCAGTATTGTGCACGTAATAGTGCGCAGGACGTGACCCGTTTCGTGCTCCGATCGCAACGCCATAAATTAATAAAAACCACCAACCATACTGGTATTATTATCTTATTTCAAATAAAAATGGTATACAGCTGTTTATTCGTAGGAAAATGTTTAGTCGAGTCTTGGGAATACCAGTCCAAACAAGTTGTTTTGCGTTTTTCCTGGAGCCAGTGTGGTTTTTTCTATCGATCTAAATCAGAAATTTAAATTTAATCGGGTGCTTATACAAGTTATTGTTTACCCAAACAACTCTACCTAGATTTTTTTCTCAACCTATGATTCCATTACAATTTTGTAAATTATTTTCATTAGTTTACGCGTATAATAACGTATATGAAAACTAAGAGAAACTGTACCCTTATCATGTCTCAAATCAACATCTCTCTTCCACCACGTTCGCTTCTTCGCGGTCTCATGCAACGCCCGCACTGATCCGGGATCTTCATCTCGCCCCATGTGGAACCAATACTCTCGCGTGTTGGTGGTCTTGCAAATACTATAATTGACACTTTGCGTGGTCTATCGACCGCAGGCTGCCAGCAATCACAGTCCCAACTACAGCAGCAGCAACTACAGATCCCTCCACCAATACCACAGTTAGCGATGGTGGGCTCCGCGATGGGTTCGGAGAAAAAAGTGGTAGGCTACCTGGTGCTAGATCGAATCGTTCCCTCGCCACCCGAAGAGGACGTCTGCTCGAAGAAAGGTAACCAACCTATCACCGGACCCTCATCCTGTCTCTTTTGTGTGTGTGTGTGTGTGTGTATGTGTTGATCATTCACCGTGTTTTTGTTGTGTTTTTTTATGGTGTTCGTTATCGGTGTCGTTTCGTAGAAACATGTTTTGGTAATTCAATCGTTTTGATCGAGGGCAGTGTTTTTTCTATGTAAGAGCGAATATCGTTGATTCTTTTTATGTTCAAACCGGCAATGTTGTTGTTTGTTTGTTGTTCATTTCTAATTGTTCCATACATGTGAAAAGTGGAGCTGTGGCTCAAAATAAATTTGAATGTCAAGTGGGATACTTACATAAACATACTACCTTCTCCTTCTTCTGTAGGAGCATTGTACCACTGCGACCATTAGTTTGATCTATTGTAGTGCACTCCAGTTTGCTATGTATGCAGTGTCAGTTCGTTCCATCACTCAAGGAATAAGTGATACTCGCATCAGGACTTTGCACATCCCTCCACGAAGGTATGACTTCCTTTATGAAGTTCCTTACCTGTTTTGGTTCAACAGACCAAATCTCGTTAGGCATAAGAATGCCCTTTCCAAGAATCCGCAGGCTTCGCTGAATTAGTGTACTGCATTGACACAGTAAATGTTCCGAAGTATCAGCGAAATTGCAGAAACAACAGTTATCAGCTGCCAGTTTTCGGACAGTGGCCGGTCAATAGACTGGTTAATGTACTCAAATCTGCCTTATTCAAGCTGAGTAGGTTTCGTGTAATTATGTTACATGGTGTAATGAATAATTTGGATTGTCTTGGTGTTGATAGAACCCTCCAGTTGGCTTCAATCATTGATATTTCCCAGGTTTTGAGCTCAGATTTTATGCATGACTAGCTGACCCGGCAAACTTCGTCCCGCCCATTTACTTGATTAATTCTCGAGTAATGCAGAAATTTGTGTTTCATTTGTATGGCAGCCACCCCTAAGAGAGGAGGGAGGGGTATCTAACCATCATAGAATCATTCATTGCACCCTAAAGTTTCCATATGCCTAATTTGGTTTAATTTGCTTGATTAATTCTCGGGTAATGCAAAAATTTGTGTTTCATTTGTACGGCAGCCCCCTCTAAGAGAGGGGGAAGGAGTATCTTAACACCATAGAAACATTTATTGCATCCTAAAACCTCCACATGCCAAATTTGCTTTCATTTGCTTGATTAATTCTCGAGTAATGCAGAAATTTGTGTTTCATTTGTATGGCAGCCACCCCTAAGAGAGGAGGGAGGGGTATCTAACCACCATAGAAACATTCATTGCACCCTAAAGTTTCCATATGCCTAATTTGGTTTAATTTGCTTGATTAATTCTCGGGTAATGCAAAAATTTGTGTTTCATTTGTACGGCAGCCCCCCTCTAAGAGAGGGGGAAGGAGTATCTTAACACCATAGAAACATTTATTGCATCCTAAAACCTCCACATGCCAAATTTGGTTTCATTCGCTTGATTAATTCTCGAGTAATGCAGAAATTTGTGTTTCATTTGTATGGCAGCCCCCCCTTTGAGTGGGGGAAGGACTGTCTAACCATCATAGAAACATTTATTGCACCCTAAAACTTTCACATGCCAACTTTGGTTTCGTTTGATTGATTAATTTCCGAGTAATGCAAAAAATTGTGTTTCATTTGTATGGCAGCCCCCTCTAAGAGAGGGGGAAGGAGTATCTTAACACCATAGAAACATTTATTGCATCCTAAAACCTCCACATGCCAAATTTGGTTTCATTCGCTTGATTAATTCTCGAGTAATGCAGAAATTTGTGTTTCATTAGTATGGCAGCCCCCCCCTTTGAGTGGGGGAAGGACTGTCTAACCATCATAGAAACATTTATTGCACCCTAAAACTTTCACATGCCAACTTTGGTTTCGTTTGATTGATTAATTTCCGAGTAATGCAAAAAATTGTGTTTCATTTGTATGGCAGCCCCCTCTAAGAGAGGGGGAAGGAGTATCTTATCTCCATAGAAACATTTATTGCATCCTAAAACCTCCACATGCTAAATTTGGTTTCATTTGCTTGATTAATTCTCGAGTAATGCAGAAATTTGTGTTTCATTTGTATGGCAGCCCCCCCTTAGAGAGGGGGGAGGGGTCTCAAAATATCACGAAAACCTTCCCCGGCCCCAAAAACCCCTACATACCAATTTTCATGTCGATCGGTTTAGTAGTTTCCGAGTCTATAAGAATCAGACAGACAGACAGACATCACTCCATTTTTATATATATATAGATGTAGATAATCCACAAAACGGCTCAGGCCCGACGAATTTAGTTGAAGATCCTAATCTTGCTAAGAGATCGGCTTTTTCATTGCTTTCTGTACCGCAGTGACCAGGCACCTAGTATAGATTAACTTCGTTAGTAGCATCTAGTTGTTTTGAATGGGTATTCTAATGTAGAGACACGAATTTCGGACGCTTTTTCGAGTTCCGTAAAAATAAAACAAAGAGTATTTTTACGATCCATTATATCATTATTTGTTCGTCTTTCTTTTAGCAATAAAACAAAATTTGAACGGAGAAAAAATATTCATAACTAGAATAGTTACAAGCTGATAAAGTGAGGGGGTTCAAAAAAAAGTTGAACCATGGCGTACACGATTCCAGCCCTTCTGGTTATCTGAAACAAAAAAATCGTACAGATTCTAAATCAGTAAAGATGCCGCTTTCGCATGAACCTCGGAAAAGTCAAAATCATCTTTTTTGACAAAATGGCGGCCGTTTGAAAAACAAAATGCGGTTTAAAACGTATTTTCTTACGTAAAATTTAAAAAGTATTATTTTTTAGAGGTTCATGCGATAGAGAATTGCATACAGATTGTATTCATATACATTCAATATGAATCGTTTCAGTGGAACTTGAGATATCGTGTACGCCAGTTTGAAAAAACTAGTTTCGAGAAAAACGCTTTTGAAGTTCATTGTTATTGCCGTACCAGGTTAGATACCGCATCACTAAAATAGCTCTAACTCGGTAAATAATGGGATTTTCGATAAGTCCTTTCTATGGTATACTTTTGAATGCCTAAACTACAGAAATATAAAGGAAAAAAAATGATTGTTTTCAAATTTCTAGACCCGAATACTGCCTTAAGGATAAAATACATTCCCAAACTAGCTGACTGACTAACTGACTAACAATTGTAAGCTTTTACTGCATTAAGAGCTGCTTGGCTATCTGAGAAGATACAGATATTTGCATAGCTGTATTTTCTAGCCAAACGAATATTTGTACATGTTAGAATAGATTGTATTTCTGCTTGAAAAACTGTAGGCCACTGTCCAAATGGAATTGACATGTCGATTCCTGGTCGAGTAATCCCAGCTCTCGTAGATTTACCAATTTTAGATCCATCAGTATAAAACACGAGCGATCCAGGACGAGTTTTGGGACCACCTTAAGAATTCAATCACTTTGAAGGGAACACTGAGGTTAGTCTTTGTTTCCATTCAGGCTTCGTTCATCCTTACTATAGTGTTCAGTTGAATATCTTTCAGGATTTGTAAATGCCCTCCTTCTAGAAAATGTTTTATACGTTTCAGAGCACTTCGCGTGACTTCGTATCCCAAATTAGCTAAATTATTAAGAAGATCGTCGACAGTTAAGGACCACAACAGAGGAGACAGGACTCCTCCTTGAGGGCAACATCTAGTTGGTTTCGTTGTTAGAGTAGATCCTCCTAATTTAGCTGTTATTAGTCGGTTGGTTAGCATGGCATGTATCCAGTTGGGGATGCACATGTCAAAACTCCATTTTTTCATAGCTTTATTTATAAAGTTGTAGGATGCATTGTCAAATGCTCCCTCAATATCAAGAAAAGCTGTAAGTGAGATTTCTTTAGCATCAAAAGACTTCTCTATTTTTGAAATTAACGCGTGAAATAATATTAATTAATAAATTAACCTGTTCAAATATGATGATTTTATAAGGAGATCAATGACCTTTTCCATCATTTTTAAGATGACAGATGTTAGACTAATTGGTCTATATGCTTTAGGAGTCGTCCTGTCACGTTTGCCAGCCTTGGGAATAAATATAACCCGGACTTCTCGCCATTTACTAGGAATGTAGCTTAGTACCATACTAGCTCTAAACATCTCCGTGAGAAGAGGGACAGTGATATCCTTGCTTTTTTGTAACAGCACCGGATAAATCTCGTCTGATCCTGGAGATTTAAAGGGCTTCAATGAATCCACTGTCTACTCAACCGTTGTCTTCGTAAAGACCGCCCTAACCAATTCATTAGCTCTATTCTCGTCTCTGATTGGACAAGATTGAGCTGTATTGAAGACCTGTGCGTGTCAGGATTGATTGACCATGGGAAGTGTGTTTCCATCATGATACTAAGTGTTTCCTGGGAGTCGGTTATATATTGACCATTTCCTTTTTTCAGACTACCAAGCCCATTGGTGTGATCCTTAGAAATGGCTTTATGAAGTCTTGCTACAACAGGTAATCTTTCTACCTGTTCACAGGTGAACTTCCAATCCCTTCTGTTAGATTTACGGATTTCTTTGTTATATTCAGTTAGACAGTTTTTGTAATCTGTCCAATCAGAGGTAATTTTTGCTTTGCTGAAGAGTTTTCTAGACAATTTTCTAAGCCTTTCAAGTTTTTTGATCCACCAAGATGCAAGATTGAAGTTTTTTGCTTCAGTGGACAGTTTTCTTCGAAGGTGGATTTGATATTGGTTTCGAATTCTGATGAAACTGTTTCAAGCTGTTCAGTGGAATAAATACTTTCCACTGATATAAAAATTTTCTATCCCAATTTGTTTTTCTCGGATCTCGGATCTCGGAATTGTTCGATCAAAAGATCACCACAATTATAATTAAATATTACATGTTTATGATCATATAGAGATTCTTCATTTGACACATGCCAATTTTTTATCTTATCTGATAGTTTAGAACTGCAGAGTGTTAGATCAAGAACTTCTTGTCTACTAGAGATAACAAATGTTGGGTCGTTTCCTTGTTTTCAAATATTAATATAATTTGACATTAAGTATTCAAGCAAACATTCATCTCTAAAATTGATCACCCCAGACCTATGGTGGGCATTGGCGTCACATCCTATGATGAATTATATGTTATTTAATTTACAGTGTTGTATCAGCGTATCAACTTCAAATGGAGGAACTTCAACGTTGTCTCCTGGGAAATAAACCGAAGCGACGATGATAACGGTTTTCCCTCGGGTCGTAGGAACCTTGTTAGGATTGTTCATGTGAGTCCCCCGGGTTGCGCGGTAAAGAAGTTCAGCTACATCAGTGACCCGCTTAATGCAGTAAGGGGTCTAAATACTGATGAAACCCCCCCTACCATTCATCCCTCGGCACGGGTCGCCTAACACCTTGGCTTAGGGGTTTATTCATTACTTTCTTTCTATAATAATCATGGATACAGCTATTACAACCATCCTCCTTTTTGGGGGCTTTGGACCCACTGCTCTGGTTCTCAATAGTTTCAGGTTCTTTTTCGGACATGCTACTATAGGGATCCGTCATTCGCAGGCGGAGTTACATAAACATACTAAGTAATTGCTATTATCTTTTTTGTTTGTACTAAATATATTTACTCACGAGACCAAAATTTGATTTTTTTTTTGAATATTTCAATCTACACAACTGTTTGGTAGCTCGTACACCGTTTTCCGTTAATAACTCTGAAAATAGTGCTAAATCCCGGGGTGGTTCTCATCGCCGTATCTTGTTATTAGATATGCTACTTGGATCTTACACCTTCCTATGATACACTGGAGCAGTTATGGATTAGGATAAAGACACCCATCCGGAAGGCCAACATCGGTGTGATCTTGAAGCAATTCTCTCGAACTTCGATGTCTCGGATATCGTAATTCAGTTTGGAGACTACAACCAATCCAATCTGGTTTGGTTAAGCTCACCGCACCAGCTTCCGGTTATCGATGTTCTGCAATCACGATTCTCACAGTATTACTCAATTTCTCTGTACGGATTCAGCCGAAATTACCATACGCAAATCAATTCCATTGCTAATCAAAATTCCCGTATTCTCGATTTTACAATAGTTAATGAAAATATCATAAGTGGAAGTACCGTTCACAATGCAGTTGAGCCACTGATCGACCTCGATATCCTTATCATCCCACCCTGGAACTCCCCACAGTATTCCTGGAGGTCGTTGATCTGCAAAGCCTTGACTTCAATCGTGCTGATTACATGTTATTGTGTGAGAGACTTCATGAGATTGATTGGCGAACCCTCGAAATCGCCACCTGTATGGATGACGCGGTGGATTACCTCAATGAGAAGGTGAATGAAGCTTTTGCTAATTGTGTTCCTCTTCGTCGACATCCAGATCATATGCTCCGCGATTTCACTGTCGTTCCCGGTGTCTAATTTGAAGACACGTTTTCACGCAAGACAGTAATTGTTATTAGCTGTACAACCGTTCTCGCTACAAGCCGTACGTGATTCGCTTGTAGAGAGAACAACCAGAACAACGTTCGTACGAACCCAAAAGCAATTTTGATCTTTCCTGAATACCAAAAAAAGGAAAATGGATTGCTCGTGGAGATGCATCTCGAAGACAGGCATTCCAGCATGATGCCGAGAAAATGTTACCTCATTGCGGAACACTTCAAGACTGCATTCAACAATTTAGTGGCATCGAGCTCTCTTATAATTGCCGCCATTGATGGAACTCTTAAGGATGTGATCGAGCTCAATACTTTCGAAATCTCAGCGCACCACGTAAAATCATAGACGTAAACGTAAACCATAGACAAAATGAAGGCTTCCAGCTCTGTTGACCATGATAGACTTCCGGACTGCATGTTAAAAATTTTTGTTGGCGCTCTTGTCTACCCTCTGACTGTTTTATACAAAGTTTTTTTGGACCAATGTAATTTCCTTACTTGATAGAAATTTTCTGCATTTCTATCAAGTAACATTAGAAACTATCGTGGTATCACATCTTTTTTTGCCACTTCGAAGGTATTTTTTTCATCCCATTTGTTTATTTATTTAGGCTCATAGCATTTTAGCTGTAGCAGAGCCGGGTTGTGATCGAGTACATGTTACATGTTCATGGTTTCTATAAATTGTAAACTAAACAGTAGCCATTTTTAGGCGTAAGAGTATTTTTCAGTTCTTTCCATTGTTCGGCTGACCGGACGGCACCGACAGTTGATATGATCATTGTTATAATAAGGTTGGTCCCGCCTCATTCCCCTACACAGGTTTGAGTTGTAATTAATACATAAGCAGTTTAAAAAAAATCGAACTGATTTAACCCACAGATATGAAATCACTTCCTTGTGATACCATTGTTTCACTCAACTGCATCTATTCAAAAGTTTCATTGGACATGCTTGAAAGAATTAAACAGTAAATCTTTCAGTTCAGCCAAGTCAAAAGAAGAAACACTCATAGCATCTTCTGAGTTCACTGTAACCTGACTGTCAAATTTGTCAGACAACCTGTTCTAATTTCCAGTTTAATCAAACATTTGACCCGTTGAATGAATTTCAGGTTGTAGCCTTTTCGTTCATTCTGACGGTTTGTCTGCTTGATCCTTCAGAAAATGCTCATGGGCCTTCTTTACACGACAACATTTGCTCTCTCGATCTACAATCAACCTCAATCATAGCTTTTTATCAAGACTTGCATATTCAATTCACAATAAGAACGAACTCTACTATGTTCCAATCGCTCCCACAACTAAAATTTCTCATGGCTGCATTAACACGCACTTGCTCAATCTTATGTAGTTTACTTTCTATTTTCTTTTATTTTTCTTTTAATTTCTATAAACATATAAAAAATCCTTCATTATCATTGAGACGAAGATGGCAGATCATTCTTCCATACACATGCAAATACAACTCGTAAAAATTCGTCAAAAACTATTTCGTCAACTACAATCTCAATAATCAAATAACATTTTTGACATGTGAAATGCATTGCCGTTTTGAATCCGCTAATGTGGTAGCCCCTTTTAATGTGCCTAGGCATTGAATTGAAAAAAGTAACACCATCAAAAACAGATAGTTCTGTGACGCTCTAATCAAGAAGTTTGGTGTTCGTACTTCGTCAGCATTTCTAGTATTATATCGAGGTAGCAATCCAATTATAATTTTGAAAACGAATACCATGGTCAAATATACAATTCTTTGCTTCACAGATAGCCATTGAAGCGTGCTTAGCATGAGAGCTAAATCGATTACAAAGCAAAATCAAATATTAATGTTATTATAAGCATGGTCAGTGTTTTTTTTTTCGTTGCAAGCAAAATTTCCTCAATAGCAGAGTAAAAATTGGTTTGTCTTCAGCTTTCGTCACCTGGCTTAGATCCTACCTGTTTGATCGCACGCAGTGTGTCAAAATTGGATCAGAATTAACTGACATTGGGGGTCTTCGTCTTCGATCATGAGTTCAAAGCTCAGGGCTCTCAATTGACCATCTTTGTGTTGTTATAGAATAACTACGTCCACGCAACAATCATCAGCGATGGAGATCGATTCAGTGTCGGAGTCCTGGCCTCTCTCTATCCATATGGAAGCTCGGCTTGCAAAACTAAAAACATCGGGCTGTTGTGCTATAAATAACACAACAATTATCATATCAACTGTCTCCACTGTCCAGTCTACTGAACAATGGAAGAACAAAAGGAAAACTCTTACGCCTGAAATGACTACTGTGTAATTTACAATTTATAAATACCATAAACATGTAACATGTACACGATTAAATCCGGCTACTACAACTAAAATGCTAATGAGCCTAAATAAATAAACAAATGGGAAAAACTGAAACGTTTTGCAACTTTTCCGGAGTACCAAACAAAACAATATCTTTTTGAGAAAATTAATACAAGAAATCGATTCTACATGCGGAAGCCACGGAAGAGCTCGATCTCGATCGTAGCTGTGAGATTCATCCATTCCATTCCATTCCACACAACTTAATGTGCATAAGTCAATATTCTTTTATATTATCCAGCTTAATGATAATCTTTCAGCGGTAAGGACATAAAAGCCAAAAAAGTTTGATATCTATTACTTGTGGATTGCGAATTGATGTTGTTATCCGTTTCAGGGGAACACCTTGTGGTCTGCATAAAGATATTGGAAATAAAAATGCTCCTTTAAAAAATCACCTCCTGAAAAATTTATAATTTTCTATGTTGCAACAGATTGCTATGGAGTGTCCTAATCGACAAATCGATCGATGCAAAAGTCTAGTTAATCCATCAAAAGCAACTGAGCAATAAGTACCCAAAACTGAACTTTTTCCATGACGCGCACAATTTTTAGTTTCACAATTTGTACCCCCAATATGTTCCAAAACGAGGTAATCCTACGTCAACAAAAAATCAAACCAAAGTGGAATGAAGTACTCATTATGATTAGGCAGAACCTTTTGGATGGCGATGTGGCCAAAAATGTTAGAATGTCATCGTCTCACATGCGAAAATTGAAGAAATCAATAGGTTATAAGTAGCTGAAGGCAATTAAAACTCTAGATCTGAACGATGAACAGGAAACCAGTGCAAAAACAAGTGCACGCAGGATGTATGATACGATGGTGTTGAAATATGATTATGTGTTATAGATCATGAAACCAACGAAATAGCTGACTTCATTCAGCTACCTGATCTTGTTTTTTACACCGCATTAGAGCGTGGCAATCATTTTAAGATAAAAAAGCAGTCGAACAAGGCCAACCAATACATAATTTAGCATAATTTAGAGTAAGTTGTGGACAAAATACAAAAATTTCATGACTTCGAGCACGATGAGTCAACTTTAAGGTTCTATCGATGACGGTGACTGTCCTACAGTCCTATGTAGTTGTTTATTTCTCACGACAGCCACATTTTTTTTGTAACTGAGCCTGTAAAAATAAACGATTTACAGTAGAACCCCCATTCTCCGCGAGGGGATGATCCGCGGTGCGGTTTATCCGCGAAAGCGAGTTCCATAGTAATTCTGTGAACCTACCCTAAATTTGACAATGAGTGGTAGGTTTTTGTTCTTCTGTTTTGGTCATGACTTTCACATCATTTGACTAATGGTGTACACGACCTTACAGATGGATAGTTCCTGTATTGATAAAACATTGTTTTCATACTGAAATATCTGTTTTTTTTGTGTTTGCACCTCATTTTTAGTCATTTGTTGTGTTGTCTGCGATTTTCGTGATCCGCGGTGAGCTAGCCCGACTATTCCGCGGATAATCGGGGTTCCACTGTAATAAAAAAGCCACATTTTCGTATAAAGCTGCAAGCATTGTAACCACCGCCTAAGAGATGACGAGCGAACCAACCTACGATTGAAAGTCTCCATAATAAATGAAGAAAGTAAACCTCTAAGAGATTCTTAAAAAGCTATCTAGCACCTTGTATCTAATACTGATGGAGTCAATGGTTTTGTAACGGAATAATATTGAAGAATTAGAAGGGTGATGTCCAAGACACGACCGTGTTGTCAACGTAGGACTACCAAATCATTGTCGGCCAGAACAAACATTACAGAAATTTCAGAATTCTCTTTCTCTTTTAAGAATTCTCTTTAGTACTCTTTAGTACGAAAAAAAAAATCAGCTTTTGTTTTTCACCGTAGAACACAACTCTCTCCACTGAAAATACCTTCTTCCGATGTTCTAAGCGTGAGCGTTCAGAGCGTGAGTGGATAACACACTCAATACGAGAATTTATCAGCTCCAACGGGTGCATGTACCACAACAAACACGGGGATCAATTCCAGTCTTAACACCTCTTCTAGTTCGCACTGTGGACGAGAGCAGAATAATCACACTATGAGACCGCATAGAAAATACTTCAATTCTCGCGTAACGTTAGAAAAGGACCTACCTGCATCGATCGATTCTCTTCATCGACATTCTCTTTCGTTAATGACTGATCGATAAAAACATTTCCTGATGTGTTCGAAGATCAAGAGTGTAGAGGAAAATCTGGTTTATCAAACTATGTGGTAAAACTGGCGCCTAATCTGTCTGCAAGGCCGCGGTTATCGGAAGAGAAAGTCAATGAAATTCAAAAATTTTGCGAGAATTCACCTTTGGCGTAAAAACAACAACTGTGTGCGTGTGATGCAAGAATACAGAAGCACTCCTCACCAAACAGCATAAAAATTTAGCCGGTGCTTCCACCAATCAAATTTGCATTACTACTTCCTATGTACCGAGAAAAAACCCGTATATGATATCACATCAGCATTGGGGAAGAATATCAACTGCTCGCTAGCTGGATTGAGACTGTGATTCAAAATCGCGAATGGCTCATTTATACTTAACCGGAACAGCGGGCGAAGTCGATGCATTTGTCGCTCTTTATTGATGATAGGGGTTGGTAAGCACACAAATGAATAGAACAAACGTATGGGAAAATGAAAATGCTTCTGATTTTGTTTATGTTTATGGAATATCATACAAATCTAAGAGAATTTCCAAATCGATTACTATTGAAGTAGTCAAAAGCCGTTCGTAGCTGAAATAGTAGCATTATTTGCTAAAATCGTGATCGTATTTTCTGAAATACATACCGTAAACGTGATTATGTTTGCACCATTAAGCAATGTCAAAATTGAAAAAAAAAATCTCTAAAGTGACGGTTTCGATTTTTTTTATTTATTAGAGTCTTAAACCATGTTAATCATCGATAGAGTTTCCACTTGCTGCAATTACGGCCTTCACAAAATTCCAGAACTTGCCATACTTGAGTGGGCTTGGAACAGGTCTTGGCCTTCATGATGTGCCATACTGAGTAATCCAGCGGATCAAGATCGGAGCTAAATGGCGGTCAAATATATACGGAGCCCCATCTTGTTGAAATACAACATTTGGCTACGGGCCGTACTGCTCTTTGATCCACGGAAGAACATACTTAAAATCGCGATGTAGACCGATGTAGACCCCTTCTGGAATGAACAAAGGGTTCATTTTTTGCCATCGTAGGCACCAATCCAAACACCATAATGCTAGCAGGATACTTGGTCAGATACACGCTTTTATCCTCGTCGGCCACGTCTTTTACCGGGAGAGAACTAATATAGCGCTCGGTTTTGGAATTTGATACGGAATTGACGATAAACATGCCCTCATCGGTGAACAGGATTGCCGGATTTTTCCCTTGAGGAAGTTCAAGATTGTAGCTCCCGGATGCGGTTGGTAATCATTTGAGTGAGTTTTCCATGCCCTTGACTTCGCCCCGCAATCTTTCTCTGATTCCGTGTTCATGCGCCATTTTCCTCATTGAACGCACTGGATTCGCCTGAATCTTTCTTTTGATGGCAACGATAACCTCTTGGAATCTGATCTAACCTCGGACGATCTATGGCCAACTTCGCGGATAGTTGTCCTTCCTTTTCTTGGTCTAAGACCCTTTCCACAGTCCACCGGAATACCCCCACGGCGATTGAAATGTCTTTTTGCGACATTTCTGCGTGGGACAAATCACGAATACGCTGCCACTTGGTGCATATGGTAGAGTTGCAATTTCCTGCAGTTCCTGCTGAATTTGAATATAACGTGCATACTGTGAATATTTTTTGAATCATGTCAAAGAAGAAGAATGAAAGTGACATCTTAGTAGGTATTTTTCACTCTCACCTTTATAGAAACAAACAAATTTTCATTATTCTCGCGATCATTTGATGATATTTGCAAGGTTCACAGAGTCGGCCAACATTGCGTTGAAAGTGCTGCTATCTCCGAGGACTAAGAAAACAACCATTTCTGGATCTTTTTGGATATTTAAATGATGGAAATAAGTCGCAATACAATTGTCATCTATAAGAAAACAATCAGTTACAAGATTTCATGTGCAATTAAACTCATTACAACATGAAACGGTGAGAATGTTTAATATTGTTTTGTTTCTTCCTTATACACTTCAGATTTTTTTTTATCCCATTTATTTATTTTAGGCTCATTAGCATTTTAGCTGTAACAGAGCCAAATTTTAATCGTGTACATGTCACATGGTTATCAAATCCAAGGCGCGTAGAAGTATATCCTAAGGTGGGCCAACTTGCTAAAACCACTCTTCAGCCATCTTGGAAGTCTACTGTGTTTTGTTTGTAAACAAAACACAATACGCTAGTGCCGAAGCTCGCTCCTGATCAGTCTGTCTCTTTCACGCTTCATGGAAATAATTCCCCTTCTGCTTTCTTCCGTACTGTTTTCATATACCGCTCCCCTAACCAACTTAGTGACGAAACGGCCTCACCTAGTACCATAGACCCGTCTTGATCATATCTATAATTAGTACATTACACAGTTGCCATTCGCCAGTATTCCTTCTATAACATTACATATGGTACATTTACACAGTAGCCATTTAGGCGTAAGAGTTTTCTATCTGTTCTTCCATTATCCAAGTTAGACCGGACAGCGGAGACAGTTGATTGATCATTGTTGAGTTATTTATAGAACAGTAGCCCGATGTTTCTTGCAGAGCAGAGCAGTTGTATGGATGAATCGATCTTATTTCGACCGTGGATCGATCTCCATCGCTGATGATTGTTGCGTGGACGTAGTTATTCTGTAACAACACAAAAATGGTCAATGAGGGCCCTGAGTTTTGAACTCACGATCGATCGCTTACTAAGCGAACGCGCAACCAATGTGGCTACGGAGACCCCCCACTTCAGATTGAACGCAATTAATAACGACACCAGCATTTCGTTGACCAATACAAATACACTCTGCCTACTACTTCACCTCATATGTACCTCATTGGGTTAGAACCGATATCTAAAACCTGGTTGTCAAGATATTGGTGGAAATTTCCGTCAATATATTAAATATTTCGATTTTCACATATCAATCGAAATGAATTTTCGCTGAGATTTGTTCAATTGGTTTTGTTTGCATCGGTTAAACTGTCAGTTCAGCTCATCGCACTGATCGCTCTGAAGTTCCGTCCTTACACCGGGATCGAGTATAAACGAGATTTCAAGCTATTCTACGGGACTTTCAACTGAAAATCTCTTATAAATAAAAGCTGAACTGAATTTCATTCTAATCTCATTGTTGCCAACGAGCAGCCAACAGACTATTTGACTGAAATTGAATCAAGTGACTGACACATCAATGAACGATTTCGGGTATTGGTGCTTCTTGTATATTCGTGGATTCACGGTGTGCTAAAAATTTTTCTAAAAAGTTCCAAAATAATATCCGACGTGATGAACAAGGAAATTGAATGAAATAATTACATTACCTTCAATAACTCCCTCTTTAATTTTGCTAACAATTTTGAAAACCACAAAAGTGATGTCAAATAAATGCTGTGGTCCATGAAGACACTACTTTTGTTATGTTCAGATTTAGAACTGGACGTCAGATCCTAAAATAATACACTACAGTTACTCTAGTAGTTCAAATTGTTTAACTGTCACATTTTGTTATGTAGCACATGCATGTTAGTCATAACACAGATAACGACGGGGTATAAGTTTTAATATTACTACCAATCCACTTCCATCTACAAGGAAAATTCGGGAAATCCCCTAAACTTGAATTGCTTTGGAAGGCAGATGAAATCACTTAGTTGAAAACACAATGGAATCCCTCCAAAATTCAGATCTTTCTGTGCAACATGTTCTTGAGGAAATGAAATAAAAGTAAGTGTAGATCCTACGCGCGTACCGTCCGGTTCATAGAAAGCAAACCGGAAGGAAAATAAAATTATGCAAAGGACAGCCACGCGTACGCTTTTCCCGGTTCAAGCCACTTCACTGCCATCCTTACGACCACTGGTTGACAGGCAAAGTAGGGCAACAGTAGCGGCAGTTTGGCATCGTTTGGGTTGATGCAGATTGAATATTTTAGAACCAACTCTGTATAATCCATATTTCCGAAGCACGCGAGGATTGCGTTTAAACTCAAGGAGGCCTACCCTTCGTGATCACAGTCATAGGCATGGACATAAAATAATTGCCATTGTAAAGCCTATATTATCAGTTTTATCGATACAATCAATCGTAATTAGAGAGCGGTTGCTGCTCTAATCAGTCAGCATGCGAGCAACAGCGCCATGCAGTTTCCGATCAAATCACGCACTCATGCATGCATTTTCACAACAAAGATCAAAGTGGGTTTATGTAGAGAAAAGTATGAATTGATAATAATTTTGGGTGGAATTTGGTCCGATTTCCACTTCGCCTTTCGGGTGTGCAGAAGCGGAAATCGAAACAATGGCAACGACACGTGACGCCACACATGACGCGGCACATGTTTGAACGGTCGCTAGTTTCCGAAGCCAATAACCAATTACTAGATATGGCTTTTCTATTCATTTTCACTACTGGCGGGATTCGACACTGACAACATTCGCTCTGTTTGAAGACTTTCAACAGCGACAGCTGGGCGCCGTCCAACTAGGATCGAATTACCCGGTAAATATTGGTCATCGAGGGTTTTCGATATGGAGGTGAAACCCAGGAAGGTGTGATCGGTGGTTCATTTCTACATCGATAATTTTAATAAATTTAATCAATCGAAAAATTGATTGTGGTGAGGGAAATTCTAAGGCAATGGTTGATAATGTTTGCATAACATTAGTAAACGTTGTTATTGGTGTAATTATATGAGTAGCAGCCCGCTGCTTCAATTCCTGTAATATAATTTATAAAACTTTGCAAGATTTATTGACTAACCTTCAAATGCCCGATGAATATGCTGATTGGACATTAAATCGTAACAACTGGCTGACTAATCCACTTGCCACATTTGAATATAGGCGCTAATGGAAAAACTTAATCATTTGCCTTTCCAACCATGAATACTGACTTAAATGAATGGTAATAGTATTAGCATATAGCCGCATTCTCGCTTCGGAGCTGCGAATAGATAAAAAAAAAAACGCTCAATAGCAAAAACAACGCTTAACCATCGTAAATTAACGCTCGCAAAATAACTATGCAACCGGCACTTATTAGCATTAGTATGAGCACAAATTACGCTAATAAAAATTCACATTATCAAAATTCATCGTCTCTTGCTGAGCGAAGCACGCTAGTTAATTTCTCGCTCACGACCGGATCTAATAGCGTTAGTCACGCCAGTAGGCGTTGCCATTTGTCTGCCAAGCCTCATAGCTCTGTCTCGCTTTGTTGTGTGATGCTTCGCACCACCCGAGCAATGATGGAAGTGAAAGCTCGCTACCGAAGCCACGCCTCCCTCCTCGAAGGCACCAGCCAATCCGAGCGAGAGCATTTTTTGTTCAGCCATGCCACCAATCGGCATCGTCAACGTTCTCATCATCGTTCGTTCATCGTGCTCGCTTCGGTTCTTCCTCTGCTCACGTTATCGCTCGATCCCCCCCATCCAGCTTGGACACTTCGTGTCGAGCACGTTGTTTTGTTTACGATTCTCATTGCATCTGGTTTCGTGAGCCATTCTTAGCACACCAACACACCAGTGCGCCGCGCCCGTTCCCCTGTGTATTATGGTGGATTGTTTTGAAATAAATTCTGATAATTTATTGCCCCCTGCTTTTTTTCTCATTAATGTGTTTCCCACTTGTCCTCACCGCTTGCGGTGTGGAATTTCAACAAAACAAAAAAGAGAATCGATCTTCTCTGCTCGCTCCTTGTACGCATGGAACACATGGATTGACTTTGTCACTAATACTTTCCACCATTCTCGGCACGTCGTTTCGCAGCTTTTGCCGCTCCATACTTGCATCATCCCGAAGCTGGCCTTTCCCCCCTTAATGGCGCCCGCTGCCCTCCATCCACGTTGAAAAGACACACACGGTTTGGTACATATCACTTTTTCCCCTTTCCCCAGCATTTCCGTAATGTTCTTGCGTGTCGCTAAGTGATGACTTTTCCGTAGTAGTATTTTTTTTCTCTATTCATTCGACGAAATACCATCATCCAATCGCAGGCTATTGCCAATCTACACGAATGGTCCACGGGGGAGTTTTTGCGTTGCAACTTTTCGTTTCGTTTCGTTCAACTGTAAAATCAAATCCCTGTGGTAGTTTCCAAAAGTAATATATGTTATGTTGTTTTCTTATTTTCTATTTTAGCTCCTCTTCCTCTTCCGGTCGAATCGATGCTACCACTACCACCGATTCCCCCCGTAGGATTCCAGCTGGTACGAGATCCCAGCACCGGCCAGATTCTGTTTCTCCCGACAACAACGACAATAGGTAAGTTTAATCCACTTATAAATTTGATCTGTATCTCGCTGGTAGGTAGTTTTGAACGCATAATAGGCTTGTTTGGTTGGTCGCGATGATGGGTATGAAGCTCGAGAAGAAATTCTCAAGTAGAAACCAAAAATAGACATTGAATTAAACCCCATATAGTATCAGCAGTTCTAATTCAATATTCGTTTGGAAAGACTTTAATTACGAATTACGATAATTACGATAATTCGAGAATACGATTGTTCCAGGAACTTGAGTTCAAAAGCTAAATTGAAACGACCAACTGGAGTATACAGATAACACAACCTTGTAGACAGATTTGCGGTATATTTTGTCAGATAGTTTTATAAACAAGGTTCTCTTCTTGGATCCAGATCGTCGAATACATCAGGAAATTCTTCTACCGCCGAATTATTAACGACAGAGAATGTCGATGAAGAGAATCGATCAAAACAGATAGATCCTGCCATACAAACAAAACACAAACTTCTGCATAGCTCGTGAACTAATCAAGCAAATGGAGCCAAATTTGGGATGTGAGGATTTTTGGGTACGAGAAATGTTTCTATGATGCTATGACACCCCTCCCTCCTCTGCTATGGAGAGGAAATCCCATAAAAATAATACACATATTTCAACCAAACATAACAGAAATTTCAGGAAAACTCTGAAGGAAAATGGGAAAAATTCACAAATGGGAAAATCCGGAAAATTCAATTCGCATATGTTCTACAATTACTACAATGACAAGCGTTGTTAGACCATTTGATGTTTGCGCTAACGAAATTGATATTTAGTCCAAAGTGGAAATGTATTGGAATGTGATAACGCGCACCCCTTCATCTTCTTCTATCTACATAAATAAAAATGGATCACCGAATGTGTTAATAAGAGCAAAACTCGAGAAAGGAGTTGTCTGATTTAGGGCTGTTTTTATTCTATCATATTTTCTGTATCAAACTTTTATGCCATGTAACGGAGAAACATGTTATTTTCAAGTGGTTGAAAAATCTTGAACCAGAATTGTGTCTGAAAATAATCTGATATTATAATGACAAGTTTTGGTAGAAGTAATAGGAATTTTATAGTATAAGGCAATTTTGAAGGGTAGAGTAGAAGATCAATCAACGAACAGTTCTGCGATTGGACCCATGAACATGCGCTTAGTAGGAAAACGTGAATGTGATAACGTAAAATAAATTTTGGGCAGGACGAAGTTTGCCGGGTCAGCTAGTGTCGCATAAATTCCAACAGTAACTACTCCTCGTTCATGCAGCAGCAGTTGTCGTTACACCAAATGTTCTCACATGACGAGAAAAACCATTCAGCTGAATATCCTACAAATTCCGCTTCATTAATTTAGGAGTTTTCCGGCTTAATATATTCGGCTTTAACGGGATATCCATCGATCGCTAGGGTGTATAGATCATCTAACGACTCCGCTGCATACTCCAAATATTTCGTTTCCAGTTTCGGATCCCTTGGTTTGAGTTTTGACGTAGGACTACGTCTTTCATTTCTATACCGGGGTGTAAAATCAAAGTTTCGAAAACGAAACGTTACGCCGGAGACCGAGATTTTGAGCGTTAATAGCTCCTAAACAACTGAACGAACCGGTATGATAAACACTTCATTCGAAAGATAAAATGTCTACGCGTTATATACTTTTTACTTTTTGATGCAAGAACTTGTTTCAATAGTCTTAAAATTGCTTTCAAAACAGGCTATTAAAATCATCAATCGGTATATAAGCGAGCGTCGCTTGGAAGTCCACTCAGTTATAATTGAACAGCGATTGGAGCATGTTGTCGCTATTGTGGTAAAGCTCTTCGATTATCATGAAAGCGCGGATGAACGGTGTCACCAAGAGCCTGTTTGTGCACCTTAGACCAGAAGAGAATCCATCAGGAGTGATGCCACAAACGGTTCCCCGGGAAGAGATCGGAGCAGCCGCCACACACACATACACGCGCGGAACTCTTCGTTTGGATGCCATTCAGCATCGAGAAAGTTTCGGAAAGATCCAATCGTTACTGAAAAATACATTCATGCGAAAGAGTTCATTTTAATGTTTTCTATCCATGTAACACTGCGACTAAATACATTTGGTATTGTGATTTTTCAATAAAGTACAATTAACAGGTGGTTATCGAGTTAGCATTAACCACTGGTGGGCTTCGAGTATCGAGGAAAATCTGGGAAAATCTAATCGTTGCTGAAAAATACTCTACCAGTTCCCCTGGGAATTGAAAAATACATTGATGTGAAAGAGTTTATTCTAATGTTTTCTATCCATATAACACTGCAACCAAATACATTTGGTTTTGTGGTTTTTCAATCAATCGCAATTAACAGGAAAGCTTCTGAAAATTATTCTTCCCCATAAGTAGAAAATTTTCGTATCCAATATTGTATGCGCGCGCAACGGAAAATGTTTCGCATCGTGAAAATTATATAATTTTCAATCGATTAATGCTCAGTTGCCGAAAGTTTCAAACTCAGAGAGTTCATTCCCCTCTAGTTTGCCTTCCGAATTGACATCGTAAACCACACCTTCTCACCATTCAATCACGCACAAAAAGCATATATAAGCGATATTCTGGTGGTGAAACGTATTCATTTTTCGTGAGGACATCGACAAGGCAACATCGTAATTGAACGAGCTGGACGGCGAGGGATCGAGGGATTCATTACCTGGCCTGACCTGACCTGAAAGAGATGCAGTTTGTTTGGAACTGTGAGTGAGGGCAGAAAAGCCGATCCATCAGAAGGAGAAGAGAAGACGGCCGAGAAAGTATCAGCATCGAAAATTGGTTCCGCTTGAGGTATCGAAGCAACTGCCACACGCATACACGCGTGCAACTCTTTACGTTCGCTGGTTATCGAGAAGAATCCGGAATGAAGTGATCGTTGCTGTATAATAATCTGCCAGTCCCACTTGGACTTGAAAATTATATTCAAGCGAAAGAGTTTATTATAATGTTTTCTATCCATTTAATACTGCGACCAAATACAATTAATTGTGTGATTTTTCAATCAAGTGCAATCAACAGGTGGTTATCGAGTTAGCATTAACCACTGGTGGATTTCGAGAAGAATCGAGGAGAATCCGGAAAGATGTCGTTGCTGCAAAATAATCAGCCAGTTCCTTGTGGAATTGAAAATTACATGCAAGCGAACGAATTTATTGTAATGTTTTCTATACATATAATACTGCGACCAAATACATTTAGTTCTGTAATTTTTCAATCAAGTGCAATTAGCAGGAAAGCTTCTGAAGATTATTCTTCCCCATCAGTAGGACATTTTCGTATCCAATATTAGATGCATAAAACCTTGTACCTCCAACGTAACGCTCTCGTTTTCGAAGTCCCCCAAATATTCATTTATTCATTCATTCAGAATGAATTCAGATTCAACTTCAAACAAATGATCACTAAATCAACGATAGTCATACGTCCCCATTGCGGTTATACCATAGATATAACCCACTTCCTGTTTTTCTTCCAAGTGTGAACCCTAATTATCATGAGGAAGTATTAAACCTTCTAACTCCCGGAAAGAAGAGCCTTCCGACATTGAACTCGTTTGAAAGCCATGCGTTCTGGGTCATTCGTAAAAAAGAATATTGCATCAAGATTCAATTGATGAAAATGATGAATTGCCATATCTATGACCATTTTAAAACCCTCGTTTGGTGACTGCCTGCTGATAAGATGACGGAAGATGTGCCGAGTTCCCAGCCCACTTGATCGCTAAACTGACGATGCGTTGCCAGAACTGGGTATGCCACACACATTAATTATGATTATTAGCTTAATTAGTCCTTGATACCGAATAATTCCGAATTCAGGGAGCTGGCCATTCGAAAAACAGTACCTTCCTAAACAAACTGCAACATACGTGGGACCACTGCATCCAACTGCTTCAGCATGACCAAAATGTCCCAGCTTCTGTCTTCTGTCGATATTCGAGATGCATTAATCGGTTCCTGCTTATTGACCGCTGTTCAGCCCATTACAACACATGCTTTATCATCTTGCCTCAGAAAACACGCCTCATTCCGTCCCAGAATCGAAGTCAGTTGCTGTATCATATAGAGGCGCGTTGATTTATTTAGTAATAAAAATGAAAGTTTGTTACATAACGATTGGGCTCGGCATGATTCAAATCGGTTTTCGGCTCGTCAGCAAGTCCGGCTTTACCGGGCGGTCAATGCCGATTGGCGTAATGTGGACGCGTCTTAAAGTACCGAAATCACACAAACGGCTCTCAAATTGCTGCACTCTTTTTATGCAGCAAAAATGGGAGAGTGAATTGGGCCAAACTATCAAACATTTGTTTCGCAAACAATATATTTTTACTAATTGTTCCGTAAAAATATTTCCAATCGACTGGTGCAAACATCTATTCGATTTAGCAAGAAATGGTCGAGTTATGAACGTTTGAAATCTTTAATTATGTAATACAAGTTCTGTTTTTAGATTTTCACTTTACACCCTATGTTAAGCATAGTCCCACTTCAAATGAAATCATTTTATCTTGAAAATCGATGATAATTTTAGTCGCAATTCATGTTTTGTGAAACCAGCTTGGGATTCGATTTCTTGTAGTTATGGTCCTATCCTATATCGACATCAGATGGACAGGCCATCATGCAAGTCTTAGGTCAGAGTGACTAATTCTAGAATACGCGTGTAACAGTGCAAGTCGATATAACTTCCTAGGGCGAAAGATTCTCCGGCTAAAACGGGAATTAAATCCGAAGCTTCATGCATTTTCTATATGACGCTGACCACTCAGCCGTGGTACACTTGGAGTATACTTGGTACCCTTTACTTACAATACAATTTTCAATGAAATGTTATTTTTATTATGTCCAAATTTTGATCAATCGAGAAATAAAAACTGCTGAGCGTAACCAAATAAGAATTTGTAAATTAGGGTGCCAATGAATGTATGAGAAAATATCAACCCTAAAATTTCAAAAAGTTACCCTATACAAAATGTTCACCACCTCGAAAAAACACCCTATGCCAAATTTCAGCTCAATCGGACTTAAGGGAGAGTGGCGCAAAGCGGTCAAAGTTTGAGTTTTTTGAAAATCGAAAAATCACCCAAGAAGCTCGACAAGTAATGAAATTTGAGAAATTGGCATTATTTTTTTTTGAAAATCTCGATTTTTGATGATTTTTCGTTTTTTAAAAAAAACTCAAATTTTAACGTCTATGACACCAGTAAATGAAGACCGAATGAGCTAATATTTTGCATAGGGTATATTATCGTGCAAATCAACATTTCGTAGCAAGCTCTGAATGAAAAATCAAGATAACTATTTTTATTGGCACTGAAAACCATACTTTTCGTTTCGTATTCCGAAAAAAAAAATAAGTCCCAGATTGCCGATTTTTACAAATTTTTTCAAGATGACACTAGATCTCGACGTTTCATGCAATTTGAAGACATTTGGCAACAAAATTTTTTTTCCCGAAACCCCGATTTCCTTTACCTGCCTTCTTGGGTGATTTTTCGATTTTCAAAAAACTCAAACTTTGACTGCTTTGCGCCACTCTCCCTTAAGTTCGATTGAGCTGATATTTTGCATGGGGTAACTTTTTGAAATTCGAGATGACCATTTTCATTGGCACCCCATTGTACATATTTTGGAACATAAGTACAAAAGCACTTGCTTCAACATTTGCTAATTTTTGGCACTTTTGTGGAGGCCATTTGTTACCTAACAGCCATTCTATTGTAAACCGATATAGTGGTTTTCAGATTTTCGTCAATTTTTTTTATATTTGTTTTAGGGTGCCCATTTCCATTTTAGGGTGGCCAGAAAAATCATTTTTTCCACTTTTTAAAGAAAATTATAACTTTTGAACCACTGAACCGATTTAGATGATTGGCATATCAAATTGAACCAATGAGCTAGTCTTTTATAAAAAAAGATTGAACTTGCAAAGAATATGGGTTTTATTTTCGTAATTATTGATTGTAGTAGTTTTTTATTGTTTTCATAAACAATGGCCTCTAGTCCAATAGAGGGCGCTATATTTTTTATATTTTCTCTTGAAAGCTGAGGATTTTTTTACATCACACATCTCGATATCAGAGATGCTATTTTTTTAGATTTCGAGTTAATAAAACCATTATAAACCATACTAAAAAATTTAAAAAAAATACGGGTTCAATGTTCTGCGATAAACAACAAAATTACTACTTTTAACGAATATCTGAGAGTCACTATATCGGTTTGGCATGGAATGGCTGCTAAAATATGTGTTTTTGGCGATTTCAGCATTGAATTTTATAGGAAGATCCTTCCACTATGTTCTCTATCAGTTGGCGTGTACCCAACATATTCGGGGAGGGCGATCCTGAACAGGCAGTATATAGAAGGATGAGTTAATATATCACTCGATCATTTATCATAGCAAAGTAAACATGATGTTAGTTATATCAAAACACGATACTATAGCTAGTAATACATATTCCGATTACCATAAAAAAAATTATATACATCAATTAAATTGATTCAGTAGATTAACTTTTCATTATGGCAAACCAAACGAGCCTATTCATGCGAATAGTTAATAATTTAGTAGAAGCTTCAGCCAGCAGCTTTCGTAGCCGTTCCGATAGAACCATAAATTCTTTGTTCGATCTTAGCCTCCAACCTCAGTAGATTGATGATTTTGTAGCCTACCCTTAAGCAATATTCGGTGTTTGGTTTTCGAGCGAGTTAATTCTATATTTTGATAAACTACAGATTAGCCTTAGTTGCGTGCTTGTATCGCTTAACTTTTAACCATATTTTCTTTTTCTCTTTTTTCTTTTATCTTCATTTCTCCCCAACCTTGTCTAATGCATTTATTTGGTTTAACCGTACGCCAATTCGACAAAACGAAACAAAAACGTTTTGTCAAACCATAGCGAATCCAACGAATTTTCTAGATAAAATCTATATTTCTTGTGTAGAACCATTCCAACAGGCGGTGGTGTGGCCATCGTATCCCCAGTCAGCGGCAACTTTACAGCCACCGCATCTGCTGTTGCCACAAATTCCACAGCAGCAACTGCAGCCGCCACCACTGGCACCGTTGCAGATGCTCAGTTCTGATTATCTGACAACCGCCAGCAGTACAACGCTGCACCAGGTAAGTTCTGAATGCAGACGTGCTGTGCCACAACTCATTCTCCGCATTTCCATCCAGCAGCAGCACACCCAAACTCACCACAGTACAAGATATGTCGCTCTGACGGCCGATAACAACAAACGCCCGACTGTCACCAGCAACAGTGGCAAACATTATGCCAACAGTGCCCCGCTTTCTTGTCAGCCGGCCATCCCAATGCCAATCCCTTCGCATACCTTCATTAAAATCGAGGACTGCAATGGTTCCAGCGCTTCCGGCTGTAACAATTCCACCCAAATTTTCCACGAGCCAGAAAAAACCATCCAAACGGCTACTATCGCAACGTCTCCGGATATCGCGCCGCAGCTGCTGTTCCAACAAGGTAATCTTATCCAAATCGCGCCCTCTGCCAAGGCAACAACGACTGTCCTGGAACCACCTGCAATAATGCCAACGATAGCAACCGCTACGGCGAATCCAATCACTCCTCCTCCGTCTACCATATCCGCATCCATAGCACCTATTCCTCACCAGCAAGAGTTCTCGGCTACCACGTGTCTGACTCCACCCCCAGATCAATCAGTCATACAAAACGAGGAAGCTGAGGCGCCACTGAACTGCTCTATGCCCGAGGTTCAAGATGCAAACATTCAAACTGACACCCCAGTAATGAGTGAGGATGACAACACCGTCGAAACCGACGACGTATCCCATCACCAGGAAGTGACTGCCATCGCCTTGTCGAATAACATTACGGAAGAATCTAGGTTCCCTGAATCGTTTGGAACGCAGACCATCGCCAGATCATCGGCAGCCCTATCTTCGTCCACATCGGACATGTTGAGTCATAGCATCAACACGAGTGGAGATTCTGCGATCGAACCGGACATCTCCACCCATTCATCGTCAGTGAACAGTCTAAACTTAAGCTATGCCAGCAGTAGTACAAACTGCGACCGAGTTGACATGGAAGTCGAAGACAACATGTTCCGGAATTTGCACAGTACGGTATCAGCTACATCCTTGGAGCCACCGCCAGCACTCACAGTGAATGCCAACTGCGGCCTCCGTGTACCGAAAAAGGAAATGCTTTCCCCCGTGGAAGAACCACCTGTCGCACATCAAAACACAAGTATCGAAGAGACCCGTCCCGAGCTAGACACTTCCTCTCAGCAGGAACAGCCCGTTGATCTGAGTGGACTCGAACTACTCTCCCGCAGTATAGAAGTTTTTCAAAAGAAAGCCTCGATGATCAAGAAGGAACCAATATCTCCGCAGCTTCCTTCCGAGCCTCTTCCACTGTTACCGGTCCCTCCACTAGTTCCATGCGAGCCCATCCGACGATTGAGTGTGCAAGAGGACGAGCCGCCCACAGTCAATCCAGTCAACCTTCCGTCCGCCCCCGAAACTCCACCCCCTCCTGCGCCACCTGTGGCTGATGTCTACATCCGCAACGACGAAGAGATGGTAGGACTGAACCTTCTCTGCGCCCTAGCTGAGCAGCGGTTCCAGGAGGAAGGTATGTTCAAGAAAGACTCACCCGTAGCGATGTCTCCGGCAAATGACAAAGTCGATGCGACCGAATGCTCTCCGGAGCAACAGCAACCCTCTGTGGCCAGCCCAGAAATTCATTCGCGCAAACGAAAGCACAAGCATTCCAAAGAATCGAGAAAGTCTAGCAAGAAATCCAAACATGACAGAGAACTAAGGCGAGAACGCAAGCGGAAGCACAGTTCCGACGCTAATGAGGAAGAGGATCTAGGTGGCGAGCTGAAGGACAGTTTTTCGCGGGTGCGAGCGAAGCTGGAAAAGTGCGGATGTAAAGATGCGGATGACAAGGAACATCGTTGTCGTCGGACAAACTGGCTAACGGCGAATGAACTGTTCAGCGTAATGGAGTCCGACATGAAGGAGAGGCTAGTGACCATCACGAAGCAGTGCGAGGAGAAAAAACGCGAGCTCGAGCAAATGAGCACAACGTCTGTGGCAAAGGTAAAGCCACTCACCGCGATGGTACGGATACCTGATATCGGGAAATCTTTCTTCGGCGGTTTCAGTGGAACGAGTGGATTGTTGAATGGAAACTCCAGTGGCACCTGCCTAGGCGGTGGGCAGATTCCGACTCTGACGGCGTCGAAGCTCAGCACGATTCCCGCACTGTCGCCTAACTTTTCGTCGTCATCGAATTCAACGACCTTCGTTGAGTTACCCAAACTTAGCTCGGATACCGATTCTAGCAAGCTGGAAGATGCCGATTTGAATACCATGGAGAGGTTCCCTTCATCCAAACGAAAAGGAGGAAATCCTAAGAAACATGATGATGTCGCCCTTACGGAGACTATTGTTGCCAAGAAGCCCAAAAGTTTGGTGGGTTATATTTTAGCATCTAAGAATCGACTGAATGAGAGTAATGTGAAGGAATCAGGCCACCACAAGTCGTCTCACCATTCACATCATCATCATCACCACCATCAAGGAGGCAGTAGTAGCACCAGCAGTAAGCATCAGTCAGGCGAAACGAAACAGAAGAAATCACCGATACATTCCTCTAAGTTCGAGAGTACGACAAGTGATGACACGAGTAATCTTTCGGACGGTTCATCGAAGCCACAGCCACAGAAAATTAACTCATCCGGTTTTAGCTTCGAGGACGAGAACAGCAAACCGTCGGATACTGCATTCTCAATTTTTGGCGGTAAACCATCGATTTTTGACAAGGTCAAGACTTCGCCCATCAGTTTGACAACTACGCTGAAGATGTCGCCAGTTCAGGCGGCCATTGTTGCACCGATGAAACACTCAAAGCATAAGAAATCCCGCAGCAAAGAACGCAAACGACGCAATTCTGAGAAGAAGCGCATCGATCAGAAGTGTTTGCTGTCCAGTGAGCATCTTGGCAAAGAGAAAACTCGAGTCCTGACAGCGATGGGAGGTTTGTTCTACGCTGGATGCTTGAGTGCTGTCCAGCCGCCGGATATCTATGCCGTAACGCTGGACGGCGAGAGAGGAAATCGGCCACATATTATGTCCCGCGAGGAAGTTCTTCGTGACGCTGTAAGTAGTTTTACTTGGGTTTTAAGATTGCAAGTTGTGTAATATTCGTATCTTGGTTATAGATTCTTGAGGTTGCTCCCAAATCAGTGGATGAGATTATCCCAGGAACACGTCTCTGTGCCTATTGGAGCCAACAGTATCGATGCCTTTACCCGGGTGTTGCAGCGGAACCTACTTCACCAGATCCGGAAAAGCGATACGTAAATGTGGAGTTCGATGATGGAGATAACGGCAAGATCGCTCTGGAGGATATCCGGTTTCTGCTAAGCGATTATCCTATTGTTGGTAAGTAAACGGTTCGAACAGTTCGTTTTCAAGAAGTAAACTGACGTTTAGTTTGTAAGTCTAACCAGGTTAAGTTAGATCTAAGTTTTGTCTTACAATATTGTTTAGTTGATTTGTGGCATTTGTATTTCTTTCTTTTTCTCGCTCCGACTTGATTTGACACGATTCGACGCTAAACCAGAATACGATCCAAACCCTCTTCTATCGCTAGGCAAAAGAAAGCGTCAGCCGAGTGTATCCGAGGTGGCTACCACTGGAACAACCACCACCGGAGCTACATCAACACCGACAACGACCACCACAACGTGCACCACAATAACTACGAATTGTTTCGCGATTGTCAGTGAACGACCGGATAAGCGTGTACACGATGAAGCATATCGGGAGGAACGTCGCCGACTGAAGAAGATCCGCAAAGATAAACTCCGCCGGCTAGCGGCAACCAACGCGGAACTGTCGTCCCACAAGCACAAGAAGAAATCCAAGTGTTACGACGAGTATTGCAAACACCGGAAGCACAAAAAGCGGAGAAAGCACAAGAAACACCACCGGGAGCATGAATTTCCATCTTCGCCGGATGCGGTTGCAGCGGGTTCAATGGACGATGAAATATCGCAGGGAGACAGCGCCTCACAGACAGCGGAACCATTAAGCCCGGCTGAGGTTTCTGAGGTTCCGGAGGAAAAGGTGCTGGACGAGCAGGAAGACTTCAATCCTACTCTGAAGGAAGACACTATGACCGAGGAGGAGGCGAGTTCTTCGATCACGGAAAGTTCCGGCTCGTACTATGTAGGTGACCCCGATGCGATTGGCAGAATTGAAGTGAAGCTAATGTTGTTTATTTCGATCTTTGACAGCAACCAAAAAAATCCAACGAGAAGCTAGAGAAGCGGCAATCAACGGAGAATAATAGCAAAATTGCAGCCTTTTTGCCGGCACGGCAGCTCTGGGCTTGGTGCGGCAAGGGATACCGTCGATCTGCCGGAAGGGTTAAGAAGCAGTTCTACAAATCGATTCAGCGCGGAAAGGAAACTATTTCGGTGAGTCATCTTGAGATTATTGTTCTATAAGACAAGAGGCGAGTGAACTGAAAAATTTGGAGCCTCTTTAAGACTTTCGTTGTCAAACGCGATCCAGCTGAGTTTCTTGCAGTGTCCAACTTGCGAATAAATAAATCAATGAAGGTCAAACACATATCATTGTCATATCATAACGAATTCTGATACACTGGACAGTTTATCCTCGTTAAATGGGGGACTTCGCTCCAATTGCGTTGACCTCAGAATAAATTTAGAAAAACGAAAAAAATCAAGTTATAATTGAGGGGCTTAGAATGAAAGGGGTGTAAGTGATTTGATCGATTTCTCTACATCGACTCTCTCTTTTGGTCATAACTTAGCTGCAAATGCATTCCCAGCTGTATTCGACAATGTGGAAGATAGATCAGAACCTCAACTATCGGATTATATAGCAAACTTAAATTTGAACGTTTTTGCAGTCGAGTTATTAACTAAAGAAACAGTTGATGAAGAGAAATCGACCAAGTCACTTACACCCCTTGCATTCTAAGCCCCTCAATTGAGATTACGCTTTTTTGTGAGACATTCGGCCTTATTCCCGTACCCACTTACACTTACGTTTTCACTACGAATGCATATCACTTCACTTTTGACGTGGGACTACGTCTAACCGGAGTATATAAGGGTGAAATGAAAACCTAAACCCAGAACATGCAGGAAAAAATTAAATCAATGATTTCGAACGCTTATAACTCGGACATTTCTTAATAGATCGGAAAGCATCAACTGATAGGAAATATTACTACGCGTCTATCACAATTGATGAAATGTTATTTTTCATGAGATGAACACAGACTTCAAAATCAATGTGCCTGGGGAAATCCGCTTTGCAAATACATGCAAGTTGGGGGTATTTTTGTTCCCACCGAGTTGTGTTTCCCTAACACGGACTTTAAAATCAATGTGTCTGGGAAATCCGCTTTGCAACTAGTGATCCCCGATTTTTGAAATTAATCGTTCATCAGCTAATCGAATAGTTTTCAGCAGTTTGTTATTCGATACGATTATTCGCCCCAAATAATCGATTAATCGATTAATCGCAACACTGAGATAAATAATTAGTTAGACTAATATTTCTCATTTGCTAGAAAGCCATCTGTAATCAAAAAAGTGTTCACTCCGCCTGAAATCCAATTATTATCTTTTTCGCTCTCCTAAAGTCGTAAACAAAGCTCTATTAGCGTTGAAGGTTTTGAGCTTCATTTACAGTTAAGGGGAGCGTCAAAGATAATGATTGATTTTCAGGATAAAACTGCAGCGGCCGTACGTTTTTTTCTCTCTGCGTTTGGATCGATTAATCGACGTAAATTATTCGTTCGCTTCGATTATTGGTTGTGCAGTATTCGTTCGATTAATAATCGATTTCTGTAGGAAGTATTCGATTAATCGATTAATCGAACGATTATCGGGGATCACTATTTGCAACTACATGTAAGTAAGGGGTACTCTTGTTCACACCAAAATGTGTTTCCCTAACACTGGCTTCGAAATCAATGTGCCTGGGGGAATCCGCATTGCAAATATATACAAGCTGCGAGTACTTTTGTACTCGCTTGTGCAGACCGGAGTATGTTTCCCTAAACCGTACTTCTAAACTGAGAAGCCTGGGAGAATCGTCATTTCAGAACTTTCGCAGTTCGAGAACTACGTAAACATGAGAGATGCAATAATTTCAGAGGGAAAAGTAGAATACAATGATCGTTTGACAATTCTTCCGTTCAAGTATTTTGGTAGTCCTAGACATCATATCAAACGTACAAGGACGGTCATTAAATTTACTTGTAACGAAGAACATAATCTATTACAATGCGTGAATTGATTTTACATGGCAACTGTTCAAACGTTTTACTTACAAAGCATATATGTTGAATTCAATTGAATTCGAAAATTATTTCATTCAATCGATAATTCAATCAATACAGTACAAATGCTTTTCAAACATTTCAAAACTTTTTCTCACCATAACATTGATCTACGGGCAGAGACGAATACAACAAAATATACGGCTCAAATCGGACCATTCCTTCCTCGGGTTTTACGCTTAGCATCACATTTGGGCCTTCCATTTATATTTATATAGATAAATGAAAAATTAAAAACAAAAAAAAACAATCAACTCACCATTAGCCATCAATATCACTCAGATTCTGTTCTCGACTAAATTCTCTTGTTTCGTTCCTCGAGCATCATTTTCATTTTGAAGTGAAACTTTTCTTTCTCTAAGCGCAACCGCTTTTCATGCAATTCATGTGTTTTGCGAGCGTATCGAGCGCAATCCGAGACACGCTGCTTCATCTTGGAAAGGTCGTCAGGTTGTTTCTCGAGAAAAGGTCTCCTATAATTCCGCTTTGTCCCTTTTTCGCGGCCACGCATTGTTGAATGACTTCTTCAAGTGCCGCTTTCGTGGGATGCATCAGCAGGAAACGATTCATCGATCGTTATATTTGGTTCTATTATTTGGACCTGGTCAGAATGTGTAGTCTCATCGACAACCATGGGTGTGGAAGGCACACTGAGTCTAAAAATATGTCCAACAATGTTGAAGGAGAGTATGTAAATTATGATAATATATCAAGAAATAAATCAATACTATACCGTCATTGTTCACCGTTCTTTCTAAAGAATAAGATGGATAATGATTTCCTCTACTTTATTAAAAGTATGTTGAGTATTAGGACCACCTCCAGTGCGTGTTATTTCTTTTCTTTTTTTGACGTGGGACTACGTCTAACCGGAATATATGGAGGATAAAATGAAAACCTAAACACAGAACATGCAGGAAAAAATTAAAGATTTCGAATGCTTATAGCTCGAACATTTCGTACTGGATAGGAGAGATGTTTGCATCACTTGATAGGGAATATTTCTACGCATCTATCGCAACTAACAAAATGTTGTTTTTCATTAGATAAACAATTGAATAACTGTAAAATATTAGGCGTTATCTAAACGCCCTAACTGCATCGTTTTGATTGGCCCGATTTACGGTTTCCCTAACACAACCATCAAAACCAAGCAGCCTTGGGGAAATCGGCATTGCAAATACATGAAAGTAGGGGGACTTTTGTTCTCATCGAAAAATGTTCCCTAACACAGACTTTAAAACCAAGCAGCGAAATCGGCATTGCAAGCACACGAAAGAGCCTAGAGGCGAGTGAACTGAAAAGTTTAAACCCTCTTAAAGCCAAAAAGAAGAAAAAGAACACACGAAAGTAGGGGGAGCTTTTGTTCCCACCGAAATGTGTTCCCTAATAGAGATTTCTAAACCAAGGTGCCTGGAGAAATCGGTATTTCAAATTCATGCAAGTCGGGGGTAGTTTTGTTCCGACTGGAATGTGTTTCCCTAACACAGACTTCAAATCCATGAAGCGTGGGGAAATCGGCATTGCGAATTCATACAAATCGGGGGTATTTTTGTTCCGATTGAAATGTGTTTCCCTAACACAGACTTCAAAACCGTGGTTTCTGGGGAAATCGGCTCTGCAAATAAATGCAAACTGCGAGTTCTTTTGTCCTCGCTTGCCTTTGTGCAGAGTGGAATATGTCTGTCCTAACATGATCTTCTAAACTTAGGAACCTGGGAAAATCGTGCAGCCACTAGAAGCGAATGAACTTCCCAGTTTCAAGCAAATTCGAGATTCGAGAAGTATGTACACTTTTGGGATGTAAACTTCAGAGGGAAATGTAAAATAAAATAATCGTTTGATAATTTTTTTTTGTCTTTATTGGAAAGATTTTCAGCCTTAGGCTGGTTCATCAAACGTTTGATAATTCTTCCGTACATATATTTTGTTCTAGTCATCATACCAAACGTAAAAGGTCCGTCATTAAATTTACTTGTAACGAAGAACAATCAATCACAATAAATGAATTGACTTTACACGGCATTTGTTCATTTTTTTCACTCACAGAGCAAATATATTGATCTCAAATGAATTTGGAAACTGTTTCATTCAATCAAGAATTTAATCAATACAAACGAATGATTGCTCAGCTAAGGTAGTTCCACGTGAACCTTGCGGTTATATCATAGATATAACCCACTAATTTTTTTGCTACAATTTTTTTTTTTATTTGTAGTTTTTTGTCGGTCCAAACCTGAAAGTTGAAAACAGAACATTCATTATCAATTGGTAATCCAAAAAAAAGCAAACTCACCTTTTGCCATGCTGCAACGGTGCGTATGGGAGGACCCAAATTATTCAGTGAATTCTTTATTGTGTTCAATAAAGCAGTTATTGATTTCCTATAAATGTATTTACAATCCCTGGCCACATCGAGATTTTGTTCCATGATGGCCAGAATGCGGGAGAATTGTTGTCTATTTGTTTTTTTATGCCTAAAATAAAACAAAGAAATATTTTTAACTAAAATACAAGAATAAATAAACATTTGCACTTGCTCTATTTTGCGTGATTCAATTTCACCTCTCAAAATAAGGTAAATGATTTTGGTTTGCCCAGTCGAAAAAATGATAGTTTGTCCACTTTTTTGAATGCTCTAATGTAGCACACCTTTGTCAAATCAGGTATTCGAATGTTTCAAAACATAAATTAAATATTCTTTTTCATGATTTACAGTAGTTTTATAGTATATTTCTACGGAATTACATGTTTTAAAGGATTATAAAATACACCTTCTATTTTTGTCAATGCGCCCCTCATTCGAGCTAACTTTTAATCGATCACCAAATGATTATTTGGCGCGTATTCAGACCTTTTATGGATTATAACACTTACAAATATTGTAAACATCATGCATGCATACCAATTGTATCAGGTTTACATCGTAAAATCATTAAATTAACGCATTTTGATTAATTCAATTCTGATCATGAGTTGTCCAATTCAATAATGTTGTTTTGTCCAGATTATTTCAATGGCAACCGTTTGGCGTGCTGCAGTTTGTTTATTGTGTCCTTCGCGCATAGCTGAAATAAAATTTATCTGTGTTGAGGGTAACACTTTTAAAATGCCCAAGAAAAGGCAATATTCTGGAGATAGCCTAAATAAGGAATGGATCAATATGATGACAGTAAACTCAGGCAATGATAAATCTACTTGAAAATTCGAATGTTTTCATTCAAAAATGGTGATTTCTAAAACCTGACAAACCATGTTCATTTTTTGGACAAACCATGATCAGAGGTGGTCAAACCATGATCATAATTCTTCTTTGAGGAAAATCGTTAAAAAACATAAAAATTTGAATAATTTCAACGCCTTATGGTAGTATTAGCAACTAGAGACTTGGGGCTTTTCAACAAACCCAAACTCTTACCGATTACATTTGATTTTCATGGAGAAAAATCGATTTGCATTCACTAGTTGCGTAAAAACACCCCAAATCGGACAAACCAAGATTATTTACCCTACAAGTGAAAAAAAATACATGAACTCGCTCTGTTTGCCCTGAAAAGAGAGTTTGGTGGAAACCCGAATAACCCCGATGAATGAACTCGGTGTATTCATAATGAATTCTACCAAATATTTGCAGTTGCGTGTGAACCGGAGTAAGCTTGTCCTCAATTCACTTTGCTTTCACGTGTAGTGTATTCGGAAATAAGGCCCATTTATACACATGATGTTTGTCCCGAGCCACAATATTTCTAGCCTACTACACTTTTTCTGACCGGTTGTTTCTGTTGCAGTTGTTTTCTGGGGCTATTTATTCCGGAAACCTATTGAAAACATTATATTTTCATTGTTTTGATTTTATTATTTTTCTACACATCCTAATTTTATATTCAGGTGCCAATTCGGTTTGAAATTCCTATTCAATTTGAACGAGGAAATTGTTAAAACAAACAACTAATTAACTTGTTCTAACGGGTGGTAACTAAAATTAAGGAATTTCTTTCGAAAGCTGTTGAAAAAGACAAACATACTTGAAAAAGATCTGATTTGTTGAAATTAAAGATACATTGTCCATTTTCCAGTGTTGTTGTCGATTGCTAATTAGTGAACATTCGTAAACGCTCCACAATCCTCCATTGTTGGGGATCTTAGGATATGGTTACTTTATTCCCGGTTTTATTCACTTATTCATGAAATTCTATAAAAAAAATGCATTTTGTGTTTTTTGCGTTGGTCAGCCTAATCAAGGCGTATTATTTGACATATAAATCTCAACCAAACACTAGAAAAATGACTGAAGTTTGATATTGAGACGTTGAGACGGCGATGTTTCTATAGGAAAATTTGGATCATTAAAAAAGGGAAAGAAGTGTCGAGCTTGACATGATACAGTCGATTAGATCGCATGACATGTCAGAATCGGTTGGAAAATTTTATGCAAAAAGGGGCTTTTTTGTTTCTTTTTTTTTTGTATCAGTTTGATTCTCAGATAAGCAATTAGCAATGTGAAGATGGGTTCTGACTCGACATATCGAAAGCTTGTAAATTAGTCGAGTCGTCGTTCAGATGTGTTTGTTCATCTTGTTGATTCGAAGGGTCGATATCCCTTCGTTCCTCTTTTTATCCGGAAATTGTAATGCAACTCAGCCAAAATTTGTCAATTTTGTAATTCTCCTCAAATGGACATTAGCAGAACAAGACAAACATTGAGCTTAATATTCGGAGATAACGCTTGCATTAAAATAATAGACAATTTCGGATGGTGATAAAAAACTACAAAAAATTTAAAAAAAAATCCCGAAAAGCATAATTTTATTGACCATGTTTCAAAAATGTTTTGCCTTCCGACAGTTGCCTGGAACATTCGCCATTACTTTCGAAAAACATACTTGCTGGCATGTTTTTCATAGCTTTATTTATCAGGTCCTCCTCCGTTTTCGCCACGAAACTGTTGGAGTAGACCCTCCGCTTCAGGTTTTCCCAGAAATTCTTGATGGGACACAGCTGAAGGACTTTCGGATGGTTGGCGGATGGAACAACATCGATCTTCAAGCGGTCATCTCCTTCAGCGAATTCTTCGCGTAATGAGCGGAGGTCAGGTCCAGCCAAAACACCACATCCTCGTAGTGTTGCGATGATTGCGATGAAGGAGTCAATTTCTGGCAGTCACTTTGTGCTGTGAATCTCCCCATGCACCGCAAGTCCCGAACGGAAGAAGAGCGGCTATGACATTCCCTTTTCGCTGTTCGTTAGCCACAGAAGCACCTTCTTTGGAAACTAGGTGATGGGCATGTACTCCACGTGGGAACATACCTCCTTGGAGAGGGACGTAAAGTGTCTGATCCCTGACAGTCGTTGCCCGTCTTGATGATGTCCATCTCCGCTAGGTATTTTCTCACTGTCTGGCCCGATGCTCCGCCCCCGGGACGATGTAGCCACCTTTCCATCCATCTTCTACTTTAGCTTCAGTCGCAGTCGTGTAGCACCATCGACCGACACCGTTATTTGAATGTTCTTATTCTTCTCCAGAGGCGTAAGGATATTATGGATATCGGAATAGGCGTATTCGGCGGACTCATTGTTTTCAACGATATCCCCTTTTTTAACCACGGGATGGACCTCCCAGTACGCACAAACCATGGAGCGCTTCACTATTTTCGCCATACCTTCGCATTTCAACTGATCAGTTGTCAAATATTGCCAGGTGTCAAATTTTGTTTGAAAACTCATCGCTTACTGATTGCCAATGCACAAGTGGTGTCATCACCAGATTTTAAGGTGAACGCAAAATTGGTAAAATTTGGCCCCTTTTTTTTGCAAGCGTTATTAATTGATTTGATTAATTTGATTTTCACATGTGTTTTGAAAATTTAACCTTCAACTGTGAAGTGTCCATCAATTGAGTAATCAATTGAAATTTTCTCTTCTATTTTCTAGGTCGGCGACAGTGCCGTCTTCCTTTCTACTGGTCGGCCGGATCGGCCGTACATTGGCCACATCGAGTCCATGTGGGAAACATCCACCAACAATATGGTGGTCCGTGTGAAGTGGTTCTACCATCCGGAAGAAACCGAAGGGTGTCCGAATCTAAAGTATCCCGTAAGTTCTATCGGTCCTCTTTCTGGCCAGAAGAAATAATAACAAATTCATTCCATTCCCATACGCAGGGTGCCCTCTTCCAGTCGCCCCACGAGGACGAGAACGATGTGCAGACGATCTCGCACAAGTGTGAAGTCCTCTCGCTGAGGGACTACACCGGTAAGTTTGGATCGGACCCAAAGCAGTACAGTGCAATCTACGACAACAACGATACATACTATCTGGCCGGTTACTACGATCCGACGGTGATAACGATCAAGATGCAACCGGAAATCGAGGTGCTGTCGGGCGATGAGAAATGGGTCAAATAAAGTGAACCCAGTACCGATCTTGTGATTCCATTGTGATGCAATTGAGAGTGTGCAATTTTTCGACGAATTTTTTTTTTGTTTTTTTTATATTTGGCAATTTTTGATGCGATCTATCGAAAGTTTATGAGTGGGCAGCAATGGCAGTCCCACGAACATCCCACAAGTCTACATTTTGTACATAGACCAGAAGGGCAGCACGGGAGTTTATTGTTAGAAATTCAAAGACTTTCGATTTACATAGGATAGTTCTCTAGTTGGATGCTCTTCAAAAGAACTCCGCTGCGAGAAATGCGCATGAAAAACATACGAAATAATAACGCTTTATAAAAGCGAAATAAAATGTAATAATATGTAAATAATGTGTATTCTAAATTTAAGTAACTTCCAATTTCAGAGACAGGCAGCAAATACACTAGAGTACTGTGGCAAACAATCCCTGAATCACAATCTAGATGTCAACATTTATCTAATAATCTAATGTATTGATATGAAAACAATGAGAGTGGTAATATATTTTTCTACTTGAAGAGATTTTAATTCCTAGCATCGATCATGGAAACAAACAACCATGTAGGATTACTAATCAGGCAATTTTGGAAGAGCTTTCGGAACGAAATTCAAAATACCTCTGCTATACATTACATCAGTGATGAGCAAAAAGTAAACAAAAATACGCAACAACAAAAAAACAGAAGGAAAGTAAAAATATTTTCAAGCGATATTCAGCGCAAAAAGAAATAATTTGAGGCTGAAGCCAATCGATCCGGGAATCTATTCGTGTGTTGTTCCGTTTTATTGGTGTACAGCAGGGGTTACAATTATGTTTGACGGCGTTAGAATCGATGGAAAATTCAACTTAATATTTTCTACTTAATCGAACCATTTTCAACTTGATCTCTTTAAAGATTATTGGTACAATGAAATCTGTTTCAATCATAGTATTAACACGTAATTGTTGAACCTAGCGTATAGATGCAGCACTACAAAGTAACAATAAAATGGAATAATTTATTCACATTCAATGAACACAAATAAAAATCTCACAGAGGCCCAAAAAGCAACCGATTATTGTACCACACACACACACACACATTCACTAACATAACCAGTAGCAAATTATAGAATTTAAAGTTTAAGTACACATTGATTGGAATTCGAATTGTTATTCTACAAACTTTTCCCGACTGCTAGCAGCGAGCAAGGACAAACTCTGAGACAAACGGAACCCAGTGGCAAAGTTTTAGCGCAATCACAAACGATTGCTTATGGTTGTAAATATAAATTTTAGTTTGATGTAGTTATATCAAGAAAAAAAACAGTAAACGAGCTTTTTGCTATGCTACAAGTTTAGCCCATATATTGCGTACTCCCTTCTGACTAATTCGTTCTGTAAATGTTGAGTTGATCACGTTTTCTAGCGCTAAGTTTAGGTGTTTACTGAATTTTATGCTCTGCTGATGTTGTACTCAAGAAACAAAATCAAAATACATGAGAAGATAGAGGAGAATTGAAATGAGCTATCAATGGCGAGAGAGGCATTACGAAATAAGTAAGGTGATTGGAGTATAAGTCCGACCGTTTTATTGGCTAAGCGCAAGCTTAATTTCCATGTGTAATCTGTTTTTATTTTTATTGAATTATTGTATAAAACAAACAAATAAATCCGGAACAAATGAGCGGTGCGCGTTGTTATTTCCCGAGGACTGTTTGGTGCATTGAATCATCTTCATACCGGTATGCGAGGAGACGATTGTTTACTAACATTGTTTTCACATCCCCTCTGATTGCAGCTCTTTATTTTGCGTTTTGGTTACCAACTGTAGTTATTCATCGATACCTAAGATAAGATCAGACAATAGGGGATCTTTTACGGACCAAATTTCAGTCAGATACGGACCAAATTTCTGTCAATCGGTGAATTTAATGAATATTACGATATTTAGTTTAAAGGAAATGAGAAGGAATTATATGCAAGTTTATGTATGTCATTCGTCAATTTAGCTTCGTTAGGTCCCTAATGCGATTTCATATTTCGGATTATAATTTCCATTGCTAAGAAGAAATGGAAAGTCTCATCATTCACTATGCATATGGGAGAGTTGTTAGCTCTAGCTCGTAAATATGAAAAAAGAGATGGTTGATACCATTCAGGTTGTGTTTTACTGACTACCAATTGTTACACTGCTGACATATTCTTTCCCGCTGACTTATTTTGATGATGTAAAGAGCTATATGGAACAACGAATTTTGTTCTGTTCTGTCGAGGAAAGTTTTCGCTTTATCGACGGTGTTCTCATAGTCGAATTCAATATTCATGTCATCCACATAATCATTAAAATTAGATGAAGCTGAAATTCAATATGATGTCGAGGGTGCTTCATTGTCCATCAATTTCTAGGCTGAACATTCTTCTCGCTGCTTTGATACCAAGTCTATCAATCCAACAAGATGTTCTTGTGTATCGGCTGTATGCGAAGCATTCGGTACTACGGTCATGTATTGCGAAAGAGTCACGATTTTCACGTTGTTCCTGAATTACAACGGAATTAAGCGCCGTTGTTTTTCACGAATCAACGAGAAAAGATTCTCCGACAAACTTGGACGGGTTGTTATGGACATCATTATTATATTATAGATATTATATACTTATTTTATCCTTTAAAACATATTTTTGAGATTGCCTTATTGAAAATATGAAAAATCATTAAATTCGCACCAACCGAATGTTACGATTAATAAAAACAGAAATTTAAAAAAATCGGAATTTTGTAATTTTTGGCAACTCTGGCATCTTCATGTCATGGCTTCGTTTTTGTACGACGAAGAAGAGTAAGAAGCCAGTTGTCTCATCCAAGACGGGTCTATGGTACTAGGTGAGGCCGTTTCGTCACTAAGTTGGTTAGGGGAGTGGGATATGAAAACAGTACGGAAGAAAGCAGAAGGGGAATTATTTGCTTGTAGCGCGAAAGAGACAGACTGATCACGAGCGAGCTTCGGCACTAGCGTATTGTATTTTGTTTACAAACAAAACACAGTAGACTTCCAATATGGCTGAAGAGTGGTTTTAGCAAGTTGGCCCACCTTAGGATATACTTCTAGGCGCCTTGGTCTCATCTTGTCTTAGGTGTACACACACTGAGAGGAAAATTTAGTATATATGACGATTTTTTTCGTAAATGTTACCAATTCGTTAGTCATTTTCTACCCTACTAATCATTGGTATATCTTACAAAAGGAAATTGGTAGGCATTATTTTTATAGGATGGTGGGCATGTTGGCCCACCATTGGAACTGTTGGAAATTGCCAACAGATCTCCGGATTGGAATCTTTCCGAAATAATAATAACACAATGGTAGTGATGTGATTTATTATTATTTTCCTGAAATATAATTAACTTTAGAATACATAGTATACTAGAATATTTAACTCACGTTTAGTCCTTCTATGTTTAATCAAAATAGGATATTTTAATTTATGGAATTATTATAATATTTTAATTATGGAAAATTTCATAAAATAGGATAAGACCTTGAATACCGCTTTTAATCAATACAATATTTTCTTTGTGATTTTTTCTTTTGTTTCTTTTATATTCTACTTCCTGTTTTGGTTTCTTCATCTGTCAATCTTACCACGGACTCGAGGCAGGTGTGCGTCAGTGATTGTGATGGTGTGGTTGCTGGTCGAGACTGATCACAGTAGAGGCGCGCTGACGTTAACGCCAACACTCCCCCCAGGTACGTCGACCATTCGGTCTACTTACGCTCCTCCGCGCCGCACATCTAGCACAGCTAACTTGGCTACCGGACGCTCATATATACCAGTCATTGTCCTCACAGTCGCAGACCTGGGTTGGTGATCTCGTCCAGGATGGACGCAAATAATTCTGCCTTTCGGCCAGCAGTTCCGTGGCATCTTAGGATCGGCTATCACCACTATATCGTCCACTTCGATTGGTTTTGTATGGACGAACCACTTGGTACGTCGAGTTATTTCAGACGAGTAATCGCTTACCCAACGCTTCCAAAACAAGTTAGTCTGAACTTGGGATAGTGTCCAGCCTTGTTTTAACACGACATCGCTGTCATCGAGAGTGCAGAGCGGTTTAATTCCATTCGATGACCCAAGGAGGAAGTGGTTAGGTGTCAAGGCAGGAGCTGAGTCGTCGTCAACTGGAACGTGAGTTAGCGGTCGAGAATTGACCGTGTTTTCAATTTCGGTAAGCACATTCCGCAGGACCTCATCCGACAGCTTCCGTGCGGGTAGAATTGCCATCAGGTTTTTCTTGACGGAACCAATCAACCGCTCCCAGCTGCCGCCCATATGCGGAGAAGAGGGTGGCAAAAACTCCCACTTCGTTTCGCCATCCACAAATTCTTTCATCAGATCATTTTGGTTCACAGATTTTTCCGCTTCCCTCAGTTCTCTGTTGGCACCGATAAAATTGGTGCCACGGTCGCTATGAAACACCCGCGGTTTGCCTCGCCGAGAGATAAAGTTTCGTATTGCCATGACGCATGAATCGGTGTTGAGGGAATGAACGACCTCGATATGAATCGCTCGGATCGTGAGGCAAGTTGCGAGCATTCCCCATCTTTTCTCAATTCGACGTCCAATAACAATTTCATATGGCCCAAAAAAGTCAATGCCAACATGAGTGAATGGGCGTTCGAAAGCAGCAAGTCGTGCTTCGGGAAGGTCAGCTATGATAGGTGGACACGGTATAGCCCGGTTATTCTTGCAGAGTTGGCAGTCTCCACGTACTTTTTTGAAGATCATGCGAAGTTTCGGTATGCTGTATTTTTGACGGATCTCGTTTATCACGGTTTCATGGTTTTGGTGATGGTATTTTTGATGGTAATGACCGACGATTAATTTAGTGGTGTGGTGGTCACGCGAGAGTATTATTGGATACTTGGCATCTTCGGTCGCATAGTGACATGCAGCGATACGTCCACGCATTCTTATTATTCCATTTTGGTCCATCCAAGGTGTTTTCTGGTGCAATGCACTAGTCTGGGGAATCGGATTTGAGGTTTGAGCCGAACACTTTTGCTGCTTTCGAAGGATGACAATCTCATCTGGAAAAGATTCTTGCTGAGCTTGACGAATTAGATACATTTCGGCAGACAACATTTCTTGTCCAGAAATTGGTCCACTCGCGATTGATTTCTTCAGGAGCTTCAACCTGCAATTGGCAGGAAATCGTTGAACAAAGGCGACTACATTGATAAGCCGTTTCCAACTGGAAAATTCCCTTACGCAAACTATAGGTTCTAGAGATACGAAATGCGCTAGCACACTAGGGCGAAGCTCCAGGTCGGTGGTTTTCACTGTAGTACTTGAACGTGGCCAATTTTCTTCTGGATGTCGCAAAAACTCAGGACCTTTGAACCATCTAGCTTCCGAAGACAGATCCGGAAGCCCTTTCCACTTCGTCCCTTCATCCGCTACGTTTAGGTTAGTTGGCACATATCTCCATTCGGTCATTTCTGTGGTGTCTAAGATCTCGCTTACTCGGAACGCAACGAAAGGCGAGTAGCGGCGATGATCTGAGTGGATCCAACACAATACGTCTTGTGAATCCGACCAGTAGTAGTGACGTGATATATTCACCGATAGTGCTCCTGATATGGACCGAGCAAGCCTGGAACCAATCAAGGCCGCTTGAAGTTCCAATCTAGGCGTTGAAAGGTATTTTAATGGCGCAACCCTCGTTTTAGCAGCTACTAAGCTGCATTCAACGATGTCATACTGGGAGAAACGCAGATAACAAGCCGCAGCAACCCCGCTGTCGCCGGCGTCAACAAATGTATGCAGCTGGATATTTTTGCAGTCTGAAGTGACTTGTGCGCGATAGCACCGCGGAATGCTAATTTTTTCAACTTTCGGGAGGACTTGCAGCCAGGTTTGCCACTTGTCGAAAAGAGAGTCGCTAATTTCGTCATCCCAGCCGATCCCTGAACGCCATACGTCCTGAAGCAATGCCTTCAAGTACATGAGGAGGTGAGCGATAAGACCAAGTGGATCGAACATGGACATGAGAACCCGCAGCATCTCTCTCTTAGTGGGATGCCGTTGTCCTTCCAGCAGCGCTTGTCCATAGCGAGTCCAACCGACCTTGTAAGTAAAGGTATCCGATTTAGTACACCACCACATTCCAAGCACTTTCTCCGTGGCTAGTTCTGGAGATAAGTCAAGGTTCTTCTCTTTCGTTGGTTCCACTTGCAATGCCGCTATGACGCGTTTAGAGTTGCTGATCCAGTTACAGATCTCGAATCCGCCTTTCGAGTGCACCTTCTTTACCTGTTGGGCAAGTCGAATCGCCTCATCTTCACTCTCGACGCTAACCAGCATATCGTCGACATAGTGTCGTTTTTGTATCACTTCTACTGCCGCTGGAAAATTTGCTTTAAAGCGTTCCGCATTAACGTTTTTGACGTATTGGGCACTGCTAGGGGAGCAACAGGCGCCAAAGGACATCACCTGCAGCACGTAAACCACAATTTTACCTTCTTCATCGTACCAAAAGAATCGTTGGCAATGCTGATCTTCTAAACGCATAAGAACTTGCAAAAACATCTCACGTACATCTCCGGTGAGACCTATCCGTCCTTCCCGGAACTGAATCAGAATCGTGAACAGAACGCAGAGCTGATCAGGACCTTTCAATAGAGCGGAATTTAGTGATACTCCATGAGCGGAGGCAGCAGCGTCCCACACTATTCGAATTTTCCCTGGTTTATTGATATTTGTAACGGGGAAAGTGGGCAAATACCAGACTCGCTGCAGTGGCTGTTTCAGTTCTTCATCGGAAAGTTTTCTGGCGTATCCTTTTGTGACAAACTCGCTGATTTTCTGGTTAAGCGCATCCGCGAGCTGAGGGTCTCTATCCATTCGTGTTTTGAGGCATTGAAGTCGGCGTAGTGCCATTGAACGACTGTCTGGTAAACGAACAGAGTCGTAGCGCCATAATAGGCCGGTTTCGTAGCGGCCACCCTTGAGCACGGTCGTAGATTCTAGCAGAAACTGGGCTCGTTCATCTTCTGCAGACAGAAGCGTTTTTTTTGGTTGTGCGACCCCCAAACTATCAATTGCGAAATATTCCTTCATCGCTTTGTGTAGGTCCTCATCCGTTCGTTTTTCACAAGGGCACACGTGGAAAATTGAGTGCACTAGATTGGTAGCGTCGTCCTGATTCCCTCCTCCGCAGATTGTCCAGCCTAATCTGGTCTTAACAGCAATCGGCTGGTTTTGTGTTCCCTCTCGGCTTTTCAGAACTAGACTGAGGTGCTGATCCTTCATTCCAATCAGTATTCTCGGTCGAACATCTTCGTATGAGGCAATTGGTAAATCATTAAGATGAGAACATCGCTTGCGAAGTTCTTCTACGTTAAGCGTTTGTGGTGGTAATAACAGTTCATCCACTGTGCGTACGCCGTTCAAGGTATACTGCTTGGATGGACGGTGTGCTGCTGCTACAGTAAGACTGACGGATCTTGAATTGTCTTCTCGTCTCTGTGCCCCGCCAGTCCATTGTAAACACAACGGTTTTTTCTCTCCTTCGAGCATCAGTTCATCAGCTAAATCATTATCGAGAAGTGTGAGCGCCGAACCATCATCCAAAAAGGCAAATGTCGTTATTAAACCGTGCTTTCCTTGAACAACTATCGGTATGTAGCGGAATAGAATTCGGCTGGATGTTACCTGATGAGTGTGGCATCCGTGTTCAGATGTACTCGTTCCTGGAGAAGATGGATTATTGCGCTGAACCATCGTAGGTTTATTTGCAGAAGCTGCTACTGGCTTAGTGGAGGATGACGACGCGTTTTTCTGGTCGTTATGTAGCAGCTCATGATGTTTTAACTCGCATCCGTTTTTTCCGCAGAGTTTAGCTTGACATCCACCATTATGTCGACGTAAGCACCTCCGACAAAGTCCGAGGTCTCGGACTGTAGCCCAACGTGCATCACGAGAGAACTCTATAAAATGCTTGCATTTGGCAATCCATTTGCAGGTTCCTTTGCATACTGGACAGACATCGTTGAGTGCATTTGGTTTGTATGATGGAGTGTTATGATAATTTGATGAAGTTTCTTCCGAGTGTGCGTTGACGTAGGAATTCCATTTTTTACTACCACGAGTCTCATTCCGAACGGGTGTTGGATCAGAAGTGACATTGGGGATAATTACGGCGCTAGCGGCTTCCGCTAACGTATACAGCCAGCTGCTAAACGATGGTAAGTTGATCATGGGAAGCGTTTGCCTATGTTGTGCCCAATTTAATTTGATAGCAGGTGGTAGTTTGCTGACGAGTTGATGGAGAAATGTTACATTATAGAAGTATTCCTCCAGTCCACACGCGTCTACTGTCGCACAAAAATTTTCTACGTGAACAGCAAAGTCTACGAGCGTTTCTAATTTATCCTCCTTCAGTGGTGGAAGGGAATTGATCTTTCTAATCAGCGAACTAATAATAACCTCAGGTTGTCCGAACAACATCTTGAGCGTCGATATTACTCCGGTCACATTGGAGGGATGCATTAGTCGGCATTTTACCGCTTCGTATGCTCGACCTTTTAAGCTCCGCTGCAGGCGAACTATGTTCTCCTCGTCGGTAAACCCACACATCATTGTCGTACTGTTGAAGGTGGAGAGGAAAAGAGGCCATTCCTCAGGGTTCCCAGAGAACATCGGCAAGTCTCTCGAAATTGCTTGACGAGCGGCTAATTGTTTGCGGGTAAGCGGACACGGATCATAATGTTCTTCGTCTCGATCGTTTTGGTTGGATCGCTCAGAACCTTGATGATTAGACTGTGTACACTGTGGTTGGAATGATGCACGAGGATCCGAATTAGGATGACAGATAGGATGTGAAGGATTCAATTCTGGTCGCGGTTGTTGCGAAACAGGATATGAGGGCCTTGGGGCCGAAACTGGATCTGGTCTCGTCGATTCTGCACAAGGAGGCGCAGCAAATGGATCTGCATGTAGTTGATGCAGGGTCCCTATTCGGGCGCCAGGGATTGGGTGCGTTACTAGAGGTCTTCGATCTGAGACAGCCATTGGAACGTTGAGGGGCTGCGAATTTAACCTCGTGTTTTCTGGGTTCCGTAGAAACTCAGGATCATTCTGGATGATCATAGACCGCGGCGGTTCTGTTTGGAGGGCCGGATGAAGTACACTTGTATTTATAGGTCTTGGTGGATCGAATATCGGCATCGGATTCAACAACTCCGTTACATGGAGCGCTTGGGGAAGGCCTATGCCGGGAAGGTTTATGTTCGGCTTCGGATCTTCCATGGTTGTTGAGTACCCTTGTTGGATTTCGCTTAAATGATTGGCCGGATCAATCTGGCTTCCTTCCGCAGGATTCCGTTCGTGCACTTTATGTTGATTGCTGCTAGCTACAACCCATTCTTTCACTCGTGTTGCAGACACACCGGTAACTGAGTTATTTTCGCTCATAGCCTCCTCCAGCAGCTGATATTTCTGTTCCAGGTATGCCCTTTCCTTCCTCACCGATTCTGCTGCAATTGTTCGCTGAAGCTCTGCTTCACGCAGTTCTACAATTCTCAGGTCTTCCAGCTTCTGAAGTTTCAGTTTTGCGACAGCTTGCGCGGAGCGACTCGATCCAGATGAGGTAGCTCTCGGTGCGTTTTTCTTTTCGCGTTTTTCTTCCCGCTGGACAGTTGCAGCGAATGGTACATCGAGAACAACGTTTGCATGACTAGTACCGGATGTGCTAGGAAGGCAAGTTGGTGCATGTACTTGCACGAATTTGGTGTTGTTGGCTTGGTGATGATTTTGCTTCTGGTCTCGTAGTGGTGGATCTCCGACTTCTGGCTTCGACGACTGTTGCTTATGACTACCGCCTAACTGATCGGCTGTATCAGAGGTTGAAATCGTAGTCTGGACACCGGTTGCGGTTCCGCATTTGGTACAGCTCCAGGGATGATTCTCAACCTCCTGCGTGACACCGACACATTGGAAGTGATGCCATTTCCGGCAATTGTCGCACATCACCATCTCGCTGGTGTCTTCTCCTCGGCATACCTGACATGTGTGACCGGGATGGGACACCTCTAAATCTTCTGTGGCCACCGTTTTCACGCCACCATTCGTGCCTTTCACCATTGTATTCGCCTTGTCCGTTTTTGACCGCATAGATCTGGCAGACATGACTGATGATTTTGTCCTCTTTGTTTCGTGTATAAACGAAAATAATAATATGTTGGAAATTGCCAACAGATCTCCGGATTGGAATCTTTCCGAAATAATAATAACACAATGGTAGTGATGTGATTTATTATTATTTTCCTGAAATATAATTAACTTTAGAATACATAGTATACTAGAATATTTAACTCACGTTTAGTCCTTCTATGTTTAATCAAAATAGGATATTTTAATTTATGGAATTATTATAATATTTTAATTATGGAAAATTTCATAAAATAGGATAAGACCTTGAATACCGCTTTTAATCAATACAATATTTTCTTTGTGATTTTTTCTTTTGTTTCTTTTATATTCTACTTCCTGTTTTGGTTTCTTCATCTGTCAATCTTACCACGGACTCGAGGCAGGTGTGCGTCAGTGATTGTGATGGTGTGGTTGCTGGTCGAGACTGATCACAGTAGAGGCGCGCTGACGTTAACGCCAACAGGAACAGCATCAGTGAAAACGTTGTTTTTTATTTGTAAGAGATAATGATAAGGGATAATGACATTATGTTGTTGATAATTAATTCTTATTTAAAAAGCTGTCCTCAATCATACATTATCATTGACACAGTAATTTCCTACATCCTACATTCTACATCTAAACATTGCTCGTGCAGATTTAATCGCAGCCTCGACCGAATCAATCTCATATGTTCTTTCAAACCCTCACTCATCAAGCCCACATTCCGTTTTGCCTGCCAAGATCGGGTCGATGAAATGTCAACAATCGACCTCAAATGCTGCCACCTTGCAATCGAGTTATCGACCTTTCATATGCATTCATCGAACAACTTGACGCCACTTTTTTGCCAACATGTGCAAGGCGTCGACCTGCATGTAACGCTGCTTCCAACACTGATCGTCTCTTGTTTGTATTGGTTTGTTATGAAACATGAAAAGGAAAAACATTGATCGATTTTAATCATTTTATTCAAAAAAACACAAAATGCATATAAAATATAAACAAGATATATAATGCAATCGGTGCATTCGGGTTGTCTGGATTGACGATTCGAATCCAGCTCCTTTTTCTCCTTGACACACATGTGGCTGAGGAGGTTTCTTCAATGTGCGCGAAGCACGAGATCTCCGATATGGAAAGTTGCTCGAAACACTATCGATGGTCAGGTCCAGATGCTGCTGCTGTTGATGTTGTCCCCTGGAACAGCCACCATGGCTTGGAGGATACTGCTACGGGAAAGCCGATGCTGTTGACTGTTGTAATAGAAGTGGAAATAAGCACTGTGGTGATGGGGGAAGTCATTTTTCTCATTCACCAGTTGATGGAAGCAAAAAAGCCACATCATCCGAACGGGTGTATTCATAGCTGAAATAAAATAAAATAATTAGTATTTTAAAATGTCTGCTATCTAATAGTATACCTGGTAAGAAACCACTTTGGGAGATCTGATAATGTCACATCTTGCGTTTGTGATTAATTTCCACCTGTGGCGAATCTACACCGTCAGTCTCCCCACACTGTTGATCTGGCTTAGCATCATTCAATTCAATACCGTTCGTGTCCTTACTTCGTTGGTAGAAATGTCTCAGAACGGAATAAACTTTCACTGATATGCATCTGCTCAGTTGTTCCGTATCGAAATTCATTGCTTGTTGTGCCTGCTTCTGGGCAACGTTGTCCGGATGCATATGAACTAGTTTAGCTTCCGTGTTGGACCCAATTGCGTTCAGGAATGCCGCCGGTAGCAATCCATTCGTTCCAGATTCATAAAGTAAAAACCTATCTATTCCACAAACTCCAAACTGAAAAAATATATAAAATAAAAAACAGAAAAAGATTCCATACTCACCAGTTATATGATCCGGTTGTTTTGGTGTGAGATGACAGTTCATCGTTGAAGAAAAAGTGATGCCGATTCGTTTTGTTAATCATTCTGTATTTTCGACCAACGAATTTTCGATGTTACGTATTTGGGGAATAGGCATGACAGAATGGATTTTCAAAAGGAATAAACACACTTTTAAAATAAAAATTATGAACGAACATTATTTTTCTCAAATGAAATTAGTACTCAATGTAAATGAAAATCACTATTGCATGCAAGTGATGAAAAAACGTCATACAAAAATTATGCCTAAAGATAATTTTATATTATAAAGGTAAGTTTTTGTGAGAATATCTGAAAATTTATAGAAAATAATTTAAACTAAGGTCAGGAAAACGTACTTCAAGTAGATAAATAAAGCCAAGAAACAATTTTCATACAAATTCTACCAATTTAAAACTGCCTTCGGGCCGACTAATCTGATAGAGAAAAGGTTCCCTCATACAAACTAATGGCGTATCCAGATGTCAACATCGTACCGAATAGGCACCAGCGTTACGGTCGGTGTTAGGTCGATGATTTTTTCGTCGATTGGATTGTGGGAGGTTTTGCTCCTTTTACTGTTGCACATTTTCATCCTTTAGGACAGGAACAACTGATTAGTTGGCAGTTGATGGGACCAGATCGCAGTACATTTCATCCGCATTATTTGCGCTCCCGTTTCCTGATGTATGATTATGGTTAGTTATAAATATGGGTTTGTGATGAAATATATGTGGTTACCTGAGATTTCTTTGTGTTGCACATGCTCAGTCTAATATACATTGAATAGTCAACTGTGCAATTTTAATCCAAGATTAGAAGCTGAAAATTAAAAGGGAAAGGATTGTGTTGAAGTTTATTTTATAAGATTCGATGTATTAAGATTTCAATACAACGAATTGAACTTTTGTTTTTCCGCAGCGAAAACAAGTTCTCGATATATTTGTGGTCGAGAATATGTTTTCGCCGAAGAGAAACAGAAGTTACATATATTTGAATATAATAAAAATAAAAAAAAACTTACCTCCGAATAGCTTTGTTTCCTCAAGAGGAATGACGACTGCGAAGTACGCACATTACAGTTCCTATAAATGAAAACAATCAAGGTTACACATGCTATGAAGTAAAATATACGAATCTTTAGTAGGGATGTGTATTGCATAAGACATCCGTTTTACAAATTTTTGGTAATATTTACAAAAAATGCGTACATTTTACCAAAGTTTCAACTACTAAAGATTTGGTAGTTGCATTTACTAATGTTTTCCTCCAGTGCAAGACGAGCAAGCTTGGGCACAAGCGTATTGTGTTTTGTTTACAAACAAAACACAGTAGACTTCCAAGATGGCTGAAGAGTGGTTCTAGCAAGTTGGCCCACCTTAGGATATACTTCTACGCGCCTTGGGTGTACAGGCCCATTTATAAAGCCGGGTTCAGACGGTACGAGTAAGCATACGAGTCGGTTTAGTCAGTTACTACAGTGCACCTACTCACACCGTGTGAACACATCATGCCAGTTAGCGTCATGTGTGATCCGGCGTGCGAGCTACTTCAAAGTTTCTTGAATTTACTCGCACTCGCATCCTTCAAAACGTCAAAAACAGAATTTAGCGTTCGAATCAGGAATGCCAAATGTAAATAAATGTCTATTTTTAAGATATTTGAAAATATGCGAAGATATTTATAGACCCGAAAATTTTTGGAAAAACAAATAAAACACTCATATTTTCTAAACTAAATCGTTGTTCTTTTGTTTTGCACACTGGCGGGGCACGCTTTCTTTTTGAGATAGTTTTTTTGAGAATCTCTAATATAGAATCATTATCAGTAACAATTTTCATTCAAAATTCACCCACAACTTGCAAAAAAAAAAAATTATTCTAAGAAACAGAATGCATATTCAATCTGAAAAAGTCCATTTTCATTCATTATTTTAATTTTAGAAGTGTGTTTATTCCATTTGCAAATCTACTGGCATTTTTATTTGACAAATCGGTATACGAAGCTGCTGGCAAGGCGAAATAAATAAAATTCAAAAATATTTTAGACTGCCATTTATAGCATCACATACTTCCAGAATTATGTTAGCTATGGATGCTTTCGAGATTCTAAAAAATATTGAGAACAATCTGAACGGTATTCCAGAAGAAAGGCACATCAATGTCGTTTTTTAATTTCACTCTTGCAGGTATAGTATCCCTCATGAGTGTATCTTGGCGTTGTATTTTTGGACCAATGAAATCCAACAGTGTTTCCACTTATTCAGGTGGTTTTCTCAACACTACTATGTAGGGGAGGTGGGGGTAAAACGGACATGTTAAGCAGAGCTTCAATTATATCTTTGGAAACTCTTTTTTCCCAATACTTTGATGCAGTTTCTTGCAATTCAATATACTGTTTTCCTACCTAATTGGCCAAATATTTTACAAAAAAAGTGTTTTTCAATGTTTTTCACTGCAATTAAAAGAGACCGAAAAGTAAAACAATTTTTTTCAATGTATGTACAGGGTTTTCCATTTGGGGGCTTCCGAAAGTATACAGCCCTGCGCTGACAACCGTTTGACATAGCTGTCAACCAAAGTGTCATATCGTTAGTTGAATGTCTGCTATTTTACAATATGGATCGTTTTAGCATCGCACAACGTGTTAATTTTGTTAAATTACTCTATAAAAATGATGAAAAACCGGCAAATGTTTTTCGAGCATTACGGACGGATTTTGGTCGTCAAGGACGGCCTACAGAGCACAAAATCGCTAATGTAGTGCGTAAATTCGAACAAACTGGATCCGTAGCGGATATTGTGAAACCTGTGCATCATCGTAATGTGCGTTCGGCCGAAAATATTGCTGCTGTTGCTGCCAGTGTGGAGGATGACCCGAATGTTTCGATTCCACGGCGTGCTCAGTAATTGGGCTTGTCAAACACATCATTGTGGCGAATTTTGCATTTGGACTTGCATCTACATCCATATAAAGTCCAACTGGTACAAAAATTAGAGCGTGGTGACCATGGAATGCGTCGGGCATACGTCGATTGGGTGAACGAACAACAGCAGCAAAATGCTGAATTTTCGCATCAAATTTTCTTCAGCGATGAGGCACATTTCGAGCTCGGTGGCTATGTGAACACCCAAAATTTCCGTATATGGGGCTCAGAAAATCCACACGTGATTGTTGAGAGGCCATTGCATACGTCAAAAGTCACTGTTTGGTGCGCATTATGGTCTGGTGGAGTCATCGGGCCGTATTTCTTTGAAAATGAGGACAACGAGACGGTAACTGTGAATGGTAGGCGCTATGGCCGCATGTTAACCGATGTTTTTTGCCACAGATTGAAGATATGGATACGGATGACATGTGGTTTCAGCAGGACGGGCCACGTGCCACACAACACGACCGAACATGGCCATATTGCGAACGAAATTTGAGGGACGCATAATTTCGCGTTTTGGTGATGCCAATTGGCCGTCCAGATCACGCGATTTGAACCCGCTAGACTTTTTTGACGTAGGACTACGTCTTTCATTTCTATACCGGGGTGTAAAATCAAAGTTTCGAAAACGAAAGCGTTACGCCGGAGACCGAGATTTTGAGTGTTAATAGCTCCTAAACAACTGAACGAAATGGTATGATAAACACTTCATTCGAAAGATAAAATGTCTACGCGTTCTATACTTGTTACTTTGTGATCCAAAAACTTGTTTCAATAGTCTTAAATTTGCTTTCAAAATAGGCTATTGAAATCACCAATCGGTATATAAGCGAGCGCCGCTCGGAAATCCACTCAGTTCTAATTGAACAGCGATTGGAGCATGTTGTCGCTGTTGTGGTGAAGCTCTTCATTTATCATGAAAGCGCGGATGAACGGTGTCACCAAGAGCCTGTTTGTGCACCTTAGGCCAGAAGGGAATCCATCAGGAGGAGAGTGATGCTACAAACGGTTCCCCGGGAAGATCTCGAAGCAGCCGCTACACACACACATACACGCACGGAATTCTTTCCGATTGGATCGAGAAAGATCCGGAAAATAATCTGCCAGTTCCTCTAGGAATTTAAAAATACATTCATGTGAAAGAGTTTATTTGAATGTTTTCTATCCATGTAACACTGTGACCAAATATGTTTCAATCAAGTGCTATTAACAGATGGTTATCGAGTTAGCATTAACCACTGGTGGGCTTCCAGTATCGAGGAAAATGTGGAAATATCTAATCGTTACTGAAAATAATCTGCCAGTTCCTCTGGGAATTTAAAATTACATTCATATGAAAGAGTTTATTTTAATGTTTTCTATCCATGTAACACTGTGACCAAATACATTAGGTTTTGTGATTTTTCAATCAATCGCAATCAACAAGATAGCTTCTGAAGATTATTCTTCCCCATCAGTAGGATATTTCCGTATCCAATATTGGATGCATAAAACCTTGTGCCTCCAACGTAACGCTCTCGTTTTCGAAGTTCTCCAAATATTCATTCATTCAGAATGAATTCAGATTCAACTTCATACAAATGATCTCTAAATCAACGATAGTCCTACATCACCCTTGCGGTTATACCATAGATATAACCCACTTCCTGTTTTTTGTGGGGTTATGCGAAAGACCGTGTTTATGAAAACTCTCCGCAAACTCTTGAACATTTGAAAGACAACATTCGTGAAGTTATGACCAAGATACCGCCCCATATGTGCCGAAAAGTCATCAAAAATTACCTGTTCCGGATCAAGGTGTGCGAGGAAGCCCTAGGTGGACATTTGAATGATGTTGTATTTCACACATAATGGCATAAACCAAACTTCAATTTGAAATAAAAGTTTCATCGAAATTCGAATTCTAAGTGTGTTTTATTTCAATTTACTTTCGGAATTTAAAGTTGGAGAAGCTCGCGAGAGGAACAATTTTATTTAACCAAGGTCTGAACTCATCCCGAATGACCGTTAAATGATGGAAAAATCGAATTAATCCACCTAGAAGTGATATCGTGCTTTTCAGCAGTATAAACGGACAGACTCTCAACTATTTTGCTTTGGGTTCCAGTCAGCTTCTAAACAGTCCACATTCGGCGATTTGATTTCCTTTTATAGACGCAAGGCATTCCTCAGGAACCTTAGGAACAGATTAAAAAGACTTTTCACAGTCCATCTCACTCTAACTGGCAACTGTCCCCAGCAAACATTAAATCGCATAACAAGCGTATATACAACATCATATGCCCTAAAATTTGGTTGGCATATAATGCGCCTAACTGGCATATGCATGCAAAAGTGGAGGCCATATACATACATGGCAAATGCTTACCGAATTTGTTTGGATGAATATGCAACTTTGACCGGCTATTATAGCGACTTTTGCCATACTCATATACGATTTATTACAGACACAGAAAAAAAAACAAGAGGCGCAAAATATGTTCGTGAAATGTTTATTATAGCCTCACGAATCGCCATTTTTATATATGAGTATTTATGTTTGTAGAAATAATAATTGTTTGATTGAATTGTGTTGGGAGTGGAATATGAATGTTTGAAATGGCACAGATTGATGTTTGGTGAAAACTGCTCCGATGTGGGTTCGAACTCCGGTCGTCTGGATTATCATCCACCAGCTATCTCGCGCGGCTATCTGAAATTTAATTCAACAGCGGTTAAAACTTTCGAGTGCATCAGCATTTCTTTGACATTTCAATATGATGTAATATGTTCTTTATTAGGATCTAATATGATTCACTGTTTCATGATTTTCTTCAGCATGCAACACGATTCGCTACAGTACTGAATTGATTTAAATTATACGCTTATACGACACACAAACTGCATTAGCGTAATATACGCATATGATTCAAATTAAATATATTTTACGACAATGTGCATCAATTTGATAATGGTATTTAAAATCGAGTTTTTACATTTAATGCGATTTCAAATATACACGATACATACTTTGATTGATATTATATGCGATTATGATTTATTCGGATTTCTTGTAAGACTTGACACGTGCCAAATTATACGATTTAATGTTTGCTGGGTATTCATGAATTATCAACGCACCTAATACGACTTTTGCCATACTCATATACGATTTATTGCAGACATAGACAAAAAAAGGCGCAAAATATTTTCGTAAAATGTTTATTGTAGCCTAATAAACGAATCGCCATTTTTTTATATGAGTATTTATATTTGTAGAAATAATAATTATTTAATTTACTTGTGTTGGGAGCGGAATATAAATGTTTAAAATGGCACAGATTGATGTTTGGTTAAAACTGCTCTGATGTGGGTTCGAACTCCGGTCGTCTGGATTATCATCCACCAGCTATCTCGCGCGGCTATCTGAAATTTAATTCAACAGCGGTTAAAACTCGCACATATGATTATGATATAACCTAATACATTCTATGCAGTAGGATCAGTCATTCCTGGTTGCCGATTTTATTATTTAAGAAAAGGATCTTTGATTTCCCTATCATAGAAACCAAATATATAATATCATTGAACTGGAATAATAAAAAATACATGAATATCAATGAAACCATCTCAATTTTAAATTATTTTAATTACAATTTTCACTGTACAATATGTTTTCTCAATCATATCCAACTAAATTATGATCACTATTATAATGAATATAATAAACCAATCTGGCAATCTTGCAAAGCGATGCGATGCAATGTGCCAAATTCGATGTGGTATATATCTAGGATTGGCGTTCAATGGCGTAGTTCACTTCGTTTTGCTGCATGTTTCGTTAGAAGGAATGTTTGTCGTTGTTACTTTCATCGAACATCAGCAATTTCGAGTGCTGATATGCAGAAGTTCATTTTTGTAATGTGTCCAGACATTGCTGTTATGAAATGAAACTTGGCAATGTTAAAGCATTTCATTGACATTTCAATATGATGTAATATGTTCTTTATTAGGATCTAATATGATTTACTGTTTCATGATTTTCTTCAGCATGCAACACGATTTACTGCAGTACTGAATCGATTTGAATTATACGCTTATACGATACACAAACTGCATCAGCGTAATATACGCATATGATGCGGATTAAATATATTTTATGACAATGTTCATCATAAAACTGATATTTATTATACCGAATTGCGACTTAATTTGATAATGATATATAAAATCGAGTTTTTACATTTTATGCGATTTCAAATATACACGATACATACTTTGATTGATATTATATGCGATTATGATTTATTCTGATTTCTTGTAAGACTTAGTACGTGCAAAATTATACGATTTATTGTTTGTCGGGTCCGTTTTACCCCACCAGTACAATTATTTCAATAATTTAAAATTTCCACTCAAAAATGAATTTACTTTTTCGTACATATCTAATATCGCTTCTCTATTAACTCCCAAACCGAAATATAACCATCAGCGAATTGAATTTTGATGTAGGGTTGGGGAAAAAGAAATGTCGTATTTCTGATCGAAATTTGACTCTTTATCTAACATACTTAAAATTATCCAATTTAAGTCAAATATGCGCCGTTTTGTTCGCAAACTTGTTGTCATTTAGAAGGCAACTTCATTATCCCCCCCCCCTTATAACGATTGGCCTACCAGTACGGGGTGTATCTTCGACAGCCACTACACCAGAACGAAATCAATCAAACCAACGCTGTGCTGTGCGAATCGTTACAGTATCGGGTTCATAAACTACACGAATTCGTTGTAGTTTTACCTCGCAAGTAGTAAAAACGTAAAATATGGCGAACTTCTTGCTTGGTGGACTCTATCTTTGACGCGTTATAACTTGAGACTGAAAAGGACAATCACAACACTGTCAAAACGACACTTGTAGCACAGATTGTCGTCTTTAAATAGCCTATAGTATGACCCGATGCGATAAGTACAACTCAAGATATGTTTAAGTGTAACCCAATATTAAACCACTCAAAATGCTTAATATCGAAGCAGCTAAAATTACATCCACACGCGGAATCATGCATGATTTTCGGTTTTTGTTTCCCTTTTCGACTTTTGGTCAGTATTCATTGCCATAGGGTGACTTAAATATTATAGAATAACATGTAGAAGGTGTTCCCATTAACAGAAATCTGAAATTCAAAATGTACACTATACAAATCAACCACCTGTCCATATCACCCCCACTGTCCGTATTACTCGCGGTTCCCCTACTCTAGAGGATCATGTTGCTCCTTTTCCTTGCATCCAATTCCTGGTCCTAATTCTTTTGCCCTTCTGCTTTTTCGGATAGTACCTTTAGTTCGAAAACTGCCAATAGAGAAGTCGATTTCAGATCAATTATCTGTCAAATTCGGACCTGATTGCTGTTTCTGACTATTTGATGGACATTTGAAAAATCATCTGGCATCCATGGTAAGTCAATGCTGTAGTATCTAGTAGAATTGGGTGATCTCGGATCGATTCTTAGAAGATCGATCTCTTCCATTCCGATTTCCGATTTTTTAGATCGATCTTTTGTACTCGAGAATATCGCGAAAATCGATTTTTTCGATCTTAGAAAAAGTTTTTTTTTTGTTTTTTTATCTCACCAAAAGTAACCTAACATTTTTTTAAACATAATTTCAGCTTCTGAAACGCTTCTTCTACGATTCCCTTCTATACAAATGCTGACAGAGACAGAACTAGCGGCAGCTACTGAGGGGATGTACTGTAACCAGTGGCTAATAGAATCACTGAACCGAATATTGACATCAATTCCAGGCGAAATATTGTTTTAGAACTGGCGCCAAAACCAAGACTAAATGACAGACGTATGGCACGATTGAGTTTTACGGGATCATAGTCAGCTTAGTTCTGGGCGGTTGTTGAATTTCTAATAATGCTTTTCCAATTGATTTATTTTATAAAACGACTGTCTGACGGCACAAAATGAATGCCCTGTGGCTGTGGTCTTCATGCTGTAGAATAAAACAGAATGTTTTTGAATGTTTGAATAGAAATGAAATTTATATTCCCTGTTTAAAGAAAAGACAACATTCATATAGAATAAGCAGATAAATCGAAAAAAACAGCTTTTAATAACATCGATTCGGCAAAGATCGATTCTTTAGTACCCACATTCCGTTTTGCCTGCCAAGATCGGGTCGATGAAATGTCAACAATCGACCTCAAATGCTGCCACCTTGCAATCGAGTTATCGACCTTTCATATGCATTCATCGAACAACTTGACGCCACTTTTTCGCCAACATGTGCAAGGCGTCGACCTGCTTGCAGCGCTGCTTCCAGCACTGCTTGCTGCTTGTTTGTATTGGTTTGTTATTGAAAATGAAAAGGAAATACATTGATCGATTTTAAACATTTTATTGAAAAAAAAATAATAAAAATCCATGTATAATAAAAATAAGGTATATAATGGAATCGGTGCATCCGGGTTGTCTGGATTGACGATTCAAATCCGACTGAGTACATTGATGAATACCTCCTTGCCCTTGATGACACAGATATGTGGCTGAGGAGGATTCTTCAATGTGCGTGAAGCACGGGATCTCCGATGGGGAAAATTGCTCGAAATACTATCGATGGCCAGGTCCTGCTGCGGTTGCTGTTGATGGTGTTCCCCGGAATAGCACCCTGGACTTAAAGGATACTGCTGCGGGAAAGCTGATGCTGTTGGCTGGTGTGACAGAAGTGGAAATAAGCAATGTGGTGATGAAGGAAATCATCTTTCTCATGCGAATACGTTCGCTAACCTCGCCTATTTCCATTCTACTATACAACGGAATCAGTGCATTCGGGTTCCTCCGGGGTGGTAATTCAGCTGAGCAAGTTGATAAATACCTCCTTGTCGTTGAGTTTTCGTGTCTGAAGAGGATTTTTGAATGTGCGCGAAGCACGGAACCTCTAATGGGGAAAGTTCTTCGCAATACCATACCATGGTCAAATTCTGCTGCTGCTGCTGTTGATGCTGTCCCCCGGCATTGCCAACAGGGGTTGGAGGTTACTGATGCAGGACGGATGTTGTTGGCTGCTGTGATAGAAGTGGAAATCCGCACTGTGGTGATGGGAGAAATCATCTTTCTCACTTACCGATTGATGGAAGCAAACGAGTCGAATGTATTCATAGCTGATAAGACAAGATAAAATAATTAATAATTAAAAAGCCGAAATATATTTAATACTCACCAGTTGTATGATCCATTTGTTTTTGTTTGAGATGACAGTTTAGCGGAGTGGAAAAAAGAACCACCAGTGATGCCATTTGGTTTGTTTAATTATTCAGTATTTTCGACTAACGAACTACGATATTGGGGAATAGGCATGACAGTATGGATTTGCAGAAGGAATGAATACACTTTTAAAATGAAAATTATGAATGAACATGATTTTTCCTTAATCAAATTAGTACTCTATGTAAGTGAAAATCACTATTGCCCGCAAGTGGTGAAAAAACGTCTTAAAAAAATATGTTTTGAGATAATTTTATATTATAATGACAAGTTTTTTTGAGAATATCTGAACGTCTATAGAAAATAATTCAAATTAGGGTCATGACAACGTACTTTAAGTAGAAAAAATTATGCCAAGAAAAAAATTTCATACAAATTTTAGCAAATATAAACTGATTCGGGCCGACTAATATCTAGGTAGTGCGGACTGAATCAAAACGGCTGTCAAAAAAGATCCAATTGAAATGTCAAAAGAGATCCAACGATCAGGAGTGTTATTTTTCTTATGATAATCAACACTATAAAAGAGGTATTGTTGTCAAGGGTAAAAATAAGTAAAATAATAAAATGAACGAACTACATTTTTCCGTCAATTGTTTAATTAACCATTGCATCTCTGAATTAGCATCTCAGCCTTTCACTGAGCAACGCATTTTTAATGTCCCCTCTCTTTGTCATAACGTTTTTCCGAACGTAATAAAAACAAACAAAGTCAGAGTCACGTAAATGTTTACTCCTGCGATTTGGAAATATTCGATAAAAAGTGGAAGGAAGAGCTGCCAGATGATTTTTAAAAAAAGTCTGTAAAAACATGTGAATGTCTGTTAAAAATGTGGAAAAGTCTGTAAAAGTGTGCAGATCTATAGAAATGTCTTTTAACGTTAATTTTCACATATTCATTAATACTTTGTACGATGCACGTAAGATTGTATTCTGTATATATATACAGCCATTCCATGCCAAACTAATATAGTGGTTCTCAGATCTTCGTCAAAAGTGGTAATTTTGTTCTTTATCGCAAAACGTTAAACTCGTATTTTTTTAAATTTGTCATTAGGGTGCCCATTTCCATTTTAGGGTGATCCCAAAAATCATTTTTTTCCACTTTTTCCCAAAATGACTTTTTTCAAAAATTATAACTTTCGAACCACTCAACCGATTTAGATGATCGACATATCAAATTTAAGCCAATGAGCTTTAATTGAGAAATATTTAACTTGCATATAATATGGATCCTATTTTTAATATGGATTGAAAGCTGAGAATTTTTTACATAAAATATCTCGATATCAGAGATGCTATTTTTTTCGTTTTTGAAATATGATTTTTCAAAAGTAATCAATGGTTCGAAAAACAATTTTTCCCCATTTTTCCCACTACAAAAAGTCATAACTTTCGAACTATTGGACCGATTAATATCATCGACATATCAAATTGAAGCTTACGAGTTATTTTTCTTTGAAAAAATATTACTTTAGCGAAAAAATTGAATTTTGTTTTTGTAATTATTGATTGAGTTAGTTTTTCATAGTTTTCTCGGTTATAGATAGGAGCGCTATATTTTTTTATATTTTTTATGGAAAGCTGAGCATTATTTACCTAACATATCTCGATATCAGAGATGCTATAATTATAGTTTTTAAGTTAGAATTTTGTAAATTTAACATGTTTTAAGTCTTCGATCAATATTCATATGTGACTAAACTAGACCTATGCTACTAGAATCCAATCTTCCCGCAAGTGTGAATTTTTGCTTATTGGCTTCAATTTAATATATCGATCATCTAAATCGGTTCAGTAGTTCAAATGTTATGATTTTTTGCAGGAAGTTATTTTTGGGCAAATGGGGAAAAATGATTTTTTTTAAAAATCATATCTAAAAAACGAAAAAATAGCAACCCTGATATCGAGATATGTTGTGTAAAAAATCCTCAGCTTTCAAGAAAAAATATAAAAAAATATAGCGCCCTCTAGTCCAAAGTCATAAAAAAATAGAAACCGACTACAATCAATAATTACTAAAATATAATTATTTTTTTCGCAAGTTAAATATTTTTTAATAAAAGGCTAGGTCAATTTTATATGTCGATCATCTAAATCGATTCAGTGATTCAAAAGTTATTAATTTTCATTTGTCATTTTTGGGAAAAAGTGGAAAAAATGATTTTTCGGACCACTTAATAACTTATGTGCTGTAAGTGTGTTTAAATGTTTCAACGATCTACACATACATACATACACATACATACACATACATACGCGTTGTTAATTTTTATAAAAAACAGTATTTCTCCGTTGATACATTGGACATCCACCAAGGCTTGCGGTCTTGTCGTTGATGAAATTTATAAAAAAATGCAGTGTATATTTTCCATCCGCCATGCAAGGCTATACAAGTTTTAGATCACCACACGGCCATGAACCATGTCTGTCGTAACAATATCGAACAGTAACCCATATTTCGTCATAAGCAGACCCGAAAGCAAATGTAAGTTGTTGAAAATAGAATGAAAATTTATTCGATGTTGTTTAAATACTTAGAAGACATAGTCCTGACCCTAACTTCACTATTTTTCAATAAATCTCCTTGCATTTCAGCAAAACAGTCTTAGCTAGAACAGAAAATAATTATCAGAGACAATTTTCGTTCAAGATTTTTCCTTACCTGCAGAGAATGCAATTTTTCATTAATTGTGAATAACCGTATCCTCTCTTTCGTCTGCAATGATGTCAAGGCAAAAGTACTTATGTGTATGTGAGTTCCAAACTTCATACACACCAGATGGGCCAACCAGAAGGACTGCCGGGCCGCAGGTTGAGTATCGCTGGTCTAACGTCATGTGTATTGATATATACTAAATATAATAACTTTTCTGTATTAAAACTATGGAAAATGTCATATGGTGAGTCAAATATTTTTGATGTGATGAATAGATGTGATAAATGTTTTACAGATATGTCTGTAAATTTACAAACATATTTGTAAATCTGGCATCTCTGGTGGTCTGAGAATTTATTGCAAGAAATCGCTTGAAAACATGCATGAATTTGCTTGAGAATGAAGTGGATTGAGTCCGCACCACTTAGACTAATATGATAGAGAATAGTTTGCCTCATACAAACTAATGCCGTATCCAGATGTCGATACCTACCCACAATCCGTTTTGCCTGCCAAGATCGGGTCGATGAAATGTCAACAATCGACCTCAAATGCTGCCACCTTGCAATCGATTTATCGACCTTTCATATGCATTCATCGAACAACTTGACGCCACTTTTTTGCCAACATATGCAAGGCGTCGACCTGCATGTAACGCTGCTTCCAACACTGATCGTCTCTTGTTTGTATTGGTTTGTTATGAAACATGAAAAGGAAAAACATTGATCGATTTTAATCATTTTATTCAAAAAAACACAAAATGCATATAAAATATAAACAAGATATATAATGCAATCGGTGCATTCGGGTTGTCTGGATTGACGATTCGAATCCAGCTCCTTTTTCTCCTTGACACACATATGTGGCTGAGGAGGTTTCTTCAATGTGCGTGAAGCATGGGATCTCCGATGGGGAAAATTGCTCGAAATACTATCGATGGCCAGGTCCTGCTGCTGTTACTGATGATGCTGTTGCCCGGAATAGCACCCTGGACTTAAAGGATACTGCTGCGGGAAAGCTGATGCTGTTGGCTGGCGTGACAGAAGTGGAAATAAGCAATGTGGTGATGAGGGAAATCATCTTTCTCACTCGCCGATTGATTGAGTCGGATGTATTCATAGCTGAAACAAAATAAAATGATTAGTAAGTGAAAAGCAGAAATGAATTCCCTACTCACCAGTTGTATGATCCGGATAAAAATGCGAACTATTAAAATATCATGCGATTACGTTCGCTTACCTCGCCTATTTTCATTCTACTATACAACGGAATCAGTGCATTCGGGTTCCTCCGGGTGGTAATTGAGCTGAGCAAGTTGATAAATACCTCCTTGTCGTTGAGTTTTCGTGTCTGAAGAGGATTTTGAATGTGCGCGAAGCACGGAACCTCTAATGGGGAAAGTTCTTCGCAATACCATACCATGGTCAAATTCTGCTGCTGCTGCTGTTGATGCTGTCCCCTGGCATTGCCAACAGGGGTTGAAGGTTACTGCTGCAGGAAAACCTAACAACGACCGTAACGCTGTTACCTATTCACGATGACGACGATTAGGTATCGACATCTGGATACGGCATTAGTTTGTATGAGGCAAACTATTCTCTATCATATTAGTCGGCCCGAATCAGTTTATATTTGCTAAAATTTGTATGAAATTTTTTTCTTGGCATAATTTTTTCTACTTAAAGTACGTTGTCATGACCCTAATTTGAATTATTTTCTATAGACGTTCAGATATTCTCAAAAAAACTTGTCATTATAATATAAAATTATCTCAAAACATATTTTTTTATGACGTTTTTTCACCACTTGCAGGCAATGGTGATTTTCACTTACATAGAGTACTAATTTGATTAAGGAAAAATCATGTTCATTCATAATTTTCATTTTAAAAGTGTATTGATTCCTTCTGCAAATCCATACTGTCATGCCTATTACCCAATATCGTCAACGCGGATAGTTCGTTAGTCGAAAATACTGAATAATTAAACAAACCAAATGGCATCACTGGTGGTTCTTTTTTCCACTCCGCTAAACTGTCATCTCAAACAAAAACAAATGGATCATACAACTGGTGAGTATGAAATATATTTCGGCTTTTTAATTATTAATTATTTTATCTTGTCTTATCAGCTATGAATACATTCGACTCGTTTGCTTCCATCAATCGGTAAGTGAGAAAGATGATTTCTCCCATCAGTGCGTCGATTGGATTGTGGGTACCCACAATCCAATCGACGAAAAAAACATCGACCTAACAACGACCGTAACGCTGTTACCTATTCACGATGACGACGATTAGGTATCGACATCTGGATACGGCATTAGTTTGTATGAGGCAAACTATTCTCTATCATATTAGTCGGCCCGAATCAGTTTATATTTGCTAAAATTTGTATGAAATTTTTTTCTTGGCATAATTTTTTCTACTTAAAGTACGTTGTCATGACCCTAATTTGAATTATTTTCTATAGACGTTCAGATATTCTCAAAAAAACTTGTCATTATAATATAAAATTATCTCAAAACATATTTTTTTATGACGTTTTTTCACCACTTGCAGGCAATGGTGATTTTCACTTACATAGAGTACTAATTTGATTAAGGAAAAATCATGTTCATTCATAATTTTCATTTTAAAAGTGTATTGATTCCTTCTGCAAATCCATACTGTCATGCCTATTACCCAATATCGTCAACGCGGATAGTTCGTTAGTCGAAAATACTGAATAATTAAACAAACCAAATGGCATCACTGGTGGTTCTTTTTCCCACTCCGCTAAACTGTCATCTCAAACAAAAACAAATGGATCATACAACTGGTGAGTATGAAATATATTTCGGCTTTTTAATTATTAATTATTTTATCTTGTCTTATCAGCTATGAATACATTCGACTCGTTTGCTTCCATCAATCGGTAAGTGAGAAAGATGATTTCTCCCATCAGTGCGGATTTCCACTTCTATCACAGCAGCCAACAACATCCGTTTTCCTGCAGCAGTAACCTTCAACCCCTGTTGGCAATGCCAGGGGACAGCATCAACAGCAGCAGCAGCAGAATTTGACCATGGTATGGTATTGCGAAGAACTTTCCCCATTAGAGGTTCCGTGCTTCGCGCACATTCAAAATCCTCTTCAGACACGAAAACTCAACGACAAGGAGGTATTTATCAACTTGCTCAGCTCAATTACCACCCGGAGGAACCCGAATGCACTGATTCCGTTGTATAGTAGAATGAAAATAGGCGAGGTAAGCGAACGTAATCGCATGATATTTTAATAGTTCGCATTTTTATCCGGATCATACAACTGGTGAGTAGGGAATTCATTTCTGCTTTTCACTTACTAATCATTTTATTTTGTTTCAGCTATGAATACATCCGACTCAATCAATCGGCGAGTGAGAAAGATGATTTCCCTCATCACCACATTGCTTATTTCCACTTCTGTCACGCCAGCCAACAGCATCAGCTTTCCCGCAGCAGTATCCTTTAAGTCCAGGGTGCTATTCCGGGCAACAGCATCATCAGTAACAGCAGCAGGACCTGGCCATCGATAGTATTTCGAGCAATTTTCCCCATCGGAGATCCCATGCTTCACGCACATTGAAGAAACCTCCTCAGCCACATATGTGTGTCAAGGAGAAAAAGGAGCTGGATTCGAATCGTCAATCCAGACAACCCGAATGCACCGATTGCATTATATATCTTGTTTATATTTTATATGCATTTTGTGTTTTTTTGAATAAAATGATTAAAATCGATCAATGTTTTTCCTTTTCATGTTTCATAACAAACCAATACAAACAAGAGACGATCAGTGTTGGAAGCAGCGTTACATGCAGGTCGACGCCTTGCATATGTTGGCAAAAAAGTGGCGTCAAGTTGTTCGATGAATGCATATGAAAGGTCGATAAATCGATTGCAAGGTGGCAGCATTTGAGGTCGATTGTTGACATTTCATCGACCCGATCTTGGCAGGCAAAACGGATTGTGGGTACCGATTTAATCAGTGGATCGATCCTCACGCCGTTTGGAAAATCGATTCGACAAGATCGATCTTTTTATAAAGATCGCCCAATCCTAGTATCTAGTTTCTCGTCAGCAGCTCACACTTAGTGATCCCCGATTTTTGAAATTGTCGTTCATCAGCTAATCGAATACTTTTCAGCAGTTTGTTATTCGATACGATTAATCGCCTCAAATAATCGATTAATCGATTAATCGTCACACTGAGAGTTAGCCTAATATTTCTCATTTGCTAGAAAGCCATCTGGAATCAAAAAAGTGTTCATTCCGCCTAAAAATCAATTACTATCTTTTACGCTCCCCTAAACTCGTAAACAAAGCTCAATTCGAGTTGACGGCATTGACCTGCGTTTACAAGTTTAGGGGAGCGTCAAAGACCGTTTTTTTAGAGGGTTTAGATCGATTAATCGACGTAAATTATTCGTTCGCTTCGATTATTGGTTGCGCAGTATTCGGTCGATTGATAATCGATTTCAAGTATTCGATTAATCGAACGATTATCGGGGATCACTACTCTTCTTCTTCTTGAATGGCGTTAACGTTCCCTTGTGGAACTTTGGCCGTCTCAACGTATGCATTAACTAGCGTCATTTATTAATACTTGGTTGAGATTTCTTAAGGCAAATAACACGCCTTGAATGTATTCCGAGGGGCAAGCTCTTGAATACGCGTGACCACAGTGCAAATCCAAGGAAATTTCTTTGACGAAAACTCCCCCGGCCAGAACGGGAATCGAACCCGAACACCCGGCATGATAATGTGAGACGCTATCCACTCGGCCATCCCCTCCTTTTCCTGAAGAAAATATGTCACCCTTCTAAACTCGAGTCGACCGCGAGTAATCGGTTTCCTATATTATTAACATTAGAATTAGGGAAAAATGTATATATACTAGTAACAATACAGTAAGGAGTTCGGCTCCTTTAAACCTATGTAACTGAGCCTGTAAAAATAAACGATTTAAATAAAAAAACCACTCGGCCACGGGTGCACGGATCACTACTCACACTATGTGAACGGACAAGGCGAGCCAACCAATTGTCAAGCGAGTTCACCGGTCCAGTAGCTGCTCACTGTCAAGTCAGCTGTTAGCAACGTATAAATGGGCCTTTAAGCACTTGTATGGGCACAAGTTTACGCTTGCACAATTTGCAAACGGGTTCACTTCCACGCTCGGAGGATTTTGCTGCTGGATGATTGGCATGTTGGAATGGCTGCCACACTTTAACTAACTTCCGTTACGTTTCAGTGCTGCCGGTTCTTCAGCTGTTACTCTGTTAGGGCTACTAGTTAAGGGTGATGATATGAAAAGGGCCAATGTGGATTCCGACAGTATATAGTCGGTGTGGCACTTCATTTCTTTTCGGCGAAATAGCTTCGCGACCGAGAAAAAATATAAATGTATAATTTCATTAGGGAATTGGCGACTGCGAGCTTTGCTCTACACAGTTGCTCAGATATGACAACACTCTAACTAACGCTATCAAGTAAGAGCCCCCGCAGACTGCAGACTGACTTGTCGACCGATAGTTCGGTCGGCTTCTTAATCAGTACGGAGAGGTATGCATGTGCGCACATTACACCGATTCAGTTGGGTCGGTTTTTTGTAGGCCGATCCGACCAAACTGTCGGCTGAAAAAAAGTCTGTAGTGTGCGGGGGCTCTAAAATGTACTAATCTCTCGTAAGAATGTATATTACATCTACATTTGCTTTACGAAATTTTGGAAAAATGTACTAATAATGTGTGCATTCTACCAATGTATCGACTACTAAAGATTTGGTAGCTCCAGTTATGAAAGATTTCTTCGATTATGAGAGGAGAGTCGGTTTTCATTTTTCATCTTTGAAGATTTCGAGCTCTGGTCAGGATATTCTAGTAAGTTTTCCACACGTTCGAAACAAGTGATATAATAAAAATAAAATATAGAATAACAATCAACGCATTTATTCAATAAACGTTCACAGGTGGTGCATTTCCGAACAAATGTTTCCACGAGCTCGGAATTGATAACTTGATTTTCTGCCCGTCTTCTTCCCTCGGGAGTAATGGTTTTTTCAACCGATCCATCAGAGAAACCAGCTGTACAGCATCTGCCGTATTGTCACCTTCCGAAACATAATTGAACAAGACGAAACAAGCCACCTGCTTTTCGGTGCAAATGTCCAACAATCTAGTCGCATATCCTCCTCCATGGATGACGCGTCCTTCCAGTTTTGACCATTGTAAGGAATCCAATTCGGCTGAATAGGTGGAAAGAAATTTAACATTCGCTGTGTATCGATGCGGCCGGGATCCTATCGAGTGGTTCTCATGGGCAAAGCTGCTACTAAGTATAATAACATCAGCGAGTTGTCGATCACCAATGAAATCGGTCATTTTTTCCAAGAAATCCGCCTGCATTGCATTCACCAGAGGTGCACGAATCTGCATGACTATGAGCTTACGGTCCCCTGAGACATAGAGTTCGGCAGTCGTAGTAACTTTGTCACTTTCATGATCGTAGGCCTGTGGTCCGATCACCGGTATTAATGCCGGGTGCCATATCATACCAATTTTTTCAAGCTTCAGCGTTTCGATCAGCAAATCAATGGCAAGTTGCGCTACATTTCCTACGCTAACACTAGGAATAAGTAGAGAATATCCCGTCAAGTCGATTTCTTTTGAGAACCTAAACATTTCTTATTGCGGGAATGGTAAAAACCTTTTTAAATTACAGCGAAGTGATACGATGATTCGTGTTTATTATGAATACATAACCTTCAAAACAAAATCAAACATTCAGCTTGCTTTACACTACACCCGGTAACATTCAGAATGGGCGTAAATGATGATTTAGTGGTGCCAATCAGCACGCCAGTTGAGGAAGCCAATACAATACAACATTTACTGAATTCCAGTTCCAATATTTTGCCAGTAAATGCAAATGAAAATTTTTCTATTGAGTAGCACAATTTATTTATATATTTAAAACAGTTCAAAATGCTGGCATTGAACCCTAATGATACAAGTTACCCAACTAATTGGCTTAATCTAATTTACAATTGAGGTTACCTAAGACGAGTTTTTCTTCTGTTCCATGATATATGAAAACCAATGTTTTTTAAATGACGATTGAATATTCAATCCATGCTAACAACAGGCTCAAATGCGGTCATGTCCCTTATTTTTATTCTTTTTTAATTTTTCATGCGATAAAACATGCGCCAACTATATATTGAACGAAAATGAAAAAATTATCATAACTCAGTTCTCAAATATATTTGAGGAGTTATATTCAAATACGTTTGAAAACCTACTGATCGTGGACTTATTATTTGTAACACTGAGATCAGGGGTAAACAATTGATACTCAGAAAAAAAAATTACCAAATGAGGGGCTTAGAATGCAAGTGGTGTAAGTGACATGATCGATTTCTCTTCGTCAACTTTTTCTTTGATCAATAACTCAACGGCAAAAATGTTCCAATTTGATGTAGAGAAATCGATCAAATCACTTACACCCCTTTCATTTTAAGCCCCTCAAATAGTGTTGAAGATAATTCCTGATTGAAAATTATTTATTTTCGAGACTTTTGGTTGGTCCTAGGTCCAGTTATGAAAAAAATCTCACAAACATTGAAATGAGTTCACAATATGAAAGTTTTTAGAGTATGTCCGGAAGATATCCCTGAATTGCATCCTTGGAAATGTCAACAAGATGGTAGCCGATTTGCTCTCAATAGCTGGAAATGTGCAAACGCTATTCAGGGTGACGTATAAGTCACGCAACCGATTTGCACAAAACAATCGTATAAAAAATGTCTCACAATACAAAATTTTTATTCTCGAATAAAAAACGATACTAAGTCGACACACTCTCGATAGTTGCAGCGCGATCCAACACGCTCGATAGTTGCAGCGCGATCGTTATTTTTTTCCTTCATAGAGCGTTGCGTGACTTATGCATCACACAGTATATGACGTTCCAGTAAACGTCTCACTGGCAAGTTTATGACGAATAAATTTGAATGATTTCCACTAACACGACTAAAATAAATTTACGGTATAGCATCAAAATGAAAGTGTTTCCTAAGCTGAATGAATATGGTAAGCAATCTGTCAAATTTTCTGTTTACAAACAAACTCGATTCGAGAGCTGTGAGGAAACGTTTTGATTGAACTTTTTCAGTATTAACGTTTATAAATTTGGTTGTTAAAAAGCAAAATGCTGGATGTGAAGAAATTCAGCGAATCAGATCTTTACGGTCTGCTGGGTGTTGAAATAAGTGCGACCGAAGCGGAGGTAGATCCCTTGAGCTATAGAGTTTCGGCAAAACTTACATTTCCCATTTGTTTTCTAGATTCGAAAAGGTTACCGCAAAAAGGCTCTGCAATGCCATCCGGACAAGAATCCCGATAACCCAAAAGCGGCGGAGCTTTTCCAGGAACTCTCCAAGGCACTAGAGATTCTAATCGACGCATCCGCACGAAGTGCATACGATAGGCTGTTAAACGCGAAGAAAGCCGCCCAGTTGAGGACACAGCAGCTGGACAGTAAACGACAGAAGCTCAAAAATGATCTGGAAGAAAGGGAACGTAGGGCGAAAGAGGAAGCTGGTGGGCCGAGAGCATCATACAAAGTGAACAAAACACCAGAGGAATTGTTCCAAGAGGAGTTCGAACGGCTACGGGAAGAAGGTTCAAAATTGATCGAGGAAGAGCAAGAACTCATGCGCCAACAGTTGCGTGAGGAGAAACAAATGCATTCGAGGGCTGAATCGGGCTGGGATGCTTCGAAGCATAGGATAAAAATCAAATGGCCTGCGGGAAAGGATGATCCTTTCAACGGTGGCTACTCGCAGGAGGCGTTGAATAAGTTTCTCTCAAAATATGGTGAAATTAATGTTTTGGTGATGAGCCCGAAAAAGAATGGAAGCGCACTGGTAGAGTTTAAAACGCAGGAAGCGGCCGAAATGGCGGTTAGTTATGAAAAGGGGCGGTTGGATAATCCCTGTTGTTTAGAGTGGATAGGAGATGCACCGAAGAACAAAAATAGCCGAACGGGAGGTTCCAATACCATCACTGATAGGGATTACGAAAGTTTAGTGCTAAGACAGCTTCGTCAAGCGGAAGAACGGAGACGTCTGATAGAACAAATGATGAGAGAAGATGCTGAAGAAGAGTCGTTCGGAAAGTAATAACATTGATTTTAACGATTATGTGCATTTTTTATCACTTTATGTTATATATGTTTTCTGTGTGGTAGATTTTTTGTTCACAATAATTTAAAACAATGCGATTATGCGAAATATTTTAATTGCATAATGAAGGTTTCGCGCCGTTCGAGAAAATCGGACAATTTTGATTGGTACCGTCTTCCGGGGGCATATTGATCAAACGTACTACTTAAAACAAAGCGAAATTCTTGGAGGTGTTATGTAATTGAATTTTAAACTCATTTTCTTTGAAATGTTCAATAAATATCTGGCGTTTGTGTCAGATGTAAACAACCAGCTGATCATCAAACAAAGCATCAATGAAGAAACACGGTAGAGAAAATTTAGGCAAAGGGGATTTTGTATGTCATATCCTAAAAGTATAAATGGGTACTTTAAGGTGAAGGTGGAAGGAAGCCACATATGGCTGCCAAAATGGCGCTCTCCCTCATCCCTCGCCCGAAAATCAATACTTTTGCGAGATAGTGTGGAGAAAATAATCGTTTTCGCACACTTCCCATCAAATAATATCAACCAAACTCTAATCGATTACTCACGAGATATTAAATTTTCATCTGCCGTCGCACTGTATAGTGAAAAACGTCGGAAAACTCGAGCTAGTACTCTGAAAGTTAAATTTTCATTCTCCAATTTTCCGCAATTATTATTTATTTAGTTATTTTTTGCAACAGAGTTATTTTTTCGACACTGATGCCTCATCGAAACATCTATAAAAACCACTCAATAAAATGTTAATCCTGAGTCACAGCGTTTCATGTCATGAAAATCAATAAAATAAAATTGTGTTGATAATAAGTTTTAGCAACTTTAACATTGGTTAAGAAAATTATATTGCAGAGCTCGGAACACTGCCACGGATGCTTTCAAAAATAGTTACATTCAATCAAAATGCCTCGGCCAATGAAGAGAAGGGTTAAGGCTCTCCAACTTGAATATGTGAAAACAATACGATCAACGAAGGAAAACATTAAGGAATTATCAACATCTAGTTACTGTGCGGAAGAACTTGTTAATATCAAAAGTACCCCAATTCGGATGTTTTATAAATTTGCTCATGTTACGCTTGCGTATATTCAGAATTTTACTTCATACGAAAATACACCTTCTATATATATATTTACATTTGCAATTGTTCATACATTTAACTTCAGTATTGAATTGTAATTTTTTTCAAATGAATTCTAAGACTCATGTCAGTGAAGCGCCACACAGTCTGATAAGTGATTTGATCTATTTACGTACAAAAACCCACCTTCACCTTAAAAATTACAGAAGTAATTTTTTGTTTTCTAAAAAATAAATCAACGATACTAAAAATGGCAAAATTGTTCACTAATAACCTACTTGACGTAGTATTGATTGGAATATAAAAATGTTTGAAAAACTTATAATATTGAAATACTTTGATTTCAAATTGGGGTGGATTTTTTTTTCGCTCATCAGTGCAGACGCGATAAGTTGCATTTGAAAGAAACCTTTGAAGTTTAATCAGAATCGGTCCACGGATTTCAGAAATATGTCCGGAACAAGTCTCAGCGCTATAAATTCCAGAACCCAGAAATACACAGAACCCACCATTTAGGGGATCAAACTTGCTCATTCATGATTATTTGACATATTTTTGACTTACCCGGATGGTCTCCTAATGACCTGCAGATCAAAATTAGATCGAGATATGAGAAATGCACGACTATACTCTTAGGTAGACTAAATCTCGTTTTTGTATCTTCAAACCCTACAGATGGCGCCACTAAAAAATGAACAAGATTCATTTCGAGAGGTTCATCTGTCACTAGCTTATGTGTGAAGTTTCATGACATTTCGTTTATTTGTTCACAAACTACAGTTGTTTAAGTGTCACTACCTGAGCACTTGTATAGAAAAGGTAAAAAAAGAATATAGTTTTTTTAATCAAACGTTGTTTTTTGATGGAAAAAACTGTTGAACAATCAATGCAGTAGTTGACGAAATGTTATGTGGACCGTACAAGCCGTACAAGCACTACAGATGTATCTCGCTGTGGAAGGCCAAAAAAGGCTACGAATCCAGAAATCGTAAAACAAGTACATCGACTCGTTTCAAACGATCGTAAAGTGAAGTTACGCGAGTTAGCTGGGTTACGCGTAGGGATTTCAAAAGAACGAGTGGGATACATTTTGCACGACATTCGGACATGAGAAAGCCATCGGTGCGATGGGTGCCGCGTTTGCTGACCGTCGACCAAAAACTGCGGCGCGTTGATGATGCAACAGCCGATTTGGCGTTGTTGAAGCATCATCGAGTGGACTTTCAACGTTTTGTAACAATGGATGAAACGTGGATCCATTACCACACTCCCGTGTCCAATAGGCAGTCTGCAAGGTGACACTGAGGCATATTTCGAAGACTTAGACGTTTCGTACTACAGAAAGGGAATCGAAATGTTGGAAACTCGCTATAACAAGTGTATTGCGAAAGAAACTATGTTGAGGCTTTGTCCAAAAAACGATTGTTTCCATTAAAAATCCCGAGACTGTTCAAACAATGTAGTATCATTTAAATGAACGTATTTCTGTTTATTTGTGCATATCCCACTAGACAATCATGAAAAAATAGATTGATCAATTTCACCCCAAAGTTGTTTTAAAATTTTCCGCTAAAAATTTTCCAAACTAACGCTAAGCAAATTTGACAACAAAAATTTTCAAACGTTTTGTGACCTTGGACCCGGAACTGGGTTTAAAAATAATTGGTTATAAATTGAACAGAAAATTTCGAAAATATTCACACTTTTCTGAAAATCGTGATCAATTTGCCCTCGGTTTACTGTACCAATCAAACAATTTTTAAAAAGTCTACTTTGTTTAGAACGAAAAAAAAGTCAACTCCAATTATTCCTCACACCTGCTCCGGCGTTTGCTGGTTGTTTCCTATTTTAATTTTGGTCGCTTTCTCCGTCAGAAGCACTAATTCGTGAAGCTTTTCTATCTCACCTCGCGCCAAGCCAAGGCGCTCGATTTCCTGCACATAGTAGATAACATCTACCTGTATCTGCAGTCGGATCTTGTCGTCGTCGGACATTGATGTGCGATCGGTCGATATGCTGCCACTGTTCGGGAATGTGGCCGTCGTAATTGGGTTTGCATTCCGATCCCGGAGGTTCTTCAGTCGGCGTAAAGATTCTTCAGTTTTTTGGACCGAAATTAAGACCTCGTCCACTGCTTGGTAGTAGCTAAAATCGAAAAAAAAACCGGGTAGTGAAAAGTTTATATTTTTATTTGGGGTCAAAAATCTCACTGCAATGTAAGACTCCGGTAGACGTTCCCAAGGAACTCCTTCAGCTGTTCGTCACCCACCATTGCACTGTAACGCTCCTGGAAATTTCGGCTCGGCTGTATTAACTGCTCCATGTACGGACAGCATTTGCTGGGCACCTCACGATTTGTTTTGCGATACAATCGGGGAATATCGCTGACCTGTTTGATGTGCGGAATGCTTATCTGCACCAACTCTTGTACGATCAACGTTTGGAGTCGATTGAGCTTGGCACTTAATGCCGATCGATTATCGAAAAACAATTCGTCCAGTTTTTGCGCCGTCAAGGCGAGCACCGGCGGAGCTTTCTGAATGATGAGAGTTATTATGTTGGGTATCTTCTTCGATAGATTTGTAACGTCGGAGAAGAGAGTAGCCAACAATTTAAGCCTAAGCAAAGGTTCCGGTGAATCTGTTTGTAGCGGAGGGTTGAACGTGATGGCGGTATCAATCCACGTCGTTGCGCGGGATAGCAGTTGGAGAGTAAACTTAACAAACCGATGAAACAACTGGGGAAGATATATGCCCTCCTGCCAACAGTTGGAAATACACGTGAGAGCAATCGAAAACGTGATCAAATTAAATTGGCTAGCACCGATCTGCTGCGATGTAAATCTGATGGCATCAATTTCCCGACTACACGCTTTTTCCAAGTTTGAACCTATTTCCTGGAATCGAATTTGAAAATAGACCGGCAGATTCCATCGCACCTGGAAACTCTTATACTGCGGATGTGCTTTAAAGTATGCGATTTCTGCCGAATCTTCAATTATTTGCTCAATGCGTTCCAGGAATTCAAGAGTACACTTATACTTCTGGTAGAATGATTCCGGATTGCCAGGGGCAAAAATCGAGGACATATTGGTTTCCATTCGTCGTTCTACCTCCGTCCAGAAACTGTTTATAATAAAGTTAAACCCTTTAACTTTTCCGTTTTTCTTCGTCAATGTCAGCAAACTTTTCATATTGAGCGAAATGAAGTCCAGGATCTGATTGTAGATACCGGTTAATCCTTGGGGTGAATTCTGAAGACTACTTTCAGACACCACTCGATTCATGTAGGGAGACACAATTTCATGCTTGAAGACCTCTTCAGCCGTGCGGGTTTCATCCAACGTGCAGTAAATCCGAAGACATCGCTCCATTCCGTCTATATTTTTTTGTTCCAACGTTTTCAGAAAATATTCTTTCATTTGCATCAGAAGGTTATTTTTCATACTCTCGGAGCGTCGCATTTGTTCTTCATTTAAAAACTCTCCACAAAATTTGATGTTGAACTGCAGCTGAATCGACTCGAGAGCTGCCCTCTCAAGAAGAATTGGATTGATGTCATGTTCCCTTCCGTCCATCGGACTCAACAAATTATCCAATTTCACTAGTGCTTGCTGAACTTTCCCCAAACTCTGCAGACTTTTCTTGTATGTTCTGAGGGCTTTCTTTTGATCCAGACAATCGGAAATGCTTTTCATCGTTCCCTGCAGCGCTTCCCTCATCGTCAGGACTTCTTCTCTCAGTTTCTCTAGTGGAGCTCCTATCCCACTGATCTGTTGGTCCAGCCCGATCAGGTTAGCTGACAAATCCACGAAATCAGCGTAATCTTGGTTGATAAGCTCGATCATAGCCGATCGGAGTACTTTCAGATAAATACCCAAATCGTCCCTTATTATTTCCAAACTGCCAGCATTGCGGTTCTCGTGAAGGAATTCATCCACTGAAAATGTTTTCTGAAAAACGTATATTCTTCGAAATTACTATGAATTTCTCAGCGGATTGGTCTCACCTTCATGAATTCGTTTTTATCGAAACACAAATCGGCAGGGCCGGCCGGCAGGCTGAACAGATCCCGAGTGTTGGCCATACTGTTACCGGTGACGCAACACTGAATTCCTCAAACACTCGGATCGAATGGAAAACAGGATCGCTTGATTTTACAAATAAATACACATTTTATTCGCTCTCGCGAAACATTCTGATACCATTTTTCTGTGTTGACAACTTGACACATCACCCGTCATCACAATCATCGATATTTTGAATGTTTTCAATGACTGCAGAAATTTTAAAGAACAAGGTGAATAGAAGTGTGCTACCAGGTGAGCCGATACGTCAACATCATGCAGCCATCTGGAAAATTTGTTGCGTCTTGTTTTTATATGAGAGTATGGTGACAGTGCATCGAAGTACTCGCTAGAATGACATTGAACGATAACGGACAAAAAGAAACAAACTATTTTGTTCGCTTGAAGCAGATGAATTCAAACGAACCGAGAAGGAAGCAATATACGCCTAATACGTTTTAACATGGTTTGTAAACTCTATTCGAAACGCCTCTTAGGGTGCTCATACACTGTTTGACCGAAGCCAAATATTTGACTCTTTTTGACAGATGAAATTTGATCAACGTGTACTGATCAAATATATTCGACACAAAACACGATAAGTAAATATTCAGTTACTGGATGCCTAAAATATTTTTTCGATCTGTTCTTCGAACCTGTCGATACATGGTTAAGTTACCTTAAATATTTTAGTCTAATTTTTATTCATGTTCGTAAACATAATGTTGATAATTGTAGAGTGGCAAATAAAACAATGTTTATACAAATTGCGAACCAGACTTTATCCGTCAAAAAGTGTCAAATATATGATCTATGGACAATAACGCTCCAATCATGTCTAGTTAAAATGAAGGACTTCAGGTTTTGTTGAAAAAGCAAAACAAAAAAGCCGTATTCAAGGGTTTGTAGACCACTTTTCGAACATAGGAGGACAACACGCTTTTGATGAGAACTGATGAAGCTGTTTACTCGTTTCGCAGTTTCAACTCATAGCTCCTGAGCCACACAAGTGTGATTGTAAAATGATTGTCGCTCATTCAAACTCGTTTTCCGTTTTTCTCACAAAATTGAACTCGAGGCAGAAACTAATAAGTCATAACTTTTGTCGTGTTTCAACTCAGAAAGTGCGTGAATTTTGCTCATCACAAATGTCGAACAATGTTTATCAATCGCTACTGATAATTTCTCCTATGATATGCGAGTGCGAATTGAGAATGTAGATATTCCATTATACGAGGGCAGTCCGATATGTACTTAGCCTACAAAAAAACAGAAATTTTGGAAAAGTGGCGATTTATTTCTCAACATAGTCTCCTTTTAGGTCGATACACTTGACCCAGCGATGCTCCAACTTCTTTAATCCATCTGAAAAACACGTTTTCTCGAGGTCTGCAAAGTAGGCCTCCGTGGCGGGGATGATCTCCTCATTCGACTCAAAAGTCGCACGGGGCCAAATCTGGAGAATATGGTGGATGGGGCAGCAGTTCGTAGTGCAGTTCGATCAATTTGGACGTTGAGACGGCGGAATTTCCATTTTTTTCAATTATTCTAAAATCCGTGGACACGCCCGCTTCCACATACTGTCAAAACAAAACTACGAGTTCCATTCGGCTGAAATTTTAACAGTAGCCCTTTATGAGAATGTACACGATAAGCAGTCTCTCTTGCGAAATTGACACCATCGGGCGAACAACAACATATTATTGATAAAACTTGCGAAAACATTTCCTCGAATTTAATCAAAAACATCGGATCGCATGCTGTTAGGTATGTAAAAGAGAGTAAATTGGAGCACTAAGAAGTTGTGAAGTGTACGAATATGATCCTCAATGATACGTTGGGTCCTCATGGTAACGTTCAAATAATTTATTTTTTTCGGTAAGATTTGTCTGTGTTGCTCTGTAAAGAATTTCAAAACTATTTTTGGTTTTTTTTCATGTCTGGATTACTCGGGTCCTATTTGGAGAATGGAAGCAAAGGTGTTGTGCATCAATCAATGTTTCAATGTCGAAGCAATTGTTCATGGGCGCTGTCAACAAGGCATACTATATGTATGGTAGAAGACTCGATGGTGGTTTCCAATTCTTTGTAGCAAACGCTGGTTGTATATGCTGTTAGTTTTAAGCTAACAATTTATTTATTTTAGTTTAAGTTGTAATAAAAATTCAATTCACTTACAATTTTGGTAAACCGATAGTAATTTAAGTTGTGAGTCATCGTATTCAACGTTGTAGTATTTAAGTTCTAGAATTAGGTTAAGATATTATTAATTCCCTATTTATAGGATATATTTAAGCAAATTGACTTATTGACAATTAATTGACAATTGACAAATTAAATTTAGAAAAATATTGAAACGATTGAGGATACACGTTGTCTAATGGATTTCTTTTGATTTGTTTTTGTTTTGCTATAAACCAATGGCAATTGTTACCAAAGACCGCCATGAATGTTGCGAAGTTGAGAACAATGGTTCCTTACGCGTTACGTATGCACAGCGCTGTTGTAACAGGGGGTCCGTCGTAACACTAGCCACTCTTCAGCCATCTTGTGCCCAAGCTCGCTCGTGATCAGTCTGTCTCTTTCACGCTTCAAGCAAATAATTCCCCTTCTCCTTTTTCCGTACTGTTTTCATATACCGTTCCCCTAACCAACTTAGTGACGAAATGGCCTCACCTGGCTGGATTCAAGACGGGTCTATGGTACTAGGTGAGGCCGTTTCATCACTAAGTTGGTTAGAGGAGCGGTATATGAAAACAGTACGGAAGAAAGCAGAAGGGGAATTATTTGCTTGCAGCGTGAAAGAGACAGACTGATCACGAGCTAGCTTGGGCACAAGAGTATTGTGTTTGGTTTATAAACACAACACAGTAGACTTCCAAGATGGCTGAAGAGTGGTTTTATCTAGTTGGCCCACCTTAGGGTATACTTCTAGGCACCTTGGCTGGATTATCAACGTTGAAGTTTGTTCGACAGAGGGCAACGTGCATGGACGGTTATCCAGGTACACTATTTAGGTCCTTACTTTAGTATTGTTAAATTAGGAAGCAAAATGAGTAGATTTGTCTGATTTTTTAATGGAAATTACTAATCAACATTTTTTCGATAAATTCACACGTTTTTCTAAATTAAAATTCGGTAAGTGGTACATAATTTTAGATAAAATTCATAACGTTGTTATAAATTATCCAAACTTTATGATCCGTTAGAATTTATTTCAAAAATGACGGGTCTTCGTTCCATTTATAAAGCGTTGCGCAGGTAGAGATGCGATTTATTAAAAAGGTTTCGGTCAAACTATGTGGAGCCCACAAATCGTAGTAATTTACTAGCCTTCATCAGTTCCCTATGATGCTAGTATTATCGTGGTAAAATCAAATGGTTTGGTACTTCAGCGAGTTTAGAAAATGTAAACTGAAAAACGGATTTAAATTAACTTAAATAACCAAATTGTTACAAATTCAGAATGAAACAACGTGATTCACTTTCATCTGTGTAGATAATTTTATGCAGTATGCAGAAATAATGGCACACCTCTGATCTGTGTACGTTGGTCAGAGTGCACTGGTTGTAGAAGTTGTTTTTCTTTCAGATTACTGTTTCGAAAGGATCGAATATATTTCATTAGTATAAATTTTTGTTCGAATTAACATCAATTCAGGTAATTTTTGTATTCACTCCTCAAACACAATGTTGTATGAAACGTGGTTATTGTGTTTATGTTTAACAGCAAATTGTTGCTGCACCGATATCTCGGATGCACAAAATTTTGTTTTTTTCTAATCTAATGTTTTCCTGATGATAGGCGGAATGTAGCAGCACAGATGATTTTGTACGACACAGGAGTGTCGAATTTATTGATTTCTGTTTGTGAGTTTTGGTGCTCTGATATTTTATATACAAAGTCTTCTAACAAGATTCTAATGTTTCGGATAGCTGATTGGTTGAATTCTGAGTGAAATAATGTATTTCAATTTACCGGATGAAACTTCAAACTTGTCCGATTTGATTGTTTCGCTAATTTAAAGCGGAAGTTAACGAATAAGAGCTTACGGATTACGGATTTTCATATAGATCAAACAGTTGTTTTTTACTTCCAATGCACAGTATACAGTTGCCTGGAAACTGACCGAACGATGAATTGTTACATTTAAACACTTTATTCATTTTCAGAGAAAAGGCGGTCTCTTTCCGCCATTCATGATGAAGCGGAAGTACTATTATCCTAGCGTAACAAACGTCGCACAAATTCTACTGGATCGTAACTACAGTGACATCGAGCAGATTGTGCGAAATCGACTGAAAACTGCACCGCAATTTATTGACCAGATTGAGCTTGAAGCTGAACTGAAGGGACACAATGGCTGCGTTAACTGTCTTGAATGGGGCGACAATGGTCGAATTCTTGCATCGGCTTCCGATGACTACCACGTTATGCTGTGGGATCCATTCGGTCATAAGCAGCTGTACGATTTGGTTACACCACACGATGGTAACATTTTTTCCGTGAAGTTTCTTCCGAAGCGGAACAATTCCGTTCTGGCGACGGGCGCCGGAGACTGTAAAACGTATGTGTTCGACATCCATCGCGGAAACGACTCACCGATACGAAAGTGTATATGTCACAAGCAACGTATCAAACGATTGGCTACACACCCGAAGCACATGCATCTGTATTGGTCTTCGGCGGAGGACGGGAAGGTTCTACAGCATGACATGCGAGCCTCGCACTCGTGCCGATCCAACGATGCCAACGTGCTGATCGATCTCAGGAATCATATCAATGAAATGCCGGAAATCAAGTGCATAGCTATCAATCCACAGAGACCCGAGATGATGGCCATTGGCGCTAACGATTGCTATGCGCGGTTGTACGATCGGCGGATGCTCTCATTGATGAAGGTAAGCTGTGATTATGAGATTTTGAGAAAATTGTTATTACCTTTTTATTTCCAAAAAATAATTATAACCATGTTTCATCGGTTATTTCATTTTAAAGATTGTTAGTTTACTGAAATCAGTATGAATAGCTTATTAATCTCGTCCACATAAGCAATTTATGTTGTCAATTAGGGGTATTCAAATGCACGCTCGTTAATATACAGAAAAGACCATGTTTGTGGGAATGAATAAGTGCGTTATCTATTTTCCTATTACTATTTTCCATAATTATCGATTTACTTTAGTGTCGTTTTATTTAGTGCTCTATCTGCAATTGATTTTGCAATCACTCGACCTTGTATTTCAGAGTAACGGGTTAGACGATATATGTGTCTCAGTCAGAAGTTTAGTCGAATTTTTGTTTGAGTCGATGGAATTTCGAGAAACATATTCAATTTATGCAGATTCATCTTCTTTGTAATACGACGTCCGTTCAGAAAGTATCACGAACTTTGAATTTCCGCAGGTTACCTACAATCGGTTTTGTTTTTTTGTCATTATGTTGGTACTGATGTCTTTAATTTATGCCGACTGTTTCGCCACGACAAAATGTAAATTGTTTGCGACACTATTCGGCGAGAAGCGGTTAAAATGCGCGACAAAAGGATGACAACTTTGCGAGATAAAATGGTCGGTGTTAAGCCAGAAGGGACCAAGTCGCAAAATTGAAAATTCTGAGTTATTAAGTGCATTAGGTTAAGCATTTCGTAAACTACATCCCACATTTATCAGATCCGAAAAATCACGCGTACAGCAGGAATAACATATCGAAATTGTTTCGAATGCTCAACGAAAGCCCCTTAAAGCACCAAACTTCAAGCTCGTTTTTCTCGAAATCATTAAAATGTCGCATAGTCCGGTATGACTTAACACTGACCAAATGATAACGAGAGATGCGTTTAGTTCGACAGTATATTTTCAACTGTTCTTCTATACATTTCACAATTCGTTTTATGTCAACTGACCGGTGGCTATCGACACAATTGACTTATAGGATAATGGGAGAAAAGGGTACGTACAATTGGACCATGAACTATTGAATGCTGTTACAAAGCGATTTCGAGTTTAGCTATTCAGACATTTGTCCGTGTGTTTTATTACCCTTTTTGTTTTAGGGATTGAATCTTAGGGCTTTATATATTTGCAGGAAATTGATTTATGGCTTTTTTGTGCTATTGAGACTGCGGGTTAATGCTGTTTTGTTTATCTGAATATGAAGATTAAACATCGACAAATTCGGCAATTTTGAATGTCCATCATTGTGTCCAATGAATGGATGATTTGTTGGATATTGGAGAATCACACCATTGAGGGAGATGGTGGTTCCTTCGGCTGAAGGAGGCCTGGACGATAGCTCAGGAATCTGTATAATATGGCACTTCAGAAAGACTATTGGATGTGCCTTGTATAGAGAGTTTGAAAACACACTTTGGAAGAACTTCTATAACACGGTATTTGTTTTCGTGGTTTAACACGGTTAAAAGTTGAAATTAGAATGGAGAATATTACATTGCACAATGGTCCAGGAGATGCATTTAAGTTTAAATTAACATTTAGAGCTCGACAGTTATTGACCAAAATTGTCGATGAAATAGAAAATCTAACTTTCTTATCTATAGTAAACATAGTTCGACAATGTTGTAGCTCCAATTATTTGAGATATCTTTGTAGAACAAAGTTTTTCTCTATCTCTTGAAATAATCGATATAGCGCCTTTTTCTAAATTACGTTAGGGTGACCATGCAAAAAACTGTTTTTTTGCTCTAACTTTTATATTTCAAATTTTACATGCAAACTGTCTTGGAAAGACTTTTAGAGCTTACTAATACAAATATTTTTCGATGGAGAACTTGTCGATATCTCAACTTCATTCAAAGTTATTGATATTTCTTACCAAAAAACACGTTCTCCTCATTTGTTTGTCTATCTTTCTGAGGCAAACATAAAAAATGTTTGTTGACGGAATTTGAAAGAACAGATTTCACTCTTTATAATATGTGATTTTCAAGACTATGTTATTTTTTGAGTTTGAGTAAATAAAAATTTAAATCATGAGTTTTTGGATGAAAACCCATCAACTTTGAGCAGGATTAAGATATTGACATGTTTCGCATCGCAAAATGTTGGTATCGATGAGCTCTAAAAGTCGTACGAAGACCATTTTGATGTAGAATTTTAAATATAAAAGTTAGAGTAAAAAATCACGATTTTTTCATAGTTACCCTAATGCTACTCAGATAGAAAACGCTGAAAACAACTTTGCGCTGAAGCGCTGAAAACGACACTTTGAGAGGAGTTTCGAACCACCATAGAAACATTTCGTGCCCTCTGAAGCCTCTACATGCCAAATTTGGCTCCATTTGCTTGATTAGAACTTATTATTATAGTTATGCAGATATTTATGCTTCATTTATATCCTAACGTTGCCACGTTCATGATGTAGATGATGTCCTCATACTCGATTTTTAATTGGTAGAACATTCCCATCAGGTCACCAGAGACTGCTACTGAAAATTGTCGGAATTGGCATAAAACGCTTAGAAGCGGTGTTAATCGATCCGGTCCTTTCAGAAGTTGGGACTTGAACGAAATTTGACACACTTTAGCAGCTGCATCTCAAATTAATCGGATCTTGTCGGATTTTCTTTGACTGGTTACAACTCCTATAGGTAAATACCCGGCCCGATTTCGGGGTGTAAATGTTAGCTCCGTTAGAGAGGCTATATGCGCAAAAACTTTGTGCTCATAGTCAGCTATCTGGTTGCAAGATTGATCAGCTAATTGTGGATCCGCTGGAGATTTCCTACACAGATAACCTCCATATTGATTAATTGATCATCTGTATGTCAACATACCCATTTCCTGCGAAGTTATGTTTACCTATATTTACCTAAATGTTTTTGGTCCACTCAACTTGATAAACTTTACTTTAGAATACAACAATAAGTCGAAAGAGTAGCACTCATCTAGCCACAGGAGCTACGATACAAAAATTTGCCGTTATATAAAATTTAAAAAGTTCTTCAAATTTTAACTTGTCTATGTATTATAAAAATAACAAGCAAATTTTCCAATTATCAACAATTCTCAACAGCTCAACAACGACATTGAGCTGAAACTGAACGAGAACCACACGGACAACACTCCACGCGATGGCTGTGTGCAGTACTACTGTCCGGGCCATCTGAGTCGGAACGAGGAAACGGTGTATTCGATCTTTAACCAGAAAGCGATTACTTATCTCTCATTCAGTCCGGATGGTGGTGAACTGTTAGTGAACATGGGGTCAGAACAAATATATCTTTATGACCTGAATCACCCGAAGGAGCCTAAGGTAGGATATTACTGTATATGGAATGAGCATATTTAGCATTCAGTGTTGATTTTATTTTAGTTTCTCCAATTGCCGAAAATGATCGAACCCATCAATGGGACGAACGGAACCACTCATGTGAAAGGCGAGGAAAAAACTAAGCATAAGTTGCCTTCCGATGTGGAACAAATGAAAAAGGAAGGAAACTCTTTCCTGGAGAGAGAGAAATATCTGCAAGCTATTCAGCAGTATACTTTGGCCATACGGAAGGCACAAGAGAAAGATTGTTCAATACTATATCTCAATCGTGCAACGGCACTGATGAAAAGAAATTGGTATGTCTTCACTCCGCTGAGAGCATGTTATGCTTCTAAAAAAAACAATTTCTATAATACAGGTATGGTGACGTTTACGCCGCTGTTCGTGACTGTCATAGAGCATTACGACTCGATCCACACTATGTAAAAGCTCACTTCCGGTTGGCTAGAGCACTACTCAAGCTGGGTCAACTGCAGGACGCTTCGATTTGTTTAGCCGAGCTGATGAAACGGTTTCCTTCGTATGCGAAAAACCACGGAGTGCTCATGCTCGACAAGGATATTGAAGCTGCGATAGAGAAACAGAAGCAGCGGCAACGTGAACGGACCCAAGAGGCAGAAACTGATCAGTTTTCTGAAAATGAGTTGGTTAGTATCAATTTAGAAATTAATGCAATGTCTCAATTCTTCAATGTTTTCTCATACAAGGCTTGGCGAGCTGCTGCTTTGGATTACAAAGATCGTTTTGTTGGTCATTGCAATACGAAGACGGATATTAAGGAAGCAAATTATTTCGGTGATTCAAACTACATCGTGGCGGGGTATGTCGTTTTCAAAATGTGCGTGCAAATCACACAGCACTGTCAAAATGTTTATTCTAGATCCGACGATGGTAACTTCTTCATTTGGGAACGAGATAGTGGAATGATTGCATCCATCTACCATGCAGACGAATTGATTGTGAACTGCGTTCAACCTCATCCATACATCTGCATGCTAGCCACCAGCGGGATTGACCACGAGGTTCGACTCTGGTCACCTCAGTCAATCGAGAATACACCGATCAAGCATCGACTAGACGTTGTTGAGGGCACTGTAAATGAAAACCAAACCCGAATGTTGTCCGACCCGTTCGATTCGTTAGCCCCAGATCAAGCAATGTGTCGCACTAGTTAGCTTTCGGATCGATTGGTGAGTTGAATAGTTTCAATCTAGCAATGTAATTTTTTTCAATATTTTCTTATTTTCAGATTATCAACCTCTTTTATGTGATTAAAGATAGAATTAGTAAATTATTCGTTAGAATACGAATTTTATAACTCGCTGAGAGAACACCCATAATGCGAGGTGGCCGAAACAGACACAAAAACAAGACAGACGCAAATCAATTGCACCGTTGGAGAGACGAGTCCAGAATATTACACATTGTTTACACACCAATTATTGTTACTGAAATGATTAACATATGCGGTTTATAAAATAGCATAGAGGGGTTTAATGTAGTCCTGGCAAACAGCCAACATAATCGCATTATTGACGAATGGTCGCATTTTACGCTTTCCAGTAATAAACGCTGGAGTGAGTGATGGGTTCATTTACGTATACTTTGTTAAATTGATGTGAATGAAATGGAACCGTTCCTGTAATAATAAAAAGCCTACTGAAAATCAAAATAGCCGTGATTTATTTGAAGCTTCATCTCATTCTATTGAGGATGGAATTTCATGCGAACGGTATGGTCGGTATTCCAGCTTTTCCGATGTCTAACAGACGCCCCAGAGTGAGTCAACTTGTATGACTATGGGCTCGTGTGTTATGATCAAGGATGGATTAATCACAAACTGCACAGGACCACCATTTCTGAAAATGTTGAACAAAAGGACTTCTAATTCGGCCTCTGCTTCTCTCTTATTTAACACCCATGAACCACACCGGTCGGTAGAGAACACAGTTAACACTTTGATCGCCCCGTCACCCAGATCTGGGTGGTAGGTTTTATTTAGCATGACCGTATGTTTTTATGTTTATCTGTAGGGCTGTCCCACATCAATAGAAATCTAACCCCCTTCTTGTTGACCGATTGATCTGAAATTTGGAACACGCCTGTATCTCTGCTGTCGTTGTAAAACTGCGTATTCCATTATTTTGAAAATTCAAGAAACGTGACAAATCACTCCCAAAGGCATTCAGGCCCATTAGTTTATAATCAATACTACTGAAAACTATGGAAAAAGTATTATATGAATACATAAAGTCTGTATTCATGTCCAAATGCCCATTATCTAAATATCAGTTTGCCTACCAATTAGGCAAACCCACAGTAGCAGCGCTATACACGCTTGTAACAAAAATTTAAAAATCTCTCTCGTCAAAAGAAACCGCACTATGCGCGTTTCTTGACATCGAAGGTGCCTTTCATAATACTTCTATCAATGGCGGCTATGAGAAAAAGGCACTTCGATAGTCGAATGGATCCAGGGCATGCTTACACATAGACGAATCACCTCGGAGCTGGGTGGGTCGTCTAATTCTGTGATTGCAACAAAGGGTTACTCATAAGAAGGCGTGCTACCTCTCCTTTGGTCACTTGTAGTTGACGACCTTCTGATATGCTTAGAGTTAAAAAGATTCGAGGTTGTGGGCTTTGCCGATGATCTAGTCATAATGGTACGGGACAAGTTCGACGACGTGATATCGAGCAGAATGCAGATGGCCTTAAACTTTACACAATCTTGGTGTATCAAATAAGGTCTGAGCATAAATCCCTCGAAAAAAAAATTTCTTTAACCAAAAAGAAAAAAACTGCAGTCTTTACATCTTGGGTAAACTGACCAGACGTCCCGCGTTACGCGTGACAGTCCCGCATTTCAACAGGATGTCACGCGCGTAAGCTTACGTCCCGCATTTGGCAAAAGTAAAGAAAATGTCCCGTGATATCAATATATTTCAATATTACAATTTGATCATGTTGATTTTATTAAATGGATGAACCACAAAAAAACTTTTATTTGACAGACTGTTCAAGAGATCATCCAATGCATCCAAAGATTAATACGTTGAGCTGGTTTCATCGCACTGACAGTGGACTTTTTGTTTTGGAGAGATGGAAAATGGAATCAAATGGAAACGACAGCAACAAAGTTAGAAAATGATTTTTATAAAAGTCCCTTATTGATCCACAGGGACCAACGTGAGGCAGACGAAAAGTTCATCTTTGGTCCCCTAACTCGATCAGGGCTTAACGTATTAAATGAAGTATCGTAAATGAAACGCTTGGCGGCCTTACGGAAGTTGGTCGGAACCTCAACTATGGCCGATGAGTAGATGTATGTCAGCGTGTTCTTTTACCTTTTCGTGGCTTTGGTTGTCGGCTGTCTCTCCATTTTGGCCATTCGCCCAAAAGTTTTCTATCGATCGCTGGGGGATGTTGGGAAGGTTGGCGGTTTATCTCCAGCCGATCCATCCTCCGGTGATCTTTTGGCATTATGGGCTGATCCCAGGTTCGACCACATCACCTGCAACTTCCGGCAAGCACTTTGTACTGTATATCTCCCAGTTTACCATATGACTCGAAAGAAGAGCGGCTTGAACATTTCTGTAGGGTATTAGTTAGCTATTCTTATAAAATGATATTGGCAGTGTAACAAAGCAGGACAACCTAATAGGGATACCCATGACGAGGGAGGAAGAAGAAGAAGAGGAAGAGGATCTTTTTGAGTGAGAACGGAAACGGTAAAGGGAGTGTGCTGGAAAGTGAAAATGAATGAAGATTGTTTTAATTGAAGTGTGAAGTGTTTTTCTAAACGTTTTTCCGAAACGATAAAGCCCCGGTGGTATCTACATCTGGCGACGAGTGATACGGGATACGCGATCAAAGGTATTTTGGAATAATTAAAACCCATGATAAACTTGTTTTATAATTATATTGGAGATACGGGGAAAATATATATGGCGGCGTCTAGTGAAAATTTTTCTTATCGAAATAAGGAAAGCAATGAGAAGAGAAGAAATAAATGTATCGTTTTTGGTTAGCAGATAAATTTACATGTTTTATTTTTCTGTTGTTTTAAACTTGAAGTGATTGTGGAATCGGAAGAGCAAACGAATCATTATTATGTTTTGTAGATAAAGGATGGCTATGGAAATAATATGGCGGCTTCTAGTTGAAAATCCCTATTGGAAGAGGAGAATCAGTGAGAGAGGTATAGAAAAAAAATGAAATTAGTTTTGTTGATTATGCGGATAAATAAACATATTAGATTTTTATTTTGTTGTGAACCTAAAGTGTCTGTAGAATCGAAAGAGTAAATGATTCGTTATTCCGTCCTGTTATGATACTTCGATAAGTTAGATATATGGAAAAAATTGTGGCAAGGTGTTGGTTATGAAAATTACAGCTGATGAACAACGATGAGTGAAATTGGCCATTGTGGCAATAGTTTCTGCAGCTAGGGGGCTGGAAACGTAAATTTAAATGACTCCGAGGTCAGAATGATAAACGTTTCTGCAGCTAGGGGGCTGGAAACACAAAAATGAATGACTCGGTGGTTAAGATGATGAATGTTTCTGCAGCTAGGGGGCTGGAAACGTGAAGTTGAGTGGTTGTGAGACCAAAATAATCAAAGTTTCTGCAGCTAGGGGGCTGGAAACGTGAAACTGAGTGGCTAAATATGAAAGGTTTCTGCAGCTAGGGGCTGGAAACGCTAAATTTGATAGTTCGGAAGCCAAGGTGATTAAAGTTTCTGCAGCTAGGGGGCTGGAAACGCTATATTGAACGGCTCGGGGCCAAGATGAGGAAAGCTTCTGCAGCTAGGGGGCTGGAAACGTGAATATGGATGGCTAGTAGGCCCAAACATGAAAAGTTTTTGCAGCTAGGGGGCTGGAAACATGAAATCGAGTGAAGCATAAGGTTGAAGATAGGACTTGATGTTAACGTGCATGGTGATTCGGAAAAGCATGAATTTTCGAATATTAAAGGATTGCAGGTCCATATAGAAGTGGATGCAAACATTGTCCCTGTTTTTCAGCCATTGAGAAGAGTTTAATGATTGTTTGGTTTTAGGTCTTAAACAGGTTAAAAGAAAGAAGGGTGGTTTTGAACCGCGAAAAATTCAAGTTCCGGACAACTGAGTTTGAGTTTTTAGGATACCGGATAAATGCGAATGGCATTCTTCCCTCAATCACAAAACAAAATGCAGCGACTACTTTTCGACGACCGAATAATGATGGTGAAGTACGGAGTTTTCTTGGGCTTGCAAATGATATGGGTAAATTTATACCAATTTTGGCAACCTTGAATGAACCTCTACGAAATCTCATGCGTAAGGGCTCAAAGTTTCATTGGAGTGAAAAGGGAGAGAAAGCTTTCAATGAAATAAAAACCAGCAGTTCAAATGCGAGTTGTTTAGGATTTTTCAAACCGGACGACATTAAGGAAACCTAGAGTAGAGCCGAAGCATTTTATAGATTACATTACTTATTGAATAACACTTTGAAGAAAGATGGGGATGTAGGGTATTAGTTAGCTATTCTTATAAAATGATATTGGCAGTGTAACAAAGCAGGACAACCTAATAGGGACACCCATAACGAGGGATAAAGAAGAAGAGGAAGAGGATCTTTTTAAGTGAGAACGGAAACGGTAAAGGAAGTGTGCTGGAAAGTGAAAATGAATGAAGATTGTTTTAATTGAAGTGTGAAGTGTTTTTCTAAACGTTTTTCCGAAACGATAAAGCCCCGGTGGTATCTACAATTTCCTTCTCGTTTGTCAGAGAATGACCTTCTCGGAGAACTTGATGTGGGTGATATGTTCGTCGCCATCACTTATCTGGGGAACGTAAAGTATCCGGTCCCTTGCATTCGTTGAATTCTAGCATCAAGTACGTTTTGTCTTTCATTATGAGTATGAAAAGAAGTTTTTCACTTCTTTAACCGGAAAGAAGTTTTTCACCGGTACCTCAAGCTACTCCTTCAGGATGATTGCCTGCTGCTCAGATACGGTCCGTCTCGTCTGACGCTTTCGCAAAAAAAATATCCATTTTGGCCAGATTCTCCTTCATCATTTGACCGGTTGTTTCGATCCCCCGGCTTAAGGAGCGGCAGAGAGAGGATATTGTAAATACCAGATTGGCTATATCTGGCGGACACAAAGTGCCTCAGAATGTCCAACTCCTTCTCTGTGGGTTAGAGCTGGCAGTATGAAAAACTCATCAAGTTGCTTAACAGTGCTGCTGCTGCGAATTAACAGCCTTGAATCATTTTTGTTGTAGGCTTAATAAACCTATCATTTAAGGAAAATTTGTTCTATTAAATTATCTTTTGTAGTTTTTTTCATCGCCATCCGAAATTAGTCCATTTTTCCAATGCATACGTTAACACTAAAATCGATGAAAAATGGATTGGAATTTTCGAGCATTCCATTCGATAATTGGAAGAAAATTGTAGAATTTGAATCGTGCTTGCCAGACCTAAATGCTCTGACCGAGTGAGAGATTTTCAGGCGTAAACAAAATCTAAATCACCGAAAAATCACTACTGAGTGATTACAGGTCAGGTTTAATTGCTAGGACATATGTTATGAGTTTAACGAATAAATGAGACTCTCTAAACTATGGTTTATGTTCACATAACGTATATACATAACGTTTTGTTTTTTGTGTCCCGCGTTAGACCTCTGACCATCTGGTCACTTCAATCTTGGGGAGAGGGAACTAAAAAGCAGCCTCTCATTGAAATAATTAGGTGTTATCCTAGATGCTAAACTAAACTGAAATGCGCACTTAGATTCAATAATCAGCAAGGCCAACTCAGCCCTATGGGCATGCTCTAAAATGATAGGAAGAACATGGGGCCTTAAACCAAAAATGGTCATGTGGGTCTACACAGCAATTGTGCAGCCTAGGATAACCTATGTCTCCCTTGTATGGTGGCCAAAGACTAAGGAGACTGTAGCTACAAAAAAGCTAAACAAACTCCAACGACTAGCATGCGTTGCAATTACTGGAGCAATGCGACGCACTCCTTCAAAGGCATTGGAGGCTATCCTTCACCTGGTACCTTTGAACCAATATGTTCAGCTAGAGGCTAAAAATAGTGAAAAAAGGTAAAAGGTAAAAAAGCTTCAAAGATGGAAAAAAATACTAGACGGGGACAAAACTGGTCACTTGAGCATCCTGAATCTCTTACCCGTTGGACCAGCCTCAGTGATGAACAGTGGTTGGATGAAACCTAGGACTAATCATGACATTCCGTACAGAGTGATCGAACATTCTCATTCAGTATGGGATGAAGGTGGTCCCATCGTTCGTAATGGTTCAATCATGTTCTACACTGATGGGTCGAAAATGGGAATCAGAAGAGGTGCCGGAGTGTATGATCCCAGAACAAAAATCTCTGTGGCTATAGGAAACTGGCCAACAGTTTCTCAGGCAGAAATAGCTGCAATAATAGAATGTTTAAATGTCTGCCTCAAAAGGAAATATAGACATGCTAACATCTGCATATTCTCAGGTAGTCAAGCGGCTTGAAGCTCTCAATGCTTTCAAATGCCCTTCAAAAATTGTCTGGGAATGCATTGCCCTTTTACAACAATAAAGTCAGATAAGTTCAGTACAACTGTACTGGATTCCTGGCCATTGCGGTACAGAGGGCAACGAGCGAGCAGATGAACTTGCCAGGAACGGCTCGAACTCGCCATTCACTGTTCCAGAACCATTCTGTGGACTTTCTGACTGTGTGTTGAAAAATGAGCTGAAGAAATGGGAAGACCGGGAAGTGACAGCCAATTGGATGGCTGCAAAACTTAAACAGGCAAAAAAAAAATAGTGGGTTATATCTATGATATAACCGCAAGGTTCACGTGGAACTACCTTAGCTTAGCAATCATTCGTTTGTATTGATTAAATTCTTGATTGAATGAAACAGTTTCCAAATTCAATTGAGTTCAATATATTTGCTCTGTGAGTGAAAAAAATGAACAAATGCCGTGTAAAGTCAATTCATTTATTGTGATTGATTGTTCTTCGTTACAAGTAAATTTAATGACGGACCTTTTACGTTTGGTATGATGACTAGAACTAAATATATGTACGGAAGAATTATCAAACGTTTGATGAACCAGCCTAAGGCTGAAAATCTTTTCAATAAAGACAAAAAAAAAATATCAAACGATTATTTTATTTTACATTTCCCTCTGAAGTTTACATCCCAAAAGTGTACATACTTCTCGAATCTCGAATTTGCTTGAAACTGGGAAGTTCATTCGCTTCTAGTGTCTGCACGATTTTCCCAGGTTCCTAAGTTTAGAAGATCATGTTAGGACAGACATATTCCACTCTGCACAAAGGCAAGCGAGGACAAAAGTACTCGCAGTTTGCATTTATTTGCAGAGCCGATTTCCCCAGAAACCTCGGTTTTGAAGTCTGTGTTAGGGAAACACATTTCAATCGGAACAAAAATACCCCCGATTTGTATGAATTTGCAATGCCGATTTCCCCTAGGCTGCTTGGTTTTGATGGCTGTGTTAGGGAAACCGTAAATCGGGCCAATCAAAACGATGCAGTTAGGGCGTTTAGATAACGCCTAATATTTTACAGTTATTCAATTGTTTATCTAATGAAAAACAACATTTTGTTAGTTGCGATAGATGCGTAGAAATATTCCCTATCAAGTGATGCAAACATCTCTCCTATCCAGTACGAAATGTTCGAGCTATAAGCATTCGAAATCTTTCATTTTTTCTTGCATGTTCTGTGTTTAGGTTTTCATTTTACCCTCCATATATTCCGGTTAGACGTAGTCCCACGTCAAAATATTACGCCGACTATTAAAATTATTCAACAATTGCTGAGCCTTAATAAGAAAAACTTCAGCACATTCACTGGTCTTGTAACAGGACACTGTCCGAGTAAATACCATCTTAAAACATAGGTTTAGCACAAGTTTGCTCTGTAACTGCGGAGCTCTAACAAGACGCAGACTTCAACACCTTGATGAAGCTATTCTGGAGCCCAAGGAAATTTGGTCTGCGTCGCCGATCAGGATGATAAATTTCATCTCGCTATAGCTTTACATATTTGATCATGTAATCGACAACATAATGAACTATTTATCCCTGAGTTTCGGTTTTTTTTCGGAAGAGAGGTGATGTGTAGAGGGTGAATGTGATCCTCTTATTACATCCAATGTTTTTCGCTTGCAATGCGTTGTCTTCCCTTTTATACATACCGTGCCTATGCGACGCATCCCTGCCGCCCATATTTCGCCCACTTTGCGGTTTCCTCCAACCCTGCATCGCCCAACCCAACCACGCAGCACGGGCTCTTGGCCTCCGACATTCTGTCATGCTAGGAGCAAATTGAGGAGCGTATAGCGCTCGTAAGCGAACGCGAGACTACCAACACGACTCATACGTGCCACAAATGTAGCGTGGTGGAGCGCATATTGAGTCGCAGTTTGGTGTAAATAACATGCCACTCGCATACAATGACTGATTAACACAGAGTTGTGCGATATATTTATTTACTAACACAATCACCCGACCAGTACAGCCATACAGTGTCAAACCCACGGCGCTATATGATTGTTCACCAACACAACTACCACAACCGGCATGACCAGCACGAGAAACTGTGGTTCAGCCACAGCGTCGCGCGAGTCGTGTCTCACGAGCGCTCCACCATCTCGTGTCATCTGGCCAATTTGCGCCGTTCTATCTGTTTTCATTAGCCACAAAAACAGGCGCTATATCGCGCCAAGTTACTCGCGCTATATGCGTCTCAATTTGCGCCTTGCCTCAGCGGTGAGGGCAAGACGTGTGCAAAGCATAAAGCAGCTCCGAAATGGTTGGTCTTTTTTGGGGCTAAAATCTCACAGAAATCATTACCTTTTTTTCGACAAAAGATTACGTCTTTCAGCAATGGAACCAAATCAGAATGCTGATCACGGTTTTCTATGAAATAGTTTTCCCGTAATATTTATTTTAGCTATGAATGAATTATGATGGTTTGAATTCCATTCGAATCGTAAATTCGAACGAACTGATGAATTTGAAACCCTATATAATTCAAAACATCATCATCATTCAAGTCGTCTCGCTCCAGCTTCATTCGAAAGGTAAAAGGTATATGAGTAAAGCTGTTTACTAATTGATCCAAAAACTTGCTTCAATGTCTCAAAACTGCTTCGAAAGCAAACTATTGAAATCACAAAAATCTATAAGTATGAGTACATGCATCTTAGCCAAGGTTTATCGATGCATGTCGAAAGTTCTCTAAATATCACGCCCTGGTCAATCTCAGTTTCTATTTTGCTACTGTGTTGAACAATTTTCTTCCCCACAGATAATGCAAGAAACAAGCATAGCGTAAAGCGGAATCAAAGCAGAAGAGAAATATTGAATAGGATGTACGTCGTCGGTTTTCATACCGTGGAGATTGTACGAATTGTTGACTTTATGCGTTATGTGTTATCAAATATTAGGCTGTCAAAAAAGTCCTGCGGTGTCGTTGTAAGAGCGTAGTTCTAGTTGTAATCATTGTAGCGAGTCGTACTATAGCTTGTTGGAAAGGTATTTTTGCGCGCTATAATATAGTCCTTGACAGTGTTTTGTTTGGTTAAGTCGTTCGTGAGTTATAGTGTCGCAAATATGGAGCAAAATAAAGAGAAAATCCGACATATTTTACAGTACTACTATGACAAAGGCAAAAATGCATCTCAAGCTGCCAATAAAATTTGTGCAGTTTATGGACCCGATGGACCACAACGATGGTTTCAACGCTTTCGTTCTGGTGTAGAGGTCGTCGAAGATGCGCCACGCTCCGGAAGGCCTGTCGTCGAAAATTGCGACAAAATCGCTGAATTAGCCGAGAAAGACCGGCATAGTAGCAGCCGTAGCATCGGCTAAGAGCTGGGGATAAGTCATCAAACCGTTATTAACCATTTGAAGAAGCTTGGATTCACAAAGAAGCTCGATGTATGGGTGCCACACACGTTGACGCAAAAAAACATCTTTGACCGTATCGACGCATGTGAATCGCTGCTGAATCGCAACAAAATCGACCCGTTCCTGAAGCGGATGGTGACTGGCGATGAAAAGTGGGTCACTTACGACAACGTGAAGCGCAAACGGTCGTGGTCGAAGCCCGCTGAAGCGGCTCAGACGGTGGCCAAGCCCTCATTAACGGCCAGGAAGGTTCTGCTGTGTGTTTGGTGGGATTGTCAAGGAATAATCTATTATGAGCTGCTTCCCTATGGCCAAACGCTCAATTCGGACCTGTACTGCCAACAACTGGACCGCTTGAAGGGTGCACTCATGAAGAAGAGGCCATCTTTGATAAACAGAAGCCGCATTGTTTTCCATCAGGACAACGCCAGGCCACACACTTCTTTGGTGACGCACCAGAAGCTCCGGGAGCTCGGATGGGAGGTTCTTTTGCATCCGCCGTATAGTCCGGACCTTGCACCAAGTGACTACCACCTGTTTTTGTCCATGGCGAACGAGCTGGTAGTCAGAAGTTAGCCACAAAAGAGGCCTGTGAAAATTGGCTATCCGAGTTTTTTGCCAATAAGGAAGCGAGCTTCTATAACAGGGGTATTATGAAGTTGGCATCTCGTTGGGAACAAGTCATCGAACAAAACGGCGCATATTTGACCTAAAACAGATGATTGTAACTAATTTTATGAACAAATGAAAATTCAAAAAAAATACCGCAGGACTTTTTTGACAGCCTAATATAATCGCGTGGAACCGCACTGTAGGAGTACGGAAAAATGCCGCGACACATACTGAATGCGTTACGTTCGAATGCGAATGCGTTCGAATTTTCTGTTACCGTTCTGCGTCTGTTGAGATGTTTCGTTCTGGTTGGAGATGTAATTTTCCTAGAAGATACTGAAAAATTACTTAGATATTCAAGAAGTTCAATATTTTAGTTTCAGTACTCTAGACAACGAGCAATCAACATGTACATGATGATGCTTAGAATTAATTTGACGATTTACTCAAACTACTTCCCGAAGCGTTCGTGCTCCTTGTTCAGTGGAAGCATTCATCTGTCTGCCTTTGTTATTGCTATCAAATATTTGTGTCTTAGAATTTTATTATAAGACTTCTTTAATGTTTATGCTCGCCGGCAATAATTTCGAAGTTCTACGTTAATAGTGCGCTCGTGTCTTGAACATCACCCTTCTCGTTTATTTATTTTCTTTGCGGCCCGCGGCACCATGACTAACATGTGTCAGTGGTCCCAATGAAAAAAAGATTGAATACCGCTGATCTATATGGATATCGAACGAAAAGGGTTTGTCTAGTAGAACATACTTATTTGTGAAAATGCAAATCCAAAATGGCGATATATGTTTTTATTTCAAAACCCCATCAATATGGATATCAAATGAATAGACCTGACTACTGACATTGATCATGAAAAATCCAAGTTCAAAATGGCCAATTACTTTTATTCATACAACTCCCATGTATAGCGATTTCACCCCAAATCAGTCGGCTACTGACCCGGTCCTCAACGATTTTTTTGAAACTTGGTACAAATGATGAACACTACCAAAAATTACAATTTTCATTATTATATGACCAATTTAAATTACGACTGATTTTTAAAATGGCGTAAACAAAATGATTGATCTTTCTTTCAAAAAAATGTAATTCAAAAACCAGATGTCTGATTAGAATATGAGGCTCGACAAAGTTATTGGAAAATCAATAAACCGTTACATTTTAAATGTACTGTTAGAAAATAATTCTCAAAAATTAATCCTCATATTGAAATCATTTATGTCTTTATGTCGTCTATGGTAAGTTCTTCTAACATATCGTTTAGGTCTTCACTTGCGTATAGTTCTTCAATATCCGAGTCGGAGTTCGATGGGATAATACTCGAAACTTTTCTTCTAGCCCTTCGCACTATTCCGTCGTCACTACTTCCCTCGCTTTCAGATTTACTATTACGCCGCCCGGTGAAAATTTTGAGGATGAAAACAAGAACATGGCGTCTAAGAAAAACTATTTGGAATAAACAGGGCCTATCCGAGGTACGCAATTATTAGACCCCCGCATACTACAGACTTTCTGTCAACCAACAGTTTGGTCGGGTCGGCCTTCTGGTGCAAAAACCGACCCAACTGAATCGGCGTAATGTGCGCAAATCCATACCTCTCCGTACTGATTAAGAAGCCGACCAAACTATCGGCCGACAAATCAGTCTGCAGTTTGCGGGGGCTCTTATTTTCATTCCCAGAAAAAAAACTTGCAACTTGCCTCTTCTTCTTATTATCTATCAAGCGCAAAGAACAATGAAAACGAATCACATGGAAAGACGGAGTTGCCAAATGTGATATAGTTTTTGACGATTATTTAACACAAATGCGACATATGTTCATGGTATGATCTATTCATAGAATCTTCGCAATCAATTGAACAGAATATTCCATGTCCTCCAATAAAGTTGTAGTTATTCATCGTCATCGAATATAGTATATAGAGCAAGCTCGGTTGATTTCATTCAGATTCAACAGAAAAGTAGTCCTGAATCGAACCCGAATTCATTATTATCGTTGCCTCTTATTTCTCTAGCGCACCGACAGTTGAATTTCGGCCCCACAAAAAACTCGACCGAATCACTCTGGGCGACGAAAGTGTTAAAGAGTTATACTATACATTTCAATACCGAAGATGCAAAAAAACAAGAATTTTATAAACTAATGAACTAATTAGGGACCAACCCAAATTTTGACAGATACCTTCCTGGTGTTCTCAGCAAGGTCGTTCAGCCGAGAATTATTAACATGTTATAGAATATTTCAGGAAATTTTAAAGAAGTACTTAAGGTGAAGGTGGAAGCTAGCCACAAATGGCTGCCACAATGGCGCTCATTTCTTTCATCTCCCTCCCACACCTCTATCCCGAAAATCAATAATTTTGCGAAACAGTGTGAAGAAAATGATCGTTTTCGCACACTTCCCATCAAGTAATATCAACCAAACTCTAATCGATTACTCACAAGATATTAAATTTTCATCTGCTTTCGCACCGTATAGTGAAGAACGTCGGAAAACTCGAGCAAGTGCTCTGAAAGTTAAATTTTCGTTTTTCAATCTTCTGCAATGGTTTTGTTTGTATTGGTGGAAGCATCGTTATTTTTTCGACACTGATGCCAAACAACATCATCGAAACAGCTATAAAAACCACTCAATAAAATGTTATTCCGGAGTCATAGCGACCCATGTCATGAAAATCAATAGAATAAAATTGTGTTGATATCAATACAGTTATTATTTTTACGTTTAATGGGTCTATAATGTAAGTTTTAGCAACTTTAACATTGGGTAATAAAATTGTATTGTAGAGCTCGGAACACTGCCACGGCTGCCTATGCAGTAAACGGAAAAGTATTAAATTCAATCTAAGTACCTCGGCCAACGAAGAGAAGGGTTAAGGCTTTCCAACGTGAATATGTGAAAACAATACGATCAACGAAGGAAAATATTAAGGAATTATCGACATCGAGTTACTATGCGGAAGAACTTGTTAATACCAAAAGTGCCCCAATTCGCATATGTTATAAATTTGCTCATGTTACGCTCGCGTATAATCAGAATCATATGCAAATGCACCTTCTATATATATTTATATTTGCAATTGTTCATCGGAACATATCGTTCATACATTTTACTTTAGTATTGAATTGTTATTTGTTTTTTTTTCAAATGTATTCAAAGACTCGTGTCAATGAAGCGCCACACAGTCTGATAAGTGAATTGATCTATTTACGTGTGCTTTGCTCATTCGTTCGATAACTCGCAAGTAGATCGGATAGGTTTTCGAAACGATCCAACAAAGGTGTTTTTTTCCACAGCGAATCAGACTGTGTTTTTTTTCATCGGTTGCGCTTGCGAGTAGAGCGAAGCTCAAAGTGGTGCGCGACCGAGACGCAGAGGATACAATTCAGACAGATTTATCACACATGCCACACAGCAGCGGCAAGTATAAGTTTATTTTTCTTTTGTCCTCCTATCATTCCTTCTACCATCTGTGCTCGATTTACACCATTGTTCATCTGTGTGTTTACCAAATCGGCAAACGTTGGCATTAGGGGTGTCTATTTTTTCTTGGTTACATTACCGTTGAAATTTTATTGGACCTTTTTTCATTTTAGAATTTTATATAAATAAAATAAATTAATATAAATATTATCCGCAGCATAACCTTATAATATTTTTTTTTTTTTACTTATTCATTTTGATAATTATTATATTCTGTTCATATCGAACAGTTGGCCGATTTTTCTAATATGGCTGAGGGCGGAAAGGACCCCCCGTTGACGCAATTGAATATTTCTGATACCGAACCTCCTCCTGAAGAGCAGGAGGATGAAGCAGAAATTGAGGTAGAAAATTCTGTTTACGAAGTTGATAGTTCCGAAGATGAGGAAATCGACGAGAAACAGGATTTTCGTCCTAAAGAATACCCTGAAGGCTCCAAAGGCCCATTCATTGTGTACTTTAGACGAAAATCCAAACCTCTCAATGTCATTCGTATCTCGAAGGAACTAACTCAACATTTTTCTGACGTTACCGAAATTACACGGATGGGGCCAGACAAACTACGAGTTGTCGTCTCAAGCAGGACCCAAGCGAACAAAATAACGCGCTGCGACCTCTTTGCGATTGAGTATCGTGTATACGTACCCTGTTGCAACGTCGAAATAGACGGCGTAATAACCGAAAAGGGTTTGACCCGAAAAGAGATAATCGATGGTGTCGGTCGCTTCAAGAACTCCACACTAAAAACTGTGAAGATTCTTGCATGCGATCGACTGAAATCTGTGTCACATAAAAATGACAAAAGAATTCTCAATCGGACAAACTCTTTTCGTGTGACTTTTGAGGGTTCCGCCCTTCCAAATTACGTTGCAATAGGGGCACTTCGTTTACCTGTTCGATTGTTTGTACCCCGGGTAATGAAATGCAACAAATGTATGCAACTCGGTCACACGGCCGCCTATTGTTGCAATAAAAAACGTTGCGCAGATTGTGGAGAGAGCCATGATGAGAATCCTTGCGCGAAAGAGCACAAGTGTCTTCATTGCGGCGGGACTCCTCATGATCTTATTCAATGCCCGGTGTACAAACGAGGGGAAAAACTCAAGCGTTCCTTAAAGGAACGTTCCAAGCGGACTTTTGCAGAAATGCTTAAGAGTTCCGTGCCAACGACACAGGACAATCCCTACTCCATTCTGCAGAACGACGAGCCTGTTGCTGACGCTCCCAATGCCGGATGTTCCGGTACATCGCAGGGTGCCATTAGGAAAAGAAAAATTACTTCTTTTCCATCACTCCCCAGAAAGAATACCGAAACTTCCCAAGTTGGAATGAAGCCTCGAACTGAACGTGCTGAGAATAGGCCGAAGCAAGTACCTCCCGGTTTACGTGGTCATGCTACCAACCAGGGGTCCTCAGCACTTCCCGGAACAACAACGAACACGTCTGTTCCATTTTCGCGGTCGAAGCAACAGCCACTACCTGGCCTGCTTGCGCTTTCAGACCTTGTGGATAACATTTTAAATGCTTTAAATATAAATGATCCTCTTAAAAGCATAGTATTATGTTTGCTTCCGGTTGTGAGAACATTTTTGAAAGAAAAATGTGGTTTTTTAGCAGCGTTCATTTCCCTCGATGCCTAATTCAGCGCAAGAGGTCAAGGATTTGACCACTGTCATACAGTGGAATTGCAGAAGCATCATCCCTAAACTAGATCAATTTAAATTTTTAGTTCACAGTTCTAACTGTGATGTATTTTCTCTCTGTGAAACATGGCTTTGTTCAGCCGACGAGCTGAATTTTCACGATTTCAACATTATTCGCCTAGATCGTAACGACTCGTTTGGTGGCGTACTATTGGGGATCAAAAAACGTCACTCCTTCTATAGAGTCACTATCCCATCGATTACAGGCATTGAAGTTGTCGCTTGCCAGATACAAATCAATGGCAAAGAACTCTGCATTGCTTCGATATATATTCCTCCCAGGACTACTGTAGGCCGCCATCAGTTCTTTGATATTATCGAGGCATTGCCGGAGCCGCGGTTAATCTTAGGTGACTTCAACTCCCATGGAACAGCATGGGGGTCACTCTACGATGACAACCGTGCCACGTTGATTTATGATCTGTGCGACAACTTCAACATGACAGTTTTAAATACTGGGGAAGCAACTAGGATAGCCAACCCTCCTGCACGGGCAAGCATGCTTGACATATCTCTCTGCTCTTCTTCATTATCCCTGGATTGCACATGGAAGGTAATCCAAGATCCCCACGGTAGTGATCACCTACCAATAATTTTATCGATCGCCAATGAATCAAAATCTAGTGAGTCAGTCGATATTGCGTATGACCTCACGAAGAATATTGACTGGAGAAAATTTGCAGAATTAATATCTGAAGCAATCATTTCGATGCATGAACTTCCTCCCCTTGAAGAGTATAATTTTATATCAAGTTTGATTTACGATAGCGCACTTCAAGCTCAAAAGAAACGTGTACCGGCTACCACTTTCCGACGTCGTCCTCCATCACTTTGGTGGGACAAGGAGTGTTCAAAGGTCTACCTTGAAAAATCATCCGCTTTCAAAAAATTCAGGAAAACTGGATCAGTGGAATGGTTTCGAAAGTACCAAGCTCTAGAAGCCAAACTAAAAGGTCTGATTAAAGCAAAAAAGCGTGGATATTGGCGGAAATTCGTCAATGGTTTGTCAAGGGAGACCGCTATGAGTACTCTTTGGAATACGGCTAGGAGAATGCGTGGCTGGAACCATACCAATGAAAGTGAGGAATACTCTGACCGTTGGATTTTCAAATTTGCAAGGAAGGTTTGTCCCGATTCTGTTCCTGCACAAAGCGTCGTACGCGATATTCCGCTCCAATGCGATTATGAGAATTTTTCGATGGTGGAATTCTCAATTGCCCTCCTCTCATGTAACAATTCAGCTCCGGGGTCGGACAAGATTAAATTCAACTTGTTGAAGAATCTTCCCGACTTGGCAAAACAGCGTTTGCTGAACTTGTTCAACAAGTTTCTGGAGCTGAATATTGTCCCGCATGACTGGAGACAAGTGAGAGTGATAGCCATACGGAAACCCAACAAGCCGGCTTGCGATCACAACTCGTATAGGCCGATTGCAATGTTATCCTGTATTCGCAAATTGTTAGAGAAAATGATTCTACTTCGTTTGGACAAGTGGGTTGAAGCGAACAATTTGCTGTCAAATACGCAGTTTGGCTTCCGCCGAGGTAAGGGGACGAATGATTGTCTCGCGCTGCTATCTTCTGAAATCCAAATCGCATTTGCTCGCAAAGAACAAATGACTTCCGTTTTTCTCGATATCAAAGGGGCATTTGATTCAGTTTCCATGGAAATTCTCTCAGAGAAGCTTCATAATCGTGGACTTTCACCAATTCTGAATAATTTACTGTCAGAAAAGCACATGTTTTTCAATCATGGCAGCTTGAAATCTTCTCGATACAGTTTTATGGGCCTACCGCAAGGCTCCTGCCTAAGCCCCCTCTTGTACAGTTTTTACGTCAATGATATGGATGATTGTCTCACTAGAGACTGCACGCTGAGACAACTTGCAGACGATTGAGTTATTTCCATCATGGGTACTAATCCCGTCGCTCTGCAAAAGTCGTTGCAAGATACCCTGAACAATCTGTTCACGTGGGCCCTCAAGCTGGGTATCGAATTCTCTACGGAGAAAACTGAAATGGTCGTTTTTTCTAGGAAGCACGAACCCGCCCAATTCCAGCTTTACCTATCCGGCAAAACGATCCAACACTCTATGTTTTTCAAATACCTGGGTGTATATTTTGATTCTAAATGTACCTGGGGGAGACACATTGCGTATTTGAAACAGAAATGCCAGCAAAGAATCAATTTTCTCCAAACAATAACCGGAACATGGTGGGGCGCCCATCCAGGAGACCTCATTCAGTTGTACAAAACAACGATATTGTCAGTGTTAGAATATGGCAGTTTTTGCTTCCGATCAGCTGCCAGGATTCATATTCTCAAGCTGGAGAGAATACAATATCGTTGCTTGCGTATAGCCATGGGGTGTTTGCATTCGACACATACGATGAGTCTCGAAGTTTTGGCAGGAGTACCCCCGCTTACTCTTCGGTTCACAGGATTATCCTACAGATTTCTCATCCGTTGCAAGATCATGAATCCATTGGTGATTGATAACTTCGAAAATCTACTCCAGCTGACTCCTCAGTCAAGTTTTATGTCTTTATACCATGAGTACCTTACCCACGACGTGCACCCTTCAACAGGCGGCATCTCCAACCAAGTTTGCTTCCCATACTTTTGCAATTCCTCTGTCAATTTTGATCTTTCCATGATACAAAAAAATCTGTGGAATCCCAGATCATCTACGATCCAATGTTATTCCGTCGATATTTTCGGAAAAATATGGGAAAGTTGGATCTGAGAAAATGTTCTTTACTGACGGTTCATACATAAACGGGTGCACTGGCTTCGGCATCTTCAATGAAAATTCCAGTGCCTCTTTCAAACTCAAAGATCCTTGTTCCGTGTATGTCGCAGAAATGGGTGTGATATACTATGCTCTAGGGATCATTGAAACACTGCCCATCGACCATTATTTTATTTTTTCAGACAGTCTCAGCTCAATAGAGGCAATCCGCTCAATGAAAGTTGATAAACGCTCATCTTATTTCCTAACAAGAATAAGACATCTATTGAGTGTTTTGGTCGAAAAATTATTCAAGATTACCTTAGCATGGGTTCCCTCTCATTGCTCGATTCCGGGGAATGAGAAAGCGGACTCGCTAGCTAAGGTGGGCGCTTCAGAAGGCACACTTTTTGAAAGGCAAATTGCCTATAATGAATTTTTTCACATTCCTCGTCAGGACACACTCGTTAGTTGGCAGCGCATGTGGAGTGAAGATGAGTTCGGTCGTTGGTTACACACGATTATCCCTAAGGTCTCGACGAGTGCATGGTTCAAGGGATTGAATGTAGGTCGTGATTTCATTCGCGTGATATCTCGGCTTATGTCCAATCACTACAACCTAAACGCGCATCTCTATCGCATTGGGCTCGCAGCAAACAATCTTTGTGATTGTGGCGATGGCTACCACGACATCGAGCATGTTGTCTGGTCGTGTATCCGGTTCCATGCTGCTCGCTCTCAGCTTTCTAGAGCACTGAGAGCACAAGGCAGAAAATCGGATATCCCCGTCCGGGATATCTTAGGTAGCCGGGATCCTGATCTTCTGCTTCATCTATACCTGTTCCTCAGAAACGCCGATGTCAACGTTTAATGATGTTTCCTTCATTGTGTCCCCGTTTCATATCCCTCCTATCCGATCGATAAACTTTTACATAGTCGCGGCAATACATACACACACTCTTTACAGATGCACGGGCCGAAGGTTGTGCAGTCCACTGATCATTCAACAAGAGCCAAAGGTTGTACCGCTCATGACAACTCTACACGAACTGATGATTGCGCCGGCTAGTGACCATTCTATCCTGGATTCCTCGAGTCGAGAAAGACGCACCACGCTAGATATGGGGTACAGACTAGGGAGCGTTGCTGATTAATGGTCAGCTGCATCCCAATAGGAAGTAGCCCGTGTCGGGCACACGTATAGAGCATCGAAGACTGCAACATACCAATTATGAGAACACTTGTAATACTAACCTCGAGCCAACCGCGAGTAATCGGTTACATATTACTAACATAGTTGTAAGACAAAAATTGTCAAAATATTGGACTCCCGGCCCCGTCAGGCTAACGCCACATGTGCCTTAATAAAAAATATATTTTGGAAAAAAAAAAAAAATCCACGTTTAACACATACTAAATACAGATGAACATATAAAACTATCTAAACCAATTGTAGGGCACAAACATGCACTTCAACATATCCAAAACACTGATAACATCCTTAATCCTGAATGGAAAACCAAAGAAACGAATATGAATTGATTTTCAAATAATTCATGGATCTGAATTTTTTTACTAGCGAACCGATAATTAAAAACATTCGCCTTGTGGAAGGTACATTGTAGAAATCTACCGTTGTGATGAGCCACTCCCTCTCTATCAGACCAGCATTCCCGGAAGCATCCCCGAATTGTCAAAATTTGCATGGACCCATCAGTAAAGTACATATTATTACAATTGGTACGGCCATACTTTGCATCGGAAATTATTGGAATTAACTCAGATCGATAATAATCTGGAATTACATGGATTTTCTGCTTCATGAACAGATCAAAATGCACAGAAGAATTTATGTAGTCAGAAAAAGAAACACGGTTGGGAATATACGAAGAAGGACCAACCTGCATGGAGATGAATGCATGGTATGGAGTCATGAATTCAGAGTGAAAGTTTGTGGTACTGTATAAAACTTCTTTCTTTCTTTCTTTGTTTTTAAGAGGCTTTAAACTTTGCAGTTCATTCGCCTCTTTGTATAAAACTGATTTCTTTCGCAATGGGGTCCTGATTCATACTAGATCCAGCGCTATTATTGGATCCTTCCCTTGTTGCTTCGTGTTGCTCGATTCTTCGATAAAAGTTAATTAAATTTAAAAAAAACAAGAAAAAGACAATTTTTCAATCGATTTGTGATTATAACTCTTCAAACTAATTCAAACAATTATAAATTTAACAATGATGTGAGGGCATTTATAATATAGATTTGTATAGTATGAATTCAACAGTATAGTATTGCTTATAGAGTTCGAAAACACAATAGAGTGTGATTTGGCGTCGAATTGCTTCTAAGTGTGCTAAATGTTTGAAGAAATCGTTAACGTTATTGCCCCTTTTTTGTACATAATTCCGATCCGTTGAAATTCAATCGTGAATCCATGAACAATGATGCCTTATACACATTATTGTTCATGAGAGTTTTTTGTCATTTGAGCATGGATAGCAGAATATGTGCTTTGAATCGGTTTTCTTCAATTTTGGGAACACTTCCATAAGTTCTCAGCCATTCGAGGTGGAAATGACTAATTGCTTATTCGTGTTTTTCAGCGTAAACTGTTGCTTCGTACAACGGTTCAAACGCCTCGTGATACTCGTCGATGACATTCCAACTGCCAGATAGATCTAAAAAGAGGTTAGAAAATAAAAGATCGCCCTAGGCTATACTCTTTTCGCTCTATGCCTTTATATTGCAATTGAAAGCCAAATATTATTCATTCTTACCTAACTCGGGGTGCTTCTCGGGGGTTGGGTAACCCAGCAAAACAATTCACGATTTTTAACCAACTCTTTAAGCATTAAGAAGTAGTGATTCCTCCTTATTTTGCTTATTTTGGGATTGGTGGCATCACGATACCAGAGTATTGCGTTCACAATCTTTATTGCGGTTTGTTTGTTCAACTTTTCTTCTGAGTTTTTAGTAGCGTCATTTACTACTAAATTTAGAGTATGCGCCCTGCATCTTACGCATTCAATGTTGTTGATTTTCAGGTTTGTTTCGCATTTCTCAAAAACATCTTTATCCATTTTCTCTTCTTCATCAGTTTTACCATCTACGTCGAGGATGAAGAATTGTTAGTAAACATTATTAACTCTCTTGTACAAGATCTACTGCCTTCACTCCAATTTGGGCGTTATCTATTGTAGACGAGTACCAGTGGCGTCGGGAAAAGTTTTCGTACCCAGGTCAGAAGAGTTGATTTGCATTTTGTGTTGTGTCCCATCAGGACCACACACGACCACACATGTCTATAGTGACTCACCATCCACCATATAGTCCGGACCTGGCATCAAGTGATTACCACCTATTTCTCGTATTACAAAACTTCCTGAGTAATTAGAAATGGGAATCAAAAGAAGATAGTAAAAATTGATTACTAGAGTTCTTCGCCAATTAGGACCAAGATTTCTATGAGAGAGACAGAAACTACCTTTAGTATGGGAACAAATTTTACTACAAAACGGTGCATATTTGATCCAAATCGAAAATCTGAATTTAAATGAAGTTTTGAATTTCACGCACAAATTAGGGATTTCTTTTTCCTCAACCATTGGGTTTATATAGTTTTCCATGTAGAATTCAATGCAGATTCCATATTTAATATTACAATCTACTCTCCCTAATTCGATATCCAAGGGACCATCGATTTAGGGAGATATCGAGTATCGAAAAAAGAATACTCCTAAAATCAAGCAAGGTGCCATGAATCTCTATTTCGGTGGATCCAACAAGACACCGCTGTACGTTAAACTTTGTTAAATTGAAAGGATTTTCTAATAAAAATATATAAAAAATATCGAAAGGGTGGTCAATCCTGATATAAAACTTGTTAAATTCACTTTTCAAATAAGATTTTTCAACAGTGTATTCGAAAAGTTATTTTTACTAAATAGGTAATTAAATTTCAAACATTTTTGTCAAACACTATATTTTAGTCAGACATCTGGATTTCGTATTATTTTAGTACTTACCAAAAAATTGTAGAGAAAAATGTGGAATCTGTATGCAGATAGGTGGGGAGCAACACTGTTGTTGTTGATCATGTACACTTTATTGTGACGATTGACCGTTCATTTCAACACTTCAAGCATTGGATCTATTATGTCGCAAACCTTCCCACTGGAAAGAGAACAATTGTGCACGATGCATAATTTAATGAGCCCACCAACTAACATCTAGCGATAAACTCGCACTAAAGCCGAATCGTCCTGAGCCCCTCCAATCTTAGCCATTTTTTCTTGAAATAGCATCGATTTCCTCAACTGATATCCTCTTTCTCAAATTGAGGATGTTATATTCAACTGAATGTTCACGTGCTGAACACAGTTCGTGATCACGAGAGATTTCGGGTGGTAATCGCAGCCTTCACCTGCGTTACATCGATACCCGCCTTTTCCACACGCGACGGAAATTTGACTGATTTTTTTCGGAGACGATTATTTTATTCATTTTAAATTAAATTTTTAATTATTTAATTTCAAGTTGCAACGATAAACAGCAGACGGGACGGAAGACGAGCAAAATAAAACTGAGACGAACAAAATTTATTGCACGACACTCACTTCGGTCAATGTAAAAACGATACAAAAGGTACATTCAAACTCATAGCGCTGACATCAGGGTTGCCAATAATATTTTTCTTTTTCAAAAAATTGTAAGGGGTTGTATCTAGGACACGACCGCATATTTTCGACGTAGAACTACGCAATTATATTATGCAATTCACTTGTTTACCACTTCGAATATTATTTTAGAATGCATCGAAATTTTTGTAATAGATTATGTTTTTCGTTATAAATAAATTTGATGAACGTCCTTTTACGTTTGATATGATGCCTAGGACTACCATTGTATTCTACATTTCCCTCTGAAATTATTGCCCATCTCATGTTTACGTAGTTCTCGAACCGCGAAAGTTCATTCACCTCTAATATCTGAAATGACGATTTTCCCAGGCTTCTCAGTTTGAAAGTACGTTTTAGGGAAACATATTCCGGTCTGCACAACGACAAACGAGTACACACAAGTCGGCAGAACAAATGTATGGGAAAAAAGGAAGTTCTTCCAGTTTTCATGAATTAGAGATTAGCGAATTGTAATGTATAGCATATCAAACAAATCTTAGAGAATCCGATTCGATTGGTATTCTAATCATGAGTGAAAATCACAGTGAAAATAGTTATTAACGTTAACTTTATTTCATAAAAACGTGACCTGTTTTCTGATTTGGCACCCTTCCTTAAAGACGTAATTCTACGCCAAAACTGGAAGATTGCTCCTGAATAAACTGTAAGAAAACTGGATCCTGTAAAATCGTTTTGTTTTAAGAAGATCTGTTTTGATTTATCTGACATAACTTTTTTACTTGAGAAATAGAATTTTCTTCGAAGCTTCGCGTAGTATTTATATTTTTATGATAAACGAAAAAAGGCGAAATAAAACTTTAATAAATCATATCATTCGAGCATAGGATGACGTTTCCCACCACTCGAACATCACTGTGAAACAGATGAGAATTTAACGTCTTACGACGTTAAATTCTCAACGTAAAATCGTAAAATCGTTTTGTTTTAAGAAGATCTGTTTTGATTTATCTGACATAACTTTTTTACTTGAGAAATAGAATTTCCTTCGAAGCTTCGCGTAGTATTTATATTTTTATGATATACGAAAAAAGGCGAAATAAAACTTTAATAAATCATATCATTCGAGCATAGGATGACGTTTCCCACCACTCGAACATCACTGTGAAACAGTTGAGAATTTAACGTCTTACGATGGTCGTTCAAAAAAATATGTTTCAGTGCCTCAGAAATCGCGGAGAAATAAAGTTAGGACAAAAAACAAGGTGACTTCCGTAATCTACGTTTTATTTTCTATTTTTCTACATAATCGCCGTAACGTTCGAGGCATTTTTCATAGCGTGGCAAGAGTTTTTCTATTCCGAGCGCGAAGTGCGTAGCGTCCAACTTTTGAAGTACGATGTTACTGCGTCACGAATTTCTTCAGTGTTATCGAATCGTTGACCGCCGAACGCCTGTTTCATCTCCGAAGTCGCTAGGGGCGAGGTCTGGGAAGTAAGGAGGATTCTCGAACACAGTCGATTTGAATTTTTTCAATTGCTCTTGAGTTACGCGAGCAGAATGGGCCCGCGCATTATCATGGATGAGGAACACTACACTACTCGTCAATAAACCTAGCCTTTTGTTCTTAATCGGTCCAAAACTTCACAATAGTACGGTGATGAAATAGGCGTTCGGCGGTCAATGATTCGATAACACTGAAGAAATTCGGGACGCAGTTACATCGTACTTCAAAAAGATGGATGCTACGCACTTTGCGCTCGGAATAGAAAAACTCGTGCCACGCTATGAAAAATACCTCGAATGTTACGGCGATTATGTAGAAAAATAGAAAATAAAACGTAGATTACGAAAATCACCCTGTTTTTTGTCCTAACTTTATTTCTCCGCGATTTCTGAGGCACTGAAACTTATTTTTTGAACGACCCTCTTATATCAGACCTATCCAAACCAAATTTAGAATCAAAATTTCAAGATCAAAATTATGTATTTTTGACTATTTTTTCTTGCTCGAGAAATATTTTTGGAAAAAATATGCATGATATACTTGCAAAATAAACACTATAGTGCATATGCCTTTTATGCAATGTATTTATTATATCTTTTTATTATGAACTATGCGTCAAATAGATAAATTTAGATCATGCGTAGTATTAATGCTATTTAGATTCAAAAATACTTTGAGTGACAATGAGAAATTAATATCCCGATTGATGTAAACGTAAGCAAGGATCCTTTGGTTTTATATCCATATCAATTGAAGTCAATGGATCACATTAACTCTATGATCTCCTGAACTTTAGAATGACCTTTAACATCTGATGGATTGATCCCTGTATGCCGTATTAGTAATTAACACCAATTCTTTGATAAAATATTTATTGTAACAAACACGAATTTTACATGTTTTTCTTGTTTTCTTGTTCTTCTTCGTTCTTCCTGGCTTTTTTTCCAATCTGTTCATACATTGTGTGGTTGTATTTCCACTTTATATACTCGTTTATTTTTATCCCTCCCGATTACTCCCCATGAAATTAACGTTGCTTTCTGTAACCATATTGGCTACTTTTATCATAAAGTTCTCCAGTCTGTTTATATTCTTCGTTTTGTTGTGGTTATATTCAAAAAAACGTTCTTTACATCGTTTCCACAGGGAGAGGAAGGCTGAGGGAGGGATAATACTTATACATTGTGAATTTATTTTATATAAAATGGGTAAAGCTGAAGCGCACGTTGAAAAACAGGATAATATTACAAAAAAACTGAAACGTTTTAGAATTTAACTGTTTGACTGGATCGAAGGAAAAAAAACAGGGAGAATCCAGTTTAAACTGGAACATTGGCAGCGCTGGCTGATATTCTATAATCACAGTTGTTTCTTCAGTTGTACACAGTCCGAACAAGTTCTCATCGTAGGTATTACACTCTGAGATTAATCGTTTGTAGCAATCACTCATTCAAGCATTGCTCTGGAGAGAACAGGTATCAGCGATTTCTTTTTCATACTGTTCTCTTGAGATCTTGGTAGCTCACCGTTCAAAATATTCTCTATGTAGAAGATTGAAGAGTAAAAGAGCGTCACCTGCTGATGGTGACGTCAAATAACCTATAAGAGGAATATACCTATTCATTGATCGCTAACAGCGGTTTATTACCATCTCTGGTAATATTATAGCCTAACAAGGTGCAGTTCTAGGGGTCTGCGATGGAGATCGATCCACGGTGGAACAAAGATCGATTCATCCATTCAACTGCTCTGCTCTGCAAGAAACATCGTGCTGCTGTTCTATAAGTAACCAAACTTGATCATTGTCAACTATCTCCACTGTCCGGTCTGCTGAACAATAGAAGAACAGAAAGAATACCCATACGCCTAAATGGCTACAACTGTGTATCAATTTACCATAATGTAATGGAACCGAAAACCTAATGCCTAAATGGCTACTACTCCTGTGTAATTTACAATTTATAGAAACATGAACATATGTACATGTACACGATTAAAAAGACGAGTGGGTAATGTCAGGGACATAACCGGAGTGACGTAGGACTATACAAAGGGGACAGCTTTTGTTAAATTTATATTTTACATATATTGTTTTATTTTCTTCTCCTACGTGAATACCTACCTATCTACCTGAAAAATGGATTAGTTCACTGTTTACTCTTTATGAATATGTTGATGGTTCTGAAAAGAACCTTTGGTGTTGTGTTTTTGTTATCACTCGATATTCCCATCTTGTTCGGTTAAACCTTCCTGTTTAGCTATTGCGTTTGCCACTCGCCACAGCTTTCACAGTTGGAAAAATTCTTCCCATCCAGCTTGTGACATGTTGTTCAGTAAATTACAATTTAATGCGACGTGCCGGAGAAACACTTTGCCACTCACTGAAACTAATTGTTGCCTTGAACCGAAGCTGCTCTGTTCTTGATGCGGGTTTTCTGATTGTCCTGAGCAGCTTTGCAAGCCAACTCGAGCATTCCGACGGCCGAAACTCTATAATCGCTGTTAGGTATACTGGTGCTCCGGCACCAATCCGTTCGGCCTAGTTACCCTTGCGGAGCAATCAGTGAATGCGATCAACAGGGAACTGGAGACCTGCACGGTTCGAGTGAGACTTTGCCTTTCCCTTAACTTGTCCTCCTTTGTTACGTCCACGATGCCGATGCCGTACAACCACACGGGTTTACGGTTTGAAAGAAAATAAGATATCTTTTTGGGGTCCGCGTGTTTTATACTCTAGCGGTACACACTCACAGGATAGAGACAAATCGGCAGACTCAGCCAGAGGGGCGAGTCCAACGAGACGAACGAATGAGCGTTAAAAGGGAGCGATGGCAAAAAAAATACATTCATTACGATTTGTTCGCTCGTTGGATTCACATGCAGGCTAAAAAGGGTCCTTTTCAGGATCACAAAATTATCTTCAAGAGAGTTTATTGTTTTGTTATCACTCGATATCCCCATCTTGTTCGGCTAAACCTTTCTGTTTAGCGATTGCATTTGCCACTCGCCACAGCTTTCACATTTGGAAAAATTCTTCCCATCCAGCTTGTGACATATTTTACAATAAATTACATTCAATGGCACGTCGCATTACCACCACTCAGTATCGGATTGGAGGTAATTTTAACCTGTAATTGAACATTTGCGATGACAGTGGTACAGTGTCGACTTTCAATGTGGGGTCATAATTTGGATGTCTATGTTTACAAAAATGTCCAACTAAATATGTCGCATTACAGGTTCGTTCAATTAGCTAAATGTCGAGATAAGTGTAAATTACTGTACTTTCAATCTAGAAGCAATTTAAGAATTGGTGAAAATCAATAAGCTCAGAACAACTGCCAAATTCACATACTCATCATATCCTGGCAAACAAATTATGAAAAAATCAATTTGTGTTTTATTATTATTTTGGATATTGTTTTAGAAAGCATTGAACTGTATTTCCTAAACTCTTTTTTGGAAGGTTTAATGGCCCTGAAAAGCGCCTTGTTTTATGGAATGGTTCCAATTTAGAAAACTTAGTACTCGTGGTTTTGAAAAAAACCATTTCGAACGCCCTCGATGCCGCCTTGTTCTGAATTTGCCATTGAAGCAGTTTGTATAAAGAACAAACTTTATTCTTCTGCTACCTGCTGCCGTTTTGCGATTGCGTTTGCGTCTGCCTGTTGTTGTCTTGATGTCCACCGAACCAAAGCGCGAGCAGTTTTGCCAGCCAACTCGATCACTTCGGCAGCCGAAGCTCTATAACGGCGGCTAGGTGGACTGGTGCACTGGTACTAACGCGCTCGGCCTAGCTACCCTTGCGGGGAACTCCAGATCAACACGGTTCGAGCGGGATTTTGCCTTTCCCTTCACTTTTCCTCCTTTACCATGTCCAGACATGGCTGCTTGGGTTGGTTTGTTGATGTGTTGTGATGCGAACCGATGTGTTGTACGGTTTGAATGAGAATGATCGTTACGGCAGCGGAGCGGGGATTTTTAAGCTGACTGGCTGGCTCGAAAATTACGCATATGTGAGACTGCGACCAATGTTTCGTTCATTTTTTTCTTTTTCCTTTCCAATCGTGCTTCATTCTATTTCGCTGCTGCTCTGGTTGCCCGTTTTGGTCGGTACGATTTGAGGAGCACAAAATGGACCAATCAAAAATGGGCACATAGTGCATTTTGACAATGCTTGATATTTCACAATTATTCAATTATTTATCTCAAGAAAAATGAAATGTTATTCGTTATGATAGATGCGTAGATATATTTCCTATCAATTGATGCAAAAACCTTTGCGATCTATTGAGAAATGCTCGAGTTATAAGCGTTCCAAATCTTGCATTTTTTCCTACTTGTTCAGTGCCTAGATTTCCATTTCACCCCCTATATCTTCCGGTTAGACGTAGTCCTACGTCAAAACCGGCTTTGCAACTAAAATTCTAATGAGCCTAATAAATAAATAAATGGGATAAACAATAAGGAAGTTCAGTTGAAAAAAACACGTTCTCTCTCTGACTTCCAATTTTTTTTTTCTTCTTTAATTGCACTACAGAGGAACTGCGCCATCTCCTGGCCAGTGCAGGATCAATTAACTCACCAACACACCAATTAACCCCCGGCATGGTGTTTTTGTGACGCTAACCCCAGGTCACGGACGCTTGAAGGCTTCTTCTTCTTCAATGGCACTAACGTTCTCAAGGATCTTTGCCGTCCTAACATAGACTACTGTTTGTACACTGCGTTTCACAACTATAGAACCATTCCATTTCTCTGAGTTTCCAGAGATATGTAAGAAGTAGGTTGAATTGAAGCATATAATGTAGGATATATTAACTATTTTCATTTATAAGACGGGCCATTTGAACTCTGTTGTTGTGTCCAGGCACGAAACATTCAAAAAACTAAAACTCCAGTGTTTCATAACTATAGAACCAGATGGAAAAACTCTCACTCCTTCACAAAACTAACGTTAATTTCAAATGATTTACAGTGCGTTTCTAATTCGTAGGTCATTTTTAGTTCTCAATCAGTTCAAATAAACCATTCGGGGTGGTTTCGACCAAGTTGCGCCATGTTATAATGTGTATCTCGTTCTACGCAGATGATACTGCTCGTTTCTGCTCGTTAAATCACTCATACTTCTGTAAGCTGCATCTACTATTCGTACGACCACTCCTCCTAAGTTTTTGATAAGGTTTAGATCTGGTAAGCATGCTGACCAGTTCAGAATCTGAAGCCCCTATTCATTAAACCATGCAAAAACTTTCCGGATTTTATGAATTGATGCCTAACTACCCAATTAAAACGGTGTTTTTGATGCAACAGTAGTAAATGATTCTGAAGTACTTCGTTGTATATCTGGCTGTTCATTCGTATTGATGGTAAGCTATCTAAACCAGGCCGTTTTTGAGAATATTCTCCCAAAACCATAAAAATATCTTCTGCGGGTCCAAAAACTAATGTGGAAGCTGATCCCACGGGTTTCACTATTTCAGGATTACTTCTCTGATAAAAAAGACGGGTGGGTAATGTCGGGGACATAACCGGAGTGACGTAGGACTATACAAAGGGGACAGTTTTTGCTAAATATATATTTTAAATATATTGTTTTATTTTCTTCTCCTACGTGAATACCTACCTATCTACCTGAATAATGGATTAGTTTTCTGTTTACTCTTTATGAACATGTTGGGGGTTCTGAAAAGAACCTTTGGTGTTGTGTTTTTGCTTTTTTTTATACAAACTTTCTCAATTTTTTCTCACTATCTCATAGTTGATTCTTGATTTTTTCCTGGAGGCTTTGTACTTATTAAATGTTCAACGCCGGGCATCTTTTGGCGTATGCACATATCCTACAATCAAAATGATGGCTGTGATAGGGAATGCATAGGTGGTCATCAGCGCGCGTTTTGTACTTTAGCGGTACACGCTCACAGGATAGAGACAAATCGGCAGACTCAGTCAAAGGGTCGAGTCCAACGAGACGAACGAATGAGCGTTAAAAGGCAGCGATGGCGAAAAAATACATTCATTACGATTTGTTCGCTCGTTGGATTCACATGCAGTCTAAAAAGGGTCCTTTTCAGGATCACAAAATTATCTTCAATCTAAAGAGTTTATTGTTTTGTTATCACTCGATATCCCCATCTTGTTCGGCTAAACCTTTCTGTTTAGCGATTGCGTTTGCCACTCGCCACAGCTTTCACAGTTGGAAAATTTCCTCCCATCCAGCTTGTAACATGTTGTACAGTAAATTACATTTAATGCGACGTGCCGAAGCACCACTCAGTGTCGTATTGGAGGCGATTTTAACCTGTAATTGAACATTTGCGATGACAGTGGTACAGTGTCGACTTTTAATGTGGGATAATAATTTGGACCCCGAACTCTATGTTTACAAAAATGTCCAACTAAATATGTCGCATTACAGGTCCGTCCAATTAGCTAAATGTCGAACTAATTGTAAATTACTGTCCTTTCAATCTGGAAACAATTTAAGAATTGGTGAAAATTGAATAATCAGGAAAGTCCCCAACAATCAATAAGCTCAGAACAACTTCCAAATTCACATACTCATCATATCCTGGCAAACAAATTATGAAAAAATCAATTTGTGTTTTATTATTATTTTGGATATTATTTTAGAAAGCATTGAACTGTATTTCGTAAACTCTTTTTGAAAGGTTTAATGGCCCTGATAAGCGCCGTGTTTTATGGAAAGGTTCCAATTTAGAAAACTTAGTACTCGTGACTTTGAAAAAAAAACATTTCGAACGCCCTCGATGCCGCCTTGTTCTGGATTTGCCACCAAAGCAGATTGTATAAAGAACAAACTTTCTTCTTCTGCTACCTGCTGCCGTTTTGCGATTGCGTTTGCCATTCGCCACTCGCTGCAACTGCCTGTTGTCTTGATGTCCACCGAATCGAATGTGTTCTGTTCCGAATGCGGGTTTTCTTATCGTCGCGAGCAGCTTTGCCAGCTAACTCGATCACTTCGCCTTTCCCTTCACTTTTCCTCCTTTACCATGTCCAGACATGACTGCTTGGATTGGTTTGTTGATGTGTTGTGATGCGAACCGATGTGGTGTACGGTTTGAATGAGAATGATCGTTACGGCAGCGGAGCGGGGATTTTTAAGCTGACTGGCTGGCTCAAGAATTACGCATGTGTGAGACTGCGACCAATGTTTCGTTCATTTTTTCTTTTTCCTTTCCAATCGTGCTTCATTCTATTTCGCTGCTGCTCTGGTTGCCCGTTTTGGTCGGTACGATTTGAGGAGCACAAAATGGACCAATCAAAAATGGGCACATAGTGCATTTTGACAATGCTTGATATTTCACAATTATTCAGTTATTTATCTTAAGAAAATTTCGTTATGATAGATGCGTAGATATATTTCCTATCAATTGATGCAAAAACCTTTGCGATCTATTGAGAAATGCTCGAGTTATAAGCGTTCCAAATCTTGCATTTTTTCCTACTTGTTCAGTGCCTAGATTTCCATTTCACCCCCTATATATTCCGGTTAGACGTAGTCCTACGTCAAAAAATTGAACTTGAATAGAATTTCTTCATACTGGAAGGACTTACGGAACGTGTCATGTAATTTTTCAACTCGTAACATTGCAGGCGGCAGCTTGGTGGTTTGAGGAAAATGTTTTCAAAAAGGCCTGGTTCAGATAGCTCATCGTTAACACGAATGCACAGTCAGAAGTGCAATGAAGTACTTCAGAATCATTTACTTCTGTTTTTGCATCAAAACACCGTGATTATTGGTTTATTTGCCATCAATTCATGAAATCCGGAAAGTCTTGGCATGGTTTAACGAATAGGGGCTTCAGGTTCTGAACTGGTCAGCCCTTTTTACCAGCTCTAAACCCTATCTAGAACTTATGAGAAGTGATCGTACGAACAGCAGATGCAGTTGACAAGCAGTATGATTGAGTCTTATAAAAGAAAATAGTTATTATATCCTACATTATATGCTTCAATTCAACCGACTTCTTACATATATGTGGAAAATCAGAAAAATGGTGTGGTTCAATAGTTATGAAAAGCAGTGTATAATTTTGGTAGTACTTTATTTGAAAAATCTTTGGCGTGAAATCTCCCGACCTGAACGAGAATGGAACCAGAACTCCCGGGATGATAAGTGTGACCATTTGGCCACGAGAGCCCATGACTCCAAAGCTTTCGTGGAGCAAAAAAATATTTCATGTAATTAAGTACCTGGAATATTCGAGTAACCATCTTATTTTTGTAGGCACTGTGGCCAGGTAATCTCAAGATCAGTTGAGGAAATCTTCTGATAGATTTGATTCGATGATGTAACTTACCGAGGTGTAGTTCTGGGAAATAGTACGATCTTTAGAAAACATGAAGAACGCGATTTGTCATTGTTGTAGTGAAAAAAAAATGAATATGAATGTACAGGGTTTTCCAACTTTAAATTCCGAAAGTAAATTGAAATAAAACACACTTAGAATTCGAATTTCGATGAAATTTTTATTTCAAATTAAAGTTTGGTTTAAGCCATTATGTGTGAAATACAACATCATTCAAATGTCCACCTAGGGCTTCCTCGCACACCTTGATCCGGAACAGGTAATTTACGATGACTTTTCTGCACATATGGGGCGGTATCTCGGTCATAATTTCACGAATGTTGTCTTTCAAATGTTCAAGAGTTTGCGGAGAGTTGGCATAGACACGGTCTTTCGCATAACCCCACAAAAAAAAGTCTAGCGGGTTCAAATCGCAATTGGCATCACCAAAACGCGAAATTATGCGTCCCTCAAATTTCGTTCGCAATATGGACATGTTCGGTCGTGTTGTGTGGCACGTGTCGCCGTCCTGCTGAAACCACATGTCATCCGTATCCGTATATTCAATTTGTGGTAAAAAAATCGGTTAACATGCGGCCATAGCGCTCACCGTTCACAGTTACCGTCTCGCCGTCCTCATTTTCAAAGAAATACGGCCCGATGACTCCACCAGACCATAATGCGCACCAAACAGTGACTTTTGGCGGATGCAATGGCCTCTCAACAATCACGTGTGGATTTCCTGAGCCCCATATACGGAAATTTTGGGTGTTCACATAGCCACCGAGCTCGAAATGTGCCTCATCGCTGAAGAAATTTTGATGCGAAAATTCAGCATTTTGCTACTGTTGTTCGTTCACCCAAACGACGTATGCCCGACGCATTTCATGGTCACCACGCTCTAATTTTTGTACCAGTTGGACTTTATATGGATGTAGGTGCAAGTCCAAATGCAAAATTCGCCACAATGATGTGTTTGACAAGCCCAATTGCTGAGCACGCCGTGGAATCGAAACATTCGGGTCATCCTCCACACTGGCAGCAACAGCAGCAATATTTTTGGCCGAACGCACATTACGATGATGCACAGGTTTCACAATATCCGCTACGGATCCAGTTTGTTCGAATTTACGCACTACATTAGCGATTGTGTGCTCTGTAGGCCGTCCATGACGACCAAAATCCGTCCGTAATGCTCGAAAAACATTTGCCGGTTTTTCATCATTTTTATAGTATAATTTAACAAAATTAACACGTTGTGCGATGCTAAAACGATCCATATTGTAAAATGGCAGACATTCAACTAACGATATGACGCTTTGGTTGACAGCTATGTCAAACGGTTGTCAGCGCAGGGCTGTATACTTTCGGAAGCCCGGAATGGAAAACCCTGTATTATGAATGTTCTCAATCATCCGATTTAGGTGGAATGTGTATCGTTTTATTCGATTACTTGTTGCTTCATGCCTCTTCCGTAGCACCCATCGATCCTACTGGCAGAAACTGGGAGAGTTGATTTCCACAAGCTTCCATCGAGACGAATTTTTCGCCAGCAAAATCATTGAACAGAGACTGGAGGTATTAATCAATTGATGCCAGGTCCGGATTATAAGGTGGAATAATTAGGAAATCCAAACCAATCTCTCAAAATTTTTGGTGAGTCGACGTCTTAGTTCTTAATACGCACCGACTCTCCTTGTCCGCCACGAAAAAATTATAGCAGTTTGTGTCCAAAATACGTCCGTATTGTTGACGTAGAACTATGCTGTTATTTTATATAAGTCGCTTGTTTATAACTTCGGATATCATTCTATAATGCTGTGAAATTATAGAAATAACTTTTTATTAGAATAATTTGATCGCCCTGAAATGGTTTTTTTTATTGTAGAATCAGTTGACGATAATTGATTGACGATTCATTCTTGCCCTCGCAGAACAATACATTTACTGATCTATGTCGTAATTTGTTTCATGTCAGTGCATTGGAAATTTACCTCGAACGCTATTCCGGTGGCCTTTTTCGCAATTGACATACACGCTGCTACAGTCGATTATATACTTGTTGCACTAGCATCATTGTGCTCTCATGGCTGAGTGGTTAGCGTCCCACATTATCATCCCGGGAGTTCGAGTTCGATTCCCGTTCTGGTCGAGAGATTTTTCGTCAAAGAAATTTTCTCCGACTTGCACTGTTGTCACAAAATTCTAGAGCTTGCCACTCCAGAGTACATTCAAGGCGTGTTATCCGGCATAGAAATCTCAACTAAGTACTACTGAAAAAATGACGCAAGTAATAGCTACGTTGAGAAGGCAAAAGTTCCACTGAGAACGTTAGTGTCATCCGAGGCAGGACAAGACTAGCACCATTATCCCACATCTCATAACTACATCAATATATATTTGGCACCGCTTGGAAACAACAACAATGACAATACTTGCAAGTATCAAATATCATGCTACATGTTATTTAGTATTGTCTCAATGGCATCGCACCTCTAGGCATCGTTCGTACAACGTAAACCAAGCGCCAAACAAGCGTTCGCCATAGCATGCATACACAGCCATACATTGGTGGCTTGAAACTATTAGGAATATAAACACTTCTCATCATTTTGCGCTATTCTTCAAAGAAACGCTTTTGTTAATATTACTGACCTCGAAAAGAGTTGCATTACTTTCTCATGCTCGAGAAAAGCGCAGCTGTTAGCTTTAGTGGCCAAAGTTTTGCTACTGGCAAGCGAAACCAAATCACATACAAAATTCCAGAACGACATTTACTTTCTTGGAGACTAAACAAGTGAAATAAACTCTACCTGTTAATTTCAACAACCTCGATTAGATTAGAGCAAATGCAATCCTAGTTGAAGGCAGTTTTGTGACTGGCACGCGAACCCAAATAACTTATAACATTCCAGTACGACATTCATATTGCTTGGTATTCCCCAAAATAATTTTTTGGCGCACAACTTTAACGTCTGCTTCACCATAGCGTCAGTTTAATGCATTGATGCAATGTCAAATTTCATTACTAATACCCTAGTACCCTATATCCTATTTCCCTCCCGCTATCCCCCCTCCTTGTTTATATTTATCATTACGGCTGCATAATTTGCACCACCAAGCAACCGTCAGTCATAGCATAAAAAAAAAATAGACGATTGTTGCACCATGACAAGGCCAATGCACACGGGAGCAGATACAAATGGGTTATCAGCGTAGAGAATATGCACTAAATATATACACACTCATCTCCGTTTTGTGCTCTTCTCAACAGAAGTCCTTTCTGTTGATATTGCCGGTCTAGATTAGCGTATCTGTCGTCATTGGCGGAGAATATTTTGCTACTGGCACGCGAAACCAAATCACAGAAAAAATTCCAGAACATTTATTCTATTGGTGAGCCGACGATAGCCTAGCTCGATGATTCCTCACACAATTATGTAGCTCAGAACCTTAATGCAATGACATCAGTTGGTGCAATGACAATGACAATGGCGTTGATGCCAGAGACATCAACGAGTAAGTCGCGACTGATGGAAGCGTAGCAAATAGTAACTAACGTTACTATAACAGCATCGCAACAGTTGTTTGTTCATCGTAGTACTCTGGTATATTAGAAGTAGTCAAATAAAATTTTCATTCCAATTTGTTCTCTCAACTCGACCAGACGTCTTTTATTTCCACTTAATATGCTCAACAGGTTATGGGTCTGCGTTTTATGAAGAATTGAAAAGATGGAGAGGACCGGAATCGTCAAGTTAACCAACGAGAACTACGATTCTTGGAAGCTAGACGTTGAATTCCTACTCGTTCGGGAAGGCTTGTGGAAGTATGTAGTTCCTGGGACGAAACCGGAGCTGGCTGCGATCAGTCGAATGCTGTTGTGATTGCTGCATGGGAAGATGGTGATCAACGAGCTCGTGCGACGATTGGGTTACTCCTCAGCCGGAGCCAACACGGTCACATCCATAATACAACAACTGCCAAAGCCGTGTGGGAAAATCTCAAGAAGCAACATGAGAAGAAATCGTTAACTTCAAAAGTGCATCTCTTGAAACGAATCTGTGATCTGAAGTATCACGAAGGCGACGACATCGAAGAGCATCTACAGAAATACGAATATTTGTTTGAGAACCTTCGAACGCCGGTACGAAACTGGACAGTGATCTTCAAGTGATCCTGGTTTTCCGAAGCTTACCCAGTTCCTTTGACGCGCTGACAACGACTCTGGAGAACCGATCTGAAGAAGAACTTACGCTGGAAATCGTGAAGAATAAGATCATCAACGAAGTTCTGAAGCGAAATGAATCTTCATCAGCGGATCCAACTGTGTTGAAAGCGGACGGAAAAACAAAGAGCGTGGTGTGTCATCATTGCCAGAAGGTTGGCCACAAGAAAAGGAATTGTAAGCTATGGCTGAAGGATCAGGATCAGAACGATCGAAACCAGAAGAGCGGTAATACCGTGGATGATCGAAAACCTGTCCCCAAACAACCGAAGGCCAGAATTGTAAAATCGGAGGAAGAAAAGTTTGCATTCAGTGTCTGGGATGATGCTGCCGTGAATTGGATCGTTGACTCAGGTGCAAGTCTGCATATGAGCACGAATGAGAAATATTTTGTGAGCTTGGAAGAACCGAAGGACGATACACCACGTTTCGTAACGGTTGCGGATGCCAAAAAGGCTGATGTGAAGGGGATAGGAAGTTGCAAAATAAAGTGCTACGGATTAAACGGTGAAGAGAAGGAAATCCTGCTAAGCAGTGTTCTCTTTGTTCCGGAGCTCGATATGAACTTGGTATCCGTCTGAAGGTTGGTGCAGAAGGGCGCTAACGTCACGTTCGATGAGAAGGGTTGTACGATTGCGAGCGGACAACGAATTGCTGCTGTGGCACCTCGAATGAACGGTTTGTATCACCTATGTCTAGTAGAGAGGACGAACGTTGTCACCGAACAGAACCATGCGACGGACTGCATACACGAGTGGCACCGTAAACTAGGACACCGTGATGTTCAGGCCATCCTTGAGCTGGAACGTCGGCAGTTGGCTGAAGGCATTAAAGTGAAGAATTGCGGGTTGACGATTACCTGTCTGCAAGGAAAAATGGCTCGTACACCGTTTCCAAAGAAGGCGAAGAGGAAGTCCAAGGTGATTCTCGATTTAGTGCACAGCCAACCGGTTGAGCAAGACTGGACTGAAGCTAAAAGAGTGTTGAGGTACTTAAAGGCTACAAGCAACCATCAACTTAGGTTGGGAAATGGTACTCAAACTCTTGAAGCCTACGCAGATGCTGACTGGGCTGGCAACGTCAAGGATCGGAAATCGAACTCCGGATATCTCTTCCGGCTAGGCGGCGGTACGATCGCATGGTGTGCAAGGAAACAGACGTGTGTCGCACTGTCTTCAACAGAAGCGGAATATATTTCTCTTGCCGAATGCTGTCAAGAACTGATCTGGTTTAGGAAGCTCTTGCAAGACTTAGGAGATGCTGTGAAGACCCCAATTCAGATCTATGATGATAATCAAAGCTGCATCAAGATGTTGACCAGCAACGGAGAAAAACGATCAAAACATATTGACACGAAGTTTCATTTTGTAAAGAATTTGGCTGAACGGAATGAAATCAGAGTCACCTACTGTCCAACGGAAACTATGCTGGCGGACATCCTTACGAAGCCCTTGAACAGAGTGAAACTGGAGGATCTACGTGAGAAACTAGGCGTTACATCAGTTAGCGATGAGGAGGAGTGATGGAAGCGTAGCAACTTGTAACTAACGTTACTATAACAGCATCGCAACAGTTGTTTGTTCATCGTAGTACTCTGGTATATTAGAAGTAGTCAAATAAAATTTTCATTCCAATTTGTTCTCTCAACTCGACCAGACGTCTTTTATTTCCACTTAATACGCTCAACAGCGACCACAGCTCAATCCGAAATGAAGATATGTGATGACGCAAAATAAGGAAGAATAAGTGATGTTCGTTGCTTCCCCAACAGAACGAGACTGAAAGTTTGCCTTAGGTCAGGTCAGGTTTTGTATTATAGAGACTTTAAACTTCTTCAGTTCATTCGTCTCTAGCCTTGAGAAAGGCCCTTGGAAAACTTTACTCCTGCACTACACCTCCACCCTCATTGCCTTGAGAAAGGCACTCGATCCCTCGTCGTCCAGCTCGTCCAGCAACGATGTTGTCCAGTCGGTGTCCACACAAAGAATGAGTTTGCCTCAGAGAGAGAGATGTTGGATTTAAGAGACTTTAAACTCTGGGTGTTCATTCGTCTCTAAAGAGTTTGCCTCAGCGAGATCCACTGTTTATATTCAAGGCAAATATTCCCCTTCGTTTCTTTTCCTCTGTTCCCGGAGAATTGAAACCTTACGATTTCCCCTTCGTTGCTCGTCGATAAGTTACACGTTATTGACGACATGAGTAGAAAAGCTCTCAGCAGAACAAATATATGGGAAAATATAAACGCTTATAGTTTTCATGAATTTTAACCATTTGCACACCCGGGTATTGTATAGCATATCGAACAAATCTTAGGGAGTTTCCGATTCGTTTGATATGTAAATCGCCAAAATCCGTTCGCGGCAAAAGTAGTTATTAACGTTAACTTTATTTCATAAAAACGTGGCCTGTTTTCTGATTTGGCACCCTTAATGAAAGACATAGTTCTACGTCAAAAATATGTAAGAACGAATAAGAAAACCAGATCTTACCATGAACAGCAATCGTTCTGAATCGTCTCAGGGCGAGTGAAAAACCAATGCATACCATAGATTCTAATCTGTCTGAAATTAATCATTTTGAAAAATATTAACTGCCCATAATAGAATATTCAGGGTCCATCTGCGCGCCTCTTCTTCTCTAGCTAACGGGCCTTCAAGCTATCGTCGATTCTAATTTCCTCCGCCCGGCGTGTAGAATCTCTCCCTGTAGCGATGTATGTATATGTTTCTCCGTGCTTCTGTTTGTATCAAGATCAACCGAATCCCGACTGCATCATTACAGTCATTTACCGTGAATAAATACATTTTAACATAATTTATTTCCTATATGCGACCGAGCACAGCATAGCCTCCACAGTATGACGCCAATTTTGCCTTCTTTTCCTGGGTTGCAGTGTAGGCATTCTTTCGGTGTATTGTCTTCGGGGAGTTTCCCGACAAAGTGAAAATAGTGGATGCTACCACAATGTAGAAGAGTGTGTAACATCGTCTGTTGGAACCTAGAACTGAGATAAATTTATTAGCTATGTACAGTTTTTGCGGCTCGGTGGTTGTCTATTTTTTGCAGTTGACTTGTCGTACCTTCATGTACTTCTACATATACTCGCTAGTAGCTGGTAACTGGTAGAGATGGGCAGTGCTGTTGCTGATCAGTATCATGCAGCTCAATATTTTGTTCATGTGAAAAACAAGTTGTTCTGTATGAACTTCCGTGATTCGATTCTTTCTTGGGGGCATTTAATCTGGTTACTTCCTTTGGACTAAGGGATTCTTGTATAAAAGACTCCTATCGGGAAAAAAGGCCCTCTCGGATTTCCTGGAAATAAGCTAGAATATAAGGGAGGAAGGTACAATAAAGGGGTCAATTAGCAAAAAATGGATATGGTACACCGGGACAAGTTGAAACGATTTTTTCGAAGTTCAACTTGAAAGTTATCTCAAAATATTACCAAATCACTAAATTCAAATCTGTTTACCGCATAGACAAGGTATGACAGATGACTTTCGATAAAAAATAGGGATTCACACTGGATGTCTCGAAAAATATCAATTTTAAAATTATCATATGTATTGTTTCAACTTGTCACGCAGATCGGGGTGTGTTGGAACGCGGAACCATCACGAGTTTAATGTGCGGTTTTGCTTCTCGAACTATCTACAACTGATTTATAAAACACTAAATTGAATATATACTAAAATATAAACATTTGGAAAAAAAGGGTTTTAGTACACATGAGATGTGGGGAAGTAGTCTGATAAATACAAAATGGACACTACATACTAGAATTAATATTCGAAACAATATCATCAAGAATTCTCAATTGCACTTCTCTCATGTAACAATTCAGCTCCGGGGTCGGACAAGATTAAATTCAACTTATTGAAGAATCTTCCCGACTTGGCAAAACATCGTTTGCTGAACTTGTTCAACAAGTTTCTGGAGCTGAATATAGTCCCGCATGACTGGAGACAAGTGAGAGTGATAGCCATACGAAAACCCAACAAGCCGGCTTGCGATCACAATTCGTATAGGCCGATCGCAATGTTATCCTGTATTCGTAAATTGTTAGAGAAAATGATTCTACTTCGTTTGGACAAGTGGGTTGAAACGAACAATTTGCTGTCAAATACGCAGTTTGGCTTCCGCCGAGGTAAAGGGACGAACGATTGTCTCGCGCTGCTATCTTCTGAAATCCAAATCGCATTTGCTCGCAAAGAACAAATGGCTTCCGTTTTTCTCGATATCAAAGGGGCATTTGATTCAGTTTCCATGGAAATTCTCTCGGAGAAACTTCATAATCGTGGACTTTCACCAATTCTGAATAATTTCCTGTACAATTTACTCTCAGAAAAGCACATGTTTTTCAATCATGGCAGCTTGAAATCTTCTCGTTACAGTTTTATGGGCCTCCCACAAGGCTCCTGCCTAAGCCCCCTCTTGTACAGTTTTTACGTCAATGATATAGATGATTGTCTAACTAGAGATTGCACGTTGAGACAACTTGCAGACGATGGAGTTATTTCCATCACGGGTACTAATCCCGCCGTTCTGCAAAATTCCTTGCAAGATATCCTGAACAACCTGTTCACGTGGGCTCTCAAGCTGGGTATCGAATTCTCTATGGAGAAAACTGAAATGGTCCTTTTTTCTAGGAAGCACGAACCCGCCCAATTCCTGCTTCACCTATCCGGCAAAACGATCAAGCACTCGATGTTTTACCTTGGAGTATATTTTGACTCTAAATGTACCTGGGGAATACACATTGCGTATTTGAAACAGAAATGCCAGCAAAGAATCAATTTTCTACAAACAATAACCGGAACATGGTGGGGTGCCCATCCAGGAGACCTCATTCAGTTATACAAAACAACGATATTATCAGTGTTAGAATATGGCAGTTTTTGCTTCCGATCAGCTGCCAGGATTCATATTCTCAAGCTGGAGAGAATACAATATCGTTGCTTGCGTATAGCCATGGGGTGTTTGCATTCGACACATACGATGAGTCTCGAAGTTTTGGCAGGAGTACCCCCGCTTACTCTTCGGTTCACAGAATTATCCTACAGATTTCTCATCCGTTGCAAGATCATGAATCCATTGGTGATTGATAACTTCGAAAATCTACTCCAACTGACTCCTCAGTCAAGTTTTATGTCTCTATACCATGAGTACCTTACCCATGAAGTGCACCCTTCACCGGGCATCTCCAACCAAGTTTGCTTCCCATACTTTTGCAATTCCTCTGTCAATTTTGATCTGTCCATGCGACAAAAGATCCATGGAATCCCAGATCATCTACGCTCCGATTACATTCCGGAGATATTTTCGGCAGAATATGGGAAAGTTAGATCTGATAAAATGTTCTTTACTGACGGTTCATGCATAAACGGGTCCACTGGCTTCGGCATCTTCAATGAAAATTCCAGTGCCTCTTTCAAACTCAAAGATCCTTGTTCCGTGTATGTCGCTGAACTGGGTGCGATATATTACGCATTAGGGATCATTGAAACATTGCCCATCGACCACTATTTTATTTTTTTCAGACAATCTCAGCTCAATAGAGGCAATCCGCTCAATGAAAGTTGATAAACGCTCATCTTATTTCCTAACAAGTATAAGACATCTATTGAGTGTTTTGGTCGAAAAATTATTCAAGATTACCTTAGCATGGGTTCCCTCTCATTGCTCGATTCCGGGGAATGAGAAAGCGGACTCGCTAGCTAAGGTGGGCGCTTCAGAAGGCACACTTTTTGAAAGGCAAATTGCTTATAACGAATTTTTTCACATTCCTCGTCAGGACACACTCGCTAGTTGGCAGCGCATGTGGAGTGAAGATGAGTTCGGTCGCTGGTTACACACGATTATCCCTAAGGTTTCGACGATAGCTTGGTTTAAGGGATTGGATGTCGGTCGTGATTTCATTCGCGTGATATCTCGGCTTATGTCCAATCACTACAACCTAAACGCGCATCTCTATCGAATTGGGCTCGCAGCAAACAATCTTTGTGATTGTGGCGATGGCTACCACGACATCGAGCATATTGTCTGGTCGTGTATCCTTAGGTAGCCGTGATCCTGATCTTCTGCTTCATCTATACCTGTTCCTCAGGAACGCCGATGTCAACGTTTAATGATTTTTCCTTCGTTGTGTCCCTGTTTCGTATCCCTCCTATTCGATCTATAAACTTTTACTTAGTCGCGGCAATACATACACACACTCTTTACAGATACACGGGCCAAAGGTTGTGCAGTCCACTGATGATTCAACAAAAGCCAAAGGTTGTACCGCTCATGACAACTCTACACGAGCTGATGATTGCGCCGGCTAGTGACCATTCTATCCTGGATTCCTCGAGAAGACGCACCACGCTAGATATGGGGTACAGACTAGGGGGGCGTTGCTGATTAATGGTCAGCTGCATCCCAATAGGAAGTATCCCGTGTCGGGCACAGGTACAGATCATTGAAGACAGCAGCATCACAATTACGAAAACACTTGTAATACTAACCTCGAGCCAACCGCGAGTAATCGGTTACATATTACTAACATAGTTATAAGGCAAACATTGTCGAAATATTGAACTCCCGGCCCCGTCAGGTTGACGCCATATGAGCCTTAATAAAAATATATATTTTGGATAAAAAAAAATATCAAGAATACTATTTTAGACGCAAACGGCCGCTAATGAGGTTTATGGATCAAATAATATTCACATATTATGTAACGTACTCAGAAAGGGAGGAGGGGATGCCTAGTAGAAATTTGTTTAGAAATAAATCCAACTAAATCTAAACATTTTTATGCAAATGGCCATTTGTTACATGTTATGTAGGGGAGAGGGAGTCTAAAATAGAAAACGCATTGCGTTACGTAATATTTGAACGACTAATTGCAAAATTAACAAATTTGACTTGTATCATGCCTGTGTATTCATAAATTATGTAGAACATACTGGAGAACGAAATATGAATGATTCTTATTTTTTAATTTATCATCATTCATTCATACAGCAATCACCGACAAATAACGTCGGGCATCTGCAGCAATGTTTGAAAAAATAGTCAATTTTAACTGGTTACAACTTACCCCAGAATTGAAAAAAAACATGGTGGGAGTTAAAATGCTCAGAGCTAAACGGAAAGATTTTTTAGTTCAGTTTTCAAAACTACTACACTTGCTTATCTCTATTTGATTACCTGAATTGCAATTCTAGTGATATTTTTTAAAAAATCAGTGTTTTCGGAGTCAGCGTGCAAAAATGATTGTTTTGATTTCACGGAACAAGTAAAAGTAAACAAAGGCGCGGGTTGCGTTAAGGCATTCCAATAATCTGGTAATGACTGTCGTAAGGTGGGTTGAAAGAAAATGTTTACTATAAATATTTTTATCGCGACAATCCATCATTCCTAGTAAAAGTTATCGTTTTCGTTTTAACTTACCCCGAATTTCAGCTTGCTCCGGTAACCTTATAGCGTTGTTTTATTTTGTTTGATTACCCCTTCGTCTTTCATGACAAATAATTCAGTGAATAGTGACCGCACCACAAAACGAAAGGCAGTTTCGAAAACTCCATTATATTCTGTATGAGCTGACCTGGCAAACGTTGTTCTGCCATATACATTTTTTCTAGTGAAAATTTTTGTTTAATAAAAAAAATTAGTGTATTGTAAGCGTGTTTGGATGTTTTATCGATCTATACATAGTAGATCTAAGAGCTAATAATAATATTAAGAGATATTTTTTGTATTTAAAGCGTGCTGAGTCCAGTCGAAAATCCATTGAATTTTTCATTTTACAGAAATGCACCTCGATTGGACTTGAGTTGAGCGCAATCGCAATCTATCCGTTCGCGTAATTCTGAGTCGATCGGATTTGAAAATACGGATGAGCAGTAGATCAGTAGGCATATTTGGAATTTCCGAGAACAACGTTTGGGACCGAAGACGTGTAATGTTGTAATGAAGCTCATTAAGAACTTCATTATACGTTTGAACACACGCGTTGTAATATCATGATAATGCATTGCGTTTTGACTTGGTAATAGCAAAGACTGTGTCGGCTTTGTTCATGATAGTGTCTCGCAAGTGAATGTATTCTTCCTCACATCGCTTTTGGTGATTGTGTCGTAGGAATCGCAGTCATTCGCTCTCTGCCTTCGCGTACATCTCGATCAGAAATTGTTGGCACAGCTAACGACTTCTTTGAATGGCGTTGTTCTGCGTTGTTAGTGTCATTGAAAAAGAACGCGAAGAGAGTCGTATCAACGGAGTGTGTCAACAATGAATTCCAGATTATTGTTTTTTTTTCTTCGAATCACAATGTCTCGCGCCATTGTGCAATCGTCTTAAATGATTCCAGTAATGATTGCGAATTGAATCTATACACATGCTCTGTGACTCGTGTTTTATCACAATTGATGACAATATCGTGATTGTCATTTTGTAATCCGAGCAAGTATGATTTGAAGATTTCAATAATTAATTGTGCTCATTCAAAAAGGCTTTCAGCTCTACGGCGATGCGTCTGACTTTGAGGTTACTTGCGCATGTGTGGATGAAAGTTCGATGTAGCGCCATCTGTCATTCAACAATGTAAATCAATTCGTTCTGTTTGAAAAACGAACAACGGGTCAATTTTTGAATATTGTTTATAAAAAAATACTCAAATCGTGATTAAAAACAGGAAATGAAGGTTAAAATTTGGAGTTATTTATATGGTTTGAGCAAAATTTAAGGAAAAAAATGTAAGGAGTTGTATCTAGGACACGACCGCATATTTTCGACGTAGAACTACTTGTTTACCACTTCGAATATCATTTTAGAATGCATCGAAATTTTTGTAATAGATTATGTTCTTCGTTACAAATAAATTTGATGAACGTCCTTTCACGTTTGATTTGATTCCTAGGACTACCAAAATATGTGATCGGAAGATTTGTTAAACGATCATTGTATTTTACATTTCGCTCTGAAATTATTTCACATCTCATGTTTACGTAGTTCTCGAACCGTGAAAGTTCATTCACCTCTAGTATCTGAAATGACGATTTTCCCAGGTTTCTCAGTTTAAAATTACGTTTTAGGTACTCAACCCCAAAAAATACCCCAGACTTGCATGTATTTGCAAAGCGGATTCCCCCAGGAACATTAATTTTGAAGTCCGTGTTAGGGAAACACAGCTCAGTGGGAAAAAATACCACCGACTTACATGTTTTGACAAAACGGATTCCCCCAGGCACACTGATTCATCTTTCCGAGGTGTTATATACATTCGAGTTATAAGCATTCAAAATACGGGTAGGGTGAGGACACAAATCAGCAGAACAAATACATGGGATAAAGAAAATTCTTCCAGTTTTCATGAATTTAAACCGTTTAGAGATTAGCGGATTGTAATGTATAGCATATCAAACAAATCTTGAAAACAAATCCGACTTGATTGGTATGCAAATCATGAGAATTCGTTCACGGTCAAAAAGTTTATTAACATTGACTTTATTTCATAAAATCGTGACCGTGTTTTCTGATTTGGCACTCTTCCTGAAAGACGTAGTTCTACGTCAAAAATAATCAGAGAAAAAATTATTTCTGCGTAGGACCACCCCAATATATGGTAATCGGTATCCTAGCAGTATCGTAAATAGATTACGACCTATTCTCATGCCTACCAAGTTTTTTGTGCATAATTTTATCAAAATCGGTTAAGTCGTTTCTGAGCAGTTTGACCACGAACACGTAACACGAGAATTTTATATTACATTATGTATTATGTATTAGATGCATAAGAGCATGCAAAAGGACAGATATTTTCGGGCGAAACAAAACCGGCGCCAGTGTGAATTTGCGACTAAGCAGCCTGTCGTTCATGCGCATGCAGTTCAAATATTGGTGATCGGTAAAGTGTCAAAGTAAGCATCCAAACTCCAATTAAAGTGCCAGTTTAGAATCGGAACGCTTTCAATCGAATATATCTCAGAATATGTCTGATTTATTATGAAACATTAAAAGAAGAAAATGTTCTGTATTTATTGTAGTTTAAATGAGCTTTGGGATTTTAAGTCCTCGCGAATGAAAAATTCCAACTTTCGGTTAAATACGTGCTATCCACTTCTGCACAACTGCTGCTGGTCAACCTCATTTGTATCTGACCATTGAAGTACATTTCTAGCCATTCTTCCACTCTCCTTCAGTTTAGATTTGATGGGGCGGCTTAGAGCTAGGGGCGGCTTGGAAGGTTCATCTCTTTCTCAATGACATTTACTGCTTTATCCACATTTTACTACTACTGGTTAAATCCGACTTGACGGGGCCTCAGTGGGACCTTATGAATGGCAATACACGTGTTTTCAGACATTCGTTTATATCCGTTCCCAAAGTTGACTACATGTTGGCTACCCCTGGCTACATAAAGTCATACGGCTTCAGGGCCCCGCGTTTTTGCCGTAATGTTTTGCTTAACGGTCTTGTTAGATTTTTAATAGCCCGATATTGAAGAAACCTACCGCATGCGTATATTCCGTAGACTACTGCGAACAGCACCAAGTTTGTTGGCCACATCCTAGATCGAAAGTCTTGGATTCGTCCTGAAAGCCTTCATGGTATTCTGTCGCAATTTCCGATCCACTGTACCGCTTCGATGTCTTGATGTCTTCCGGGCAACAGACAAACGTTTAGGCACTGCACAGACGGTTTTGATCATTTTCAACTTCTTTGCGATCATGTTGGGTTTTCGTAACTGCTGTTCAGAATAAACTATTTGATCATCGCTGGGAAGTTTAAGGGGGTATTCTAATGTAGAGTCATGAATTTCGGTCGTTTTTTCGAGCTCCGAAAAAATTAAACAAAAAATATTTTTGCTATCCATCATATCATTATTTTTTTTATCTATCATTTAACAATGAAACAAAAATTAAACTGCAAAAAAATATAATTAGAATAGTTACAAGCTAAAGAAGTGAGGAGGTTAAAAAAAATTGTGCCATGACGTACACGATTCCAGCTTTTCTGGTTATCTGAAACAAAAAAAACGTACTCGGAATTGAGATATCGTGTACACCAGTTTGAAAAAAATATTTTCGAGAAAAACGCGTTTGAAGTTAATTGTTATGGCCGTACCAGGTTAGATACCGCATCACTAAAATGGATCTAACTCGGTAAATAATAGAATTTTAGAAAAGTCCTCTCTAAGGTATATTCTTGAATGCCTAAGCTTATAAAATATGAAGAAATTTGTTTTTGTTTTTTTTTCAAACTTCTAGATTAGAATATTGCATTAAGAAGACTTTTAGAGCTTACTTAGACAAATATTTCGCGATGCAGAATTCGTCAATATATCAACTCTACTTAAAGTTATTGATATTTCTCCCCCCAAAATACGCTCTCTTCATTTGTTTCTCATTCTTTCTGGGGCAACATAAAAATTATTTATTGGCAGCATTTGAAAGGGAATACTTGACACTACATAATGTGAAATTTTAAAAACTATTTTATTTTTTGTATTTGAGTAAACTAAATATGAAATCATGAGTTTTTGGGTAAAAAAACATCAATAACTTTGAGTAGGATTGAGATGTTGACAAGTTCTGCATCGCAAAATGTTTGTATTGATAAGCTCTAAAAGTCTTCCGAAAATAACTTGTAGAATAGAAGATAGATGTAGAATTTGGAATATAAAAGGTAAAGCAAGAAAACACGATTTTTTCATTGTCATCCATGCATGCAATTTAGATAGAAAGCAAACCACTTTGTGGAAGATATATATTCTCTAGACAAAAACTGTCTACGACAAAGTTATTAACATTATCATTATTATTATCATAAGAAATATTAAAAATTGTTTCCATAAAAACTACGCTGAACAACAACGTAACATTTTTTAGGTCTTATAGTTTTCAAGTGAGATTTTTTTTTGAAATTTAGTGTTATTTTTGTAACTTTTTTTCAAAAAAAAAAAAAAATTAACTCAAAAACTATAAGAACTACAAAATGTTGGTTAAAGAATTAAATATAGGAAATTATTTGAGTTTTAATTTAAATAACAACTTTTCTTTAAACAATTTCATTGAAAAAATAATAAAACAACAAACAAATGAAGAGAGCATATTTAAAAATCAGAAAAAGTTTAGAAAAATCAATAACATTGAGTAGAGTTGAGATATTAACAAATTCCGTACCGCAAAATGTTTGCCTTGGTATGTTCTAAAAGTCTATTGAAGACAGTTTGCATGGAGAATTTGAATCGTAGAAGTTAGAGCAAACAGCCGTTTTCCCTATAAACTTAGATAAAATTCACTATATCGGTTATTTCAAGAGATATAAAAAACTTTGTTCTACAAAGTTGCTTAAGATAACTAAGGCAACAACATTCTCGAACTATGTTTACCTCTATCTATAAAGGTAAGAAAATTAGATTTTTGATTTCATCGAAATTTTTTACAACGTTAAATTGAGCGCTCTATCATATGTAACAACTTTGTCGAAGACCGTTTTTGTATAGAGGATAACGGCTTTTTTGCTCCAACTTTCATGTTTCAAATTGTACATGCAAACTGTCTTCAAAAGACTTTTAGAACATACCAAGGCAAACATTTTGCGATGCGGAATTTGTCAATATCTCAGCTCTACTCAATGTTATTGATATTTCTTCCCCAAAAATATGCCCTCTTCTTTTGTTTGTTGTTCTTTCTGGGGCAAATATGAAAAATGTTTCTCGGTGGCATATGAAAGAGCATATTCGACTCTACATAATATGAGTATTTCAAAACCATGTTAGTTTTTGTATTTGTTAGTTTTTGGGTGAAAAGCCATCAATAACTTTGAATGGGATTAAGAAATTGACAAGTTCTGCTCCGAAAAATGCTGGTGTTGATATGCTATGAAAGTCGTCAGAAGATAATTTTGATGTGGAATGTGAAATATGACGAATTTCATGCCAACTCGACTGGCCGTTGGCAGCACTCTCTCAGATAGCAGTGAAATGTTGTGGGAGTAAAGACATTGGTCATTCAAGCAACTTTGCATACTTGACTTATTCGAAAAATAATAGAACTACTTTTTGAAAAGGGCTAAATTTTTACAGATGGATAGTACAACAATTTCTGTATTGATAAAACATAGTTTTCATGTCAAATTTTTTTCCGTGTTTGTGCCTCACTTTTAGTTCCTTATTGCCGTGATTGCCATACAAATGAAACACAAATTTCTACATTACTCGAGAATTATTCAAGCAAATGAAACCAAATTTGGCATGTGAAGGTTTTAGGGTGCAATAAACGTTTTTTCGGTGGTTCGACACTCCTTCCCCCTTTCTTAGGCTGTCATACAAATGAGAACAATTTCTGCATAACTCGAAAACTAATCAAGCAAAAGGGGCCAAATTTGGCATGTGAAGACTTTAGCGGGCACGAAACGTTTCTATGGTGAATGGACACTCCTCCCCCTCTCTAAGGGGAGAAGATGGGAGGGGTTCGTCTTTATTCTATCATATTTTCTGTTTCAAACATTTATTCCATGTAACGGTGAAACATGTTATTTGCAAGTGGTTGAAAAATCTTGAACGAGAATTGTGTCTGAAAATAATCTCATATTATAATGATGAGTTTTGGTAGAAGTACTAGGAATTTTTTAGTAAAAGGTAAATTCAACGAGATCGATTAGAAGATCAATCAATGAACAGTTCTGTGATTGGACTCATGAACTTGCGCGTGAATGTCTGAAGGTATTGATAACAAAAACAAATTTTGGGCGGGACGAAGTTTGCCGGGTCAGCTAGTGGAAATATAAAAGAACATGGTTTGTTTTCAGATATTTACTATATATGAGTAACTTCTAGTGGAATTTCTGACTATTTTCTTTTTATACAATAAATGTCTTTGCGAGCGGGGATTTTTGACACAGTAAAGCTTTACCAATTCACTCAATTGTTAGATCTTCATGAACCACTCGACACATCAGATTAGACTGAGCTCTCAATTAATGTCCCTAATGTCCCATGAGAGGGGACATCCGAGTGGTATGCTAGAACTACAATATCCCATGATAGGAGACAGGGGAGTTCAAAGGTTTAATACTGCACATTCGAAACACTGGTAGAAATGGTTATAGCACTGATGATACTCTAGCTCACTATTCATAGCCATGCAGTCTGATGCACTAACGCTCGGCACGCGGAAACTCCAACTCCCATTGGCTGTCAAATATCGCCAACGGTGGTGGAGTTACCAGGCTCCGGAAACGTTCCATTACTGGATTTGAGAGGGCTTCCTATGATAGTGTATTGTACACCTCCAAACGTATATTTTTTCCATAGAATTTACAAACCTGTTGAACTCGCGTACGGTTCTCGTTTTTCGCACTTTCGTTTTCGTTTTTTACTGCTCTTTGATTCCATAAAGTCAAACAAACACATTCATTTGAATATTCTATACAGCCTGGACGGTTCTGAACAAGTATCTCAAGTTGACAGGTACTTTCGCGGAACGTTTCCCCGCTTACCACTCACCGGTGTGTTCCATGAATAAGTTTATCGCGACCCGGACTGGAGAAAGGAACGTGCTTCGACTGCTGGAAAAAGTATTAATTTTGCATACATAAACGAGAGCGGCACAGTATGGGTCGTTCCGCGATTTGCTTGCGCGCCCGAGACATGCAACGACAAGCGGAAGCGGAACCTGAACCGGGGAGTGCTTTGAAAAAGTGTGTTAGCGAGTGAAGGTGATGAGCAGCACGGGCCGGTGTTTTATTAGAGATTAAATATTTATGTGTTCTCCAGATAAGCGCTCGTTTCTGGGAGATTTGATGCGAAACGTTTATTGATGAAAGTCGTTGGAGAGGAGATATTTGTGAAGTTGAAAAAAAACAATTTTAATTTTTTTTATGTTGGTGAATATTAGTCTGCTTTCGTTCAAGATAACGGAAACATTCACTTAAAGTTAATTCTTTATTTCAATCAAATTAATCGTTTCGAGTTTTTTTTTTGACGTAGGACTACGTCTAACCTTTCAATTTAGGGGTGCCTCAGCATACCTATTACAATGTTTCGGGTGGTAAAAATGGAAGATTTCGAAAGTTAATATCTTAATGAATGGATTTTGATTCTAAATACACAAATTAAGAGAAAATATCCGCACTTATGGGGATGCTCACCAGGGTTACCATAATAAAATCTGTGTTTTCGATCTGACAAAATCTTTTTATCTTAATTTTTTCTTAGAAAATCTGTATAACACTTCTATAACTATAAGTTCAATTCGAATTTTAAGCATATTCTTGGATTTATTATACTTAATTGGTATAGTTATTATTGATTTGATTTATTTTTATCCAAAATATATATTTTTATTAAGGCTCATATGGCGTCAGCCTAACGGGGCCGGGAGTTCAACATTTTGACAATGTTTGCTTACAACATACTAACCTCGAGCGGTGCTCTGTACGTGTGCCCGACATGGGATACTTCCTATTGGGATTGATTTGTATCCATGTGGCACCTAGCGTTAGCGTATAAAGTATGTGATAAAAATACAATTCATTAAGGTGTAATGGATGATTAGATAGTTACTAGAGTATGTTTATTTAGACTCGCAAAAATATAATTGATACAATAATCCAAAAGGTAGTATAATAAGTTAATTCCAGAACTGGTTTATCAACGCATGATAAAGGGACATAAAATTGTTATGAAGACATGTGCTTTCGGACAGTTTCTGAAAGTTTTTTTTTCAAAATAAATCAATTGGGTATGTTTATCATTGAAATTTATATTCTTTAATTGAATCTTCATTGTTGAACCATTTCATTCATTTCAAGGTTTTTATACCGCGCATTACTGTCGAAAAATGGTATGCGAAAACTTAAGTAAGCATTTTGCACAATATGATTTTAAAACACCCTGCACGATTTGCATTGTACGGTTTGGTTTCAGGATTATATCAATAGTGAGCGAATCTTGTCTTCTTCGCACTTTTGTTTCGTTCACATCCAATGCAAAAAAAAATAATCCAACAGTTTCCGAAAAATGTGGGTTGTTAAAGAAATTGGTGAAACTCCTAAATACAGGAAAAGCGTAGCCCCTGTTGATCCTTTTATATTCAGAAGTTTCGCCCAGATTTCATTGGTATTCGGCGTGGCATTTATATCTCCGCTAGAGACTCTATGGTTGATTTCCCGGAACTCGTTTTTCAACTCCTGCTGATTGCATTTTTTTATGAATGGAAAGTTCCGTAAAACTTCATGCAAAAACGAAAAGCTTGAATCCTTGCAACGTCCAGCAATAGAGCAGTTTTCAGAACATCGTCTTTAGTATCGAACCGCTTTTCGATTTCTTTAATAAATTGCATATAAAACATGCACGCGGATGGTTCTAAAAGTTGTTTAGTTTCTGAATAAATCTGAGTCTGAGAATCAAAATCTGAGATTTCTATGAATAATTACGATTTGTTCTCAATTTTTTGATTTTTCTCCAACTTTTAGTTTTTTTCCAAAGTTTATTTACGTTGTTCTGATGTTTACTGCTAAATTCCATATAAAAACATCACACGTAGGGGAGGTGGGGGTAAAACGGACATGTAAAGAAGAACTTCAATTATATCTTTGGAAACACATGTTTCCCTAAACTTTGATGCAGTTTCTTGCAATTAAATATACTGTTTTTGTACCTAGTTGGCCAAATATTTTACAAAACAGTGTTTTTCAATGTTTTTTACTGAAATTAAAATAGACCGAAAAGTACAACATTTTTTTCGATGCGGGTAATATGGGCAGGTTTGTAAAACTACCAATTTTAGCAAAAATCTGCAAACCACTACATCGGTTTGGCATGGAATGCCTGAAAATCAAGTCCTCAATTAGAACCAGTTATTGGAATTTATCGAAGAAAAGCGAATATCGCCGGATCGGCTATATTCGACGGACACGAAGTGCCTCACGATGACAAACTTCTTCGCGCTTTGGGGACAAACTGGCTAAACTGTTAAGGTAATCGATGCATTTTTGTGGAAGGCTCAATGAAGGTAGGATTCAAGGAAAAAATTATTTATTTATATTTCGTAGTTTTTTTTTATTTATCGCCAACCGATATTAGTTCATTTTCTCAATGTATACGTTATGTAACCAATGCATTGTAGCGTTAATCGTAACCATATTTTATTAGGGGCACAGGCAAACATCGGTGTGGTTCAAGATAACTTTTAGTTTAACTCTTTTGAAACTTCAAATAGTAGCCCTAAAAAGGGCCGTTTGTTGTATGTAAATCATGTCCGATTGAGCTGACATTTTGCACAGGTTATTTTTTTGGACCAATACACAAAATGTACATGGTCGGTTCTTTAAATTCGATAATTATGTTTTTTTCCCATACCTTCATTACCTCTCAGCATAAGTCCCAAAAGGTCGATTTTTGGCCAAAAATTTTTTTCGAGATGACACCAGATCTCGATGTTTCATGCATTTTTAAGTCATTTGGCATTGAAAAAAATCGATTTACCAAATTTTCTTTACTCCCCCTTGGAAGATTTTCGAGGATGAAAAAATCAAAACTTTGAGCGCTTTGAGGCACCCCTAAATCATGTCCGATTGAGCTGAAATTTTGCACAGATAATTGTTTTGGGCCAATAAACAAAATGTACATGGTCGGTTTTTGAAATTCGATGATGAAATTTTTCCATACATCCATTGCCACCCTACAGGGCGTACGTTAACTAGGCTGCAATGGAATAATGTATCAATAATAGATATCATCTGCAATTTGAAGTATAGCTTTTGCTGTTTTGTAGTCCAGTTAACGAGTAAAACTCGATAATTGTACTGATTTTCCGGCCCAATTGACGAACGATCACTGTATGGGTGACACTTTCCTCGTTGCTTTGATGAAATCTAGCATGAATTTGAATAATGCATAAAATCTTGCATCTGATTACTTCAACATGTTTGCATTCGAAAAAGGTCTTGCTATGTTGTTTGATAGAACGAATTATTGCACAATTATTGCAATTTTGTGTTGCATACAATATTCATGGGAACGAAATTGAAAGAAAGAAAACATAATACATGATTTTTCTTCGCATCCGTTCGCAAAACATACCTCTTTTATTTGTTAATTGCTCTCTTGTTTTATTATTTCCACTGTTGATGTCTCAGGCAAAAAAATTGATGCATAAATTGCCGTCTAATGGTATATATTATAATATACATCGACCCCCCTATATATAAACTGACCAGACGTTCTGCGTTACAAGGGACAGTACCGCATTTCGACAAAGAGTCCCGCGTTAGATTACGTCCTGCGAAACTTCCCGCATTTGGCAAAAGAAGTGAAAATGTCCCGTGATATCAGTACATTTCAATATTACAATTTGATCATGTTGATTTTTTTCAATAAATGAACCTCAAAATACATTTATTTGGCAGACTGTTCAAGAACGCTTCCAATGAATCCGAAGATTAACACGTTGAACCAGATTCATCGCACCGAAAGTGAGCTTTTTGATTAGAGAGTGTGCACTGGGAACGATAGGAAAAAATTGGAAAATGGTTTTTATTGGGGGAGTTTTGGTAATGTTGGCGGTCTTAACTACAATGTTTATCTCCAGACGATCCATCTCCTCCAGTGATCTCATGGCATAATGTGCCGCTGCCACGTTCGACCTAGAGACACATCACCTTTGCGTGATACCTCTTTATAAAGGCAGCAATATCCGGCAGGCACTTCATACTGTATATCTCCCCGTTCACCGTAAGATTCGACAGAAGAGCGGCTTGGAAATTCCCTTCTCGCCGATCGTAAGCCAGAGAAGGACCATCTTCAAGAACTTGGTGTGGAATATATATTTGATGTCAATGCTAATCACCTTGGTAGAGAACGTAAGGTATCCGGTCCCCTTCCATTCTTTGAATTCTAGCGTCAAGTACGTTTCGTCATTCATTACGAGCACGACAGTGCTTCGCCGGAAAGAAGTTTTTATTCCAGATTTATTCCTGGCCAGATTCTTCTCCACCGTTTGGCCGATTGCTTCGATCTCTTAAGGAGCAGCAGGAAGAGGATGTTGTAAATATCAGATCGGCTATATCCGGTGGACACGAAGTGCCTCAGGATGTCCATCTTCTTCGCTTCGGGTGGAGCTGGCAGTATGAAAACATCATCAAGTTGCTTGACTGTTTTCGCCATGGCTGCTGCCTTCGAATCACAAGCGTTGAATCATTTTTGTTGAAGGCTTAATAAACGTAGGATTCAAGGGAAATTTGTTCCATTGTGAATAATCTTTTTTTTGTTTTTTTTCCTTCGCCATACGAAATTTGTCCATTTTTTTTATGCATACGTTAACACTAAAATCGTTGAAAAATGGCTTCGAATTTTCAAATATTCCATTCGATAATTTGAAGAAAATGGAAGAATTCGAATTGTGCTCGCCAGGCTTAAATGCTCAGACTGAGCGAATTTTTCTCAGGCTTAAACAAAATCTGTACTTCCGAAAAATTTCAACTATGTGCCGATAATTTGAAAGAAATAATACAGATCAGGTTTAATTGCAATGACACATGTTAAGAATTTCTTGAATAAATGAGACTCGCTAAACTATGGCTTATGTTCACATAACGTATATACATATAGTTTTTTTTGTGTCCCGCGTTAGACCCCTGACCATCTGGTCACTACCTATATAGAAATCAAAGACGTAGTCCTACGACAATACGGATGTTTAACCGAGACGCTCAACTTTATTATTGATAAATACAGAGTACTCAGGGTGAACGAAAAGTTATTTTTTTTTAAATACAGGGCAGATTTAATTTTTTTTTATCATGAATGTTCACGTTTCAAGTAAAAAATACTTATCGATTCCACGTGGACATTATCTAGTTACTTATCTAAACGCCATTTCCCATTTCATCCCCCCCCAAACCTCCCCCAAACCAAATCACTAGCTGTATGGCAAATATTGTAAAGGATATTAAATAAGAAATTTTGGCGGTTTATTTGAACCCCTATTGGTTTGACGTAGGATCTATAGTGAAAAACGTACTTTTTCGTTTATTTCACCATCCTCAAAAGATCCGAGATAAAAATTTGAAAAAAAAATACTCAATGTGCATCTTACTACGGTGTATCAAGAAAAATTATCAAAAAAAATTTCATCAAAAATTTTAGTACCAAAAAAAAAATTTTAATTTTGAATTTTTTTTTTTGAGATTTAGAGATTCAGTACTACTCTAAATCATATTTAAATGTGTTTCTACGGCTTTTATAGATATGTGTGATTTTTTTGAGATTTTTTTCAGTGTTGCGCGGTATCAAAAAAAATTTTTTTTTATATTTCCAAAGAGTGGTTAGGTAAGGGAGTAAAAAGTGCCCCCAAACCAAATCACAAATATTGTAAAGAATATTAAATAAGAAATTTTGGCGGTTTTTTTGAACCCCTATGTGGTTTGACGTAGGATCTATAGTGAAAAACGTACTTTTTCGTTTACTTCACGCCATCCTCAATAGATCCGAGATAAAAATTTGAAAAAATACTGAATGTACATCTTACCACGGTGTATCAAGAAAAATTATCAAAAGAAATTTCATCAAAAATTTTAGTACTAAAAAAATATTTAAATTCTGAAAATTTTTTTTTTGGGATTTAGAGATAATAATAAAAATAAAATAAAAAAAATACACAGTACAAAAAAATGTTATAGATTTTCTGGCATTTCGAAATTTAAAAAAAAAAAAATAACTTTGAGACCCACTCCTGCTCAAATTTTAATTTAAATGCGTTCGTATGTGTCTTTTTTCTACATGTGGCGTAATTTTTCCTGAATTTTTAAGAGCATTGTGTGACACAAAAATAATTTTCTTCATCGTCTGCATTATTATTTTTATTTTTTTGAAATCGATTATTTGATTGTATTCGTGGTTTTCAATTGAAAGATTAAAATAAAAAAAAAACAAATCGGATTTGTGGTCTCAAAGTTATATTTTTTTTCAAAATTTCGAAATGCCAGAAAATCTATAACATTTTTTTGTACTGTGTATTATTTTTTTATTATTTTATTTTTATTATTAGATATTTGAAAAAAAAAACAGCTTGAAGATATTTATTAATCTAGAAAAGCCGTAAGAGCACATTTAAATATGAATTAGAGTAGTACTGAATCTTCTTCTTCTTCAATGGCACTAACGTTCCTAGAGGAACTTCGCCGTCTCAACGTAGTATTACTTGCGTCATTTTTATTAGTACTTAGTTGAGATTTCTATGCCAAATAACACGCCTTGAATGCATTCTGAGTGGCAAGCTCTAGAATACGCGTGATCACAGTGCAAGTCGGAGGAAATTTTTTTGACGAAAAATTCCCCCGACCAGAACGAAAAAATACTGAATGTGCATCTTACCACGGTGTATCAAGAAAAATTATCAAAAAAATATTTCATCAAAAATTTTAGTACTAAAAAAAATATTTTGATTTTGAAATATTTTTTTTGGGATTTAAAAAATTTCATAGTACTGAATCTCTAAATCCCAAAAGAAATATTTCAAAATTAAAATATTTTTTTTAGTACTAAAATTTTTGATGAAATATTTTTTTGATAATTTTTCTTGATACACCGTGGTAAGATGCACATTCAGTATTTTTTTCAAATTTTTATCTCGGATCTATTGAGGATGGCGTGAAATACACGAAAAAGTACGGTTTTTCACTATAGATCCTACGTCAAACCACATAGGGGTTCAAATAAACCGCCAAAATTTCTTATTTAATATCCTTTACAATATTTGCCATACAGCTAGTGATTTGGTTTGGGGGCACTTTTTACTCCCTTACCTAACCACTCTTTGGAAATTAAAAAAAAAAATTTTTGATACCGCGCAACATGTTTGTACCTCATTTTTAGTCATATATTGCGTTATCCACAATTTTGGTTATACGCGATGACCTAGCCCGACTATTTCGCGGATAATCGGGGTTCTACTGTATTTACCAAATTCTGCTGAACGAATTTCTCCATATTTTTTTTCTATTTTCTCGATGTGAGATGGTGTAAGATGGTGTAAGATGAGGAGTTTTAACCTTTCAAGCCCTCTTTATGTAAGAATTTTTTACCAACAATTCGTCAGAATTGTCACCCGAACAGTTGAGTAGTTGAAATATTGCTTTATTTACGCATGCGATTTTGAGGTATTCGAACCTGTTCTAGCTATTTCCCGCTTATATTGGAGAGCTTCGATTTACGTGGAGCTCTCTCCTTTTTACCGTATCCTTGAGTATTCATCAAATAATTGAGCGCTACTTGATGGGATCGTCCAATCCAACGAGAAATTTCTCTAATACCAAAATTTTCTTGGTGAAATGCATCGAATTGTCTTTCTTCTCTCTCCGTGAGGACTTTCCCCTTCGGAATTTTCAAGATTTAATTGACCAAAACAACTAAAACAACGAAAAATGTAACTGGTCTTATAGAAACTTGACAGCTGAAAATACGAAAACATTCGTTTACGCTCAGCGCTTGCACACACACATATGAAAATCATGCAGTGTATGGTAGTCACCAATACCTACACACTAGAATATAAATTGAAGCATTGTTTGTTTACAATGACACGAAGTAGTAAGATCATACCCTGGTCTTATAGAAATTGGACAGAGTGTAGGGCTCTACAATGTTTTTAATGTTAAAGTTTTCGAATACAAAATTGTTAAGTGATCTGAATATGTATCAGAGTGAGCACAAATGAACCAATTGATAATGAATTTTTCGTTCACGATGCCTTTAACGCTAATGATGATGACCGTCGTGATGTTATCTGAATGGGACCGGCAACGATTATCGCGCCACTTATGCACGTACAAATTCCCCTGCATGAGATTCGCAGTAACTGCCTGTCGGGTGCTTCAGTCGTCGGGCCTGGTACATGCGGTGCAAGCACCACTCATAAACATAATGATTACATAATCAAGTAGAGCATTACACCCCAGCGGCGAATAGTGCTGCAGAATTCCAGGGCATCTATTTTAATTGTGGGATCAGATTGCTTGGTGTTCTAGGCATCGAACATTGTCTCGCTGAAGTATTCTCCAAAGATTAATATGTTTTGGTATACTGACAACTTTCCCATGGCTTCTGTATGAGATCTTCAACGGAAGTCGGAATGTTCCACCGGTGTTTAGTAAAGACTAATGCGAACTGTTAAATCATCGCCAAGAACGTTAATTTAGATTAGATCTGAGTAAAAGGCAAAAAGCATAATTCCATTACCCCAGTGAAGTGCAAACGCATGGTATTTTTCAGGATACCATGGAATTCGTTGTATTTCACCACGCCACTACCAAACGATGCGGCGGGAAAACGACGTTTCGAGATGCATTTCAGACGGTGTAATACGGCCTATTTGCAAGCGTTTGAATGTATAATCACTGAGAGTCAAGGCCAATATAGAAGTTTCATTCAACTTGGTTCCCGGGATCATGCGAATGTAGACAAAGAAGAACTCGACTGGAAACTTACGCGACGAAGTGCAGTTTTCGTAGTGAAAATAGCTACTCTCCGTGGAACGCTCAACTTTACCCCAATAAAACAATTATATCCACACCCTCATGGAATACTGTTTCCGGTAATTTGAGACGACAAATTGTACTCCCTCATGAGCTTACTAAATAACGAAACATATGCAGTCTTATAAGTCCTCTTAGGGCTCGTAGCAAATGAGGGTCTTCCTTGAGTTGGGGCTAATGCTGGTGATACGCCGCGTTCTAGTGTGAAACTGTACACTTCTGCAGATCCGAAAGAAAACGTGTGAAATTCGTTAGACGCAAAGCATTCGCGAAGTGTGCTGGGTACAAATTGCAGCCAGCAGCACCAGCAGTAAGACAGATGCACTTTTTGACCTTGAAACGCTTTTTCTTCGAGCCGAATTCCAGCCCGGATGAAGGTTAAGGTCTTACGCTGCACATGTCTGCGTAAGAGAAGGGTTCCATGGTAAATGATCTCCACTTCCTTTTTGTCGTAGCCACGGTATTCGTATTTCATTACATACTTACCACGATGCTGTATCGAGAAACATACTGAAGAAAGGAGCACTGGGACTGAGTGAGTGTGTCACAGCACAGCACAGAATATGCGTGCTTCATGAGTGTTCGGTAGGCAACGCCGTTGGTCAGATCTTTTCCGCCATGCGACGTTGTCGACGTTTGTGTTGGTAACATGATGGACTGCCACGGCTGATATAAAAATATGAGGTTTCCTCCGCCTGATGTGGTGAAGTTATATAGAAGGCAAATGTAACTAAAATAAATTTGAAAAATCTGCACTTAACAAAACGATGGACTAAAGGAGAATGAAAATTAGCGATGTAGTTAGGGCAGCAGCACTTGAGTATAACTTTTTTCATATCTTTTATGATAATAATGATGTGAAATGAATTACAAGTACGAATATGTCTTAAATACAATATTGCAATTTCATCAATGTCATTATTTCATTCATTTATGCGTGTCTAACTTACGAGGTCGGTTCAGTTTTCAATGTGTTTCAAAGGGTGTATCCGAAAAATATTGCACACAAAATGTCGCTTCCCAAAATTATGCTTTTCATCGAATTTTCTTGGAACATGCGGGAAATAAACAACTACTAAGTAATGATTTGTCTTATTTATTTCCTTCAGATGGGAAACTGTAGGTTCTTAGCGATTTTAAGCTTCTTGACGACATACATATGAGCCTCTTCCGGAATTTCATTGTAAGCAAACGCGCGAACGCGCAACCAATGTGGCTACGAATACCCCCAGAACAATACGTTGGTCATTATTGGAAAAAAGATAGTTCTTACAATTTTCCATGGATTATCGATTTGATGTATCTCGGAGAAATTTACCGAATCAGAAGACTTTTATTACAATTTTTCTCTTGTAAACGTTACTGTAAAACTATTTACGAAACAAGAAAGGAATCAGGAATTTCTAACCATGCTATAATTATCTGCGATATTTTACTAAAAGCTTGGTTCATTGATGTCAGCAAAAAAATGTGTCGTTTTCTTTGGTTTTCTTCATATCTTTTCATCGTAGTGTCTGTATTGATTCATCTGTCTTTCTCCAATCTTGAAGAAATGTTCATGTGTCCCTCAAAGCAATACACAGAACAATGTCATAGCTGTAACCTTATTCGTTGTTTTTTGGCTTTCATTGAACGAAACGTCATTAAAATATGGCAACCTATACGAATTGATAACCATTTTCAGGCGCTACAATAATGGAAAATCAACCCAATTATCGAAATTTTATTCGCTGATTGGGCTACAAGATAACAAAATCAAATCTACAAATTGAAGATGAAGTCTTATGTTGACACTCAACTGCTTTGCAACTCCGTTAACGCACACCCTGTTAAAGATAAGTCCATTTGAAGTAAGTCCAGTTACCGACCGACTACTGTATTTGAGAGACTTTAAGCTTCCTGAGCTGCTTCGTTTCTGGATTAATATTCGTTAAACAGATAGCGTTTATAGATTTATAGTTCCATTATACTTGAAACCTGTTGATTTTATGAATTCTATTTAACTTCATTTCCGACAAAATGAGAATTTCTTCAGTGATATAGTAAAAACAAATCTTTCAAGAAATCTAGTATTTTTATTTGAAAACATAACGGTTGTTCTTCGAAAAAAAAAGTCAGTGAATGTTGGCAAAGAGGCCGTGTTCAGCCGCATGGCGCAACTTGGTGGAGATGCTCTCACAAGAGCGCTGGACTGCACTGACATCCATCTTCTGGATGTAATTCCGGATACTCGTGGTCAACTACTTGGTGTCCGTGGCCCGCCAATTATTCTTGTACACTAGCGCACTGAGGGAGCCGAAAAATCCTCGTCCGGACGGCACTGGAGCACGTTGGTCAGGTTCCGTTCCTTGGGTACGTACGGTATCTGTTTTTCTTCGAAGTACGCCAACGTCTTCTTGGCGTAATGGGAAGACGTCTTGTCCGGTCAGAAGACGTACTTCCCATCAGAATGATGCCCCTTTAAGAACGGAACCAGAATCAGCTCCAGGCACTCCTCCTGGTACACTTTCTGGTTGATGGCAAGTCCTCTCGGCTTGTTAAACCAGTGCTGAAACCAGTATAGAACCGGTCATTGGCGGGAATGTGGGAATTTGACAGCGGAAATAACTCTCGCCGTCCAACACGACTCCTGCTTGAGGAACATTGGAGTATACTTCATCTGGTTGAATCTCCATCCAGATATTTTTTCAGAGCACCGTTTCATGTTGATTCATCGATGATGAAAACCTCAAAATGTCGTATCTGTTTGTGATGGAACGACACAAAAGTTTTGTTTTATCCAGGTTTGATGAAACGACAGTTTTGCGGGCTGCTAGAGGGGAGTAATTGAGTATCCTGAGTAGGGTGAAGACGAATCAAGTAGTATTGAATATTTTGATATGTTCTGAAACAAGTATTGAACAGTTGGGTAAATTCTGAAACAAAATTGAAATTTCAAATAAAAATGTTTGCAATGTAGTCAAGAGTTCGCTATGGTTAAAAAACTCAAAAAACAATCAAAAAGTTATTTACTGAATTATGAAACCTAATACTCTACCACCAGATCTAATACAACTTCCTGTAGTGGCCATATCGTAACCACCAATGGGGTACAGCCGAGGTGCGATTATTGCTAGTTAGAAAGTCGAATATCATAAATAACATGACACCTAAATTATATCTTTTAAGATACACCCTAGCGTGATCATACACAGACGGTGAAGAAAAAAAAACGAGCATAAAGTCTCAGCAGAGCATGATACATGGATTGCTGACGCCCAACATAAAAACCCAGTATCTGCTTCAACTCACGTGGTGGAACAGCAAGCGAAGAAGGAACAAACATTCACATCAAGGCTCTCTACTTCTCGTTTTTGCCCATGTTGCCGTTGTATAGAATCCCGTGATTGGAGTCCGACCATGGCAGATAAAAATGTGCATCCGCTGCTTCATTTCGCTGTTGTGGCTGCTGCAGTGAATACATAGCGACATCCCCACCAAATGACTTATGATTACAGGGGAGAAGGAAATGCGAAAATGCGAGGCTTACATACGAGTGAACAAGATGTAGCGCCCCAAAAGGGGTCAGGGTCAGTGCTGCGAGAACGTCCTGGCCGGAAGAAGTTGGGGAAACCGCACGCGAGGTGCGAAGTGTTCGAAAGAAGAGAGGTCAGAAAGCAAAAGTGCGAACTGGTAGGACATTCAGTAAAAGTGGGAAGATTGGCCATTGAGGGCCTCTGAGGATGTGGGAAGTAAGTGAATGAAAAACGGATTTCAAAATATCATGCTTCATTCACACGCATACAAAGATTATTAAATGTCTGTTGAATGACTATCATTGATGAAGGAAATGAACTCGATATCCGTTAAGCATTTTCCTAGATAATGGAAAATGTTCGTAAAAATATCAAATACAGTTTATTATGAGGTAATTCATACTAATTTTATTTTACGTTGGAAATGAAATGATAAAAAGTGCAAACTGTGAACAAAAATTAATGACTTTTGGATGCTTTATTAGGCGTCGATTACCAACCAAGTTATGGATTTCTTGTTTCTTCTCTACTTGTTCAGATATTCGATCCGAATGTATTGCATTGTTCGTAACGGATGATTTTTTTTTGCTGTTTAGTTTTTCAGTAAACTGTTTTTCACTGATCATGTATTATTCGTGCCATGTGTCAGAATTGAAATTGTATAGTTTCCAATGCCATTTCATTATTGAAAGACCTATAAACGAACAACGGTTACAATCCATTAAGTTTTATTATCAGCTTTGTTAAAAATTAGTTTCGCGAATTTCGACCATTTTGTGGTCGTTGAGGTCCAACATTTTCGAAAACGAATTTCATCGAATTTCAAAAACCGACCATGTACATTTCGTTTATTGGCCCAAAAAAATTATCTGTGCATAGTTTCAGCTCGATCGGACATGATTTAGGGGTGCCTCATAGCGCTCAAAGTTTTGATTTTTTGATCCTCGAAAATCTGATTCTCGAAAATCAAAACTTTGAGTGCTTTGAGCTCCCCTAAATCATGTGCGATTGAGCTGAAACTTTGCACAGATCATTTTTTGGACCAATAAACAAAATGTACATGGTCGGTTCATTAAATTCGATAATTATTTTTGGTTCGTACTTCTTTATCGCATCGAAAAAAAAAATCTATTTTACAAATTTCTTTTACTCCCCCCTTGGAAGATTTACGAGGATCAAAAAACCAAAACTTTGAGCGCTTTGAGGTACTTCTAAATCATGTCCGATCGAGCTGAAACTTTGCACAGATAATTTTTTCGGGCCAATAAACAAAATGTACATGGTCGGTTTTTGAAATTCAATGATGAAATTTTTCTCATACACCCATTGCCACCCTAGTGGAGGTGTAATGCAGGAGTAAAGCAAAGTTTTACAAGGTCCCTTTTCAAGGCTAGAGATGAATGAACCGAAAAAAAATTAAAGTCTCTATAATTCATTATCTGCCTGCCTGCCTGAAAACACACCATTTCTCGTTTGGTGGTCATCGGAGCAACATCGTTGCCGGTAAGCGTCGAGCGGGAATGGATTGTTAAGACATCTTAAGACAAGTGAAGGAGGAGTATGGGAAAGTGTTTATTTTCTCAAGGACCCTTCTCGAGGCTAGAAGCGAATGAACTGAAGAATTTTAATACCAACTATGGAATGGAATGAAATATGATGGTATGGAGCACAATAAACCGAGCGGACGTCATTTATTCCTAATACTGATTTCACCCACATATACACATACAGCTCGATGCAAGAACAGAATTAATGGAAGATATTGCAATTTTGTTCACATTAACTGCACTGCCTAGAACAGGAGGAAACCCTCTGCATCAATGTTTGCTACGACAAAAAAGGTGGCCATACTATACGTGAAATTCTCGTGCCTGTTCGGATATGGGAGAGTATCCAGAACTTTGGAATATTGATATACACTGCATTTTTTAAATACAACGTATTTTTCATAAAAGTGTGAATTCCAGTAGGAAAACGTTACTGTGGCATGTGCTGGATTTCATTTCCAGTTTTTGTTGATATTTGAGTGGAAACAAGAAGGACGTAAAGGTGCGAGCTAGCTGCGTGGGTCAATCGAAAAGTGAGGGCGGAACCAAATAAACGAAAAGTGCTGGTAGCTTTCGTCAATTCTCTTCATCAGTAATTTGTTGTAAAAGATCTGAAAGATGCTGACATATACGTGATACACGAATGAAATGCAGTGTTCCTAGGGACCGACGTTGAGCTTTTCGGGAGGAAAGCACTGTCTGACTGGGACTGACAGTTACAAAATACGAAAATAAAAATATAAACGGTTAGTTTTCGGATGTTTTACAAAATGTGACTGAACACACTTTCGAGATGAAAATTATGAATGGAAAACTGCTTTTGTATATTTAATATGTAATATGTTATATATCTAATACAGTGTCGACGTATGGTAGCGATATCCATTTAGGGAAGCATATTATTCTCTATCAGTTTACCAAAGGCAGTTTAAAATTGTTCAAATTTTAAAATAAAATTTTCACTACTGGAGCAATGCAAAATGCTGAAAACCATTTGCTGTGATAACGTCGATTGATTCAACAATATGCGTTCGACGTGTATGTCAAAAACGAAACTGAGTGCCTGAAGCTCATCAAATCAAGCAAATTCGCGGTTCAAGAACTAGGTACCCATGAGATACAATAATTTCAGAGGTAAATGGCAATCAAACGTAAAAGGACGGTCATCAAATTTACTTGTAACGAAGATCGTAATCTATTACAATGCATGAATTGATCTTACATGGTAATTGTTCAAACTCTTTACTTACAAAGCAAATATATTGAATTGAATTGAATTCGAAAATTGTTTCATCCAATCAATCATCCAATCAATCAAACTAACGGTAGTCCCACGTCAACCTTGCGTTTATATCATAGATATAACCCACCCATTTTAATGTTTAGTTTTTCGTTGGTTTCCTTCACACAAAACGACGACAATCGGAGCCAAATATGTAAAATTTGGACTCATCTACAAAAATAACATCTTCCCAGTAAGATGTTACAGTATTCTAGTACTGTTTGGCAAAATCGAATCGGAGTTTCTCATTTTTTTTTGTCGATAAACGGTTTTTTCCTTGGTACCCGGGGATTGAAGTTGTTCTTCCACAGTACATTACGAACAGTTTATGCACAAACCTTTACTTGTTTCGGTCATTCACAGCTGTTGTTTCGTGATATTCACAGCTGTTGTTTTTGAGGTTTCTCTATTTTTCTTATTGTGAATCACTCATCTCGCAGTGTTGGCTTTTTCCTTTTCAGGTTCCTGTGCGCATTAACAATCCTATTCTCTTCTACACCCAAAGTTAGTTTTTAGCACATTTTATGGCATCCCGATTTATTACATTAAATGAGCTGAAGGATAACATAAAATGTTCTACTCCCCAATACATGTATATCATTTGTATAATATATATGCTAGAGCCAATATGAGGGAGCGAAACAGGAGACACATTTAAATGAAAGCATATGAAAGCTTTTCGTATAGTTTGCCAAATACACGGCCCAGATAGAGAAAGATTTATTCTCGTTCATGTTCTTCTTTATCGGCTTGGAAAACACCTTCCAACTTCATTTTATGATGAGGTGTAATATTATCACGCTCCTTTGTAATAGCGCTGGCAGCTATATGGATAGCGTGGTCGTGTAAAGTAACTTCGCATTCCAGCCGGCCTTGGTTCGATCTCTATTGACGTCGTACGGACTTTTTTTTGCACAATCCCAAATGAAAAGAGAAAAGAAAACAGAAAGAGATGTCTGCTCGCATATATACAAACCATTTTTAAGCTTCAAAATAGCTCATTATTTGCGCATTTGACTCTCATGACCAGGAAATGGCATCTTTTCTGCCAAAGATGGCATGTTTTCTGCCAACGCTAGTTTGGGTGTACAAACCGCTGAATAATGTATTGGATGATTGATTTGGATCTTTTGAGCAATGAGGCTAGTTCTTTGAGTAATTTTCTTTTGTGTGAGACAATAAGCTCTCGTTCCGCAATCGTGGTATGTTTACCCTTCATGGTCATGGCACTGATTTCGATTCATAGCCTGCGAATTTCTTTACTTACAGTCCTGATTTACATGAAAAACGCTATTTAATGAACGAAAGCTGAATACAAATTAGACTACTTTTGCTATATAGACAAGAGTATGAATTCGAATTTGAGCTGTTTTAAACATACATAGTTCCTTATACATGTACCAAAAAACACCAAGACTTTTCAGTGATATCTACTAACAATGATGACAGATGGTGATGACACTGCTACATTTTCATCGCAGCTCACGAATATTACGAAGGACGAATACATGCGGAAGTTATAATTGGAATCATGGATGAGGTACGACTACAAAATTCAGTCACTGTATGTTAATTTCCTCTTGTTTAATCATTATATTTTAGATTTGGTTTAATTGTTACCTATCTTTATAATAGTGTCAGTTTCAATGGTTTCTTCGAGATAGTGATTAGAGGCGGAGAAAAAAGGTACAACACCATCAGAATCACTGCCTAGGAGAGATATATGCTACCATTTAGCCGTTCAATTCAAAATAATGTAAACTAAAAAAATATTGTATTCTTGAGAAGGGCAAGAAGGATAGCATCCATGGAAGTCTGATACAAAGAAAATCTGTTCAGAAACCCTGGTTCGGTTATATCATTAGAGCGCATAGGAATTCTATACCGATATAATTATTACTCTATAAGAAAAATTGAGAAACATTATTTATAATGATTTCTTTCAATTAAATGAATTCCTTTTTGATATTATAGAGATAGTGACCACTCCAGGCTTGTATGAAATGCTACTATTTCTCTAGCACATTTAAACTAAAGAACATGAATAAATTCAATGAAACTTGTTCATGAAGCTTTTTAAATTGTAATATGGTGAACAGCTAGCATCGAATACACTCGTTTTATCACATGAAACATTTCATCTTTGATTCCAGAGATTCTTGGTGTTGCTTCTGGTGTGATGAAGGAACAAACAGAGAAAGAAAGAGCCAAAGTAAATTGAAAGTGTTCTTTGTCGTCTGATCTGTGGCCGCAAACCCTTCGCGCAATGAGCCGCTCTCCCAGCGATACTGCCAGATAGGATTGATGATGAGAAGCGCGTATAGTATGGATAAAGGTCTATCCCTACTTAGTGGAACTTGAAAGTCCTGGGAGTGAATCGTTACGCAACGTTAGATGTTCTCACATGCAATTAGTATGGTAACATTCACATATGTCAAACAACGTCACGGAATCATTTTTCTATATAGAGAAGGCAAGTGCAAAAATTTGGTTTGTACTTTTCCGTACAACTGTAAATTACTGTTACTGTTGATGTTACAAAATTGTTAATTTATGTGACTTGGACGTGCCGTTGAGTGAGATTCGGCCTTAACTTGCTAACAAATGATTAAGTCAAACAGAATGAGATAACAAGAATGAAGAAGGGTTAATGCACCCGTCGATGTGAAATGCATTCGAATATGCAAAAAGTATTTCAATCAACAAGTATGTTATACTGGTTATACTAGTTTGAAAATTTGGGCTCAATGCTCAAAGAGGCAACAACTATTGTTCTGGTGATATAGCACACCATAAATGGAACTGATATATCAACTTTTCGGAAAAAAAACAAAACCCGGCACCGTTCCTCACAGACTATAATGATGTTACTTGCTTCTGCAAGGACACAAACTGATCGAAAACGATCGAAGGTTCAATACAAAAACGCACATAGGTCTCCCGCTCTTCTTCTTTCGGCATCTAACCGCCTCCATTGGTAGATGCTAAACCTGACAAACCACGATCCAGACGTAACATAATGTAAAGCGCTACTCTCTTTCCTTCCCAGCATTCGTCGAGAATGGGAGGCTGTGTCGGTAACCCTTCTCCGCTCTTCTTCAACGAAATAAAACAACCGCCGCAATCGGCGTTCATTCTAGAGGTTACACTCGACAGTTCCTCCGAGGCTAGCGATCGCGTCTGCGGGTCGGTATTGTGTGCGTCAAGTACAATATTTTATCGCTCTATCGCGCATCGCCACTGAGATAAGGGACTTCAGACACGACTTGCAAAGGGAATCTTCGTGTTGGATAGGGATCATACCAATTCGGTTTATTGTGTTTGGTGTCATACAGCCTGCATGGAGCTGGAGACTCCTGGTTTATGTTCAGAAATAGTCCAACCATAATTCGATTACTTGTTACAGGTTCGTTTTCCATTTGAATACTCTGAGTACAACTTTTAAACTCAGAATTTGATAACTCTTCAATTTTGCGTTTTGTTCACAAAAAGTCGATTTTTGTCGGTATTCAAAAACCATGTGAACCCCTAAAAGATTAAAAATCCGCTTTGTTATCATTCAAGACTGTAGAATACTACTTGCATGCATAGCATCGTTTATGAGCCCAAATTCGCGGCTGGATCGTGACTTATAGAGGGTGTTGCAATAAACATTCGGTCATCTTCGAATGTCAGAAATCGCATTGATATCAAAAAGAGTGGCTAGCGTTTTCAAACAGAACCCCAACCTCTCCGTCCGAGATGTCCCAAACAAGCTGAGAGTGTCGTCTACCTGTACACCGAGCTAAAAATGAGCCAGACCTTCAACTTCTAATAAGATAATGATTCCACGAAAAAACACAAAACAAGACAGTCAAAATACGATTATGTTAGCTGTACAGGACAATGCTGATTAAGTTCGATTGCGCGATGATGGAGGACGAAACCTACGTTAAGACAGAATTTAGACAGCTTCCTGGGAAGGAGTTTTATACGGCATCCGGAAAGGGAAGGATTGAAGACATTTTCAAGGAAGTGAAACTGTAAAATTCGCTAGAAAATATCTAGTTTGACAGGCAGTGTGTCTGTGGCCTGAACAACGACATTTTCGTTGCAACCGAGATCAGGTCGACCTGAAAATTCACGTGAATGAGTGTCTGCAAAAACGTCTGCTGTCTTTCCTAAAGCAACATGATCAGTGATTGTAAAAAAATAATCAGATGTAGTCACATTACCATCAGCGAGCGATGCTCTCTGAGAACCCCCGCAGACGGCAGACTAGAGATGGGCGAGCGCTCACGAGCTGCTTATTTGAACCGGTTCGTCAGAAACAGCATACGACCCACGGCTCTTCAAAAATGAGGCGCGGCTCTTACATGAACTACGGCTGAACCGTTCACAAAAGAGACACGACTCTTAATTGAACCGTTCACAAAAGAGACACGACTCCTAAATGAACCGTTCACAAAAGAGCCACGGTTTAAAAAAGAACCTCGGTACATAAGTGGATCGTATAAAAAAAATCCTTCCACTACGATAAGAAACGATGGCCATAATGCGTTTAAAAATTTACATAGAGTCGCTATAAAACCGTGGCACTTAACGTGTTAAACGGTTTTATTTAGCCTGTTTGTATGTTTGTAAATTTTGACGGACTACATTTTTTTTCTCAAACCTAATCAATATGGGTATCAAATGAAAGGATTTGACTAGTAGAACACAGTTATTTATGAAAAATGAAAACCCAAAATGGCGGCCGTTACAAAATGGCAGACTACATATTTTCTCAAAACCCCATCAAAATGGATATCAAATGAAAGGGCTTGACTAGTAGAACACAGTTATTTATGATAAATCCAACTCCAAGATGGCCAATTCCTTTTTTTTCGTGCAACTCCCGCATATGGGTATCAAAAGAAATGATTTGACTAATATAATGCAGTACATCATGAAAATATTCAATGAAAAATGAAGTGATAAATAAAAATTTTAGAAAATGTTGAATGGTTTAACCGTTGAGAAATATGCCAATGATACAGATAGTGTACCAAAAACTAGGTTGAACGGTTTCATTGCGATTAAACATAATAACAACACAGATTATGTACTAAAAGCTAAAAAATAATTAGACAGGTAGCAATTATCACACACCTTCCGTCATTATTCTAGGACATAGAAGAGATCCAAATCGTGGGGCACGTCGGATTTATATTATCCACAGTATTTGATTCTCATTAATGTCCTGGATGAACCCTCTCACCTACAACATCGAGTCTCATCGAATCTTACTCGTTGTGCACTTGAATATCATAGGGCGTTAGTACGCTCAGCAGAGTAGTGAAATTATTTGATGAAATTATTTGACCCATAGAAGTGTTTGCATTTGGTCACCTCCTTTTGAAATTAAATCATAGACCAAGAGGTTAATGGAGTAAAGGGTTGTAATATCTGTTATCTGCTACTTGTCTAATTATTTTTCAGCTTACAGTACATTATCTGTATTATTATTATGTTCAATCACTTATTTTTTTTACTTATTGTTTTGATAAATGTTTACTTCAAGAGTTCATTCGTTACAACGTCTTTGTTATCCAGCTTACGACCAGCTGTTCGAAAAATCTAAAAACAACTTTGATAATTTTTCATGTCTTTGGAATTTATATTTCAAAACTGTTTGGGATATAAAACGGGAAGAAAACTTCTGTCGTTTTCTGTTGTGCTCTTTCAACTGATGATTCGACATGTTCAACATTACATGGAGCAAGAGAAATCAGTTCTAGTATCAAGCTGTCTAGCCACTCAAATGAGCCGGCTCTTTTCATTGAGCGCACGGCTCTGAGTCGCTCACTGAAATGAACCGTTTTGCCCTTTTTTTATATAAATTTGTTTTCGCGAACAAGTTTGCCGGTAAGTTGGTGATTTGGAAGAGAATCTGCAGCTGTGCCGGAAGATGAATGTCTGAAAACACGTGTATTGCCGTTCATTAGATCCCACCGGGATCAGCTGCCAGTACACTAAGAATGCGCAACGGTGGTATCGCGATAACGGAGTAGACTTCATTGGGAAAGATATGAACCCCCAAACTGGGTGGAATTTCGCCCAATCGAAATGTATTGGGGTATCATCAAAGCTCAACTGAAGAGGAGTGTATAATTTCTATGCCAAACCGATATAGTGGATCCCAGATTTTCGTTAAAATTGGTAATTTTGTTACTTATCGTAAATTATCATTTTATCGTTTTCGATTGGGGCGCCCTTTTCCATTTCTGGGTCGTCCGAACAATCATTTTTTATATGAAAGATACAATTCTACAATTCTCAAACGGAAAATAACGCTTATGTGATTTTTGAACATGTTATGTAAAAGACCTAAGCTCTTAAGAAAAAATATTAAAAATATATTCGTGGCCTCGTTTCTGCAATAAATAATAATCCTAAAAAAAATGCTATAAATAATACTACAAATAATAAATACAGTAAATAATTACGTAAATCAAATCCAATAATAATATATTGCAATATTTTTTTAAAAAGACTAGCTCAAAAAAGTAATTTTTGGAAAAAGGAAAAAAAAATATTTTTCGGACCATCCTATAATGGAAATAAACACCCTTAAGAAAAAAATAAAAAGATACGGGTTTAATATTTATAAGGAACAAAATCACAAATTTTAACGAAAATTAGAGAACCACTTTATCGGTTTGACATGGAGTGGGTGTATACTAGGGTACCAATGAAAATGGTCATCTCGAATTTCAAGAAGTTACCCCATAAAAAATGTCGGGGTTTTCGAAAAAAAAATTTAATGCCAATTATTTTAAAAATGCATGAAACGTCGATATCCAATGTCATTTCAAAATTTTTTTTTGTCAAAAATCGGCATTCCGGGACTTTTTTTTCGGAGTACGAAATGAAAAGTATGGTTTTGGGTGCCAATAAAAATAGTTAGGGGAACTGGATGTAAAACGCACCGTAGAGGTAACACGCACCCCCTTGAAATATAATGGAAAATGAAATAATTGGCAGGATTTTCCGATGCGCATAATTTCATTTCTAATCGTAAATACTACTAAATATATAATAGCACAAAAAACCTCATCTTGCTTCAAAATATAGCAATGTATGAAAAACTGCCTGATTTAATGCAACTTTAGCCGCTTCTGTCATAAGACTTTTGAAGCATTATAAGACTAATTTAAATTATGGAAAGTTCATAACATTCTCAAATATTACTAAAGCTATCGAATGAGCTTGAGTCAACAAATGTTAAAAGTTCAATTCATATTTGCAATGTCATTTTCTCAATCAAGTCATGATGAGGCAAATCGCCCCACTACGAAGAGCTAGTACACTGTCAGTTCTACCAAATAACACAGATTTTTTTCTCCAATTCTTGTGTGCATATAACCGTTTTCTCATACCGGTTTTTGTATCATGTAATAAAAACTGGAACGAACAAAATTATTACAATGTTTCGCACTACTAAAATCCATCCAATAACCTATAAAAACTCATACTTTAAAGACCGAAAGTCTGCCAGCACTTTTATGTACAGCGGCACGTAGAGATATTTTTGTGAACAGCGACACGTATTAATATATTTGTAAACATAACATATTGAAATGAAAATTCCTTGGAGTCTCTGGTTCGACAACGAGAAACGACAAGCGAGAAACTTATCCGAAGCTAGGTATATACAGCGAATCTAGATTTGATCAAAAGATATGCTTCAAAGTCGTTTGACATTTCGACCCGTTGTTGTGGTGCGTTTTGGACACCATATAGATCATCTAACCCCGTCTGTTTTAGGGTGGGTTTAGACTAGTGATATATTCATGTGAAGAAATATGATGAGATTTATAGAAATCGCATCAACCGTTTACACTAGCGTGAACTTCTATAATGAATATATTCATATTTTCGGTGAATTTATTCACCTGAAGTAGAACTGCATCCAACTTTAGTGATATCTCACCAGTGAGAAATTCACAAGCGTTTACATATGCTGAATTTATTCAAGTTATCTATACCTCGAATAAGTGTATCATATTTATTCTCATCCGTTTACACCTATTTTCAGGTGAATAAATCCATCTATAGCTATAGATCTCCCTAGTGTAAACCCGCCATTAGAAATGCATACAATATAATCTTGTACAATTTTCATCATTTTTATTTGTTTTCCCTATTCGTATTCGTAAAATGAATTTTTAGCATTTTTTCATTCAAACTCAATCGACAGCCTTGGTAACATTTGAGAATGTATTGAAATTTGCAAATTTTAAATAAGTTTTTTTTAATGCTTCAAAAGTCTTATGACAGAAGCGGTCAAAGTTACATGAAATCATGCAGTTTTTTTTATATATTAATATTTTATGAAGATAGACGTGGTTTTTAGTGCTACAATAGATTTAATTGTGATGATGAAAAAAGGAAGTTATAAGCACAGGAAAATCCTGCCGATTACTGCGTTTTCCATGCTTTTTTATGGTGGTGCGTTACCTCACGGTGCGTCTTACCCAAAGTTCCCGTACATACCAAATATTCCGTTCGATCTCGTTCGGTAAGAACTGGCCACAACTCCATTATTTTACTAAAACGCGCGCTACTAAACCAAATCATCGGAGTGGAGTTACAGCGTTCTGCGATGGGTGGTACAATGTTGAGGAAAATTGAATCGAATCTTGTTTGCCACCGTCGCCCGCCAGAATCACATACATGCTTGTAGGCAGCCAGACGGACCAGAATGATGTTGCCCTTCAAATTGTCGTCTTTGTCGTTGTTGTTGTTGTTGGTCTGACGATCCTCGCTTTCCATTTCATTCATTCTGTTTAGCATAACCCCTTTTGCTGCTGCTGCTGCTGCTGGTGGTACTTATCCATTTGCCATGCTGCAGGAGATTGATGTGTGTGGCATATACATTAATATGCTGGCATACCCAGACGGTGATTATGCTCTCCGGTTGGTCTGGCGAAATCCGGCATCCAGCGCTGCACACGTTCGTGTGAGTGCGCGAATTCTGCTGGCAAGAGTGCAGCATAATTTTCATGGTCAAAGCAATTTAAAATAATGCGTTCCACGTACCAGGCGAAGGCAACCGGGCGACATTGGGCACTCTTCAGGGCGATAGTTTTAGAAATAATTTATTTCACCTCAAGTTGGAGGAAGTCTCGGGTGAAAAGGAGAAAAGTTTAACTGAATTATCGAAGGAATATTGTGGCCGAAGTTTTAAACGTCAACACTCCAAAATGCGCAATGCAATACAAATAAAACCGGGAAATATGTACATAATCAATGACGATGATGATTACGATCGTTTGCGATATTGAACAATGTTGAATGGTTTTTGTGAGCGAAAAATATGGAGTAGTGAACAGATTCAAAATTACCTATGCGGAACGATCGCTTGGCGGTGCTCGAGTGCATGTTCTAAGCGTCATGTACATAAGGCCAACATAACGAAGCCAAAGGTTTTTCATCTTCATCCAGTCTGCTTGTTCACACCAAACGCCCTCTTTTTCCGCTGGTTTTGTTCTTTCTATACACACGTATTTTTATGTACACATATTTCTTCTTCTTGCCGGTGGAACCCTCGACTGATGGATGCAGTTGTGCAGTTTGTTCTTCCCACCACTGCACCGTTGCCCGGTGGTAGTTTTCAACCAGCGTGCTTTTTCAGGGTCTGGCCTTCCCTGGCTGCAATTTTCCTTCTTCTCGTTTGAGCCAGGGTTCCATTGTTTTAAGAAACGCGACATTAAAACAACAGCTCAACGAAGCCTATACATGCCCCGTGCAGAGGGGGTAACCAAAAGGTTGAATTGGGAAATAAGAAAAAGGGGGATCTTGCTGTTCAGTAAGAATTTTTGGATGTTTTTAATTTTTATTGACTCATTTTGGCACTCTCGTTGCTGCCGGTTTGCGTGTCTGGTGAAGCGTAAATTGAAGTGCAGCGGAAGAGTAAAAAGAAGTTTTGCACGTTTTTAGGGAGACATACATTCATTGCAGTCATGCGATTTCAACCCATTGCAAAAGGGAAACGGCTGTACTGTTTTTGGGGCGTTCATGGAATCCCCAAGCTCGACTACGGAGCAAGTAGAAGACAGCAGCTACAGTCGATATCGTATACCTTTTTATATTTCAAAAGGACACACCCATTTAGAAAAGTTTTGAGAGAGAGTGTATTCATGGCTGCAGATCACGAGGTTATCTACTATTGATCACTTAATTAATGTTGTTTTTTTCTGCAAATTTCTTGTCTAGCATTGAAAAAGCTCAATTATAGGATGTACAAGTATGATTTTGTATTTTTTTTAAATAAAAAAGACATACGTTTGAAACTTGAAAGTTACTTAAAACGCTGGTAGAAGTCTGGCTGGCCGACACCATAGACCAGGCCGTTCACTCTTTCTAGACGATTAATAACGAATCTACGAACATGTTGTCTGACGTTATCATGTTGTAAAATTATTTTGTCTTGTCTATTCTCCCATTCTAGTAATTTTCCCATCAGAACTTTATTCAATTCGTATTATTTTTAGTCATTACCGTTCACCTGTTACAGTTTCAGACAATAGAGGCTTCCAATTGTGTATCTTGATTTTTTTTTCTGTGGCTATCCATGTTCTTTTTCATACAAATAAAAATCATTCCTTTTGAATACAGGGGTTTTCAGATTAAACGCTCATGCAACAAATTTTAATAACTTCTACAAAAATGAACCGATTTTTATTTTTAAAAACGAAAATAAAGCTTATTTATGACATTTTCGATGTGACCATCCCTTTTCGATAACGTGTTTTGAACGGTGAACAAAATTCTTCATGCACAACTCTGACATTACGACTTCGATGCTGTTGAAAATCCGAGTTATTTCTTCTTTAAGTTTCTCCAAATTTTGTGGCATATTAACATAGCAACGGTCCTTCAAGTACCCCCAGAGGAAGTAATCGACGACAAGAAATGTTGAAATTCTTACCAAAAGAGGACAAAGTTTCATTAAGGCTTCGGTTGCTCGAGTAATACGATTTCACTAAAAATACACGCTCTTGTAATTTGTACAATTTGACACAAAAAAACCGATCAGACTGAACGAGTAGCCGAATATTATCGTCCCGAAGTGAGGAATGCAGTGTTACTATCGACGGAGCGAATGAAAAAATATAAGGAGCTGTTTCATTTTTTTGCGTGAGCGTTTAATCTGAAAGACCCTTTGAATAATTTTTCACACATGCTTATCGACAATTATTTTTACACATGCATATGGTTCGTGTTCAGTCAGACCGGACTAAATATCATAATTATCATTTCGAGTAAATCAAACTCAAAGATTAAAACTTTGTAGTTTTAGTAGATTGAAATCACTCTCCTCAATTGTTTTTCTACAGTTACTCTTTAGCAAGGTCGTATAATGGCGTTAATACAAAAAAAATCTTCAAGGTCAATCAAGATGGTTTTACGACTGGTGCACTTGGTCCACTCTGAATGAACCACAACATCGGGTATATCGATACATATGTATTATCGTATTATCGGGTATACAGATACATATGCATATACATTGTGTTTCAATATGATTTACTTTTCCGTGTTAGTTGAAGGACGAAGGGAAGAACCTTCTAATGCGGAGAAATCCAATACTTAATTTGAAATTCCTTCCATTTTCCGGTTATCACTTGGTTTCTTTCGTATGCAATGGGTCCACCCTGACTGCATAATATTATCAGTTTTTGCTGATCAGTCAAAATAAATTTATGTCATAAACCAGGCTGTTTGTAACATAAGTGTGATCTGATAAAAGTAGTGATCAGTTTTTCTTATTTTGTTACTTAGTCCGGTCTGACTGAATACCGATCATATTATTTGAAAGCTTCGATAAGCAAATGGGGACAGCTGTACATTTCTATATAAAAAATAATGCAATAAATCTTCCCTCTAATTGGTAGTTTACGTTCCAATTAAATGAACTGTATTACATTCTGGGGCTGAAATAGAAGTTGGCATAATCCAATTAATCTCAATTAAGTACTAATAAAAATGACGTAAGTAATATATTTTCTGCTGGAGTGTTCATCGACATCGATGCATTGTAGAAAGCACCACGGGTCCTGTTGTCGTTGACCAGAAAGGGGTTTCCCAATCTCTTGTCTACATTTTTACATTTATACTTACATTTATTTATCGAACAGAGAAGTCTACATGAATTTAATAACACATTCTTAATACTAGAACATTGATCGTAGTTGTTCAGTAAATACATTAAGGAGGGACCCCTGTCTGGAAGGTTGAATAATAACGAATTTTCGTAATTTTTCGATTGTTTCAAAACAAAATTCAGTCAAATCGGTCGAGTAGATCCAGAGTTATCGATACCACCAGCAGAAAAATACGGTTCCGAGAAAAACGCGTTCAAAAATTCATACAGCTATACTATATCCTTTGAGGTGACCTCATACTTTTGGCTGTAACTTTCCAACGAAATAAAATACAGAGAAATCCTTTTAGGACAACATTTCTGAGGGCATAAGCTTCCCAAAAATGCAAAAACAAAAAATTCGATTTTTTCGAGCATCCAGACCCGGGTCCCCCCTTAACAGTAACTTTGAAATCAAAAAAGTTGAAAACTTCGTTAAAAATAGCACACATTGGTCTGATTGATTCATTCTGTGCATATTCTGAAAGTTCAGCCTAAGAATTTACCGTGGGCGAAGTTGTCTGAACGCTGAAATTGATTCGCGAAAGTATGTTGGGAGCCGCAATTTCTCCTAGCAGTAATTTCCCAACAAATATGGGTTTTGGCTGACTCCAAGCCAGAACGCACCAAAGTATAGTACAAAGCTCGTAAACAGTAAGGATCACGAAACTCCTTCGAGACACAGAAGATGAAGCCTAGATTCCTGTTAGCCTTAGCGATGATGCTGGAGTAACAATCACGAAAGGTCATTTTGTAATCCAATTCTACTCCTAGACCTCTTATGTTCGAGACTCTTTTGAGCTTTTCTCCGCAGATAGTATAAGACCATTGGATTGTAGATAGTTTGCTGATGAAGGATAATACGACACATTTATCCATTTATCCGGAAAAAACAGAGTCCGAAAGTGATTTATGCAGATGAATCTTAAAGGCTCACAGATATTTTCAGCACATCGTTTCAAAATGATAGCTAGGATTCCATCTGGTCCCGCTGACACCGAGGACTTCATTTTTATCTAGACTGTAATAACTTCCGAAACTGCAATGCCACCAATACGTAAGGTGAGGGCATTCACTTGAACGTTCATTGTAGCATTCCCGACTTCATCCGGACCCACTATAGTGTCGTCGAATACGTTTGAAAAAAAATCAGCGAATAAATTGCAGATGTCATAGAAGGACTCGGATGATTTGTCCTTTAGCAACATGTTAGATGGAAGGCCATCTTCCTTTCTTTTGCTGTTCACGAACTTCCAGAATATTTTTGGATTGAAGCCGACGAACATGTCTAGCATATAGGAAGCGATTATACTTTTTATAACTAGCACTAACTGCACAAAACCTTCCATTTGTCCAATGGTTTTTGTGTCCTGGATATTGTCGCAATGCTACTGCCCTCTCTCGTTTAAGCTGACGGAGATGATGGTTTGACCATGGCAGTGATGGACGAGAGCGCGGTGAGGGAAATGTTCACAAAACAGCCGATATAGATGATAGTGAATAAATCAACAGCTTCATTGACATAATTTAAATCATATAGTCGGGACCAGTAAATCGAAGAGGGAGCTTGATTCAAAGCAGCAAAGTTAGTTTCACTGAAGTTTAATTTCCTGTCATCATTCGGTTCCTCGAATCTAGTGGGGGCTGAGCATTTCAATAAAATTTGGAACCGGGCGGTGTAACTGATCAACGCATGTGAGCGGCTAGGGGGGGATTAGAAACAACACAGAGCGATCTGGTATCTGCATTGACGAGCAACAGATCTAATGTCCCGACATACCGTCGAGTAACGCGATACTAGATTGCGGGAACGATGATTCGTGAGAATCAGTAGTAGCGAACCCTCCGGAGGAAGTGTGCCAAACAAGTGAGGGTTGACTGAAATCCCCAAATATCAAGTGCAAGTGCAGGTCTTCAGACGAACTCAAAACTTTGTCACTCGATTCAACAAGCTTTCTAATGTTGTTGACATTTCTTGCTTGGTCGGGCGGAATACAAACAGCTCCTACGTAAATTTTCCAAATTTTTGCGTCACTAATAGTCCAAACCTGTTCTATGTCGTCATCTACAGAGCAACTGATGGGGCTAAGTCGATTATGCACCGCTACTAATACATTACACGATAAGTACCACAAAAATACCGATCCTACTGATGAACCTTCCCATTCACGCATTCATCAGTTTGGGTAAATACATGCATATTTATTATCAGAACGTAGGCGCCATTAACACCTGTATCAGCGATTATCTGGTAGCGTGTTCTCCGTGTTCTCATATTTACCCATATCGTAGATGGTTTTTATCATTGCTAGTCATTTAGAGTCAGTATCAGTAAACCGGAAGTCAAAACAAATTCGACTTCCGCTCGTGAATTATTTTCACTTATTGACTATATAATGGGGTCATTTATGGCCATTCGGGAGTAGATTCGCCGCAAGAAAATGGATAGCCGGTTCAAGACCGTGAGGTCAGTTTAGGATCACCATTTTCGAAAGTAATGTTATGAACCATACCGATTAGTAGAAAACATAGATAAAAAGTCATACTTTACTATACGATATACCAATGCATGTATGGAAAAAAAGTGACCTTCGAATTTTCAAACGAGACTTTCTTAAAAATGTTGATTTTCACGATAAACTACTCTATGCAAAATATCAGCTCAATCGGACTTCATTTATTAGTGTTGCACAGGCGACCCGATTCCCGATTTCATGTCCTCCCTTGGGTGATTTTTCGGTTTTCAAAAAACTTTGACGTTTGCGACACTAGTAAATGAAGTCCGGTTGAGCTAATATTTTGCATAAGGTAATTGATCGTGCAAAATAACATTTTGCAGGAAGTCCCGTATAACCCCGTCTCATGTCAGCCGGCTTCGACAAAAATCAACCACGATATTGCTGTGAAAAAGTTAGACAAGGTTGATTTCTCTTTCTCTCAACCGTTTCTCATTTGGCCCTTAGGGTACTTCATTTACAACGTTACTTAAAATAATATCAAGAACTATGTCTCTCAGGTCTCGACCAGAATACTTTTCATTTGCAATTAAGAAATTGCAGACTGGTCGAGCGGTTCAAAATTTACATTTTTTAGAAATGAGCACAACAAAACATCCGATTTTTCAGACCACTCTAATACTGAATTGTTGACCTTAAGCACGTCTAAAATATTTCGTAGAGGAACAAATATACGTGGTTTGAGCAATATCAGACCCACTTTTTTCGGTTGATCCTCTGTTTAGACTCTGTTCATTGTAAGAAGTCCGAGAAAATGACTAAACACTAAATATCTAACGTTACTCACGTTACTAATCATCAGACGAAGGGCGAACTATTTTATACATCTTGTGAGTTCACTCAAATATTAGAATCATTTCGAAACGATGTGTTCAGTCTGTCCTGAAATTCTTCTTATCTCCCAAGCCAGTCGGTCATCCCCAAAGCCAACCATTGCATTCGCACTAGACACGAATTCTCCCACCAAGAATTTCAAATGCTCCACCTTTAAGTCCCACATCTCAGCTCGGCCAAGAATGCGGAGAGAAATAAGAGACGAAAAACGCAACGATAATTGGTGCCAATTTTACGATTTCTTCGAAAACCGGCGAACACGCTGAGCTCGCACCCAACTGAAGAAATGCAAGGCGAATCATGAACTTGTTGATTCGGTGATCTTAGATAGTCGCTTCGAGGGCGCTTTCTGTGGCTTGTTCGGAAGAATAAGATCACCAGGGAATCAATCTTCTGCTCACGTACTTTCGTTATTGCAGTTGGGGAGAATGTGCACTTTGGACAAAAAACAACTGTGTTTATATGTTGATTGAGAAAGCTCAATGCATTCCATTTATCCAGTTTTTGCAGGTTGAAAGTGTTGGGTAGATAATATACGTTCGGGGAGATGGGAAGGGAACGCATCGTATCTGATTATATTTTTTATATATGGTTGTACATCGGAGTACCACCATCGATGGTCGCCGATGCGGCAAATTTTCTCCACAAGCTATAATCAATATGGTTTTATAATTCCCTGGCTGGTATTTTTTCGTACGATGCTTTTGGCTTTGAAAACAGCTGGTCCAAGAAGTAAAATCTTTATAATGAACTCACTTTTGTGCACTGAGAAGTAATGATTCTCTTTCACCGCTAACATACCGAGTAGCAGTAGGTAGCAGTAATTGTAGTAGCGACGAGAATCGATGTTTAACACTCTAATAAGTATAAAATCAAAAAGCGTTTTTCATGATTTGTTAATGAGGTGAAGACGCTGGAAATCGACGGGCTGTAACTGATTTGCACGCTGGGAATCCATGGTGAACACGTGTTCAGGCGTCATGTAAATTCATGTCGATGGAGCGGTGGAGTTTCGGTTGAAGTACTCAACGTGGTTCTTTACATGCTATATACATATGCATCAAGGTGTGTCAGCCCATTTTTGCTAAACTTGTAATACTAACTTACCGTGGGCCATGGATTAATGAAGTCCGCGGAGTAGAACTATAACAAATCATGTTTTATTTTTTTGAAATATTGCAACGTTTGAAGTTTAACACCAACCGATTTTCATGTTTGTCAGTATGATTTGTGCATTACGCGAACGCTGAATACTCTCAAGAATGTGAAACTTATTATCTCAATTTTCGTGAGACCGACTATAGACCATTAGTCGTCAAACTATATGAAATCAAGTCAGTATTCTAGATAAAATATTTTTGCAAATACATATCATATGTGTTGTAAAATACAACGGTATTTTATATCAAACTTATTGTCTGAATTAGTTGCATGTGTTATTTATGTGTTGCATGTGTTATTTAGAAAGTCCATTGACTTTCCGATAACTTTTCGAACGTCTTACTTTAATCACACAACTGGTTTTCGACCCATGATTTTCCAAAAAAGCTCGATTAGATTTTAAAAATGAGAGAATCGAAAATGGTCAGTAGCTTCAAAGAAATACTTTGGTGTCTGGAAACAGAAAACTTGCAGAAATATCAGTCTGTTTATGTCTGCCCCATGAAGTAGTTCTTCATTAAAAATATCAACAAAATCCTCATCAACTGTGGGAGGATTTAGATTTTGTGTTTCGATTCGAAGTTATCTGCACCTACCAGAAAACATAATGGATGCCTTTTACTCCGATCTATGAAGTTATCCATCCGATATGAAGTTATCTGTAGTTAGGGTTTATCGAATGCTTGTGAGAGCGTACGTAATGCGGGAAGGATTTTTTGATAGTGTTTCTTTTTTTCTTGACAGAACTTAATTTTTTTTAAATTTCACATCGTGGTCCTGGGTTGTCCAGCGTTCATTAAGAAAGAAGAATAATCATCATCGGCGACCGTATGTTATCCTGAAAAGTTGCTGAATTTTCTCAAAAGCATGTGGGATTAAAAATTACACGGATACTCTTACGACGGCCCAATGCACAAGAGACCAATCGACGAAGTAGAACCGGTCATTCCAACATCTCAGATTACGATCCGGCGAGAAAACTGGAGACACTGTACTGTGCAGCTGATCGGTCTTCGAGAAGATTACAACTCGTTCTGATAAAGAGAACAACTATGGACTAAAAAATAATAAAACTTTTGTTTGGAGCAAAGTTTCTGCCAAAACTATGATTCAGTTATTGATTTGAATCAACATTTGAGATGATTTCTTTGAATTTTCACATCATTCGTATTTAACATAACATATAGAAAAATATTGGCAACTTTCAACTCGTTTAAAAAAATCATAGAAACTAACATAAGTTTTCAACATAACATCAGTGATAATCAGTCTTGATGAGTCCTAATAAAAATAATTACTAATTTTGGATTGTTTAGCTGTATTCTTTACAGTTTCATTTTGCGGCTCATAAAATATAAAATTGTACATATTCACTTGGTTGCTCGTGTAGATGCAGTTTTGATTGAAACGCAACCAGTATTATTTCATTTTGAGATAAGAATCTACAATTCGTTGGCATTATCGTATCGAACATCATTATTTGTCTTGCTGACGGGGATGATTTCTTTACTTTAAGGCCTTTAAGTCTTGCCAAAAGTATCCAGTCACCATTGTAAATATCATAATTATTCCTATTTTTTAAGCAATGATTTGTGCAAATCAATTGAACTATTTTGTCATAAATAAACTTATCAAATTCACGATGGGTATAAAACGAAATTTGAAAATTCTTGTTATTCTTTTTCATCAAACCTCATGTACTTGAACCAGTGCAATTCGGGAGAATTTCTTAGTTCAACGCATCTTTGTATGAATATTCTTACTACAGTGTATCTTCGATATAACGTACCCTCGATATAACGTCACTCGATATAACGTACATTTTACCTCGATTTAACGTATACATTTTCAATGTGTAAACAATATTTTCAGAATAGGTACTGAGAGTTTCATGTCAATCTCCCAGGTTCAACAAAGCTCACTTGGTGGTCTGAGTAGAGGTTTATTTAGAGTATTGGAAACCCCATAAAAACAATCTTTCTGTGTATTATGCATCCTGAATAAGCTGATTATAGTTTCATATCTAAAACCCATAATCAGGACTTCCATATGAAATTTGCATTTTTGCATTACATGCTCTGCAATATGGCTTGAACGATTGTGCTGGAGAATAAAGATGCAAGCGGTTATGTTATCAATTTACCCTTAAGGTTTAATTCAGTTAGAATCCGGAATCGCAGTTCATTTAATACCAGCGGGCATAATGGGCGTATCTCAAATATTTTGACAGCTAATGGTTTGGAAACCCTGTATCTTTCGGCGGTGAGAATTCCACGTTGATCCGTTTTGTCAGGTACTCAAATCACCAAATCGCTGGAGGTGGCTAAATCGACATTATATAATTTATTAAAACGATTTCGTGAACGTGTAAGTGTTGTTATGATTTATCAGAGATAGGAATAGGTCTATGATATCAGATCCTAGCTATAATACTATCGGTCAATACTGGCTGTTTCTGATCATTCGCTAGCTTCAAACGATCTCTTTGTTTATAATAGTTTATAATAAGTGAGTCTGGAGAGTAATTATAAATTATTACTCTCCAGACCACCAAATGCACTACAAGAAGCTTGTTCTTGGTTTGGCCAACATTCGAGCTGCTTCAAGGTGCATTGACCATGATCGGTTTTGTGAACCATGTTGTGATATGTGACCCTATCGCCAGTCATCGTCCGTTCCAGAAATGGATGTTCCATTTAGCCAAGGCTTCGCAGATGAAGATTCGAACTATTAAGTTTTTTCTTGTGTTGATTGGTGTGACACGTAAACATCAAGCATCGTTTTGATTCTAGTTTTGTGTAAATGGTTTTTCAAGATTTGTCTGTCGTAAAATTTTGGAGAGTTTTTTTTAATCCATCAACTCTTTTGATGAACCGTGTAAAATATGCAATCTGAAGCTACCCAAATTCACGAGTTTTTCTTCTCCATTTTGAAAGTCCACTTGCAGCTCGCGTAATATGATCACCAATTCACGTCCATCGATCCAACAAAACATTTGTTCAAATATACAATTCCCATACCTTCTTTGAAATCTGCGAGTTGATCTCTGATGTTTGAGAATGTCCCAAGAACATTGACGTCGTGTAACGATCTACCAATTCTCCTTCTCTTCTTATTCCAAAATCTGACATTCAGATCCATCGGCAGCCTCTTTGTAGTCTTGTTCAAAGACTCATCGAAACCAACCACAATGTATAGATGTAATGCATAGCAAACCTTCTTTGAGCTCAGATTCAGAATTCGGGGCAAAGCCAAACATTATCATAAAGCTAATTTTATCACGCCCTAGTTAGACCTTATCAGATTTCTGGCTGTCATGAAACATTCTTCTCAATACAACCATGTGTTTTTCAGCAGTACGGAGTGATTTGTGATACACAATTGTTCCCAGGCACTACATGATCTCAGCTTTGATAGTATAATTTTCAAGCATAAATTTATCGATAGTTTTCGAAGAAGAAAAAAGTAAGGGAATTGGTTGAAGTGCAGGTACTGATGCCAAATGCCAGTAAAAGCAGCGTGAATATAAAAGCCGTCTACTTTAGCGCTATTTACTTTTCGGAAAGACTATGTTCACCTACAGACAAAAGAAATCAACATATATTGAAAAATCTGCAGTCATCTAGTCAAAAACAACTTTTTTGGTAACATTAACTTTCTAATTACTGCAATAATCAGAATTCTAGTTAGCGGAATTTCATTTTCTCCAGATTGGAGACGAAATTCCCTGATAATTTATGACATTATTTGAATCCCCTGATATTCCCTGATTTTCAAATTGTTATCAACCAAATGCGATGTTAGTGGATCTATAAAATGACATCTGATATGTAATGTTTTATTATTTTTTATTAATGGCATTATTCATCGTCGTTTTTTCCGTCTGAATATAACAGCAATTTATATTAAATCCAGATTATTTGATAAATCGATATCCCAAATTTTAACCCACTGAACGGCAGGTGGATGGTCTGTCATTTGCCTGCTCTACAGATGTGTAATGATCAAGTTTTTGGAATCCATTAATGTAGAGGAATAAATGCTTTGAAAACTACACTATATACGACGTGTAGTGTTAAAGTCTGTTAAAACTTACATATGCGTTTATTCGAATTGGATTGATTTGTTATTCTAGATATTCCATTGGTCATCGCAATATGACCCACAATTGCTGTCGCAATGTGTAGTACGTGACAACTTTAGCAAATACGAGACAGTGAAACTATTATACAACAGTTTTTGATGTAATATTAAACGTTACCTTCTGTGCCAAAAATGATTTCCTCGTATTGCAAATCCTTCGCTTCCACGTTATAGCCGGACGATCTACTGCAGGCCAAATAACAGCTTACACTCCACATACAGTCAATCGGACTGAATTATTGTCACTCTGTGTCTTATCACCAATTGTCACTGCACTTGACTGCACCACCAAAGAGACCGTGTTAAGGCTTTTCTTATCGACGACAGACCACGTCAATCACCGATGGCTTTGGGCCGGCGGGAGAAAACCGACTGAAAGACTGACGGAGGGACGACTGGGCAGGCTTGCAAGCTGCCAATCTGTAGCAGGTGCTCAGCCCTGGGAAATTGATGGTTTCCATCCGAGAGTAAGAAGTTCGTAGCGCATCATGAGCTGCGTAGAACTTTCCAAACCTCATCCTAGAAGATCCCACTATCGACTGATCGTAAAAATTGAAAAATCTCTTATGCAATGGATCGTTCTTCCCTGGACATATACTGCACTGTTCCATTTTAACGTGCTGGAGCATGGGCTGGATGTTCAGGGCTTACTAGTCGAATCGTTCCATCTCGTTCTTGCTGCCTCCACTCGTTTTGGTTTTATTTTTTCTTTTTTTTTCGCACCACCTCGCACGCCTTCCGTTTTCCTGACCGGTAGCTTTTGAACCAACGAACCATCCGACCAAGCATCCAACCAGCCAACCAACCAACCAACAAACCAAGCGCACACACCAAGCCAAGCGAGTTTTGCAGCGAAGCCCTTCGTTCAAGGCTCCCCTCACCTTTCTGCACATCCGCTGGACTTGCGCACATCGCTTAAACGCATGGTCCTTTACCACTTACCTCCCACTTTCTGCTTTCCTGCCTCTTTATCGTAGCACACGCTGCGCAACTCCACACGTCACGTCGCGTCCTTTGTGTTTGAATCACTGGTCCTTCTTCTGACTTGCCGTCGTCCTCAGCGTCACAGTCATCGTCGTCATTATCATCGGCCAAATGCTAGGCGGTATGATGACCGTTTAACGCTAAATGTGTGCATTTTAGAGTCGTTGCATCCGCAGCGAGAGCGGTGCCTGAAGTATCGCTCCAACGGATCGTGTAGGATGAAAAGAGAGTAAACATGTGCCACGAGTGAAACAAAAAAGGGATAAATGAAAGGGTGAAACATTTGAAATCGATTCACCTTGAAGTCCGTGAAATATCCGCGTAACTGCCCATTTTGTTGAAAAACACCACCATACATTAGATATCTTGCGGTGAAATCGGCTGCTTATGTTCTTACAAATATAATTTTTTTTTCAGTATAGTGTTATAAGTTATAAAGTATAATTTTGACATTTTTCAATAACCGAACCTCCATTTATTACTTTAGGACAGGGGTTTTCAAATGGTGCTCCGCGGGAAATAAGTGCTCCGCGAAGTTATAGCAAATGCTCCCACTTTCTTCTTTCTTGAATGGCGTTAACGTTCCCTGTGGAACTTTTGCCGTCTCAACGTATGTATTAACTAGCGTCATTTATCAATACATAGTTGAGATTTCTTATGCCAAATAACACACCTTGAATGTATTCTGAGGGGCAAGCTCTAGAATACGCGTGACCACAGTGAAAGTCGGAAGAAGTTTCTTTGACGAAAAATCCCCCGACGGGAACGGGAATCGAACCCGAACACCCGGCATGATCATGTGAGACGCTAACCACTCGGCCACGGGTGCACTGCTCCCACTTGAAAACCCTCCTTGAAATAAACATTCTTTAATTTAATTTCACTAGGTGTATAGTGATTCATCTTGTTTACTCTGGGTCAGATGTTGTGTAACTGCGACGTGTAACTGAAAGAGAGTTGTTTCCAGTTGGGTAATGTCAATGCAAATAGGAGTTGTTTTATTGATTAAAAAATGCAGGTGCTCCGTCAAATGTTTTTGCTATAAAAAGTGCTCTGCCATTAAAAAAAAAAATCAGAAAACCCCTGCTCTAATTATTTCCAATGAAATAATCTGTCCAGTTGAAGAATATTATCGGTGAAAATAGGAGATTTGTGGAATAATTCGATGTCGAATTCGAGGAGTTATAATGCCAGGAATCAATATTATTTTAATTTTACTACTGATCTTATTGTTTCATTATCTACTTGAAGATTCAAATGCAGAAATTTAGGTAATTATAACATTTAAAAACACAATTGTTTCTCTTCGTTCATCACAGTGCAGTGTACAGAAAATAGTAATTATATGAGCAGCGTTTCAATGGTTTCTTACCATTGACTCTAAGTAAGAAGACACTATCATGAAAGGCATGTTTGGACTCTACAAAGAATGTGCTTCAAATGTGAATTTAGCTTGTAGCAGATAATACTGATAATTTTTGATTTTCGAACGACGTATGAAAGCTGTATGATTTTTCGAAAACATTTTTTTCAGAATTGCTCAAATGTTTTCGAACAAAAAATGTTTGTTTGGATGTTGAGCAAACGTATTACGTATTGCGTATAATGCATAATGGCCAAGAAGTCATGACCGAAACAAAAAAGCATGAGCCCACCTTTCCCTGACAAATTTCGGGAAGCCCTATAGATTTACTATGGAATATGCTCTCGCGAATAATCCGCACCGCGGATCATCTGCTCGCGGATAATAGGGCTTCTACTGTATTATCTATCGCTTGCTGCGAATTTACTGCATATTTAAGATAGCATAGTGTAGTGTGGGGCGAAGGTGCGTTCGGGATAAAAGTTCGCACTGAACTTAAAATTCTATTTTTGTTCCACCGGCATCAACATTTTAAAATTAGACAAAATTACTTTATACGCGCATAGTTAGTTCTTCTCTCGCAGAAGCGCATCAGTGTAAGCTCTGCACAATGTTTGTTTTGGGCATATTCTGAGAATGCATTCTGAGGCAAACTGATAGTACGACCGTGTGGGATATAAGGCAGACATGGAAAAATATACATCTATATAGACATCATATTAATTATTCATTCATTGGATGTGTACTGGGTTGATGTCAGTACACATCCAATGAATGAATAATTAATATGATGTCTATATAGATCTATATTTTTCCATGTCTGCCTTATATCCCACACGGTCGTACTATCATTTTGCCTCAGAATGCATTCTCAGAATATGCCCAAAACAAACATTGTGCAGAGCTTACACTGATGCGCTTCTGCGAGAGGAGAACTAACTATGCGCGTATAAAGTAATTTTGTCTAATTTTAAAATGTTGATGGCGGTGGAACAAAAATAGAATTGTATAATGTGCACAACAGTATCTATAAACGCCATAAAATTCAAAATTTGTCTTCAAATGAAAGATTCTGCGATTCTCAGTCAATTTTCTATGATTAACGATTTGCCGTACATCTGGCATCACTACAAGAAAATAAGAGACATGAAAGAGAATTGAGCGGGAGAGATTTAGATTCTCTTTAACGGATGGTGCATTGCATCGAGTTATGAAATCATTCTGTAAACGATTTCTGGAGCGGTAGGTGTTTCTTGGATCGAAGGAAAATATTTCCAAGATAGCCTCAGAGTGTCCAACCCTGGTCACGACAATGGCGTGGTCAACACTCCTTCGAAGTAAGTAGAACTAGCTGATTATAGAAAAAATGGAGTTTAATGGCGAAAATATCACACTGTTACGACAGCGGTGTAGTTTTTTCGCTAGCAAGGGTGAGCCAGAGAGCGAGCCTGCATCTAAATGTATATAGACAAATGAGTTTCGGCAAAAAAGTAGAGGTAAGCCGAGAGAAAAACTGTTCCAGCAGCACAGTAAGCATCATAGGCAAAAAAGCAAGATAAGCCTAAGAGGAAGATATGGCAAAAAATATTGGAAAGCCTTTGAAGAAATTGCGCTTGCTATTCTACGTTGCAATCACAAAATGGTGATTAACAACAGTTAAAAATTTGTATGACTCAGGAAAAGCTTGTGTATAATTATAAATTAGACTCGGTGATAAACGCTATATTGGTACGTAATCCCAGTAGAGCTTGATTAACTGAAGGCTGATCGAAGCGCAAGAAGAGATTTGCTCATGGTAAGCTACTTTATCCTCGGTAAAAAGCGATAACATTGAATCGGTATCCTCGGTATCAATACAATGAGGTACATATAGAGGTGGAGCAGTAGGCGAAGTATATCTGTATTGGCAAGCAAAATATCGTGTCGTAATTATTTGCATTCAATATGGAATGTATATGGAAGAGACAAAACAATGTTCAAAGTACTCACGGTTGCATGATAATTTGAGCCAAAATTCTCATGAAATCATTCAACTGGTTGTTTTTTTAACAGATGGCAATTATATCGTGACTTATTTCGATTTTTCATGTGGTAAAAAAGTCCAGAGAGCAGTCGTATGCTTAGTTCTCAAAAGCATTTACATTTCCGGTGAAATTTTGATTAATTGGCGATAATTATCTCACAACATACACACCGACACTGAGAGCCTTCGAAACATCAACATCATAACGGTAAAATAATGAAACTTCGTTCGTTTCCATGAACGTGGGGGAGTGAAAATGGCACATGGAAATATCACTTTTATCCGTCTTTTTCCAAGTGATTTCACAAATATTCACTCCACGCTATCACATTAGCCTCATATTTGCCGGAAGCTCTACAAAAATGTTCGTTTTTAATTACTAAATTACTTCCTGAAAATAGCATTTTTACATGGATGCGGTGGGCAATCAAAGATAAACACAACGACTGACGTCACATGGAAATAGTTATGGTAGCGCATGCTATGTCGCTCGAAACTCGACCATCGTCATTACCTTTTTTCCAGGACATTGGTATCAATAACATTGAATTTGAAAACGACAAGGCCAAACACCAGGCGTTGCCCCAATTAAGATACCCAATTGTTCTCTAGCACTTTCCGCCCGAAGTATTTAGTCTCCACTTCGGATGCTTCGGATGCTGTCTTGCTTCAACGTCGGAAGCTCATGTCTCAAAAATCAGATGAGTCGAACATCGGGTTTATAAGACGAGTTGGGTTAGCGACATACAATGTGGTATTTAATCAATTTAAAGAAGAAAATGCCATATATTGCCGTATACTTAAGACGCAGGCTGCATGGAGATTATATTGAGCGAGACTCAATTAAGCTCGGAACAAAATGAGGAGTTGAGGAATCTACGCTTTCCCCTGTAACACGACGATTGGCCTAAAGAATAACGGATGTACATCCATAGTATCGAAACATTTGGCAAGGAGGATAGAATCATCATACCGGAAGCGTTGCGATCGAAAGCCATAGAATCAGCAGCGGACACATTGACGAAGTTGTCATGAAGAGCATAATGAGACATTTTTTCGGTGGCTGAAAGTGCTGAAACATGAAAAATCCGTAAGAAAAACTGCAAAACTTTTGTGCTTTTATCTAATAAAAATCCTTCAATACCACTAGTATGACGTGAGCTGTCGGATAGGATGTGGGAATCATTTAAATAGATTGGTTGCGATATTTGGATCTGGCGAATTGTATATGGCAGTTGACACCTACTCAAAGTTTTTGTTCGTGATTGAATTTTTGTGCTGCATTATAGTGACTTTCAGCCTATTTGGCTTGTTCGTCACTCGGACACGGTTTCATTTCCATCCCGAATGTAGAGAGTGAGAATTGAATTCGAGACCTTCAGCGTGAGAGGTACGAATGGTGATTGAAATGCATCGTATAAGCTCGGATGTAACTAGTTCAGCTTCTAAGGGCTTTTTCAAGCTTCGGGCATTGCGTGTAATCCAAAACGATAACGGAACTCCTGTTAGGAGTTTTTCATTTTGCAACTTTATCAAGGGAAATATGTCCATGTTCACTAATCAAATCGAATGGATTGGTTGAGAGGTATTATCAATACATTGACGACTGCGAAAATCGTCGACAAAAAAAAAAAAGGAGAAATGCTTTGGGTACATTTGTGCACATTCACAATACACTAATACCGCATGTACGTTTAAACATATCTTCATAGGAGCTTCTCATCGGTTGTAAATTCAAAGGTACATTTACAAATTTGTAGTTCAATTCGAGCGAGAAAAAGTTTAAACGTGAACAGATTCGGGGGAGAGATTCAGAAACAAAATTATCAGTATCGAACGCGCGGATGAGGCAGCGTTCACATCTTCGAACATTCCGTTTGGCTACACGATCTCGTGGATCACGCATGTCTATGAGTCAAATAAAAACAAAACTAGAGATGCACGATTGACTGCTGATAGTTTATCGTCACAATTATCCTCCTCTTATCTAGACAACTCTCCAAAATGAGGTATTATCATGTGATGCGAAACAAGATTATTATAGAGTTAGAGTATAGTAATGATAAGATATTTATATGGAAGATATGGAAGATTTTTATCTCGAACACTTTTAACGAGAAGTCCACAAGCTCACACATTTTTCAATCGAAGGCAATTCGCAATTTGCACTTTTTGAATAATCTATCTGTTTCCATTGATATAGATCACAGCCATAACAGGAAATTCTTTTTTTCTACCGGTATATGGCTTTGACGCTAAAAGTAAATATTTTTATGTAAAGAGACATATATTCATATGTATAGTGTAGCGCGTAATTTCTATAACTATTTCGATAAAAGCATTATTTAAACAAAGCTCGATCTTGTCAATGCATGTAAATCCTATGCAACGATCTCTTTTGCCTGCCCAACAGATCACTAATGCATATGCACGCTGCAAGCGTCCTATATGGTATGGCAATATAAGATTAATACGAGTGAGCGAAACAAGAGACACGTTTCAAATAAGCAAGCATTACTTTGCCACATATGTGCACGGCCCAGACCGAGATGGATATAGATCTCCTTTAAGCTGGAAAGTGTTTTCTAAGAGTAATAATAGAAAACACTTTCCAACTTCAATTTTGTAGTGAGATGTAATAGTATCACGCTTCTCCGCAACAGCATCATTAGCTATGTGGATAGCGTGGTCGTGTATAACAGTCTGGCATTCCAGCCGGCCTTGGTTCTCGATCCCCGTTGATATCGTTTGGACTTTTTCTTGGGTGCAATCCCAAATAAGATGAAAAAAGAAAAAAGAAAGGGATGTCTGCTTCCATACATACAAACATTTTAAAGCGTTGTGGACAGATGACATTATTTGCTCATTTGACTCTACAATGCATGAAAAGACATGGTTTCTGCCGAAAATGAAATGCTTTCTAGCAACGCTAGTTTGGGTGTATAAATAGAAAATAGTCAGAAATTCGATTAGAAAGTAGTAACATTTTGAAATACATCCGAAAACAAACCATACATATTTTAACTTTCTTATTTTGTAACTGTCAGTCTCAGTAAGTCAGCGCTTTCCTACCAAAAAGCTCATTATCGGGACCGACGCGGGGTCCAACGTGTTAATGTTGAAAATGGCTCATATGGAAAACTCAACCTAAATTCATTCAGTTTGTTCCGAGTAATATGTATGGCGTCGTTTTCTGGTGCTATGTCATTAAAAAAACGCGTTGTTATCGAATTTTTAACTGCTGAGAAAGTGAAACCTATTGAGATTCAGCGAAGATTTGATACAAAATGGCCGGCGAATCACTCAACAGCATATCGCAAACCAAATTAGAATATCAATATATCGTTTTGACTTCATAATTGAAGTCAAAACACATTTCGCGTGCAACTGAAGAGGCTGGAAAATCTGAAGTTTGAACCAATCCCAAACCATCCGTATTCTAACGCCCTTGAGCATTACGATTTCTATTTTATTCGTCTACTCAAGATGTAAAGGCAGATGTGAAGGCAGCTATTGCGTCTTGTGAAATGTGTAATGATTAACGGTTACTATGCAGAACAATAAATACATTTTTTTTCCCAAAATATATATTTAATTAAGGCACATGTGGCGCTAGCCTGACGGGGCCGGGAGTCCAATATCTTGACAATTTTTGTCTCACAACTATGTTAGTAATATGTAACCGATTACTCGCGTTTGGATCGAGGTTAGCATTACAAAGATTCTTATAATTGGGATGTTGCAGTCTCCAGTACTATGTATGTGTGGTCGACACGGGATACTTCCTATTGGGGTGTAGCCGACCATTGATCAGCGACGCCCTCCTAGTCTGTACCTCATATAGCAGTAAATACATGATTTTGAAGGTTTAGATTTGTACTTCAATTACGTGTGTGCATTACTTATTAGCCTAAATTCGTATTATCATTTATGGCAAGCACAGTACCTTCACAAAGATTACAGAAAGTGTTTATTCAATTCCCAACAGTCAAATCCTTATCGTTAGAGGGCTGCCTGCAAGCCCTCTGAATACGACGTGTTGGTCCAGAACGCCGAAGTATTTGTATTGCCAACAGTTCGAAGTGCATCTACGTTGCCAACGTAAAACCATCTCTTTTTCACCAATGATGCGAACTTCACGAGTAAATTGCATTATGTTTATCCGAACAGTCAAACTTCTTTCTTCTCTTTCAACAGTGACGCCACATCCAATGACGACTATGGCGGTGGAGTTGGCGATGATGATAGCATTGATCATCATTTGCGATCATCTTGTTTCCAATGGCATCTAAATTCCTCATTTCGAGACTCTATACGAAACATTGCAAAAGAACGCCTGCAGTTGCGAAAACTGCCATACCCTCTGTGCCGCGGAAGTGCAGAGCGAGCAATTGTCTTCTCCCTTCTATTTTGAAATTCGTTGTGGCCCCCGACCGAATGACTGCATTAAGTGTGCGTGCGTATATGTTCAGGATGAACGTTTGCAAAAAAAGAGCTAAACATGAAAAGAAAACGACAGAACCGAACGAGAAAAATGAGAAATGTGCGAATAAATACCGGGAGAGGCGGAAATCGTCATCATCATCGTCATTTGGAGCAGCAGCAGCAAAAACGGGTTGGACAAACTGAAATAAAAAAAGAAATACACAAAAAAAAAACCATGAATACACTAGAAGCAGTGGAAGAACATGGATGGGAAAGGGTTTGGGGTAGAAATTAAATTAAAGTGGCACCATTGGCAAACATACACACACAGCCAAGCATAAACAAAGCCTTGGCATGGAGGAAAGAACGGCGTGACGAAGATGGGAACGATTAAAAAATCATGTGCTGCAACAATGAAAAATCGGCCGAGAGAATAAAACGAAAACCTTCAATATGTATGTGCTACGGTAGGAGTTTGTGGAATTGTTGTTCGACAGGAAGAAGCTATTTGTGCGAAACATTAAATTTTGATTGTGTTTAATTCTGGAGGATTGGATGTTGCTGGGTCAGAGCCAAATTGTGTCAGTGTTTTCATCGGGGGGACTCTCGTTGCTAATGAAATATTTGGAAGAGGTTTTCAACACTTCTGCCATTTAAATAATATACATTTCATGTGCCATCATTTTTTGCTATCTAATTTTTCAGGTTTCAGGTTTCGCCGACTGAGGTATTTCTAAACATTGAGCATTAAAACATTAAAAATGTAATCGATGTCGGGATTGTAGGTGTTTCCTAGAATGAACAATCCATGTCTCTTTTGGGTAGGCAATTAACAATTTTAGGAAATGGTGCAATAATTTGTTCCCACAACATCTTAATTATTCTTAAATGACTTGCGTCATTTTCAATTATAGGACTTCTTTTTTTTCCTTTGTTCACGAAGATTTAAAATCTTACGAAAATACGGGTCGTACTCGATTATATATGATTCGGTTGTATACAATTTAAATATTTTGCTTCCTACATGTTACTTGAACCCACTAATTTAGATGTTTCACACCCATATCCAATGTAAAATGTTCCCATCTCTCAAATAAAAGAATCGTCCTACGTAGCTTACTGTTTGAAATAGAGCCAGTTCGATGCAAACAGAGCCCAAAGCAACAATAAGTCTCTTATTTTTAGAATTCGACCATTTTTTCAGCGGTCAAAGTTTGAGTTTTTTTAAAACCGAAAAATCACCCAAGGTAAAGGAAATCGGGGTTTTCGGGGGTAAAGGAAATCGGGGGTTTCGAAAAAAAAAGTTTGATGCTAAATGTCTTCAAATTGCATGAAACGTCGAGATCTACTTTGATCTTAAAATTTTTTTTTGTCAAAAAATCGACGTAGTCACATTATCTTAGCTTGAGCGTTGTCGCCAATGTAATGCAAACCGCTCATCACTGGGATAATTTCCAGAGAACGCGTTAATTCGGTTAAGTCTTCACCACTTACCACATTCACATTCAAAATATTTTTTATTTCCAAATCCGCAGCGACCATAATTATAGCAGACCACTCTCGACTCAGTGAGCGAGGTTTCGGAGCCTGTAACGAAAATTTCGTTTTATCCTAATTATAATCTTGAACCAAATGATCTTCCAGAAAAGTTCTCTCTAAGACTTCTGACGTTTTTTTGCTACCTAAACGTGAAGGTCTTCGAGATAATATTCGACAGAAATTTGGAATATTTTAATTATTGAGGCTTATTCCTTTGCAGAAATTTTAATACAAGATACTCTCTCAACAGGGTTGCCACATTTAATTCTGTAAAATTCCCGAAAAAATCTGTGTATCTGTATAATCTGTATCGAAAAATTAAGGAAAAAATCAAAATAAAAGTTTATTTCCATTTTGAATTTATTTTATGAGTTGTTAAAGTCACATCAATACAACAATATAAGTCATAAAAAGGTTTTCTCATAATCCTCTGAATTGTATGATGTTTATACATGGTTTTGTTACTTCGTCTTCAAATTTTTCTTCAATTTCATCCTTGCAGATCCGTCTTGAGCCGATACATAGTTCTTCGCTTTCAAAATAGCGTCTATAGTTGTGGGTGCGATGCGATTTCCAAACTTTGTTCTGTTGGCATTGTAAAGCGAAAATATTTGCTCAACAGACACTGATGAATGATATAAAAAAGTGTCATACAAACAACCTTAGCATTGGATACAAAAATTTCTCATCACGCCTTTTGACATCCACCAGCTGGGATGAAGATATATCTGAGTCATTCAATTTTTGCCCCATTCCTCTTGAGTAGCCTGAATTTGTTATCCAAGCCTTCATATTACCTGCTTCAACGAATTGATGAAATTGGCGCATCAAATCATTAAGGATTGTTAGCTTGACGAAATTCTGAGGGTTTATCAAGGCCGCAGTTTCGATAATCGGGTCGCTAAATCAAATCGCTATGAATTTGTTCCAGGGCTTCAATATAGAAAAATCGGCTTGAAGGTTAGCTTGCTAGCTGCCGTCAATCGTTTTCAGCTTCTTCTGAATCGATACCAACGTAAATATCCTCAGGCTTCTGGTATATGGTTACAATATGGTAAAGCTATTTTTTACGAACTTTGTGGAACATCGAATTTATATAAATTTTCGAAACATCGAATTTTTGTATGTTAATAATCATTTTTGGCCACGAATTATGAATCCTGATCCTCCTTCTAAATGCAGCCATTCTCAAGATATTTAAAAAAATAACATAAACATTTGAAGACATGTGGGTTAATACAAAACGTACAGATAATATTTTTCAACGTAGCTCCTATACATACAGTTTTATCATTGGAAAATTTGTTGAAAATTGTAAGCAAATTAATAAAATTTCATTGTTAATGTACAAGTATTCGAAGTTTCGAAAATTAATAAAATTTTGATGTTCGTCAAAAATAGTTTTACCATCTTGTACTCTTTTTTTAAATTTTCTATATGACTTCTATTTTATATGAAAAAAAAGATTAAAATTAGTATTTTAGATATTTCAAAAAAATATTTTTTTGTAAATAAAAAAAGAGGACTAATTTTTTTTTCTCGCTGTATATTTTTTCACGTTTTATCACCAATACTCTATAACTTTTTCTAATACACTGTTTCGATACGACCCAATGTTTTTGAGATATAAATTTTATAAGATTTCTCTTACTAAAATCGATACGCCCTTCTCAAAAGTTACACTTAAGTCGAAAAATTCCCAAATGCTGTGGAAAACTCATATTTCCTCCAACCCAAACGGAATACAAACTTTCATTCGTATCAAAACTACAAGTTTTTAAAATCGGCATTTTTAGTTCAATTTCATTTGGAATTGCCCTATAGTTTGCCAAATACCTGGCTCAGACAGAGAAACATATATATTCTCGTTTATGCTCTTCTTTTTCTTCTTAGAAAACACTTTCCAACTTCATTTTATAGTGAGGTGTAATATTATCACGCTTTTATACAACAGCACTAATAGCTATATAGATAGCGGGGCATATTTTTTTTCGAGGTAATAGTAAATATCGACGTTTCGTGTAATTATAGGAGACATCAAAAATATTTTCATGAAAACCGCGATTTCCGGTGATTTTTCGGTTTTGGAAAAACTCAGATTATAATGTCTGCGACACTAGTAAATGAAGTCCGATTAAAATAATATTTTGCATTGGGTATATTATCGTGCAATTCAACATTCTGCAGCAAGGTCCGAATGAAACATCGAGATAAATATTTTATTGGCACCCAAACTATACGTTGTGCCTTGTATTCCGGAAAAAAAGTCCCAGTGTGTCGATTTTTGACAAAAATTATTTTTCGAGATGACAGTAGATCTCGACGTTTCATGCAATTTGAAGATTTGGCATCAATTTTTTATTTTATTTTCATATATTAATTAGATTTAATTTCTGTACTACATCTTTCCCGTACTATAAGGAACTGTTTGTCTGCGTACCTGCGTACCTGCAGGCATAAAATAGACCCCATTCGTGGTCCTTAGCTTCTTGTCCTGCAACTCCTATCGCTATCTCCCCGCGATGCCGGCTGGGGTACGGGTAACCATAGTGAAGATCAGGTAACCAACCACTTTGGGATCTTGGCCGTATGGTGACAGGGAAGGGTGCCTATCCAAGCGTCTTTTCACCATGGCGGTTCAAAACAGCGTCTATTCATCATGTCAGGGGAGGCTGATCACTGTCCTCGTACCATCGGGGTTTCTAAATAGATCTGTGCTCGATCTGTGCTTGGTTGATGGCCGATCAACGAAAGAATGTATAGACTGAGGATGCGAGGCCACTTTTTCAACATCAGCATTATCAACGTCCACAGCCCTCGTCTAGCTACACCCAAACTAGCGTTGCCAGAAAGCACTTCATTTCCGGCAGAAACCATGCCTTTTTGTGTCTTGAACCGTGAACTGAGCAAATAAAATCATCTGTCCCCCAATGCTGTTTGTATGTTGGAAGCAGATATCTCTTTTTTCTTTTTTTTCTTTTTTGGGATTGCACAAAAAAAAAGTCCAAGCGACGTCAACGGGGATCGAACCAGGGCCGACTGGAATGCAAAACTCATTACACCATTACACCTCATTGCAAAATGAAGTTGGAAAGTGTTTTCTAAGAGTAAAACCGAGAGGATCTATATCCATCTCGGTCTGGGCCGCGTAGATATGTGGTAAAGTAATGCGTGCTTATTTGAAACGTGTCTCTTGTTTCGCTCACTCGTATTAATCTTATATTGCTGCACCATATACGCGGGTTATTCAAAAAATAAGTTTCAGTGCCTCAGATATCGCGGAAAAATAAAGTTAGGACAAAAAACAAGGTGATTTTCGTAATCTATGTTTGAGTTTTTATTTTTCTACATAATTTGCTCTTTACGAAGCCTTAGGATGGTTTTTTTTTATTCCGTCGATGTCCAAACTGCACCCTTAGCACGTGTGACTTATAAAGATCGGCATTTAGTCTTTTGTAAACGTCTCTCGCCAGTTTAAAGTTATTCTTTGAGGAAGGCGATTTTTGAGTACGCAGGATGCGCTGGAACCGAATGCGCTCGCGTTTTAGTTTGCGGAGGAGCGGCGTGCTCCAAGGAGGTGAGAGAGGTTTTCCTTTCACAGGAACGTTCAAAGTTAACCATTCCAATATATTAGAGAAGTTCAACGGCATGCTGTGATCATTCAATTCTTCATAAAAACAATTCCAGTCTAGACTAGATAAGTGAAAAAGTTCGTCATAGTCGATTTTAAGATAATTGAGTGCTCTGTAGTCGTTAATCATCTCCAAATGTGGGCAAGGGCGTGCATAGCGATCCTTGATGTGAATGTTAAGTGGAGGATGATGGGTATCCACATGGAGCAAGGATTCTTCGGCCTTGTAAACTACCGTATAACTACCCTCAGACGTGAAAACCAGATCGAGAATTCGATCCAAGTTATTCAACTGGGCATTAGCTTGGTTTAGGTTCAGGAAATCCGTTCCGTCGATTAACGCCGAAGCAGCTGGGTTCAAAAAGGACGCATTTTCTGGACGTATGTCATCTTGATTTTCTGACCATCTAATGCGCTGTTGATCGCAGTCTCCACATATGAGTACAGTGTCGTCTCGAGTAGCGATGTTACAGAGATCACGAACGGTAGCGATGTGCTCTTCGATAATGTCGGTCATGCGGCTTTTATCAGGCGCAATGTAAAAGTTGCACAATAAAGCCCGATGCCCTCGTATATTGGCTGAAACACACACCTGCTCCAGCCTCCTACCGCTACGTGTGGCGATGCGTGAACATCCGTGTCGTTCAGCCACGGCTATTAGCACACCCCCAAAGCTAAGCTTGTCGCTATTCAATAAGCTACGGTACCATCGAAAAACATTAAATGGTGTACCAAAATTCTGCAAGGAGTTGATGCTATCTTCCAGTCCTGTTTCCGTAAGCATGATTACTTCGTAAATACATTCGATGGAGGCCAGATAGATGTCGTCCAATTTTGTCCGTGAGATGATACGTTTTGATAATATTAGGCTGTCAAAAAAGTCCTGCGGTATTTTTTTGAATTTTCATTTGTTCATAAAATTAGTTACAATCATCTGTTTTAAGTCAAATATGCGCCGTTTTGTTCGATGACTTGTTCCCAACGAGATGCCAACTTCATAATACCCCTGTTATAGAAGCTCGCTTCCTTATTGGCAAAACACTCGGATAGCCAATTTTCACAGGCCTCTTTTGTGGCTAACTTCTGACTACCTAGCTCGTTCGCCATGGACAAAAACAGGTGGTAAGTGCTCTCTTGGCCGAGTGGTTAGCGTCATAACTAACATGCCGGGTGTTCGGGTTCGATTCTGGTCGGGGGAATTTTTCGTCAAAGAAATTTCCTCCGACTTGCACTGTGATAACGCGTATTCTAGAGCTTGCCACTCAGAATGCATTCAAGGCGTGTTATTTGGCATAGAAATCTCATCTAAGTACTAATAAAAATGACGCAAGTAATACTACGTTGAGACGGCGAAGTTCCTCTAGGAACGTTAGTGCCATTGAAGAAGAAGAAGAAGAAGTCACTTGGTGCAAGGTCCGGACCAAGGAAAGTGAAGTGGAAGGTAAAACGTAATGTCAGAATTGCCGTACGGACGTATCCCGTAAGTTTGAACTTATTTACATAGATGGTATCCAAACAACATTAAACATTGACTACAGTTTCGCCGGCAAGGTTGATTGTCGTTATGAACCAACACAAAAAACAAAGCTGCAAATTATGCGCCAGTGGCGGTACCACGATCAAAGCACTCCCTGAATCACATTAGCCGAGCCAGCTGGCGGAAGCAAATGCATAAAGGTTACTAAGTTACTATTATCAACGACAACTGTTTATTTATTATACTGCTTCAAATACCTTCGACGAAATAAAATGTAACCATACGAACATAGGTAATAACATAAACAAATCCAAACTTTTCGTCTTGCCATTCCTCATACGTCTTTTCTAAATAGTGTGAATTACGAGCCACCTGTTAACTCCACCATCTTGGTACGGACTATACGGCGGATGCAAAAGAACCTCCTATCCGAGCTCTCGGAGCTTCTGGCGCGTCACCAAAGAAGTGTTTGGCCTGGCGTTGTCCTGATGGAAGACAATGCGCCCTCTGTTTATCAAAGATGGCCTCTTCTTCATGAGTGCTACCTTCAAGCGGTCCAGTTGTGGGCAGTACAGGTCCGAATTGAGCGTTTGGCCATAGGGAAGCAGCTCATAATAGATTATTCCTTGACAATCCCACCGTATCGCAATCCCACAATGTATTCCTTGACAATCCCACCAAACACACTGCAGAACCTTCCTGGCCGTTAATGAGGGCTTGGCCACCGTCTGAACCGCTTCAGCGGGCTTCGACCACGACCGTTTGCGCTTCACGTTGTCGTAAGTGACCCACTTTTCATCGCCAGTCACCATCCGCTTCAGAAACGAGTCGCCCAGTAGACCGATCGCAACAAAATCGATTCAGCAGCGATTCACATGCGTCGATACGGTCAAAGATGTTTTTTTGCGTCAACGTGTGTGGCACCCATACATCGAGCTTCTTTGTGAATCCAAGCTTCTTCAAATGGTTAATAACGGTTTGATGACTTATCCCCAGCTCTTGGCAGATGCTACGGCTGCTACTATGCCGGTCTTTCTCGGCTAATTCAGCGATTTTGTCGCAATTTTCGACGACAGGCCTTCCGTAGCGTGGCGCATCTTCGACGACCTCTACACCAGAACGAAAACGTTGAAACCATCGTTGTGCGGTGGAAATGGAAACTGTATCGGGTCCATAAACTGCACAAATTTTATTGGCAGCTTGAGATGCATTTTTGCCTTTGTCATAGTAGTACTGTAAAATGCGTCGAATTTTCTCTTTATTTTGCTCCATATTTGCGACACTATAACTCACGAACGACTTAACCAAACAAAACACTGTCAAGGACTATATTATAGCGCGCAAAAATACCTTTCCAACAAGCCTCTAGCGCGCAAAAATACCTTTCCAACAAGCTATAGTATGACTCGATACAATGAATACAACTAGAACTACGCGCTTACAACGACACCTCGCGGAAATACCGCAGGACTTTTTTGACAGCCCAATATATCAAACTAGTGCAAACGGCAGTAGTAGAAGCGTGCTGCAACACAGTATGAGTGAGTGTAGGGGTAAAGGGAATTGAGCAACAATACTCGCCTTTGATGGGAACCCGAGGGTTCCCACCGTCCGTAGATATACGCGTTGAATGATTTAATGCTGCACTGCGATGCTCTTCGAATTCGCAGAACAATATGCCTTCTGGCCAAGTAGATGGCTTAAGAGCGTTAGATTTTAAAGCCGGGTCAGACCAACTTTAAATGAGATGAAGGTCATTTTGCTGATATGAGCACCTTTAGCCAATAGTTTCATGTCATCTGGATTCTTTTTTAGCTCAAGATACGCTCGTATCATTGCAGATAATTGTTCATTGGTTACATCGGGTCTTATGTGCGACAGGTAGAGCCAGAATTTATTTGCTGGTTTGTCAATAACAGGAACGGATACCACGTTATTTCCTATTGGTTTAGAGCCGGACTGGCATTCAGACGTGTTTTGCGAAAAATCAGATTCACGAAGTCGTTTGGCGGGTCGAATGGGTTCCATTGTAGGCCATTGCTTAACTGCCGGTGACAGAGTAGAAGTGGAAGGCTTTGACGACAATTGTTTTATTTCTATCTGCAAGTTGTTAATCGCTGCCGTGAGAGTTGCGAGCGGAGACTGTTCATCCGCTATCTTCGCGATAGAACGAAGATGGGAATTTTCAAATAAATCGGCACAGTCATCGCACATCCAGAATAGGTTTTTCCGATGCGATGTGAAGTAGCTCATAAGGGTACGTGACACACCGGAGCGACCAGAGCATGTCATATGGAAAATACGACCACAGTATCCACGACAAGCCACAAATTCTACACACGGCAAGCTGCAAAAACAGTGGCACAAAGGGACGAAGGTTTGTACCTATTGATCAACAATAGATCCGTTGAGTTGAACAGAAAATCAATGGAGCTACACAGCGACTGGAAAAGTTTTAGCGAAAAAATTCCACAACAATATTACGTTTAACGATAAGAACTACACAATATTCAAACTCAGCCAACAAATTAAAAATTTATGGTCAATATATATTAAAAATTGTAGTTATAACACACATTAAAAACGGTAATCTCTAAAGTGACAAGGCTGGTGACAATCCGAAACCTACCAACGAAACCTAGAACGAAGACTGAAAACATGTTAACTTTGAAGAATCCTAACTCAAAACGAAACAAACACATCTCTGACTTTGTTGTGCAAAAAAACCTTAGTTTTCAAGAAAAAATATTAAAAATATAGCACCCTCTGGTCTCTAATCCTTGTAAACTATCAAAAATAAAATGAATAATTACAAAAACAAAATCCAAATTTTTGCGAGTGTAAAATTTTTGAGAGGAGACAAGCTGATAAAGAGGGAAAAATAGGGTGGTCATAAAAATTAATTTTATAGGACAACATTTCAGTGGGCATAAGCTTTCCAAAAAGCCAAAAAAAAACGATTTTTCGATCTTCCTCATCGGAGTCCCCCCTAAAATTAACACAATGCAATAAGTATTTCTAGATTTAAAATACAAGTAGTGGGTTATATCTGTGATATAACCACAAGGTAGACATAGGACTACCGTTGGCTAGACAATCATTTATTTGAAATTGGATCTGAATCAATTCTTAATGCATGAATGAATGAATATTCTGAAAAATTGCTGCAAGTTTTTCTTGTTAGTGTGTGGATAGATGAGTAAAAGTATGGAATTGTTATTAACATAAAATTCAACTTTTCCGTACTTGCTGCTGGTCCCGAAACGAACCGATGGAATTTGAGTGGCCTTGTAAAAGCACCTGAAGATGTTTGATACATGATTCATTTTTGTTTTCGTGAGAATGACACGAGATTTTTCATGATCACTCCATACGCAGAATAGAAACTGAGGGCGCCATTTCACGGTGAAAACGAAATAAAGTCTATATAACCTTGCATAAAATTCATTTTGTTTTTATCGTGATGTGGCAATTTTTCATGACTGTTCCATGTGAAAGCAGAACAGAAACTGATGATATCGGATTGATCACGGGAACACCAAGCCGAATGCGTTAATGAGTGCGAATATTCCTTCGCTCGGACGCATTCACACGCAAACAATTTTTCATGACTGTTCCATGCGAAAGCAGAACAGAAACTGATGCGAGTGGAAGTACTCACGCCTTGCGTTTGTCCGCTATGGTTTCCCAAGCACTAATTCAAGCGAGCAAAACAAACCACCGCTCGCATGTATTCGCTATGACGGTTTCTCCAGGTGCCTAGATATTGCGTCCGTGTTCGGGAACACATTGCGATCACCAATCATCAATGAGCTAGATTGTTATGATTTCAATAGCTTGCTTTCAAAACAATTTTTAAGCTATTGAAACGATTTTATAATTCATATAATTAATTGACATTTTATCAATCATATAATTCGTTGACATTTTATCTTTCGGATGATGTGATTATTATACCACTCCATTCAGCCGGTAAAGAGGTATTAACGTTCAAAACCTTGCAGTCCAGCGTCACTCTCTCGTTTTCGAAACTTTGAACTTACACCCCGGTACAGAAATAAAAGACGTAGTCTTACGTCAAAAAAAATGTTGGTAGATTCTTCTATAAATTTAATCTACTAAAATTTATAATTCCCAATACCAACTGTAATGTACAGTAGCGTTGAAAACATCAAGTTGCTGAGAGAGTCAATAAAACGATTACTTTAGATGCACGTCATAGAACTGCCAGGGCAGTCCGATAAGTATTTAGCGTTATCGCCTGATGGTGCCAGTATCGCAATAGAGTTGCCTTATCGTGTAGTACATTCTCGTTGAGAAATAAATCACCACTTTTCCAAAATTTTTGTTTTTTTTTTGTAGGCTAAATACTTATCGGACTGCCCTCCTATATTACAATTTGTTTTACGCATGTCACAACGCATCGAGCAATAAAAGGTTCCAGTCGTAAATGCAGCAGGAGACAGCAGTATCATGTGATAAGTAAGTCGTTTCGAATAGTTCACTATTCGCAAAATCTGCAGTCGGTGGATGCAAATTGGCGAGACACATAACGGAAGAAGCAATAAAAAGAGAAAAAAATCGCGGTTTACCGAGAACAAAAAAAAGGCAGCTCAACAAAAAGCACCGCGATGTCATATGTACTTTATCACATTTCGGCAGTGGAATATTATATGTAAATTTCCGTTTTAGCGGTGACGAATCTTTTAGTCAATGAGGAATCGTCTGGAAGCACGTTCCTTTTTGTGTTTTCTCCAGCTGTGAGGAAGAGGGCTGTGGTCGCAATTGATTAGGTTCATAATCGTATCAACTGATCGTTCTTGACGACAACAAAAATTATTATAGTGTTGTTTGTGGACGGTGGCTGAGCTGGTGTTAATGGATAGCAGCATGGGATAGGGATTGCGATTACAGATGATCTGGAATTTTGCTACAGGTGTCGTAATTAAGCAATGTTCAAGAAATACAAATATCAATTGTGGAGACATTTTTTCATATGTTTGAGCGCTGATGGAGCAAGATGAATCATCGTGTCACATAAGACTTAACACTCTCGCTGTCATGTGGGTTACCATGCACAGGCGTTTTAAAATCCCGGTCGCAATTGCACAATAGTAGGGGAAAAGGGGGAATTCGTCCAATCGCCTAATATTACGGTCTAAATAAAAAATGTCACATTGTATACTTAGCTACACTTGTTTTCTCTCAATAAATAAAGTTGGAACATTATATAAAGCTTCAATCTACCAAATATATCATAAAATAAAAGAGATGATTTTTGGACATTAAAATTTGATGCGGGGTGATTTGGACCGTCTGTGGAGTGATTTGGTCCAGTATGTGTTACATCGAAAAAAACATACTTATGTTCATGTAAAATATTTTGGGATAATGTTACAATCAGTAACAATGTTTTAGGATCGATACCAGGTGTCTTGACCAGATGCCAGACCAGAAAAGTTGGATTGACACCATCTCGAATTCTGCATGAATCTTTTCACTATTGGTCGAGCATTTTCAAACACTTTTGATGCTTGGTCAAAGAAAATCCGTTCTCGATGGCCTGCGTTGCTCTTTCAAGCTCCTCCTTCTTCCAACGTTGTCTGTCCATCCTCTTCTTGTAATTCAGTGGCATCTGGAATCGATTAGACCGAAGAAAAGTCTCAAACCTGTAGAACCAATTCACCCCACAGAAACGTGTCCATGTCACCCCACACAACACGCAAAAATTAAAATACAATTAATTTCACTTATTGTTATCAAACTTACAGTTTCGCTGCATCAAAGTGTTCTTCTTCTGTAAGCGAACAGAACTTTACTACACAATACACGAGAAGTTTGTTTAATCAGCGGGAAAAGCCTTAAAACCACGATCGGAAAACTCACATTTTTGACGCTCAAAGTACTTGATGTATTTATGCTACCGTTTCCCTCTACTTGTGAAGTTTTACCAAAGTTTTTTTACTTTAGGTACATACGGTTCAACAATAGAAGGAAATGACATTATAGAAAATCCAAGTTGAGCCGTAATTTTTGAGATAAAGGGGTGGTCCAAATCACCCCATATGACCATATCACCCCGTGTTACCCTACCAAAAATGTAGGTCGATATAAGGCTGAGGATTAAATAGGGTAATTAATGCTGGTTTGTCCGATTTGAGTGTTTTCACGTAACTAGTAAATGCAAATCGGTTGTTTTTCACGAAAATCACATACAATCAAGATGAGTTTGGGTTCCAAGTTCCCAATTCTCTAGTTGCTAATAAAACCATAAAGCGTTAAAATTTATACAAATTTTTATGTTTTTTAACGATTTTCTTCAAATAGAAATTATGGTATGGTATTTTCCACCTTTGATTATGGTTTGTCCAGTTTTGGAAATCCCAATTTTTGAATGAAGGAATTCGAATTTTCAAGTAGATGTTGAATTTCTCATTGCTTGAGTTTACTGTCATCATGTTGATCTATTCATAATTTAGGCTTTCTTCAGAATATTGCCTTTTTTTGGGCATTTTAAAACTGAACAGCACTCAACACAGAGAAATTTTATTTCTACTCTGCGCGAGGGATACCACACACAAACTGCAGCGCGCCAAGCGGTTGCCATAGTAATCATGTAAACAAACCAACATCAGTGCATCGGACAAACCATGATCAAATTTTAGGTCATCGAGATACATTAATTACATAATTTAGAGATATAAATCTGATATAAATGTTATGAAAGCATAATGCTTACAATATTTGTAAGTGTTATAATCCAGAAAAGGTCTGGGTACGTACCAAATAATCATCTCATTAAAAAGTGGACATACCTAGATCATATTTTCGACTGGACAAACCAACATCATTTACCGTATATAATAATTTCAATGTTATTTTTGAGTTTGAATCCTGTCGTGAAGGGAACAAATCGCATAAATTCAATCTTTTTTACAATAAACTAAATATTCTTTTTGTTAGCTGATTGTTGCCACATATAGACATTTTGTCGTAAGAACTGCACCATTTGATTTTACGAGGGTCACCCTTGGCACTTAAAGCCAACTATTTCATCAGAAACCTCAACATTTTGACATTGGACTATGTCTTTGATTTCTATATAGGGGGGTCACACTACGAAAAATGTAACGATTCATCAAGAGTTTTCAAACGCATATTACTCAAAATCGTTATTGCGTTATATATTGTGTTATATATCATTAGACAGGAAACTTATCCAGCATTTTTTTGTTGCTCAAAACATGAACAGTGAATATAGTAAAAAAAGTTAACGTTTTGCGATTAAAATTGGTATGTTTTCTTTCGATTGCACTAACCAAACGCTTTCCTCCCCGACGCAATGAGCAATCTTTTTGCCTAAATTTGGGCGTGAGCTCACAATGTGAGTTGATGCGTATAATGAATTATTATCCATTTACCGATAATAGGCATTTATCAGATATTGTGATGTATGTTGCCATTCAATTCGTGCTCAATTCACGTTTTTATCGTGTAGGTCTTGCTACTAACAATTTATGTAATTGTGGTCCATGATGTCATAATATCGAGCATGTTATTTGGTTATGTAAAAAATCCAATTAATGAATTTAAGTGGCTGTCGAGTTAGAAGATCGAAAAGGTATACTCCCGCATATCAGATAATGATAACTTGAGTAGTCACGATCTTAATATGATGCTCCCCATATATGTCTTCCTAAGAAACCCGCTTCTCTCCCGCTAATGCCCTTACCCATTTTCCTTTTCCTTTCCTATACATAAGCAGAAATTGTCACCCAATGAGATCAATTCACTACAGCAGCTACACGAACTTCCAAAGAGAGCACTTATAGCCATAGAATACTCAATATACAACACCGGGCTATACAATTATTAGAAACAATGTTCCGGACAACGTGGCGACGAAAGAGAAAATTATATGTTTATCTATAATCTATTTTTGTAGTCATAAATTTATTTGACTAAGGCTTATATATCTTAACTGTTTATACTTGTGTTTAAAAATGATACATAATGACTCTTTGTCTTCTTCTACATAATTGAATAAACAGATAAAAATGGTAGGGATGGCTTTAACGGTATTTTTGTGTATATTTTTGAACAGAATGTGATTCCGGATTCTACCACAATTAAAAAATTCAATTCAAATGCAATTACTACACACAATCGCAGTCCTATGTCAAGATCCCGTCCGTGCCCCTAGGCTCAGACCCATCAACTTTTTAACATAAACTTTTTGTTTGATTGTTTTTTTTTGTGTCCGTATCCATATCGCGGAGAAATGTAGTACGCAAGGCAATCATAACCGATAGGGGGAAGAAGTATTGGACTGCTGTCAACTTTCAATTGTAGAGGAGAAACAAATTTTACGTCGTCTGGCTTGTTTAAAGAGACTTTTCCTGGTTTCCGCCCAAGAATGAACCAATGAACCGCAAAGGTTTAAGCCTCTTTGATAAAAACAAGTCAATTCCTGCTTGACATACTGGGAAAATCTAGGCCACCGGTGCGGATTTTTTGCCTTAGTAGATGAACTGTATAAACGGCAAATCAGTGGGCTCATGGAGCACGGTGACTTATTACGCTAACAAGGCACGTTGTTTCTCTTGAGGGAACAATATATGGGTGAACTCTGCAAGGAACTTTAAAAACTATTCGTATCGACCAAACGAATCACTTTTTTGAAGTAACGTTCCAAATGAACATACGAATAACCCTGGAGAGCATCAAATCCAATCAAACCAAATAAAGCCTTCGCCAATTGACGAAATGGAGGCAGGCCCGGCTATTGAGGGAACACCGTTTGTTTTCAAAGGGAATCCCGTAAAAATATGCCCATTCTCAGAGTTCACGGACAAGTGGTGTTAAGTCAGAGAGGTGTTTTTCTACAATTATCATACGTTAAAATATTGCCAGAGAGTAGCTAACATTTCTGAGACCAATATTGAACGAAAACATTAAATGCTTTGAAAATTACAGAGCACTAAACATCATGTTCGTTTTTCTCTAAATCATAAAAATGTCACATGGTCCGGTTTGACTTAACACCGACCAAGTCTATCCGATGAAATCCACTATTAGCATGCCTACATAGCCAAGTGTAGTGAACACTTTTAGCTTCCCAATCGAGAGTTCTAAAGTTGTCTGATAAGGTGGATGAAATCTTCACGTCCTTCGGAGGCTCCGATTCCATCCGATCCTGCTTTTTGAGATAATAATGTTACCTGATTCTTTCTCCATCTATAGATTCCACAGCTGATAGCAACAGACTAATCCATTTATTGGCAGTGGTGTAGTCGTGGATGGTATCGATGGGTTCGGCGAGGAACATTCAACGTCTGGCAATGACACATGCTCTCCGATTCATTTCTACTACCAGAACCCTCGTGGTTTGAAATTCATAACTGATGACTCCTATATGGCCTGTATATTGTCGATGTTGTAGATATACGACATCGACAATATACATACATCAATACATCAATATCGATATTGTTCCCTTCAAGGTACTCCCAGTCGACTGCAACGCACTTATGCCAGCGCATGATCCAATCCTCGAAACATTCTTATATTCGATTTGCGGTATAACTATCAGCTCAATCTTCGATTTTTCCATTATCTCATCTCGGGTGCTGAAACGTGGTTACTTGAGTCGTTCGAATAGGAAAAAAGTCGCAGGGAGCCCAATCAGGTGAATTCGAAGGTTGCTGAATGGTATTCGTTTCGTTTTCAGCCAAATGTTCACGAATAACGATTGATTTTGTAAATTGTACACAATCCAGGCACGCACAATAGCAGTTGTACTCAATACAGCGTAGCTTTTAGAAATGTTAAACTGTCACACTACAAATGTAATAGAATGACAATGACAGATGTGCCAACCTACAAAAGAAAAATGAAAATTAAAAACGGGTGACTGACAGCGCCACACGGTGGTGATTTCGGGAACTTTTTGAAAAGAGTAGTATAGCCGGGCTGAACGGAGCCTTTAACGAAAAAGGAAGTATCGATGATAATACTATGCCGATTGCGTTGTGCCATAGGATATAGCTTTGATAGCGGAAAATACAAAATGTTCGATTTGGAGTAAAATCTATTCCACCATATCAATGAAACCGGCTTGTTTGGTGAAAGCGACAGTTCCATTATCGAATTTCTACGAAAACCGTAGCGTTGATAACTCTTTTCCGACTGAACGAAGTGTTATGATAATCAATTTATTCGGAAGATAAAAAGAGTTATATGCACATTTGAAGACATTTGATTTACTGTGAAGACATTATGAAATATGTGAAGACATTTCAGTATGATAGCGTACGTGAGTTTTTGAGAGATGGTATTTCCCCGAAAAATATAGCTGAAAATATTGTCAAAAGAGGAAGGGCTTTTGTCTCAGTGGCATTCGCTCGCTTTTTCATCAGTTTTTTAATTTTTATGGAGAACTTTGTACGGTATGAATACATATTGCTCTAGAAGACATTCATTTGCGGTTGAGAATTCGAATGATTGTGACATTGTATTTTTATTAATTTGGGCCTATACTATACAATAGATTAACCTGAATCTTTCAAACGACTATATCACAAATCGAAGGTTGTCCGGTTACATACCGTTTCAAAAATTAGTTTTATGGTTTGAGTTACAACCGAAACTTCAAAGCTGAATTAAACAAATTGAGTTATCACAGTCCCGTTTTTATGGAAAAACTGGAGCTATATTCACTCAATCAACCGCCAATTATCACTTCTTAACTCATAAAATTTAGTTCGTAGTTTCGCAATATAATCATTATTCATACTTATTGAAATAAACTTCAAACCCTTAAGGTAATTTTAGTGAAATGCGATATATAACTATACCAATTAAAATAAAAATTTAATAAGGTATCAAACATTGTTCAAAAGTAAGTTATGAAGTAAGTTTCCTCCGATATGATTGTGAAGACATTTGAAGATATTTTTTCGAATCATGTGAAGACATTTGAAAAAATCATCCGGTATCCCTGTTTCGGATAACCAGGGCTTGAATCATTTACGCCATTACACAACTTTTTTTTAACATTCTTACTTTATTACCTTGTAACTATTCTAACTATGAATATTTTTTCCGTTCATTTTTTTGTTCTATTGTTTAAAGATAGGTAAACAAATAATGATATATTTGGATGGTAAAAATATTCTTTGTTTTATTTATTCGGAGTTTGAAGAAACGTCCGAAATTCGCGCCTTTACACTAGGATACCCTCTTGAAACTCTCTGGTTCAATTCATGGATTTAGTCTTTAACGAGATCTGTCATATGTGTGACTTCAATGAGTCTAAACTGTAAAAAAAATTGAAGGTCAGATGGAGCACCTTCAGCTAAACTAGATAATTAGCTGCATGCCGACTAAAAATCTGACACAAATAAATAAAAAATTGTTACCTCAATGTTGCCAATAGTAAAGACACATCAATAGATGCAATCATTACCTCTCATGGCAATGAGGTCTGATTTAGGCAGAGATGTCGGAAATCTGTTTCAATAGAGATCATGTCAGATAAATCACCCCTTCCAATGCTGTCGACTATTTTTAATAATATATTCTATAATATGCTGTGGTAGAAACAATAGATTTTTCCTCACTGGAATTTTGCAGTAAGTCGGGTCTCCTACGGAAGGGGTGTTCAAAACTCATATTTAAGCCACTAAGCGTAATCGACATCGGGAATTGTGTTACTGGAAATTGCGGTTTGAAACAACTCGCAGATGATCGGTTGATTTGATGTTTGTGACATACTTTAAATAATATGTTGACATGAACCAATAGTTTATGGATTGAATTCTCCACCGAGAAACCCATAACCTATATGTTCTTTCTAGTACAAGTAGTAAAAGGAAAACTGAGTTGAAACGGGAAGAAAAAGAAATCCAAACATCAAACAACAAACAATCCAAACAAACTAAGTTGAGGAAACAGGAAGAAAGGATGAAGCAGACAAAAAAAAACTAGAAACTGAAAAAGGCAAAAAAAGATGCAAATTCAAGAATTAAGAAAGCGAAATTGGTGCAAGGGGATAATGACAAAATAGATTTTAGAAAATTAAGAATCAAAATTCAAGCTCTGTGAATAACCTTCAATTATTTTATTACTTTGAACAACAAATAACTTGAATTCAAATATATAATTATCATTGAAGCAATATAACCCTTACGGTTTGGACCATGAAGCTACGAAGAAACATCAATAAACGACGTGTATTTTGGGGGGGAAATAGTGGAAGAGGTAAATGCTTGCAAATATCACAAAAGAGGTTGTCGAAAATTATTTGAAGTTAATTAAAAAAAAAACAAGTGTTAAAAGTTCTATTAGTAGTTTAGCAACCATCAATTGTTGTAGACAATTTATAAGACATTTGTGTGTGCATAAAAGGTTGCAGTACACTTTTAGACAGGCCAAGTCGTTGTTATTTTCGGATTTTTGATCATTTTATTACGTTAGTAATAGTACAGAAATATAAATTGAGCTTTAAACTACATGAAGCCGTTATGCAAACAGAGTGTCCGAAATTCGAATTCACTCATTAATTTCTTCTTATAAATAGTGTCCGAAGTTTCATTCTTGTTCGCTTCACTTGAAAAACATTTTATTCGATGATTTATTATGTTATTATGTAATTGAAAGCATATTGAACTAATTTATTAAAAATATCAATAATATCAATGTGCATTAAGCTTGGATCCGTTTTCTGCATCAAATGCCTTAAGCGTCCGAGATATGATTCAGAGCGGTATATTTGTCTCTACTTCCTGTTCCCGGCAATAATCTTTATGTGTTCTTCAATCTTGAATATTATTCGAGTATACTATAATATTGACCAATTATTGAATATTTAAAGGGCGAACACGAAATTATTGCGACACATTCAACAGGGCATAACTTTTTTACTATTGGGTAAAAATTAACCAAATTTTGCACACTTTCTCATTGATGTGTATTGTCTACATGGTGTCAAACTCGAAGTCGTGTTTTTCGATTCAACGAAAATGGAGGTGACGAGAGGACACGAGAAGATGCTGACAAAATATGGCTGCTGTGTGATGGACGACGAAACGTATATAAAAGCCGATTTTAAGCAAATTCCGGGGTTGGACCGGTAAGAGCAAGTTCGATGTGGACGACAAATTTATGAAGAAGAAAATGTCGAAGTTCGCCTCCAAATATCTCGTTTGGCAGGCCATCTGCTCTTGCGGACTGAGAAGTGAGCCTTTCGTGACAAAGGGCACAGTAAATGGCGAGATCTACAGATCTGAGTGCCTCGAGAAGCGCCAGCACGACGAAGCTCCGCTATTTTTGCCAGATTTGGCATCATGCCACTATTCTAAAAATGTCCTGGAGTGGTATGAGGCCAATGTCCATTTTGTTCCAAAGGACATGAACCCGCCAAACTGTCCGGAGCTGCGCCCGGTGGAGCAGTACTGGGCAATAATGAAGTGGGAACTTCGGAAGAGCAAGAAGACAGTCAAAGACGAGAAGGACATGTTAAGAAAATGGAAAAAAAAACTGAGAAACAGGTACCGGATGACACTGTAAAGACTTTGATGGAGGGCATCAAGCGAAAATGCCTTCAATTTTACACTCAAGGCTCCATCGATTAACTTTTCTTTTGATTTTTGAAGTAAATAAAACTACCCTAAAATTTTGGTTTGATTCTAAACATTATAAGAAAATTGGCATGACATTTTCGGTGTCGCAATAATTTTGAGTTCGCCCCTTATTCTTGAAATTCTTGAAATACTTTACTCATTTCAAGCTCTGAAGCATCAACACTGTTCAGAACGCCGAATAATAAATTTCGTGGATATAGGTAGATAGTGCTCCCGTGGCCTAGTCGTTAGCGTTCCACATTATCATTCCGGGGATTCAGGTTCGATTCCCGTTCTGGTCGGGAGATTTTTCGTTAAAGAATTTTCTTCCGACTTGCACTGTGATCACGCGTATTCTAAAGCTTGCCCCTCACGAAAAAATTCAAGTCGTGTTATCCGGCATTGAAATCTCAACTAAGTACTACTAATAAAAATGACGTAAATAATAGAAGGTTTAGAAGGCAAAAGTTCCACTGGGAACGTTAGTGCCATCCAAGAAAAACAAGAAGAAGAAGAAGGATATAGGTAGATAGCTTTGATATGCATAGATCATAGAGGAGTGTATTTTGAGAACGACTAATTACCGTTCTATATAACTTAATAGATTAATTTAGTTCAAAATATAAATAGTGACTCTCGATTAATAAAAAAAAACAAAAAAAAAACAAGTTCAAAAGCTTTTTGAGCGTATTTCCTGATTATTCATTTCTCCATATAGCTCTCTTTTTCAGTTTTTTCTTACGAACATCATTGACGTTTAACTAACTTCAGTCGGGTTTGTAATCCCTCGAACGGGTGTTTATTTATTGACGCTTTCAGCACATAGTTTGCCAACTTCATAATCGACTGGGTATATAAACTCTTTTCGAGGCTGGCGAACAGCAGTATCAGCAAAAAAACCAAAGTGAGAAAGCTGGATGAAAGTGAAAAAATAAAATTCTTTAAGCTTCTATACGAGTCAACGTAAAGGGTGTGTCACATCAAATTGCATCACGGAAAAAACGCTGTAGAAATTTAATTTTTAGGAATTATATCTTCAGCTTTCGCTTATAATCAGATAAAAGTGTATAGATCACGCTGGCCATGCTTCACTGTCAAATTTTCGTAAATTTGGAAAAATGTCGTCGAACGAAAAAGAGCGTCGTGAATTAATCCTGTGCACTCATTTCGAGAATCCGGAGTTGTCACATCGGGACATCGGTAAGATGCTGGGAATCGTTCAATCCACGGTCAGCAGAGTACTAAAACGATACTTCGAGAACCTAACCATCGACCGGAAGGTGAAGAACGGCAAAAATGGATGCTCCGTCAGTGAAAAAGATCACAAGCGCGTAGTTAAGCAGTTTAGACGTGATCCGAGAAGTTCGGTCCGGGATGTCGCCAATAAGCTGAATTTGTCAAGTTCATTCGTCCAGCGGACCAAGCAGCGGGAGGGCCTGCGTACATACAAGGTTCAGAAGGCTCCTAACCGCGACGAAAGGCAAAACATGGTGGGGAAGACGCGAGCCCGGAAGCTGTACACCGAAATGCTGACGAAGCCGCATTGCCTGGTAATGGACGACGAAACCTACGTCAAAGCGGACTTTCGTCAGCTGCCGGGCCTGTTGATCTTCTCCGCAGAGGACAAATTCAGCGTTCCGGAGGAGATTCGCAAGCAGAAACTATCCAAGTTTACCAAAAAGTACATGGTGTGGCAAGCGATCTGCTCTTGCGGAAAGCGGAGCGCCCCCTTCGTGATGACCGGCACGGTAAACGGGCAGGTTTACCTTAAGGAGTGCCTACAGAAGCGCTTACTACCACTATTGAAGCAGCACGAGGGCCCGACCATCTTCTGGCCGGATCTCGCTTCGTGCCACTATTCAAAGGACGTGTTGGAGTGGTACGAAGCCAACGGGGTCACCTTCGTGCCAAAGGAAATGAACCCGCCCAACGCGCCGGAGCTTCGCCCAATAGAGAAATATTGGGCGATTATGAAGCAGGCCCCCCGGAAGAACCCAAAAGTTGTCAAATCGGAGGCGGACTTCAAGAGAAAATGGATTTCTGTTAAAAAAAACTACAACCTGACGTTGTACAGAACCTTATGGACGGGGTAAAGAGGAAGGTGCGAGCATACGGGCTTGGGCTCGAAGAATGAATAAAAAGAAAATGCCAAAAGTTGTTTAATAGTTTTTATTTCACTGTCTAAAATTTTCAAAAGGATCGGTCTACTGGGCGAATTTCTACAGCGTTTTTTTCCGTGATGCAATTTGATGTGACACACCCTTTATTATCAAAAGATTCTCGTTTCGTTGGGGGAACGACTGACCTGTATCGCTGTTTTTATTGCTACCTTCAGTCTGCAGTTTTCGGATTCTGAGCCATACGATCTGTGCCTTCGTGAGAAGATCAAGAACTTCGTTTGCGGTCAAATAATTCTGCGGAGTTTTGTGCCTAAATGTAGATAAGTACAGTTACGGGTCTGTTGGCTGTTGGGTGAAGAAAGAAACTTCTTCGGTGGAGCGCAGCTGCAGTGGACCATGATTCACACTGGCGAGGAGGAGATGTGCACCTTTTACCTTATACGAAGACAGGTCTTCAAGAGATAGATATTAGAACAACGGTTCTTATTTCATCTCTACTCAACGCGGTTCGAGCGAACAGTTATTTTGTCTATAATAATCTCCTCGAACCAGTACTCTTGTGGGGTGCAAAAGCAGTCTCTTGCAGTTAGCGATGCACATGCCGTTTATGGATGGGATTTCATGTCGATTGGGAAAGTTGCGCGAGAAATGATTTCCTCAGTGCACATCGCTAAAGGGCCGCTGATGATTCTCGACACGGAACATGGAATGACTTCGTCTAAGATCTGGGTTGACATAGCGCATTTCGAAACGATTGATTTTTGTTCGTTTCGACCACTTTGACTTAGCTTTGTTTACGAACCCAAATTTGTTACATTTCTCTACGAGACAAATTTTGCTCTAAATGATCTAAAAAGATACATAATACTAAAACCAATTCGATTTGAGTTCGAATTTCCTCGAAACGAGTTACGCGTTTCGAAATGCACAATGCCACCCCTGGTTTTCAATCATTACATTTTCATATGTGTTTCTCCCATATCGTAATTGGTTCAAGTTACAACGGATTTTGCTTTTGAAATATATTAATATATCAGATGGAAATGGTTGTCGATGTGAAATTGCAGCAATGCTCAATTTTTCTACAAGAAAAACATTTTGTATCGCAATATTTAAAGTGCTGATTCAATGAGATTAATCATCGATATAAAACAGGTTTGGGAATTCAATCATAGTCGATATAGACTAAAGGATTATTTATATCCCCAAGCAGACAAAACAATCTTTTTTCTGCACACAGTAAACTATAGTTTCGGGTATAGATTACCCAATCCCTAAGGACGTATAGAAGCTCCAAGGCTTCCTTCCTCAGCTCTGTAATTCGACGAGCACGATGTGGTACGGAAGAAAAAACCTACAAATTTAACAGGTTCTTCCAGTGCGAACCGTGATGCGAAAGCCAAGATCTGGGTTCAGTAATGAACCATAATGATAGCTTTGCTAAGCATTAATTCATCGAATCCGAGAAGAATTGCTGCAGAGATGGTGAAACACGCATATTTTCAGATCCCTCTTCAGCATCCCAAACTCGTCTGCTGCTGCTGCCAGTTGGTTGTAGAAATGCATCAGGGTTTCTGTTGACTGTCTGCAAAAGTTGCCCTCGATCAAAAGTTATTAATATTCACTTCCTCGGTAAAAGTATTGTGTCCGAGCGAAATTCTGGAAAAACTCTAGTTTTTGAAACAACATGGTTCACTTGGAAAATTGCGAGCCGTTGAGATGATTAATGATGAATGTCTATAAATTCACACCTTTATGTGAATTATTCAAACAATCACGACGCTCCGTTCGCTCCCGACGCTATTCTCTCGCGTGGAACTATGCGATGCATTCGTTGAGAACTTGCTCGCTCCATTAGAGGAAATCGTGAAAAAGGTGGGAAACAGGTTCCCCTTGATTCCACGATGGGGCAGATCATCGTCGACGATCGTGTTCGTCTCATCAAGTTCTTGTTCGCTCGTCAAGCACTGGAAATTGATGCGCGAGTAGGAATAAATCACTCAGTCGTTGACTTGATACATTGTTTTTGTCTTTACGTTTTCTTCCAGCTGGAAGCTGCAGTGGAATGAAGAATCGCTTAGAAAAATAGGAGTGACATTAGGCATGGCCTGACTGCTTCTACTAGAATCGTTCATTAAAGTTTAATCAGTTCAAGAATACTTGAACTTTCCACAAGAAATAATCTGCCTCTTTCATATAGAGCTTTGGAAAAATCTCTGATACTTTTTCATACATTGCGCGATATAACAGTATATCCACTTATTTTTTCGTTTTTATAAAAGTGCTCATTATCAAGCATTGCTCTTGATGGAAAACAATTAAATAGTATCGTGTTTTTCGGGAGAAAAATTATCTATTTGATCAGAGAATTTAAGCTTCGTTCGTCTATCGTTCATTTACCATTTTTGCTTTATCTACTGTTGATGTTTATTTACAATATATTAATTTACAATTTTTTTTTGTTCTAGTTCGCATCTATGTTGTTTGGAAAAGTTTGAAAGTTGGTGAAAGAAATTGGATTTTCGTCGATTTTTGCTTCCGCAAGCTGCTTATCAGAGGATCGGATGTTTTAAGCAATCTTACCAAAAACATTCTGATTGCTGGCCTTTTTGCAAATCGGAAAACTCAGAACAAGTATGCTACCAATAAATGAATATAAAATTTAACATACCTTTAACATGTTTTGGATCGTTTTCCACAGTACCTTTTTGAATTTTTTTGACGTAGGACTACGTCTTTCATTTCTATACCGGGGTGTAAAATCAAAGTTTCGAAAACGAAAGCGTTACGCCGGAGACCGAGATTTTGAGCGTTAATAGCTCTTAAACAACTGAACGAAATGGTATGATAAACACTTCATTCGAAAGATAAAATGTCTACGCGTCATATACTTGTTACTTTTTGATCCAAAAACTTGTTTCAATAGTCTTAAAATTGCTTTCAAAACAGACTATTGAAATCACCAATCGGTATATAAGCGAGCGCCGCTCGTAAATCCACTCAGTTATGATTGAACAGCGATTGGAGTATGTTGTCGCTGTTGTTGTGAAGCTAATTTCGTTTATCATGAAAGCGCTGATGAACGGTGTCACCAAGAGCCTGTTTGTGCACCTAAGGCCAGAAGGGAATCCATCAGGAGGAGAGTGATGCCACGGTTCCGCTTGAAACATCAGAGCAGCCGCCACACACACATACACGCGCGGAACCCTCGTTTCATCGTTTCATCGTTTCATCGTTGCTGAAAAATGTGTAATCTACCAGTTCCCCTGGGAATTGAAAAATACATTCAAGCGAAAGAGTTTACTTTAATGTTTTCTATCTAAACAACACTGCAACCAAATACATTTGGTTTTGTGATTTTTCAATCAATCGCAATCAACAGGAAAGCTTCTGAATATTATTTTTCCCCATCAGTAGAAAATTTTCGTATCCAATGTTGGATGCATAACATGAAAAACGGAAAATGTTTCACATCGCGAAAATCAAGTCATTTTCGAGCGATTATTTGCTTTCTACTCATATTATGCTGCGACCAAATACATTTCGTTTTGGATTTTTTCAATCAAGTGCGATCAACGTAAGACCACGTCTTTCGGCAATTTATTAGAGGTGCAATGAATCTTTAGGAATTCCCGCTCTACGCGCACTGGCAAACAATGTTTACTCAACAATTTCTCAAACGAGAAATGGGTGTTGTGAGAAAGGATTAGCGAACGCGAAAACGACAAACGGGAGAAAGATATGTTTGGAGGTTGAAGGAAATTGGCAGAAAACTTCTTCATTCTATCATTCAAATAATGTGATTCATACCACTTCGTTTTGCCAGAAAGAGATTATTAATGCTCAAAGGAGGAATCGAGTCCTCCGAGGAAATTACCCAGCGCAAATTAGAGTCGACTATCGATTGCGGCATTCGTACACAAATAATTTTATAATGCAGTTTCACCAAAGTGATTTCTTCGGATATATTCACTACATCATGTCATGTATTTCATATTCTTCATTATGAAATCCATATCCATGGCACCTGTCGGTATCGAATTATTATCGAAACCACGATTTTCGCTAAATGCTTCTTTCAGTTCGGCCTGTAAAAAACTTTTCTGAACTCTAATCCATCAAATTTGGAGCCCTGAAAAGGGCCGTTGATTATATACTAAGCTAATATTTAGTTAGCCTTTCGGTGGTAAGGCACACGAAAGCAGCTCGGATAAGCGCACCAGCCGCAGGATAGGTGAAGAAGCCACATCGCTATCGATCGGGAACTTTGCGTGAAATTCATCGCTATCGGAAGTCGACCGAATTGCTGATCCGCAAGCTACCTTTGCAGCATTTGGTTCGTGAAATTGCTCATGACTTCAAAACCGACTTGCGCTTCCAAAGTTCCGCGGTTATGACGCTGCAGGAGGCTTATTCGAAGATACAAATTTGTGTGCTATCCACGCAAAACGCGTCACATCATTTAATGTTTTCTATCTATATAGTGCTGCGACCACATACATTTGGTTTTGTGATTTGTCAATCAAGTGCAGTTAGCAGGAAATCTTCTGAAGATTATTCTTCAGAACAAGGTTTTTTGTATTCAATATTGGATGCATAAAACCTTGAGCCTCCAACGTAACGCTTTCGTTTTTGAAGTCACCCAAATATTTATTTATTCATTCATTCAGGATGGATTTAAATTCAACTTCAAATAAATGATCTCTAAATCAACGATAGTCCTACGTCACCCTTGCGGTTATACCATACATATAACCCACATTCACTCCTTTGACTTACAACCGATCGGCAGCATTGCTGACAATGATCAAATGGCACAATGGTCCAGGAAGTGCATCTACGTGGGAATTCATCTAGAGCTCGTCGTGGAAGCGATCTGGCGTAGTGGTAACATTCATATCTCTCACGCTGAGATCACGAGTTCAATTCTCACTCCCGACATTCTTCCAAAAATGGAAGTAAAAGTGACGAACCAGCCGAAATGTGTTGAAAATCACTATAATAAAGAAAAAAAAATCTAGAGCTCGACAGTTATTCTCAACAAACTGTTCTGGTCAAAGTTGTTACGTATGATAGTGCGCTCATTTTCATGTTGTCAAAAATAGGGTGACAAAATTTTTCAATGAAATGGAAAAATCAAACTTTCTCACCTTCATAAATAGAGGTGAACATAGTTCGACAAAGTTGTAGCACAAGTTATTTCGAGCAACTTTGTAGCGAGGTTTCTTTATATCTCTAGGAATAACTGTTATAGTGCTTTTTTTAAAGATGCACTAGGGTCACCATGAAAAAACGGGTTTGTTGCTCTTACTTTTATATTTAAAATTCTACATGCAAACTGTCTTCAGAAGACTTTTAGAGCTTACTAAGACAAACATTTAGCGTTGCAGAATATTTGTCTTGATAAGCTCTAAAAGTCGTACAAATACAATTTTGATGTAGGATTTGAATTATAAAAGTTAGGGTAAAAAATCTGTTCTTTCATGGTCACCATAATACTTTGAATAAAAAGTACGATGATATCGAACCTTGGTTGAATAAAATTATTCCTCTCACGAGCGATAAACTTCTTGTTCTTCGTATATTACAAACCTGCCCCTACCTCTCCACTATCTTTACAATAGTTCGGCTGAAAAGTTAATAAGGTAACACAGTAAAACATTTTTTTGTTGCAAAAATCAATTTTATTATTCAACATAATTGCCTTCGAGGGCAATACAGTGATTATAGCGATCTTGCAACTTTTCGATACCATTTTTTAGTACTCTTTACTCAGTTTTTCCTCAAAATAGGCTTCAGTTTCGGTAATCACTTCATCATCGGTCTTAAATTTCAGGCCTGCGAACAGAAAATAGTCGCTGGGGGACAGATCTAGAATACAAGGAAATTCGGATTTTTCCATTTTTTTTCACAATAACAAAAATTGCTTCACTCTCAATGCTGTAACTCACGAACCAATCGACCGATTGCTGTCAAATTTTGACATGTATCCATTGAAAGATGGTGCTTTGTGATAATCAAGTAGATTTTTGCAAGGGCGCCATCTAGACGTCAATCTTATGAACTTTTCAGCCGAACTGTTATAAAAATAGAGTTTTTCCCACGTACGTATAACTCATCATCACAGGAGAACGGTTGATCAGATCTGCCTCATCTATATAGTTTGTGAGTTTGTCTTCACCCTAATTAGAATGATAGAATACTTTGGAGAATATTTGAGATAAATAGGAAAATTCTGAAAAAAAATACTGTGCATATATTATGTATAGAACAAGAATATTGAAAATGAAAAGGGAAAATTCGAAAAAAATACTGTGCATATATTATGTATAGAACAAGGATATCTATTATATGAAAATGGAGTGATGTCTGTCTGTCTGATTCTTATGGACTCGGAAACTACTGAATCGATCGACATGAAAATTGGTATGTAGGGGACTCTCTACCCCCCTCTCTAAAGGCGGGCTGCCATACAAATGAAACACACATTTATTCTTTACTCGAGAATTAATCAAGCAAATGAAACCAAATTTGGCATGTGAAGGTTTTTGGGGGCAATAAATGTTTCTATGGTGGATAGACTCTCCACACCCCTCTGTAAGGGCGGGTTGTCATACAAATGAAACTCAAATTTCTGCATTACTCGAGAATTAATCAACCAAATAGATCCAAATTTTGCATGTTAGTTCATTTGATGTTTGCGCTAGCGAAATTGATCTTTGTTCGAACTGGAAATGCATTTTAAGGAATTTTATAGTAAAATGTAAATTCAACGGGGTCGATTAGAAGATCAATCAATGAACAGTTCTGCGATTGGATCCATGAACTTGCTCATAGTAAGAAAACGTGAATGTTTGAAGGTATTGATAACAAAAAAACAAATTTTGGGCGGGACGAAGTTTGCCAGGTCAGCTAGTTTAAAATAAAAAGGGAAAATTCGAAAGAAGAGGTACGCATATGTATGTTTCGCAGTAAAAATCATCATTTAGATCAATTTTACAGATCGGAACGATGACATACAAACTCTCTCGAAATATTATATATTAGTTCTTTCTACCGACCAAAATATTCTCTACAAATAAATTATATCACAGAACAACGTTTGCCGGGTCAGCTAGTATGTTCATATAACCCACCACGTAAAAAAAGTTCTATTTTTGGTTTGTTTTAATTTTGAAAAATTTAAAAATACTTTTTTTTGTAAAAATTTGGCCGTTTTTCGGAATAACAGTGTATTGATTTGTAAGAAACTGCATGCATTTTTTTTGGGTAAACATGAGTTTCCAAAAATACAATTGAAGTTTTTCTTAACATGTCTGTTCTACTTCCACTTCCTCTACAAAGTTGTGTTTTCTAAAGCTGACATACCTTATCAAATGTTCTCTTCAAGAGTTTCCTTTTGTGGCTTTGAACCCTGAAAAAATATGCCACCCCAACCTAAACCTAACCTCAATATGTGAAGTGTTATATGTTTTTTACTACATTTTTGTACGCATGAGAAAATTCTAATTATTACTCTAGGTGAATAGGCCAAGATTAATTCATACATATACCTACTATCTCAATAACGATTCAAACAAATTTGAACAAAAAAAACACAAATCTATCCCATTTAGCATGATGTGTGCACGTGTTTATTTTATCACCGCCATGTGATCATTTTTACCGCACACTATAAAAATATTCGATTTTACAACTTTTTTCTTTTAATGAAAAATGTACTGTTTTTTTTTCTTAATAAAAAACGTTTGATATGAACAACAATTACCGTAGCTTGCCGTTGTTGCTTGTTTTTCGGGACTTTTATCGAACAGAAGAATGTATAACGACCTTCTAGATAATTACCAGATGATAAAGGTTCTGGAATATAAAGTTTGCATATTTCTAATATTCTTTGTCTCTGTTTTCGTGTTAAACTAAGAATTAATGCCTTTTTTTAGATGGGGCATAAAAAGAAGATATGAAAGGATTTCTGGGAACTTCCTTTTCTTTTTCTTGTTTTCTTGTCGATTTTTTTTATAATGGACAATATAAAAAAAAATCTCCCAAAACTGTAACTGTTAAAAATTACCATAAGCTACCGATTAGTTTATAATTTACTGTTTACAATTCTTCCACAAGTGAAGTTCTTTCGCAAGTGTGTATATGTATGACCATTATATTTGGCGAATAACTATACGAAAATCAAACATTTATATTTTGCTTTTGAACGTATGAATCTAAATATATCGATGAATTGTTAATATATGGATCCGTTCAATCCATTTACAAAAGGGGCTGAAATTAAATAAGGATAGTCCGGTAATAATCTTATTAATTATATTCAATACATATTTCATTCCACTAACATTAATTTATACATTTCATTCAGCAATATTCTAGAATATGAAAAAAGGCACTTGTCCAAAAAAGTTACTTCTATACTCGCGTCGGTGTGTCAGACCGAAAGTGTTAAAAAAGTGGCACACGTCCCCTTTGTACCAACACATGCGATACGACGAATAACGAAGCTAGAGAGAATCGCAAAGTCGTAGTGTTGATATCTTCTAAGAAATAAACGAATTATTGATTTCTCGGTCTGACAGACCAATGCGCGAGTATAGGAGTGTTAAAGTATAAACAATTCTGTAACAAAATGTATACACCATATCACAAAACAGTTAATGTGGTCTGGAAACTATATCATCAATAGTAACATCAAAAATAAAAACCGCAAGAATGCTTTAGTAAACTATTTAAAAAAATTATTTTTGAAAACATATGATGTGTGCCTGATTTTACTCAATTGAATTGTATTATTCTTACTCTGCGCAGGTGTGTTCTTAATTCGGCGCACCCATAAAATATAAATTTGGCTGTTAAAAAGGTTATTTTTCTTATTTATTGATAAACATTGTTAAAGAACATAACCAATATTTGCATTATATGTTTGATTTATGACCCATAAAAAGATAGTCGCCCTGAGAAATTTCTATTTCGCGGGTGAGATTTGATAGAAAAGTGGAGAAGACGAACGTTATTTATGAAAATGTTTAAAATATTGTCATAGATAATTACAATTTATGCGTAGTGCTTTTGTTTATTTTCCTTGAGCCTTGAGCTTTTTATTCATCAGTTTTTTTCTCTCGCGGTCAATCTTTTTCTGCGATCGTTGTTGTTCTTAATTACCGTTCTGAATCATATTTCGGACAACATCATATGTCGGACACTTTGTTCTATAAATAAAGTTTAGATCTTTTTTCTGCATCATATGCCTTAAGCGTCCGAAATATGATTCAGAACGGTATGTCTTTCAGCTTCCAAACCGTTGTAATAGTTCTTGGCCACAACGGGTGCCGGTGTACGAGTTTTCACTTTGCTTGGTTTTTAAGCTGACAAGGAGTGTTTTGGAAAACCCCGTTTGGAAAGCTTCATCGTCGGTACAACTTAGCAGACCAACGGCAGATTCAATGTTGCCCGAGAAACGTAAGTTTTTTTCAATGTCGAATGTCTAATGTGTATTAGGGATTGCATTACCGTGCCAAAATTTCAATAACCGGTTATTCGGTAATGAAAATTTCATTACCGGTAAAACCGGTAAAAACATACTTTAGAATAAACAATTTTCTTTAAAAAACGGCTTTTATTTATAATGATTAATTTACAAAAAAAAACATTTTGCATGTTTTTGCTGGTTAAAGTAATACTTAAGGACACAGAGATTGTTAATTTCTCATTAGCAAAGTTTCCAGAAGAGGGAAACGCCCGTTCAGAGTCCAATTATGTTGGGTAGAAGAATATCGAATAAAGGGTGTGTCACATCAAATTGCATCACGGAAAAAACGCTGTAGAAATTCGCCCAGTAGACCGATCCTTTTGAAAATTTTAGACAGTAAAATAAAAACTATTAAACAACTTTTGGCATTTTCTTTTTATTCATACTTCGAGCCCAAGCCCGTATGCTCGCACCTTCCTCTTTACCCCGTCCCCGTTGGCTTCGTACCACTCCAACATGTCCTTTGAATAGTGGCACGAAGCGAGATCCGGCCAGAAGATGTTCGGGCCCTCGTGCTGCTTCAATAGTGGTAGTAAGCGCTTCTGTAGGCACTCCTTAAGGTAAACCTGCCCGTTTACCGTGCCGGTCATCACGAAGGGGGCGCTCCGCTTTCCGCAAGAGCAGATCGCTTGCCACACCATGTATTTTTTGGCAAACTTGGATAGTTTCTGCTTGCGAGTCTCCTCCGGAACGCTGAATTTGTCCTCTGCGGAGAAGAACAACAGGCCCGGCAGCTGACGAAAGTCCGCTTTGACGTAGGTTTCGTCGTCCATTACCAGGCAATGCGGCTTCGTCAGCATTTCGGTGTACAGCTTCCGGGCTCGCGTCTTCCCCACCATGTTTTGCCTTTCGTCGCGGTTAGGAGCCTTCTGAACCTTGTATGTACGCAGGCCCTCCCACTGCTTGGTCCGCTGGACGAATGAACTTGACAAATTCAGCTTATTGGCGACATCCCGGACCGAACTTCTCGGATCACGTCTAAACTGCTTAACTACGCGCTTGTGATCTTTTTCACTGACGGAGCATCCATTTTTGCCGTTCTTCACCTTCCGGTCGATGGTTAGGTTCTCGAAGTATCGTTTTAGTACTCTGCTGACCGTGGATTGGATGATTCCCAGCATCTTACCGATGTCCCGATGTGACAACTCCGGATTCTCGAAATGAGTGCACAGGATAATTTCACGACGTTCTTTTTCGTTCGACGATATTTTTCCAAATTTACGAAAAATTGACAGTGAAGCATGGCCAACGTGATCTATACACTCTTATCTGATTATAAGCGAAAGCTGAAGATATAATTCCTAAAAATTAAATTTCTACAGCGTTTTTTCCGTGATGCAATTTGATGTGACACACCCTTTACCATTGTCATGTATTTGCCTCTGATGCACTCTATACGTAAACTCTTGTCCGAGGGTTTTCATCAATCCGTTTATAGACGTTGAGTTTGGGTTGAACGTTGATACCTTTGATTGTTGCAATCGTCGTACAAGTTTGATGCTTCTTGATGCTCAACTGTTCTGCAGGTTTCGCATCGTCCAGTGGATTTTTTTTCCTCCTGTTGTCCAGCTACTGAATCAATATCATCATCGTCAAATTTGATCAAGTCAGGAACAACTTCAAATGCCTGCTTGATCATTGCAGTCTGTGACGTTTGATAGAATACGCCAAAGTCATCATCAATTGTGTCACGACCACGATCAGAATGATTATTCATATTAGGCTGAAAAAAAAGTCCTGCGGTATTTTTTTTGAATTTTCATTTGTTCATAAAATTAGTTACAATCATCTGTTATGTTATGTTATCATCAAATATGCGCCGTTTTGTTCGATGACTTGTTCCCAACGAGTTGCCAACTTCATAATACCCCTGTTATAGAAGCTCGCTTCCTTATTGGCAAAAAACTCGGATAGCCAATTTTCACAGGCCTCTTTTGTGGCTAACTTCTGACTACCTAGCTCGTTCGCCATGGACAAAAACAGGTGGTAGTCACTTGGTGCAAGGTCCGGACTATACGGCGGATGCAAAAGAACCTCCCATCCGAGCTCCCGGAGCATCTGGCGCGTCACCAAAGAAGTGTGTGGCCTGGCGTTGTCCTGATGGAAGACAATGCGGCCTCTGTTTATCAAAGATGTCCTCTTCTTCATGAGTGCTACCTTCAAGCGGTCCAGTTGTGGGCAGTACAGGTCCGAATTGAGCGTTTGGCCATAGGGAAGCAGCTCATAATAGATTATTCCTTGACAATCCCACCGTATCGCAATCCCACAATGTATTCCTTGACAATCCCACCAAACACACTGCAGAACCTTCCTGGCCGTTAATGAGGGCTTGGCCACCGTCTGAACCGCTTCAGCGGGCTTCGACCACGACCGTTTGCGCTTCACGTTGTCGTAAGTGACCCACTTTTCATCGCCAGTCACCATCCGCTTCAGAAACGAGTCGATTTTGTTGCGATTCAGCAGCGATTCACATGCGTCGATACGGTCAAAGATGTTTTTTTGCGTCAACGTGTGTGGCACCCATACATCGAGCTTCTTTGTGAATCCAAGCTTCTTCAAATGGTTAATAACGGTTTGATGACTTATCCCCAGCTCTTGGCAGATGCTACGGCTGCTACTATGCCGATCTTTCTCGGCTAATTCTGCGATTTTGTCGCAATTTTCGACGACAGGCCTTCCGTAGCGTGGCGCATCTTCGACGACCTCTACACCAGAACGAAAACGTTGAAACCATCGTTGTGCGGTGGAAATGGAAACTGTATCGGGTCCATAAACTGCACAAATTTTATTGGCAGCTTGAGATGCATTTTTGCCTTTGTCATAGTAGTACTGTAAAATGCGTCGGATTTTCTCTTTATTTTGCTCCATATTTGCGACACTATAACTCACGAACGACTTAACCAAACAAAACACTGTCAAGCACTATATTATAGCGCGCAAAAATACCTTTCCAACAAGCTATAGTATGACTCGATACAATGAATACAACTAGAACTACGCGCTTACATCGACACCTCGCGGAAATACCGCAGGACTTTTTTGACAGCCTAATATATGGGAACAAATCTGCCTATTCGAAACGTCTTTCGGCAATCCTTCCAATCAGGGCTTCGAGCAGCTGCTTCGAAATCTCTGATGGTTGCTCCGATAGCTGTCCTAGCATAAATTGCAATCATACGTCAGCTTCATAAAGGGTGTTTCTTCCGCAATAGCAGTTCAACAGCGACCAAAACTGGTTCGAGAGCATCAACCATTCCTTCACCGCTGTCAGTTCTTCATTGCTGAAGCTTATCTTGTGTTTCGTTTTCAGATCTAGCTGCGATTTTTTAACTGAAGTTCGAAGACCGTAGAATCGGTGCAAAACTGCCAGTTGTGTTTTTTCGATCTTATTTGACTCTCGAGCAATATTTCAAAGCGGCATAAAGACAAATATTATTTATGGTGTAAAAACAAAAATTACCGAAATTACCGGTTTTTGATTGTAAAATTTCCGGTAATTCGGTAATGAAAAAACAATCCCTAATCGTGTGTATCGTGTTTCAGTGAGGTTTATTTCTCTAGACACGGTGCATTACTAGATGAGGAGTCAATAGAATACAAATAGATTTGTATAGTTTATAGGACCGGGTCTAGTCGCTTTCAGAAAGTTTTAGTTGAGCTGCTTTGAGGAATTCTTCCAAACCAACCAAAGTTCAGCCATCCAGGAACATCCCCTCAAATGGATTCTTCCTTTTAATGGCCGCAGAAAATATGAGAGTATCTGTGTTGGGGGGTCTTGTAAGAGTATTTTTGACATAGTTAGCGGGAAATGTTGTTGGTCCGCAGAAGCATTGAAGGACAGGAGGAAATCGATTTTTTTTTGTTCCCAATATTTTTGTCCACTGCGTCTGCACACGGCAGGATGAGACTTTGTTCGTGGAGTGGTTCGAGGCATGAATGTTGAAGCTCTGAAATGATTCGCGATTTCCGCGAGACTGCAGCTTTTCAAAAATCATTTAGAAGTTTCGATTCCGCAATCTGTTCGTCTGATTTTCTGTCGAGGGTATGTCCATTATCCAATATATCTTAACACATTACGGACCGCTCACGATTTTTCTCGTGTTTCGCGTTCCGTCGATTACGGATGGATCACGAAATAACCTGTGTTTTCTACACTTGATGGTTGGAATCTAACAAGGGCTACCGATGGCTCGCTTTCGTCTCATTCACACCGAGGGAAACGATCTTAATCGTGGAATCCGAACAAATGAAGCGTACAAGTTTGCCCCAAAACGTGCGGTCTTTAATGTGTTAATGACTTATTCCACCAACATAAGTGCCCGAAGGGAGTATTATCTCACAATAGATGACATTTAACTCTGAACTCAATTGTATGTGGGCTTTAATATTAACGGTATTTTGGTTTCCTTTCAACATGACTCTAATAGAATACTGAAAACCGATTATCCGCGATGGCGAATTTCACCGCAATTCTACAGGCTTCTACATTTCATGTGATCATTGTTTTCACATTATCAGACAACTGGTGTACACGAGTTCACGGAGGGGTTATTTAATGATGTTCGTTTTTCTAAAACATAGTTTTCATGTTGAACCATCTGTTTACAACTCATTTTTAGTTAAGTGTCATTTTAGGCTCAGTTCCACGGATAATCGGTGTTCTACTGTATTTTTATGATTTGACTGAGTGCTATATTTTGAATCTAACATTGAATTCGTGGGATCTATCATTTTGAGATCATATTACTCATATTACTTGGAAATCTGAAAGTTGAAAGAACTAAAAAGAAAAAATAAGACAAAATCGAAGGTAAAAAAAATTAATTAGACTATGTGTTCATGTTATCCTGACATTTAGTAGAATATTAATAAAAACAGACAATGAAAACGATATGGAAACTTATGACAAACCAAGTCGACGTGGAATTGAGGTGGTCGCATTGTTGATCTCAATATAACTATCCATTTTTTTCAATACCTCAACGTAATTTCCTTCATTGGCGACACATGTAGATTCTGTACAAGAGAAAATTTCGAGTTCTCCATAACACGGCACAATGCTTAAGAAACATGTGTTCGAAACATGCAGACAGCATCTCATATCACCTCTGGAAGATAATGTGGCTTTTTTGTGGTGCTTTCTGCGCTTCGGTTTGGTCAGATGTATGCAACGGTAACTGAGCCATCCCGTCAAACACGTCTCGTCCACTTCAAACCAATTAAGTGCTTAACTACCGCTTATCTTCAATGGACAATCGCTTTTTTCTGCTCGCCGCTAACTTGTCTCCGCATCACTTCGATGTCTGTCTATCGGAAATTTGCCCTTTGCTTGCAAGAACCTATGGTAGCGGTGGCCGCGGTTCAAGTTTAACCAGTTTTTCTTCGCACAAGACCTTCTGCGCACCACGGTATTGGGGCTGAACTTGACTATCTCCAAGTGAGACCACTCGTTGCTGCTAGTCGTCGTCGTAGGTCGGCACCGTCTCGAAAAAACGGGATTCTCCAATCGATCGCAGGGAACGGGAATCATATCGAATTGGTGGGTGGAGGAACTTGGGAGAACTTCGTACCTCGTATAAATATTTCGCTTAACGCATTATTACATGAAATGTTAATAAATAAATAAATATAAATAATGGTTGCTGGCAAACGTGGCGAAGTTTCATCGCACAGGGTAGAATTCAGATGTGTAACGTGGGGTGGATATATATTTTTCGGCTCTTTAGGTCTAGTTATTTTTACATTTCTAAATTATATAGCACTTTTATTCTTTGATTTCTTTATTATTTTCATGCAAGCGAAACTTTTAGAAACAAAACGTCCATCTTTCATCTCGTTCCCCATTCATGGTAAAAGAAACCATATCGTATTTTCCTCATTATACAAACCTTCTGCTCACAAGCAGTACGAATGATATGGGAAAAATCACAGTCCATCTGCTCCATCGACGCACGCCAAGAAAAATATGTATCAAACGAAGAAATGTCTTCCCAGGACTGAGCTCCTCACAACTTCTCCGTGGTGTCCCCCGTACGGAGATCCGCTGTTTGCTCCAGAATCAGAGGAAGATAGTTTTACACTTGTAACCTTCATTAAATAAAAATCATAATTCATTGCGAATGCGAAATTCTTTCCAGATAATCCTGGGGAAGGTACAGAGAAATTCTTATAATTCATTTTTAATTATAGTCGACAAGTATTTTGCGCGCAATCATTTGCGCTGGCATCTGTCGTTTGCTGTTTATAAAAGTGTGTTTTTTTTCTTCTTCTCGTTCCCATGGTTTAGAATCTAAGCAAGACAAGCTTCGATGTGCTTTTTGTGCGAGAAATCTGCTGGTTTTGAAGAGCCTCATATTCTCTTCTTGGTGCATCGATAAGTTTAACACCTTGATCGCCCCGGGTGTATTTCCTGGGAGGCCCCGGCACCCAGATGTGGGTGACACTTTTCTCGTTCAATTAGAATAGGATTTTTAAACGGAATTTGATAGAATAGGCACTTAAATGTAGATATGTTATATAGAATAATAAAAAAATCAAAAACATAAAAATATAGTTTTTACACTATTCTTTTTAATGGTTTTATTGAGCATTACCTACTGTAAATATGCTTGTATGTTTATCTGCGGGGATGTCCCACATCAATAGAAATTTAACCTCCTTCCTGTTGACCGATTGATCTGAAATTTGGAGCACGCCTTTATCTCTGCTGTCGTTATAAAACTACGTATTCTATGATTTTGAAAATCTAAGATGACGGCCGCTACAAAATGGCGGACGATATATTTTATCAAAACCTCATCAATATGGGTATCAAATGAAAGGGCTTGACTAGTAGCACACAGTTATTTATGAAAAATGTAAATCCAAAATGACCGCCATCACAAAATGTGACAATTTTTTCTATTCATCAATATGGGTATCAAACGAAATGGCTTGACTAGTAGAACATACTTATTTGTGAAAAATCACACTTTAAATGTACTGTTGAAAAATCAATATCTTTATGTCGTCTATAGTAAGTTCTTCTAACATATCGTCCCGGTCTTCACTTGCGTATAGTTCCTCAATATCCTAATCGGAACCCGATGAAATAATACTCGAAAGTTTTCTATTCTTCTGTTCATACGGAAGTATTTTCAGTATTTTCAGAATTTTCAAGTATTGACTTCGGAGAAACTTTCGACATGTTCATAGAATTTCGATTAATGCGAAGATTCTCGTCTGGTAATCCGAACTTCAAGCCATATTTGAAATATAAAAAAAAACATTACAATATGAAGGACTACATATTTTTTCAAACCCCCATCAATATGGGTATCAAATTAAAGGGCTTGACTAATAAAACAAAGTTATTTATAAAAAATACAAATCCAAAATAGCTGCCACTACAAAATGGCGATATAAGTATTTCATTCAAAACCTCATCAATATGGGTATCAAATGAAAGGGCTTGACTAGTAGAACATAGTAGATAATGAAAAATCCAAATCCAAGCGGCAATTACAAAATGACCAATCCCTTTTTTCTGGCAACTCCCGCATATGGGTATCAAATGAAATGATTTAACTAATAGAATACGGAAAATCATGAAAAAATATGAAGTAAGAAATAAAAATTAAAAAAAAGTGAAAGGGTATAATTAATAAAATAAAATTAGTGTCGGTTTATGAATATTCCGAAAGATAGAATATGTACGGCGACCACCTTATTGATTCACGGTCTGTCAGACCTATGCGCGAGTAAAGGGATATTGATACAGATAATGTACTAAAAGCTGAAAAATTATTATGCAACTAGCAGCTATCACACCCCTTCCTTCAATAATTTAGTACATTTATTAGACTAAAATAAAATCGTAGGGCACATCGGATTTCCAATGTCCACAGTTAGTGGTTTCATCAAATGCCCCACGATTATTATTTATTTATTATTATTATTATATAGAGTTATGGCACTTCTCAGCATTGAGCTGGAATATTCACCTACCCCCGGGCTTCTTAAATGCCAAAGGGGGATTAGGCTCTGTGGTATCTTTTTTTTTTTTTCTTTTTTTCTCTTTATAATAGTGTCTGCACAATCATCGTGTTCTAATTATGGTGATTCAGGAACCGTCGCACTATGTTACACGTTCCAAGAATCACCGCTTTCTGCATAACCGCAAGCTGCTCTGTTACTTGCAGCTCCTCCAATGACTGCGTGAGAGAGTGTGGAACTAAACCAGTAGCAGAGATCACTACTGGTATAATACGGATGCTTTTCAAATGCCACATTTGTTTTAGTTCTTCTGCCAAGTCGTGATACTTGGTTATCTTGGCAGCAAACGTAGATTGTAGATTGTGGTCTAACGGTACTGCAATGTCTATTATCAGCACTTCTTTCTTATTTTTATCGTAGACCACAATATCAGGGCGATTAGCTGGTATTCGGACATCCGTAATAATCTCGCGATCCCAGTACAATTTGTAGCAGCTATTTTCCAAAACCGGATCCGGAATATACTTGTAGTAGGGTACCAACTGATTTACCAAATTGCGTTTTGATGCTAGCTGTTGATGAACAATCTTGGCAACCGAGTTGTGACGATTGAGATAAGCTGATTCGGCTAGCGCTCCACAGCCGGCTATGACGTGTTCTATCGTCTCTCCTACTTTATTGCACTTTCTGCAACAGTCAACAACGTTTTCGTGCAAGATGTACTTCCGGTAGTTTTTGGTCGCTATTATCCGGTCCTGGATGGCTACCATAAACCCTTCTGTTTCAGAAAAGAGTTCACCTCGCACCAGCCACGTGTTCGATAATACTTTGTCGATATGCGCTTGCTCTAAACGATGGGGGTGTGTCCCATGAAGTTCCTTTTGCTTCCATGATGTTGTTTTTTCTTCTATGGTCTGCAAATTGCAGCTAAGTTCGTACTGCTCCTGCGCCAGATGCAGGGCACTGAATCCACGGTCCGCTTCACAGACAGCGCGATAGATATCGTGACGGGTCTGACTTTCCACGAAGTAACTCCGCAACTGCTGGATCTGGGAACTGCAAAGCGCTCTAATGTCAGTGACACCTCTTCCTCCTTCAACACGTGGCAAGGTGAATCTTTCTATGGACGACTTTGGATGGTGCATACGGTGCTTTGTGAACGTCACTCTCATTGCTCTTTCTATTGTTTCTAAATCGGTTTTCGTCCACTTCAGCACCCCGAAACTGTACGTGAGTAAAGGAACGGCAAACGTATTGACGGCTTTGATTTTTTTGCCGCCGCAGAGGTTTGTTTTCAAAACCTGGTTGATTCTGATCAAGAATTGTTCCTGGAGTTCCTTCTTGATTTTTGTGTGACAAATCCCTTTCAATTGCAGAAATCCCAGGTACTTATAGGATTCGCCTTCCACCAAATCTTGAATCACTTCACTCTCGTTAATGCGGAATCCTTCAGTCTCCACCAATCGTCCACGGTGGAGCTGTACTGCCTTACACTTTTCGATTCCGAGTTCCATCCGCACATCGGAACTAAAGTCGCTAACACACTGTAGAAGACTATGTAGCGCTTCTGTTGATTCCGCAAACAGTTTCAAGTCGTCCATATAGAAGGTATGGTTTATTGTCGTTGTTCTGTTGATATGGTAGCCATGGCTGCTTCGGTTGAGTGCTCTGCTCAAGGGGTTCATCGCAAGGCAAAACCACAAAGGACTGAATGTGTCACCTTGGAATATTCCCCTGCGAATATTGAGAGTTCTGGATCTCAACATAGTTGTTCCGTCGGTGATACTAAGCGAGGTGCTCCAGTTTACCATTGCGTGTTCCATAAACCTGATGACGCCATCATGTATCTTGTACATTTTTAGTACCTTCATCAGGTACGTATGCGGTACTGAGTCGTATGCTTTTTTATAGTCAATGTACGCCATACTCAGGTTCCTTCTGTTTCGGCTTGCTTGTCCGACGATGACTGCATCGATAACGACTTGATCTTTGCAGCCCCGCGTGTTCTGTTTACAGCCTTTCTGTTCTTCTGTTAATATTTCGTTAACTTCGCAATGGTTTTGTATCTTTTTATTAATCACCGACGTAAGTAGCTTGTACAGGCTCGTTAGACATGTTATTGGCCTGTACTTCGCCGCATTCGCTGTGTCTTGATCCTTTGGCATCAGATGAGTAATTCCCCTGGTCACGAACTCCGGTGTTGTTTGGGGATTTTCTAATACCTTATTGAAGCACTCTGCCATTCGCCCATGAGTTGAAGAAAACTTTTTGTACCAGAAATTGTGCACGAAATCTGGTCCTGGCGCAGCCCAATTCCTGGAATATCGAATGGCTTCGTTGATATCATGGGCGGTTACCATAACGGCAGGCATTGCTTCAAGTCCGTTTCCATATTCCTCTTCTTCTGCCAGCCACATCCTGTTACTTCGGTGTTGAATAGGGTTCTCCCATAAGCCTGACCAAAACTGGGTAACTTCGTCAATCTCAGGAAGACCACCATCGTAATTATTGCGTTTCTTTTTGATGCGGCTGTAGAACTCCCTTTCGTTCATACTGAACATACGATTATCCGCATGCCTTTTCGTACATTCCGTATAACGTCTTAACCTTTTTGATAGAGCACTCAACCGTTGTACATGGGTGTCGAGGATCTCAATGATGCGGTTTTCATTAAGATCAGAGAGCTCTGCCGGCTTCACAATTTCAGCAACTCCACGAATCAGCTTTCGCGATCGACTTCCCCTCTTGTACTGCGTTAGTCGACCGATTTTTACTCGGAGCGTTTGGATACGACCTTCCAGGCGTCTCATCCAAGCAGGTTTCGGTTTTTTGGAGAGTACGCGGTTCTGTCTATCGTCTTGGTGAAAGGTGCGCATTCCTAACGTCCGTACGTAAATTGCAGCTCCTCTAGATTCTCTACCACTTCCAGGTACACAGGTAGTACTTCCTGGTCGAGTACTTGGACGGCACTCGTTAGTCGGTGGGAATACTGCAACTTCGGAATCTTGTGTCGGGTTAAGGGGTCCGTTCCGTAAAACTGGGTCACTGCTGCATCCATGTGGAAAGCCAATTCGTTCTTTAATTGACCTCGTTGTTGATCCTCTGCCGGCTCTTGTCCTCTAGGCTCATCCACTGGATCCGGTGGTGGTGCAATAGATTCGCGCCTTTCACTAGCGAACGATGCACTCAGCCTAGCAGAGCTCCTTCTCGACATATTATCGCTCGATCTTCCACTCTCTCTACGCAGTTCTCGTTGCACTTCCAACTTGATGGCCTCTATTTCAGCCGGGGACAGCATGTTGTGTGACAAAATCGCTCGTCTCCGTGTGTAGAGCTTATTCCGATCTAGTTGGCCGGCAAATCGTGGGAACTGCTCGTTGAACATTTCCAGCATTCTTGGTCTGCCGGACATGTCCGTCTCCAATCTTGTGCAGACATAATAGCAACGAATCACGAATTCATTCATCTCTCTCGTCCACATGATTCGTTGCCGTTGGCGGCCTGTCAATGTGAGCGACTGACGTCGTCCAATCGCAGCATCATTTGCAGGTGCAGCATTGCCATTGTGATTTCTTGTGCTGCGGGTTCTGTTTAGCGTTCGGTTTACGGGCTGAGCCCGATGACTAGGGGTCCGCTCTTGCACCAATTCCTCTAGCCGCTGGCCGCTCGCATGTACGCCCGTTCCAGGACCAGCTCCAGTCCGGGGGCCCTCCTCAGGCGATCGCATTACTATAATTCTCCGATTTCTCAATTGCATTATTGGTAGTTTTCCTTTTCCCGGGAAAACACGGGTTGGCACAGGTTGCTTCTTAGAGTCCTCAACCTGCCTGAAGGACGGTATCTCAGCCGTTCCTAACCTGGAATACAGACGCTGTTGTGGGCCGCTCCTAACATGGAGAACAGACGCTACACTAGTCCCCCTTCCCTGTTTGCATACGACCCAAGGTCCCACCGGGGTTGGTTACCCGATCTTTCCAAGGGTTGCTCGCATCTCAGCTAGTACCTCGTGAAGGTAGGGATCGGAGTTCCTGGGCAGAGGCTGAAGGTCGCAATGGGAACTACGTGACACGTGCACCAGGCTTAACTAACCTTATTATTATTATTATTATTATTATTATTAGTTGAAAAGCGGTCATCTGTGTGGGAGGAGTTCGATGCACTGGCAAACTTGGAGCTTCACATGATTCAGGAGCTGCTGCAGTAGTTGATCTAAAAAAATATTTAGCGGAGCCACATTAGTGAGAGTGAGTAAGTAATATACTCTGTCGATCTTCGGCTCTACGAAATCGTTCTGAAAAAAGCTGTGTATAGCAGCGACTTCAGTGCCATGTGAGCGAGTTTTCTCGAAGGCATGACATGTTTGCAGTGGAAGACAGAATAGACTTTTATCAGGTAACATAAAAAAGATCATGTTTATAAACCAAGATATGCAATAAAGATAATTGTGATGGAAATTTATTAGAGAAAACCTATAATAAAGTTATATTCTTGCAATTCTATACAATAGTTAGTGTTTTAAACTTTATTTTTACGTCTTCTCATCTTTATATATCAGCCATCGAGCCGATCGAATGAGCCGACTCATTTCATTGAATACGTCGCCGCTCACTGAAATGAACCGTTTTGCCTATCTCTAATATATACTCGACAAAAAAAATTAAAGGAACATAATGCGATGTCGGAAATTTTAAGTGATTTTGGACATGCTGTAATTTGGTGAAAAAATAACGCATATCGATTGGATGTACATCATTTTAAAGCTACAATTTTCAGGTATTAGAATATTTTACGTACATATTTTTTCTTGATGCGTGTAGGTGTAGGTGTTTTTGTTTTTTTTTTAAGATTTAGTGGACTAACTCAAGTTTTTGGTAAAAGTTGTAGCTTTAAAATAATGTACATTCAATATGCGTTGATTTTTCACGAAGTTACAGCATGTCAAAAATCACTTATAATTTCCGACATCGCATTCTGTTCGTCTAATTTTTTTAGAGAGTTTTTAAAAAAAACAAATTATCATACCCCAGCGGTTCCAAGATGATATTTTCATAGCTTACAATATCAGTTTGTATGAAATTCCGAAATAGTTTTCAATCAAGCAGGATTTCACCGCTCATTTGACCAATTCATTAATAAAAATAAGTCACAATATATTTTCATTCATTGAAAATAATAATTTAAAACTCATTTTGGCATAAAATATCATGACACCTTGAGCCTTATCTTAAATTAACTTTAAATTCAATGTTTTATTTACCAATCCAAATATATTTCGCCTAAAACTTTACTCTGATATATAGGACATTGGTTTCACACCGTTGTTGAAAAAAAACTTTTTTCCTGTAGCAGTGCCCTTCATACGTTGTATGGGTGACTTGTTGGTTATTGTATGGGCTATTTAGGTATTATTTTTCGCAATTCAACAAATTCGTTTTTGAGAAAAATAAATTTAAATTTTTAGAATAATTTTGAAAAAAAACCATCGAGCCGCTCGCGCTCAACGATTTTTTGTTTAAATTTGTTTCATATTTTTAGTTAAAATTTGAACAATTTTCTATATTTCATTCTGTGATCAATATTTTTGAGGCCTCATAGTTTCAGAGATAACATTCTTCGAAAAAAAGATGAAAAAAGCATTCAAACATTCTTCTTGAATGATACTAACGTCATTTGCGTCGTTTATCAATACCAGTGGGCAAAAACTCAAACTCAATCGACTGGGTTAACATAGTCAATTGAGATCCAAAGGATTCATTCTCAAACGACAATCAATTCCTTCTCATTTGACTGAGATGAATCTATTGAGTCGAACGAAAACGAAGAGATTGAAAGAAACAACAAACTCACTCTCATCATACCGCCGATGTTTCTCTCTGGTAATGCGGGCGGCATGTCGAACAAGAACAAGTAAGAAAAATCAAAATATGACAACAAATCGTTGGGAGTGTGGAAGTTATAACTTGTTGTACATTCTATGTTTCCTCTTTTTCGTACCCCAGCATCCATTTTCATTTTTAACACATACTGTTACAAGCAGATCGATTGAGTCCTGGTCACTACGTCAATTGATAGTTCGATTGAAGGAGTGGTTATTCAATCGTCTTGAAAGTATTCTGAGTGGCATGCTCTATAATACGCGTAACTACAGTGCGAGTCGGAAGAAATTTCTTTGACGAAAAAAAAGGTCTGATCAAGCTTTTATTGATTTTCCAAGACACCGGATTCGGAAGCTAATGTTAGTCAAAACATATTCATAAAAGTTTAATAGAACTATTTTAATAACTTGCTCTGCCAATTAACCAATCTTCATATTTATTCAAGTCAATTGATAATTATGGTCCCATGAAGAGTCGGGCGAAGAAGGAATGAAAATGGGAAAACTCCTTTTCTAGTCACAGCAAGTTTTTTTTTGTTTTTGAATAAAAAAAGTCAACTGCTTGCGTGTTGTCCACATTATTGTATGCAACATCGCCATCGGCATAACAGAAAATCACCACTGTTTCGGTCGATGAGAGCACTGCCTGTCGAGAAATTGTGGCCGTCGTCTTACTATTGCGATTATATCACATGTTCTAATCTTCTGTGTGGACAGAGTATGCACTCCCTTCGGTGGCTACCTGTTACAATCAGGTTAAGCATCGTAATAATTGCTATCAATGCTTGTCGCACAACACGCCCGACTGGACAGTTCTTGATGGGTGCAATCACTTGAAGATGGTTCTACCGTGGCAACAGAACATGGAACATGGAGAACGAAAATAGAACAGTACTAATAAATTATTCAACGGTTTTTCTTGAATGGATACGCGGGGAAAGCTCCACTACGCAGGTTTAATTAAGAGCTAGAAAAATTACAGCATCCGATGAAGACAGATGCGAGGGTTCATTTATTCGGAAAGTTTGTGATTGAGGGCCACTGGGGAGTGGTTTGATGATGACGACGACTTCACTGAACTTTTAATTAATTCCTGTACTACATTTCGCTAGCTTCATTGGATTGTTACGATGGTGCAACGAAGTTTATTGCTCAACATTCCATTTTATCAATGATGTCTGAGATGGGGGGACAGTGGGTAGATTACTCCTCGAACCGTCGAGTTCTGTGTGTGAGAAAGTACTCTCCTATACATATACAAGAATAAGGAAAAAAAACAAGTTGTTTTAATATTCAGCTTTTTCATGACGGTTTCTTGATAACCAATGATTGCTATACTGTTTTATGTTGTATTCATAATTTGCGAAATCTCAGAAAAAAAACTCTTATTGAGTCCCTTACGATGGGCACTTTACTGTAGACAAGCGCATTTTTAAATATTTTTTTTTTTAGAAAACGTTTTAACGTTTTAGTTTATCTATAAACGAAAAAGTAAAAGACATAATCACATGTGGGACAGTGTCCACACTGTTGAGTGTCATTAGTACATTAGCCGCCCATCGCCTCCCAGAGTGGCGAGCTATAAGATTCCAAGCAGTGGTTCTTCCGAAGGCCAACTGTCATTTTGTCGCCTCGAATGGATATCAACACGTTTTGTTTTTTTCTCAGATTCAGCATCTATACAGATTTAGCGAAGGACATCATCAGTCAATACACGCATTTTTTTCTCTTCATTGTTTCAGATAAAGTCGACAAGTTGTCGCGGCGAAAAAAATGTTCTGGGATGCATGTCTCCTCGCGCATGTTTATGCAGTCTCCATCATTCGCTACCGTTTTTAGTTGACAGCTTCTAGTGATGGTCATTTTTCATTGATTCGCTGACAAAAGTTGTATCTCTGAACATGTCGATCACAGTTTTGTCGACATCCCTTTCGATCGCATTCCCGCGTCTTGTTTGGCATATTTGTTGCAACCAGGGCTGTTACGGAGGGATTCTGCGGAGAATCGGTTAAAGTATGGACAAGCACGTATATGAATGATAGCAAATCGATACGCATCACATCCACCGCGATGCAATGATTTATAAGTAAAATTTTTAATTAATCACCATCCACAAACGAGGATGGCTCTTTTCCGAGCCTTCGTTTATTTATTCCGTTTTTTTATCATCTCAAAACTGGATATCGGAAGCAGGGCAGCCGCAGAAGACAGAGCAAGCGTCTGTTCCTACATGCTGTTGCTCTGCTTTGTTCGAGAATTGCTGCATGCTGCCCATTTCTGGGCTGAAGTTCGCCGGATTACATCTACAGGCAAGCGAAAGAAACAGTCGATATGTACAAGGCCATAAATAATGCATGCGTAGAGCAAAACTTCCTGGAAATTTAAAAGGACAAGTTGCATTGCAGTTCTCAGATCTCTGTAGAACATGCATCATCTGTAGGAACTTTATGCTTATCCATGTATATGAAATCTTCTGAAAAAAACAAATTTTGTTAATGTGGCAAAACTATGCGAATAAAATGTTATTCACTTACTAGAATTATAATAGGACCATATTGACAGAATTTCATTTGAGCGAATATGGGAAAACATTGGAAATGTCTCGGGTAGATCAAAATAACAAACGTAATATTTTCGAATAATATTGAGAAGTTTCGACGAAACCCCAATTGATTATTCATCACGGTATTGTTAAGTGATTCTTCATAGTTTACCATTTCTAGAATACATTACCCCTTGAACGGAAATGGCGAGTCCAGCTCGTCTTAAACTTTCCTGAACAATCTGACGTTATGGCGTTAAATGACAGATTTGACTGAAAGAATGGGGGATGTTTCATGCGAAAGTGATAAAGACAGTGTTGAATTGAGTGACATAAGTTTCTATATCAATACCTCCTCTTAAAACTAAGAAAATTAAATCGTCTGCAAGAGCAGTGCTGACTGAAAATAAATTGTCGTTCAAGGGGGTTAAATACAAACACAACCGTAAATACTGGGCAGACCCGATTATATTCTGTTTTCATTTTTTCATTATATAAGATGCACCGGCGCGAGTTGGAACGGGTTTTTCGAAGTTAACTAAAAAGTTATATTAAAAAAACCACGAAATCACTAAATTGAAATCTATTCGCAGCATATACAAGGTATGATAGATGACTTTCGATAAAAAATAGAGATTCATACTGGATGTTTCGAAAAATATATTTTTGTAAATGTTTAGCTTTCATATTCATTGTTTCAACTTGTCCCTTAAAGCGAGGTAAATTGAAACGAGAACTATCATGAGTTTAATGTGTGCTTATGCTTCTCGAACTATCTACAAATGATTTATGGAACACTAAATTGAAGGAATTACTATAAACAACTGGAAAAAAGAATTTCGGTACACGTGAGATGTGGAAGAGTAGCCTGATATACGCAAAATGAACAATATATACTACGAATTAATATACGAAACTACAGCATCAAAAATACTATTTTAGACGCTTTCATGTCAGAGTAGAGCCACTATTGCCACTATCGACCACTATTGAGGTTTATGGGATCATTCAAATATTCATATACAGGTCGGACTCGATTATCCGGAGTATTGATTTTTTTTTCACTCCGGATAATCAAATCCTCCGGATAATCGAGTAAAAACAATTTTTTTTCTTTATTTGTTTTTTCTGCATGTATTTTTCGTTTTTTGAAAATAAAAGAGGAATTTAATTTTTGATTCATCCCCTTAAAGTCAGAAAACACCTTCCTCACATGAAAAAAAATAATTTATCCAGATTCTCTCAGGATAGATTCAGGTGATAGACAATCATATTTGATGAAAAAAATCCTCCTACGCATATGTTCCAATTTCAACAATGATAGAGTTACAGAACTTTTTTTTTGTTTCGGACTCTGTTGCTTCATCATGGCTCTACATTAAAAAGTACGCTACGGAAGACGATTCTGATACTATCATTTGAAAGATGAGAAAATTTAGTACAGGATATAGTAGTGGTAGTGCACCCGTGGCCGAGTGGTTAGCGTCTCACATTATCATGCCGGGTGTTCGGGTTAGATTCCCGTTCTGGCCGGAGGATTTTTTGTCAGAGAAATTTCCTTCGACTTGCACTGTGGTCACGCGTATTCTAGAGCTTGCCCCTCGAGATACATTGAAGGCGTGTTATTTGGCTTAAGAAATCTCAACTAAGTATTAATAAATGACGCTAGTTAATGCATTCGTTGAGACGGCAAAAGTTCCACAGAGAACGTTAACGCCATTCAAGAAGAAGAAGATATAGTAGTGGTACAACTAAATTAGTGAATTTTAATAACATTTTGGAAGTGAAACACTTAAAAGTTGATAATTTTTAATGTGTTATTATTAATTTTATCCTGAAAATTTATATTAAACTAGATTGTTTATATCAATTAAAATGAAGTTCTTTAACCGCTTCACAATTTGTTCTTTGACGCACAATTTCTATCTTTCTTAATTTGGCTGCAATATCGATATAAACAATTCCTGGTGAAAATTCGAGCAAAATCTTCAAAAATCACGATTTTTACGCCACTGTACATGTAATAGTCACTTAAACTTCACCTTAACGTTGAAAGGTTACATTTCTTCATGCAATAAGTCATATTTGAAATATAAAAAAAATATTTTTTTCCAAACTGAGTATAATCGAGTCCAAAATTGTATATAATCGAATCACATATACTCGAGTCTGTATATAATCGAGTCCGACCTGTACTGTATTCTATTAGTCAAATCATTTCATTTGATACCAATATTGAGGGGATTGCAAAAAATACATAATCGACCATTTTGTGGCGGCGACCTTCTCGAATTTATGTTGTTCATAGTGTAGTGTATTCTCCAAATTTTTTTTTGCGGCGGCCAAATTGAATTTTTCAAGATCATGGAATACACAGTTTTATAATGACAGTAGAATTGAATGTATATTCCAAATTTCAGATCAATCTTTCAACAGGAACGGGGTCAATTTTCTATTAATGCGGGACAACCCAACAAACATTCAAACATACATAGAAACAGGTCAAGCTGAATGAAACCATTCAAAAAGCAATTAGTTGTTTGGGGGCTGCGACCATCTTGAAATTGGATTTTTCATTATCTGCTATGTTCTACTAGTCGAGAACTTTCTTTTAATACATTTTTGGGCATTTTTCATAATAAACTGTGTTCTACTAGTCAAGTCTTTTCATTTGATACCCATATTGATGGGGTTCTGAGAAAATAGGTAATCCGCCATTTTGTAGTGACCGCCATCTTAGATTTACGTTTTTCATAAATAACTGTATTCTACTAGTCAAGCCCTTGCATATATTATTTATTAGTTATCGATGGGGTTGTAAAAAAATATATATGGCGCCATTTTGCGGTGGTGGCCATTTTGTATTTGAATTTTTCATAAATAACTGTATTCTACTAGTCAAGCCCTTTAATTAGATACCCATATTGATGGGGTTGTGAAAAAAATATATATGGCGCCATTTTGTGATGGTGGCCATTTTGGATTTGAATTTTTCATAAATAACTGTATTCTACTAGTCAAGCCCTTTCATTTGATACCCATCAATATGGGGTTCTGAGAAAATATGAAATCCGCCATTTTGTAGTGGCCGCCATCTTGGATTTGCATTTTTCATTAATAACTGCATTCTACTAGTCAAGCCCTTTCTTTTGATACCCATATTAGCTATTCAATATAGAATTATTATACAAATTATTCAAAATTTCCGAAAATCAAAAATAAAATACTCCGGATAATCGAGCCTAAAATTCCGAATAATCGAATCCCGGATAATCGAGTCTCCGGATAATCGAGTCTCCGGATAATCGAGTCTTCGGATAATCGAGTCCGACCTGTATTGTGTAACGCACTCAGGAAGGGAGGAGGGGATGCCTTGTGGAAACTTGTTTAGAAATAAATCCAAATAACTCTGAACATATTTATGCAAATGACCATTTGTTGCATGTTATGTAGGGAAGAGGGTGTCTAAATAGTTAAAAATTGCGTAATATTCGAACGACTTCTTGTTGCAAATTAACAAATTTTACTTGTCTCATGTCTGTGTATTCATAAATTCTATAAATTATAAATTACACAGTAGTAGTAGCCGTTTAGGCGTAAGATTGTTTTTTTTTCTGTTCCATTACATTACATTTTTCAATATAAAGGGTGTGTCACATCAAATTGCATCACGGAAAAAACGCTGTAGAAATTCGCCCAGTAGACCGATCCTTTTGAAAATTTTAGACAGTAAAATAAAAACTATTAAACAACTTTTGGCATTTTCTTTTTATTCATACTTCGAGCCCAAGCCCGTATGCTCGCACCTTCCTCTTTACCCCATCCATAAGGTTCTGTACAACGTCAGATTGTAGTTTTTTTTTGAACAGAAATCCATTTTCTCTTGAAGTCCGCCTCCGATTTGACAACTTTTGGGTTCTTCCGGAGGGCCTGCTTCATAATCGCCCAATATTTCTCTACCCCGTTGGCTTCGTACCACTCCAACACGTCCTTTGAATAGTGGAACGAAGCGAGATCCGGCCAGAAGATGGTCGGGCCCTCGTGCTGCTTCAATAGTGGTAGTAAGCGCTTCTGTAGGCACTCCTTAAGGTAAACCTGCCCGTTTACCGTGCCAGTCATCACGAAGGGGGCGCTCCGCTTTCCGCAAGAGCAGATCGCTTGCCACACCATGTACTTTTTGGCAAACTTGGATAGTTTCTGCTTGCGAATCTCCTCAGGAACGCTGAATTTGTCCTCTGCGGAGAAGAACAACAGGCCCGGCAACTGACGAAAGTCCGCTTTGACGTAGGTTTCGTCGTCCATTACCAGGCAATGCGGCTTCGTCAGCATTTCGGTGTACAGCTTTCGGGCTCGCGTCTTCCCCACCATGTTTTGCCTTTCGTCGCGGTTAGGAGCCTTCTGAACCTTGTATGTACGCAAGCCCTCCCGCTGCTTGGTCCGCTGGACGAATGAACTTGACAAATTCAGCTTATTGGCGACATCCCGGACCGAACTTCTCGGATCACGTCTAAACTGCTTAACTACGCGCTTGTGATCTTTTTCACTGACGAAGCATCCATTTTTGCCGTTCTTCATCTTCCGGTCGATGGTTAGGTTCTCGAAGTATCGTTTTAGTACTCTGCTGACCGTGGATTGGACGATTCCCAGCATCTTACCGATGTCCCGATGTGACAACTCCGGATTCTCGAAATGAGTGCACAGGATTAATTCACGACGCTCTTTTTCGTTCGACGACATTTTTCCAAATTTACGAAAAATTGACAGTGAAACATGGTCAACGTGATCTATACACTCTTATCTGATTATAAGCGAAAGCTGAAGATATAATTCCTAAAAATTAAATTTCTACAGCGTTTTTTCCGTGATGCAATTTGATGTGAAACACCCTTTCCTCCAACGCAGTATCGTCAAATTATCCACAGATTGAATAGACTTCGTTTACTGTGTTTCATCTGAATCAAATAAGATTTCCAGATTACTTTGTTCTTTGCTTTGCTCTTTGCTTTGCTCTTTGCTTTGCACTTTGCTCAGAAATACTTCTTTACGTTGAAGAGATCTAGTTTTTCATAAATCGTTCATTCTTACAGGTTCAGTTATATAAATTTTATGAAGCCAAATTCTAACTTTATTTTTAATTCTGAAGTACAATTTACTTATTTTGCGGTTAATAGGATAGGCAATCGATTAAATGCAGAAGACTTGAGGTTAGTAGTATACTTTTATCATAGAAAGGAGGGGACATAAGAAGATTTGAACAATTTTGATGTTTACACACGGAGATCGATAGTTTTGAGGAAAAGATAGATTTGGCCTAACCGAGGAAACATATCCCGCACCTGCACTGTGGGTTTCCCTCGGGCCCTACGAGAGCTTTCTAAATTCGATCTGGCTACAAGATACACCACGCACGACTGAACAACATGCTCAATATTGTGATAACCTTGACCACAAACGCAGAGATTGTTGCTGGCAAGATTGATACGAAATAACAGCGCGTCAAACGAACAGTGATTGGATATGAGTCGGGAGAAGTTTCGAATGAAGTCCCGACTGAAGTACAGACTTTTGAACCATGGTTTGAGGCAAATCTTGGGAATAATCGAGTTGAAGACGATTAGATGCTGATAAGAATTCTAATAAAATCATCAAAATTAACGGCAATATCAGTGGCAGATATATCGTCTCTTTCAACAAGACGAATAAATGTTTGAAGGTCACCAACTGATGTCTCTGGTAGAAAGCAACGAAGCAGCGACGAAATCATGAAAACTTGTGTAAATATGAAGATATTTTTAAAGTTTTACAGCGGAGTTGTCAGTATCGATTGCATGTTGAAAACAGTTCTGTGAAATCTCTCAGAAGAGACAAAAATTTTCTTCGACAAAGTTGTTACATATAATAATGCGCTCATTTTTATGTTTTCATAAATAAAGTGACCAAAATTGTCGATGACTTTCTTATTTTTATACAGGGTCTTTCAGATTAAACGCTTACGCAACAAATCTAAAAAGGTGAACCGATATTTATTTTAAAAAACCAAAATAAAGCTTATTTTAGGACATTTTCGATGTGATCACCCCTTTTTTCGATAACACGTTTTAAACGGTGAACGGTGAATTCTTCATGCACAACTTTAACATTACGACTTCGATGCTGTTGAAAATCCGAGTTATTTCTTCTTTAATTTGTCGAATACAGTTTTTGTCTAGAGAATAACTGTCGAGCTCTATATGCTAATTTCCACTTAAATGCACCTCCTGGACCATTGTGCAATCGAGTAGATTACATTGAAAACAATCTCAATCTACCCAATTACCTTCAATTCCGTCCAATCGAAAAATATTGGACAATTATCAAGCGGAAATTGAAGAAGAGTGCTAAAGTGACTCGAGATGCTGAAGACATGAAGAGATCGTGGCATAAAATGGCCGTTGAAGTTGACCAATAGAGAGTCCAAACTTTGATGGAGGGTATCAGGAGAAAAGTACGAAAATTCATCAAAACTGTAACAGAATAACTTTTTCAGTTTATTTTTTCCTGAAAATAGCAATAAATTATCTGCATTTTTATATAAAAAACATTGTTTGTATCTTTAACCAATTCCGATTTCTAATTCTTATTGAATCAAGCTTTGAGCAGTAGGTTTTCATTATATCATAGCAAAATCACATCTTCAATACATCTTTGCATCCGTTTTAAAATGTACTGCACTGCAAAAACCTCTTTTAACCCGGAAAAATACGAAATACGAGTTCAAATTGAATTAAAGATCGCAAAAAAGACACAAGTAAGTCATGCAACCATAAGGTAGGGTCAGCGAGGCTTTCCGAATAGCACTATACTTGCTTCGTGCATATCCGTGTATAGTTTGCTTTCTGAGTTATTTTTGAGCTATCGAAATAAGTTTTTGGGTCAATAAGTTGCATATAACTATCGCAGACCTTTCATACTTCGAATAAAGTGATTATCATACCCTTCATCAAGCTGACAAAGAAGTATTAACGCTCAGAACAATCTCGTTTTCAAAAAGTTAAGCTTATTCCCGAGTATAGAAAGGAAAAAGTCCTACGTCAAAAGTTAAAAGGAATTTTTATATATGTGTCTGAGAACGGTACAAAAAAAACCAACATAATTTCTTTGAACCAAAACACATTTTCAGAAGGTCGGATTTTTCGTGAACCTCCGTTGATCTCGTCCAGGTGGGCAGGTTCAGAGTACCAACTTGTGTGTCTGGGCACAGCCAGACAGGGACCGCATATTCAATTGCAGGGTAAATGATCTGTTTATAGATAGTCATTTGACCTTTCAGATAAAGTTTTGAATTTCTGCCGATCATTGAAATGGTATTCAACCGGAGCAGAATGTTACATTTTGTGGAGATTTTCCCAACGTGAAATCTAAAAATCAAATGACAGTCTAATGTGAGTAGACCACTTTCCTGTATCATTCAATAAGTGAGTCACCAAACCGTATTCTGATGTTATCCGTCGGAACAAGTCTAGATCTTGAATGCGGGAATAGATTATTCCAATCTTTCGCCGCATTGATAACAATTTTCTAACTGGTGTAATACTCTGTTAGAGCAGCAATGACGCGACCATTGCAGAATAACGATGTCACCGGCAAATTGGGACAATATTCCATCACCGGGAAGCAGTTATACAGAATGGACCCAGGAATACTTCTTCGAGGCACATCTGCATCTATATTGAATACCCTTAATGTTCTATCAGAGAGATAATTTATTATGATCCTGAATTGGTGCAGCTTGTACGTCAGACGATTGTGCCACACATTATCGAAAACCCTCTCAATGTCCACAAGCTCCATTGCCATCGTCTTGGACAACGACTTGTTTCGCTGTATAATATTAGTAACTCTAATGAGTTGATGAATGGTGGACCTTCCCTTACGGAAACCAAATTGTTCCTCAGGAAAGGCAGAGAGCAAGCTGATGGATCGGAAGCTCTTAGGGTTAAATGGATCTTTTCCCGGTTTCAGAACTGGGATGACTTTAGCTAGCTTCCACACTGAAGGGAAGTAGCATCAATAAAATATTTTCGCAACAAAAGCAAATGAATCGTGGCTCAAGCGCTTGAGCTCGATGTTGAAGGTGTTGTTGAAACCAGGGGCCTTCATGACTTTGGAAAATTTGATAAGAGCTATCAGTCAAGACTCTTGTTTCCTCTGGAACTAAGCTGTCTGAACATTCAACCACGGTGAAACCCTCAATTACGTCTTGCTTATAGGGATTAGCGATGTTTTGTCCGAGATTGTGAGAAAACACAAATTGTTGCCCCAACGCATTCGCTTTTTCAGTGGCAGTTATATACATTAAGGACCGCAAAGAAATCTGTAAGACATACGTCTGGGACCGCCCGTTTTGGGGCAAACTTGTACGTTTCAATTGTTCGGATTCCACGAATGAGATCTTTTCCTGCGGTGTGGATGAAACGAAGGCGAGCCATCGATAGGCCTTGTTAGATTCTTGGCAGGCTAAGGATTTAACCATCAAGCGTAGAAAACACTGGTTATTTCGTGATCAATCCTTAACACGGAATGAAGGAATGCGATACACGAGAAAACTCGTAAGCGGTCCGCAACAGATGGGACGCGAAACACGAGAAACTCGAGAGCGGTCCCTAATATGTTAAGAAGAAAGTACCTCCACGTTGATCCCCTCACAAAAACAAGGGAGGAATGGGTTTAGGTCTCTTTTTTAAAAATTTTGTCAAGGACTAAAAGGGCTTAGAAATCTTTTGAAATTCCGCAAACCCTAAAACCTTTCTCGTAATACCCTAGTGAGATTATCAAACATTAATTTTTTTTCACGGTCGCCAGTACGCTGGTATTGGCGTCGGTAAGTATTTCTGAGACGTATCAAATGTTTTGTGGTACTGTCAATTTGGAGAGAGATACTCACCTGATGTTGTTGGACTGGAACCGAACTGTCACGAGCGATGGCAATCGCTTACTGTAAGGATTCCAGCGCCTGTTCAACCTTTATAGTGGAATCTGAAGGCCTATCGCAGTTGATGCTGTTGTCTACAATCTATAATCCTACAATCTGATCTGTTGGAACAGAACCCAGTTGGTACGGTGATAGTTCCGCCGGGGACGGTGGTATACAGCATTCCCAGTAGCACAACGATGAGACCTGTGTTCCTCCAAATGCTCCTTCACAGCACGAATGTTTTATTCTGTGATATAACGCCAATCTACAATCTGATTTTCTACCATTTCTTATCCGTTGAAATGACTTTCATGAATCTCATATACGCATATCTTAGTCAGAGTATAATTCCCGATTTATACTAGCAATCGTGTTGTATTTTTGTTAAAATTACAAAATATGCGTGAGAACCTTTTGGCAGATTCTAGGTTTGATTAATCTAATCGCACAAGAAACTACACAAATGTAAATAACAAGAGGATTTCTTTCATCGGATTTACAAACTGCTATCTATGAATATAATTTATTCAGTTGTCCCTATATAGAACTTTAATAATGAAAAAAAAAAAAATAATTGATTTTTGTTCTACTCAAACTTTTCTCTACAATGATTTTTTCTCGTATGCCTGTTTTGGTTCATCTATCCTCATTATATCATGAAGATTAGGAATAATTGATTATTTGAAGAAAAAAATCGTCTGTCGCTGTTAATTTATCGAGTCTTCTGTCGCTGTAAATTTCGTGTTGTTCGAATGTCTGTAAAATCTCATCAGTGTCCGATCATATATGTCTCTTTATAGCACTAATCGTTTCTAATTTGTTGTGATATTGCATGAATTTCAACTCGAGTGATGAACGGTTCGTCTAATGGCTTCTACTTTAAATATGATTTTTATTCTGGCCAAACTTCAGAGTTGCAATTTTCTGGAAAATATTTGTTTTGGAAATTCATCCAATGATTTATCATGGTGCTATGCAAATAGTGAGAGAGATTATCAACTCTATCACATTGTTTGAAGGATTATAGCTTGAGTTTGACAAATGTACTGATAAACTTAAACTGAAGGGTTATATAACTAAATATTCTTAATACAATAATATACCAAATGCATTGTTTATTACGCTTATTACGGCTTATTACGCTCGGTCAACAAAATACCTAGAGTTGTGATATTTATATCAGTTTGTTTAGCTTGATGTAGTCTACTACCTTCAATCGCAACATTCTTATAAAAAATAACGTAGTAACCATTGAACGGCTTTGGATTTTCACACTTGTAGTTGTCTTCTTTGCAGCGCTTCCATTGGTATTTGGATCTGATTAATTTCACTTTGAACTATTCTATTTAGTTGGGAAAGTTTGGTCGTTCACCCTTCTAAATTTTTTTCAGCGTAGGTTTATTGTTGTTTCTTCCGTCAACAGTCTTAGAGCTAGGTATCCTTGTATTGAAATATCGTTAGTTCACTTAGTGTTCTATGGTCTAGTTGTTTGTTTTGCAAATTCAATATATTTGTGGTTCGTCTTAGAATCATGATAATTCTACTCATGTTATACAACTCGTTTAGTATTTTTACGCATTAGACTTTGTTATAAAACTAACAATATTTGGTGATTTCAAATCACATTGGATGTAAATGAAACTACGGTTCACTTTGTGCAACATTTCTCTCAGATATAGATGTGATTTAGGGCAGAGTAGTCTATCAATTCCGATGAAAATAGTACAGCTAATCAATCAATCAATGGAACAATTACAAACACACAGGAAATCATTTTTTGGTGCTTGATTTCTGCGAAACAATGTACACAAAAAAACAAATTTTAGATTGTTAGATGATACATTGAAATAAGTGATCGTTCTGTGCTCGACAACTGGAAAACCGGACAACCCTAAGAAATAGTAAAATGTGCCCAAAAGAACGGTTCAAATGAACTTTTGCTGTAGTGTCGCTAGAAATAAATAAAATAAGACATAGATCAATTCCCGCTAAATCAACTGGTCGTTTTCCGTTTTTTGAAACTTTGCACATACGGTGGCAGCTACCCAAAAAATAAAACAATATTACATGATCATTTTTAATCACCACTAAAGTTTGAAGAGAGCGTATTCAACAACATTGCCTTTTTTTCGAAAAGTCGGAACTTGAAATCAGGCTGTCTGATCAAAAAAGGTTACGATAAAGTTTTCAATCTTGGAAAAATAACGAAGATACACATGTTACACCAGCTTATGTACTTGGTTATAGTAAAAATAATGAGAGCACAAAAATGGCTAAATTTGACATTGTTCCAATGAATTATGATTAAATCAAAATTACCTAAATGAAGTTTTCTAAATATTTATAGAACGAAAATCAATCTATCCAAACCAAATTCAAATCGTGGTATACTATATCACTGAGTATAAATAAATGTTATTCGGACGGGATAAAACGCTTCACTATGTTCACTTTAAAATTTAGTTAGTTTCTTCATCACTTTTTACCATCATTCATTTATCATCATTCTCTTATACATTTAAATATTTCCGTTTAAAATGTATTTTTTTTTCAGTTGGAACTATTCAACAGGCTTATAGTCATTTATTACGAAAATATAAAAATAATTTAAGTTTATAGCAACGCAATCGATAATGTTCAGTTTTTATGTTTGGAATACATGTAAAACTGTTTTTACATGTCTCGTTCATCCTCGTAACAAATTTATTCTAGCTGGCTATTCCCTAAATTTGTCATAGACTTCTAAGATAAGCCCAAGTGTTGAACTAGTCAAACCTCTAGATGGTTTACTTCAACTAATTTAGGTAGTGTCTCCCATTGTCGTGCGTTTTTTTTCTCACATTTGTTTCCGCTACATTCTACTATCTCACTCACGCTACCTATTGATCGTTCCACTCGATGATGATCACTTTGGTGACGCTGGTGAACGTGCACACATCACATCTGAGCCTTAATTCTCAGAGACGATCTTTGTCCCGATCGAAGCTCATTGCTTTGTAGACAGACGCCCGGTGTTTGCTCAAATTGAGGCTGGCTCCCCGTCGCAAGTTGAACTGATCTAGGCTAGCTGCACGGGGTCTCCTCAGCGCTTGCGACTCCGCTCCGCTTCCGTCTGTATCGGTATCGCTTCGTTTCCGTCGCCTTCGCAGCAGACCATCGTTCTCATCGAGATCGCTCGGCAAGTCCGTACTCACGTTATCTCGCTTTTGTAATTCGGCCGCTAGCATCCTAACCTCCCAGTCATTGTGATTCATTTGCTCGCTATCATCGTCCTCGTCATCGAAGTCCTCGTCAAAGTCATCCTCACTACTGCGGCTACCCAGATTCCGCACCAATTTCCCCGATTCGCTTCCAAGACCAACCTCGTCTTCTTCTTCGTCTCCCTCTTCCTCCTCGTCTTCTTCTTCCACTTCCTGGCACTCCCCAACGTTCTCTTCCTCCTCCTCTTGCTCACCATCATCTTCATCGTAGTTATTGTCATTCTCTGAATGTGAATGCTCGGAATTAGAGCTGTTCTCGATGTTGACGACCACACTGTCCGAGATGATGTTCCCGGTTAGTTCGGATATCACAATGTCTCGGTAGGGACTACGCATCCTCTCCCCACTAACAGCAGTGGAAGACATGCGTCGCGGTGGAACGGGTGGAGCGTGTCGGGTGTTGGATGACAGCACCGACGCGGACGCAGGTGGCGAATCTCTCCGATCGAAGCTCTCCTGATCGGTACTCCCGTCCCAGATGGGTCGTCGATTTCGTAGCGTTCGATGACGTGGAGAGCTACGGGGTTTGCGGTTGCGAACTTTCTGCGTTCGCGGTGCGTCCGAATCGGAGTGTGGAGAGGAAGCAAAAATGGTGTCTAGCGAGTCTCCGCGCTAGAAGTAAGGTGTGGGGTGTAATGCATGTGGGCGAAATGTCAACGAATGGAAAAAAATGACTCACCATAAACGGAAGCTCGTCGGAAGATCGGGATGTACCACTGCCGGAGGAAGTCCGCTGGTGGTGTAGTGTTGTTTGCTGCATCTCTGCTGGATGCTCTGCATCGTCCGCATTCGGTGGCATCGTCATATCCTGCGGCTGGTCCTGCTCGAGTTCTTGGATTCGATTTTGGAGCTTTGATATGATATCGTCTCGCTTTTTAACCTCTAACTCTAAATTGAAGAACTTGTCCTGGAACTTAACCTGAATCTCTTTCATGTGGGTCTGGATTACTTGCTTGATGCCCAACAGCACTTCACCAAAAAACTCGTGCTCTTCCAGCGAACCTAGATGATAGAGGCGAGAAAAAGCATATTTTGCGGAGGAATAATCGGGATTTAGGACCGGAGGACGCATACAGAAAGAGAAATAGGAGAAAGAACAAAAATAAGAGAAAGTATTGATTAGAATTTCTCACGTTCTTAGCAGAAGATTTCGTTATCCGATTGTGTCGATTGTCCTTCAACCCTTGTGTCCACAACATGTGTCTCAACAAAATTACAGTTTTAACACTTCGTGCGTGTCACGTACGAATGGAATCGAAAGTTCTACCGATGAAGTGTGCCAATCAACAAATCGTTCCGAATTAATTTTGAACTGTACAGCGAGGGATATGGTGCCGAGAGGTGCGTGTGCATAACTGGAGGGGTGACACTTCATGGGGTGTGTTAGGTTGCATACTGTGGAGGCGGGCGGGAATGATTGATTCAATGGCATGCAAATACTGGAGAGAGAGAGAGAGGTGAATATCATTTATGTTCCCTGTTATCACTTCTTTCAGGGGTGTGGTTGGCAAGTGTAGTTGCACTCCGTAGCGAGTAGAATGTGCCTCAGTTTACATAACACCTACTCATGAGGGAAGCGTTATGTCTATGGGGGAAGGAGCGACATCCCAATGGTGTTGATACAGTTTAAAGACTTTGTTGGCCTGGCTGGAATGAACGATGTAACGTCTGTTTGTGCAAATTTCAGATTGGTCTAATTACCTTCTCAACTGTGGACCGTGATTAGAGTATAGGATAGGAATGATGAGATTCATGTTGTTGACGTTGCATGATAGCTTCTATCACAACAAATGATGCCAGGATCGGTTATCCTTTACGATTATTAATGTTATTCTTTACGACTATTGACCATCAGATTATATGGGGTACATATTAGTTTTGAGTGTTTTAGTACCTAAAAAGTTTGGTCAGAGAATTTTTTTTAGATAACAGCAAATCTCGAACTCAAACTTTGATGCCTTTGCGATACTAGTAAATAAAGTCCGGTAATGATTCAATTTTGCATGGGCTTATTTTTCACGGTCTAAATTTTTACAGGAAGTCCCGTTCGAAAATTCGAAGGTCACTTTTTTCCCATACATTCATTGGAACTTCAATGGACACAAATAAATACGGCTCTGTTACAACTGAAATATTAATACAAATATTAAAGAAAGCAAAATGGAATAAAAAATAGCCCAGAGATGGTTTAGAATTGTTTTTGAATCACTACCAACTGGATCATACTCTAGAACTACCAAGATATCAGCGAGGTCTCAAATTTTTGACACGGCCCTGCTCATTGCGAAAGCCGTTTAAACAGCTGATCTACGTTGGGTGTATTGTTTATAGTTAAACCTAAAACTCTATGTATCGTTAGTGCCGGTTTTCATCATTGTTTAATCATTTCGTATCGAAGTAAGGTCTAAAGACTCATAAGAAGCAGAAGAAACTTATGAACCACTTTGTTGAAAATGGTTCAAGCTAAATGTTACCAAACGGAGGCTAAATGATTGCTAAACTTCGAAAAACTGCTCTAACTGACTCCTCAGACAAGTTCCATGTCTTCATACCATGAGTACCTTATCCACGAAGTGCACCCTTCACCAGGCATCTCCAACCAAGCTTACTTCTCGTACTTTTGCAATTACTCTGTCATTTTTTATCTGTTCATGCATAAAAAAATCCATGTAATCCCATATCATCTACTCTATGATGTAATTCCGCCGTTCTTTTCAGTGAAATATCGTGAGGTTAGATTTGATAAAATGTTCTTTATTGACGGTTCATTCATAAACGGGTCCACTGCTTCGGCATCTTCAATGAAGATTCCAGTATCTCTTTCAAACTTAGAGATCTCTGTTCCGTGGATGTCGCGGAACTGGGTGCGATATACTACGCTCTAGGGATCATTAAAACATTGCCCATCGACCATTATTTAATTTTTTCAGACAATCTAACTCAATAGACTGTATGTGCTCAATGAAAGCTGATAAATACTCAGCTTATTTCATGACAAGAATAAGACAACTATTGAGTGTTGACACTTTTGATGAAACACTTGAAGATAGATGTTGTTCCGAAGTCCGCCAACAATCCAAATGGTCCCCAGCTGCGTCCCGTCGAGAATTTCTGTGCAAACCCAAAGCGGAAGGTGTACTCCAACTAATAAATGAAGCTAAAATACAACTGGAAAACATGCCAACAAGTATGTTCTCGACCGCAATAGCAAAAGTGCCAATGGCCAATTTCCGGAAGCCTGCCTGACAGGTCGCCGAAATTTTCTTGAAACGTGCTCAATAAAATTATGTTCTATGGGAAATTTGTCCCATTAAGACGTTGAGTGCCACGGTTTTATATCGAATCTATGGAAATATTCAAACGTGTTAGGGCCAACGTTTCTCATCGCAGTGGAAGGTGTTCTTGTTCGAGAAGGAAGGAAGGTATTGAATTAAAGAGACTTTAAACTCTGAGAGTTCATTCGTCTCTTCTTGTTTGAGAAGGAATGCGTATAAGCTTATATGCTTATATCAGTTACTTATATGTTATGCAATGCTTATATCGCTCTTTTCGTATACACCTTCAGAACCAAGGCTGTTCATATTGAACTGGTGCGAGATTTGTCCATCATCCAGCATCCTTCATCTTAGCACTGAAAAAAATCATCGCTCGTCGTGACTTGCCTGCGAACGTTTATTCTGACAATGCCACGAATCTTGCCGGAGCTAAGCACGAGCTCCACAAACTCTACCAGCTGCTAAATGATCGAACCGAAAATGCTCATATCGCTATTGACACATGATCCCCCCTCGGGCTCCTAACTTCGGCGGCCTATAGGAGGCTGCTGTGAAAGTGGCTAGTAGGCACTTAATACGTTTAGTTGGAAACAGTCCGCTGCTGCAAAAAGACCTGGAAACTTTGTTGGTGCAAATCGAGGGGTGTATGAGTTCTTGCCATCTACTCGTGTTATCAGATGACGACAGGCAACCCCAGAGCCGGATTTAAGATAAACACCAATTAACCGTTTGGATCGGTACCAGCTAGCCCAACAGAAAGTTCAGCATTTTTGGTACAAATAGACAAGTGAACATCTCAGGAGTTGCAGTATCCAGTGAAAGTCAACCAAGGCAGAATCGACCTAAAGATTGGTCAAGTAGTGATTCTGCAGGATCAATAGCTATCGCCTTTAAACTGGCCTTTGGGTCGCATTCTGGGATTGCACCTCGGGCAAGATGATGTGGTACGAGACGTAACCCTCCGTACTGCAGCTGGATTTTTCAAGCGACCTTCTTCGAAGGTTTGCATGCTACCATCGACGATGGAGGATATCATTCAAAGAGGCGTTGCCGATAATACTGATAATTAATTGAAAATAATGAATTGTTGATAGAATTGAGATAGCACTAAAAAATATGTATTTCGGTGGCCGGTCTATGTTAGTTTCTAGAACATTCATATTCTTATTTATTCAATTTGAACTTGGATCGTATTTCAGTAGCCATGACGCACTTGTAAATTTTAATTTTCATTCGTTGGACATCGTTTGCAGTGAAAAGTTTTGAAATTGTTACATCATGAATTAGCGATTGATAGTTCGAATAATTTTGTTAATTTGGAACCTGCATTAAACCGTTTTGTTTCAAATTCTGAACAGTCTCAAATTCCGATCGGTTCATTTATAAATGTAAATTTACTAACATTTCATGTTATAAATAATTGAATAATGAAAACACAGACATTCTTTGAGGTATAGGCTTCATTTTGACATCATTTACAGGTTTCGATACAACCTATAATTTATAATATTAATCATTTGCAAAAAAGTGACAGTCAAAACAAATGATTAAATGTTTGCGTTAGCAAATTGCGTAAAAAATTAGCATCGGTAATTTTTCAGGTTTTGTATTTGTTTCAACCATTTTGTTTGCTGTTTTCATTTTAAGTGCTAGAAAAGGTAATAATCTACTATAAATTGTTAAAAAACGAAGATCTTTTATGCAGAAATCTTCGTACAAATTAGTATTCGAGTAGTAGGAATTTAATTCAAGTCTCAACGCATGCTTTAGATTTCGAACAGTAGATGTTTGAACACTCTATTTCCAGGCAAATACAGTAAGAGTTCAAAAATTAGAGCATAAGGACAGTAGACCGATTCAGATAATCGATACATCAAATTAAAGCCAATTAGCTGGTCTTCTTAGAAAAATTTTACATAAAATCGGATCTTCCATTATCATATTTTTTGTCCAATGAGCAGACGAAACCAAAACATCTTAAATTTGGAAAATCATAACCCAAAAACGGAAACAATACTCAACTTTCAAGAAGAAATATTAAAAATATAGCGCCTTTGGTCCCGAAACCATGCAAACTATAAAAAACAAATACAATCAGTAATTACGAAACAAAATCCATATTTTTGGCGAGTATAATATTTTTCCATGAAAGATGATTGGCTTCAATTTGATATATCGATCATCTGAATCGGTCTAGTAGTTCGAAAGTTGATTTTTTTCAAATTGAATTTTCACCCTTCGGAATTTGAGATGTGAGTGTTCGGAATATGAGTCAGTAACCAATGTGATTAAACATACTTTTAGTGTTTCACCATAAATATGCATTTGTAAATCAAATTTATTGTAGTCAAATGAAAGAAAGGCTCTATTGTATCTAAAAACCAAATTAATTTCACGAAAAAGTACCATTCTGAGTAATGAGACACTGTTTAATGGTTTCAAAGCTTAAGTGTTTGGAATTTGAGACAAAACGGTATATTTTTTCAAGTTTGAAGCCCTATATTACGCTCGTGAATCATCCCATATACAACGTCCATAAAATGGTACTAATGAAGTAACTGATAATTTCAATAATATGAATATGGATGATAAGTGGAAGATATATCTACTGAATGGGTTTAACATATTGTTACAGAAAACATCATCATAGTGTTGTGATGGTCCCTTGCCTTGGTGTGGCCATGATAAAGGTTTGATGCTTCCGTTATTCCATTAAAACGGCCTAGGCTGCCTTGCTTGCTTGAAAGCAGCATAGTGTCGGGAGAGTTGAGGAACCAAAAGACAAAGGTCGTCCGACAGAGGCCCGACAAATGACAATCCCGATGACATTGAGGATGTTTTCAACGAAAAGCTCGAGCTGTTCCATGTAGAGTACTCGAAATGAGATAAAAAATTGTCGTTCTATATGCAAGACTCAGGTTGCTAATGAGTCCAGTCATCAGAAGAAATAGCCTTATTTCACCGATCAATGAAAACGGCATGAGGCTGCTAAAGCACCTACTTTCCATGTTTGAAATTTCGGAGGCACACCTGGAAACATCCACATGGAAGCGCCTGGTTCCAGATCGAATATGTTCTGAATGACGGTCAGGACTTTTCGGATTAAATCGATGTGATGACTTTTAGTATTCCGCCTATAGTAGCATGTCCGAAAATAAACCTGAAACTATTGAGAACCAGAGCAGAGAGTCCAAAGCTCCTAAGGAGGATGGTTGTAATAGCTGTCAACCATGGTTATTATTAACCCCTAGGCTTAACCCCCAATTTCGGCCGCCATGATTGAAAAATTTTGACCGGTCCGATTAGAATGGATATTATTCCCGAAACCTCGTTTCGAGCAATAGTGGAGGGTTCGTGTTCATAGAATCACATCACTCACCACAGTCAATCCTGATTTTTCTTACCCATTCTCACTTATAATTTTTTCTTCCATGGTAATCTCAAGGGAACCACGTTATACACTGCGTTTCACAACTATAGAACCACTCATTTTTTCTGAGATTCCAGAGATATGTCAGAAGCCCATTGAATTGAAGTATATGGTACAATAACTATCTTCATTTATAAGACTGTCCATTTATACTTTATTGTTGTGTTCAAGCGCGAAACATACAAAAAACTATAATTCCAGTGTTTCATAACTATAGAACCATATGGAAAAACTCTCACTCTTTTACAAAAATAACGCCAATTTAACATGAATTGCGATAAGTTTCTAATTCGTAGGTCGTCTTTAGTTCTCAATCAGTTCAAATAACCCATTCGGAGTGGTTACGACAAAGCTGCGCCATGTTGTAGTGGACATCTCGTTCTACGCAGAGGATACTGCTCGTTTAAGCTCTTCAAATCACTCATACTGCTGGTAAGCTACATCTACTATTTGTCCGATCACTCCTCATAAGTTCCTGACAGGATTTTGAGTTGGTAAACAACGTAAACAAGTCCAGAATCTGAAGCCCCTATTCATTAAACCATGCCATGATCTTTCAGACTTTATGAATTGATGCCAAATTACCCAATTATCACATTGTTTTTGATGCAAAAACAGCCGTACATGATTCTGAAGTACTTCGTTGCACTTATGACTGTTCATTTGTGTTGATGGTAAGCTATCTAAACCAGGCCTTTTTGAGAAAATTCTCCCCAAACTATAAAAATCCCATCTCCAAAGTTGCGGAACCAAAAACTAATGCGGAAGCTAATCCCATGGGTTTCACTATTTCAGGAGAAGTTCTCTGACTGAGAAAATTCAACTTGAATAGATTTTTTTCATACTGGAAGGATTTACCGAACGTGTCATTTAATTTTTCAACTCGTAACATTGCACGCGGCAGTTCGATGATTTGGGGAGAATTTTCTCAAAAAGGCCTGGTCTAGATAGCTTACCACCAACACGAATGAACAGTCAGATGTGCAACGAAGTACTTCAGAATCATTTACGACTGTTTTTGCATCAAAGACAATGTGATAATTGGGTAATTTGGCATCAATTCATAAAATCTGGAAGGTCATGGCATGGTATAATGAATAGATTATGGACTGGTCAGCTTGTTTACCAACTCAAAATCCTGTCAGGAACTTAAGAGGAGTGATCGGACGAAAAGTAGATGCAGCTGATCAACAGTATGAGCGATTTGAAGAGCTTATACGAGCAGTATCCTCTGCGTAGAACGAGATATCCACTACAACATGGCGCAGCTTGGTCGTAACCACCCCGAATGGGTTATTTGAACTGATTGAGAACTGAAGATGACCTACGAATTAGAAACTTATCGTAATTTATGTTAAATTGGCGTTAATTTAGTAAAGGAGTGAGAGTTTTTCCATATGGTTCTATAGTTATGAAACACTGGAATTATAGTTTTTTGTATGTTTCGCGCTTGAACACAACAATAAAGTTGAAATTACAGTCTTATAAATGAAGATAGTTATTGTACTCTACACTATATACTTCAATTCAACCGACTTCTTACATATCCTTGGAAACTCAGAAAAAATGAGTGGTTCTATAGTTGTGAAACGCAGTGTACAGGCGACTCTTCTAGCCACGAATATGACACTAACATTCTTGCTTTTACCCTGGTGACTGTAAGCACGAGACCGGAGTCGTTATTGACTATTTAAAGCACTAATCACCGAACTACTTTCTACTCCCAAGCGTAATTCAATGTGTTCTTTGTGCAATTTTGCTTTGTGCAATCACAGAGAGCAACTACGAAGGGTACAGTCTACCCAAGCTCAAGCTCAAGCTCAAATCGATGCGAGGTCTTTTAGATGGATTGAATATAGACTTTGATCACTATCTCGTCGTTTGCAAGAACCGCGAAGGGTTGTCAGGCGTGCTATAGTCTCGCACAGAGATGACAATGCACTTAATATTCAGTGGATGACGGCTGACGATAGAACAGCAAGAGGGCAAGTAAAAGGTATAGTTGGCATGTAGTACAATTTTTATGGTTCCACTAAGTCGAATGCGAGAAAAGTGGTAGGAGCGGTGCGTTGGTGTCAATGCAATAGGTCACTGCCGGGTGACAGAGACACACCTCACAAAATAGTACAAAACAACACAAATACCATTCAATGGTTACGCAATACACTTGAACTTAAATCACTTAGTAATGACTATATTAAAAATCTCGTTCCTGTTATTCTAAAACCTTCTAGCAATGGATGAAACGCTGGAACAATTCGGTGCTAACCGATGGAGACAGATTTATTATTATTTAGAACATTATTTAGAAAATGAAACAAATTTATTTCTTTTTAAAAATAGGCTTTGATCATGATAGTATTTTTATTGTATTCGTGAAGATAGAACTTTTCGAAAATGACGATTTTAGTATTAGTATGAAAATAATAATTAATGATGAAAATTTTAATGAAGCGTTAACTCATCTAAAGAAACGATGCAGTTCGTGTAGTCGTAATATGTGACCGTTCGCTGTTACCGAACAAAATAAAATGAAAGCTATATCTACCAAATCAAGCAATGAGCCGGATCATTTAAACATTGCAGATGGTTGATGGGACTGAAGCATTTGTAGGTGATGCCAACTAGCGATTAGCTAACTTACCCTTAATGATTTTCCGTTGGGTGCCAAATGCCGATAGGGAACCCTTTGAAGGCGAATCGTCTATCGACAGCTGGTTATTCCCGTTGGCGTAGAAAATGGGATCGTTTGGATCGTAATATCCATTGTTGCTAATAACTATCGCGTGATTGTTTTCGTCCCCGGCCATGGTATGTCGGGTAACCGATGGTGTAAGAGAGACTTTTGTCGGGGAGAATTTGGTATTCTCTGCTACAGTGTCAAGCGAGTTGTCCTCACTGGCCGAAGTGTTCTCAGCAGTAGTCACTGTGGTGGTCTTTTGTGCGCTAGGGATGGGAAAAAGAGTGCGTTCTTCAATAGATTCACAAAAATTAGCACTGCTTGGGGGGCTAGAAAGTGTGTTTCTATTGAAGGTAACGCTCTTTGCAAACTTGCTGTGTCTAGCAACGTACCCTTCCACCGTTTGGGCTCTCATCAGCTTCTTCATGTCCCGATTCTGTAAACCCTGCCGCTGATCGAGGGCTAGTTTGTCTTCGGAGAGTTTCTTGAGTATACTTTTCAGTTGCCTTCTCTCTGGGGTTTCGTTCGATTCTGGACTAAGGGGTATGCTGCCACAAATGGAGGTGCGTTTGTGATTAGTTGCAGTTGAGGCACTCTTCGGCCGGGTAGATGCTATTCCCGAAGTTTCGCTCTTGCTGCGTGATAACTGTTCGGTCGGTTGATAACCAGCGTTGCTACTGTTGGAATCCGTACAATCTAGACTAAGGCTACGGGTTTGCATTGCCGATTCAAGCTCGGCTAGCTTCTGGCGTTCGTTAAGTATTTTTAAGCGTTTGACGAACGGAAGGCCGCTATATTCAGGCGAGAGGTCATCGATAGACATATAGCTTTTGTAGCCCTTAGGTTCGTTGGTAATTGTGATCGGTTTTGGTTTCAATCGAACCCGAGCTGGGGGAGGGGGAGGATCTTTCGTAGTCACAACTTCACTATCACTGACACAGGTCTTCTCGACCGTCGTACTACCGCTGAACACTTTACTCGGTGGTTGGAACATCGACCCGCTGGCTACTGTCATCGGTGGAGCGGACGAGATTGGAGGGGGAGTGATGGAAACCAGCGAGTTGAGATTCAAATCCGCTGGAATCGATGTCTTGAGACGACTTTTTTTCGTTTGTTCGAGTATCGGTGAATCTTCGTTTAGGCTATTGTTCAAACTAGTGTAGCTTCCTCCAACGCTAATAACGGTAGCCAGCTTTAGCTTGGACCATGGTTTGAGCTGATCATCGGATCGCTGCAAATGCCCAAATGATCGAATTCTTTCCTTGAGTGATTGCGCTGCGGAAGGCTTGCTGGTCTTCATTGAGCCACCCATTAGCAAACGTTGGCTCATGTCCGCTCCTGCCGGGATGGATACTTTCCTGGACTCGGCTTTAGATTCCTGTCGCTGCATACTTTTGATGCGATCCTTGAACGACACTCGCATCGAATGTCTGCCATGATGATGACTAGCCGCACCGGAAGTGCTCAAAATTGGGCTAGGTGGTGCTTTTAGCTGGGTTGGCGACGTTGGGCTGAGACTCTGAATTAGAGAAGGCGAACTAGACGTTTGATTTGATGTTACCTGAAGCTGAAAGCGAAAAAAGTGAGTGAAAGAAAAAAAAACCACATTAAACTCTATCTTCAATTATAATTTTGGCAGAATTCAGTTAGGAATTGATTTTTTGGGTTCGTTTGGTTGGTGCTCTTGGTCGGTGCAAATTGATTCAGAATAGTACACGATTGCCACAGTTGATAATAATGGATGTCGAAGTTGTACAATGTAGAAGCTCTCCGAAACTTTAAGGAGGGGGAAATGCGGAGAATTAGATCGGATTGTTTTAATAAAGCATGCAGTTGACAGCAACTATGTGCAATTACTACGACCTTGCTCGCTGTACAAATAGATTTATTCTCGATACCACAAGAATTCGTATCAGGATGCAGATTGCACAGAGAAATGAGATAATGGTAGTTATATTGGCTGCCGCCGCATGAACAGGGACACTATGTTCATTTTCTTCTCCAATTCTTGGATTTCAAATCCGATGAAATTATTTCAAAGAGATAATTTCAGGTAAACAATTTTTTGGAACGTGATTGATTTCCAAAAGGATAGTAGGAATTTACCAATAGAGACAGACTGGCCATTCAGATCGAGAAGAGGAAAAATAAATAATAAAAAAATCACAATTCACCCAAAAACATATATCACCTCTCGTGCATCATCAATTTATAAATAGTAAAACAAAGGGGAGAAATGAAATTCAAAATTTGGAAATCGAAAATTTGTTTTAGATTGTTGCATGTTACTCAATGTTTCGAAATGCTCCATAATATCATTCGGCAGACAACGTACATTGATTCATCATAATTATGTCCTATCGGGTATTAGCTTGAAAAGGGAATCAACTGTCATGGATCTGGGAATGCTCATCGATTCTAAGCTCACGTTCAAGCATCATGTCGATTACGTGGTGACAAAATCTTCCTCTCAACACGGCTTCATATTTCGTTTCGCCAAATCGTTCAAAGATGTATATTGTTTGAAAGCCTTATTATAGGCCGCACCAATGACCCATACCATTGGTGCGGACTATTCTGGAATATTCGGTGTCCATACTACTTGAACGAGACGAATCGCATCGAAGCTTTTCAACGGAAGTTTATTCGATTCGCTCTGAGGCATCTTCCGTGGAATGACACCGTTAATTTACCCTGTTAAGAAAGCCGTTGTACGCTCATACATCTGGAACTATTGGGAGCGAGACGCGACATTGCGATGGCAAGCTTCGTTGGTGATCTGATCCAGGGAAACAATGACTGCACTTCGCTGTTATGCTGTCTACATATGAACACTCGCCGCCGGAATTTACGCTCACATACTTTCTTGTATAACCGTCCCTCACGAACCAACTACGGATTCAACGAGCCAATGCGAAGAATGTGCCAAATCTTCAACAGATGCTACGATGTGTTCGACTTCAATGTTTCTCGTTATAAAAATAAGTGTTGTTTCCATAGTGTCTTAAATTAAGTTGTATATAGCAAGTAGAATTTGTTGCCATTGGGGTGAATGTTTTACCTTTTGACTAAATACAAATAAATTCTCGAACCGATAAAAATTGAAACCAGGTGTATTACATCACTTGTGTAATACACACACTTTCCAATACAAAGAAGCTAATTTTAAAATCACTGTACAACTACCATGTTAAAATTATTTTTTGCTTTTTTTTTCCTTTGCCTATCACTACATGAAAAAAGTGGAGAGTAATATATCTGGTATTCTATCTACTTTTTGCATGTATCGATATTCGCGTTCACGGTGGGTAAATAATGGAGCCGTGCATTAATGGTGTAACTACCTTTTTGCATCAGAAATCAAGTTTTCGTTACACTTTATATGGAAGTTAGAATAGGATTGCGTACCCAAGCAACGAGATTCATGTCAGGGTGGAGTAGTAGTGGTGGATTGAAGTCAGGATGAATGAAGAGGCAGATTTGAATTCATCTATCACGTCAATTAGAATAACCATTAGCTAGAATAGTACATCAGTCATCCTCGCTCTTCACGCTCGTCTGTTCATTTCTAGTCAATTCAAGTCATGTTGACGGCGAATGCCGAAGTAGTCCTAGTCGGAGCGAAGCGACTGAGAGGAGAGTCGATTTTCATGTTTCGTCTTCGAAAACTTTGGACCCTGGTCTCGACTGAAGCCCACACTATAAAAATTAAACCTTATTTATAAGGAAACATATTTACTCTCATAAAAACTGAATGCCTCAAACCTTATATTGAACACTCAACGTAACCTAAAAATTATCTGAAAACTAAAACTGAAAAAATATTATAATGCAACATACACTTCGTTTCATAACTATAGAACCACTTCACCAGTTTTCAGAGATATGTAAGAAGTCGGTTGAATTGAAGTATATAGTGTAGGATAAAATAACTATCTTCATTTCTTAGACTGGTCATCTGAACTTTATTGTTGCGTCCGGGCTAAAATTCCAGTGTTTCATAACTATAGAATTAGATGGAAAAAACTCTCACTCCTTCACAAAATTAACGTCAATTTACATGAATTACGATAAGTTTCTAATTTATAGGTTATCTTTAGTTCTCAATCAGTTCAAATAACCCATTCGGGGTGGTTTCGATCAAGCTGCGATATGTTGTAGTGTGTATCTCATTCTACGCAGAAGATACTACCCGTTTAAGCTCTTCAAATCACTCATACTGCTTGTAAGATGCATCTACTATTCGTACGATGATTCCACATAAGTTCTTGATAGAGTTTTGACTTGGTGAACAAGCTGACCAGTCCAGAATCTGTAGCCCCTGTTCATTAAACCATGCCATGACTTTCCGGTTTTTTTGAATTGATGCCAAATTACCCAATTATCACGGTGTTTATTTCGTTCGAAAGAATTGTTTGTTTGTTTATTCTGCTTAGATATGATAATTCCAGCTGTCCAGTTTCTATAAGACCATTTCAAAATTCATAAGTATTATCAATGAAAGATTCAAAACGATCGGCTGACATATCAATAATTGACAACCTTGCCATGTCGGCTAATAACTGGAAAATTCGTGTTGGAATTTACCAATTCTGCTGAACGGATTTCTCGATTTTTTTTTCTATGTTTCCGAAATTGCGACCTTGAGCTCTTCAATTGTGGTGTACCGTTTTCCCTCCGTGTACATTCTGCGTTCAAGGTTCTCCTTAAGATTTTCAACAGGATTCAAGGCTGGAGAGCGAGTCGCCAACAAAAATAATTAACAATAAATTACGCTCAAAAAATTTCAAAAATTGAGATAAATTTTTCTCAATGGACTGGAAACACTGCCAGTTTTTATTCCATTCAAAAATTAATGTTTTCATAAAAAATATCAAACACATTTTTAAAACAAAATTTCATCGAAAAAAATATTTTGAGAATTAAAATTCGTTTTTCTCAAAACTATGTTTTTTTTTAATTTCTCAAGAAATAAATATGAATAGTCATTACAATTTTCAAAAAGTCACTTGTCATTGGAAGATGGGCACTTATACAGGGGAAGTGTTTTTCGAACAACAGCTTTTTCATATTTTCTTTAAAAAATTACTAATAATATTTAATTCGCAACATTTTTTTGTATAAATTATCGCGATTTACATGTTCTGTAAACTTCGTTCTATTAAGAAACATGTCAAGAATACGACAAACGCGAGAATTTACATACAAAAATGTTACGAGCAAAACATTACTTTTTCAGCAATCTCCATAAAATATGTCATGTATTCCAGAAACTTTAAAAGATAGAGGGTTTATGTTTTAGACAAAAGTTCATATTTCAATAAGATCTGAAACTTTGTTGAATGTGCTATATCGCTATCTTGACTTTAAACAAAATTAGCTTATCGCTATCTTGACTTTAAGCAAAATTAGGATTAGTAGTATTTTTTTTAAAAAAAAACATGAAAAAGTTGTTGTTGAAAATACTTTTTACCTGTAAAAGGGCTTATCATCTGACGTTTGGGTAACGTGTTAGAAATTATAAGGGCTATTCAGTTATGTTCTTTTATAATTAAGAGAAAAAATACGTTTTTGAAAATAAATAAACAATTTCCTACATTTCATCCTCTTTCCAGAATTTTGTAGACACTATAGTGTCTTAATAACTTTAACTTTTGTAAAAAAAACTTTTGTAAACTTTTGTAAAAAAGAAAGAGAAATTGTTTGACCGTTTTAAAAATGTAGTTTTATAGATAGTCTTCGTAGCCAATTGGTTGCGTGTTCGCTTAGTAAGCGATCGATCGTGAATTCAAAACTCAGGACTCTCAATTGTCCATCTTTGTGTTGTTACAGAATAACTACGTCAACGCAACAATCATTAGCTATGGAGATCGATCCATGGTCGAAATAGGATCGATTCATCCATACAACTGCTCTGCTCTGCAAGAAACATCGGGCTGTTGTTCTATTAATACCACAATAATGATCATATCAGCTGTCTTCGCTGTTCGGTCCAACTGGAGAATGAAAAGACAGAAAGAATACTCTTACGCTTAAATGGCTACTGTGTAATGTACCATATGCAATGCTATAGAAGAAATACTCTTACGCCTGATATGTTAACTGTGTAATGTGCTATTTATAGATAGATTTATAGACATGCGCTTGTACACGATTAAAATCCGGCTCTGTTACGGCTAAAATGCTAATGAGCCTAAATAAATAAATAAACACATGGGATAAAAAAAGATGTAGCTTAATTCAAGATCTAGTTAATTTTGTTTATGCTTAAATGGCCAATGCACAATGGTCCAGGAGATGCATTTAAGTGGAAATTAGCATTTAGAGCTCGACAGCTAGACAAAAACTGTCTTAGAAAACCAACTAAAATTGTCGATGGAATAAAAAATCTAACTTTCTTATCTTTATAGATAGAGGTAAACATAGTATGAACATGTTGTGGCTCAAATTGTTCGAGACATCTTTGTAGAACAAAGTTTTTCTCTATATCTTGAAATAACCGATATAGCGCATTTTTTAAAAGTTACGTTAGGGTCACCATGAAAAAAACTGTTTTTTTTGCTCTAACTTTTATGTATCAAACTTTACATGCAAACTGTATTCGAAAGACTTTTAGAGCTTACTAATACAAACATTTTTCGATACAGAACTTGCCAATATCTCAACTTTACTCAAAGTTATTGATATTTCTTCCCAAAAAACATGCTCTTTTCATTTGTTTGTCATTCTTTCTGGGGCAAACATAAACAATGTTTATTGGCGGCATTTGAAAGAGCATATTCCACTCTACATGATGTGTGATTTTCAAAACTATGTTATTTTTTGTGTATGTGTAAATTAAAATTGAAATCATGAGTTTTTGGGTAAAAAACCATCAATAACTTTGAGTAGGATTAAGATATAGATAAGTTCTGCATCGAAAAATGTTGGTATCAATAAGCTCTAAAAGTCGTACGAAGACAGTTTTGATGCAGAACTTGAAATATAAAAGTTAAGGCAGAAAAAACACGTTTTTGCATGGTCACCCTAATGCAACTTAGAAAAAAGCGTTAAATCGATTATTTTAAAAGATAGAAAAAAGCTTTGTTCTACAAAGTTGTTAAAAATAATTGGGGCTACAACATTGTTGAACTATGTTTATCTATATCTATAAAGATAATAAAGTTAGGTTTTTTATTTCATCGACAATTTTGATCACCCTATTTTTGACAACATGAAAACGAGCGCTCTATCATGAGTAACAATTTTGTCTAAGACAGTTTTTGTCTAGAGAATAACTGTCAAGCTCTGAATGTTAATTTCCACTTAAATGCATCTCCTGGACCATTATGCAATGTCTTTACACCCACAACTTTTCACTGCTACCTGTGTCGGTACAAGTTTTGTTTTGTTTTAGACTCATATTTTTTAATTTTTATTAGGATTCCAATTTCCATTTTAGGTTTGGGTCGAAAACTGATTGTTTCCCCCTTTTTTTCAAAAAGTCATAAACACTGTGCACAAATAACATAACGCTAAAATACGGACTTTGGACTTCCTCCCTTCCTGACGTAAACTCCTAACACATTATAAGTAACACAACCTCGACCCGTGATTACTTTATTTTTTTAACTTATCTTTATTCATTAAACAACATCATACCTTGACCGAAGATATTATTCAGAAAATTCAAAACATAAAATAAATATCGTAATCCTACGTCAACTATGTGCTCATGATTCGGATACAATCCTTCCACTTTCTTGTTTTACACGTAACACAGATAACAAGAAACAAATTCCCAATGAAATTCAAATGCAATCTAATTTTCTAATTTTTTTCCAAACAAAAATTAGGAATGTCCACGCGGACAAAGTGAGAGGGGTACAAGAAATGTCCACGCTTGTACACGGAGGGGAAGGGGAGGGGGTTTGATGCCTGAAACCGTGCTTTTTCTGTCCACGTAGTATTCGGACAGACCAAAAGGCCCAGCAAGTGGACAGCAGAATAAGTATAATAAATCCGCTAAAAGACACTGTACGATTCTTTCCAACTGAGTTGGTGTTAAACAAACGTTACTGGAAGAACTACATAGTGTATCAAAATATTGGCTATGAACAATGGAGGATATTAGGGGTGGTCTTATAGAAGTTAAATAGGATGTATGCTTTGAAACATTCTGAAGGCATTTTTTTCCACACTTCATAACAATACATTTGTCAATAAACATTAAAATACGTTAGTGAAATGAAAAAAAAAATGTAAACAATGAACCAGACAACTCCAGCTATTTCAACTCTCTTTTGCTATAATTCAAATAACTCGTGAGTAGTTGCTGCATATAAATTCTTAATCACATGACGTACGATAAGTAGTGGTCAAACTGATGCGTATTGTGATCGGCATTTCAATTTGGTATATTTGGGTTAGTGCAGCTAATATGAGTGGGTTGCAAAACGTGTTCATGCAAGTAATGTACATATTTAGAAAGTAGGTACAGAACAACGAATAATAGTCACGATTTCTTGTACACATTCGAAAAATACCATTTTTATAAGGTGAACTACCCTTCGTACACCGAGCCAGTTAGCTAGTCGTACCCTCAGACTGATTCGGATAAGGGTGTTCCACAATTGTTTACCTTCGCTTGAGCTTCCTTGGCCTGGCGCTCCTCTTTGGCCTTGAGCAGCCGTAGCCGTTGGAACAACGGGAGCCCAGCCCCGATCACCTCCGGTTCGGGCTCTTCCTGTATCGATTCCTGTGGTGATATGGCAGAGGTTACGTGAGTATGCGGCGGTGTGATTATTTGTGCGGTGGTGGTGCTGGCTGTGATGGCTTGGCCTGCGATCGCTTTAGCGGCGCGCTCTTCGCGATCCTTTTATTTATTTCGATATTTTTAGTTAGCAAGAAATTGTATCGCAGCGCCGATTATCGTTTTGTTTTGTACATGTTTTTTGATAATTGATATTTTTTATATATTTATATTTTTGGTGGTGGTTGTGATTGTTGTTTATGGGAAACACGTGCATTTTACGTACACACATAGAAAAAAAGAAAAGAAAGAAAAAGAAGAAAAAGTTCTAATATCTAATTGACTATATATATATGTATACATTTACATTTGAGGATTGTTCTCGCAGTGTAATTTAATGGGATGGATTCGACATTGTGTGGGTGTCTCTGTTTTACGCTCTCTCTAATCTTACCACTCATTAGATACCACATAATTTTTTTGACTATTAGCGTTGGATTTTTTTTTTCATAAACGACAAAGGAATTTAGCAGCAAAGCGGGTAAGCTACGAATGATCCAATATAAACTTAATCGCAATTGTCTATCAGGTTCGTACAGTTTAGCTTGATATTGACACCTATATTGCTTCGAAGTGGAAATGCATAATCACAATAGGACACTAAGATGACTGTAGCCTATTGGAGAAAGAACACGTATATATTTGAAACTAACACTCGTATGAATTGTGTGTAGTGGTTGGTGAATGACGTGCGATTGTTGGTATTCATGGATTTGAATTTTATCGATAACTGACTTGTTTTTCCTTCAACAGCCGCAGCCGATGTAACAGCGGAAGCCCGGCGCCGATCGGACTCGAAACTTTGTCAGTGTCCTTGCCTTCGTCTTCCGTATGTATATCATCCGATTTGACTCGCGGCATTCGTCGGAGCAAACTTTTGGGTGTTTTGCTACCACTCCCACCGCTACTGGCACTGGTGTTACCCTGTAAAGGTTGCATCTCGATCGACTCGTTACTACATCTAGTTGTTCCCGTTCTGTGTTGAAATAAATAAAAAAGATGTCAGCAGGTCTTTTGGAGAGAAGGACTTGAAATGATTCACCTGGGTTTACGCAGCGCGTTCTTCAATCCCTTAACATCACTTTTTAACTTATCTACGATACGTTTTGAGGCACTATTATCACTACTATCACCTTGGGTATTGTTGTTATTGTTTGCATTTGAGCTATGATCACCGCCGTGTTCCTTCGCGGCATGCTTATTTGCGTGTTTTTTATTGATGCAGCGCACCTCCATCAGTCTTTTGCGTCCCAGCGTGTGTAGAATCTCTTGTGCATCTGGATAATCCTTCATCGCCGTGAGGACATCCTCGCGAGATAGTGAAAACAACTCCGAGTATCCGACCGAACGTACATCGGCCGTTCGCCTGTACATGTACACACATTAATAACCCCTTCTTTTGAATCATATTTTACCAAGATTACTCACTTGTTCAACCCATCCAGATTCAGGATCCCAATCTCTCCGAAAAAATCGCCAGCCTTCATCGTGGTCAGCACCTTACCGGTTTCACTCAAAACTTCCAAGATACCATCGGCGATAATGAACATCTCCCGCGCCACCTCACCTTTTCGACATATCGAATCGCCCGGCGTAAATATGTAGGCCTTCATTTTGAGCACCAAATCGTGAAGAAACTCCGGCTGACACTCCTGAAAGATGGTAACCTTCTTCAGCACGCTCAAGTTGACGTGAAGCGCCAATTCAGTCTTCAATTTGTCTGGCAGAAGACCCAGCGCAGTGTTGATATCACCACCGCCCTGTATCCGGCCTCGGGACCAGCTGTAATCGTACCACCGCAGCACTCGTCGCTTCATCCCTCCGGGAACCTGGTTGGATGGAAAATTAGACTTACAGTTCTAAAACGCTGTTCCAATCAAGCAGCACCAGACTACATCACCTTGTGATGTCGCATGTAAGTTTTTGCGCCGTCCAGCAGCCGTTCAAACTCCAACCGGTTCGCGTTTCGGTTTGTTATCACATTTCCCACTTGGCCGACAATGGTGGCGAAGATGAACACTCCGATCAGGTAGCTTACAATGGTGAACACGTATCTGTGGAGAATTGGTAATATTGTTTGAAACTTAAAAAGGGTTCGATTTCACTACGTCCAAACGCATGTATCAAAGTTTTCGAATATAATTGCCCCGTATTCATTGGTCGGTCTATGTAATCTTCTGATTAGATATGCATTATAGTCATTTAGAAAGAAAATACATGATTTGTTCTTATATTGATGTAAACCATCCCGCATTGAAAAGCACTATCTTAACTACAGCGCTCCTACTGGTCAGTTTTGTTCTCAAACCAAAACACTCAATCTGAAATTGTATAGCACGGTTCTAACGAGGTAACAACCACACTTATGGAAGACATTAAATACGTGGAGATCGATTTCGAGCAGCTTTCCGAGTATAAATTCTATAAGTCTACGGATCAAGGAGATGTCCCAGTAAGTTCAAATTTGTGTTTACCTGAAAATGTGTTATTTAAAAACTCTTGATCTGGCAGGATCATAGCTTAGTACAACGAATTAAGGTTTTTGCTACAAAAAAGACTGTGATTTCGGAGATTGATATGGAAAAGTGCTTAAAAATAAAGGACGTTAAATAAAAGATTGATCAAACAAAAATAACATGTTACATTTGATGTAAGTTTTTTGACGTAGAACTACATCTTTCATTAAGGGTGCCAAATTTGAAAACAGTCGCGAACGGATTCTAGCGATTTACATCCAGCCCACCTCAGGACTAGAGACGAATGAACTGAAAAAAGTTTGAAGTTCCTCTAATTCATGAAGAACAAGAAGACAAACTTTCAGTCTTGTTCTGTATTCGAAGCAATGGGCATTACTTGCTCTTCCTTGTTTTGTGTCACCAAATGTCTTCGTTTCGGATTGAGCTGTGGACGCGACTAAATTACTCACTGGCATTGCAATCATTGCATCAAACTGACGCCATGGCATTATGATTCTGAGCATTACAATTGTGAGGGGAATCAAGCTAGACAATCGTGAATGTCGTACTGGAATGTTATAAGTTATTTGAGTTCGCGTAGCCAGTCGCAAAACTGCCTTCAACGAGGATGACATCAGCGCTAATATTGATCATAATGAAGCAATGCGACTGTTTTCGATGTTATTAAGATTAATAGAAAGAGTATATTTCGTTTATTTAGTCACCAACAAAGTAATTGTCGTTCTGGAAGTTTGTATGTGACTTGATATCGCTTGCCAGTAGCAAAAATTTCTCCTCTAAGGATGACAGCTGCGGTTGTCTCGAGCATAAGAAAGTAATGTTACTTTTTTTCGAGGCCAGTAATATTCACAGAAAGCGTTTCTTTTTTAAGAATAGCGCAAAATGGTGAGAAGTGTTTATATATTCAGTTGTTTTGAGCCACCAAGTTATGAACAAGCGGCTTGAATAAAATAACAGCGTAGTCCTACGTAAACAATGCGGTCGTTTCTTGGACACAACCTCCTTTATTTAAAAAAAATACTGTTTTTCTTTTAGAAGTTCACTCTTGCCATCGGATTCTTTATAACCACATATTTCCCTTGTTAGTCTCAGTCCCGGTTGCAATGAAAACGCCAGGGTCAGAGACAGCGACATAGGTTTCGTCGTTCGCACCACGTTATTGAAATTCGTCAGCACCGTAGACACGTGATATATTGGGGCTCTGATTGGAAGTGCTGGTCTTTTTTTATCATCGCTGCGGCTTCCGGATTTCGATCTACCTCTGAATCAGACTTTCTGGCTGTTGACGAACGTTCCCCAGACACTTTCATTACGTTGGTGACAGCTGATTTTAACGATTTTGCTAATAGCGCATTTACACATTGCGAATAGTTGTTAGATAGTTAGTTCGAATTTTTGCGATGCGCGCTCTTAGTTTTGATGTGTTGCTCTTCTTTCTTGGACGTCATTTTGATAACATTTAGTCTACCGGGTACTGGAGACAGCAGGGGCATTCAATTCAAATGGTGCATTTTGATGATTAGACCTCAGAAATCAGAATTAGCTTATTTTTTCACAATCTAACAGCACATTCTATTTTAGTTAAATACAGATTAAAAATGTGTTTTTCCCTTTATTAAATGAATGAAAACATAACATGACTCTAAAACTCTAGAATAATAGGGAGCAGGGAAAATGTCGCCACACATCCAAGTTATAAGCTTTGTGTCATTTTTATTTTGATACTACTGAGTCAGGATTACCCTCTCCTATTGTAGATTACGCACTGGGAGAAACATACACCTCTAATCATATAAACTAATTAAGACTGTTCGATCCAGTTGATGTAATTTTAGAAGAATTCGTCGCAGCTGTCGCCTAATTCGAAAAATAGGATTCAATCCTTTCACTGATTTCCATCTAATCCGATAAATGTCTACTGAAACAAACCTTGTCATGTTCCTAGAGATTTTCCCGCTAAACATATAATTAAATCATATCCCGGTTGAAGGCTGTCTCGTGAAAAAAGGATAACCGCTATGGTCAGTGATGGTGAATTATATACGAATATGAAGATGGAAACAAAAAAAATGTATCGTCGTTTGGGGCTACTTTGGATCTTTATTTATTTTTTCTTTGAGATATTATAACTACCGTAGTAGTGGATGGATTTTGAATATTTCGACGAAGGACTATATCTAACAGGAAGATATAGGGTTCAAAATGGAAATATTCAAACCAAAAATTTAAAAAAAAATACATATTTTGAATGCCTATAACTCAAGTATTTCTTGATGGAACGCAACGATGTTTGCATCAATTGAGTGGGAATATTTCTACGCATCAATCACCATAAAGTAAACTATATTTTTGAGACAAACAATTGTGAAATTGTAAAATATCAAGCATTATCTGAACGCGTCTTATCTCACGTTTTGATTGGCCCAATATAAACTCCTCTAATTGTATTAACAAAAAGGAGTGACTCAAGTATTAACAAAGTACAATTTGAATACATGAATACCATTGCGAAAATAATCGTAGCTATCCACCATGCATGTCATTCTATTTAAGGGAAATAAAAGAAATATGAAAAAGAAGCCACTGATAAAATTTGCATGGTTTATCACCGAAACTTACACTATGAATCACCGAAACTCTTCACTTATCTCGTCTGAGGGTTCAGGTGAAAGGCATCTTTTGATCTTTTTGAATTGCACTAACGTTCCTGGAGTAACATTTGCCGTCTCAACTTAGCTATTAAACTTGCTTCATTTAATAGTAACTAGTTGAGATTTTTTATGCCAAATAATACGCCTTGAATGTATTCCTTCTGCTTCTAGATCCAAAAACACGAATATCGTGTTATAGTTGCCTTTTCACGTAAACTGCGGAGAGGCCTGGATGCTTTATCTAATTATTTAACGAGTTGGAAAACTGGTGTCATTGTGGTAACGACTCAAACTATTTTATTTCCACATGAGAAATTACTTGTTCCGACTTTTTTTTTATCTGTATTATAGTGACTTTCGCCAGATCGCCTCTACACTTGTTCCGACTGATTATTGCAGAACTAGGCTTGGCGACTTCATAATTCAGAAGTCCGAAGAGGTAATTTACTTAGGACTCACATTAGATAGACAACTGATCTTTAGATCTCATATTTAAAACTTTTCGTCAGAGAAATTTCCTTCGACTTGAACTGTGGCCACGCGTATTCTAGAGCTTGCCCCTCGGAATACTTTCAAGGCGTGTTATTTGGCTTAAGAAATCTCAACTAAGTATTAATAAATGACGCTAGTTAATACATACGTTGAGACGGCAAAAGTTCCACAGGGAACGTTAACGCCATTCAAGAATTTAGAACTTTTAAGCTGAACCTGAATAATCAGTTGCCTATCATCTACTCTGTGATTGAATACGCAATCTCATTTTGGAAGAGCTGCGTCCCTTCGCACAAACTGAGACTCCAGCGAGTACAAAACAAGATCCTAAAGATGATCCTTGATCTTCCCCCTTGGACGAGAACTAGTGAGATGCATGAGAAGATGGAAAGGTGAGAAGGTTGCCCTCAAGAACCACAACCATAGAAAGAGGTTCTCCACCTCCGAACATGCAATAAAAGAAAACCTGTGAAAGATTTAATTATTATTTAGAAGCAACAAAAGCCAGAACGGATCAGAGTAAGATTGATCAGAACAAAAATAATAGCAAACAGTTGTGGAAAATTAAAAAAAAAAATTAAAGCTTAAAACAGTTGTCCGCGATCCATAACTTTCGGAAATTACACACGCGAATGCTGTTGTATCTATAGATATGGGTCTATCAGATATGTGTAGTCACTGCTGTGAGAGAATAGAAGATCCGAATACAGAAGCGATAGAGTGCTACGGTAAGTGTCATGAAACAATACATATTGTATGCTTACCTAGCGTGGTGCGTTCTAATATGGATTTTTTTTAAAAAGAAAATGCGGTTTTTGTTTGCGATACATGTCTTCTGCTACTTGAAAATGGTTTTGGAAACAATCATTTTGATGATTCGGTAAGCAAAATTTTGAATAATATTAATGAGCTGAAATGTTTAGTAGACTTGGCTAAAAACTTTGAGCTCAAAGTAAAAGAGGCAGTACGTACGGAAATTGCAAATTTAGTAAAAAACAATATTGATGTTAACGCAGATGCGGAAGAAACACCTCAGCGATATAATCTACGATCAAATTAAAAAAAGCGCCGACGTGACGAGCAAGCAAATAAAAATGAAAATACAACTCCTTTGAGTTTTGCTGCTGTGCAGATGCAGGGAAAACAACAAATGAAATTATATCGGATAAGAAGACTAATGTAAAAAATAAAACTTTGACAAGGGAAAAGATGACGGCGCCAGTGGTTGTATGGTTAGCGTAACAGCCTCACAATCCGATCGGCCTGGGTTCAATCCCAGCTGGCGTCGTTGGGATTTTCTGAGGCGAAAAATCTCTGGTTACGTCTTCCTTCGGAGCGGAAGTAAAAGAAGTTGGCCCGGCTCATGAGTTGTTGAGTCTGATAGGTAGGAACAGGTGGAGTCGCCTCCCTGATGTCGGTGATTGGCACTAAAGTGGCGGAAATAGGCCGACGAAAAATAAGCGAAGATAAAAAAAAAAAAAAAGGGAAAAGATCTTAATCATAAAGCCAAAAATAACACAGGAATCAGATATTACAAGAAAAATTCAGAAAGAAAATGTTAATCCCAAGGGATTGAATATAAATAGTCTGCGAAACGGAAAAAATGATACTGTTGTTGTCTCTGCTTCTGAAAGAAACTCAATAGAGTTGTTGAAGGTATTAACCAACTCCCTATACTCCCAACTATTAACTAGTTGGGAAAAAGTTGGGTTAGGACTACGAGGTTAAAATACCAGAAGCACTGAAACTGTCACTGTCAAAATAATTGGACTTAGTGAAGAAATGGATGAGAATAATTTGAAGCTAACTTTGATGAAACAAAATCCTTTATTTATTTATTTGTTTGCTTTATTCGTGTAACTTAAGGAAAACCCCTTTTTTGTGAACGTTACACTGTGGTGTGATATTGTGGTTTAAATTTAACAAATTATTGTTACATCGATTTGTTACATAAAAACAAACATTTCGAAGAAAGAAAAGTCTATTGCAATGATAAAATGAAGTATAATAAATACAGTGCGATCATAGAAGTCGATAGAGATACGTATACTAAAATGATAGAAGCGAAATCAGTATTTTGTGGATTTGAAACATGTCGAGTGATTGATGGTTTAATGATTCTGAGATGTTTTAAATGCTGTGAATATGGTCATAAGATTGTGAAATGCGGAAAAACCATGAATTTAAGGACTGTACATCCGAGGAAATACATTGCTCAAATTGAGCTTGAGATTGAGCTTGGGTAGACTGTACAATTCGTAGTTGCTCTCCGTAATTGACCTGAACCAACCAAATTGCACAAAGAACACACAGATTGACGCTTGGGACTAGCAAATCATTCTCGTTGTGCAATTTTCGGCTATTCGAGCTTTAAATGGTCAATAACGACGCCGGCCACGTCCTTACAGTCACCAGGGGAAGGGAAGGAATGTTAGTATGATATTCGCCGTCCGAAGGCCAGAAGGGTCGCCTCTATAGCGTGGTTCCCTAGCGTTTATCATGGAAGGGATATTTGTTAATGGGATAGGTTCAAAATCAGGATTCACTGCGGTTAGTGATGTGATTCTGTAAACGCTAACTCTAAACTGCTCGACGACGAAGGGTATGAGAAGGTAACCGGAAAATACATCTATAGTAAAATGAGCTGACAATATATAGATATTCATGATTCATCGCGTGATTTATGAAATACTTAAAATTTTTCGACTCGCAGCGTTGGAAAGTGTTAATGGAAACCTGAGATGGTAACCGAGAAAACACTTTACAGTAAAATATATATTTCGTAAGTCGTCACGTCGCAAATTATTACTACAGGCAAACCTGCTTCCCCTCGACCCTTCTCCGTGGGACCCTCTAATTGTGTTCTCTTGTGCGTTTTAGTGTTGATCGAAACTTGAAAAAAAATCGGAATTTGAAAAAATCACACAAAAAATTTCACAGAATCGAGGAATCGCAAAAAATGGATAGCACAAAAACAGGTATACCGCCTGTAAATATTTTACATTTTCAACAAAAGGTAACCGGGAAACACCGACCGACAGACCGACGATATAGTCGTGATTAATCGCGTCGTGAGTTATTTTAGATTTATGGTATCAGATTCCAGACTTTTGTATTTTAAAACCTCAGAATTTAGACTTTCAGATTTAGTGGTTTTCGATTTTTTATTTTTTTTAAATTTTCTTGATTTTCTGGTTTTACGATTTTTTTATTTTTGATCCAATTATTCGATTTCAAAATTTTCAGTTTCAAAAATTTTGTTTCAAATTTTTAGATTTAGAATTTTGGATCATTATATTTTTAGATTTTCGAATGCATGGATTTTTAGATTTTTAGATTTAGGATTTGAATTTTTGAAGATCTTATTTAAGATTTTTCAGTTTCCCCTATTTTATTGTTCATGTTGGTTAGCAGCTGCCCCGTTCACTCCCGAATCATTTATCACTCTATTTCCGAGGAAGTACATTGCTCAAATTGCAACAAAATGAAAAACGAGCAAAGAATTGACATAGATACGGACACATTTCGATGCAATAGAAATATTGTTATCAAGTGAAAATCCCAAACTACTAATTATGGTTGAAACACATTTGACAGAATCAACTGATCTGGATGGATTTAATGTAGTAGGATATACAAAGCTAAATTGCTTATCGAGATCAGTTCATACTGGGGGTGTATATTTCGAGCTTTTTAAATTTTAAAGAAATTTACAATGAGATATACGGGGACAATTGGTTTCTAGCTGTAGAAGTCAGAGGATGCAAAATGTCTTTATACGCTGGCATATACCATTCGCCTAGTAGTAGCGACAAGGACTTTTTTGAATTTATGGAAGATGTATGGCTACAGCACATACAAGAATATGAAAAAAAAAGAATTATCATTACTGGTGATTTTAATATTGATTGGGCCGAGCATAGAAAATCACTCGAATTGAAATCAAGCCGCTGGATTTAAACAAAGAATTATTGATCACACCAGAGTAACTAGAACAACTTCGACGATCATTGACTTATTTTATACAAATTTTGATGATGGTGTGATTGAGATTGTTTATGATAGCAAAATCTCAGATCATGAAACGATTGGTATGATCTACATTTTTTCTGATGTTGACAATTTTGTAATAAATAAAGAAAAATCGCGTAAGTGTTGGAATAACTATTCAAAACGGATGTTGCAATCAGTTTTACAGAACAAAATAACACCGATTTCAGAACGAATCTCGCTTCATGAAGTTGCAAAAAGCTGGAAGAAGCGCTACCCGGTACCCGCGTAAAAAAAGACCAGTTCAAATATCACATCTACCCCTCAGCTCACATTTTTCTCTCATGTTCCCTCAGAGCATATTACGGTTATTAGTGCTTGTAATGGAGCTTAGCGCATAGTGCCGTGCCTTATCACGATTCTTACATGGATTCTGTTCTAAGTAAAGATAGTCCCATTTGATACCTATCATTAGGTGACATGGTTTTTTACGCGGATTTTCCAATTAGCGCGGTTTTTTACGCGGATTTTCGAATTAACGCGGTTTTTTTACGAGGTACGTATCCCCCGCGTAAAAAAAACCCGGGTGTAGTTGCCTTTGAGGGCGATGCAGCGATTATAGCGATCTTGCAACTTGATGCCATTTTTATAGTACTCTTTCGGTTTTTCCTCTAAATAGGCCTCAATTCTCAGAAATTCTCTCAGAGAAGCTTCATAATCGTGGACTTTCACCAATTCTCAACAATTTCCTGTACAATTTACTGTCAGAAAAGCACATGATTTTCTCTCATGGCAGCTCGAAATCTTCTCGTTACAGTTTTATGGGCCTACCACAAGGCTCCTGCCTAAGCCCCCTCTTGTACAGTTTTTACGTCAATGATAAGGATGATTGTCTAACTAGAGACTGCACCGCTGAGACAACTTGCAGACGATGGAGTTATTTCCATCACGGGTACTAATCCCGTCGTTCTGCAAAAGTCGTTGCAAGATACCCTGAACAATCTGTTCACGTGGGCCCTCGAATTCTCTACGGAGAAAACTGAAATGGTCGTTTTTTCTAGGAAGCACGAACCCGCACAATTCCAGCTTCACCTATCCGGCAAAACGATCCAACACTCTATGTTTATCAAAAACCTGGGTGTATATTTTGATTCTAAGTGTACCTGGGGGAGACACATTGCGTATTTGAAACAGAAATGCCAGCAAAGGATCAATTTTCTCCAAACAATTACCGGAACATGGTGGGGTGCCCATCCAGGAGACCTCATTCAGTTTTACAAAACAACGATATTATCAGTGTTAGAATATGGCAGTTTTTGCTTCCGATCAGCTGCCAGGATTCATATTCTCAAGCTGGAGAGAATACAATATTGTTGCTTGCGTATAGGCATGGGGTGTTTGCATTCGGCACATACGATGAGTCTCGAAGTTTTGGCAGGAGTACTCCCGCTTACTCTTCGGTTCACAGAATTATCCTACAGATTTCTAATCCGTTGCAAGATCATGAATCCATTGGTGATTGATAACTTCGAAAGTCTACTCCAACTGACTCCTCAGTCAAGTTTTATGTCTTTATATCATGAGTACCTTACCCACGACGTGCACCCTTCACCAGGCATCTCCAACCAAGTTTGCTTCCCATACTTCTGCAATTCCTCTGTCATTTTTGATCTGTCCATGCGACAAAAAATCCATGGAATACCAGATCATCTACGCTCAGATTCTATTCCGCCGATATTTTAGGCAGAATATGGGAAAGTTAGATCTAATAAAATGTTCTTTACTGACGGTTCATTCATAAACGGGTTCACTGGCTTCGGCATCTTCAATGAAAATTCCAGTGCCTCTTTCAAACTCAAAGATCCTTGTTCCGTGTATGTCGCTGAACTGGGTGCGATATATTACGCATTAGGGATCATTGAAACATTGCCCATCGACCACTATTTTATTTTTTCAGACAGTCTCAGCTCAATAGAGGCAATCCGCTCAATGAAAGTTGATAAACGCTCATCTTATTTCCTAACAAGAATAAGACAACTATTGAGTGTTTTGGTCGAAAAATTATTCAAGATTACCTTAGCATGGGTTCCCTCTCATTGCTCGATTCCGGGGAATGAGAAAGCGGACTCGCTAGCTAAGGTGGGCGCTTTAGAAGGCACACTTTTTGAAAGGCAAATTGCTTATAATGAATTTTTCCACATTCCTCGTCAGTATACGCTCGTAAGTTGGCAGCGCATGTGGAGTGGAGATGAGTTCGGTCGTTGGTTACACACGATTATCCCTAAGGTCTCGACGAGTGCATGGTTCAAGGGATTGGATGTAGGTCGTGATTTCATTCGCGTGATATCTCGGTTTATGTCCAATCACTACAACTTAAACGCGCATCTCTATCGCATTGGGCTCGCAGCAAACAATCTTTGTGATTGTGGCGATGGCTACCACGACATCGAGCATGTTGTCTGGTCGTGTATCCGGTTCCATGCTGCTCGCTCTCAGCTCTCTAGAGCACTGAGAGCACAAGGCAGACAATCGGATATCCCCGTCCGGGATATCTTAGGTAGCCGGGATCCTGATCTTCTGTTTCATCTATACCTGTTCCTCAGAAACGCCGATGTCAACGTTTAATGATGTTTCCTTCGTTGTGTCCCCGTTTAATATCCCTCCTATCCGATCGATAAACCTTTACTTAGTCGCGGCAATACATACACACACTCTTTACAGATGCACGGGCCGAAGGTTGTGCAGTCCAATGATCATTCAACAAGAGCCAAAGGTTGTACCGCTCATGACAACTCTACACGAGCTGATGATTGCGCCGGCTAGTGACCATTCTATCCTGGATTCCTCGAGTCGAGAAAGACGCACCACGCTAGATATGGGGTACAGACTAGGGGGCGTTGCTGATTAATGGTCAGCTACATCCCAATAGGAAGTATCCCGTGTCGAGAACACGTACAGAGCATCGAAGACTGCAACATACCAATTATGAGAACACTTGTAATACTAACCTCGAGCCAACCGCGAGTAATCGGTTACATATTACTGACATAGTTGTAAGACAAAAATTGTCAAAATATTGGACTCCCGGCCCCGTCAGGCTAACGCCACATGTACCTTAATAAAATATATATTTGGGTAATCGCTTCATCATCAGTCTTAAATTTCTTGCCAGCGAGCATTGTCTTCAGGTCTGCGAACAGAAAATTGTCGCTGGGGGCCAGACCTGGAGAACACGGTAGATGTGGAAGCAATTCGAAGCCCAATTCATGCAATTTTGTCATCTTTTTCTTTGATTTGTGATTTTTCCATTTTTTTTTTTGCAATAAGAGAAGTTGCTTCACTCTCAATGCTGTAACTCACGATCTAAATCGCTCGATTGTCAAATTTTGACACGTATCCATTGGAAGATGGTGCTTTGTGATAGTCAAGTTATGAACTTTTCAGCCGAACTGTTATGTTAAACGAATAGTTTTTCATCAGTCTATCAATTAACCGCAATTTTAGAATTGTGATGCTTATGAAGTTGTGAATCATTTCCGCGAGAGTCTAGGAACTTTTCATGCAGTGGTGGCAAAACAAAAAAGTACCAGAAATTTATTTCATAAAATGACGAAAATATTACATAAATTGAAAAAGTATTAATATTAGGAAACATTAAAAATCTGGATGATCAAAAGTATCCCCACGCGACGGTAAGTATAGAAATAGTGTTCCATTTTTTACGCCTAAAGTTATGTCAAACGCAAAAACGTCTTGGTTTCGTCAGTGACATTCCGACATTTATGGATTATTGCACACATTCGCTGGGGCGCCTTAATATATGTTTGTAGCATTACATTCGAAAACTTTGATTCATATGTTGGGATGGGTGATTTTGCTGTTTGTGTTTCTTCTGCTCTCAGGGAATGCCGTCGTAACCGTTCAACTATGTGGGTGTGGGATGTGACTTGTGGGGAAGCTTTATACGTTTACTTTCGTTGGTTGTTTCCTCCGAGATCAGGCGGGAAAATCATTAAGGAGAGTTTATTACACTTAATATCGCCATGTTTCTCATAACGTACACAGAAGCGTTCTGGTTCATTTTTCGACGAACAGTTCTTATGAAATCTTCTAAGATGCGCTTTTCCCTACGGAACGAATTGTAATTCTTAAAACAAATGAAATCTAATTCGGCTTCTTATGCACTCGGATAGAGATTTTTAATTTGTCATGTACCATGGAAACGAGTCGGGAAATATTATATTCGAAACTTTGAACATGAGCCCGGTCGAAGGACTTTGGGTCTCTAAATGTTTAACTCTCTGCCCTATTTCAGCTGAATGGTAAAATCTATAAAATAGAGAAATAGGGAAGAGAATTCAGAACGTATTTATCATACCCGCGGCTTGAGTTAAATTGCAGGAGTCGTGATTTGAGTCCACGCCGAGGAATAGATCTAGGGCCATCCACCGACTGGGACGGTCTGTGTTTCATATAGAAATGGTTTTGCAATGAAAAAGTGATTCAATAATCAATTTGAGAATTCATCCGAAGCATCAAAGAGGACAATTATGATGAAAAGCTAATAACATCATCGTTACTTACTCAGCGTTCGTTTCAGGTGTGGGCAAATCTCCGATAGTTGTCAGTGTGAGCGTTGACCAATAGAGACTGCCAAGGTACTTCCTAGTGAGCGTTGCATAGTCCCCCGGCCGATATGGATATACCCAGTCTCCCTGTGGGTGAAATACAAAAAAGCACGTAACGTATAGAATACCATATCTGCCAGTTGGAGGACACGTGTTTTCACGTGCTGCAGTATAGTGGCCATGATCCCGAGCAACTTTGTACTACCGTACCTGAAATCCTTCCGCCTCGGAAAGCAGAAAATAGAAACAACCGAACCAGTGGGCAAGTATGAGTAGGATGTGAATAAGATTTACGACTCGCCACAGATTGGGCCACACCGTCCTGCTCTCTACTATGTAGTAATACTTTATTGCACGATAAACCTGCTCCGGAGGTGGTAAATTTGAAATTAAAAGAAGAGAGAAGAAAAGGCGTATATACTCATTCAGAAAAACATTAACGCTTTCGCAAGATTGTCTAACGAACCTTGAAAAATCGAGGAAATCGCAGCAGAGGCTGCGAACCAAGGCGTATTTGTAGAATATCTAAAGGTACCAAAGTCGCTAGATCTAATAAAAATTCACTCGAGTGAAGATAATGGCCTGCCAATTTCCTCGAGTCGTACACCTGTTGGGGAAAAGGAGGAAATAAATTTTCATTGCACCAGAGAAGAAATAACTTTACCATACCATTAGTCCCTGTTCGAGATAGCCTGTTCGCAGCTGTACAACTACATCTACTATAAAAACAACGTCGGTAATACAATCACAGCTAAACCAAAATTTGTAGACCTTCTCCTGCAGCTCCGGGAAGCTCTGGCGAACGATCAACGTCCACATATTATAGAGAATACCAATCGTCACTGTCATCAACCAGTAGAAATAAAAATTTTCATCTGGATTCACCACAGTTTTGGGGATTTTGAGACGCCGACGTCGCCGCATTGTTCTGTCCGCATCGTTGGCGCTCTCCGATCCGGTATCTTCGACCGTTTCCTGTTGAGATGGCAAATAATACAAATCAATCTTTATACTCAATACATAATACTTAATACTTTCATGGCATGGTCTTTCAACCAGATTGCAGCCAGACTTTTTTTTTCTCATTTCCCATATTTCAAATTCAGATTCCAAACATCAGATTCTAGATTCAGATTCCAGGTTCATGTTTCTGTTTCAGATCCCAGAATCAGAATTCGGATTCAGAATTCGGATTCAGAATTAAATTCAAGATTCAGATTCCAGATTCAGATTCTAGATTCAGATTTCAGATTCAGATTTCGAAAACCAGATTCTAGATTCAGATTCCAGGTTCATGTTTTTGTTTAAGATTCTATATTCAGAATTCGGATTAAGAATCAAATTCAAGATACAGATTCCAGATTAAGATTCCAGATTCAGATTCCAGATTCAGATTCTAGATTCAGATTCCAGATTCAGATTCCAGATTCAGATTCCAGATTCAGATTCCAGATTCAGATTCCAGATTCAGATTCCAGATTCAGATTCCAGATTCAGATTCCAGATTCAGATTCTAGATTCAGATTCCAGATTCAGATTCCAGATTCAGATTCCAGATTCAGATTCCAGATTCAGATTCCAGATTCAGATTCCAGATTCAGATTCCAGATTCAGATTCCAGATTCAGATTCCAGATTCAGATTCCAGATTCAGATTCCAGATTCAGATTCCAGATTCAGATTCCAGATTCAGATTCCAGATTCAGATTCCAGATTCAGATTCCAGATTCAGATTCCAGATACAGATTCCAGATTCAGATTCCAGATTCAGATTCCAGATTCAGATTCCAGATACAGATTCCAGATTCAGATTCCAGATTCAGATTCCAGATACAGATTCCAGATTCAGATTCCAGATACAGATTCCAGATTCAGATTCCAGATTCAGATTCCAGATTCAGATTCCAGATTCAGATTCCAGATTCAGATTCCAGATTCAGATTCCAGATTCAGATTCCAGATTCAGATTCCAGATTCAGATTCCAGATTCAGATTCCAGATTCAGATTCCAGATTCAGATTCCAGATTCAGATTCCAGATTCAGATTCCAGATTCAGATTCCAGATTCAGATTCCAGATTGAGATTTCTAGATTCAGATTCCAGGTTCATGTTTCTGTTTCAGATTCCAGATTCAAAATTCGGATTCAGAATCAGATTCAAGATTCAGATTCCAGATTCAGATTCCTGATTCAGATTCCAGATTCAGATTCCAGATTCAGATTCCAGATTCAGATTCCAGATTCAGATTCCAGATTCAGATTCCAGATTCAGATTCCAGATTCAGATTCCAGATTCAGATTCCAGATTCAGATTCCAGATTCAGATTCCAGATTCAGATTCCAGATTCAGATTCCAGATTCAGATTCCAGATTCAGATTCCAGATTCAGATTCCAGATTCAGATTCCAGATTCAGATTCCAGATTCAGATTCCAGATTGAGATTTCTAGATTCAGATTCCAGGTTCATGTTTCTGTTTCAGATTCCAGATTCAAAATTCGGATTCAGAATCAAATTCAAGATTCAGATTCCAGATTCAGATTCCTGATTCAGATTCCAGATTCAGATTCTAGATTCAGATTCCAGCATAGCTTTGGAAACAATCAAGCAAATGGAACCAAATTTGGTATATGGAGGTTTTAGGGAGCAATAAATGTTCTATGGATGTTTGCCCCTTCCTGTATAACTCTAGAATCAATCAAGCAAACGGAACTGAATTTAGCTTTCGGATTCAGAATCAAATTCAAGATTCAGATTCCAGATTCAGATTCCAGATTCAGATTCCAGATTAAGATTCTAGATTCAGATTCCAGATTAAGATTCCAGATTCAGATTCCAGATTCAGATTCCAGATTGAGATTTCAGAATCAGATTCCAGATTCAGATTCCAGATTGAGATTTCTAGATTCAGATTCCAGATTCAGATTCCAGATTCAGATTCCAGATTCAGATTCCAGATTCAGATTCCAGATTCAGATTCCAGATTCAGATTCCAGATTCAGATTCCAGATTCAGATTCCAGATTGAGATTTCTAGATTCAGATTCCAGGTTCATGTTTCTGTTTCAGATTCCAGATTCAAAATTCGGATTCAGAATCAAATTCAAGATTCAGATTCCAGATTCAGATTCCTGATTCAGATTCCAGATTCAGATTCTAGATTCAGATTCCAGCATAGCTTTGGAACCAATCAAGCAAATGGAACCAAATTTGATATATGGAGGTTTTAGGGAGCAATAAATGTTCTATGGATGTTTGCCCCTTCCTGCATAACTCTAGAATCAATCAAGCAAACGGAACTGAATTTAGCTTTCGGATTCAGAATCAAATTCAAGATTCAGATTCCAGATTCAGATTCCAGATTCAGATTCTAGATTCAGATTCCAGATTCAGATTCCAGATTCAGATTCCAGATTCAGATTCCAGATTCAGATTCCAGATTCAGATTCCAGATTCAGATTCCAGATTCAGATTCCAGATTGAGATTTCAGAATCAGATTCCAGATTCAGATTCCAGATTCAGATTCCAGATTCAGATTCCAGATTCAGATTCCAGATTCAGATTCCAGATTCAGATTCCAGATTCAGATTCCAGATTCAGATTCCAGATTCAGATTCCAGATTCAGATTCCAGATTCAGATTCCAGATTCAGATTCCAGATTCAGATTCCAGATTCAGATTCCAGATACAGATTCCAGATTCAGATTCCAGATTCAGATTCCAGATTCAGATTCCAGATTCAGATTCCAGATTCAGCTTCAGATTCAGATTCCAGATTCAGATTCCAGATTCAGATTCCAGATTCAGATTCCAGATTCAGATTCCAGATTCAGATTCCAGATGCAGATTCCAGATTCAGATTCCAGATTCAGATTCCAGATTCAGATTCCAGATTCAGATTCCAGATTCAGATTCCAGATTCAGATTCCAGATTCAGATTCCAGATTGAGATTTCTAGATTCAGATTCCAGGTTCATGTTTCTGTTTCAGATTCCAGATTCAAAATTCGGATTCAGAATCAAATTCAAGATTCAGATTCCAGATTCAGATTCCTGATTCAGATTCCAAATTCAGATTCAGATTCCAGATTCAGATTCCAGATTCAGATTCCAGATTCAGATTCCAGATTCAGATTCCAGATTCAGATTCCAGATTCAGATTCCAGATTCAGATTCCAGATTCAGATTCCAGATTCAGATTCCAGATTCAGATTCCAGATTCAGATTCCAGATTCAGATTCCAGATTCAGATTCCAGATTCAGATTCCAGATTCAGATTCCAGATTCAGATTCCAGATTCAGATTCCAGATTCAGATTCCAGATTCAGATTCCAGATTCAGATTCCAGATTCAGATTCCAGATTCAGATTCCAGATTGAGATTTCTAGATTCAGATTCCAGGTTCATGTTTCTGTTTCAGATTCCAGATTCAAAATTCGGATTCAGAATCAAATTCAAGATTCAGATTCCAGATTCAGATTCCTGATTCAGATTCCAGATTCAGATTCCAGATTCAGATTCCAGCATAGCTTTGGAACCAATCAAGCAAATGGAACCAAATTTGGTATATGGAGGTTTTAGGGAGCAATAAATGTTCTGTGGATGTTTGCCCCTTCCTGCATAACTCTAGAATCAATCAAGCAAACGGAACTGAATTTAGCTTTCGGATTCAGAATCAAATTCAAGATTCAGATTCCAGATTCAGATTCCAGATTCAGATTCCAGATTCAGATTCCAGATTCAGATTCCAGATTCAGATTCCAGATTGAGATTTCAGAATCAGATTCCAAAAATCAGATTCTAGATTCATGTTTCTGTTTCAGATTCCAGATTCAAAATTCGGATTCAGAATCAAATTCAAGATTCAGATTCCAGATTCAGATTCCAGATTCAGATTCAAGATTCAGATTCCGATTCCAGATTCAGATTCCAGATTCAGATTCCAGATTCAGATTCCAGATTCAGATTCCAGATTCAGATTCCAGATTCAGATTCCAGATTCAGATTCCAGATTCGGATTCCAGATTCAGATTCCAGATTCAGATTCCAGATTCAGATTCCAGATTCAGATTTCAGATTCAGATTTCAAAAACCAGATTCTAGATTCAGATTCCAGGTTCATGTTTCTGTTTAAGATTCTATATTCAGAATTCGGATTCAGAATCAAATTCAAGATACAGATTCCAGATTCAGATTCCAGATTCAGATTCCAGATTCAGATTCCAGATTCAGATTTCAGATTCAGATTCCAAAAATCAGATTCTAGATCCAGATTCCAGGTTCATGTTTCTGTTTCAGATTCCAGATTCAAAATTCGGATTCAGAATCAAATTCAAGATTCAGATTCCAGATTCAGATTCAAGATTCAGATTCCGATTCCAGATTCCGATTCCAGATTCCGATTCCAGATTCCGATTCCAGATTCAGATTCCAGATTCAGATTCCAGATTCAGATTCCAGATTCAGATTCCAGATTCAGATTCCAGATTCAGATTCCAGATTCAGATTCCAGATTCAGATTCCAGATTCAGATTCCAGATACAGATTCCAGATTCAGATTCCAGATTCAGATTCCAGATTCAGATTCCAGATTCAGATTCCAGATTCAGATTCCAGATTCAGATTCCAGATTCAGATTCCTGATTCAGATTCCAGATTCAGATTCCAGATTCAGATTCCAGATTCAGATTCCAGATTCAGATTCCAGATTCAGATTCCAGATTGAGATTTCTAGATTCAGATTCCAGGTTCATGTTTCTGTTTCAGATTCCAGATTCAAAATTCGGATTCAGAATCAAATTCAAGATTCAGATTCCAGATTCAGATTCCTGATTCAGATTCCAAATTCAGATTCCAGATTCAGATTCCAGATTCAGATTCCAGATTCAGATTCCAGATTCAGATTCCAGATTCAGATTCCAGATTCAGATTCCAGATTCAGATTCCAGATTCAGATTCCAGATTGAGATTTCTAGATTCAGATTCCAGGTTCATGTTTCTGTTTCAGATTCCAGATTCAAAATTCGGATTCAGAATCAAATTCAAGATTCAGATTCCAGATTCAGATTCCTGATTCAGATTCCAGATTCAGATTCTAGATTCAGATTCCAGCATAGCTTTGGAACCAATCAAGCAAATGGAACCAAATTTGGTATATGGAGGTTTTAGGGATAAATAAATAAATGTTCTATGGATGTTTGCCCCTTCCTGCATAACTCTAGAATCAATCAAGCAAACGGAACTGAATTTAGCTTTCGGATTCAGAATCAAATTCAAGATTCAGATTCCAGATTCAGATTCCAGATTCAGATTCCAGATTCAGATTCCAGATTCAGATTCCAGATTGAGATTTCAGAATCAGATTCCAAAAATCAGATTCTAGATTCATGTTTCTGTTTCAGATTCCAGATTCAAAATTCGGATTCAGAATCAAATTCAAGATTCAGATTCCAGATTCAGATTCCAGATTCAGATTCAAGATTCAGATTCCGATTCCAGATTCAGATTCCAGATTCAGATTCCAGATTCAGATTCCAGATTCAGATTCCAGATTCAGATTCCAGATTCAGATTCCAGATTCAGATTCCAGATTCAGATTCCAGATTCAGATTCCAGATTCAGATTCCAGATTGAGATTTCAGAATCAGATTCCAGATTCAGATTCCAGATTCAGATTCCAGATTCAGATTCCAGATTCAGATTCCAGATTCAGATTCCAGATTCAGATTCCAGATTCAGATTCCAGATTCAGATTCCAGATTCAGATTCCAGATTCAGATTCCAGATTCAGATTCCAGATTCAGATTCCAGATTCAGATTCCAGATTCAGATTCCAGATTCAGATTCCAGATACAGATTCCAGATTCAGATTCCAGATTCAGATTCCAGATTCAGATTCCAGATTCAGATTCCAGATTCAGCTTCAGATTCAGATTCCAGATTCAGATTCCAGATTCAGATTCCAGATTCAGATTCCAGATTCAGATTCCAGATTCAGATTCCAGATGCAGATTCCAGATTCAGATTCCAGATTCAGATTCCAGATTCAGATTCCAGATTCAGATTCCAGATTCAGATTCCAGATTCAGATTCCAGATTCAGATTCCAGATTCAGATTCCAGATTGAGATTTCTAGATTCAGATTCCAGGTTCATGTTTCTGTTTCAGATTCCAGATTCAAAATTCGGATTCAGAATCAAATTCAAGATTCAGATTCCAGATTCAGATTCCTGATTCAGATTCCAAATTCAGATTCAGATTCCAGATTCAGATTCCAGATTCAGATTCCAGATTCAGATTCCAGATTCAGATTCCAGATTCAGATTCCAGATTCAGATTCCAGATTCAGATTCCAGATTCAGATTCCAGATTCAGATTCCAGATTCAGATTCCAGATTCAGATTCCAGATTCAGATTCCAGATTCAGATTCCAGATTCAGATTCCAGATTCAGATTCCAGATTCAGATTCCAGATTCAGATTCCAGATTGAGATTTCTAGATTCAGATTCCAGGTTCATGTTTCTGTTTCAGATTCCAGATTCAAAATTCGGATTCAGAATCAAATTCAAGATTCAGATTCCAGATTCAGATTCCTGATTCAGATTCCAGATTCAGATTCCAGATTCAGATTCCAGCATAGCTTTGGAACCAATCAAGCAAATGGAACCAAATTTGGTATATGGAGGTTTTAGGGAGCAATAAATGTTCTGTGGATGTTTGCCCCTTCCTGCATAACTCTAGAATCAATCAAGCAAACGGAACTGAATTTAGCTTTCGGATTCAGAATCAAATTCAAGATTCAGATTCCAGATTCAGATTCCAGATTCAGATTCCAGATTCAGATTCCAGATTCAGATTCCAGATTCAGATTCCAGATTGAGATTTCAGAATCAGATTCCAAAAATCAGATTCTAGATTCATGTTTCTGTTTCAGATTCCAGATTCAAAATTCGGATTCAGAATCAAATTCAAGATTCAGATTCCAGATTCAGATTCCAGATTCAGATTCAAGATTCAGATTCCGATTCCAGATTCAGATTCCAGATTCAGATTCCAGATTCAGATTCCAGATTCAGATTCCAGATTCAGATTCCAGATTCAGATTCCAGATTCAGATTCCAGATTCGGATTCCAGATTCAGATTCCAGATTCAGATTCCAGATTCAGATTCCAGATTCAGATTTCAGATTCAGATTTCAAAAACCAGATTCTAGATTCAGATTCCAGGTTCATGTTTCTGTTTAAGATTCTATATTCAGAATTCGGATTCAGAATCAAATTCAAGATACAGATTCCAGATTCAGATTCCAGATTCAGATTCCAGATTCAGATTCCAGATTCAGATTTCAGATTCAGATTCCAAAAATCAGATTCTAGATCCAGATTCCAGGTTCATGTTTCTGTTTCAGATTCCAGATTCAAAATTCGGATTCAGAATCAAATTCAAGATTCAGATTCCAGATTCAGATTCAAGATTCAGATTCCGATTCCAGATTCCGATTCCAGATTCCGATTCCAGATTCCGATTCCAGATTCAGATTCCAGATTCAGATTCCAGATTCAGATTCCAGATTCAGATTCCAGATTCAGATTCCAGATTCAGATTCCAGATTCAGATTCCAGATTCAGATTCCAGATACAGATTCCAGATTCAGATTCCAGATTCAGATTCCAGATTCAGATTCCAGATTCAGATTCCAGATTCAGATTCCAGATTCAGATTCCAGATTCAGATTCCTGATTCAGATTCCAGATTCAGATTCCAGATTCAGATTCCAGATTCAGATTCCAGATTCAGATTCCAGATTCAGATTCCAGATTCAGATTCCAGATTCAGATTCCAGATTGAGATTTCTAGATTCAGATTCCAGGTTCATGTTTCTGTTTCAGATTCCAGATTCAAAATTCGGATTCAGAATCAAATTCAAGATTCAGATTCCAGATTCAGATTCCTGATTCAGATTCCAAATTCAGATTCCAGATTCAGATTCCAGATTCAGATTCCAGATTCAGATTCCAGATTCAGATTCCAGATTCAGATTCCAGATTCAGATTCCAGATTCAGATTCCAGATTCAGATTCCAGATTCAGATTCCAGATTCAGATTCCAGATTGAGATTTCTAGATTCAGATTCCAGGTTCATGTTTCTGTTTCAGATTCCAGATTCAAAATTCGGATTCAGAATCAAATTCAAGATTCAGATTCCAGATTCAGATTCCTGATTCAGATTCCAGATTCAGATTCTAGATTCAGATTCCAGCATAGCTTTGGAACCAATCAAGCAAATGGAACCAAATTTGGTATATGGAGGTTTTAGGGATAAATAAATAAATGTTCTATGGATGTTTGCCCCTTCCTGCATAACTCTAGAATCAATCAAGCAAACGGAACTGAATTTAGCTTTCGGATTCAGAATCAAATTCAAGATTCAGATTCCAGATTCAGATTCCAGATTCAGATTCCAGATTCAGATTCCAGATTCAGATTCCAGATTGAGATTTCAGAATCAGATTCCAAAAATCAGATTCTAGATTCATGTTTCTGTTTCAGATTCCAGATTCAAAATTCGGATTCAGAATCAAATTCAAGATTCAGATTCCAGATTCAGATTCCAGATTCAGATTCAAGATTCAGATTCCGATTCCAGATTCAGATTCCAGATTCAGATTCCAGATTCAGATTCCAGATTCAGATTCCAGATTCAGATTCCAGATTCGGATTCCAGATTCAGATTCCAGATTCAGATTCCAGATTCAGATTCCAGATTCAGATTCCAGATTCAGATTCCAGATTCAGATTTCAGATTCAGATTTCAAAAACCAGATTCTAGATTCAGATTCCAGGTTCATGTTTCTGTTTAAGATTCTATATTCAGAATTCGGATTCAGAATCAAATTCAAGATACAGATTCCAGATTCAGATTCCAGATTCAGATTCCAGATTCAGATTCCAGATTCAGATTCCAGATTCAGATTCCAGATTCAGATTTCAGATTCAGATTCCAAAAATCAGATTCTAGATTCAGATTCCAGGTTCATGTTTCTGTTTCAGATTCCAGATTCAAAATTCGGATTCAGAATCAAATTCAAGATTCAGATTCCAGATTCAGATTCAAGATTCAGATTCCGATTCCAGATTCCGATTCCAGATTCCGATTCCAGATTCAGATTCCAGATTCAGATTCCAGATTCAGATTCCACATTCAAATTCCAGATTCAGCTTCCAGATTCAGATTCCAGATTCAGATTCCAGATTCAGATTCCAGATTCAGATTCCAGATTCAGATTCCAGATTCAGATTCCAAAAATCAGATTCTAGATTCATGTTTCTGTTTCAGATTCCAGATTCAAAATTCGGATTCAGAATCAAATTCAAGATTCAGATTCCAGATTCAGATTCAAGATTCAGATTCAGATTCCAGATTCAGATTCCAGATTCAGATTCCAGATTCAGATTCCAGATTCAGATTCCAGATTCAGATTCCAGATTCAGATTCCAGATTCAGATTCCAGATTCAGATTTCAGATTCAGATTCCAAAAATCAGATTCTAGATTCAGATTCCAGGTTCATGTTTCTGTTTCAGATTCCAGATTCAAAATTCGGATTCAGAATCAAATCCAAGATTCAGATTCCAGATTCAGATTCAGGATTCAGATTCCGATTCCAGATTCCGATTCCAGATTCAGATTCCAGATTCAGATTCCAGATTCAGATTCCAGATTCAGATTCCAGATTCAGATTCCAGATTCAGATTCCAGATTCAGATTCCAGATTCAGATTCCAGATTCAGATTTCAGATTCAGATTTCAGATTCAGATTTCAAAAACCAGATTCTAGATTCAGATTCCAGGTTCATGTTTCTGTTTAAGATTCTATATTCAGAATTCGGATTCAGAATCAAATTCAAGATACAGATTCCAGATTCAGATTACAGATTCAGATTCCTGATTCAGATTCTAGATTCAGATTCCAGATTCAGATTCCAGATTCAGATTTCAGATTCAGATTCCAAAAATCAGATTCTAGATTCAGATTCCAGGTTCATGTTTCTGTTTCAGATTCCAGATTCAAAATTCGGATTCAGAATCAAATTCAAGATTCAGATTCCAGATTCAGATTCAAGATTCAGATTCCGATTCCAGATTCAGATTCCAGATTCAGATTCCAGATTCAGATTCCAGATTCAGATTCCAGATTCAGATTCCAGATTCAGATTCCAGATTCAGATTCCAGATTCAGATTCCAGATTCAGATTCCAGATTCAGATTCCAGATTCAGATTCCAGATTCAGATTCCAGATTCAGATTCCAGATTGAGATTTCAGAATCAGATTCCAAAAATCAGATTCCAGATTCAGATTTCAGGTTCATGTTTCTGTTTCAGATTCCAGATTCAAAATTCGGATTCAGAATCAAATTCAGATTCCAGATTCAGATTCAAGATTCAGATTCAGATTCCAGATTCAGATTCCAGATTCAGATTCCAGATTCAGATTCCAGATTCAGATTCCAGATTCAGATTCCAGATTCAGATTCCAGATTCAGATTCCAAAAATCAGATTCTAGATTCAGATTCCAGATTCATGTTTCTGTTTCAGATTCCAGATTCAAAATTCGGATTCAGAATCAAATCCAAGATTCAGATTCCAGATTCAGATTCAAGATTCAGATTCCGATTCCAGATTCCGATTCCAGATTCAGATTCCAGATTCAGATTCCAGATTCAGATTCCAGATTCAGATTCCAGATTCAGATTCCAGATTCAGATTCCAGATTCAGATTCCAGATTCAGATTCCAGATTCAGATTCCAGATTCAGATTCCAGATTCAGATTTCAGATTCAGATTTCAGATTCAGATTTCAAAAACCAGATTCTAGATTCAGATTCCAGGTTCATGTTTCTGTTTAAGATTCTATATTCAGAATTCGGATTCAGAATCAAATTCAAGATACAGATTCCAGATTCAGATTACAGATTCAGATTCCAGATTCAGATTCTAGATTCAGATTCCAGATTCAGATTCCAGATTCAGATTTCAGATTCAGATTCCAAAAATCAGATTCTAGATTCAGATTCCAGGTTCATGTTTCTGTTTCAGATTCCAGATTCAAAATTCGGATTCAGAATCAAATTCAAGATTCAGATTCCAGATTCAGATTCAAGATTCAGATTCCGATTCCAGATTCAGATTCCAGATTCAGATTCCAGATTCAGATTCCAGATTCAGATTCCAGATTCAGATTCCAGATTCAGATTCCAGATTCAGATTCCAGATTCAGATTCCAGATTCAGATTCCAGATTGAGATTTCAGAATCAGATTCCAAAAATCAGATTCTAGATTCAGATTTCAGGTTCATGTTTCTGTTTCAGATTCCAGATTCAAAATTCGGATTCAGAATCAAATTCAAGATTCAGATTCCAGATTCAGATTCAAGATTCAGATTCCGATTCCAGATTCAGATTCCAGATTCAGATTCCAGATTCAGATTCCAGATTCAGATTCCAGATTCAGATTCCAGATTCAGATTCCAGATTCAGATTCCAGATTCAGATTTCAGATTCAGATTTCAAAAACCAGATTCTAGATTCAGATTCCAGGTTCATGTTTCTGTTTAAGATTCTATATTCAGAATTCGGATTCAGAATCAAATTCAAGATACAGATTCCAGATTCAGATTCCAGATTCAGATTCCAGATTCAGATTCCAGATTCAGATTTGAGATTCAGATTCCAAAAATCAGATTCTAGATTCAGATTCCAGGTTCATGTTTCTGTTTCAGATTCCAGATTCAAAATTCGGATTCAGAATCAAATTCAAGATTCAGATTCCAGATTCAGATTCAAGATTCAGATTCCGATTCCAGATTCAGATTCCAGATTCAGATTCCAGATTCAGATTCCAGATTCAGATTCCAGATTCAGATTCCAGATTCAGATTCCAGATTCAGATTTCAAAAACCAGATTCTAGATTCAGATTCCAGGTTCATGTTTCTGTTTAAGATTCTATATTCAGAATTCGGATTCAGAATCAAATTCAAGATACAGATTCCAGATTCAGATTCCAGATTCAGATTCCAGATTCAGATTCTAGATTCAGATTCCAGATTCAGATTCCAGATTCAGATTTCAGATTCAGATTCCAAAAATCAGATTCTAGATTCAGATTACAGGTTCATGTTTCTGTTTCAGATTCCAGATTCAAAATTCGGATTCAGAATCAAATTCAAGATTCAGATTCCAGATTCAGATTCCTGATTCAGATTCCAGATTCAGATTCTAGATTCAGATTCCAGCATAGCTTTGGAACCAATCAAGCAAATGGAACCAAATTTGGTATATGGAGGTTTTAGGGAGCAATAAATGTTCTATGGATGTTTGCCCCTTCCTGCATAACTCTAGAAATAATGAAGCAAACGGAACTGAATTTAGCTGTCGGATTCAGAATCAAATTCAAGATTCAGATTCCAGATTCAGATTCCAGATTCAGATTCCAGATTCAGATTCCAGATTCAGATTCTAGATTCAGATTCCAGATTCAGATTCCAGATTCAGATTCCAGATTCAGATTCCAGATTCAGATTCCAGATTCAGATTCCAGATTCAGATTCCAGATTCAGATTCCAGATTCAGATTCCAGATTTATATTTCAGTTTAAGATCCCAGATTCAGATTCCAGATTCAGATTCCAGATTCAGATTCCAGATTCAGATTCCAGATTCAGATTCCAGATTCAGATTCAGATTCCAGATTCAGATTCCAGATTCATATTCTAGATTCAGATTCCAGATTCAGATTCCAGATTCAGATACCAGCATAGCTTAAGAACCAATCAAGCAAATGAAACCAAATTTGGTATATGGAGGTTTTAGGGAGCAATAAATGTTCTATGGTTGTTTGACCCTCCCTGCATAACTCGAGAATCAATCAAGCAAACGGACCTGAATTTGGCATGTGAAGGTTTTAGAGAGCACGAAACTCTCTCCTCTCTCTAAAGGAAGGAGGGGCGGGAGAGGGTTGTTGCATAACTCGACAACTAATCGAGCAAATTGATCCAAATTTGGCATATGGAGGTTTCAGGGAGCATTAAATGTTTCTATGGTGACAAACATCAACCCCCTCTTTAACACGTTAAGCCCCGCGTTGGTCTCTGGGGACTGACACTGAATTTTACGTCTTTTTTGTGACAATCTCACCGGACCAACAGTAGAATGTTCGTTCGAAGAGTGTCGGCATTGGAAACGACACAACCAAGCTACAAATAGATATTTAGAAAAGCTCACTATCGATTCGTGGGCCAGACGAAAAGCTCACTGTCGGTCCCCTATTTTGGTCGGGGCTCAACGTGTTAAGGGGAAGGGGGCTAGCATACAAATGGAACACAAACTTTTGCACAATTCGAGAAGGAATCAAGCAAATGGAGCCAAATTTTGGGCAGGACGAAGTTTGCCGGGTCAGCTATTTTCGTATAAAGATATTGGATCCAGATTCCCAATTACATTATGCAGAATTCAAATGCACCATTCAAATATGTAGACTGATTACAATAATTCTGAATTCGATTGATTGGAATTCGTTGGTATTTGAAACATTGTGATAGATGGGTTTCAGGAATACAAATCTATTATTTTTTATCATTTGCTACAAATTCAATCAACTTTTCATTGATACGGAACTTTTAATGCCATGTATTGTAGGATTTAAAGGAGGTCTCTAAAATTATGTTTAGGCAAACATCTATAGGAAGAAAGGTCCTTATCGAGGGAAATATCGGAATTACCATACGAATATATCGAGGTGTTGTACTAGGCTCAATATTTAGCGGTCATCATCCCCTTGTCGAGAGGAAAGTTTAATGTTTCTGACAATAGCACATACTCATATAGAAAACAGTTATATATCACCAACCTGTGTTTCCGGTATCTGACGGGTGGAGAAACGCTTCAGAAATGAGTCCTCTCGTTTGAGTGGTGGCTTCTTCGCCATAGCTGACGATATCTGCACTGTCGTCCGGAGTTTCATCCATCGCTGGTTCGATTTGGTCCTGTTGGTTTGAATGTACATCACGGGATTCGTTGAAACGATGCGGGGAAAAAAGATAAGAAAATAAGCACATTTCGTTCATTTCGTTCGACACGGAAAGCGCAGGAATGAATTTAAGTTATTCACAACAACTAGAACGAATGGAATGATTTTGCTTTTTGATTCACAATTTATAGGATTTTTAGCCAATTCGTTAATAGACGATTAATTGTTAGTTAGTAAACAGGACGATTATTGGTTAGTTACGGAACACGATCAATTCAAGAACTTCAATAGTGAAAGAGGAAAATGCGGAAATAAATAGACACATCTGTACTAGAAACGCAACAACATCTCACACTGTGATATGAACAGCAAATGAAAGAACCATCGAACAAGGTAAAGAGAAAAAGTCATTTTAATCTCACGAAATTTTCAACTAACTTTCAAGACGGACAATTATTAGAAAATCAAATTTATTTTATTTGCTAGTTTACTATTATATTATCACTAACATCACTTGTCATCAATTACTAGAAATTAGCAATAACAGCCTGAAAGAAAATTTGTTTAGTCACATTGATATATTTGTTAGTCTAGGGAAATAGATACTATTGTTTTATTGGAGAGTGATTTGAACAGAAGGGAAAGGTGTGTGTTTTTTGTAGTTCAAATTTTAATATTTCTTTTATGTCCAAGTCTGTTTTGATGTATTTAAATTCACCGCCTAAGAACCTGATATCTTTCCATTGCTATCGTTAACACCAATGTGGGAAGTAAAACGAGAGAACCGATTGATAAGAAAATGAAGTGTGAAATTATTGTTATGTGTAACATTATTTGGTCGGTGTTAAGTCAGAGGGGACCAAGTCGCTAAATTAAAATTTTCGAGAGATTGATTGCATTTGGTTGAGCAAGCTACATTCGACATTTATCAGATTTGGAAAATCACGTGTTCAGCAGGAATAACGCATCGAAATAGTTTTGAATGAACAACAAAAGCCCCATATAGGACCAAACTTCAAGTTAGTTTTTCTCGAAATCATAAAATGTCACATGGTCCGGTCTGACTTAAAACCGGTCATTTAATGTCGAGCTTGGTAGCTATATAACACATAACAAATAACAATCGGTTCATGGGTTCTGTGCATGTTCCTTCAGATTGTAACTGGTTCAAACCGAATCTGATTAAATCTGCAACAGCTGCAACCACTATTGATCTGACTGTATTGCTGAAAAATGTTCAACGAGAACTGAAATACACAAACTATGTGCTAATTGGGATTGCGCTAATCTGTACAGTACATACTGTAGATATACCGAATTCGTGTACATACGCATTTAGCGACAAGCTCTAATTAACAGTGTAAAAGTTCTTCAAAGAGGCTACTTGTCTCAGAATTTAACGTGAACACGAATGAGCTTAGACGTTTCCGCGAGCGAAACAGTATTGTCCGAGAGGCTCAAACAAAGTGTAGTAGTAGAATACACGATTGTCATCTTCATGTGTAGTTGCTATCCACCCCCCAAATGGTCAGCGGTCAGCAGTGTCACGAGATGCTCACAGATAAGGTCATCTGCCGAAATCGAAAATCGGAGGAGACTTCTACGCTTGGGCTGAGGAATGGGGAAGCAGATGTACCAACGTCAGAAGGTACATTCTATTAGAAGCCTTCGTCAAACTAGATGTCACACTTCTGAACGTTGGCACCAACAACACCTTTCGGGAGGACGGCCGCGAATCCATCATCGATGTAATTTGCTGCAGTCCATCACTGACGGCAAACACGAAGTTGAAAGTGTCAGAGGGATACACACATAGCGACCACCAGGCAATTCTTTATAGTGTCGGCGAAAGGAATCCTGCGGTGGTACGGAGAACAAGAACCTGTGAGTGGAAGTAGAGGACAAAGGTTTTTGACAAGGAACTTTCTATCGAAGCACTACGCATAGACAACACAACTCCTAGTCTGAGCGCCGATGAGCTGACAGGAACATTGGTGAAGGCATGCGACACAGCGATGCCGAGAAGACTGGACCCGACCAATAAACGACGTCCGCGCTAACTGTCTACGAGCCAGAAGAAGAGTCCAGAGGGCACGAACCAATGTAGATAGAAAGGTGCACCGCGCGTTGTTCCGAGCCACCAAAGCCGCCTTGAAATTGGAGATACGTAGGAGCGAATCAAACTGCTATACGTAGCTGTGTCGAAATGTCGACGAAAATCCTTGGGGTGGAGCATATCGAATCATGATGGTGAAACTACGTGGTTCAACGACTCCCATGGAATTATGTTAGGAAAAACTCGAGGTCATCGTAAATGGAATTTTTCCGCAGCACGACCAACCGACGTGGCCACTCACACTGTACAGTGAGACCGAAGCCAAGAACGCACAAGTCACCAACGAAAAACTCGTTGTGGTGGCAAAAGGGTTAAAGGTGAAAAAAGCACCCGGCCCCGACGGAATCTCCAATGTGACCTTGAAATCGGCGAGCTTTTCTTTTCCCGACATGTTCAGGATGGTGATGCAGAAATGTCTGGATAGCGGTCTCTTCCCTGCCAAATGGAAGATCAAAAAGTTGGTACTGCCTCTGAAACCAGGAAAGCCACCTGGAGATCCAGCATCGTATAGGCCTATTTGTTTGCTGGATACTTTAGAAAAGATCACGGATTGTCGAAAATGCAGTTCCGGAAAGGAAAGTCGACAGTGGATGCTATTCCGACTGTTATCGAGAAAGCTCAGGTCTCGCTTAAAAAAACGAAGAGGTGTTCGTTACTGCGCGGTGATTTTGTTCGACGTGAAGAACGCCTTCAATAATGCTGGGAGGCCATCGCCGAGGCGCTACACAGATTGAAGGTCCCTGGCTACATGTACAGGATACTGAGGAGCTATTTCCAGAATCGTATCCTAGTATACAACACATACTGGGGACAGATACTGAAGAACATCTAAGCGGGAGTTCCACAAGGTTCCATCCTAGGTTTAATGCTTTGGAACATAATGTACGACGGTGTACTAGAGATGAAGCTACCCAAACGTGTGGAGATCGTGGGCTTCGCGGACGACATCGTAACAACGGTAATCGGCGGGACGCTCCCGGAAATGGAAATGTTCTCGACTGAGGCAGTAGACACGCGGTGACGAGGATAATTCCAAATAGCTTTGGTCCAAGCAGCAGCAAGAGACGTCTCTTGGCCAGCGTATCTTCATCGATACTGAGGTACGATGGCCCTGCCTGGTTGGCGGCTCCCAGGTTTACCGAAAGGCGCGAGGGGCTGCCTGCCCTTCATATCGGAAATATTGTAAAAGAGATGTGTCGCGACGAGAGGATCTGGAATGCCATGAACAGTGCAATCACACAAATCATGTTGGAGCTGCAGCGGAAGTGGAACGCCAACCAACGTGCTGACAACGCCTGACTGTTAAAGATGAACAAGGCGACGGCTGTTGCAACGGATGGTACACCACGAGAGTAGCTGTGATGGAGTGCGCGTCATATTGGAAGGCACTACCTAGCCGGCACTTCGTTGGGAAGAGAAATCCTGCGGGAGTGGCTGTGACGGAGCGCGCGCGTTAAGTTGGAGGGCGCATCCTAATCGGTTCACGTCTCGATAGGTTAGAAACTCCGCGAGGGTGGCCACGGGAACACATTCAAGGCGTGTTACTTGGCATATAAATTTCAACTAAGTATTAGAAAACAGACGAAAGTTAAATTCTACGTTGAGAGGGCGAAGTTTCTCTAGGAACGTTAGTACCGACGAATAAGAAGGAGCTTCCTATCTCGTTTGATCTACAACAGTGCATTTCATGCTCAAACAAAACCCATCCGAGGTTTCACTATTTGTCTGATTCCTTCTAATCCATGGTGGGACACCAGTATGTGGATCAATCGGACGCATTTAAAGCTTCACGGAAACGGGGAACCAACGACAATTTTCACTCTTGAGAATCAGGTTGTAAAGTTCATCGTGTTTTTTCCCTACCTTCTCCCGATTCATGTCTATTCACTGCATGTTAAACAAGATAAGCATGACCAGTTCTATTCATTTAACGATTTTTAACAGGGATCGTCCATCGCTCAGAACGTTCATCCAACGCATTTGTAATTTGTTCGTGTAAGTATCGTTGAAAAACCCTCGAAAAAATTTTGCTGATTCTTTGTTACTGAGGTATCTCAACAATATGGGGTTCTGAGTGAAAGAAACGTGGCCGCTATTCCACTCTAATCTTCATATGTATTGGGCTACGTTCCTGCTGTTTGTCAATAGGTATGTCCATCAGTAAGTGCTGGTCGATTCCGACTTATCCAAAGCGTCATGCACCAAGCCACCAGTGTTGCCACATTTCAATCTGTACCAGAGGGGTTTAAAATCTTTCTCATCTCATTTGTACCATCGAAAATATTCTATGTAGGAATTTAGCATGAAAAAATACTCATTTATTCACTACAAATACTAGATTTACATTCGCAAGTCCTTCGTGTGTTTTATAATGCTTATACATAGTTTTTTTGAATCTAGATTGCGTACTATCATGAATAAAAATTTGAAAAAAATCGCCCCAAGCAATACTGCAGTGTAAAAGTGGTCATGTACCTTTTTCCGAATGTAAGAAACTTCACACGCGGAAAAAATCTGTACCAATCTGCACTTTTTGACGAAAATCTGTAATCTGTACCGTACAGACCAAAAATAACGAAAAAATCTGTACGTATGCTGAATAAACAGTTTTGAAAGATTAGTGATTTTGGTTCTGTCATATGGTTTCGGTTGCCTGAGAATGCCAGAGTGTGTGCCAAATAATCGTCATTTGAGGAAAATGTTGTCAACTCTGTAATGATTTTATTTCTTCATTCGAAGAAAACGGCGACTGAAACGCATCAAGAGCATCGAGTTTTCGGAGTTGCTGCTCTAAGTAATGCAATATGCAGAGATTGGTTTCTTGGCTTCATAGATTTCGATGTTTACAACCACCCGCGAGAGGGAAAGCCACAAACCATCGGATGCGCTAAGTTGAAGTGTTGCTCGATAAGGATTCATGCCAAACGCCAAAAGAGCAAATAACTAAGGAGCTCCTCATATTTCGGAGCCAAAGGACGTTGTCCGGGAACAAGTGATTTAGTGACAAAAAGGAAAAGCTTCCTTCATCGCATTGTAACGAGAGATGAAAAGCAGATTAATTACAGAACGAAAAGAAAATAAAATCATGGGGACTACCGGTTTCCACGTCGTCGACCCGGTCAAATGTTCACTCATATATCACGCAGGTAACGCTGAGGGACCATGTCGGTGTCATTTGTTAAAAGCTGTTGAAACCGAATGAAAAAGTCAATCTACAGCATGACAATGTTCGGCCTAATGTTGTCTAACCCTTAACCTAAATGATTCATTTGTAACCATTTTTCCCGAAAATAAAGTTTCGTTTTTATAATAAAAACAGCGTGACATGGTTGCGGGTTATTATTCAATGTGGTGCGTCATGAAGGCTAAAGGCGGAGTTCCATCTTTTCGACTTGCTAGATGCTACAAGTCAATTGTTCTTGCTTATTGGAGTGTATCTTTTTACGACATAATCGGTCTTATCGTCCAATGTTGGCCTTACCCAGTGGCATGCGGATAGGTACGACGTGTGTATCACAACATGTACGACAATATTGGAGCAACTACGTCATTTATCAACGATGACCATAATCCACCACAATAATGGAACTACAAAGGATTTGATCATGAAAACAAAAACATCAGAATAGGTATGTTGAAGCAGTGAGTGATCGCTTTCTACTGTGTAGTGGCTGAGGTGGAAAATTTAAAAAAAAAAATGCAAAAGTGTCATATCCAATGCGATGAACCATTGACTTGTAGCATGCATCAAGTCGAATAGATGGGACGCCGCCTTAAGAGTTGTTCTTGACACAACAAAACAAAAAAAAACAAACATTAGGTTGAACCAGGAGACAGAAGGACTTATTGCAGAAGGGGCCTTTTTCTCTTGCGAACGATTCGGGCTCGATTTCGATCAAACAAGAAAGTATTTTACAGGTACTTAAAAATAAAATTGAGTAAAGAAACACAACGATACGATACATAACACTAGATTCAACAAACCAGTCAAAATGAATGTTTTTTCCAAATTTGTTCAATTGTGTATGACCTTATCAAGGCACTAAGTAAGTCTGTCAAGTAACATTTTGATGCTAAATTATGCTGTGAAGCAGAAGTAAATGGAATAACTATTAATTTCTTTATTTAATTTTTTTTAATGGTACTTTCCTGTCTGTCCAACACAACTGCTTTCAATATCTACAGAATAGAACAGACCACAAAAAGTGTGGATAATATATGATTCAAATAAACAAATTGGTCAGATCATCGCTATTGCTCATATATTTACAGTGACTCAAACTCGTAATCGTACTCCACCATGCAGATCTCTTTTCCCTTCTTTTGAATGTTGAAAACAAGTTTTCGGAACATTCTATTTAGAAAAAGTCATAGTGTCACATGAGAGTTAAAAGGTTTCCTACGTGTTTTCAGAATAATAGTTATTATTTCTCTAAAAATGTATGCACTAATTTATGAAAATTGACCCAAACTCATATTCGTACGCTGGATTAAATCTCAACTCGATTTCGAAGGCGTTGACCAATTTCCGAATTCCATCATTAGTAGGATAGATGATCTTGGTTTGTCCGATTTTGGGTGTTTTTACGCAACTAGTAAGTTCAAATCGATTTTTCTTCATGAAAATCACACATAATCGATACGAATTTGGGTTTCTTGAAAAGTCCCAAGTCTCTAGTTGCTAATACTATCATAAGGTGTTGAAATTATTAAAATTTTTATGTGTTTTAACCATTTTCCTTAAAGAGGACTTATGATCATGGTTTGACCAAAAAATGATCATGGTTTGTCCGGTTTTAGAAATCACTATTTTTGAATGAAAACATACGAATTCACAAGTAGATGTTGCATTTATCATTGCTTGAGTTTACTGTCATCATATTGATCCATTCATAATTTAGGCTTTCTTCAGAATATTGCCTTTTCTTGGGCATTTCAAAAGTGTTCACCTCTACACAATCAACACAGAAAAACCTTACTTCTGCTATGCGCGAAGCACACCATAAACAAACCGCAGCGCGCCAAGCGGTTGCCATAGAAATCATGTGGATAAAATAACATTATTGAATTGGACAACTCATGATCAGAATTGAGTTCATCAAAATGCGTTAATTTAATGGTTTAGCTGTGTAAATCTGATACAAATGGTGTTCATGCTCGCACACCATTTGTATCAGATGTAATATTTATAATATTTGTAAGTGTTATAATCCAGAAAAGGTCTGAATACGTGCCAAATAATCATCTGGTGATCGATTAAAAGTTAGCTCGAATGAGGGGCGCATTGACACAAATAGAAGGTGTATTTTATAATGATGATTCCGTAAAAATATACTTTAAAACTACTGTAAATCATGAAAAAGACAATTTTATTTATATGCTTTTAAACATTCGAATATCTTATTTGACACAGGAGCGCTGAATTAGAGCATTCAAAAAAGTGGACAAACCATGATCATATTTTCTACTGGACAAACCAAAATCCTTTACCTTATGGTATCCCTTGTTCATTGCAACTTTTGCTGTCTCTAGTCTGATTTTTGTTAGTGTATTCGGAAGGAATATCTATCATTTTTTTCATCAAGAGGTTTTTTTATTTATTGAAATTTATTGTTTTCCAAATTTCTTACACAGATAACTTCCTTAGTTTGTTACTGCGATTGCTGTCGGGAGATTGTGGAGGAATATCAATAACTTTTGAGTAATTGTAATGTAACCATGTTCAAACTTTATATGTCTTGAACTCTGGGTCATTGTCTTGGCAAAACTTGAATCCTCGATTCCATTCCATTTTCCATTTTGTTGACATTTTGCTTTATATGTTCCTTCAGGATGTTCGAGTAAACATTTTGATCCATTATACCATCGATAAAAACCAAATTAAGCAAAAAAAAGTTTTTAATGTGCCTAGGAAGGGCAACTTGAATGCCCGAGCACAGAGGGACAAACAGTTTCTCAGCAAAAAAAAAACATTAATTCCAATTTTATTTTTCCAAACAGCATGAAACGCATCAATGTCTTAATGGCAAGATGTTATTTCCATAGATTGGTCCAAATTTTATATTTAGGCTCCGATGGTTATCGTTTCGTATGGAGGAAGCCAACGATGAATAAAACGTAAAAAAAATCTGAAAGCAACGTTTAAACACGGTAGTGGCAATTTGGTTTTCATCGATGGTGTTTTGGGTCATAATTTTCACTTGAAAATCCTGAAGGAAAATATAAAGCAAAATGTCAACAAAATGAGATGGAATCGAGGATTCCAGTTTTGCCAAGACAATGACCCAGAGCTCAAGACATATTAAGTTCGCACATGGTTACTTTACAATTGCTCAAAAGTTATTGATATTCCTTCACAACCCCCCGATAGCAATCCCAGTAAAAAACTAAGGAAATTATCTGTGTAGGAAATTCAGAAACCATTAAATTTCAAAAAATAACAATTTTGAAAACCTCTTGATGAAAAAAATTATAAATATTCCTTCCGAATACACCAAAAAAATCGTAGATCAAGCTAAGGACAGCTAGAGATAGTTGCAATGGACAAGGGTATCATACTATTGATGGAATTCGTTTAACGCCTTCGAAGTCGAGTTGAGATTTCAACCAGCGTACGAATATGAGTTTGAGTCAATTTACATACACTAGCACATACGTTCGCCATTTTTAGAGGAATAAAAACCATTATTCTGAAAACAGATAGCAAACCTTTTAACTCTCATATGACACTATGACTTTATCCAAACAGAATGCTCCGAAAGCTTGTTTTCGACTTTCAAAAGGAGGGAAAAGAGATCTGCAAAGTGGAGTACGATTACGAGTTTGAGTCACTGTATGTGTGATAAGCCCCGCATTGTGGCCGTTTATCAGTAAGTTCATTTTTCATGGAGAACAAATTTAATTTCACTACTCAACCACGTGCATCCTGGTGTTGGAGCTGCATTTGCCAATGATAAAAACTTCATCACTCGCCGATAGTTTTGACAAGTACCGATATCCTAAGGGTGGGTTTAGACTAGTGATAAATTCATGTGAAGAAATATGATGAGATTTATAGAAATCGCATCAACCGTTTACACTAGCGTGTACTTCTATAATGAATATATTCATATTTTCGGTGAATTCATTCACCTGAAGTAGAACTGCATCCAACTTTAGTGATTTCTCACCAGTGAGAAATTCACAAGCGTTTACATATGCTGAATTTATTCAAGTTATATATACCTCGAATAAGTGTATCATATTTATTCTCACCCGTTTACACCTATTTTCACGTGAATAAATCCATCTATAGCTATAGATCTCCCTAATGTAAACCCGCCATAACACAGTGCTCTGTTCGTGGTATCGTCACATTCACTTGGTTGATGCTTTTCGCGTGTTTCTGTCAGGTTCTAACAGGATCATAATTTGAAGGTCATAAGTAAGCTAATTAGTGGTTTTTCATTTCATAACATGACAGCGCATATGCAACAACAATGACGCGAGAGCGGTTCCCATCATGGCGTGGGAGCAAAAACTGAATGCATGCTATGCCAATCCATCCACCGCTCACAAAAGCCATTGATGCATCACTTCTAACGCCATTTAAACCGCTTTTTTAAATTCCATCTCTTGCTTGACCAGACCAATTTGTATATTCGATATCACTAGAGAGTGAGAAAACAGCAAACCAAACACTAGGTAAAACGGTAAACTGAAAACTTTTCATCAAGATCAAAACACACATACACACGCACTCCAATACATTCAGAATCATTCGGCATGATGTTGCAAAATCCACTCTCTGTGTCTAGTCATCTTCCAGGTTACCTAGTAATAAGAAGCTATTCAATTCTAGAGTGCCTGAAAATGGATAACATCTGCTCTAGCTTTCTGCAACTTTCATAAGTAACTAAAACTAGAGATTGATGATTAAATAGTAGCTTCAGAACAGAATCGGATGATAAGTGCCAACTGAAAAGGGGTTTTGTTTATTGCTTTTTGATCATTTTTGCTAAACTTTGCTTCGAAAGAATTGACAGTCGAGTGGTTTGTATTGCCCTGCTGGCATTGAAATGTTACGTGACTGTTTTTGGTTTGAAATCCTACTAAACAAAAAATAAATATGTATATCATTTAGAAAAAAAAATCGAGAGATGGAAACATATTACAGTAAGTTTTATCATTATGTTTTTATAGCGGTTTTTCTCTTCGATGATGTTTGGTCAATGTATAAAAGTAAAGGTAATTTTGACTAACACCTTTTCTAATAATGAGCTATTAAACCAGATGATTCTTTCATGATTCGTATGATTATTACTGAAATCGAACACCGCATGGTTACGAGTGAAAACCAACGGTGAGCTGTGGTTTCCTGTTAATGTTAATAATTGTTGGCGAAATTACAAAAAATGTTCTAAAACAATACAAAAAATATATTTTTGGCAATTTTTTAAAATCAATACAAAAAAAATAAACTATTGTTTTAGTCAAAGCTACAACTTAACCTTATACAGAATTTATCGGATTTTTCAAAACTATTTTTCGATTTGCGATGCACCCGTTATTTATTGAATTATTCATCATCAAAAACGAAGGGGTAATTTTTCATTCAAACAAAAATATCTTCGTATTGAAAGGTCCTGCAGGAACGATCTAAGAATCAAATGAATGCTGGTCGATGAAGTTTATTGGATTTGCTATTAACAAAAATATAGGAAAAACAGGAAGAAAACTTTTTTTTTATTTCTTCCCGACGTTTTTATACACTGAACCTACATACGCCAATGTGTTCGTAAAACATTCTATAACATGGAAGTTGACTCTTTAAATCATGTACATTCCATCTCTATGCGTTGATTTTTTCACGAAATTACACCAGCATTTTTCGACTTCGCACTCTGTTCTACTATTATTGTCGGGAGTAGAAGTAGTAAATATTACATTTGGACGCAGTTTTTTTCCGTTTTTGTTCTCATTTATCATTTATTTATCGACGAATTTTTAATGTTATAGGATGTCAAAAATCATAGAATAACATGTGGGAGGGGCACTGCTCAACTGAAATAAGAAATTAAACAGTTAACTATTCATTTCAACCGCATGTTCACAGTTCCTCTATGTGGCCATCCTATGTGTATTGCGAGTAGTGATGCAATTCACTTTTAACGTTAGTTAGATTCGTATTAAGTTGTCAACGAGTTATGTCCGTAGCCAGATTATAACACACCAAAAAACAAAACAAAAGACGACAGAAAAACGATCAATACCACCAAAATTACCATTACTTATCATTATCACAACAACCACATATTCATCATCATCATCGCGCCATCATTTGCAGCAACAGCAACATAACCAATGAATCACCGAGATGAGATTTAAGTTATTGAAAGATAAATCAGAATAGTAAGAAGTGGTGATAGTAAATTGTTAGTTAGAGAGTGTTATTATGATAATACATTTTAATATATTTTTAAATGATTGATGTTCAGAGTGTAAAATTAATGGAAACATTCTCTTAGTGTTCGAGTAGACGTGCAAGTGGTTTGTTCATTATGTATGAATGTGTGTGTGCGTAAGGGCTGTTAAAGATTGAAAAGGATGAACTAAGGATATTACTCTCATTACAAAGTTACACGAAGATATGGCAAGCTTTTAGAGCAAGACGAAATTGATCAAAAAACAATAATTTTATTGAAGAAATAGGAATTATTTTTATTTCATTTTTAACAAAAAAAAAAACTTTTGTTGAATGTGTTTGAATAGCTACGCAACCATGTTTTCTAATAAAAGTAAACAATAATGTTTTGGCATTAATTGTCAATGAGTGGGGCTTGTGTCTACGAATAAATTCTTCATTCAAACACATTCACTTTCTCGTTTTCGCAATCGGAGGGATTGTTTTTGTTTGGTTTGGAGGAAAAAGATAAGAAAGATATGAGGAGAATGACGATCGATAACGTATATAAAATAATAACGTATAATAAATAACTTTTCAACCGTTCCTCTTAATTTTTCGCAGCGAACAGTAGTATGCCATAACGGCCCGCAGCTTTTGCCAGCTCTGGGCGCCCTGGGTCGTTCCGCTGGAAGTTGACTTCTGTAGTGGCTGGCCTGCTGTCCCCACGGAACCGCCCCTACAGTGACTGTTGTCAGCGGAGGATAATTGATTGATCTCATTTATGTTGTTTGCATCATCCTCGGAAGGGTCGCGTAGCGAATATCTACGATGAGCGGCTCTCCCCCTGTGGGATATGACAGACGATTGTCGGGAGATGGAGGAATCGTTCCATCGAACTGAAGCTCGGCTCTGGTCGGCCTCGTTGAAGCTGAAACTTCGGTCGATCGATTGGTAGCAGCGGCTATTGGCCGTTGAGGAACTGGACGCAGTTCGCAGCGTCCGGAAGGAATGGACGCTTTGATTGCGGAGATTGATTGGGCGCAGGCTTGCCGGTCCCTCCGTCAGCTCGTGACTGGTTGAACGTGACACCAACGAAGTCGTGGGACCCACTGGAGTCCGGAATGATGTCGAGCTAAAACTACATACGGTATAGATGACGTTTTGAAATTTGCGCACGCGTCTAACGAGTTTACAGGGAACGGGTTCAAACTAAGTCTGTATATAGTCTGGTCCAACGGAGAGGCATAGAACAGTAACAGAGTTCCAATGTATGATTTTTCTCACTCGAATATTTATCTGGAGCTTTTAATATAATTTGTGTATTTATCAATAGAATTTCTTCGACGAAAACCTTCATCAAGAAATGAATGTTTAATATATATCACATGAGTAATTCGCGACAATTTTCTTGAAAATGTATCTATGGCCAAATAATATTTCAAATAAGTCTAGAGAATTTGGAAAATAGTGATGAATATTTATGCTACTGTCGAATTTTAACATATGTACCAAATACTCCAGTACCTCCTACATTGTTTAACCCTTTCATCCTTTTTAAGGCAAGAATACTATGTCTCTCCGTTGCATGCTAATTCGTCGAATCATTGTTACAAAATATTTTCCGTAGAATTCGTTGCTTCAGCTTTCTTTTTTTCAATGGCACACATAATTTCAAATACAGACGAAGGTATACAAACGATCGACAAGCGTAACGAAAATTCATGAAGAGACAAGTTGTCTGGGATTTAAACCCAACTTGGGAACAAAGATCGGAACGAAAGTCCATTATTTTTAAAGGGGTCAGCACAAGCACCGTAGAGCCTTGTCTACCGTGGATCTCCCGCTCTTGTTGGAAGAGAAGACTGGCATGGCCCTTTGACCTAATTAATTGGGTTATACTTGTCGTTGCAGACCTTCTTGGGGAACTGTTGGCAGGGACAATTACACTTATTATGATGACATTAAAGTCAACTAATGATAATCATCAATGTTAAAGGTGGAGAACGAGACGACGTTGGAGGGTATTGTCCCTGTTACTAAGTTACAATGAATGCATGTTCTTCATATTTTGATTTCTATTAATCAACCTATGCTGGCTTGGATCTTGGATCTCGGTGGACGCAGGTTGCGTTGGGGAAAAGAGTATTCTTTGCCACAATGGTATAACTTACCGCTGGCCGGAACTTTTGCTGCCAGCGGACGAAACCTGATTGCTGGAATCGTCCTCGTCATCTCTGGACGTGGCAATCGAAGCCGTTCCAGTGTTGGTATCCGGCGACAGTAGGGTTGGGCTGAGTAGCGTGGAAGGCGCCGAGGAAGGACCACCACACGTGATTGCTGCGATGACCGTGCTGGAAGCGTGGCTGCTGCTGGCGATAGTCGAACATGCTGATATGAGGCCAGAGTTCGGGTTGGCAGGGTCCATCTGAGAAAGAGGATGGGAGAGGGAACGTTGATCAATTATTACTATCACCGTTGGAAGTAAAACAATTAAATAATGTATAAAATATCCTAGGATGGATGATCTAGAAGTCAGAGTAGTCTGATAGTTCCATAACTTTTCGGTAAATAAATAGAAAAATAACAATTTTGAATACACAGACAGACTTGATATTTGAAAACATGCAAAAATGTTTTGTTAATACATATTTGAAGATAACACCACGCCTAGGTCGAATACTTTTATGAATCATATTATTGTTTTTACACTTGGTGTGACTAAAAGGTAGTCATTTGATGGAAATAACATTGCATTACCAATGCGAAGGTTATTTTTTTTCAGTGAATAAATACCCCCTATTGAAGAGTTACTCTTGAGTCAAAAAATCCCCAATTGCTGTGGAGAACTCATATTACCTCCAACCAAAACGGAATACAAACTTTCATTCGAATCAAAAATACTCATATTTTGTCATTTGTCGATTTCATTTTAAATTACTCGCATATATATTTAGGCTACTATGACGCCCATTGCAACATTACCGACGACATGCAACAAAACATAAACAGAACAACAACTTCTTCACTCTTTGACGAAAAATAGTTTTTCAGAGTGTTTTGACGATCATAGCATGTTGGAAGTCAGCGCACTATGTTCGTCAAGACGAGAAATACCATGAAGTTTACTCGTTTACCAGGATGGATTTGTTTACGCTGCGCTACGTGAAAACCATTCTTATATAAAATGCTTCCAAGGATATGAGTGAATCTAAACGAACTGTCAAATACATGATTTTGGATGCTGTGCAAACAAAAAATCAACGAAGAGAATGAAGTTTCTTCATAATCCCAACTTGTAGAGACTATTTGTAAGCTTTGGTGAAATGCAAGAGCTGTAGAATTCAGACGTCTTTTTAATCCCGACACTTTTTCATTATATTCAATATCATAACAAAAACATAACAAACATAAACATTGCATGTTGAATTAATGTGACTGTTACTATTGTATCAATTTAGTGTAGTGTCAGATATTAGCAACACGTTCAGAAGATGATTTTAAATCCGGACGGATCAAACGATGACATTCCTTATTGAAGGAGGTGCATAAGAATATGTTACATACCGTAGAAATAATGGGGCAAGGATTTTCGATGTTGGATGTTTGGTTTTAGATTATAATAGAATAAAAAAGAAATGATAAGCTTTACAAAAATCAATAACCAATCTATCTCATAGAAATACTGCTGATAAAATGTGTCCGGAATTAAGAGCAACGTGTTCGACATAGTATTTACTTCAATAAATACAAGAAACAACAACCGAAATGAAAATCGAAGCTTGGCCCTATGAAGATAAAATGCAATCTGTAACAATCATCAATTCGTTACGGACAATTTTACCGCCTCTTGAAAGGTCAAAGCGCATTGACGAAGCTCAGCAATAGGCATCGTGTTGCATAGTACTTCGTCAGTCACCATTGCACAATGGTCCAGGAGATGTATTTAAGTGGAAATTAGCATACAAGTTGTGACATACGATAGAACACTTATTTTTATGTTAACTAAAATAGGGTGACCAAAATTGTCAACAAAATAAAAAATCTGTAACAACTTTGTTGAAGACAGTTTTATCTAAAGAACAAATGTCTCGCACAAAGTTGTTTTCGGCGCTTTTTTTCCAAGTTGCATTAGGATAACCATTAAAAAACGGGTTTTTTGCTTTAACTTTTATATTTCAAATTCTACATCAAAACTGTCTTCGCACGACTTTTAGAGCTAATCAATACCAACATTTTGCGATGCAGAACTTGTCAATATCTTTATCCCACTTAAAGTTATTGATGTTGTTTTACCCAAAAACTCATGATTTCAATTTTAATTTACTCAAACACAAAAAAACAAAGTTTTGAAAATCACGTGAAAATCAGAGTGAAATTTGTTCTTTCAAATTCCGTCAACAAACATTTTTTATGTTTGCCCCAGAAAGAATGACAAACAAATGAAAATAGTGAGGGGGTCTCCTTAGCCACATTGGTTGCGCGTTCACTTAGTAAGCGATCGATCGTGAGTTCAAAACTCAAGGCCTTCATTGACCATCTTTGTGTTGCTACAGAATAACTACGTCCACGCAACAATCATCAGCGATGGAGATCGATCCACGGAGGCGTAGTCGTAACATCCATATCTCTCACGCTCAAGGTCAAGAGTTCAATTCTCACTCCCGACATTCTTCCAAAAATGGAGGTAAAAGTGACGAAGCAGCCAAAATGTGTTGAAAGTCACTATAATAGAGAGAAAAAAAAAGATCGATCCACGGTCGAAATATGATAAGATCGATTCATCCATACAACTGCTCTGCTCTGCAAGACACATCGGGCTGCTGTTCTACAAATAACTCAACAATGATTGTTTCAGCGGATTACCCGGAATGTCCGACGCGAAGGCTTTCTTAACGGCACTAATGGCCTCTGGGCCTAAAAACATGAATGCCACTTGACTACACGAACACTTTTTCCTTTCGCTGGTGCAATTGAACCGGATTGTTCAATTGCATACATGTGATTATGGGAGCTGCCGCTCAAAATGAACTGTGATCCCTTCTCGCTCTCTTTTTAACTAAGGAACGAGCTGAGAAGTCTGGTCACAAGTTTCACTATATTCGGGATCAGGTTCTTTGGAACTATAAAATAACCGGCGGACTTCGACCTCAATGAACCTTTTGGATTGGAAACGAAATAAGACTTTATTTACATGTCTGTATTCTTCGGGATTCTGACTTCAACTAACTTTACGTGGAGCTTTCAAACAAGATGGTACATGTATGTGATCATTAGATCGTTTAGATCGTTTTCATTCTGGTATGAACTTGAATGTAAAGTAGGTAACATATGACCCTAACTTTAGCTACTCAAGGAATTCATTTGAGGTACACATAATTTCAATTTAAATTCATTTTAATATTTATACTAAATACTAAACACTCCGGCCACCTTAAAATAGTAACGTATTTTAATTACTATACGGACACTGCTGCGTACGAATCGATGAACTGTCTGGCGTCGAAGATATTGGCTGATTGATATTGACTGATTGATAGGCTGCTCATTGCGAGTTCGGTTACCATCATAGGGACCGACTGGATAGGTGGCTGGTGAGAAACAGACAAATTTAATAAACAATAAATCATTTTGTTACCTCATTCTCAACGTCGTTCACGTTAGATGGGATTGTAAGAAGCGAAAGTTTGACGACAGGGCGGACAACGTTGTCTGCAGATGCCGTCTTCAAAGTAACGACCCTAACAATGCCATAATGAGCGGGATGAACCTTCGTTATGCGACCCAACATCCACTGGGCTGGGGGAAGGTTGTCATCCCTAATGATGACTAGCCGACCCACTCGGATGTCAACGGGAGGTTTTATGCCTTTCGAGGAACGTGCCTGCAGCTGCTGTAAATACTCGGAGCTCTAGCGCTTCCAAATTGCCTGGAGTCGTTTTTGCATAAGCTGCCAACGGTCGAGCTTGTTGTCTGATAGTTGCTTGTAGTCGGCTTCTGGAATCGATTACAGATTCGAACCGACTAGGAAGTGACCCGGTGTAAGAGCCTCTAGATCCGTTGGGTCATTGGACATCTCAGTTATAGGCCGTGAGTTGAGGCACATTTCGACCTGAGCGAGAATGGTCAGCATTTCTTCGTGGGTGACGATTGTATTACCCACTTCCTTCAGAAGATGACTCTTCGCCGATTTCAGCGCCGCTTCCACAGACCTCCAAAGTGGGGTGCGCGCGGAGGGATGAATTTCCACCTGATTTCTGCATTAGCGCACCAGTCGAAAATGAGTTTTCGGCTGCTGTCGTCCGTTTTAAGCATTTTAAAGAGGTGATGCAACTCGTTGGTGGCTCCTATAAAGTTTGTAGCATTGTCTGAATGAAGTTCACAGACTTTGCCACGCCGTGCTATGAACCGCTTCAGAGCAGCCAGGAAGCTGTGGAGAGATCGCTGACGAGCTCCAGATGTACGGACCGCGTTGAGAAGCACACGAATAAAGCGATGTATGCTTTGACTGGTCCTGCCCTACGGTGTAGACCACGTAAGAGAATCGGGCTGCAATAGTCAACGCCGGATACTGAAAACGGCCGCGACGGTGTCACTCTGGAGTTAGGTAAGTCTGCTGTCGCTTGCTGAATTAAGACTGGTTTTCTACGGAAGCAGGTATGGCATTTGTGGTACACTTGACGCAACAGATCTCTACCACGTAGAATCCAGAACTTCTGCCTGATGGTCGTCATCATCAGCGGTCCGGCGTGCATCAGTGTTCGGTGATAGTGATCAGCAAGCAGGTGTGCCAATCGGTGTTTACTCGAGATGATGATTGGATGTTTCATTCCTTCGGGAGAGTCGGAGTATTGAATACGACCACCAACCTTGATGAGGCCGTCCTTGGAGAGCATAGGATTGAAGAACTTCATAGGTGATGTTTTGTCAACCGGTCGTCCATTGCGTAGTGTTTTCAGCTCCTTCGGAAACGTTTCACGCTGGGATAGTTGACACAGAACATGTTCAGCGTCTTGAAGATCGGATGCAGTGAGCTGTGTGTGTGGCTCACATGGTGTCTTCGAGGATGCCGCACAAGCTCCATCAGGATGTTTCTCGGCAGCTGTTTCGTGCAGTACACCCATGTACCGCAGGAAGTATGCCACGGCCTTCCATAGCTTAGTATACGACGAGAAACGGTTGAACAACCAATCGCACAGTGGATCCGTGGGAGATACGAGTGCCGCCAGGCACACTTTACATTCTTCGACGACAGCCTTGGAGGATGCCACGGAATCGACGAGTTGGCTTGGTCAATGAATCTTAGTCTGCTTGAGCCGAGCAGGCCCAGTCCACCATCGCTCTTGGTGAAGAAGTTCGGCTGGAGTGAGGCCACGGCACGTGGTACCATGGATGACAAACTGTCGCAATTTGAATTTTGGACACTCGGTTGCCCACAAAAGTTTTCCATCTGTTGGGTGATGCTTTCAGCCATTGAAGCACGGTCATGGAGTCTACCCAGAAGAAAACAGGAATGTTAGATTTAAGCGAGGCAATTACCTTCAGGAACAGGTCTGTAGAGAGAACTGCAGCACAGAGTTCCAAGCGAGCAATGGAATGGCGGGTCTTCAATGGCGTGACTCTTGATTTTGCTGCAAGCAGGTGGATGACAACGTTCTGGCGTTGAGCTTCGGAATGCACACGCATGTACCGTATGCCCTTTCGGAGGCGTCTGAGAAGAAGTGCAATTCGAAGATGATAGGACGCATCAAATACGACCCGTACCTTCGTCGTTGTGCTGCTGGCTTTAAATACGGGGTAATGTGGCAAGTAGTAGTGGTCCATGGAGTCGTCCACCGGATCCTTGAGCCATCGCATATGGCCTAGCCGTAAATATTCCTCCAAGAACTCATGGTAGGCTTCCTTTATGGATGCATCACGTTCAAGTTTTCGCTCCAAGCATAGTAGACGTCTTTCGGCAATTGCACGGGATTCACCGACTTTAATGTAAGGGTCCTGTGATTTGTGAAGAGACACTACATATCTCCCGTCGGATTTTCTAGTCGTAGTGGCCTGATATAGCTCCTCGCAGGCGGTCTCCTTAGCAGAATAGATTCGGTCGGACTGCAAGGATTCGAGCTCCCAGAACCGTTCCAAAAGAGATTCCAGATTTCGAGTGGTGGCGATGTGGCAGACCGGAGTAGTTGGTGGAGTTGTGCCGTAGCATTGACCGATTACAGCCCACCCGAAGACAGTCTCGAATAGTACTGGACATCCTTTCCCGAGGATTATTCTACCACTCAACACGTATTCGTGGAATTGTTCGATTCCGAGTAACAGGTCGATAGGACTCGACACGTTGAATGCAGGGTCAGCTAATGGAAAGTTTGACGGGATTTTCCACATTGATATGTCGACATTTGACGTGGGGAGTTTAGCGGTTGGATTCGGTAAAACCAGGAACTCTAACTTGCTGGAAAACTCGTTGTTCTTGGAGTGGACGGTGGAGACGACAGACTAAGTAACCGTTACTGTTGTTTCACCGATGCCAGCGATGGGAACACGTACTCGATCTGATTGTAGACACAAACTACGAGTCAGCTTCTTTGAGATGAAGTTCGACTGCGAATCAGAGTCGATTAATGCCCGAGCAGAATGTTGTCTTTAAAATCGATTCTCGATCCACAGTGAAACAGTAGACAGGAAAACGGTTGATGAGGAACTGCTATGGGCAGGAACGCTCACTTCGGGATCCAAAATACCCGATCCGTGGGAACTCGCTTGTTGTGCTGGGTGCTGGGGTGTCGACTGTGCTGCAGAATCGCTCGAGGATTTGTGCAACAGCGTGTGGTGGCGTTCGTGGCAATGACGACAGGTGTACTTGGAACCACATCTCCGTGCGATGTACGACGATTTGAAGCAGTTCCAACAAAGGTCAACGGTCATTCTTTGAAAAGCTGGACACTGAAACAATAGATGCTTCTCCGGGCATGCAATGCAGGATGGTGGACTTGGACGCGAATTTGCGGTAGCGGAGTTGGCAACCGCCTTTGTAGTGGGGAGCTTCTTGCTGAAGGAATGGTGACCGGCCACCTTGGCTGGTGCTGCTTGAGAACGATGTTGGATCTATGTTGACACTGTTTGCAGAATCCGAATTCGCTGGTAGAGAAACTCAATACATGCTTCGTACTCAACATTCTCCGACTCCGGCTGCATACTCCTCCCAGGCTCTGAGGGTAGCAGGGTCCATTTTATTGGACAACATACAAATCAGCGGAGTGTCCCATGTTTCAACCAACTCACCAAGCTTCGCCAGTGCCTTCACATGGTGTTGAAAATCGTCTACAAGATGATGGAGATCCTGTGCAGATTCTTTCCGGATTGGAGCGAGATCGTGTAGTGTACGATACAACTGCTTTGTTAAAAACCGCTTGTTGTCATAGCGCTTTAGGAGGGCTTCCCAGGTGATGACATAGTTAGCTGCCACAATATCAACCGTCTCGTATGGTGTACGTGCCTCACCCTCTAAAGACTGGAGCAGAAACTGCAGTTTCGCTACCAGTGGAATGTCCTTGACGTCATGTACCATCGATTTGAAGGTGTCACGAAATCCCAGCCACCGTGAATAGTCGCCGTCAAACTTCGGCAGATCTATTTTTGGCAACCGTAGGTGGAAGCTAGTAGGTTGAGCTGGAGCTGCATCGTGTACATTGATGGTTGAGTTCAGGTCCAGTAATCGCCTGTTCATCAACCATCCCTTGGTTGCACATTATCTGCTCTGGAACTGGTGGCGTTCCTGGAGATACTTCACTAACGGGGCGTCTCCATTGTCCATCCCTTCAATTTCGGATTGAACCTTCAAGCAGTCCTGGAAAGCCTGGTCGAATATCTCCAGCCACACTGGTACTTGAGGGGAATCTCGTTTTTCTTCATAATTATCCATGAAGGCTTCCACCGTCTCGAGTGTTGAAAGCAAGGACCGCCGAACGGTTAATTTATCCTTCAATTTCTTGTCCTTCACTTTCATGGTGGCCATCTCCCGACGATGTCGTTATCCAAACGACCACAACAACGATTCGAATCGATTCGCAAACGCGACGGAACGTGGGTGCGACGGTACGTGAAACTTCTTCCCGTATAGTCTTTTTCTTTGACTCTTTCCCGACGAGGATGTTTCGGTCACCGAGGAATTTCGAAAAAACACTGCACAGTCACCGAATTGCTAACCACGGTTTTTAGAGGCGAATGAACTGCAAAGTTTAAAGCCTCTTAAAAACAAAGAAAGAAAGAAAGTAACCACGGTGCACTACCTGCCCGAGCAAAGGATATTTATTTATTTATTCATTTCGTCAAACAAATGTAGACTACACACTTATACACTAATGTTACAATGTTTTCTTAGGTTAAATATTATTTTTGCGGTACATGTTTCTTTTGAGCTTTTTTTTATTCATTGTTGTGTCAATTATTTCGCAGTGCTGATTGTATATACGCATCATGCGATTGGTAAGGGCGTTATTTGCATAGTTTGTTCTGGATGTTTTGGTTAGAAACAAATTTCATCTTCTTAGTTGACGCCCAGGTACATAGGAATTTAGTTTTTCTAGTAATTCAGCTGACTGTACTCGTTGCGAAATTAGGTCATTAACAAAAGAAAGCATTGCAAATTCATGGCGTTCTTTCAGTGTTTGGATGTTTATGAGCATGCAGCGTGCTTCATATGGAGGAAGTGGAAATGAGGTCCAGTTGAGTCCTTTCAATTGCGATCGATCGATCGAACAACGAATCGATCCAAAAATGCTAGCGTAGCTTGGCTTGGGTTAAATCGCGAGAAACAATAGATATTGTTCACCTTCACAACGGGTCAAAGTCACTACTTAGTCTTCGATACTGAACAATTGTAATCTTCTTTGCTAATTGTCTCGAACAAGCGGATGCACTAACAATGCCTATTGGTTTCACACATCGCGTGCAAAATGGCAGATTCTACACCGAACCTTTGTTCTTGACAAACGTGTCCACAATCACTTTTTGGTACCCGGAATGTCCTTCGCATCCGGCTCGAAGGACCAATGTTTCAGCGGATTACACGGAATGTCCGACGCGAAGGCTTTCTTAACGGCACTAATGGCCTCTGGGCCTAAAAACGTGAATGCCACTTGACTACACGAATACTTTTTCCTTTCACTGGTGCAATTGAACCGGGTTGTTCAATTGCATACATGTGATTATGGGAGCTGCCCCTCAAAACGAACTGTGATCCCTTCTCGCTCTCCTTTTAACTAAGGAACGAGCTGAGAAGTCTGGTCACAAGTTTCACTATATTCGGGATCAGGTTCTTCGGAACTATGAAATAACCGGCGGATTCCGACCTCAATGAACCTTACGTGGAGCTTTCAAACAAGATGGTACATGTGTGTGATCATTAGATCGTTTAGATCGTTTTCATTCTGGTGTGAGCTTGATTGTAATGTAGGTAACAGAAAACTATTGTTTATTGAAATGTGAAAAGATCCCCTCATTTGAATCAATCAATCTTGGCCTTAAAAATTCATGGTGGGACAGTTATGCCTAGAATATCAACATGGGACAAATGAACTCGATGTTGTTTTTTGAAATACTAGGAACAAGCAATAAGTTTTCTGGTGTTTTCATGAAACATTATGCATAAAAACCTCGTTTTATGAAGAAGGGAGTGCTCTGCAATACTTTGAAGAATATAAATCTCATTTTTATTACGCATTCGCTAACAAAGTGTACACGTGTTCTGTTAAACTTTTTTTTTTATTTGTTTGAGAATTAGTTTTTTCTTCCAAACCACAAATGAGTACATTAGACTTGCTGAAAACGTGACATAAAATTCTTGTACTTTAACCGGTTTATTTGATATGGATCTACAAAAAAATAAGTGCACCCGTGGCCGAGTGGTTAGCGTCTCACATTATCATGCCGGGTGTTCGGGTTCGATTCCCGTTCTGGCTGGAGGATTTTTCGTCAAAGAAATTTCCTTCGACTTTCACTGTGGTCACGCGTATTCAAGAGCTTGCCCCTCGGAATACATTCAAGGCGTGTTATCTGGCTTAAGAAATCTCAACTAAGTATTAATAAATGACGCTAGTTAATACATACGTTGAGACGGCAAAAGTTCCACAGAGAACGTTAACGCCATTCAAGAAGAAGATCTACAAAAAACATGGTGGGACAGTTATGAGTAGAATAGCAACATGGGACAATTGATCTTTGTGTTGTTTTTTTAAATCTGGGAACAAACTATAACGAAATTTTCGAAAAGTAACATGGAACAACTATTCGTAGAACGGCAGTATACCTCTGCGAAACACCTGTTTCAAGTTTAAATGGGATATCAGTGGTCGTCAAATAAATATCTTTGCAGGTATTCTCGCCGTGCATATAAATTGTGCCATAAAAAAAAGAAGGGAAAATATATCGACGAACTCCAAGAACATTCGTGCTACATTGCTTACAGTTGATGTCAGTCAGACAGTTTTTTTTCTTTTTTTTTTCAAATACCTACCGCTATCCCCCACACCAAAGAGCTCGAAAGAGCCCCCTGGTAGTGGACGCAACTATCCCAGCTCGAACGGTACAGCAAAAAAAAAACAAAAAACATTAAAAAAAAGTTAATATACTAATAAAAATGAGCTGAGAAAATAAAACAAAAAGGCTAAAAAATGTATATATTTGACAGCTAAAATGATGAAATTGAAATGGGTGTGAAGTCCCAGTGGAATGAAATTCGTTTTAAGGGACTCGCTGGTATAAAACATAAAAAAGCTCTAAATTTACATTTATTTCATTAATTTGTTATGGTTTCTGGTAGATCATACTAATGCTACTCAACCAAGAATGTCGTGTAGATTTTCTTAAGAATTTTTTTGAGTTTCATTCTAAATATGCTGCGAATACTAATTTGCTTTAAGGCAGTATTCTAGTTTAGAAATTTGAAAAAAAAACAATTTTTTTCCTTCATATTTCTGTTTAGACATTCAAGAATTTACACTAGAAAGGACTTAACGAAAATCCTATTATTCACCGAGTTAGAGCCATTTTAGTGATGCAGTATCTAACCTGATACGGCCATAACAATGAACTTCAAACGCGTTTTTTTTATCTCGAAACTAGTTTTTTCAAACTGGCGTACACGATATATCAAGTTCTACTGAACCGATTCATGTCAAATTTAGATGAATACAATCTGTAGGCATCTCTCTATCGCATGAACTAGTAAAAACGATTTTTTTTGAAATTTAACTTTTTTCAAAAAATTGGAAAACGTAAGAAAAACGTTTTTTGTTTTTCACCGGCCGCCATGGCACAACTTTTTTTAACACTCTCACCTCTCATCCGCTCTTCACTTGACACTTGGAAAAATTTTATTTCTCGATCCTCCGAGAGCGAACGAGGCGAACTTGTCGAAATCTCTGACCGAACTTGTTTCTTCCAAAATAATGATGTACACAGATGTAGAGTTGTATGATAAGAGAAATTTATTTATCCACTTCGGGCTTACATATACTTCCACGATACTGGAGAGAAAACAGATGAATTCAAAATAATCCATAATATTCAAGCGAGTATAATTTCAGTACATTGGATTGGATTCTTGCTCAGATATATAGCATGCAAATAATTTCTAAATACACTATCGTCTAAAAATTTTATATCAAACACTAGATATGAATATTTTTTCTCCGTTCAATTTTTATTTTATTGTTAAAAGATAGACGAACGAATAATGATATAAGTAATAGTAAAAATATTCTTTGTTTTATTTTTACGGAGCCCGAAAAAACGTCCGAAATTCGTGTCTCTACACTAGAATACCTCCTTAATTCAGTGGGCAATTGGTTATAATTTTTTGGACCAACGATTGAAATCCGCTTCTGACCAAACTGTGTGTGGGCTCTTAATAACCTTAATTTATTGGAATTCTTGATCGGATAGTTATGGCTAGTGGAAGGTAGTTGGATAGAGTGATGGAAATTATTGTTATGAAGAGTGTCGTGAACTAAAATAATTGTTTGCATGTCGCAAAGACTGGTTATTGAAAGAATTTTATGGGAACTGTCTGAATATAAATAATTGCAGAGTAGGGAACAATGCTGGTTTTTTAAATATTGTTTCCAAGCATCTATTTTTCTCAAGTGAGATTTGCAAGCTCGACCCCAGGCTATAACAAGGTAGTTTAGGCACGAGTGGAAGTGAGCAAAATATTTTTTTTAAAGAATACTGCGTGATACGAAATGACTTACCCTACGAATTATCCCACAAAGAGCTGAAACTTTCTTCTCAACATATTCGATGTGGTCAAACTAAGAGATTGTTGAATCCGAAATCAGATCCAAGTATTTGAAAGATTTGACTTCTTCGATTACACATGAGTTTAGCATAACACTGACGTGTTGTGGAACAGACTTTTTAGAAGAATGGGAAAACATGCATTTGGTTTTGTAGCGTTCAGAGAAAGAAGATTCTTAAAGAATCTATAAAATGCACAAGCGTTAACACGCACTGTACGACGATAAGTTGGGAATGTATTGAAGAGGCAAAAGGAGACAACTTGCGGCAAGTAACTAATGTCACTGAATGCATAAAACTAGTTTATTTCCAAACTAGACAGAAATTGAGATATTATGCAGCTTTGGATGATCACGATACAACAAACAAACATTGGACTGATCAGCACATCAGTTCTTATACACAAGACATAAATAAAATCGCCACTTTCTAGGGTGATCACTTTTTATGCTAGTAGATAAAATCATTCCAAAAGCACATATATCAAACAGTTCTGGTCCGTATAGTACGGCTGGAGAATCAGGAATCAATCCGAAGCTTATTGTCCCATGTTTCATTCTTGCTTCGGTTGTAGATTGTTGTTTCGACCAAGCTGCGATAGTTCTGTGGAAAGGCTCTCTATTGTATGCATATTTTATCGGGCGCTGAATGACCAAAACCGGCCCCAACCAACCCAGAGAACAACGTCAGCAAAAAACCATTCCGTTCATTAAAACGAGGAACTCTAATCCGCTTAGACGATGAAAGCATCCATTGGCAACAATATATTGTATCTTTCGAAATGAAACTACGAATGTTGGATCACCGTTCGCTTCCAGTGCAAGTTATATATCCCGATCTGTCGAACAGCGTTTTTTTTGCTTCTTGCTCCCCATTATTCTACATGTACGCAAGATTACCGAATGTTTTACCTGAAAGCTCACATTTTCTGGTGTGCATTCCTACATAGAAGACCATCTAAGTGCCTACTAATGTCGCAATATGCTTTTTATGCTTGTGTGGCAGCGCACAATGCTACGGTGACCAACAATGTATGTGCAATTTGGATGAATTTTGCAGCAGCCACTCACCGGAATGTAGAGCAAATGCCGGATCATCGAAGGAATCTGCTAGAGTGGAGCAAGAGCTTTGGTTAGGGGAAAAAGGAACAATTTAATATATGTACAGCAAGCTGTTTGAACACGAAAGGTGCAATGAGTTGTAAGGACAGCGTCATACTTTGAATATTTGTTTGTTGCTTCGTTTGCATTAAAATCAGTTCATGTAATTCATTCGGAATGAATGGAACATTGGATTTGAATTAGTTGACAAGTATACAAGATATCTCATGTTCTCAAGATATTTAATATTACTATTTTTTACTATTTCAAAAGAACATGGAAATGTGCTGAAAAACTATAACAGTTGTCACGATTTCACTTAAAACAATTTTTCTGGTTTGTTTGAGGGCATACTATAGCGGCATACATACCAATTGAACATTTATGGGATTTTTGTTGCTTCGGATAAGGCTGAAACCGTATACGCCAGGCTCTTTATTTGGAAACAGTTACCCTTACAAAGGTTCGAACAGGCCGATTTATGTCATAGATAATATTTATGTTTGAACTAAAAAGAAACCAAAACAGGCCGGACTCGATTATCTGAAACGTTATTTTTTTAACTCCTCATAATCGAATTTTCCAGATAATCGAATCATAAAAAAATTTCAGAGAAAATATCTCGGGAAACGTAAAATAACCATGGTATGCACTGATTTATTTGTATATTGCAGTGTCGTTGCATGAAACCGATTTTACGGTTTTCGGAAGACTTAAACTTTGGCGTGCTTGCGACAATAGTAAATGAAGTCCGACATACTAAACGGACCCTGCTTAGCTACATCCATGTTTCAATAAATTATAATATTAGGTATGTTTAAATATTAAATCAATGTATTTATTGAAATTTAGAATTGTCAACGCATATAAATCTACTGCTAATAATCGAAACTATTGGTATGGAACAACCCCTATGCCAGCACCCTCCTCTACTCCGCTACGTTCAATATTGTTCAAATGATCATATTTATAAAGGATACTAGCTGACCCGGCAAACTTTTTGTTATGTTTGTTTTTTGTTATCAATATCTTCAAACATTCACGTTTTCTTACTAAGCACAAGTTCATGAGTCCAATCACAGAACTGTTCATTGATTGATCTTCTAATCAACCCCGTTGAATTTACCTTTTACTATAAAATTCCTAATACTTCTACCAAAACTCATCATTATAACATCAGATTATTTTCAGACACAATTCTCGTTCAAGATTTTTCAACCACTTGCAAATAATATGTTTCTCCGTTACATGGAATAAATGTTTGATACAGAAAACATGATAGAACAAAGACAGACCCCTCCCCTCTTCACCCATTAGAGAGGAGAAGGAGTGTCTATTCACCATAGCAACGAGAGGGGGGGGAGTGTCTAATTTGGTTTCGTTTGCTTGATTAATTCTCGAGTAATGTAGAAATTTGTGTTTCATTTGTATGGCAGTCCTCCCTTATAGAGGGGAGTAGAGTTTCTAACCACCGTAGAAATATTTATTGCACCCTAAAACCTCCACATGCCAAATTTGGTTTCATTTGCTTGATTTCACCCCCCCGTAGAGAGGGGGTGGAGGGTCTAACCACCATAGTATCATTTACTACACCTTAAAACCTCCCCATGCCAAAATTCCGATCGCTCCAAAAATGGAAAATGTCGTTCCAACAAAGCCGTTTTTGCGGGGAATTCCTTTGCATCACTGCAAACGAAATAAGACAGCAGCTGAGACACATCGGAATCTTGTGGAACATTACGGCAAGTTACGGCAAGTTACGGCAAATGTTGGGAGTAACACAATAAGCAATTTCACATCGTTTAAAGCAACCTCGGAAAGATTAAGGCAATTGGTTCCCATATGAGTTGAAGCCGAGAGACATTGAAAGGCGTTTTCTCACCTGCGAACAACTGCTTCAGCAACAGAAAAGAAAAGGTTTCCTGCACCGAATCTTGACTGGTGACGAAAAGTGGATACGGTACGACAATCCTAAGCGTTAAAAAGCTTGGGTTAAGCCCGGCTAGCCATCAACATCATCCGCAAACCCGAATATTCATGGTTCCAAGCTAATACTGTGTATCTGGTGGGATCAGCTCGGAGTAATTCGCTATGAGCTACTCAAACCAAATGAAAATATCACAGCGTTACCGACAACAATTGATGCGTTTGAGCCGAGCCCAGAAGGACAAGAGGTCGCAATACGCCGATAGACACGACAAGGTGATTCTGCAACATGACAACGCTCGGCCCCATGTTGTAATTGGTATCAACAACTCCCTGGAGAACATCAATCTTACCCCGCCGTATTCACCAGACATCGCTCCCTCCGATTACCATTTGTTCCGGTCGATGACACATGGCCTGGCTGAGCAGCGATTTTCATCCTATGATGATACAAAAAAATGTAATTCTTATCCGTATGCTACCAGAAAGCTAAGAGAAGGTTGTAGTTAGCGATGGCCAGTACTTTAAATAATCTGTGACTTCTCTTCTTTCAATAATTCTGTTGTTGACCTGAACCTCTCGTTGACTACCGCTGCGAGTGCTGCTCTATTAGATGGAGTCACCTTTCTCGATCTTCAGCAACGCAACTCCATTCGCAATTTTCATGGCCGCACATTGGATCTGGTTTTCTGCGCACCCGAACATAGCTATTAGTGAATCCGTATCGTCACTGTTACCGGTGGATCTGCACCATCCACCATTAGAACTGTCGTTATCAGCCACAGGTGGAGTAGTGTCGGTTGATGAGGATCGTAACGAAGCTGAAAACCCGTTGAATTACTCTAAAATTGATTTCGCTGCATTCAATGAGTTTCTGTGTAGCTACGATTGGAGTGTCCTTGGTCAGGACGTTAACAACATGGCGACGCGCTTTTGTGAAATTGTCTGTAGCTGGCTAGTAACAAATACTTCACGAAAAAAAACCTCAGATGTCTCCAGCATGGAGTACTCCACTCCTACGCGTTCCAAGGCGCGACAAAAATTCCTGCCAACGCAGGTTGCGTCGTCGACGAACTTTTGAAACAAAACACAACTTTGAGCTCGCTAGCAATGCATACAGGAGTCTTAACGCAACTTTCTACAAATCATACGTACTTCGTGTCCAGACGAACTTGCACAGCAATCCAAAAAGTTTCTGGAAGTTTGTAAACTCCAAAAAAACTGCAGATATCCCGTCAAAGGTGTTCTTGGGAGATCGAGAGTCGTCCTCTGTTCCTGAAACGTGTGATTTGTTCTCAAAATACTTTGCTCCAGTGTTTGTAGCCGATGCAGCCATCCCATCCGAAACCGAATGTGCTGCAGCTAATGTTCCGGAAGCTTTAATAGACTTGCGGTCATTCGTTCTTACTCAACAGATGAATGAGAGAAGCGTAAAAAAGTTGAAACGGTCAACAGTTCCTGGCCCAGATGGCATTCCAGCAATAGTTTTCTGTCGCTGTGCTTCAGCTTTGGCTTTGTCACTCTCCCGTATCTACACAGCTTCGCTGGATCAAGGAATTTTTCCAGATGTGTGGAAGCACTCCTATATGTTTCCCTTCTTCAAAAAAGGAGATAAGGGCAACGTGATCAACTATCGCGGGATAACCAGCCTTTCTGCCACATCTAAGCTATTTGAGGTGATCGTGAACTATGTTGTCTTCTTCGAAGTGAAGAGCTATATCTCACCAATACAACATGGGCTTATGCCAGGACGCTCGGTTAGCACAAATCTCCTAGAGTTCTCACCGTTTTGTGTCAACCGCCTTGAAGAACGAGCTCAAGTTGATGCTATTTATATCGACATAAAAGCCGCTTTCGACCGAATTGACCACCGCATCCTGTTGAGTAAACTATCACGTCTTGGTGCTTCTGAAGGATTCATCTACTGGCTGAGGTCATACCTTTATGGAAGGACGCTCCTTTTTAAGCTCCAGTCTCACACTTCATATCCGTTTGCTGTTTGTTCGGGAGTTTCACAAGGCAGCAATCTAGGACCACTGCTGTTCGCGATATTTTACATCGACGTGTCACTTATTCTCGCATCCGGCGGTGTATCGATCTACGCAGACGATTTGAAGATCTATCTGGCTATCAAAACTCTCAAGGATTGTCTTCGGTTGCAGAGCTTGCTTGACCAGCTCGTATGTTGATGCCGGCTGAACAAACTTACCATCAACATTACTAAGTGTGTGATCATGAGTTTTTGTCGAAAAAGACAGCCAATTATATTTGAGTACATGATTGATGATATCATCTTGGAGAGAGTAAGTCAGGTCAACGAGTTGGGTGTAGCGCTCGACCCTAAACTCACCTTCGACGCACACCGCTTTGCGCTGATCATTAAAGCTAATCGTCAGCTTGGGTTAATTTCAAGAATATCAAGAATATAAGTCATTCTACTGTTCTCTTGTAAGGCCAATTCTTGAAACCACATCGGTAGTTTGGAACCCTTACCAACACATGTGGAGCATCAGGATTGAACGAATTCAGAAACGCTTCATCCGTAGAGCGCTCAGGCATCTACCTTGGTCTGATCCACGGAATCTGCCGCCATATAGCTAGATGTCGATTACTGAATCTGGATACGCTTGAACGTCATAGGCGTATTCAACAAGCCACTTCCGTTGCCAAACTAATTTGTGGTGAATTTGATGCACCTAATTTGCTAGAGATGGTTAACTTTCACGTTCCCAGCCGAATCCTACGATCCTCGTATTTGCTGCAACCGTTCCCGCATCATTCAACATTTGGTCATCATGTTATCGTTTCATAAGGATGATAAGAACATTTTCATTAGTAGAACATTTTTTTGATTTCGGAGAACCGTCACAACGCTTCAGAAACAGGACTGAGAATTCTAATGTGCTTAATGCCATGTATTAATGTGTTTTTAATTAGTTATAAGTATTTTATTTCATTAAGACGATGTTGTCAGATGAATGTAAACTCAAACAAATAATAAAACGTTAAAACGGTAAAAAAAACTCTGGAAACTTATTTGTACTCCCAATACTATATTTCTTTCCGATATTTCTGTGTACCAAAAAAAAAAAAGCATATAATCGAGTTTTTCCAAGGCTACGCACACCAAAAATGTGTTCATAGAATATTCCGAAACTGAAAGTTTTAACTTTAACGTGGATCTACGTTAAAAATAACATCCATGATGTATTTGATTCATTGCAAGATTTTATGAAGTGAGAAAAGTATGTTGAAAAATGGTCTACTTGTTCATATGAGGATCATATACAGGATGACTGACTTGAAGTAAATCCTGAATCCAAGGGCAGTTTTATCTACTTGGAACGAGATACAAATTTCAACATAACATACCTTGACTGAAATCACGCCAAATAGATTGATTGAACTTATTCAAACCAAAGGGAGGTTCTAGAACGATATTACTTTTGTGAAGGAGTAATAAAAAATTTGGTTCTACAGCTATGAAAGCTATGAATCATCTACATTGTGGCTTTTGAAGCCTGTCCGAAACAATAAATGTTGAAAAGTTAGTCTTCTAAACGAAGTCAGGTGTTTGAAAAAAAACATGAATGAATAATAGTTTTGTCATTGATTTAGCTTTATTCGGATGAAAACTATCGTCATTTCATTCGAATATGATTCCCACTCAAACGAAGTCCGATCGGAAAGTCGTCACGCACTGTACGTCGACTCGATGCGTGTTACCCTGTAGAGTAAAAGTGGCATGCGTACGATCCGTGATTGCTCGAATTGAATGAACCATTAGAGCATCGTGAAATGGACGAAGAGCGTGCTGTGTTTCTCGAACTGAGCTATGATTTTCGTAAAAAAAAATCTGCCTAATTTGCTGGTGTTATTTATGCGTCAGTCTACCATGATGAAATTACAGACAGACACAAAACTGTGCATCGGATCAATTCAAATATACATTTGGATTGTTTCCACATACGCTCTATTTGAATATTTTGTTGGTGCAAGTTTTAAATAATTTGATGGGAGCTATAAACAAAAATCTTACCTGTTCCCTTATTATGAAAAATATATGATTATGTGATTGGGAAACTGCCATGCAGCATCGCTGCAACTGCTGCAACGCAAATCAATTTAATGTACTTGCGTATAATTATATTGAGCGGTTTCGGAAAAATGAACATGCAAAGATATACTAATTACATCCACCGAAATAAACGTGGGTAATTGGTGCATAGAAGGAAAGCTGTGTGCAAATAAAACGCTACGTTTACCAGAACTTTTTTTTCGAAGGTGGGTTAAAAACTATATCCCCATCACCTGATGATTCCGATGAGCTGTAATTATGCTATTGTAACAATACATGTGTAAATGATCTTTTTCGCATCTGTATTGCAGGAGTTTTATCACGCGAGTTAAATTCAACTGATTTGCTTTTGCTTTTTTTCTGAGCATATGGAGTTAGTGAAATAATTAAAAGCGCGTATCTGCAATTTTATTAAGGTATCCTATTACATTGTGGGTCCAGATTTTTGTTCATTTGTAAAGCAAATGTATCAAAAAATAATAGAAATAATTATACTATAGCCATTTTCGGATAATTAAGCGAATGTTAGTCAGTAAGCGGATATAAAAGAGGAAAACTGTTCGGTTAGATAAGCCAATAATTACAACACCAACAATAAAGAGAAGTAGAAAAATCGAAATTGTCGTACTTCTGGGAGGAGACATCTAAAAATTCGACACGGAAACACACATACCGTCAACGGGGCTGTTGCTGGAAGCGAGAAGATCTGGGGATCTAGTACGAGGAGCAGAACCAGTTTCAGCTGGTTGCCGGTGACAGAAAACACAGTTAGCAAGAACTCAATGTCAAACCTGTGAAGTAAAAGTGGGAGCAGGAAGCAATACTGTTAATTCGTTATATTATTTGGTGGCTATGGAAAGCGAAAAGCGACTGGGATGTGGGAAAATGTCTTAATGTTATATTCCAGATGTTTAGTATTAGGGTGCCCCTAATTTGGAAGCAACGTTGTGAACGAATGTAGATGAGTCTGGAGCACTCGAATATCGAATGGAACGCAGAATTAGCTGCGTTTTGGGCAACAGCAACTATGTGCAATATTTTTATAACAGAGTTTGTATATAGAAACATTTTTGGTTCTGCTTTTGAAGATTCCTCCTTAACACTTCCGCAGTGCGGGAGCGTGAATCAGAAAGCAATTTAGTGGCATTTGTGTTCACAAGTGTCTCAAGCTAATAACACTGACACCTAGCAGCGTGTCCCAGTTGTCTTCTGCCAATGTATCCCCAACTATAGACACCAAGAATATATGAGATGCCTATATGAAATTAAAGAATTTTTGAACTCTGAGCATGACTGCATCCATTCTATTCACCTGGAATGTTTTATCCAGAAGTATGACAATGTTTAAAAATTATTTTTGCTTTGAAGAAAAATTTTGGTGGTTTGCAAACATCAGAATTACATTTCAGATGATATCCTCATATTGTTCATAATAGTCTTCTGAGATTTCATCTCCTTTGCTTGTAACTAATTCTGTTTCAATTAGCAACAGGCATTAGTACCTCTAATTGTTTCCAAAAAGCTGCAAGAAGCTGCAAGAAAACTGGATTCTGTAAAATCGTTTTATTTCAAGAATTTGATTCATCTATAATGATTTTTTTCCCAACTAATATTTGAAAAGTAGAATCTCCGTTGAAGTTTCATGTAGTATTTTTATGTAGTTCATAAAATACTGAAATAAACCATTAATTAATCATATCATTCGAGACGATCAAAATGGCGTTCCAACCATTCGAACATAACTGTGAAACAACATTTGAGGATTTCCTATTCTAGAACCTTTAGAAAAAAATGTTTCATTTGGCTAAAACTTGAAAAACCTCGTATTTATTGCTTCATGTCCATAAAAAAGGTGATAGAAGATCGTCGCAGAACAGCTGATCATGTGATTAATTGAGATGCATGGGAACACGTTTTTAGGTTATAGTTCACTGCCTTGAATCTAACCTCAATCTTCTGTCCTTTTTATCTTAACCTTACCAATACCTTATAAAGGTATGGCTTTGCAGATACGAGGAAAAATACCAAAGGAAAAAGCCATAAACATCTTCCCACAATTTTATTCAATTACTAAAATAAGCAAATTCTATACAAAAACTACCCTGCTCAAGTGTTGTGAACAGTGTAGAATCATACGGAGATATAAATATTAGGCTGTCAAAAAAGTCTTGCGGTATTTCCGCGAGGTGTCGTTGTAAGCTCGTAGTTCTAGTTGTATTCATTGTATCGAGTCATACTATAGCTTGTTGGGTATTTTTTTTAAGGTATTTTTGCGCGCTATAATATAGTCCTTGACAGTGTTTTGTTTGGTTAAGTCGTTCGTGAGTTATAGTGTCGCAAATATGGAGCAAAATAAAGAAAAAATCCGACATATTTTACAGTACTACTATGACAAAGGCAAAAATGCATCTCAAGCTGCCAATAAAATTTGTGCAGTTTAAAGGGTGTGTCACATCAAATTGCATCACGGAAAAAACGCTGTAGAAATTCGCCCAGTAGATCGATCCTTTTGAAAATTTTAGACAGTAAAATAAAAACTATTAAACAAATTTTGGCATTTTCTTTTTATTCATTCTTCGAGCCCAAGCCCGTATGCTCGCACCTTCCTCTTTACCCCATCCATTAGGTTCAGTACAACGTCAGGTTGTAGTTTTTCTTGAACAGAAATCCATTTTCTCTTGAAGTCCGCCTCCGATTTGACAACTTTTGGGTTCTTCTGGAGGGCCTGCCTCATAATCGCCCAATATTTCTCTATTGGGCGAAGCTCGGGCGCGTTGGGCGGGTTCATTTCCTTTGGCACGAAGGTGACCCGGTTGGCTTCGTACCACTCCAACACGTCCTTTGAATAGTGGCACGAAGCGAGATCCGGCCAGAAGATGGTCGGGCCCTCGTGCTGCTTCAATAGTGGTAGTAAGCGCTTCTGTAGGCACTCCTTAAGGTAAACCTGCCCGTTTACCGTGCCGGTCATCACGAAGGGGGCGCTCCGCTTTCCGCAAGAGCAGATCGCTTGCCACACCATGTACTTTTTGGCAAACTTGGATAGTTTCTGTATGCGAATCTCCTCCGGAACGCTGAATTTGTCCTCTGCGGAGAAGAACAACAGGCCCGGCAGCTGACGAAAGTTCGCTTTGACGTAGGTTTCGTCGTCCATTACCAGGCAATGCAGCTTCGTCAGCATTTCGGTGTACAGCTTCCGGGCTCGCGTCTTCCCCACCATGTTTTGCCTTTCGTCGCGGTTAGGAGCCTTCTGAACTTTTTATGTACGCAGGCCCTCCCGCTGCTTGGTCCGCTGGACGAATGAACTTGACAAATTCAGCTTATTGGCGACATCCCGGACCGAACTTCTCGGATCACGTCTAAACTGCTTAACTACGCGCTTGTGATCTTTTTCACTGACGGAGCATCCATTTTTGCCGTTCTTCACCTTCCGGTCGATGGTTAGGTTCTCGAAGTATCGTTTTAGTACTCTGCTGACCGTGGATTGGACGATTCCCAGCATCTTACCGATGTCCCGATGTGACAACTCCGGATGCTCGAAATGAGTGCACAGGATTAATTCACGACGCTCTTTTTCGTTCGACGACATTTTTCCAAATTTACGAAAAATTGACAGTGAAGCATGGCCAACGTGATCTATACACTCTTATCTGATTATAAGCGAAAGCTGAAGATATAATTCCTAAAAATTAAATTTCTACAGCGTTTTTTCCGTGATGCAATTTGATGTGACACACCCTTTATGGACCCGATACAGTTTCCATTTCCACCGCACAACGATGCTTTCAACGTTTTCGTTCTGGTGTAAAGGTCGTCGAAGATGCGCCACGCTCCGGAAGGCCTGTCGTCGAAAATTGCGAAAAAATCGCTGAATTAGCCGAGAAAGACCGGCATAGTAGCAGCCGTAGCATCGGCCAAGAGCTGGGGATAAGCCATCAAACCGTTATTAACCATTTGAAGAAGCTTGGATTCACAAAGAAGCTCGATGTATGGGTGCCACACACGTTGACGCAAAAAACATCTTTGACCGTATCGACGCATGTGAATCGCTGCTGAATCGCAACAAAATCGACCCGTTTCTGAAGCGGATGGTGACTGGCGATGAAAAGTGGGTCACTTACGACAACGTGAAGCGCAAACGGTCGTGGTAGAAGCCCGCTGAAGCGGCTCAGACGGTGGCCAAGCCCTCATTAACGGCCAGGAAGGTTCTGCTGTGTGTTTGGTGGGATATTATGAGCTGCTTCCCTATGGCCAAACGCTCAATTCGGACCTGTACTGTCAACAACTGGATCGCTTGAAGGTAGCACTTATGAAGAAGAGGCCATCTTTGATAAACAGAGGCCGCATTGTATTCCATCAGGACAACGCCAGGCCACACACTTCTTTGGTGACGCGCCAGAAGCTCCGGGAGCTCGGATGGGAGGTTCTTTTGCATCCGCCGTATAGTCCGGACCACCAAGTGACTACCACCTGTTTTTGTCCATGGCGAACGAGCTAGGTAGTCAGAAGTTAGCCACAAAAGAGGCCTGTGAAAATTGGCTATCCGAGTTTTTTGCCAATAAGGAAGCGAGCTTCTAGAACAGGGGTATTATAAAGTTGGCATCTCGTTGGGAACAAGTCATCGAACAAAACGGCGCATATTTGACTTAAAACAGATGATTGTAACTAATTTTATGAACAAATGAAAATTCAAAAAAAATACCGCAGGACTTTTTTGACAGCCTAATATTTTGAGGTTTTCCTTATTATGTGTTTTCTTGCACACCTGGTACACACACGATGCGGTGAAATATAGAGAGGGTATGATCTTAAAATTGCTACATAGGAAGATTTTTTAAAACTTAATTTCCAGTAGCCTGTTCGAGCATTGAATATTGAAAGAGAAATGTACAGTACATGTCAAACACTTCTCATGTTATACGTTTCAGCATCCAAAATGTACACTTAAAATAATAAGAATTAACAAGCCACAATCATTCTTCGCCGATTGCCCGAAGTAACCAGACGAAGGAAAGTCGCGTCCAAGTTCCGTTATCGGTTACTCGGATCGCAGTTCATTTCGCTATCTGGATAGTGAGTGAAGTGCCCTGCCTGCAAGTGGATAGAGGCTTTCATCCTCGGAAAGCCAAGCATTGGTTTTTGTTTTGTCGCTGCTTCGCCGACATTGGAGATTTCGCCGAGTCATCGTGCCAACAGTGACAGTGCGGGTAAGCTTTCACCGACGACTGTGTGTAGTGGTGTCGTAGGCACATTCCCACCACCAACGAGCTTTCAGCACGCTCCCGTTCATCTGCACTGGAGTGCGTTCATAGGTGAATAACATTAAATATACTGAGAGAAAATATTTAATAATTATAAGTTTTTTTTTTGTTTTTGTGAATTATTTTATTGTGAAATATTGTTTAAAAAAATACTTAGAATATAAGTGAAAATTTAAAATGGCAGAGAGTGGGGGACCTTCGGATATGGAGGTCTCTGACTCCAGTTCCCTCCTAACGGATAAAAAAAGTCACTCAAACGTGTTCCAAATACGGAAGATACTTCTTCTGGGGACGAGTCAGCTAACCCTACCAAGCCTCCCTCCAAAAAACTAGCAAATCTCCCATCTGCCCTTAACGATCCCACTCTACCTTCAACCTCGTCTTCTCCCTCTGTTCTTCCCGCTCCTTCTCAATCTTCGCCATCCCATTCTCAATCCCCGTCCTCGCCTTCCCCCCCTGTTATTCCCACTCCCCGTGTAAAGGTCTATCCAGAAGATGCACCCGGAACTGGTCCCTGGGTTGTTTTCTTCAGGCCTAAGCCAAATGGAAAGGCGTTGAGAGTCATGCAGATCGCGAAAGATCTGGCAAGGTATACCTCCGTTTCGGAAATTTCGAAGGTTAGACCAAACAAATTGCGAGTTGTCGTGAATGATCGAAAAGACGCAAACAAGATTGCTGTCGATCAGCATTTTACAATTAAGTATCGGGTCTACATTCCCTCTCACATAGTCGAAATTGAGGGTGTGATAACCGAAACGGGCTTGACGTGCGAATACATTACGAGTGAAGGTACCGGCCGTTTTAAAAAACTGCCCTCGACGACTGTTAAGATCTTGGGTTGCCGCCAGCTCGGAACAGTCTCCCATGAAGGGGAAGAAAAGAAATTTACGCCGTCCAACTCGTTTCAAGTCACCTTCGCTGGTTCAGCTCTCCCTGACTACGTGATGGTAGATAAATTGAGGTTAGCCGTGCGACTTTTTATTCCAAAGCCAATGACTTGTCTAAAGTGCAAGTCAGTTGGTCACACGGCTGCTTATTGTGCCAATAAAGAACGATGTGCCACTTGCGGAGAACAACATGAGGGGAAATCCTGCAGTGCGACTGAGCATAAGTGTCCATATTGCGGGGGATCCCCACACGTGCTCTCAGCTTGTGAAACATACAAGGCTCGCTGGGAGAAACAGAAGCGCTCTTTGAGGGAACGCTCTAAACGCACTTTCGCAGAAATTTTGAAGGGCGCTTCTCCACTGGCTCAAGAACAACAACCAATCAATACACACAATGTCTTCGCTACGTTGCCAGTTGACGAAATGGAAGCGGATACAGCTAACGGGGGCACGCCGTTTATTTCTCAAGGGAATCCCCGGCGCAAAAATGTGACCACTCCCAAAGTTCAAGGACAAGTCCCTCCGGTGATACCCCCTGTTAGCTTGCCCAAAAAATCGAGTGCAGCGGATAAGCAAAATCAGGTCCCTCCTGGCCTCCGTGGTAATAGTTCACCTTCGAACGAGGGGACATCAAAAATCCCAACTGTCCCTGTTTTTCCGTCAAGTTCAACTTCCCAATCGGGATTTATAAAGTTGTCTGACCTTGTGGATCAAATCTTCACGTGTTTTAATGTTTCCGATTCCATCAGAACCATTGTCACCGCAATGCTTCCAGTACTAAAGACAATTTTGCAGCAATTGATGCAAACATGGCCCCTCCTTGCAATGATTATCTCTCTTGATGTCTAATTTAAATAGAGAGGTCGGAGATATCACTATTTTACAGTGGAATTGTCGTAGTCTTGTGCCTAAATTGGATACATTCAAATTTCTAATTCATAAACTCAATTGTGATGTTTTTGCTCTATCCGAAACCTGCCTCTCTTCTCAAAATGATCTCTCTTTCCACGATTTTAATATAATACGCTTGGACCGCGATGACAGATACGGAGGGGTACTATTGGGGATCAATAAGTATCACTCATTTTTTAGAATTGACCTTCCACCTATTGGAGGGATCGAAGCTGTTGCTTGTCATGCAAACATCAGAGGCAAAGACCTCTGTATAGTCAGCTTGTATTGGCCTCCGGGAGCTGCGGTTAGCCGCAAGCAACTTGTTGACATGTGCTCACTCCTTCCTGAGCCACGATTAATCTTGGGAGACTTCAACTCTCACGGAACTGCCTGGGGGGAACCGTACGACGATAATCGTTCATCGTTGATATATGACCTTTGTAACAGCTTCAATATGACCGTTTTGAACACTGGGGAAACAACACGTGTACCTACTTAAACCTCCTGCTAACCCAAGTGCTCTTGACCTCTCGCTTTGCTCGAATTCACTATCGTTAGATTGCAAGTGGAATGTAATCCAGGATCCCAACGGTAGTGACCACTTGCCAATCAAAATTTCTATCACCAATGGGTTGAATTCTTCTGAATCAATAAACATGGCATACGACCTCACAAGACAAAATATGCGGACGCGATTGCTCTAGCCATCAATTCCAGAGATGGTTTGCCTCCATTGGAGGAGTATAACTTCATTTCTCGTTTGATCTATGGCAGCGCGGTTCGCGCTCAAACGAAACCCATCCCAGGTTCCACTATTCGTCGAAGGCCAATCCATGGTGGGATGGCCAGTGTTCCAAGCTTTATGGAGATAAATCGAATGCATTTAAAGCTTTTCGGAAACGTGGAACCATTGAGAATTTTCAAACGTATTTGGACCTTGAAAATCAATTTAAAAACTTGATCAAAGGGAAAAAACGTGCTTATTGGCGAAATTTCGTGGGAGGTTTATCACGAGAAACGTCAATGAAAAAATTATGGAAAGTGGCTCGAAACATGAGAAATTGCTCTTCATCCAATGAAAGCGAGGAATATTCACATCGATGGATTTTTAATTTTGCACGAAAGGTTTGTCCCGATTCCGCTCCAGTGCAAAGAATTATTCGAGATATACCACAAGATAGGTGCGGTGATTCCGAGTTTTCGATGGTAGAATTCTCTCTTGCTCTCCTTTCATGTAACAATTCTGCTCCGGGATCGGATAGAATTAAGTTCAACTTGCTGAAAAATCTCCCTGATGTGGCGAAACATCGCTTGTTGAACTTATTCAATCGGTTTCTGGAGCATAATATTGTTCCAGATGATTGGAGACAAGTACGAGTTATAGCTATTCAAAAACCCGGAAAACCCGCGTCCGACTTCAATTTGTACCGCCCAATAGCAATGCTGTCTTGTATACGGAAATTGTTGGAGAAAATGATCTTGTTTCGCCTTGCTCGATGGGTTGAAACGAATGGCCTACTCTCAGATACACAATATTTTTTTTTTTTTTATATCTGTATTATAGTGACTTTCAACACTTTTGGCTGGTTCGTCACATTTTATTTCCAATTTTGGAAGAATGTTGGGAGTGAGAATTGAACTCGTGATCTTCAGCGTAGATACACAATATGGGTTCCGCAGGGGCAAGGGGACGAATGATTGTCTTGCGTTGCTTTCTTCAGAAATTCAAATGGCTTACGCCGAAAAAAAAAACAAACGGCTTCAGTATTCTTGGACATAAAGGGGGCCTTTGATTCTGTTTCAATAGAGGTTTTGTCAGACAAATTACAATCTCGGGGTCTGCCGCCTCTATTGAATAATATGTTATATAACTTGCTTTGTGAGAAACATTTGAACTTTTCTCACGGAGATTCGGCAGTAAGTCGGGTCTCTTACATGAGACTCCCCCAGGGCTCATGTTTAAGCCCCCTTTTGTACAACTTCTACGTAAGCGACATTGACAATTGCCTTACACAAAATTGCAGCCTAAGACAACTTGCAGATGATGGAGTGGTGTCTGTCGTAGGATCAAACGAATCCGACCTGCAAGGACCCTTACAAGATACTTTGAACAATTTTTCAACCTGGGCCATTGGGCTAGGGATCGAGTTCTCCACGGAGAAAACAGAGATTGTGGTTTTTTCTAGGAAGCATAGACCAGCAAAACCAAAGCTTCAACTTTTGGGTAAACCGATCACTCATGCTATGTCATTCAAGTATCTTGGGGTCTGGTTCGACTCCAAATGTACTTGGGGACCCATATTAGGTATCTGAGTAAAAAATGTCAACAAAGAATAAACTTTCTCCGTACAATTACCGGCACCTGGTGGGGAGCCCATCCCGAAGATCTTATTATGTTGTATCGAACAACTATTCTCTCAGTGATGGAGTATGGCAGTTTCTGTTTTCAATCAGCTGCCAAAACACACCTCATTAAACTCGAGCGAATTCAGTATCTTTGTCTCCGTATTGCGTTGGGATGTATGCCCTCAACGCATACCATGAGTCTCGAGGTTTTGGCAGGCCTACTCCCACTAAAAGATCGCTTCAATTTATTATCTCTTCGGTTCCTCATCCGGTGTAAGGTTATGAACCCATTGGTGATCGGAAATTTTGAGCAGCTGATCGAGCTAAATTTTCATTCTGGATTCATGAGCTCATATCATGAATTCGTCTCCATGCAGGTTAATCCTTCTTCGTATATTCCCAACCGTGTTTGTTTTCCTGACTACATCAATTCCTCTGTGCATTTTGATCTGTCCATGAAGCAGGATATCCATGGAACATCAGATTATCTTCGATCGAGGATCGTTCCAACGATCTTCGATGCAAAGTATGGGGATATCAATTGTGATAATATGTACTTTACTGATGGGTCCCCTATGAATGAGTCCACAGGATTTGGAGTGTTCAACGAATTTTTTAGCACCTCCCACAGTCTTCAGAATCCTTGCTCAGTGTATATTGCTGAATTGGCAGCAATACACTGGGCGCTGGACAGCGTCGCCTCACGACCTGTTGAACACTATTACATTGTAACGGATAGTCTTAGCTCTGTCGAAGCTATCCGTTCAGTGAGGCCGGAGAAGCACTCGCCGTACTTCCTTGAGAGAATACGAGAAATTTTGAGTGCTTTATCCAGACGCTGTTATGTCATTACCTTTGTCTGGGTCCCTTCATATTGCTCAATTCTGGGTAATGAGAGGGCTGACTCATTAGCAAAGGTAGGTGCAATTGAAGGCGATATTTATCAGCGTCAAATCGCCTTCAATGAATTTTATTCTTTAGTCCGCAAAAATACCATAGTTAACTGGCAACGCAAATGGAACGAAGATGAATTGGGCCGGTGGCTCCACTCGATTATCCCTAAGGTTAGCCTCAAACCATGGTTCAAAAGTCTGGACTTGAGTCGGGACTTTATTCGCACCTTCTCCCGACTCATGTCCAATCACTGTTCGTTAGATGCGCTACTCTTTCGTATTAATCTTGTCGACAACAATCTTTGTGTTTGTGGCCAAGGTTACCACGACATCGAGCACGTTGTTTGGTTGTGCGAGCTGTATCTTGTCGCCAGATCGAATTTAGTAGTCACCCTTCGGGCCCGAGGAAGGCAGCCCATGGTGCCGGTGAGAGACGTGTTGGCTCGGTTAGACCTTGATTACATGTCCCAAATATATGTATTCCTTAAAGCTATCGATCTTCGTGTGTGATTGTCCTTATACCCTTAGTTTTTCCTTTTCCTTTTCCCTTGTGAGAGATCGGATCCCTTCTTAAGAATAAGATGAAATGTAAATACATATTAGATATAAGATAGGTTTAAGAATTGAGTGTGATGAGTGTGATTGAGAGTGTGAGTGTGATCATTGTCAACATATCCTCATATCCCCTCCTTTTCCTGAAGAAAATGTCACCCTTCTAAACTCGAGTTGACCGCGAGTAATCGGTTTCCTATATTATTAACATTAGAATTAAGGAAAAATGTATATATACTAGTAACAATACAGTAAGGAGTTCGGCTCCTTTAAACCTATGTAACTGAGCCTGTAAAAATAAACGATTTAAATGAAAAAAAAACAAGCCACAAGGGTATGTGATAGAGTTTTTCCGAAATTCATCTCAGAAACATAACTCATTTGAGGATTATTTGTAGGAATTCTACATGATACATTGAGGAAATTATGTGTTTTCTGCAAAAAAAAAAATTAACAAAGCGATCAGAAAGTTCAAATTAGCTATGGATCGTTATCTAGTTCGCTCGTGGGTGGATGATGTATGCCGCGAGAATATGAAAGTAATCCAAATGTACGTGTGTATGGTATTGATGATATCTCTAATTGACTTCGCTCATGGACCAGCACATTTCCAGGTGCACGTGCGGGGGATGTGGAAACTCACGTAGCTGATATTTTATACTGGCATCACACATTCTCACCTCACGATTGGTTCCGGATAATAAAATAGCTTTGATCAACTATTTCTAATGTGTAACACCAGGGGAACAGTTTTGTTTTCTATGGAACACCAGCGTTTTCTTTAGATGTTAGTCCCACTGGAAAAAAGTAATTAAACTGTTGTTCGGCACTCAATTTTCGGCTCAAAGCAGGTGTACTCAAAATTAATCTCACAGGAAATCATGCTAATAGCTTCTACAATATGTTTATTTTATGGTATTATACAAGTATAGAATTCATCTATGGAAGTGAGATAGTCTCCGGAGAACACAAAAAAGTGGATGGATGGGATGATACAAAGTGAATTTTCCTTCTCAGGATCGATCCATTAGATAGAAGCTGTAAAACCTTCGTTATATGAGACGAGACAATAGACCTTTTCATTTTCTGAAAGTCCGTCGAACAAAGTAATCTTCAGTTGTACAATGAGTGTAATAGAAAGGTTTTTTTCAATTTTACAAATAAGTTCGAATGAAGTATTGATGGATGCAGTGGTGCCAGATTTTAGAACATGTCTTCAATTTGAAGACATTTAACCAGGAGGGGAGGGTCCTATGCGGCCTTTATTTTTTTTTGTAGTCAGCGTAGAAAATCATGAGCACAGGAATCATAACCTAAAACTATAAATGAAGCGCTCCGTGCGATCCTGCAGCAGTGATTTTAATTGAAAATTGTCAAATATAGCTTCCGGATGGCTATCCAAACATCACTTGCCAAAGAAAACTATCCAACGTAATTAAATGTTAATCATATATATACAGTCATTCTATGCCACCGATATACTGGTTCTCAGATTCTCATGAAAAGTGGTTACTTTGCTCTTTACCGCACGACCCGTATTTTTCAATTTTTTCATTAGAGTGACCAATTCCATTCTAGGGTGGTCCAAAAAATCACCTTTCTCCCTTTTTTTTATTTAATTCATTCACTCTTGAAGGGCTGAACCGATTGGAACGATCAACATATCAAATTAGAGGCAATGAACTAGTCTTCACACGTCATATCAGCTTGCAAAAAAAAATGGATTTTGTGTTCATAATTATTGATTGTATTTGTTTTTTATATTTTACGTGGTCTTGAGATTAAGGGCGCTGTATTTTCTATATTTTTTCTTGAAAGCTGAGATTTTTACATAACATATCCAAAAATCAGAGAGGCGTTATTTGTTTTGTTCTTAAGTTATGAATTTTTCAAAACTAATGGATGGTCCGAAAAATCTATATTGACTAGCTAATTGACTTCAATTTGATATGTTAATCATCGGAATCGGTTCAGTAGTTCAAAAGTTATGAATTTTTGAAAATAAAAAAAAATCAAAATCACTTTGACTTTCGGAAAAAAATAAAAAAATTTTGAAAATACGGGTCTAATATTTTGCGATAAGGAACAATGCTTTTCACGGAAATCTTAGAATAACTACATGGTAACTTCGATATAACGTACATTTTACTTTCAAAATTGTACGTTGTATCGGATTCTTATATCGAAGCATAATAAAGAACTCAGAAACTTTGCTTAGGGGAAGACGGGGTAAGACAGCCCCCTAAGAAAACCCAATTTTCATTGAAACGTCCTTCAGGATTTCCCCTATTTGTTGTAATACATATCATTGAGTATATAATAATCTATTATTAAAAAAACGTGTAATTGTTGATTGTATAACTTTTTTGGCATTTTTTCATTAATTTTTGAATTGATAAAAAATTACTTTTTATTTTGCTGGCGAGGTAAGAAGGACTACCCGCGGGGTAAAACGGACCATGACGGGGTAAGACGGAGCGATGCTATTTTCAAAAAGTTTAGTCTAGTAAAAATATCATGAACAGTGTTATCTAAGGTACTAAATGTTTAGGGTTGTTCAAAAACTATACACAAACTTTGGAAAAGGCCATCCATATTTCACGTGCAGAGTTTTAAAAATTTTCGTGAAAAATTTACCAAATTTTCGGAATCAATAGGACGATTATCTACGTGGATCCAAAATTTTCTCAAAATCTGTTCACGTGAAGTCTGAATGACCCCGAAGTAGGTATTTCTAGTTCCGATCCAATGTGTTGTTTCGTTCAACCAGCCCGAATGCCAGTTCCTTGACATCTCGCATTGTGATGGCGTAGAATCGATTCTCCAGCCGCTGCTAATGCTCCACCAGTTCTTCCCAGCAACATTAAATCGCATAATTTTGCACGTGCCAAGTCTTACAAGTAATCAGAATAAATCACAATCGCATATAATCTCAGTCAAAGTATGTATCGTATATATTTGAAATCGCATAAAATGTAAAAACTCGATTTTATATATCATTATCAAATTAAGTCGCAATTCGGTGTAATAAACATCAGTTTTATGATATTTATTACACCGAATTGCGAGTTTGTGTGTCGTGTAAGCGTTTAATTTAAATCGATTCAGTACTGCAGTAAATCGTGTTGCATGCTGAAGAAAATCATGAAACAGTAAATCATATTAGCTCCTAATAAAGAACATATTACTTCTTCTTCTTCTTCTTCTTCTTCTTCTTCTTCAATGGCACTAACGTTCCTAGAGGAACTTCGCCGTCTCAACGTTGTATTACTTGCGTCATTTTTATTAGTACTTAGTTGAGATTTCTATGCCAAATAACACGCCTTGAATGCATTCTGAGTGGCAAGCTCTAGAATACGCGTGATCACAGTGCAAGTCGGAGGAAATTTCTTTGACGAAAAATTCCCCCGACCAGAACGGGAATCGAACCCGAACACCCGGCATGTTAGTTGTGACGCTAACCACTCGGCCAAGGGAGCACAAAAAGAACATATTACATCATATTGGAATGTCAATGAAATGATTTAACATTGACAAGTTTCATTTCATAACAGCAATGTCTGAACACGTACGGAAGAATAAAATAATTAAATTTAATAGAAGTGGCTCTTATATGGAAACCAGGAATGTTATATCATATCGAATCATGTGTATAAGTTTTAACCGCTGTTGAGTTAAATTTCACATATCCGCGCGAGATAGCTGATGGATGATAATCCAGACGACAGAAGTTCGAACCCACATCGGATCAGTTTTCACCAAACATCAATCTGTGCCATTTTAAACATTTATATTCCACTCCCAACACAAGTAAATTTAATAATTATTATTTCTACTAATATAAATACTCATATATAAAAATGGCGATTCGTGAGGCTACAATAAACATTTTACGAAAATATTTTGCTTCATTGGTAATAAATCGTATATGAGTTAATCTTAAACACTAAACTTTACTTAAAAAAAACAATTTCTTCTTTTCGAGCACACGATGTGCATCTATTCACTATTCAAATTTAACTCTATCCTTACATTCATTGTCCCTGCTTATATATATCAATGATTTGTGTTTACAACATCTTGAATGTGGGAATGTTTATTCATGGCATCAGCGCGATGCTGATATCGATTCTTGTGAACGGTTGATTGTTTATTCTTGGTCTCCGGGTGGTCCGATAAGTTGTGATTGTTGATGATGATGCAGCTGGATGGTGATTCGGATGTTTATATTCCGCTTATCGGCTATGCGGTCTCGATTTGTGCTAACTGTGCTAACTCCTCCCCTCTTGATTGCTTTGTCCTCAAAGTTTACTTTTGGATGGTGCGTAATGGTGTTGGTGCATCAAAGAATGCTTGAAGTTGTTTTTTTCTTTCGTCTGATAATTCCTCTGTGTTGTTGGTGTCAGGTTTAATTTCCGTTGTTTTTGGTGGCTCATTTATTAGGATGGTCTCAGCGTTTTTGTCGAAGTGGACTGTTATGTTAGCCTTTTGTTTACGTCTGGAAAGGAATCGAAGAATTGCAAATGTGCTTGCGATTAGAATTATTGTTGATAGTCCAAATGATCCAAAGATATTGAGTTTCCAACTCAAGGAATGATTTTGCAGGTTTAATAGTTCCAATTTTTCGCGATGTTCAAGGGTTAAATTCTGAAGGTATTCCACAGGTGGTGCGTCTATGATATGAATTTCGTTAACACGAAGTCCAGTGGTAGGATCATATGTTTTTGCAGGAATAGTTGTTTCATAATTGGAATATTGTTCGCCGTTGATATGAAGATTGCATTGGCTGAATTGTATTAAAAACGATCCATATAGGGGTTGACTGGAATTGGTACAATTTGATGAGACTTCTGCACCAGCGTCATTGATCAAAATTGTTGCATCGTTGATTCGTTTTACGAGTCCCTTTGAATATACCTTTTCAAAGGTGCAATTTGAATGTTTCCCTGTAGTAAGTTTATATATGCATTCATTTGCATGTTCTATTTGAGAATTATCGCATAAGAAATAGTCATCTTGCTCTTCACAAGGTTGATTCAATTCGTAAACATTTGTTTGATTTCTGATAATGTAATTTTTGTTCAATAAAATGCGTTTCATTGACTTGATTATTGAGTCAATGTAGTCGTATTCAAATGTTTCAGTTGATACTTGTGGAATCTTTAGCATATAGATAATGTGCGTATTATTCAGCATTACTTGTGCTTTGGCTTGTGTTAATAATTCTTCGAAGGAAGTTATGTGAATATCGTGGTTTTGTAGAAAGGTTGCAATTTTTGTAAAATCTTTTATCGATAGTAGTTTGCTACTAGGGATTCCGTGTTTGGCCATTAGAATTGCTTCTTCTAATGTTTCTACCTGATTTTGTAATGAGTCTATGTTGGAGAGAATTATCAATTGATTAATTTCGAGGGAATGGTTTTTTGTTCTTTCATTCTCGATCTTTAGTACTTGATTGGTTATGTCTGTTATTTCTTGGATTCGTTTGTCGATAGCTTCGTTGATGAATAACTGCTTGTTGTTCATGGTTATCAGGGCGTTCATGGAGTGATTGATGATTCGGAGATCTTCTGCATCTGGGCTGCCGGCGATCCATTTCCAAACTGTTCCGATTGTATCCCACCTTTTTCTTCTGTTTACAAATGGTTTGATTTTCATAAATGTTTCATATAACTTATAATTTTTGATTTGGATTAATTCATACAATGGATTATTTGAAGGATTATTCTGTATGTCACTATTAACATTGAAAATTGTATTGCCAATTTGAATTAAATCAATAGGATGTACAATGCGTATGTGTCCTATTTTTATTTTTGCTTTTCCTAGTGGTACAATTGCGAGTGGGTTATTTGTAAGGTCGTGTATTTGAATTCCTGCCAGTACTTGAGACGCGCAGAGGGCGAGTCTGTAAAGAAACGAAAAATGTTTTTATTCGCTTGTATTCTTTCGTAAATTACATTTATGGATTTTTCGATTATTGGAATCTATAATGTATGTATTGTGATCTTCTTTTATTTTTATAATGTTGTATCGACTCTTACGTTTATTGTGAGTATTTGTTTTTTCATATGCATAGCTATTGGGTTCGTATGTTTGATAAGCTTTTGGAATAATTTTTTCTTCTTTGTTTTTGTATAATTTTAATATTTTTTCATTATTTTTGTCTCGACTTCTTGCTATTTCTTCATAGGACGCATTATCTCTACTTTCTCCTATATAAATATTTTTTGGTGTTTTGTTAATAAATGAATGTATTGTGTTATTGTATTTATGAGTTGCTTCTTGAATGAGAGTAGTAATTGGCATATCTGGATTTAATGCTTTAACACATCTAGCTATTTCTCGTATTGTAGAGTGACATCTTTCTACTTGGCCATTGGTTTCAGAATGATTAACAGGAGTTTTGAAGATTTTGACACCTAAATTTATAATGTTTTGTTCTACGACATTTGATATAAAAGAACTTTCATTATCTATTACAATTAATGCGGGCAAGTCCCAATCATATAATAATTCCAAAAGAACATTCTTTACATCAGAAATGGCCTTTGACTTAATTGGTTTCATTTTGAGATATTTTGAAAATTTGTCAAGTGAGGATATAAAAAGGAAATTGGCATTGTAACAAAATATATCGAGATGTATGATCTCGCCAGGATAATTAGGGATTGGAGTTCTTACGGGGATAAATTTCTGAGGTTGTCGTTCATATTTTTCCATTTTGCAAATTTCACAAGTTCTTATATATTTCTGGAAAAGTTTATGTATTCCTGGGAAAAAGTATTTCTTTATGAGTTGAAGTGAGTTTTCCTTTGCATTCCGATGAGCGAAATTATGCACATCCTTGATTGTTTCTAACTGTTGTTCTTCATCTTGAATATCTTCTACTTTTGTTTGCGAAAATCTCACTTTCAAAATGTTTGAATTATAGTTTGTTTTATAAATTTCTTGTATAATTCCCATGGTTCGTTCATCTGTCATAATTCCGTTCAATATTCCTGGGTTGAGAAATTGTTGTAGTTTGTCCTTTAGAAAGTTTATATCAAAATTTGGTTCAACAAAAGTGTGTCTGTTGTATTTTTCAAAAGGAACATTAAATTCATAGGATGAATTAGGCCCAATCTGAAAAATTAATTGGTTCCGAAAAACGTTAATGGGAGCCTCAGTTGAGGGTATATAGGAACTGTCATCTTCTTCTGCCGAATGTTGAGTAGGGGTTAATGAATTTATTTGGATGCGTGAAAGTGCGTCAGCTACTACGTTGGATTTCCCTGGTTTATAGAACATTTCATAATCATGTTCCTCAAGGAAAGCTTTCCATCGTTTTAGCTTTGCATTATTGTTTTTGGGTGATAATGTGAATGTGAGTGGGAGATGATCTGTGTAAATTTTTAGTTTTGCTCCGTAGATAAAATTCCTTAAGTTGTGAAGAGCCCATACGACTCCAAGCATCTCTTTTTCGTTTGTTGCGTAGTTTTCTTCGGTCCTGGAAAGAGTTCGAGAAATAAATGTTATTGGTCGTTCGCCGTCCTGGAATTGCTGTGATAACACTGCTCCTATTGCTTTATCTGATGCGTCTGTGGTGAGAATGAAGGTTTTTTCAAAATCTGGAAATGTTAAAACGTCTTTAGAAGATAAAATTTCTTTAAGAGTATTAAATGAATTTCGTGCATCATCATCTAGATTGATGATTGTGTTTTTTGACTGATTTTTCAGAATTTGGCGATGGCCATCCTCCCCTCTTAAAAGTTTTGTAAGGGGTTTTGCGATTTTAGCATAATCTCTTACAAAACGTCTATAATATTCAGACAGTCCTAGAAATGCGCGTAAATCTTTCAGAGTTTTTGGTTCAGGGTATTTACGAATACATTCAACCTTCTTATCGTTTGGTTTTAGACCTTCTTTTGAAACAATAAAGCCAAGAAATTCGACTTCGGTCCTTAAAAATTCTGATTTGTCAGGTTGAATTTTGAAATTAGCTTCTCTTAATGTTTCCAAAATTGTTCTTAAATTTTTCAAATGTTCATCAAGTGTTTTACCGAATATTATGATGTCATCTATATAGACATGACATATTTTTCCTAAGTGTTCTCTTAAAACGTCATCCATTACTCTTTGGAAGATTGCTGGTGCATTCTTTAAGCCAAAGGGTAAACGAATGAATTCATATTTTCCATTATTAACTGAAAAAGCTGTTTTTTCTATATCTTTTTCAGACATTGGGATTTGATGAAATCCTGATGCCAAATCCAATGTGGTAAAAAATTTGTTTTCTCCTAAGTTAGATAGGACTGTGGATGTATCCGGAATTGGATATCTGTCACTAATTGTTTTTGAATTTAATTTTCGGTAATCTATAACCATTCTGTATTTCTTTTCTTTAGAAGCATCCTGTTTCTTTGGTACTATCCAAACTGGTGAGTTGTAAGGGGATCGTGATGGTCTAATAATTCCATCATGTAAAAGTTTTTCTAATTGTTTATTAACTTCAGATTTTAAAGCTTGAGGATAAGGATAAGTTTTGCTATAGACTGCATTTTCGTCAGTAGTTCTGATATCGGCTTTGACCTTTGTAGTAAATGGTAATTTTTCATCCGGAGGTTGAAATAAATCTTGAAAATCTTTTAAAACTTTTCCGAGTCTGTCTTTTTGTTGTTTGTCTAGGTGATCATCTCGAATATTTATTTTGTTGATTTCCTGTAGTTTGTATTGGAGTAGAGGAATAATGAATTTGTTTTCTAAAATTAATTTTTCATTTGAAGTATCTATTACTGCTTTCAATTCTTTTAATGTGTCGTGTCCTATGATTGCATCAAAAGATTTTAATTCATTTAAATGAAAGAATTTAATCAAAACATTAGAATATGGTTTGAATAATTTTCCGCTGGAATATTTATTAATTTTTATATCTCCGCCTACTGAAGATACATAAAAAGGTTTTTTTATTTTGTGGCTGATACTTGCGTATCGAGGGTGAATGAAATTTTTGTTTGATCCTGTGTCAATTAGAATTTTTAGTGGTTCTTTTGCCTTACCAAAATAAAGAAAGTATGGTAGGGCAGATTTTAATCTAAAAAATTTAGTTCTGCTTTTTCTATGTCTTCTTCTTCAGGTGTTTCCCGTTCTTGTGTGTCAATTGTTTTCATATATCGTTCATATTGAGATGATTCTTCGGTTTGTTCCTCTTCATTATATTCGTTATCTATGCATGGATAATCGTGATCATTGGGATTAATTTCAACGAAATTTTGGGGATCTTCATATTGGCCGGTTTTAATGTTGAAGAGTCTTGGTCTCTTCATTGGGTTTACCTGAGTTGTATTTTGAGGTCTATTGCCGTAATTTATTTGTCTAGTCCTAATGGATGGATCTACTTCCATAGGTTCTGGTGGATGTTGTCGGAAAGGATTTCTGGGAGGTAATTGTGGTTTTGGTTGAAAGGAATGTTGCGGAAATTGTTGGAAATTTGGTTTTGGAGCATTCCATTGAAATGGGGGCCTAAAATTATTGTTGTTATTAATAAAGGGCTGGGGTTTGAAATTGTGATTTCTGAAATTTTGAATGGGATTTGGTTTTAACATACGTGGTGGTAATTTTAGAGGATTAATTGGAATTAAATTTCTGGGTGCTGCTGTATGTTCAAAATGTTTTGGTTTAGTTAGCATTTTTCTGCATTCTACGTTTTGGAATGCGATACAATAACTGTATGCACTTGCTAAAGAAGTTGGTTCATAATTTCGGATGAATTTATAAATGTCTCCATCAAGCCCTCTTATGAATGCATCTATTGCCTTTTTATTGTAAGATTCTATTAAAGCTTTTGAAGCTTCTGGGTGACTAAATCTGTGATCTGTTTTGATTTGATTTGCTATTAGTGATAGCAATCTGTTTACTTCGTCGTAATAAATTTCTAAAGAGTTTCCTCTTTGTTGTATGGTCATTAATTGATAATCGAGTGTTTCAAGATCACGCTTTTCACCATAATAAGTGACAAGTGTTTTCTTGATCATCGTCCAGTTGATACCAATGTTAGAAGCGACTAAAGCGTCATTTGCTTCTCCTCTAATTTTCCGTCTGATAGTTTTGCATACCATGTGGAATTTATTTTGCAATTCAACACTATGGTTTGCAGTAGTATTATATAATTGGATTAGACTGTCAACATCACTGATCCAGTTATTTAATTCACTTGGATCGCCTGTGAATATTGGCAAGTCTTTGACTAAATCGGGAATTTTCTCAAAAGTATCTGGGTTTACGGGAGAACCGTCTTGTTTTGTGAAAAATAGGGGTGGATCACTGTAATCAGGAATATTTTGTGGAGCGGAAGCGGCTTCCAGAGCGGCAATCCTGCTCAGTAGTTGGTTAACGTCGAATTGTTCCATATTATTTATTCTTAATTGATTAAATGCTTCTAGCAGGTTATCCAGTTTAAAAAAATTATTGAATGTTAAAAAATGTTGATAAAATAATTGTTTAATATAAAAATAAATGTTTGTTTTAAAAATATTTGTTTCACAAAAAGTTTTATCCTAAAAATATTGTTGGAAAATTATCAAAAAATTTTAACCTTACCTGAAAAAGAATTAGTATATATATATATTTTTTTTAAATAATATGATTATTTTCAATGAATATTTTGGAAATTACCTTTATTTTTTTCTGAAATTAATTGTTTTGTTATTTTATTTAATTAATTAATTGTCACACTATATTTTGGAATTATACAATTATTTGCACTACTTGTATTTGAATCTTTGTTAAATTATTCACTTTATTTCACTTTGTGATATTTCTGTTTTTGTTTTTAGTACTTACATGTAAATCCTGAACATCTTGTGGGAACACCACAAGACTGCGGAACAACGTACTTTCGGATGTCAATCCTCTTTCAGTGACGTCTCGAAAAGCTTCGGTGCGCGTGTCCAGTACTTTTGTCTCGATGTCCTATTATCACCTTTTGATTTATCCAACCGCTGGCGGGTTCAGCGAGACTGGTTGGTCGGGATCCTTGAAGTGTCTTCCTTCCTTCCCAGTGTGGCGGCAAATTCCTGTTCGGTCCACAAGCGAGCTCCTAACTGTTGTGGCTACTGAGGGGCTCTTCCACACGGCTGCAGAGGTCCTGCGGTCCAGAGAGGCTTCGTGCGTTCGGATATTTTTTTCGGATAGTGTGGGTGGTAACTCTTTCGTTCACCCTATCACTTCACTTGTCTCACTTCCTTGGCACTACTTTCACTTGGCAAGGTCCCTATTCGGGCGCCAGTTAATCTTAAACACTAAACTTTACTTAAAAAAAACAATTTCTTCTTTTCGAGCACACGATGTGCATCTATTCACTATTCAAATTTAACTCTATCCTTACATTCATTGTCCCTGCTTATATATATCAATGATTTGTGTTTACAACATCTTGAATGTGGGAATGTTTATTCATGGCATCAGCGCGATGCTGATATCGATTCTTGTGAACGGTTGATTGTTTATTCTTGGTCTCCGGGTGGTCCGATAAGTTGTGATTGTTGATGATGATGCAGCTGGATGGTGATTCGGATGTTTATATTCCGCTTATCGGCTATGCGGTCTCGATTTGTGCTAACTGTGCTAACTTATGAGTATGGCAAAAGTCATCATTTAATGTTTGCTGGGTTGTTCCTGAGTAGTGGTAAAAACTGGATCAATGGATCAGAGCTTCATCATCGGTGATTTATTGCCTTTGGTTTGTTGGTGGTTCTAGGAATTCCAAAACCGACTGATGCTGTCCTGATGGACATGCCATTATCCACTGCCGCTTCAGCCATATTCAGCTCATCCAACGTCCATTGCATCCGCCATGACATCTTTATGTACTTTCGAGGCATTTGTGTGTAAAGAGACGAGCAAAAAATGGTATTTTTTTATATGAAAATCATTCAATCGTAACGTGTGGCGCTTTTACCCCGTTGAAAATGTTCCGTCTTTTCTCCAGCACCTTTTGCATTATTTTGCACTTTACACGCATTTTATATTATATTTTACATACCTTTTCACGCAGGCAGAACCGGAACAAACCACTGAAGGACTGGGATACTGGCAACTTACGGAATATACAGTTCTTGCTGTGGAGCCGATCTGGCGTGGAGGTAACATCCATACTTCTCACGCTCAAGATCACGAGTTCAATTCTCACTCCCGACATTCTTCCAAAATGGAAGGTAAAAGTGACGAACCAGCCAGAAGCGTTGAAAGTCACTATAATACAGAAAAAAAACAGTTCTTGCTGGAGAAATCCTTATTTGGTTACCTTGAAAATTAGATCGCTTGCAACCGCAATGGACGAAAACTTTGTTTTGTTTACAATTCTGATATTTCGTGCGCTCAAGTGTTGCAAGGTGTTTCGTAAAGACAAGCATATGCTATTAATGCTTTTGGCGTAGCATATTTGCGAAAGTACTCTTATAAAACTAGAAGTAGTCCGTCTTACCCCGCCGGGCGGTTATCTATATTTTTTTATTGTGTTGGTGTTTGAGTAAGGTTAATAAATAAATTCAACTAGAGGACGCAGCCAACCTTTCTCATGATGTTTTCCTTCGTACTGTTGATTAAAGTTCAATTCATTTAGAATCCGTAATCACAGAACAGTTGTATTTCTGGATTGGTTAATGGTACAAAACAAGCTTTAGTATCAAAATACGGATAATATATTGTTCTTTCAGAAAAAGTCACAGCAGGGTTATGTCCGAGACACGACCGCATAGTTGACGTAGGATTCCGTTAGGCTATCTGTTGATTTTGGATATGTTTGAAGAATTATATCGTTAAACTCTTCGATAATGATTTGGTTTTAATGTCTCTGTTAGGGAACACATTTCGGTAAGAACAAAAGTTCCCCCTACTTTTATGTATTTGCAATGCCGATTTCCCCCAGGCAGTTTGGTTTTGATGTCTGCGTTAGGGAACACATTTCGGTAAGAACAAAAATCCCCCCTACTTTCATGTATTTGCAATACCGATTTCCCCCAGGCAGCTTGGTTTTGATGTCTCTTTTAGGGAACACATTTCGGTGGGAACAAAAGCTCCCTCTACTTTCATGTACTTGCAATGTCGATTTCCTCCAGCAACTTGGTTTTGATGTCTCTGTTAGGGAACATATTTCAGTGGGAACAAAAATCCCCCCTACTTTTATGTATTTTCAATACCGATTTCCCCCAGGCAGCTTTGTTTTGATGTTTCTGTTAGGGAGCACATTTCGATAGGAACAAAAGTTCCCCCTACTTTCATGTATTTGCAATGCCGGTTTCCCTCAGGCAGCTTGGTTTTAATGTCTCTGTTAGGAACCCGCCGCATGTGTCGTCAATTTCGACCAATCAGAAGTGGGTATTTCTGTTGAGATAGGGGTTAGGATTTTTCGATGTTTCAATAATTAGTTAAATGACATATATTATTTCCATCAATATAAAAAATTGTTATGGAGTACCGAAATCGATTAACGCAAAAATTTCATCAATCCATCATAAAATGGGTGAGCAATTTGAAATTGGACAATTTTCACGATGTGCTCGATTTTCGATTTTCAATGTGTACCCTAATATGTTTCCGAAAGACGTAATCCTACATAAAAAAAATATTCCAAAAATTATTCCTTTGGACTTTGAAAAACGTTATATCGAAGTGACATGTACGTTACAGCGAGTGACGTTGTATCGAGGGTACGTTGTATCGAAGTTCGTATACAACAATAAGCAATACGTGAGCCCGGAACGCGAGCCCTACTTTATGCTGCCTACCCTCAAGTTGTGTTGGTTGGGATAGGGTTGCCAGAGCCCCGCATTTAATAACTGGTTATTAGGTAATCTGCCGATAATTATAAGAACAAAGTTAATAAGTGTACAAATAAGTCAATGTGCTTTCGATGTGTAAAAAAATCGAAATAGGTACTAAGACTTTCATGTCAATCTCACATACATACACTTACTGTGTACACCTAGATTGCCGTCTGTCAAAATTGTGAATAAAAACATAAAAATTATCTCCAAAGAACTGTTAAATATAAATTTTCATCTGCAAAAAATTAGGCTCTCATTGCTAACAAGTAATTTTTTTGGATATTTTTCGTTATGTGAATGTTATAGCCTTTCTTTCCTTCCATAGAATCAGCGGTAAATTATCTCATTAGCCCAGAAATATTGATGTTAAAAGAATACTAATCAAGACGAACACTCTACAAACATTTTGTTTCGACAACAACTTGTTTATCTCCTCCTTCTTTTTTTAACAGATGCCCACTAACTACTTTGCAAGAGCGACCAGATATCATGGACGAATCAGCAGAGCGGTTTTTAGAATGAAATACGAATCTGTCATTCCGAATGCCGGAAGCTATTTCAGATATGAAAAAAAGAGAGAAATGACAAGTCCTTCTAGGTGATTTTAGTCAGGTTTTTTGTTCGATGATTTTAAGGGCCTATTTAAAGACCTCCAAAACTTGTCGAGTACATAAACTTGAGTTTTCAGTTAATGTCCATCTTTCCCTTCATGTGTCCGTCTTTCCTGACTTTTTCTTATTTATTCAAAGATGCCGGACCCATTAATTTTGCAAAATTTCTGTATCAAAAACAATTTTTATAATGAAAAGAAGCCTAGACTATCGATTCGTAGTGAGACAGCTACTTTTTTTTGTATAATTCACGTAAAGAAATCAACTTTTACTTAAGGAGTCCGTCTTTACCACTCTTCCCCTGCTCAAATTACCAAATCGCTGAAGGTGGCTAAATCGATAGTATATGATGTACTGAATCGTTTTCGTGGACGTGCAAGTGTTGTTCTGATGGATCAGAGTCAGTGTTGCCACATTTAAATCTTTCTGATCCGTACTTTTTTTTTCCAAAAATCTGTACCATCGAAAATATTCGTTGTAGAGAAAAAAATAATTCATGAAAAAAACACTCATTTATTTACTAAAAATTATTTGATCTCAAAATAGCGTTCATCGTATCGTTGCTGAGCCGATTTCAAAGCTTTTTTTGTTCTGATTATATTCAGAAAAAACCAGGAGTGAGACATAGTGAGAATGTTACAAACAAGATATAGAAGCGCCGAAAAGACGAGTTAATTCTTTTTAGGCATCCAATTTTTGTCCTCCAACCCTGCACATCGTCGTTTTCTGAAATTGTGATTTCCTTACGGAGTAACTTTATCTTTAAGCTACAGAATTAATTCTCCACATCTTGTACATTCAAATTGTAGAATCCTGGAAACGCTTCTAACACAACGTTAATGCTAGACAAATTGAAAAGGTTCCGGAATTTAACATTGCCGTAGACTTGAGCGTCAAATCATCAAAATCGAATCTTTTTCACATTTGTTTGATTAGCTCCACGAAAAAATTGCGACAAATATCCTTTGAAATGATCTGCTTTTCGCTGTCAATTGTTCTAATAATTTCTTCTGCTGCTATTCCAACCTAAAATTCTTGTCACTTTTCAAATGATCTTTTTATTTAATAGCACTGGACATTGAAACAACGTAAGATTCATCGCAGACATTAGTGAGAATGATCAAATAAAAATCTTTCAGCTCTGCCTGGAACAAACGATTCAATCTGTTGATCTGGGGCAAAACATACGTCGCACCGTTCGACACGAATCCTTTCAGACGATCCTTGTATTTCCGGAAATTCGTCCTTATGAAACTGATCAATAATTGCATTGTAAATGCTTGTATGATCAGCAGCACCAAGCGATACTGCGGCGTAGAAGTCGTCATGTACCTCAATGTTGCTTTGCTAAAATGTAAGAAATTTCACGCGTGGAAAAAATCTGTACCAATCTGTACTTTATGACGAAAATCTGTACTCTGTACCGTACAGAATCTGTACCAAAAATAACGAAAAAATCTGTACCATTCTAGATAAATCTGTATGTGTGGTAATACTGATCAGAGGACGGATCTTGGTGGAACACACGATCGGAAGCTGAGGTTGAAGGTATTGAGACAATTAACGCAAACTCTCGGACTACAACATCTCCACAAACACAACTTTAACCAAAGTCCATATCCGGAAAATCCATATGTGAGAAGGTTATCGTAATTTCTGTGTCTGCAAGGAAACAAACCATAAAACCACTCGTACCTCAAACGTTTTTCTTATCCCTTTTGTTTATTATAGGCTCATTAGCATTTTAGCTGTTACTGAGCCGAATTTTAATTTTTTTTTTAATCGTGTTACATGTCACATGTTTATCATATCTATAATTAGCACATTACACAGTTGCCATTTTTCGGCGTTATAGTATTCCCTACTATACCATTGTATATGGTACACATTTACACAGTAACCATTTAGGCGTAAGAGTTTTCGATCTGTTCTTCCATTATCCATTTAGACCGGACAGCGGAGACAGTTGATTGATCATTGTTGAGTTATTTATAGAACAGCAGCCCGATTTGTCTTGCAGAGCAGAGCAGTGGTATGGATGAATCGATCTTATTTCGACCGTGGATCGATTTCCATCGCTGATGATAGTTGCGTGGACGTAGTTATTCTGTAATAACACAAAGATGGTCAATGAGGGTCCTGAGTTTTGAACTCACGATCGATCGCTTACTAAGCGAACGCGCAACCAATGTGGCTACGGAGGACAACAAGGTTTTTACGAAGTACGAAGGATGCATGCTGATGAATGACGAAATGTACGTGAAGATGGATTTTGGACAGCTCGTACGTCAGAAATTCTAAAATGACACTACTAGACGAGACATCTCCAGTAAATTTTAGTTCGTTTTCGATGATAAATGTACCAGGAAGTTCTTGATTTGGCATAGGATTCGCAGCGGTGCCCGTTGAGGTTGACAAATAGAGAGTCAAAACTATGATAGAGGGGATCCAAAGAAAATTACGAAAATTCATCAAAACTGTAGAGGAATATTTTTTCTGAAAGAACGATAAATTGTCTATATTTTGATATAAACACTTTTTTTGTACCTTTAACCAATCCCGAGATACAATTGATTCTAAATGAATCAAACTTTAATCAACAGTATTATCATGAGAATGGTGGGCTTCATCTTCTAGTTGAACTTTTTCATCATTTTTTACTCATTTACTCAGCAATACAAAAAAGTAATATAAGCTATGTTCCTGAGCTCTTCATTATGCTTCGATATAACGTACAATTCGATACAACGTACAATTTTGAAAGTAAATTGTACGTTATATCGAAGTTTACCTGTAATGAAACAAATTCCAAGCAAGTAGCACTTTTAAGAATATTATACACGCGCAAGCAGTAATTTTTAAAGTATACAAACGTAAGATATTGTTATAGATAAACGGTATATGGGTATATCATATATCATTTGGTTGAATATCCCGAGTTTCTGTCAATATTTTGAGCACACATGATTGAAGGAGAAATCACCTTATGATTCACTCTATGCAAATTAATTGCACCCGACATAATGCTATCAGTAATGAAATATCAAATCATTAATCAGTCACCAATCAAAGATTCGTAATTCACTCTAAATGAACGAGTACCGACATTGTTTCAGAATCTGTCTGACACTTCAATATTATGAAAACGACCAAATCACGCTCATAAATCAAAATTCATTATCATCCACCATTGTTACGCGCCGACAGTGGAAAGCGATGAAAGCACCTGAAACAAATCGCTTTAAAAGGGATCCCTTCGTGCGGAAAATGTGGCCGCTTTCATCCTAATAGGCAGGGAACGGAAATGGAAAACCCGGGGCGCTGAAGGTACGAACAAATTAAACGTTTTATTTCCCTCTCAACGGTTTGCGTGCAGATGGAAACGGATTAAAGCTAATGGACAAATTTATGAGTACGAACGAACCTTCCGGGTGCAGGTGATGTTCAATGATTTCTGTGGGTTCGAGAGCGGGCTGTGGAAACATTCCGAACCGAGTCACTCTGAAATTAAGTGGTTGCAATTTGCACAAACCAATGCGATTTGAAACAACGGTCAGTATAAACACAAAGGTGAGACAATAAAGTGAACAAGAGGGGACCATTTTTGTGTCAAACATATGTATGATATCTTTTTGATTTTCAGGCTCTATGTGAATTGATTTCGTTATCATCGGCGCAGTTGATGTGTTCTCAAAATTTCTAAATAACACCTTCCAATAGCCTGGAAGGATTAATAGATGACAAGGTACTGTTACAGATTCATTAGTAAGCGAGAATTCCTAGAAGTAAACAACATAACTTGCGCTGGAGCTTAGTTGCGAGCGAAAGTAATAATGGAAATTCCATTAAATCCAGGCTAATTTAAACGGCGGGCAATAACTTGAGCGAGCGACTGCTCAAGTTGTGCAAATTTAATGAACCTTTGCATTTCACTAGCGCCCTGATTTAAGTCCAGCAGATAATACGTACAATAAGAAAAAAGGTCCCAAATCGTAGCATATTATCAGCATTGAAAAGATAGGAATTATACTCGCAGACTTTAGTTGAATGAAGGGTTTTCAATCGTGTATCGTTTAGCTTACGAGATGCTTGTATGTGACCTTCAAGATATAAATACAATTAAAATTCACTCACAGGTCTCTGACAATGAAAATGCAAGCAATCAATTATCATGTGGCTACAAACACGATCATCGAAATGATGTGATGAGATAACCCCCAATTAGTTTCACGATAGTTCAGCAATTAGATTTCTATCCATCCAGAACCGCCGCAGCTTTCCACATAATTGTTTTCCAGTTGATGTGGTATTGGCATTAAGACAGTATTCTAGCCTAGAAATGAAAAAAAAAATCAAAATTTTTTCCTTCATATTTCTGTAGTTTAGGCATCCGAGAATATACCCTAGGAAGGGCTTATCGAAAATCCAATTATTTACCGAGTTAGAGCCATTTTTGTGTTGCGGTATTTAACCTGGTACGGCCATAACAATTAACTTCAAACGCGTTTTTCTCGACTAACTAGTTTTTCCAAACTGGCGTGCACGATATCTCAAGTTCTACTGCACCGATTCGTGTCGAATTTATATGGATACAATCTGCATCCATCTCTCTATCGCTTCTCTTCTTGAATGGCACTAACGTTCCAGTGGAACTTTTGCCTTCTCAACGTAGCATTACTCGCGTCATTTTTATTAGTAATACTTGGTTGAGATTTCTATGCCGAATAACACGCCTTAAATGCACTCTGGAGTGGCAAGGCTCTGGAATACGCGTGACCACAGTGCAACCCAGAAGAATTTTCTTTGATGAAAAATCCCCCGGCCAGAACGGGAATCGAACCCGAACCCCCGGCATGATAGTGTGGGACGCTAACCACTCGGCCACGGGAGCACAGAGCTGGATCTCTCTATCGCATGAACCTCTAAAAATTATATATTTTTAATTTTACTATTTTTGGGAATATGAGAAAAAACGTTTTGAACCGCATTTTGTTTTTCAAACGGTCGCCATTTTGTAAAAAAGATGTTTTTGACTTGTCCGATGTTCATGCGATAGCGACATCTTTACTGAGAATCTGTTCGATTTTTTTTGTTTCAGATAACCAGAAGGGCTGAAATTGTGTACGCCATGGCAAATTTTTTTTAACCCTCTCACTTCATCAGCTCTTAACTATTCTAGTTATGAATATTTTTTCTCCGTTCAACTTTAGTTTTAATGTTAAAAGATAGATGAACGAATAATGATATAATGGATAGTGAAAATACTCTTTGTTTTATATTTACAGAGCTCGAAAAAAACGTCCGAAATTCGTGTCTCTACACTAGAATACCCCCTTAAGCCAGTTGTATGTTTACGCTTGTTAGACACCGACGAATGAGCGGAGACAAACATGTCTTTGATGTTCACTTGTGGGTGGTCACTATTCCTGCGAACGTCCACTGTATTTTTGTTTTTGTTTTCTCGGTTTCTTCCCTTCTACATAGCCCAAGGGTTACTTCGCCTGGGTTAAACCGTATTCCCACAATTCCCAGCTAAACAGATTCGTTTTGTGTACACTTTTCTGGTATTGTGATTCTTCTTGATACAGAAGTGACACAGCTTTATAAAATAAGCAAGGACTTTGATGTTCTTCTCATTTTTCGGATGCTCTTTCTTTCGTAATCTTTATTGAATTGAAAAGGGGAATCTACCTACAATGGAACTGACGACGGATGAATCACATAAATGCTCTTGGAAACACGATCGTTGAGAAAAAATGTAAGGAAAATTTATATTGTATTATACAGAGCTTCTCAGTTTCTTGTTTCTATACTTCAAATATTATATTGTTTGCAGTATTACACATATCTGAAAAATTCAATTTCAATTTACGAAAAGTCCTTACTGAGGTATATTCTTGAATGTCTAAACTTCAGGAATATGAAGAGTGACGGTTCAGTTTTCATGAAGTGTCGTTCTCAATTTTCGAGAATGCTCCAACCATGTCAGGTGGAGTTCAGGTTTTGTAGGGAAAGCAAAACAAAAAAGCCGTATTCAAGAGTTTGTAAACCACTTTTCGAACTTATGAGGTCAACATGCTGGTAATTTTGCTCGTTGCAGAAAAAAGCATTGATCGTTTTCAGTACATTGGAAGTAATTTTTTGTTCGTGATTTTTTTCTTTTTAGTTTTGAAGCGCACTGTTTTGACAGATCACAAGTAATTTGTACCATATGTCAAAACAAAAGTTGCAAGTGTTCATTGACATCTCGAACCTACAAATAATTGAATTTTGTTATCAAAAGCAATGCTCCGTTAAAAATGCTTCAGCAATGAATCAAATTTTTGGTTGAACGGATACATTGATAAATAAAATTGTCGTATTTGGTCACATGACCAGACACAAATAACACGAGAGCTGCCAATGCATCCCGGAAAATGCATTGTTTGGTGCGGTTTGTGGTCTGGAGGAATCGTTGAAGGAATGTTGGTCATGATAAGCTCTAAAAGTCGTACGAAGACAATTTTAATGTATAATTTTAAATATAAAAATTAGAGCAAAAATAAAATACCTTTTTACATGGTCACCCTAATGCTTAGATTATTTTAATTATACCATAATTAAAATCATTAGTGCACCCGTGGCCGAGTGGTTAGCGTCTCACATTGTCATGCCGGGTGTTCGGGTTCGATTCCCGTTCTGGCCGGAGGATTTTTCGTCAAAGAAATTTCCTTCGACTTGCACTGTGGTCACGCGTATTCAAGAGCTTGCCCCTCGGAATACATTCAAGGCGTGTTATTTGGCTTAAGAAATCTCAACTAAGTATTAATAAATGACGCTAATTAATGCATACGTTGAGACGGCAAAAGTTCCACAGGGAACGTTAACGCCATTCAAGAAGAAGAAGATAATTAAAATCATGCTCGCGAAATATTCGAAAATGCTTACTGCTGCTGGACACTACGATTTAGGATCCAATTTCGCTAACATTATTTGCATAAAAAGTTATAGATTATATCTTGTTCTAGGATAAAACGTTATACAAAGTTTTTCATATTGATTGGCATGTAGATTCTACTTCTCATGTTACTTTTCTTAAAAGGTTACGATTTCACAAAGTATTGACATTTCAAAAATTATCAAAAACTCATAACATTTCGGCTGAAAATTTCCTAGGGTTGACGTCTAGATGGCACATCTTGCAAAAATTTACTTGACTATCATAAAGCACCATGTTTCAATGGATACGTGTCAAAATTTTACAGCAATCGGTCGTTTGGTTCGTGAGTTACAGCATTGAGTGAAGCAACTTTTGTTATTGTGAAAAAAATGGAAAAATCCGAATTTCGCGTATTGATTGTAAAATTGTATGAATTGAATCCGGCATCGAATCGCTTTCGGCATCCAGCGTATTCTCCAGATCTGGCTCCAGCGACTATTTTCTGTTCGCAGACCTGAAAAGAATGCTCGCTGGCAAGGATTTTAAGATCGATGATGAAGTGATTACCGAAACTGAGGCCTGTTTTGAGGAAAAACCGAAAGAGTACTAGAAAAATTGTATCGAAAAGTTGCATGACGGTAATTATGATGAATAATAAAATTGAATTTTGCAAAAAAAAATTGTTTCACTGTATTACATTATCAAATTTTCAGACGAATTGTTATTTCCATTTTGGTGAGTCCGACACGACACCATGAATCAAATTTTTGGTTGAACGGATACATTGATAAATAAAATTGTCGTATTTGGTCACATGACCAGACACAAATAACACGAGAGCTGCCAATGCATCCCGGAAAATGCATTGTTTGGTGCGGTTTGTGGTCTGGAGGAATCGTTGAAGGAATGTTGGTCATGATAAGCTCTAAAAGTCGTACGAAGACAATTTTAATGTATAATTTTAAATATAAAAATTAGAGCAAAAATAAAATACCTTTTTACATGGTCACCCTAATGCTTAGATTATTTTAATTATACCATAATTAAAATCATTAGTGCACCCGTGGCCGAGTGGTTAGCGTCTCACATTGTCATGCCGGGTGTTCGGGTTCGATTCCCGTTCTGGCCGGAGGATTTTTCGTCAAAGAAATTTCCTTCGACTTGCACTGTGGTCACGCGTATTCAAGAGCTTGCCCCTCGGAATACATTCAAGGCGTGTTATTTGGCTTAAGAAATCTCAACTAAGTATTAATAAATGACGCTAATTAATGCATACGTTGAGACGGCAAAAGTTCCACAGGGAACGTTAACGCCATTCAAGAAGAAGAAGATAATTAAAATCATGCTCGCGAAATATTCGAAAATGCTTACTGCTGCTGGACACTACGATTTAGGATCCAATTTCGCTAACATTATTTGCATAAAAAGTTATAGATTATATCTTGTTCTAGGATAAAACGTTATACAAAGTTTTTCATATTGATTGGCATGTAGATTCTACTTCTCATGTTACTTTTCTTAAAAGGTTACGATTTCACAAAGTATTGACATTTCAAAAATTATCAAAAACTCATAACATTTCGGCTGAAAATTTCCTAGGGTTGACGTCTAGATGGCACATCTTGCAAAAATTTACTTGACTATCATAAAGCACCATGTTTCAATGGATACGTGTCAAAATTTTACAGCAATCGGTCGTTTGGTTCGTGAGTTACAGCATTGAGAGTGAAGCAACTTTTGTTATTGTGAAAAAAATGGAAAAATCCGAATTTCGCGTATTGATTGTAAAATTGTATGAATTGAATCCGGCATCGAATCGCTTTCGGCATCCAGCGTATTCTCCAGATCTGGCTCCAGCGACTATTTTCTGTTCGCAGACCTGAAAAGAATGCTCGCTGGCAAGGATTTTAAGATCGATGATGAAGTGATTACCGAAACTGAGGCCTGTTTTGAGGAAAAACCGAAAGAGTACTAGAAAAATTGTATCGAAAAGTTGCATGACGGTAATTATGATGAATAATAAAATTGAATTTTGCAAAAAAAAATTGTTTCACTGTATTACATTATCAAATTTTCAGACGAATTGTTATTTCCATTTTGGTGAGTCCGACACGACACCACTATATGGCAAACTTTGTGAAATTAGATGTGTTTTCCTATAAAAAATACACAAGAATATCGAAGGGGAGGTGTTTTGAGCTATATAAGTTATTAATATTAAATTCAACTTTTGAGTAAGTTTTTTTGATAGTGTATTTTAAATGCTATTTTCCTAAACAGTTCGTTGATTTTCCTTCAACTTTGTCAGACATCATATTTTAATCAGGCATCTGCATTTTGAGTTACGATTTTTTGAAAGAAAAATCAATGATTTTGAATACGCCCTTTTTAATTATTAGTCATAATTTCAATTGGTGATATAATAATGAAAATTGTGTATAATTGTATAGCTTCCATCATAAGTACAAAGTACAAAAAATCGGAGAGCGTCGAACTAAAAATTGCTGTTTTTAGGTCGATTTGGAGTGAAATTGCTCAGAAACATCAGTCAAAAATGTATGCTGAATACAAAGCAAACAAACTTGTTAACAATGGGAAAATTCACTCTAATAACCCAATTCTTGCAGTCTTCTGCACACAGTTTGTTCGTAGATATTTCAGTCAGCATTTTAACGAATCACTCGGCTGGTAGCTAAAGAAGTTTTAACAACTTCCCAGGAAATTCAGCAATCATCGCTGGTTGTAGTCGCCAGCTTCCTTCCTCTACCGGTTCGATCCTCTAGACTTCCTAGTTCTTTATGCCTTTTGAATATTTTTCGTGGTCCCACTTCACTTATTTTCGTATTATCGTATTTTCGAGCAATTTTTCTACAAGAAAGACCTTCCTGACAATTTGTAACTATAAGTTAAAGGATATCTGCGCAAATTTGCTTTTTCCACATCTTATTAAATTTAACCGCGCACTAAAAATGGTAAACAAACAATCAATCACAGTGTTTTTACGTTCCTTTTCAAGGATAGGAATCATTTTAGACTTATGACGAGAAAAAACCGAAAAGGGGAATATGAAGAAATTTGCTGAGTTGAGGAATAGTAATCTGTTTATGTTATCGAGAATGCGTACTTTATTTTGGCCAAACGAAAATAGAGTTTAACTACAATTATGCTTTAGTGTGAATAACATATGCAATTATTTGACAAAGTCATTGCACCAATCGGTATCAAAAATGCTGCAATTTATCCGAATTCCGAATTCATATACCTTATATTAAAAAAGATACAGTGAGTTTAAAATTAAGATAGTAGGTACGTACTTTATTTTGTCCAGTACTGTAGCAAATGGCTCTTTTCATGGTCCCCGTTTGATATATTCAGAGAAGTTATATTTACGGATTTCTGAACAGTTAATACAACTCAATTTAAAAGCAATTATTGACAATAATCACAGTCCAACGCCATGCTTTTTTCCGTACTTCAAAGCAGTGTTGCCACACGTACAGATTTATCTGGAATGGTACAGATTTCTTCGTTATTTTTGGTACAGATTCTGTACGGTACAGAGTACAGATTTTCGTCAAAAAGTACAGATTGGTACAGATTTTTTCCACGTGTGAAATTTCATACATTTGAACAAAGCTACTTTTTTTTCATCCTAATAAAACAGTTTTTTCTTTAAAACGAAAATATTTACGATGATACAGATTTTTGGAAAAAAAAAGTTCAGATGAGAAAGATTTTTAAACCCTCTGGTACAGAATAAAATGTGGTAACACTTTCATATCATGAAAACTACACTATACTCTAAAGAGAACAATCAACAGAAAACAACAAACACTTCAGGAATCCAGAAAATATTAGCCAATAATCACAAATTATTCTTTAGGAAGCTGGGAAATGACTCCACTTTTGTGGCCGAATTTGTCACAATGTTTTTACCTGCTTCACTAGGGGAGACGGGATGTCAGCTTATGAGTACAATACGCAATCTATACATCAGACGAGTTAATGGTGATCGTCCAATGATGGAAAACTACGTCATTTTCACTCTAACATTATCACTTTCTAACGTTTGCGATTGAAAACTAAGTGAGGATCCCAATATGTTTCCGTGTATATTTTGAATACTCACACCACATCCCTTAACTGGATGCATTATTAAACGAACATATTCCGCTTTATTTAATTAAATTCATGACTCTGGTGTGTACCTTTTGACCTGTTGCGGCTTTCATATGCGAACACATGTTTAGTATAGCGATTCTTGCTGCCTGCACAGAGTCCAGTAATCTAATCGGAGAAATGAAATGCAAATTGAAATCTACCTTTGAACTCTCTGTACTCTAACCCCAAAGGCAAACTCTGCGAGTAGAAGCTACCCATGTTTGTTACAATGATTAATATCTCGTTTAAGAATAACTGATGTATTTTTGGGAGCATTCGTATGTGCGGCATGTACGTGAGGCTGTTTCACGTCGTTTTGGTTGAACCACGTTCTAAATTGAAACCCATGCCAGCGCACCTGTTGAGGATTTTGAATGTTTGAGTGTACGAATTGTGCACTGGGCCCCGGGTCTAACGAAATGATGAAACTAGCAACCAACAAGTAAAATTTGAATGCTGTTCAGAGCAATCTCACTATGAGTTGATAATTCAATTTGATAACGCTTGGACGGCAACATACAAGCAATCTCATCCATCCGGTTGTGTCAGCATATTTCAACAAACGGATTAAATAATTGAGTGATGAGGTGTTTTCTAGATGGCTTCCACTATTAGGTCCAACATCGATTCCTGACGCAGAGGAACTTACTACATTTTATTGTTCCGTAAATCATTCGTTGACATTTGCTACGGTCTCATTTTATGTTTCGTTCGTCCATTACCCGGAATTCATTGAGTAATGGCTTACGCAGATAAATCCTGTGAGAGGCATAATCGTGAAATTTATAGCAAGCCCCTCAGGATGCATTCGTTTGGTAAAGTACCATTTGGCATAGATAGAAAATCCGAATCCATGATTCCCATTGGGTGGGTGGTAAAGAGTCGGCGAGTGTAGTAACTAGTTCATGAGAATGTTACAGCGATTTATTGCACTCAATCAACCGTTCAATTTTGCGCGTTGGAGCATGCAATTATACGCTGGAAATGCTGGGTTATTGCATTAGGATTATAATAACGCAGTGGTTCGAGCGAAATAAAATGATTCGTAGTTGTAAGAGATGAAAACGTTCGAATGGAATTTGGTGAGCTAAGGTCTCACAAGACTTATGTTTCGTTTACTTCACAATCTCATTTTATTGAATGAAATTTAATTATGAAGCAAACGGGTGCATTAATTTTTAACTCTCCTGTACTCGTGCGAAGAATAGTAACTCGTATACTCACAGACTGAGCGTGTCTCTGTAATATTGCTATTATGTATTATTATGCGTTATTGGTATTTATTTAAAGAGAAATATATAATTGAATGAAAAAAGTCCAGAAAATATTTCTTCTTTGAATTCATTCGATTTTACATTTACATTTGTTTTTACTTAAGTATCTCTTCGGTTAACCTTATCCCATCGCTTGTATTTGACTACTGGAGGATGGGATGAAGAGAGAGAAGTAGTTCAGAGGAGCGAGAAGTGTACATTTGTTCATTCGATTTTAATATCATTCGATTTTAATAGTCATTTAATTCAGCCACCTCATTTTTTCTCGGTCTGTCAGAACTATGCGCGAGTATAGGAAGGTTAAGAGAAATAATTTTTGTTTCATTATTTCTGCTGCATTATGTGTTTTCGGTGTGTGGGAAAATCGTGCTCCCAATAGAAGACGTGCTTGGGTTGCAGTATTTAGATATCTTGAATAATTAAACGTGATAAGGTTTGAGCATAGTGTATCATTGATAACATTTATAAAACCTTGTGTACAATAGAAATAGAGAGTGGAGATGAGACAAATCGTGTTTTTAACAATGGTAAACTAAATGGTGGGAATATTTTTATATTTGAATTCGTCAAAAAAACGTATGTAAAAAAATTTAAGTGTAACAAAGTAATTGTGTCCGTTCGTAAAAATATTGTGTGCAACCTCTTCCCCCTCCATACTGTTTCGTTTGCTTACAAACCTAGAATTTCTTCAGGAAAAGGGTTGAAATTCTGTTGGCAAAATGATATGCTAATATAACACCTTATCTACCTTATCTGTAGCTCTAAATCCTATTTGAAAATCAAACGCCACCTCACACCCGGCGAGGCATCAGGAATCACGAAGATAATCGAATTCAATCGTCAAATTTTCACCCAGTTCGTCGTTAACTTCCGTGAAGTGTTTTATATTCAAATTTAACCTCCGAACACAATCGCTATTGATAGTACCACTTTAATGGATATCCGCAACGAAAACAATGTCGAGTTTCAACCAGCAAAAATTCCACCCTAAGACGGCAAGAAGAAACACGTAAAAACACGCATTTCCCAAGATGCAGACTATACATAAAATTAGCATATTTATCCTGTAACCTCGTTCAGGTGGCTTATCAAAGAATCAGCTACCACATCCACCCCGGGACAGCATCGACTGAAGGAAGGACGAAAAAGTTTTTGGAACCGTGATCCGAACAACAAATAAGAGAAAAAAAAGTCATAAAGCGGGGAGCGACCACTGCTAGCCTGTCGGGATTTCGCCTGAAACGGTGCGTGAGACCATTGAGGTTTATGCGTATTATTTCATAAAAGGATTCCAGAGGTTGAATTTTTGAGGGAGAAATGATAACTCCAAAAGACACTTTATTGTGGTGAAAATAGTTTGAATCCGAGTTTACTTCTTACGGAGCATTACTGCTGGCTGACACTAGCTATTGTTTAATCTCACTGGAAATATTGTGCCACAAATTTATCAGCAGCAAAAAGTTTAGATTTTTATCCGAATTTAAACAGAATCCTGAAACGAGTATGTTTTGAGCAAAAAATGAAAGGGAATGGTATCCAAGACATGGCCGCATTGTTGCATGTAAAACTATGGAATTATTCCAGAATGGGCTCTTCAGAAAAAATATTTGGTTGCAGTGACAAGAATCGATTAACCCTTGCACTGAGAGGCGTAAACGATTCACAAAGGAATAAAAAGCTAATTTGAATATGTTATTAAACTAAATCTTAGCGTTAACATGTAACCAATGTTACATCTCCAACACTCTCTAAAATATAATTTCCCAAAGATATAATCCATAAATTATACTATGCAGTACCAATCGCAGAACGGCAACAGTAAATCCCAACATAATCGGTTGTGGGGTGGTTGCAACGACAGCAAATAGAACATATTTTTACCTTTAGTTTCCAACCGAAGAATACAGCTCTCACCACAGGAAAATACCTTTTTCACATCTGGCTTGAAATGTGGTGCACTTCGATGCCATTTTCAGATGATATGTCGGAAAAAGTCAATAATAAGCCCAAAAACACCCCCAAATTCCCAAAAGTTCTCTCCCGGCCTTGAGAAGGCTCGATGGGTTTCGTGGTTTTTTGGAAGCAACTGAAGATAGTTTATTCGTGATTCATGCTTGTCCTCGTGAGCACAATGTCGAAAGTTGTGCCCTTATTGCCAATGCATGTAATGCATATCTTTTTCTAGACATCTACACTGTAGCCACAGGCGATTCTATATTCGTACCACCGCCATGAGAAACACTTTAAATCAAACATGCTTACGTGTGATTTAATCATACGAAAGCACTCTCCACCCCACCCATAGCACTACACTTCAATATCATCAAATAGATAGATTTCTTAAAACACTACTAGAATCCTGTTTTTAAATCAATGTAGAAGGTTCCATTTTTTTAGTCATGAAATGAAATGGAGCTTGTGCAGAATGTATTGAAGTTTTAAAACTGCTTCTCGATTTGCGGTGCGATCAAAAAAAAGAAATAATATTTTCGAAACTTTTTGTGATAATACACGAAAATCTTGGATCGAATGATACAGATTTGTAGTGCGTGATCTCTTCTATCATTTGCATATGAGAATTTGAGCAATTTGATTTTTCTCTTTTTGTCCTTTTTTTGTCAGGAAAGTATAAAAAACAGTTTGTATAAAGGGTCTTTCAGATTAAACGCTCACGCAAAAAAATCGAATAGCTCCTCATAAAAACTAATTTTTGTGCTCCGTCGATGGTAACACTGCATTCTCCACTTCGGGACTATAATATTCGGCTACTTGTTCAGTCTGATCGGATGGTTTTTAGTGTCAAGATGTACAATTTAGAAGAACCTCTATTTTTAGTGAAATCGTTTTACTTGAGCAACCGAAGCCTTAATGAAATGTTGTCCTCTTATGGTAATAATTTCAACATTTCTCGTCGTCGATTACTTCCTCTGGGGGTTCAACAAGCATTTCAACAGCATCTAAGTCGTAATATTAGAGTTGTGCATGAAGAATTTGGTTCACCGAAAAAAAGGGGTGGTCACATCAAATGTCCTAAAATTAACTTTATTTTCGTTTTTTCAAAATAAAAATCGGTTCTCTTTTGTAGAAGTTATTAAAATTTGTTGCGTGAGCGTTTAATCTGAAATACCCTGTACATCGTTGAAATGAGGAACAGAACATGCCAACCGTACACCCAATATTTGTCTTAAATTTTTTAATCCTTGAGGAAGAAAATCATAACCATGTCGTGTCATTACCGTTTTTATTGAAATCAAAACAAAACCTTGCAATATGGCTGACGATGCGAAATTGATTGCCTTCAGTTATTTGTCAAAAATAATTAGTTCCAAAGTGACATTAAGGAAATAAATTTCGACGATTTTATACCCCTAAAAAATCAAACTGAAACTGTAATTTATGAATAGCAGTGTTATCACGCTTATGGAGCAAGTGTTTCTGAGGCCGAAAATCGCTCCCGCACAACTCTTGGAGCTTGTTACAGTTTCATCGAACAAGGGTGGTAGATTTTTAAAATCGGTCTATGCAAAATGGTGTCAATAATATTATTTTATGTAAACGTCGAGAACATTCTATAAATTCAGAAAACCATTTCTGTTAAAAATAAGTGAGTGTATATAAGTGTATATAAAATAAGTAAAGTGTTTCAAGGTAGCCCCCCGTGACCGTATTAAAACTTAATTATTGACGTAGGACTACATCTAACCGGAAGATATAAGGGGTGAAATGGAAATCTAGGCACTGAACAAGTATGAAAAAATGCAAGATTTGGAACGCTTATAACTCGAGCATTTCTCAATAGATCGCAAAGATTTTTGCATCAATTGATAGGAAATATATCTACGCATCTATCATAACGAATAACATTTCATTTTTCTTGAGATAAATAATTGAATAATTGTGAAATAAAGGGTGTGTCACATCAAAATGCATCACGGAGAAAACGCTGTAGAAATTTAATTTTTAGGAATTATATCTTCAGCTTTCGCTTTAAAATCAGATAAGAGTGTATAGATTACGTTGGCCATGTTTCACTGTCAATTATTCGTAAATTTGGAAAAATGTCGTCGAACGAAAAAGAGCGTCGTGAATTAATCCTGTGCACTCATTTCGAGAATCCGGAGTTGTCACATCGGGACATCGGTAAGATGCTGGGAATCGTCCAATCCACGGTCAGCAGAGTACTAAAACGATACTTCGAGAACCTAACCATCGACCGGAAGGTGAAGAATGGCAAAAATGGATGCTCCGTCAGTGAAAAAGATCACAAGCGCGTAGTTAGGCAGTCTAGACGTGATCCGAGAAGTTCGGTCCGGGATGTCGCCAATAAGCTGAATTTGTCAAGTTCATTCGTCCAGCGGACCAAGCAGCGGGAGGGCCTGCGTACATACAAGGTTCAGAAGGTTCCTAACCGCGACGAAAGGCAAAACATGGTGGGGAAGACGCGAGCCCGGAAGCTGTACACCGAAATGCTGACGAAGCCGCATTGCCTGGTAATGGACGACGAAACCTACGTCAAAGCGGACTTTCGTCAGCTGCCGGGCCTGTTGTTCTTCTCCGCAGAGGACAAATTCAGCGTTCCGGAGGAGATTCGCAAGCAGAAACTATCCAAGTTTGCCAAAAAGTACATGGTGTGGCAAGCGATCTGCTCTTGCGGAAAGCGGAGCGCCCCCTTCGTGATGACCGGCACGGTAAACGGGCAGGTTTACCTTAAGGAGTGCCTACAGAAGCGCTTACTACAACTATTGAAGCAGCACGAGGGCCCGACCATCTTCTGGCCGGATCTCGCTTCGTGCCACTATTCAAAGGACGTGTTGGAGTGGTACGAAGCCAACGGGGTCACCTTCGTGCCAAAGGAAATGAACCCGCCCAACGCGCCGGAGCTTCGCCCAATAGAGAAATATTGGGTGATTATGAAGCAGGTCCTCCGGAAGAACCCAAAAGTTGTCAAATCGGAGGCGGACTTCAAGAGAAAATGGATTTCTGTTAAAAAAAAACTACAACCTGACGTTGTACAGAACCTTATGGACGGGGTAAAGAGGAAGGTGCGAGGATACGGGCTTGGGCTCGAAGTATGAATAAAAAGAAAATGCCAAAAGTTGTTTAATAGTGTTTATTTTACTGTCTAAAATTTTCAAAAGGATCGGTTTACTGGGCGAATTTCTACAGCGTTTTTTTCCGTGATGCAATTTGATGTGACACACCCTTTATCAAGCATTGTCCAAATACACTATGTGCCCATTTTTGAATGGTCCATTTTGTGCTCCTCAAATCGTACCGACCAAAACGGGCAACCAGAGCAGCAGCGAAATAGAATGAAGCACGATTGGAAAGGAAAAAGAAAAAAATGAGGGAAACATTGGTCGCAGTCTCACACATGCGTAATTCTCAAGCCAGCCAGTCAGCTTAAAAATCCCCGCTCCGCTGCCGTAACGATCATTCTCATCCAAACCGTACACCACATCGGTTCGCATCACAACACATCAACAAACTAACCCAAGCAGCCATGCCTGGACATGGTAAAGGAGGAAAAGTGAAGGGAAAGGCAAAATCCCGCTCGAACCGTGTTGATCTGGAGTTCCCCGCAAGGGTAGCTAGGCCGAGCGCGTTAGTACCAGTGTACCAGTCCACCTAGCCGGCGTTATATAGCTTCGGCCGCCGAAGTGACCGAGTTAGCTGGCAAAGCTGCTCGCGACGATAAGAAAACCTGCATTCGGAACAGAACACATTCGGTTCGGTGGACATCAAGACAACAGGCAGTTGCAGCGAGTGGCGAGCGGCAAACGCAATCGCAAAACGGCATCAGGTAGCAGAAGAAAAAAGTTTGTTCTTTATACAAACTGCTTTGGTGGCAAATCCAGAACAAGGCGGCATCGAGGGCGTTCGAAATGGATTTTTTCAAAACCACGAGTACTAAGTTTTCTAAATTGGAACCATTCCATAAAACAAGGCGCTTTTCAGGGCCATTAAACCTTCCAAAAAAGAGTTTAGGAAATAAAGTTCAATGCTTTCTAAAACGTTATCCAGAATAATAATAAAACACAAATTGATGTTTTCATAATTTGTTTGCCAGGATCTATGTGAATTTGGCAGTTGTTCTGAGCTTATTGATAGTTGGGGACTTTCCTGATTATTCAATTTTCACCAATTCTTAAATTGTTTCCAGATTGAAAGTACAGTAATTTACAATTAGTTCGACATTTATTGGACTGACATGTAATGCGACTTATTTAGTTGGACATTTTTGTAAACATAGAGATCCAAATTATGACCCCACATTGAAAGTCGACACTGTACCACTGTCATCGCAAATGTTCAATTACAGGTTAAAATTACCTCCAATGCTACACTGAGTGGCGCTTCGGCACGTCGCATTGAATGTAATTTACTGTACAACATGTCACAAAGCTGGATGGGAAGAAATTTTCCAACTGTGAAAGCTGTGGAGAGTGGCAACAAATCGCTAAACAGGAAGGTTTAGCCGAACAAGATGGGGATATCGAGTGATAACAAAACAATAAACTCTTTAGACTTTTTGTGATCCTGAAAAGGACCCTTTTTAGCCTGTATGTGAATCCAAGGAGCGAACAAATCGTAATGAATATATTTTTTTGCCATCGCTCCCTTTTAACGCTCATTCGTTCGTCTCGTTGGACTCGTCCCTTTGGCTGAGTCTGCCGATTTGTCTCTATCCTGTGAGTGCGTACCGCTAGAGTATAAAACACGCGGACCCCAAAAAATATCTTATTTTCTTTCAAACCGTAAACCCGTGTGGTTGTACGGCATCGGCATCGTGTACTCAACAAAGGAGGAAAAGAGAAGGGAAAGGCAAAATCCCGCTCGAACCGTGGTGGTCTGCAATTTCCCGTAGGTGTATCCGCCAATTGCACCGGAAGGGTAGCTAGGCCGAGCGCGTTAGTACCTGTGTACCAGTCCACCTAGCCGGCGTTATATAGTTCCGGCCGCCGGAGTGATCGAGTTAGCTGACAAAGCTGCTCGCGACGATAAGAAAACCTGCATTCGGAACAGAACACATTCGGTTCGGTGGACATCAAGACAACAGGCAGTTGCAGCGAGTGGCGAGTGGCAAACGCAATCGCAAAACGGCATCAGGTAGCAGAAGAAAAAAGTTTGTTCTTTATACAAACTGCTTTGGCGGCAAATCCAGAACAAGGCGGCATCGAGGGCGTTCGAAATGGTTTTTTTTAAACCACGAGCACGAGTTTTCTAAATTGGAACCATTCCATAAAATACGGCGCTTATCAGGGCCATTAAACCTTTCAAAAAAGAGTTTACGGAATACAGTTCAATGCATTCTAAAATAATATCCAAAATAATAATAAAACACAAATTGATTTTTTTATAATTTGTTTGCCAGGATATGATGAGTATATGAATTTGGCAGTTGTTCTGAGCTTATTGATGGTTGGGGACTTTCCCGATTATCCAATTTTCACCAATTCTTAATTTGCTTCTAGATTGAAAGTACAGTAATTTATATTTAGCTCGACATTGAGCTAATTGGATGGATCTGTAATGCGACATTTTTGTAAACATAGAGTTCGGGGTCCAAATTATGACCCCACATTGAAAGTCGACACTGTACCACTGTCATCGGAAATGTTCAATTACAGGTTTAAATCGCCTCAAATGTGACACTGAGTGTTTCTCCGGCACGTCGCATTAAATTTAATTTACTGACCAACATGTCACAAGCTGGATGGGAAGAAATTTTCCAACTGTGAAAGCTGTGGCGAGTGGCAAACGCAAAAGCTAAACAGGAAGGTTTAACCGAACAAGATGGGGAAATCGAGTGATTAAACAGTAAACTAATCCATTTTTCAGGTAGATAGGTAGGTATTCACGTAGGAGAAGAAAATAAAACAATATATTTGAAATATATATTTAACAAAAGCTGTCCCCTTTGTATAGTCCTATGTCACTCCGGTTATGTCCCCGACATTACCCACCCGTCTTTTTTTTTTGATGATTATTGGTTGCATTTTCCTGAGACCACTATCTGTCAAAGTTTAGAAAATTTATCCAGTAAAGTATTTTGTAAAAAATATATCGAAGAAGACTGCAATAATTTTATCCTTACAAAAATGAGATTTTTGAGTAATTTTCATTAGCAGTGCCATTAAAAAAATGAGTTTGTGATCGTTGATTGTCCAACAATTATTGTCATTCGAGGTATTTTTTTTTATCTGTATTATAGTGATTTTCAACTCATTTGGCTGGTTCGTCACTTTTTACTTCCATTTTTGGTAGAATGTCGGGAGTGAGAATTGAACTCGTGACCTTTAGCGTGAGAGGCATGGATGTTACCACTACGCCAGATCGCCTCCACTGTCATTCGAGGTATTGGTTTAAGATTGTGGATAAGTCCTTATAAAAATACAATTAAATTGGTCATATGATAATGAAAGTTGTATTTTTTTTCAGCTGTCTTCATGTGTACAAATTAAAAAAAAATGAGGAGAATAGATCAGAATTGGAGAGTTTTCGGCTAGTTTGGCGCAATTCGATTTTCGAAACATGGCACATAATTCTGGCAGATATCAAACATAAATGTCGTTTGTTTTGCGGTTTGTTCATCTTAGGTTTTACCAACGACCCACGGCGGGAGCTTGATAATCGTTTGGGTTCGCTTAGAACTGATTTTATAAGACGGCAGGCACTATATTCCCGAAAAACATTACGAAACATTGATGTACATGTTTCGAAGGTTTACTTTGTCTGATTGGCTCAAAATAAGAACCATTAGCGGTCAAGAGATTTGTTAATAGTTATCCGTTAATGGATATTGAGGAGAAATCATCCGAATATATATAAAAACAAACACCAACCTAGGTACAGCATCGGAAAACATTGACGCAGGTTCGATTAAAGAAACAATTAAAGAAAAATTGTTGTTGACCTCCCCCATCTGTTCCAATTATAATCCGACATGTTTTAGCTTCTTGTATAATATTTAGGAAAACATCAGCATGTCCTCCAACTCGTCCTCATCACCACCCTCGACGACAACCTTTCGGTTGGGTAAGCGGACCCGTCCACCTATTTTACTGTGGAAAGCAAACCTGACTGCGAAAGTCTATTTTGCATGTTTTTCGACTCCAATGTTTGTTCATTCGCAGGACTGGGTAAAACTAAGCTCATGCTGCCACATGAGATCTGTTGTGATTTGGATCAGCTGTGCAAACAGAAAAATTCTCGGATAACTAGAGGCAAATTTATTCAGTTTTTCCTCGGTCGGTTAATTTCTCGCCGCAGTGCTTTCCACTGTACAGATTGTAGCAAAATGTTTTCATTTGGCGTTAGCATACAACATGCGAGGCAACACATTTGAGGACCTGTTTATCCGATATTTCGAAACTGTGAATCGATGACAGAGGTTCCAAATCTCTTTTATGAGCTTCCAATAAATTTCCTACTAGGTTGAATCAAATTTTTGATCGTACCAAAAGCTACATAAAATCCGCCATTACGATGGCTGATAAACAGCCCTAGCTGGCACCAGTTCCTCCTGCCACGGATTGTTCCGGGTTTTATGCGAAAAGCAATCACAGTCTAGCAGCGAAGGGGACTGAAATGTCTAAAATCTGACTTGAGCCAGTCGGTAAACGAAGCTCTTCCAGGTAGCTCCCCGAATGTTGCTATAAATAATGCCGAATTAACGATGGCACTCGATGGAATCGATACGCTGATCTGCTGGCTCTGTTGCTACAAATTTTTTTGGCTGCCTGCCCGAGAAGGTGTCCTTCGTTACCATCGATGAACATTTATTTGACAGTTGATGTTATTTTTTACGACATCTGAACTGGATACATTTGCTCGCACATGATTCGCAAAGTGCTCACTTCCCGTGTAGATTTCTAGGCTAGGCGCCAGCTCGACGGCGGAACGCTGCTCGAGCGGATGATTTGGTTAAATTCGACAGCGGAAATGAATGATTCCGTCGACTTAGTGATTATTGCGGAACGAATCCACGGGATTGATTACGATAGCGATAAAATTGGCATCGCAACAAGTTTGCACGGTTGATTTTAAGATTTTTTTTGTTTGAACATCGTATACCTTATTCAACGACTTAATGGTTATAGAAATTTTTGAAGTGAATTTACTGTGGTTCAGATTATCCACTCTTATAATCAACTATTTTAATTTTTCGGTCAGTGTTTGCAGCTCTGATCTATGAAACATATCAATACAGGACACAGTTGTGAAACTTCCAAATTACCGGATTTAAGTAACATTTTAGAAGCGAAAAACTCAAAAAGTAGTGGTTTTTTAGGTGTCATTCGTAAATTTATTCAAAGAAAAAAAACTTGAATGTTTCTATCGACCAAATTAAACTTTATAACCGTTCTACAATCCGTTCTTTGACACCCAATTTTTATCTTTTTTCAATTTCGCTGCAATATCATTTTAAGTTATTCCTGGTGAATATTCTACTAGAATCTGTCAAAATCACGGTTTTTACTCCGCTGTACTCATAATAGCCAATTAACTTTCTCTTTAACGTTGAAATTTTTCATTTTCACTGGAAATAATTCATATTTGAAATATATTTTTTTAACTGTATATAATTGAGTCAGTATATAATCGAATTGTACTAGAATTGAACTTTAAATGTCAAAATCCTTAAGAACCGTACAGAGCTTTTTCGGGCCTTGGGTGGAGCTTGGGGTGATTAAACTTTAGACCGTAGTGTCATTTACATGTCATGATATTTCTTGGTAATATACTCTTCATTGAAGCTAATGCGTTCCTTTTGAGAATATATCTTTCTGTTAGTGTACCAAATCATAAAACACGTTTTTATGAAACATAGTTCAAATGTAATTAGAACAAGAGCGCTAAATCGGTTGATTTGAAGTACAAAAAAAAGTTCTACAAAGTTGATTGAAATAACTGGGGCTACAAAATTGTCGAACTATGTTTACCTCTGTCTATAAAGATAAGAAAGATAGATTTTTTATTTCACCTGAAATTTTGCTCACACTATTTCTGACAACCTGAAAATGAGCGCTCTTTAACTTTGTCGAAGACAGTTTTTGTCGGGAGAATAAATGTCGACCTCTAGGTGCAAATTTCCACCTAAATTCGATCCCTAGACTGTTGTGCAATCCAATCGAAAATTTTCATAGATTTGTTCAGTATACTACATCATAAACGATTTGAATTAATGAAAAGGGGAAGCATTCCTATACATTTGTTCTGTTCATTTATGTGCTTACCTACCCGTACCGCCAGTAACGGACAACTTGTAGTTTGTAGTGGTAGTATTATAAGTAGTAGTATAAAGAAATATAAACTAATGCATTAGTTTCTGTCCATTATCAACTTTTTTTAAAAATCACTGTTGTTCTTAAATAGGCACTCTTAGGGTATGACATATCCACTTGATGGTTTATTTTTAAAAAATAATAAAAATCAAATAGTTAATAGTCAAAATGATACCCTTTGGTCTCGAAAACCAACTGACAACGCTCCGGAATACTCTCCACGAGGTTCCGGAGATTTTGGAAGTCCAGCTCGTCCCCAACCTTTTTCAACACAGCAAAATAGTTTTGCTTGTTCGTAACGTCAGCTTTGTCTACCTTATTGTTCAAAATCGCCCATAAATTCCCAATAGGATGTGGTTTAGTTCGGGCTTCCTTCACCGTGCTTCATAGTCGGTTATAGATACCGATCCTCGAGTCTTACGTTTCGGCACCCTTCCCAGTCGATCGGCCACGCTGCCGAGCATCTGATGCTTCCGAGTGACCAGCTGGACTGCATTAGGGCTTATCCCAAACTGCCCAGCAATGTTTCGTTGAGATTTCTTACGCACAATCAAATTTCAGTCCTGTATTGAGATTTGGTTTCCACCCATTTTCCACCCATTAGGCAGAATCGTTGTTTCTATATATGTTTCAATATATTTATCCAGCATTCTCTTCGCCTGAGACATCAACAGTGGAAATAATAAAACAAGTGAGCAATTTAACAAATAAAAGAGGTATGTTTTGTGAGCGGATGTGGAGGTAAATCATGTAATATGCATTCTTTCTTTCAACATCGTTCCTATGAATGTTGTATGCAACACAAAACTGTGTGCAATGATTCATTCTATCAAACAAATTAGCAAGATCAAATAATTACCAAATAATCAGATGCAAGATTTCATGGATCATATAAATTTCATACAAGATTTCATCGAAACAACGAGGAAATTATCACCCATACAGTCGTTAATTGGGCCGGAAAATCAATACAAATATCGAATTTTACTCGCTAACTGGACTGCAAAACAGTAAAAGCAATACTTAAAACTGAGATTTCTTCAGTGTTTAAGAACCGCGATGAGGAACAAAAGACCAGGTTTATTGACGAAAGGAGTGTTCCTCATTCACGATAATGCGCGGCCCCATTCTGCTCGCGTAACTCAAGAGCAATTGAAAAAAATCAAATGGACTGTTTTCGAGCATCCTCCTTACTCCCCAGATCTCGCCCCTAGCGACTATCACTTATTCCCGGTGATAAAACAGTCGTTCAGCGGTCAACGATTCGATAACACTGAAGAAATTCGTGACGCAGTTACATCATATTTCAAAAAGTTGGACGCTACGCACTTCGCACTCTGAATAGAAAAACTCGTGCCACGCTAGAAAAATGACTCGAACGTTACGGGAATTATGTAGAAAAATAGAAAATATAAGGTAGATTACGAAAATCACCTTGGTTTTTTGTCCTAACTATATTTTTCCGCGATTTCTGAGGCACTGAAATATATTTCTTGAACGACCCTGTTATTTGTACAATTTTTCAAAAGATTTATGGGGCCTTGTAATTTTCCGGAAAAATCACAGATATGCATTACCCTTGTTGGATCACATGTTACAAATAAAGTCTAAAGGCTTATTTCATATTATTTATATATATTTCATATTAATAGCCGATGGGAGATGTAATATCTAACATAATTCACCTGATCAAACTATAAATAAATTAACTATTTTAATTACTGAATACAAGATCAGCCCCAGAATGGCTTCTTGTCGTGCTTCTTGATTAAGATCGTGACTGGCATTGGCTTCTCAACATAGATCGGATTTTTCACGTACACTGGGTAAGGTTTGTCAACAAAAACTTCGTGTTTTCTTGGCACCTCGATGTATTCCTTTTGGTAGATGGGAACCTCAACGTGAACTGGATACGGTACTGGTCGGTCAACATGGATGGGAACTTTCGTCTCGTAGTACACTGGAACCTTCTTTTCGACAACCACTGGCACCTGCTTTTCGGTATGTACCTTATATGGGACCTTTACTGGGATTGGAATATGTTTCTCCACTTCCACTGGATATGGGACTGGAACCTTTTCGGTGATGACATGTTTCACTTCCTTCTTTGGCTCCCAACGATGGCTCAGAACTTGATGCTGGTGGTGGTGGTTATGGACGTTTTCTAGTTGATGATTCTCCTCATGATGACTGTAATGATGAGCCTGGTCATGGTTGTCATGATGAATTTCATGCTTTGGTTCCCAAGGGTAATTCAGATTCTGGTGTTGATGATGATGGTCATGTTCGTATTCATCAAGGTTTTGTTCTTCATGAGGAGAGAAATGATGATCCTGTTCATGCTGATGGTGATTTTCCTGGGGTAATTCAAGCTGCCAGATGTCATGTTGTTTCGATTCAGTATCATGGATTGCCTTACAGCTGACCGTGGCCAGTGCAACCAAGAACACAATGAACGACTGAAAACAAAATTACGGTTATTTTAATTCAATATCAAATAAATGAAATACTACCTTCATGTTCGCCTTCCTCTACGTAACCTGAACAACCGATCACAAACGAATGATACCTCTGCACTAATAACGTGCAGTTTTTATACCCATCGAATAGTTCATCCACAGTTGCTTAAATTATCTCTCATTCGATCACCGAAGCGTTGCACCCGTATTTTGGCTTTTAGCATCGTACAAAAAATAGTCATCGATGAGGAAAGTTTCATCACTCATGATGTAACATCCATTTACAAATTTTAAAGTTCTCATCTTTATTGAAAGAGTTCAATAAATATGTTTTCTCTGATTGTCGGAATAATCATGTGGGAACAAATTAAAAATAGTACCACGTGCTTCATTTCTCCGTCGCACACTTACTTACAAATTGGAAATAAACAAATTCAAATCCGCAATGATGCCTTCATTAAAGCGAAGAAATCAACTACCGCTAGGATCTTTCTAAGATCGGAAAATATAGTGTTTATGTTTTCAACATCACCCAATTTTCCAATTAATTAAGTAAACAAATTTCTAATTTCGTTGTCTTTCGAAATAAACATAATCTCTACGCGCTCGGTAGGCCTGAAACCCACTCGGTAGGTGGTATATTTGCTATCAAAATCATGTTGGATACGGCGATGGTCATGATGATGATAACGATGATGACGGTGACAACGATGGAGCAGCAAAATAACATCAAGAGAGAAGCTTGTGAAGATTCTATAGGTTCTCACAGTGGAATGGAATGTTTACTTTTGACGCGAGAGTTTTCCTGATCGGTATTCGATTTTATTACTCCTGTCTATGAAGGTTTCTCAGGACCGTCTCATGTCAACCAGTTGTTGAGTTTGTTGACCCATATTTTTTTCGAGAATAGATAACAGATTTTTTTCGAGAATAGATAACACAATAAATGTAATCAATTTGTGTAATTTTCGGGAAAGAGTGCAAAATGTTTCAGCCTTTTTATCGATTGCAGGATGGGACATTTTTAATAATTTCCAATTGTTCCGAAACTGGATAAAATATTTGAATGCCAGAATTTGCTACGGAAGAGAGTATGTGCACAATAGCTGCGCACCATAGACTTCATATATGAAAACAGGCTACCAAGTAAAGAAAATTGCTCTATGCATTACCTGTTCGATTTAAGCGACGTAAAGTTTTGGCACACAGCCAAAATTGTACCGTGGAACTCACGGAGTTAACAGTTTGTGCTGTTGGAACGCTTTAATTTTGGCAACACAAAATTTTCGCGTATGTTTCCAAAATCTACCAATCCTATCTTGCACAATAATATAAGTAGCTTGCGATTGTGGTGCTATTTAAATTTTCACTGAAGACGGGTGTGTAGAAAGCTTCCATCTGGTTGCATATTTTAATGAGGATACTGACTGTGCTCCGTGGGCGGGAATAAAAAGTTATCCTTTCCAGGAGGGTGGGAATGAAAATTGTAAATAATTGCAGCGAAGCAGCATCCGGCACAGCTGCATAACAAATGACGATCGTTAAACTGACACCCGATGACAAGTTGCATCCCATCGCTGCCAGAAGAACGGTTCGTTAACTATGATGGAAGGCACTGTAAAACCGGCGCACATTTCAGGATATATTTTTGACGTGTTGTGAAGGTTTTTTTTGCATACTGGTGCAAGCAAGTAGACAAAATAAATTTACATTTACGATGGGTTTCACGTAATTGGATGTCGACAAGTTCTGAAGAAAAAGCCAGTTATGCCAGTTACTACAATGAATATAGTGGTTGGCCGGTTTTGAAGTACAATATATGTACTTATGCACACATATGATTTGCTATTGATGCATATAAATTAACATTCATCATTTATCCGCCACTTGTCTATGAAAATACATAGTATCCATCAAAATATCCCATTATGACAATTTCCAATAGAATGTTTTGATAGAAATTTAGGAATAAAACTCTATTTTTATGATACTTTTCTCATTGTACTTTACGCTTTACGCTTACGAATGGTGAATACAAATCTGTTCCCCACCACTAGTATCCATCTTTCGATCACTTGCTTGACCTAATCCTATTGAGGTGTTTTCTGCTACAGTATCGTTGGAGCAAAGTTTCCCTACAAATGCTAACGCCTCGTGCTACACCGCAATTTATCGCTTGTTTGTCTTGCTGCTCATGAAAAGTATGACAGGACCAACATGTTAACGAAAAACTTCGGATGAACTCTTTCACATTTTACCAGCACAGTGACACCCGTAATATGGTTTTGCTAATTTCACGTCGTTCTATTGACATATTGGATCATTTTAGCTCTAACGCTCCACTCAATTGGATCAATCATTTTCAATAACATTCCGCAGTGACAATTTCATCAGGCTTGACTAGTACATAGTAGATTTCTTTTCTAATTTATTGTACCAGATGCTCGCATTTGCTTCTTGCTATGACTTTTTATTTTGGTCATTCATTTTGATATGTGGCCGGGCTCACCCTACGACTTTCTGCACTCTACACTCTGTGTTAAGCTCGAGTCCATACGAATCCTAACTTCCTTGCTTTTCCCATGAAAGTCATGCGCTGTGTCTGGTGGTAATGAAAATGTATTCTGTATTTAAGTTTCAACTTAGCAATCATTCAAAAAATTCCACCAAAACCACTCGCAACTAAACGAATAAAGGAAGGACCTTTGGACAGCAGAAAGAGACCTGTTTTCAAACGAGAAATCAAACATGTTCTGAGAGGAAGAAATATTCAAGCTGGGTAAAAAAATGGTGAAAGATTGTATAATAAAGCGGTGAATATGTAGTTGAAAATGTATATCTAGCTACAAATATGATATTTTTTAGTTTTCTTTCCTAAGAATCGGCATGTCGTGTAATTCAAGTGTACAAATAAACTTGTTACAAAACATATCCAAAACATATAAACATAGGGGAAGGTCGGGAAAGACGGACAAAGTGGGAGAGATAAATACCTGCGTATGGTTGATGAATTATTATATTAAATTTACTAATTTAATTATTATTTAAATTTACTAATTTTAATGAGGTTCAAACTTGCAATACAGTGTATCAATACCTTTAACACTTACTATACACTAAGCTGGCCTTCTGTTAAAATTGTAAATAATAACAAAAAAGTAATCTACCAAGAGCAAGAGCAGTTTTCGAGTGATGTTTTGAGGTATTTTTCGTTACGTTAGTGTTTCGCCATCATTTTTCTTCCAGTTTATCAAATCAGCGGTTAGTTTTCTCATTTTTACTTCAGGAATATTGATGAAAAAATACTTATCAGGTCGGGTAAGGCGGACACTCCATCGAAGGAAAAGACGAACATTTTGTATTGAAAACAAATTGATTATCTACTCCTTATTTATCTTAACAGATGACTAACTGCGTTTGCATGAGTACCCGGGAGATATGGACGAACCATCGGATAGAAGAGGCTGTGAAAGCTGTTAAGAAAGGGTCCCCTGTGAACACAGCTGCATTGAATTCCAACAATTCACGAACAACACTCATACGGTACCTCAAAAATTCAAATTTTTCACCACAGCTGGGACTACAGTTTACAGTCAACAGTAGGAACAAGAGCTAGTGCAATATCTCCTCGACCTAGATTATATGGGAATTTCATGACGGAAGTCAGAAATTTGACTTCCGATTCGTTCAATAAACCAACCCAGTTGGCTCAGATGGCTGGCTTATCAGGTTTTAAAACGTAATCCGAATCTGGAGGACCTTCAACGCCCTTATATTTTTTGTGAAATTCACGAAAAAATCAACTTTTACTTAAGGTGTCCGTCTTTACCACCCTTTTCCTATAACTTTATTTCACATGGCTGTGATTGGAGAAAATCCGAATCAACTTGAGTTTATGAATTACCTGAATTAAGAATATACAAAATGAAATTACATCGAAATTTTCAAACTAACTCTAACTGGAGAAAGATTCGGTGGCCCTAAAAAGCTCACCCCACTTAAGTGGTTTTGAAGAAGCAGGCATCGACAGTTGATCATGATTTCGTGAACAATACACAAGCTGGGCATATGTCGCCTATGCGTACTACATTTCACAAGCGTTCTTATTCTTCTAGAAGATCAAAATCACCAATTGTAGCCACAGAAGATTACATTAGGTTGGGGAAAATTAAATACATTATTTCTGGGTGATATTCAAAACTATTTTGAACGTGCTTCGGATAGTCCGATTTGGGTCAAATATGAACCAATTGTTGTAAAATTTGTTGCCTCTCTAAGCGTAGCTTTATAATATCTCTATCACAGAAGTCTTGGTCCTTATTGGCTGAAATCTTTAGCAATAGAGTTTTAAATCTGCTCTTGATCCCAATTTCCTATCACTCTGGAAATTTTGCAATGCGAGGAAAAGGTTGGAATCGCTTGGTCCCAGGTCCTAGCTATATGGTAGATTCATTAAAACATCCCAATCGAGCTTTCGGAATTGTGTAGCCTTGCGTTGTCCTGATGGAACACAACGCCTCTTCTTTTGGGCAATTCTGCATGTTTGAAGCTTCAAACGGTGCATTTGTTGACAGTAGAAATCTGAATTTAATGTATCGCACTTAAAAAATAAATTAAAAGAAAATTAAAAAAAAATGAAAAATTTTTTTTAAATAAATTGAATTGCACGTATTTTACTGTTGCAGTATCGGGACCATAAACACCATTCACAATTTCAGCGGCCTGGCTTGCATTTTCGCCTTTAAAACAAAAAGGTGTGAAATGTACCGAATTTTCTCTTTGTTGAACTCCATTGTTAACACCCTGTAACTCACAACTGCTGGAGCAAACAAAAACAGCAAACGATTTGTTGGTGTGTCACCATTACAACGAGCCTAAATTTGAAATTGTATGATAGATATTACGCTAAACTGACCAGACGTCCCGTGTTACGCGGGACAGTCCCGCATTTCAACAAAATGTCCCGCGTAAGATTCCGTCCCGCGAAACGTCCCGCATTTGGCAAAAGAAACGAAAATGTCCCGCGATATCAATATATTTCAATATCACAATTTGATCATGTTGATTTTCTTGAATGGATGAACCTCAAAAAATTTAATTTGGCAGACTGTTCAAGAGCGCATCTAATGCAACCTTGAGCTGGTTTCATCGCACCGACATTGGGCTTTTTGTTTAGAGAGTGTCAACTGAAAGCGACAGCAACAAAATTGGAAAATGATTTTTATAAAAGTCCCCTATTGATCCGCAGGGACCAACGTGAGTCAGAAAAAAAGTTTACCTTTGGTCCCCTAGCTCGGTCAGGGCATAACGTTTTAAGTGAGCCGGAAGAACTAGTGTATACTCGACAGGAAGAGGCAAAGTTGTTCGATGAAGTACCGTAAATGAAGCGCTGGGCGGTTTTACGGAAGTTGGCCGGAACCTGAAACATGGCCGATGAAAAGATGTATATCGACCTTTTCGTGGCTTTGGTAGTCTCTCTATTTTGGGTATTCGCCCAAAAGTTTTCTATCGGGCGCAGCTTCGTACTATATATCTCCCCGTTCACCATATGACTAGAAAGAAGAGCGCCTTGGACATTCCCTTCACGTCTGTCAGAGAAGGACCTTCTTCGAGAACTTGATGTGAATGATATACGAACGTAAGTATCCGGTCCCCTGTCATTCGTTGAATTCTAGCATCAAGTAGGGCAACACGGGGTGATTTGGCCCATATGAATTGGACCATCCCTTCATCTCAAAAATTACGGCTCAACTTGGATTTTTTATAATGTCATTTCCTTCTATTGTTGAACCGTATGTACCTGAAGTAAAAAAAACTTTGGTAAAACTTCACAAGTAGAGGGAAACGGTAGCATGAACACAGCAAGCACTTTGATCGTCAAAAAATGTGAGTTTTCCGATAGTGGTTTTAAGGTTTTTCCCGCTAATTAAACAAACTTTTCGTGTATTGTGCAGTAAAGTTCTGTTCGCCTACAGAAAAGGAACAATTTGATGTAGCGAAACTGTAAGTTTGATAACAATAAATGAAATTAATTGCATTTTAATTTTTGCGTGTTGTGTGGGGTGACATGGACACGTTTCTGTGGGGTGAATTGATCCTACAGGTTTGAAACTTTTCTTTGGTCTAATTGATTCCAGATGCCGCTGAATTACAAAAAGAGGATGGACAGATAACGTTGGAAGAAGGATTAGCTTGAAAGAGCAACGCAGGCCATCGAGAACGGGTTTTCTTTGGCCAAGCATCAAAAGTGTTTGAAAATGCTCGATCAGTGAAAAGATTCATGCAGAATTTGAGATGGTGTCAATCTAACTTTTCTGGTCTGGAATCTGGCCAAGACACCTTGTATCGATTCCAAAACATTTTTACTGATTGTAACATTATTCCAAAATACTTCACATAAACAAAACTATGTTTTTCTCGATGGAACACACACTGGACCAAATCACGCCACAGACGGTCCAAATCACCCCGCATCAAGTTTTAATGTCCAAAAATCATCTTTTTTATTTTATGATATATTTGGTAGATTGAAGCTTTATATAATGATTGAACATTATTTATTGAGAGAAAACAAGTGTAACGCAGTATACAATGTGACATTTTTTATTTAGACCGTATTGGTTTGGAAATATTAGGCGATTTGCTTAGGTGGTCCAAATTCCCTCCTTTTCCCCTACGTCTCGTCTTTCGTTATGTATACGAAAAGAAGTTCTTCATGAGCACCTCAAACTACTCCTTCTGGGTGATTGCCTGCTGCTCAGATACGGCCGGTCTCGTCTGACGCTTCCGCATAAAAATGTCCATTTTGGCCAGATTCTTCTCCACCGTTTGGCCGGTTGCTTCGATCTCCCGGCTTAAGGAGCGGCAAAGAGATGATATTGTAAATACCAGATCGGCTATATCTGGCGGACACAAAGTGCCTCAGGTCGTTCAACTTTTTCGCTGTGGGGTGGAGCTTGCAGTATGGAAAAATCATCAAATTGCTTGACAGTGCTGCTGCAGCGAATCAACAGCCTTGAATCATTTTTGCTGTAGACTTAATAAACGTAAGATTTAAAGAAAATTTGATCCTATAAATTATCTTCCATCGCCATCCGAAATTAGTTCATTTTTTTGAATGCATACGTTAACACTAAATTGATGAAAAATGAATTGGAATTTTTCGAGCATGCCATTCGGTAATTTGAAGATAATTGTAGAATTTCAATCGTGCTTGCCAGGCGTAAATGATCTGATTGAGCGAGTGATTTTCGGGCGTAAACGAAATCTAAACCACCGAAAAAATCACAACTGAGTGCCGATACTCAGAAAGAAATAATACTGATCAGTTTAAACTCGCTAAACTATGGTTTATGTTCACATAACGTATATACACAACGTTTTGTTTTTTGTGTCCCGCGTTAGACCTCTGACCATCTGGTCACTTTGTATTACGCGAGATATTGATCAATAAAGCCAGCTACCGATAAAATAATGGATAACTTTTCCCGAAATCTAATATACGAGGGTCGTTCAAAAAATAAGTTTCAATTCCTCAGAAATCGCGGAAAAATAAAGTTAGGACAAAAAACAAGGTGATTTTCGTAATCTACGTTTTATTTTCAATTTTTCTATATAATCGCCATAACGTTCGAGGCATTTTCCATAGCGTGGCACGAGTTTTTCTATTCCGAGCGCGAAGCGCGTAGCGTCCAACTTTTTGAAGTACGATGTAACTGCGTCACGAATTTCTTCAGTGTTATCGAATCGTTGACCGCCGAACGCCTATTTCATCACCGGGAATAAGTGATAGTCGCTAGGGGCGAGGTCTGGGGAATAAGGAGGATGCTCGAACACAGTCCATTTGATTTTTTTTCAATTGCTCTTGAGTTACGCGAGCAGAATGGGGCCGCGCATTATCGTGGATGAGGAACACTCCTTTCGTCAATAAACCTATTACCTATTTACCGCTTCATCTTACAAAATACTGGAGCATGTAGGCTCATTATTCTGAAGATTTTAGGTTTCTCTGGTTTTCTTCCCTGGAGAGTTCGAATTTTCGTGATTTTATTTTTCGTTATGCCCACTAAAAATCTTATTACAAGCAGTTTTGCCCTTGCAGATAACACAGTACGCTCAGGAGTTACATGTTTTATTTCCAGAAGCCTTTTTCATGTGCCATATCCACAGTTAATGAAGAGCCGAGTGTTCTGTCGAATGAGTAACAGAGTATGCGAAAATGCTAAGTTTACTTTAGATGTTCTTTACTGAGACGAACCAGCCCAGGAGGCTGAAAGTCTCAAAAATAAAGAAAAAAAAAATTAGCTGTAAACGCTCTTAAATTGTCACTCCATTTCGTAAAAAAAGCAGAATAAAAAAAAGATTTTCATTTTTTGCATAAAAATGAATTATTTTAATTGCATTCAAATTATTGCTCACCGCTTGCTTTATATTTCGTCCGTCCACCTTTGACAATTCATCTTTGGAAGCGAACCGATCATCGAACGATTTTTCTCCACTTTCGTGAAAAGTGAAGCGCTGCTCAACAGATTCGTTATTTTTTTTAAATTGATCATTTGTTGTTGGTGGCTTTAGGTATTAACGGTTTTGCCGTTCCTGATCACAAATTGAACTATGGTTAGGAATAGAAAGAATAACCTATTGGATTTAAATAAATTCAGTAAATTGATTAATATTGTTTGTAATCGCAAATCTGAAACACAAATCACTCAGGTTGTAAATAACTATTTTTATTATGAAGTAATTTTAATTGTGCTCTCTTCCTGATTTGGAGACACCTATTAGCCTCTTTGAAGTCAGTATAAACTAGATGTACACATCAACGCCTTCCACTGCCGTGAGCTTAAATTAAATTTTATTATCATCGAGTATATACACATCACTTTCGGTGCAATAATAATCTACGAAGTTACACCCAGTAGATATAAAAACTTATCGGTTTCACAGATTAGTTATCATTCATTTGTGATCGACTGTTCAAACTACATCTCGGAAAGGCAATCATGAAGGTTGGTGTTGTAACAAAACGCGGATTCGGAAATATTACATTTTTTTGCTATAGTTGCAGTCGTTTGTTGTGATCTCAGTGGCTTTTGCCATTGCTAGTAGTGCTGTTATCCACAGTCTCGAACCAGAAGAGCGTGGAACTTGGCAGCATGGATTGGAGCAGGAGCATCACTATAATCAAAATCAGAATCATCCTCATGGACTTCCTGATCATTCCATTCATCCTGGTGGACATATTGACCACAATTACCCGTCTCAGCATTCCAGTCACGAATGGGAATCAATGCATGAAGCGCAGAAAAACCACCACTACCAAAATCAGCAAGACCCTCATCATGGTCATCACGATAAAAACAATCTACGTCTGTATGTACAACACTACCATGAGCAACATGATCTAAGCCGTTATCAACAATACCAGCATAAACAGGAACACCATTATGAAAACCACGAGGAAAACAATCATCAGGAATATATACATAACCATCATTATCAAAAGGAAGACCCAGTCCATCATTCAGAACAAAAGACAGAAGTGAAACACTTCATCACTAAAAAGGTTCCAGTCCCATATCCAGTGCAAGTCGAGAAGCATTTACCTATCCCAGTAAGGGTCCCATACCCAGTGCATACCGAAAGGAAAGTTCCAGTGGTCGTTGAAAAAAAGCATCCGGTCTACATCGAAAAGAAAATTCCTGTCCAGGTGGACAGACCAGTTCCGTACCCAGTTCGTGTTGAAGTTCCAGTATACCAGAAGGAATACGTCGAGGTACCAAAACCATACGAAGTGCACGTTGAGAAGCCTTATCCAGTGTACGTGAAAGATCCGATCTATATGGAGAAGCCAGTACCAATTACTGTGCTTATTAAGAAGCACGAGAAGAAACCTTTCTGGGGTTGATCGTTTGTAATTTTGCTCGTAGATAGTTCAATTATTGATAATTAATTTCATTGTATTTATTGTTAAAATAAATATTATTCATTGAAATGTGTTGAATTCAATCTAATACACAGTAGTAGTAAGTTTAACTACTAGTTTTCACTACGGCAGTGTGATCGGTGTGCAGTATCACCCTGACGTCGTTTATAGGCGACCGTTAAACCGATTTGTATTCATCATTCCTTGATGAAAATGTATGGAAAAGATCGCCTCTTATGGTCCCGCCTGACAAGAAACAAACCCTAGGTTTATCCTAGAACTAACCGTTCTCGATACATAACAAAATTTTTGTAATGTTTTTTTCTTATGAAACAAATCGGTCTAGCAGAATTTGATTGAAAAAAAAAGTTTCGGGAAAAATACATTTAATGTTTTGAATAAAGTTCGTACCAGATTAGATACATCATCACTAAAATGACTACCGTTCGATAAGTATTGAAAATTTCGAATCCTAAATGTCTATACTTCAGAAGAATAAAGGGAAATAACTTTTTTTTAAAAATATATAGACTGCAAAAAAATGGGCCAAGGTTGTTGCTTCCGATGAAGCATACTTTGAATAAAATAGCAGCAATTATTGAGATTTAAACGATTTCCTCGACGAAAACCCGTACTTGTACACCTAATTCCTCTTCCGTGTTCTCCCAGTAAAGTTTGATTTTCATGAGATGAGTTTACATGTCGATATTTCCTGTTCCTTTTTATATCACTCATAGGTGAAAAAAAATCTGTTTTTCACCGTGAAAAATGTTCTGTTTTTCATTTGAAAACTTGTATTTATTTATAGTGTACACTGAAGTCGCTTTTACGCGGTTTTTTCCACGCAATTTTCTTACGCGGCTTTTTTACGCTGTTTTGTGAATTTAGGTGGTTTATTTTCATGTGGATTTTGGAATTTACGATGGTTTTTTACGCGAATCTCGGAATTATCGAAGTTTTCACGAAATAAGTTTGTGTTGTATCACTGATTAGTAGCTGAGAAATAAAAGGAGGGAGAAACAGATATCAAAATTGCACGCAAAAAAATCAGTTAATCAATTGTGAGAATATGGGCTGCATTTTAAATTAATAATTCACTGTTTGTTAGATTTTTACATGGATTTTGAATTTTACCCGGTTTATTTCTACGCGGATTTTGGAATTTACGCGTTTTTTTTGGGGATTTTTTAATTTACGTGGTTTTCTTTTATGCGGTTTTTGATTACGCGACACGTAGCCCCCGCGTAAAAAGCGACTTCAGTGTATGTGTTTTATAAACTTTTAGAACTTATCTTTTTTCGATTCAAATGTGCTTGAATTTATCCTTACCTTAGACGAATTTCATACCAACTCGAATGGCCGTTGGCGCCAAAATCTCAGATTACAGCGAAATGTTGTAGGTGTAAAGACATGGGTCATTTAAGCAATGTTGTATACTTGAAATATTAAAAAAAGAATTGGACTATTTTTTGAAAAGGGCCAAAATTTCTTTTCTTATTTTTTACAAAAATTTACAACTCAAAAACTATAATATGTACCTACAAAATTTTGGCCAAAAAATTAAATGTAGGACATTGTAGAAATTTTCATAGAGAATTCTGAAAACAAAAAAAAATCACTAATTTTGTTTCTAAATTGAAATTTATTTTTTTTAAAGATAATTTTTATTAAATTCTCAAAAAAATAATTATATGAATAGCCCTTACAATTTCCAACAAGTAATTCATACATCGGAATATGGACACTTTTACAGGGAAAACGTCTAGCATTATCTAACAAAAACTTTTTCATGTTTCATGTTTGGGTGAATTACAACTAATCCTAATTTTGTTGAAAGTCAAAGTAGCGATATGGTCTATTCGACAAAGTTTTATATCTTATTAAAATATGAACTTTTGTCGAAGACGTCAACTTTCTACCTTCCATAGTTTCTGGAATAAATGACATTTTTGTATGGAAACTGTTTTACTTGTTTTGTGTGTGTGAATTTCCGCGTTTGGTATGTTCTTGACATGTTCATAAATAGCTAAAAGTTTGCGAAACAAGCGAATCGCGATAATTCACACATAAAAATGTTACGAGTTAAACATTTGTAGTAATTTTCCGAAGAAAACATGAAAAAGTTGTTATTGGAAAAACTAATTTCTTGTAAAAGTGCCCTTCTTCCAATATGTTTTTGAACGAAAATTATATAAATAGTCCAAATAATTTCCAACAAGTTACCCATACATCGGAAGAAGGGCTCTTTTACAGGGAAAGAGTTCTCCTAACAACAACTTATTCATGTTTTCTTTGAAAAATTAATATTAATGTTTAACTCGTAACATTTTAGTGTATATTATCGTGATTGACATATTCTGCATACTTTCTTATATATTCACGACACATCATGAACTTGTCAAACGCGAGAATTTACACACAAACATGTTACGAAGAGTCTTCAGGAATCTCCATAAAAAATACCGTGTATTCCAGAAACTAAAAAAAACAAAATAAGAACAAAAGAAACTAATACAGACAAAAGTACATGTTTTAATAAGATTCAAAACTTATTGCTATCTTGTCTTCAAACAAAATTAGGATTAGCTGTAACTTTTTCAAAGAAAACATGAAAAAGTTGTAGTTAGAAAAAAAAATCCCTGTAAAAGTACTCATCTTCCAATGTATGGATGACTTATTGGAAATTGTAAGAGATTCATATAATTTTTTTGAGAATTGAAAAAAAAATTTAAAATGAATTTCAATTTTCAAAATAATTGTTTTATCAGTGTAATTCTTTTTTTTTTTTTTTTTGTCATCTTTTGATGGAAATATAAACCATTTTCTACATTTCATTCTTTTGTGGGTATTTTAGTCTTTGAGTTATAAATTTTTGTAAAAAATTAAGAAAAAAAACTTTGGCCCTTTTCAAAATATAGTCTAATTACTTTCTAAATATTTAAAGTATGCAAAATTTTTCAAATGAACAATGTCTTTACTCCCACATCGTTGCACTGCTATATAAAATGGTGCTGCCTAAGAAAATTCATTCAATTCGTGGCATGAAATTCGTCCTTAAGAAAAAGTGTCGTGAGAAACTAAAAAACCAACGCAATACATGCCAAAAACGTTTATCTACCTAAATATGATTATAACAATTTTGTTGTGTATTACACCTTTTCTGTCACTTTGTTGAATGTAAACACTGCACAGAGTTGTTTTTACCTTGTCTGGAAAGTTTCGTGATCAAAGCAGGTGTTATTTTGATACAAAACGATACAAAAACGTGTTATTTTGATACAACTCAAACATTTCTCTACGTGTCGGAATATCGATAATAGAACACTATGCCACCGGCACAAGCTACCATCAAATTGCTGATATCGTCCGACCAAGCAATAGTTAAAAGGTTTTAAAAATAATAATTTTACCAACAACGAGAGCAGGACGTCCCTAAAAGACAATTTCGAAAATTTATAGGGCTATCGTATCAAAAGTTATATGATACAAAAATTATGTTATTCTGGTCTGATTCTATCACGCACAAATGACGACAAACTGGCAAAAGTCTAGTGTTTGAAGTGTGTTGGAACAAAGGAGTGTTTGAAACCAATAGTTTATCATGGAGAAATGAAGTATTGCAACGTCATAATTTGCCATGTGACCTAATTATTTTTGACCATGTCCTGTGCAGATCGGGTCATGGTTTGGGGCTCGATGTCATCATGTGACGCCGAAGAACTCGAATTGATTGGCGGAATGATGATAAAAATAGTGTATCTGGACATATGGAAGCGAAAGTTTCCAGCAAGTTTGCAGAAACTGAAGTTTGATCGTCGATACACATAACAGCAAGACGGAGGTCTAGGGAATACCTCGAAGCTGGAATCGAATTGGTTTACGGAACGAAAAATTAAGATCCCTACGGGCCGACAATGAGCTTTTTGGTAGGAAAGCGCTGACTGACTGGGACTGACAGTTACAAAATAAGAAAATAAAAATATATACGATTTGTTTTCGGATGTTTTACAAAACTACTTTCAAGTCGAATTTCTGACTATTTTCTATTTATACAGTAAGAATCTTTGGGAGTTGGGACCGACATTGATGTTGTGCAAACGCTCTTGATGCGGGCTGATAAGTGCAATAAGAAAATTTCAGGGCTCAACGTGTTTACCCAATAGAACTTTTGTGGTCTATTTCGAATTAACTTTCGGTTCAAAAAAATAATCTAACAAGCCTTCAATGACGACAAGTAATTACAACTAAGTGAAACAATATCTCACCAGAAACTAAAACAAAATACAACTTTATAATTTGTTGAATAAATGCCATGGTAATGTCATTCATGCAAAGGGTGGTCACACAAAACAAGTGGATATCCGGAATAAAGTAAATATACTTTTTGGCCTTGTTTTTTTACTGTTATTCAAATTATCTGATCTCAAAAAATCACCAAGCTTATTCTCATTTCACATGACCATGATTTTATCGAGAGAGAAATAAACATCATTCATTTTGAACATTGACCAGAGGGTGGATAAACTTCTGTTACATAGTGTATATACCTTCATTAGTAACAGCCAAAATCAACTAATCTGCAGATGATACGAATTTGACGGTATACTAATCCGGAACTGAGTCACCAATATCGAAAACATTGAACCCATAAAACGAACTTAGAGGAGGTAGCTCATAATTGCATTTATTGAGCATTTTTCTCCTATCAATCAGACACATATTATATCATTTAATCAGATGTCGTAAATCTCGTTTCATGATTTAAATTAAATACACGACTTATCAATGCTTTTTTCCTCGCATGCGTTGAAATATACATCAATCGGTAACATTATTGCACCGAACAGAGGATGGATTGACGCACAGCTTTACAATGGAAAAAGAAGTTAGAGAGATATAAAAAGTAACGTTAAAATTGTGAAGTTATCATTCACTTTTGATCATCTGTCCAGGCTACATTTCGCAAAGTTAATCATGAAGGTAAGATCAAACATTGAAGGAAAAGTCTTATATAGTTTATCTTTTTTTGCCACATTTTACAGGTGTTCATTGTGTTTTCAATGGCTTTTGCCGTTGCAATTTGTGCTGCTATTCATGATCCCAAATCGGAAGGTCAAATAATCTGGGATCATTTTGAGCAAGAATCGAGTAATAACGATTTTAACGAAGAGACCGATCAAGGTCATTATTTCAAACCCCCGCATCCGAGTTACAACTGGGAACCAAAACAGGCATTAGATCACGACCACCATTATCAACACGAACAGGAATATCATCGCGTTCACCATGGAGAGAATAACCACCAAGATTTTGGTCAGGACCAACACTACCAGCACCAGGAGCCAGCTCATCATTTGGGTCCACAGGAAGAGGTGAAACACATCATCACCGAGAAGATTCCTGTTCTGTACCCGGTGCATGTCGAGAAGCACATCCCCATTCCAGTGAAGGTCCCATATCCAGTGCATACGGAGAAAAAGGTTCCAGTGGTTGTTGAAAACAAAGTTCCAGTATATGTCGAGAAAAAGATTCCTGTCCAGGTGGACCGACCAGTTCCATACCCAGTTCGTGTTGAGGTGCCAGTTTACCAGAAGGAATATGTAGAGGTACCAAAACCGTACGAAGTTCGTGTTGACAAGCCTTATCCAGTGTACGTAAAAAATCCTGTTTACATCCAGAAACCGGTCCCAGTGACAGTGTTTATCAAGAAACACGAAAACAAGCCTTTCTGGGGTTGAATTAGAATAAGGCGTTTAGATTAGAAATAGTAGAACTATAAGGTATTAAAATATACGTACGAGCTATTCTTTGAACTTTCCTTTTTTATATAACAATCATTCATTTCGCTCCTTCGGTTATAAACAGAAAACAATTTTTTTTTAAATTTCGCTAAAAACATTTTTTTAACTACAATTCATTTTTCTCAAAAATGATTTTTTTTTAAATTCTCTAAAATTATATATGAATAGTCCTTATAATTTCCAACTAGTCGTTTTTACATCGTAAGATGGACACTTTCACAGGAAAAAAGTTTTTCTAACAAACACTTTTTCATGTTTTCTTTCATAAAATTACAACTAATCCTAATTTGGTTTGAAGTCAAGATAGCGATATAGTGTATTCTACAAAGTTTTAGATCATAACAAAATATGAACTTTTGTCGAAAATGTCAAATTTATGTCTTTTATAGTTTCTGTAATCTAAGGCATTTTTTTATGTAAACTCATGAAAAAAGTCTGTTTACTTGTAACATTTTTGTGTTCAAATTCTCGCGTTTGACATGTTCCTAACATGCTATTCATATTTTTTTTGAGTATATTAAAAAAAATCGTTTTTGAGAAGAATGAATTTCAATTTCAAAAAAAAATATTCTTCAGCGAAATTTTCCAAAAAAAAATTGTATTTACATATGAACATTTGAAGAATTTGGTATATTTCATTCTATGACCATGATTCTTAGATATTATAGTTTTTGAGTAATTTTTTTTTTTGTAAAACATCAAGTAAAATGTTTTGGGTCTTTTCAAAAAGTAGTCTAATTCTTTTTTGAATATTTCAAGTATACAAATGTGCTTAAAAGTGTTTACACCCACAACGTTCAACTGCTACCTGAGATGGTGCAGCCAACTTCTAAGACGAGCTAGCATGAAATTCGTCACATGTCGAAAGAACACCTTAACATATCCTATTCTTCACAAAGATAAACAAAATGGCGACACAAATGAATTAGTTCGTACAAAACATTAAGCGAAGATTTTAAATGAATAATTATGAAAATTACCTGTTGAGAATACACAGGAGATAGAAAAATATAATGAGTCAGGCAAAATTGGTCAATATTCACAAAGTTTTTTTAACCCATTTATTTATTTATTTAGACTCATTAGCATTTTAGCTGTAACAGATCCGGGTTTTAATCGTGTATATGTTACATGTTTGTGGTTTCTATATATTGGAAATGACACAATAGTAGCCATTTAGGCGTAAGAGTATTCCTTCTGTTTTTCCATTGTTCAGTTAGACCACCGAACAGCGGAGACAGTTGATACGATCATTGTTGTGTTATTAATAGCACAACAGCCCGATGTTTCTTGGAGAGCAGGGCAGTTGTATGGATGAATCGATCTTCATTCGACCGTGGATCGATCCATTGCTCATGATTGTTGCGTGGAGGTAGTTTTCCTATAACAGCACAAAGATGGCCAATTGAGTGCCCTGAGTTTGAACTCACGATCGATCGCTTGGTTGGCGAACGTGCAACCAATGTGGCTACGAGGACCCTCCATATCCACAATCATTAACATTGTAAAAGGTATAACTCATCGAAAAATATATTTATTTAAATGTAAGTGGCTATATTTGACGAGTAAATTTATCTAGTTTTATCCATTTCCTTGTAATGGAGGGATATGCGTTTCAAATCCGTAGAAACACCATTCAGAGCCACCTTCTCGAACTGATTTTACGGAAATTTTCAACGGTTGATTCTCAATGAGTCTTTACTATCAGACTCGTAATCAATTCTCATTAGCATTCAATAGATACTGGTTTAAGGTATATACCAGCGACTTTACGTTATTTCACAAAAATGTAGTCTACATGTTTTAATTTGCAGGTCCAAAGCGAGAGATTAATTGCTTACCAATCTCTCTATTACATGTGACCGAACCAAATGCAACAATTTAGGTTGTTGACGTATCTATTCAACTAGAAATGAGCTTCGTCGTAGAACATCATAAAATGGTCTAAGTTTGCGAAAAACATTTTTCACAGAGTACGAAAATTGATAATGAAATTCAATGAACTGTAAACGTTGCATGGATGTATGCCTTTCAATAATGAAATGGAAATACATATTGAGTATTTTCACTTGAATGCACGTCACACGTCTGATGCCAGAAATTATGGTGACCCTCCTACAAAATTCAAAATTCATATTTTTCGAAAAGTTATGACTGACAAATTTTTATTGTCTAGTTTATTGTACAGTAAAGAAGGTGTTTATTTCGAATTAGAATGATTTACTTTTTTAAGATCACCATATATTCCAGTTATGTGGTAATCACTTTTTCACGACGATATCAAGTAAATCGTTAGTTTGCAATTGCAATCTATGGTTTATATGTTTTGATTATCGTCTCAATGATAGAAATAAAAACCATATTTTTATGTATTCTTAAAGAAGATCGATCGATAATCCATTGGCTGCAAATTTCTTTGGTCCATGTGCTTCTCTATGAAATCGTTCAGTAAATCATAATGCGGATATTTAATTTTTTATCAACATCTATTCGGATTATTCAACAACTTATGAATAATATTTCATAACCTATAATCAGCTACGCAATAACAACTAAGCACGATCACATTCAACCCCAGAATGGCTTCTTTTCTTGCTTCTTGATTAAAACGGTGAATGGTACTGGCTTCTCAACGTAGATCGGATCTTTCACGTACACTGGATAAGGCTTCTCAACAAAAACTTCGTGTTTCCTTGGGACCTCGATGTATTCCTTCTGGTAGATTGGAACCTCGACGTGAACTGGGTATGGAACTGGCCGATCCACATGGACGGGAACTTTAGTCTCGTAGTACACTGGTACTTTTTTCTCGACAATCACCGGAACCTGTTTCTCGGTGTGCACTGGATATGGAACCTTCACTGGAACTGGGACGTGCTTCGCTACCTCCACCGGGTATGGAACTGGAACCTTTTCGGTGATCACGTGTTTCACTTCGTTCTTTGGTTCCCAGTGGTGGCTCAAATCCTGATGTTGATATTGGTGGTGGTCCTGTTCGTGTTGTTCGTGCTTGTGTTCTTCGTGGTGATCATAATAATGTTCCTGTTCATGTTGGTGGTGATGATCATGTTCCAAGTCGTGACTCCAGGTTCCGTGCTGCTCAACTTCCGAGGCGTGGATGGCTGCACAGCTGGCAACAGCCAATACCATCGAGAATGCAATGAACGACTAAAAACGTAAATCAGATACCAATCCTGCGATTGTTTTTCCACCATAAGCCAACGAATCTTACCTTCATGTTTGCCTTTCCTAGATGTAACCTGAACAACCGATAACAAGTGAATGATGACTTAGTGGGTGATAAGCGTGTGTTTTTATATGGAATTTTATCCGCCTTTCTCCACGTCTTGATCATTTCTACAGCTCATCCAACGTTACGCGTAATGAAGTCAAAGTTTATCTCATGTTTGGACCCGTAGCAATGAAAATCAACGATGCGTTGCGACCGCTTTTACTGCGTGTTATCCAACGGAGGAAAGTCATTGACAGCGAAAAATTTGGTGGTGTTTTGCTGTTCATAGTAAACATGTTTGATTTCACTTCATTTTATTAGTGAATGTGTTCAATATACCTTGAGGGGGGAAAATGGATGAAGTTATTTTTGAAACAGTTTTAACAAAAAAAAATTGACATATGTTGCGAAAATAACCCTTAACGAAGGGACTGATTATTACAACCTTTGGTTCATGATAGACAAATCTGTTTGAATCTTTCAAGGCTATGGTGGATATTGGAACGAGGTCATTGCACATAGCCCTACAAATATTTTTTGTTTAAATCATAATTATAATTTTATTATTTTGCTCTGGCATCAACTAAACAGTGTCCGAGTCAAATAACACCTGATCACACCTGAATTAAGTGAATTTAAGAAGTTTTTCTCGTAACATCATCACCTATCATAGCAATAAATAATTTAATTCTGAAACAACTAAATAAACAAATGAATTAATTTTGTTTGCTTTAAAAAAATGCAGTTATTGTTATTGACAGGCTATTATACTGAGTTGATCGAAAAGTGTTTTTTTACCAGTGCTGTTCAAGTGAGAAGAAAATGTGCACTCTATCAACATGCCATTTCCAGAATTATTTCTGTCTCTTAAGATCCAAGTTGCAGACGCAGATGCACAGTCATGCTGAAGTCGTAGTTGCGGATCCGAGATACTTTTATAATTCGTCTTTCATTATTCATGTACGCTATTTTTTTCCAAGATTATATTTTTTGTTAAGGCTCATATGGCGTTAGCCTGACGGGGCCGGGGGTACAATATTTTGACAATATTTCTTATAAGCTATGTTAGCGGTTGGCTCGAGGTTAGTGTTACAATTTGTTGACAGAATCGGGATGTTGTAGTCTCCAATGTTTTGTACATGTGCCCGACACGGGATACTTCCTATTGGGATGCAGCTGACCATTAATCAGCAGCGCCCCCCTAGTCTGTACCCCATATCTAGCGTGGTGCGTCTCTCGCGAATCGAGGAATCCAGTGTTGAATTGTCACTAACCGGTACAATCATCAGCTCGTGTAGAGTTGTCATGAGCGCTACAATCCTCAGCTCTTGGTGAATCTTGGTGAATGCCCAATCTTCGGCTCGTGTCGTTTGTATCTGTAAAGAGTATGTGTATGTATTGTCGTTTATTGTTTATCGATCGGATAGGAGTGATGTGATACAGGGACACAGGGATAAATGTCAACATTCAACGTTGACATCGGTATCTCTGAGGAACAGATATAGACAAAGTAGAAGATCAGGATCACAACTACTCAAGATATCCCGGACGGGGATATCCGATTGTCTGCCTTGTGCCCTCAATGCTCTAGAGAGCTGAAAGCGGGCAATATGGAACCGGATACATGACCAGACAACATGCTCGATGTCGTGGTAGCCATCGCCACAGTCACATAGATTGTTTGCTGCGAGCCCAATGCGATAGAGATGCGCGTAAAGGCTGTAGTGATTGAACATAAGCCGATATATCACACGAATGAAATCACGACCTAAAGGGTGTGTCACATCAAATTGCATCACGGAAAAAACGCTGTAGTAATTCGCCCAGTAGACCGATCATTTTGAAAATTTTAGACAGTAAAATAAAAACTAGTAAACAACTTTTGGCATTTTCTTTTTATTCATACTTCGAGCCCAAGCCCGTATGCTCGCACCTTCCTCTTTACCCCGTCTATAAGGTTCTGTACAACGTCAGGTTGTAGTTTTTTTTTAACAGAAATCCATTTTCTCTTGAAGTCCGCCTCCGATTTGATAACTTTTGGGTTCTTCCGGAGGGTCTGCTTCATATTCGCCCAATATTTCTCTATTGGGCGAAGCTCCGGCGCGTTGGGCGGGTTCATTTCCTTTGGCACGAAGGTGACCCCGTTGGCTTCGTACCACTCCAACACGTCCTTTGAATAGTGGCACGAAGCGAGATCCGGCCAGAAGATGGTCGGGCCCTCGTGCTGCTTCAATAGTGGTAGTAAGCGCTTCTGTAGGCACTCCTTAAGGTAAACCTGCCCGTTTACCGTGCCGGTCATCACGAAGGGGGCGCTTCGCTTTCCGCAAGAGCAGATCGCTTGCCACACCATGTACTCTTTGGCAAACTTGGATAGTTTCTGCTTGCGAATCTCCTCCGGAACGCTGAATTTGTCTTCTGCGGAGAAGAACAACAGGCCCGGCAGCTGACGAAAGTCCGCTTTGACGTAGGTTTCGTCGTCCATTACCAGGCAATGCGGCTTCGTCAGCATTTCGGTGTACAGCTTCCGGGCTCGCGTCTTCCCCACCATGTTTTGCCTTTCGTCGCGGTTAGGAGCCTAATGAACCTTGTATGTACGCAGGCCCTCCCGCTGCTTGGTCCGCTGGACGAATGAACTTGACAAATTCAGCTTATTGGCGACATCCCGGACCGAACTTCTCGGATCACGTCTAAACTGCTTAACTACGCGCTTGTGATCTTTTTCACTGACGTTAGGTTCTCGAAGTATCGTTTTAGTACTCTGCTGACCGTGGATTGGACGATTCCCAGCATCTTACCGATGTCCCGATGTGACAACTACGGATTCTCGAAATGAGTGCACAGGATTAATTCACGACGCTCTTTTTCGTTCGACGACATTTTTCCAAATTTACGAAAAATTGACAGTGAAGCATGGCCAACGTGATCTATACACTCTTATCTGATTATAAGCGAAAGCTGAAGATATAATTCCTAAAAATTAAATTTCTACAGCGTTTTTTCCGTGATGTAATTTGATGTGACACACCCTTTACATTCAATCCCTTGAATCATGCACTTGTTGAGATCACTATGTTAGAGCTCATTTTTTCGAATTTCCCGAGACGCGAAACAAATCCGACGAAATGATATTCTATAGTTATGAAAAATGGCGTAATTACGGCGAAACATTTTCATCTCAGCTTTAATTTTGAGATAATCCGTGTAAAATCGTCGCTAAACCTTATTATCACCGATTTTTCTCTTCGTTTTATTTATATTAATTTTTCATTGTCTGCGAAACTCCGATAAACGAATAGTAAGACACAAACAAAAAAGCCGCAATACACATAAATGTTCCAGGAAAATTCACAAAAAAGTTATTGGTTCGGCATCAATCAACTGTCTACCATCGATAGTAATATTTGCGTTTGAGGTGATGGTTATCATGACATCGAGCATGTGGTCTGGTTCTGTATAAACTTTCATTCTGTCGGGGCTCATCTATCGGATTCACTCAGGGCACTAGGAAGGCAATCTGACTTACCGGTTAGAGACATCTTGGCTAGTCGCGACCTCAACCTTATGCTTTCTCTTTACCAATTTCTCAAAAGAAATGATATCTCTGTTTGAATCCTTCCCTCCTCATCAAACCAAACTACCCCACTCGCTCCATCCTGGTCCTAAATCCTAATCCTGTCCACATAAACTAGTGTTAGATTTAATTATTACTAAATTGTTAGCCTTAATTATATAGAAAATAAATTATATTTTAAGGTGAAATTTTACTCTGTAAACGGTAGATGATAAGTTTGGACGGACAAATTCTCTGATGCCTTTCCATTTATTACGTTTTGAACCACCATTGACAGCTGCTTAAGTCGCCTTTCTGTCAAAATAAACAACAAAACAAAACAATTCAACAAACTTAAAAAAGTCAGTTTAAAATTTCGCTAGGGACATCTAGGTGTTTTAGTTAGAAAATAAATTTCGTAAAATTTTATACTTTTTGTGAGCCCCCATCTTAGATCATTGTGTAGTGTATTCAGTGAGATAGCGACTGATTTTTGACTGATAGATTCTCAAAAGTTTTGTTCTGAAACTTCTAGTCCCTTCGAGGTAAAACTGTCACCTGGTTTGTGTCTCACTGACAGGAAAATGCGTCCTTATTTTTTGTAGATACCTCGTGTTTATGATCTAAAGACAAAACGGCAAAGCCGCACTGATATTCAGATGCAAACAGCTAAAGTCGACTCGAATTGGTTATGTCAAAAAAAGGCTGCCAGGCCTTGGCATCCCTCGATCAACACTCATCGGCCACATATACGGTAGATTCTCACCCAGGCTGGGTGTTTAGTTCTGATCAGGGACAGTAGTTTTTCCGTTACATGCTTGATCTTAAGAAGTTTTTATGAGCTTCTTATCACCCATATCCGTCATCTGGCTTTTTCATTGTCAAAAACCAACTTGAAACTTCCTTACAATACGAAAGAAAATTGCCGGTTGAGTGTTTCTAGAAATCCGAACCATTCGTTCCGCGAATCTATACAGAAATACTTCGATATAACGTACTCTCGTTATAACGTACTCTCGATATAACGTCACTCGATATAACGTATATTTTACCTCGATATAACGTACACATTTTCAAAGTCCGAAGGAATAATTTTTTGAACACTGTTTTCTTGAAAGAACAATAAATTATCTGTATTTTGGTACTAAAGCTTGATTTGTACTTTTTACCAATCCCGAAGAACAACTGTTTTGTGATTCCGGATTCTAAATGAATCATGCATTAATCAACAGTACGAAGGGAAACATCATGAGAAAGGTTGGTTTCGTCTTCTAGTTGAATTTATTCATTAACCTTACTCTAACAGAATAAAGTAATATAATCTACGTTTCTGAGTTCTTTATTCTGCTTCGATATAACGTACAATTCGATACAACGTACAATTTTGAAAGCAAAATGTACGTTATTTCGAAGTTACCCTGTATCAGCCAGGGAGGTTTCAATTGAGTACGGAAAACTTGCATTCTGAAGACTGCCTACGATGGTGGATAATTGTAATGAGTTGAATGAGTTGAGTTAAAAAATAGTGGGAACATGTCATTTGCCGAATATTGATTCTGCACTAACGCCGATTAGTAGAACCTGAAACAATTCGAGTTACGTTACCAGAACTTTGAGCGACCCCAGTCTCTCCCTCATTTTCATAACAGAAAACAGCAAGATGTGAAATCTCCTCCCTCCCTTACAAGTGCTATGTAATATTTGATCGGAAGTATTTTCGACAATATTTGAACGAAAATGGTACAATATGAAGACACTTTGACTGTACAACTGTTAATTGATTGAAAAAATATTTTAAAATTGCTCAAGCATAGTGACCCAAGTCCTAACAAGTTATTGATTGAAGTAGTCAGAGTGGACCATGTACATGTAGGAAGCCAAATAGCTATCTATTCTGGACGCGAGACTTGATTTACAATTATTATACATCACGTTTAATCACATGGTGCAGTCTGACTTAACACCGACCATTTTAAACCCTACATAATGAGCCTTCACTTAGAATCTTCAAAAACTACGATTTTTACTCCACTGTATCCCCACAGCATACTTGATGGTTTTGTTATTGTTCGTTAGCGCCAGGGTAGCAAATCTACACGTGGAGATCAAGTACGCTATGTGAACACAGTGGACTAAAAATTGTGGTTTTTGAAGATTGTAATTGGAGACTGATAAAAAAATGCTAGAAATAGTATGGCAGCTAAAGTAGAAGAGGCAGCATGATAGTCCCTACAAATAAATTATAGAGTGGTTAGATAGCATTATTTTGATAGTAGATAGGAACAAACAAGTTTATTATAAATTTTTGGGAGAAAACTAGTATAACGTTGAAAACATTAACTTTTAAGGTTGTTACTCCTGAAACGTTACTTTATTCCAATAACTTAAGTATTGTTGCCAGTATAAAATTTTCTCATCATTCAAATGGAATTAACATAATCGTTCCATGTACCGTGCTTTCATAGTACTATTATAGTTGAGATTCGACCATATGCGTAGAAGATTTTTTCATCAAATATGATCTTCTATCGTCTGCCAAAAGGTTTCCGTATGACACTCTACGTTCAACAGATGACGTAAAATACTAGCATACACGGGTATTGGTATTTCAAGGTTAATTTGTCAATAACTCTAAAACAAAATTAGACTCTAGGATATCAGATGATATTTTTATTAAAGTTTTCTCAAAAAAAGATAAATTTAATCTTGTGAATTAAATGTCAGATAGCCTTGATAATTCGACACGGTTTGTTTGAAACAATTATTATTCTAGTATTATAGTAATTCAGCCATTCCATGTCAAACCGGTATAGTGGTTCTCAGATTTTTGGGAAAAGTGGCAATTTTGTTCTTTATCGCAAAACATTAGACCCGTATTTTTGATTTTTTTTAATTAGGGTGACCATTTCTATTTTAAGGTGGTGTGAAAAACCAACTTGCCCCCTCTTTTTTTCCAAAATGACTTTTTTCAAAAATTCATAAATTTTGAACTACTACACCGATTTTGATGTTCGACATATCAAATTAAAGGGAATAGTCTTCTTTGCAAAAATATTATACTTACGAAAAAATGGATTCTGCTTTCATAATTATTGATTCTATTTGATATTCATAATCTTCATGGTCTCGGGATCAAGGGCGCCATATTTATTTTTTTTTAAATCAGAGATTTTTCCACATAACATATCTAAAAATCAGAAATGTGTTTTTTCGTTTTGAAGTTATGATCTTTAAAGTTAACCGATAATTCAAAAAATATTTTTTTCCCCTTTAGCGATAAAAAACAAAATTAACACTTTTCACGAAAATCTGAGAACCACTATACTGCCCATGATTGCATAGGAGACGTAATCGACAACACCATTAGTGTTGGGAAAGCGCGTTTTTGTTGTTTTTTGACCTACAAGCATAGCCATGCAAATTTCCGATGAAACGATCTGTCCCGTTGAAGGATATTATCGGCAAAAAGAGGGCCTAGGTGATTTTGCGGATTATAACGTATTATTTCCATTTGGAAAACGCTTGCGTCTATTTATGCGGACAATCAATCGTTTCAATGAATATTTGTCCGCATAGCTAGACGTAATCACCAGGTTGCTCTGTTTGTAGCGTTAGTATTTACAATTCCGATAATAGTCAAAACATCTCCGTCGGTAGTTTCAGTTGTTATTGGATAAAATCAAAAAGGTTCGGAAGAAATTTAGTGAAATGTCTGGAAAAGGAGCTCTTGATTTGTTGTGAGTCTATGATAATACTTTTTTCCTGAAGAATACTCTGGGATATGATAAGAACAGCAGGTTCTTGTTTTTTCAATAAATAGAATTTGTAAAGGCAATCTGCAATGTTGGTAATTTTAACAACATGATTTATCGATATCACGATCAATCGCATAAAGATGGTGGAGTGACTTACTCCAACGGTATGAGTAAATGCTGATTATGTGGAATAATTCAATGTTGAGGAGTTACAATGCTAAGAACCAATATTATTTTAATTTTACTACTGATCTGATTGTTTCATTATCTACTTGAAGATTCAAATGCAGAAATTTAGGCAATTATAACATTAAAAAGCACAATTGCTTCTCTTTGTTCATCGTGTACAGAAAATAGTAATTATATGAGCAGCGTTTAAATGGTTTCTTATATTCATCTATTAGTAAATATTAAGTAATAAGACACTTTCGTGACAGACATGTTTGGATTCTACAAAGAATGTGATTCAAATGTAGATTTAGCTCATAGCACATAATACTGAAAATTGTTGACTTTCGAACGATGTATGAAAGCTGTATGGAACTAAGTCTGTTATGCGGACAAACAGTGATTTTTCGGAAACGTTTTTTCAAAATTGCTCAAATGTTTTCGAACAAAAAATGTTTGTTTGCATGTTGAGCAAACGTATAGCATTGTGTAGAATACGAAACAGCGAAAAAGTCGATTTCGTTCATTTTGTCGTTTACGTCTTCTATATATATAAAAATGGAGTGATGTCTGTCTGTCTGTCTGATTCTTATAGACTCGGAAACTACTGAACCGATCGACATGAAAATTGGTATGTAGGGGTTTTTGGGGCCGGGGAAGGTTTTCGTGATATTTTGAGACCCCTCCCCCCTCTATAAGGGGGGGCTGCCATACAAATGAAACACAAATTTCTGCATTACTCGGAAATTAACCAAGCAAACGAAACCAAATTTGGCATGTGGAGGTTTTAGGATGCAATAAATGTTTCTATGGTGATAAGATACTCCTTCCCCCTCTCTTAGAGGGGGCTGCCATACAAATGAAACACAATTTTTTGCATTACTCGGAAATTAATCAATCAAACGAAACCAAAGTTGGTATGTGAAAGTTTTAGGGTGCAATAAATGTTTCTATGATGGTTAGACAGTCCTTCCCCCACTCAAAGGGGGGGCTGCCATACAAATGAAACACAAATTTCTGCATTACTCGAGAATTAATCAAGCAAATGAAACCAAATTTGGCATGTGGAGGTTTTAGGATGCAATAAATGTTTCTATGGTGATAAGATACTCCTTCCCCCTCTCTTAGAGGGGGCTGCCATACAAATGAAACACAATTTTTTGCATTACTCGGAAATTAATCAATCAAACGAAACCAAAGTTGGTATGTGAAAGTTTTAGGGTGCAATAAATGTTTCTATGATGGTTAGACAGTCCTTCCCCCACTCAAAGGGGGGGGCTGCCATACAAATGAAACACAAATTTCTGCATTACTCGAGAATTAATCAAGCAAATGAAACCAAATTTGGCATGTGGAGGTTTTAGGATGCAATAAATGTTTCTATGGTGTTAAGATACTCCTTCCCCCTCTATTAGAGGGGGCTGCCGTACAAATGAAACACAAATTTTTGCATTACCCGAGAATTAATCAAGCAAATTAAACCAAATTAGGCATATGGAAACTTTAGGGTGCAATGAATGTTTCTATGGTGGTTAGATACCCCTCCCCCCTCTCTTAGGGGTGGCTGCCATACAAATAAAACACAAATTTCTGCATTACTCGAGAATTAATCAAGTAAATGGGCGGGACGAAGTTTGCCGGGTTAGCTAGTCTCCTATACAAACATGGGCAGTATATCGGTTTGACATGAAATGGCTGAATATTTGTATCTAGGAACCATCAGGCTACAACAGTCGCAGCGAATAGTGTGTGCTTAGCTAGAATCTTACCTTTTTCAGAGACTGAAATCGCTGCTAAGTGTAACGTACATTGGACAACTAACAGTATAACAAGCTCAAAAAACGTTAAATAAATGGTCAGCATACATCCTTGTTCATATAGAGACACAACGAACAAAAATCTTAAGCTACAACTCTTACGAATACTATAACACATACATTCATTTTGCGCATAATTGGAGAAGGAAAGAAACCCGCTGTTGACATTCAAAAACAGTGCTTTCCACTTCAGGGATAGTAAGTGGATAATTTATATTTTGAGCCGAAAGAACAAATAATTTGGGTATTCGGTTTCTTTAAAAATAAATATTAAAGCAGGAGATTGTAATAAATGTAAATTTTTTGATACCATGAGCTTTGTAGAGGATCAATCGAGATTCAATATCATTCAATCGGCAGTCAATTTATAAGAAAACTGTTACGATCAATTAACTAGGCTAGCTGATGGCAGAACACATGAAAGTATGCTTCATTTTATTCTATATGATAATGGCCATGTCATCAGCATACGCATCCCAAAAAGGAGAGGGTTGAAAACTTTTCGGATAATCAAACAAATCATAATGCTTGAAATTTGAAACCTGAAAATTTGAAAACCTTATTTGATGTATAATTAACTACATTATTAAACGCACAACACTCATCTAATTTAAAGGGTATTCACCAGGTTGCTCTGTTTGTAGCGTTAGTATTTACAATTCCGATAATAGTCAAAACATCTCCGTCGGTAGTTTCAGTTGTTATTGGATAAAATCAAAAAGGTTCGGAAGAAATTTAGTGAAATGTCTGGAAAAGGAGCTCTTGATTTGTTGTGAGTCTATGATAATACTTTTTTCCTGAAGAATACTCTGGGATATGATAAGAACAGCAGGTTCTTGTTTTTTCAATAAATAGAATTTGTAAAGGCAATCTGCAATGTTGGTAATTTTAACAACATGATTTATCGATATCACGATCAATCGCATAAAGATGGTGGAGTGACTTACTCCAACGGTATGAGTAAATGCTGATTATGTGGAATAATTCAATGTTGAGGAGTTACAATGCTAAGAACCAATATTATTTTAATTTTACTACTGATCTGATTGTTTCATTATCTACTTGAAGATTCAAATGCAGAAATTTAGGCAATTATAACATTAAAAAGCACAATTGCTTCTCTTTGTTCATCGTGTACAGAAAATAGTAATTATATGAGCAGCGTTTAAATGGTTTCTTATATTCATCTATTAGTAAATATTAAGTAATAAGACACTTTCGTGACAGACATGTTTGGATTCTACAAAGAATGTGATTCAAATGTAGATTTAGCTCATAGCACATAATACTGAAAATTGTTGACTTTCGAACGATGTATGAAAGCTGTATGGAACTAAGTCTGTTATGCGGACAAACAGTGATTTTTCGGAAACGTTTTTTCAAAATTGCTCAAATGTTTTCGAACAAAAAATGTTTGTTTGCATGTTGAGCAAACGTATAGCATTGTGTAGAATACGAAACAGCGAAAAAGTCGATTTCGTTCATTTTGTCGTTTACGTCTTCTATATATATAAAAATGGAGTGATGTCTGTCTGTCTGTCTGATTCTTATAGACTCGGAAACTACTGAACCGATCGACATGAAAATTGGTATGTAGGGGTTTTTGGGGCCGGGGAAGGTTTTCGTGATATTTTGAGACCCCTCCCCCCTCTATAAGGGGGGGCTGCCATACAAATGAAACACAAATTTCTGCATTACTCGGAAATTAACCAAGCAAACGAAACCAAATTTGGCATGTGGAGGTTTTAGGATGCAATAAATGTTTCTATGGTGATAAGATACTCCTTCCCCCTCTCTTAGAGGGGGCTGCCATACAAATGAAACACAATTTTTTGCATTACTCGGAAATTAATCAATCAAACGAAACCAAAGTTGGTATGTGAAAGTTTTAGGGTGCAATAAATGTTTCTATGATGGTTAGACAGTCCTTCCCCCACTCAAAGGGGGGGCTGCCATACAAATGAAACACAAATTTCTGCATTACTCGAGAATTAATCAAGCAAATGAAACCAAATTTGGCATGTGGAGGTTTTAGGATGCAATAAATGTTTCTATGGTGATAAGATACTCCTTCCCCCTCTCTTAGAGGGGGCTGCCATACAAATGAAACACAATTTTTTGCATTACTCGGAAATTAATCAATCAAACGAAACCAAAGTTGGTATGTGAAAGTTTTAGGGTGCAATAAATGTTTCTATGATGGTTAGACAGTCCTTCCCCCACTCAAAGGGGGGGGCTGCCATACAAATGAAACACAAATTTCTGCATTACTCGAGAATTAATCAAGCAAATGAAACCAAATTTGGCATGTGGAGGTTTTAGGATGCAATAAATGTTTCTATGGTGTTAAGATACTCCTTCCCCCTCTATTAGAGGGGGCTGCCGTACAAATGAAACACAAATTTTTGCATTACCCGAGAATTAATCAAGCAAATTAAACCAAATTAGGCATATGGAAACTTTAGGGTGCAATGAATGTTTCTATGGTGGTTAGATACCCCTCCCCCCTCTCTTAGGGGTGGCTGCCATACAAATAAAACACAAATTTCTGCATTACTCGAGAATTAATCAAGTAAATGGGCGGGACGAAGTTTGCCGGGTTAGCTAGTCTCCTATACAAACATGGGCAGTATATCGGTTTGACATGAAATGGCTGAATATTTGTATCTAGGAACCATCAGGCTACAACAGTCGCAGCGAATAGTGTGTGCTTAGCTAGAATCTTACCTTTTTCAGAGACTGAAATCGCTGCTAAGTGTAACGTACATTGGACAACTAACAGTATAACAAGCTCAAAAAACGTTAAATAAATGGTCAGCATACATCCTTGTTCATATAGAGACACAACGAACAAAAATCTTAAGCTACAACTCTTACGAATACTATAACACATACATTCATTTTGCGCATAATTGGAGAAGGAAAGAAACCCGCTGTTGACATTCAAAAACAGTGCTTTCCACTTCAGGGATAGTAAGTGGATAATTTATATTTTGAGCCGAAAGAACAAATAATTTGGGTATTCGGTTTCTTTAAAAATAAATATTAAAGCAGGAGATTGTAATAAATGTAAATTTTTTGATACCATGAGCTTTGTAGAGGATCAATCGAGATTCAATATCATTCAATCGGCAGTCAATTTATAAGAAAACTGTTACGATCAATTAACTAGGCTAGCTGATGGCAGAACACATGAAAGTATGCTTCATTTTATTCTATATGATAATGGCCATGTCATCAGCATACGCATCCCAAAAAGGAGAGGGTTGAAAACTTTTCGGATAATCAAACAAATCATAATGCTTGAAATTTGAAACCTGAAAATTTGAAAACCTTATTTGATGTATAATTAACTACATTATTAAACGCACAACACTCATCTAATTTAAAGGGTATTCACCAGGTTGCTCTGTTTGTAGCGTTAGTATTTACAATTCCGATAATAGTCAAAACATCTCCGTCGGTAGTTTCAGTTGTTATTGGATAAAATCAAAAAGGTTCGGAAGAAATTTAGTGAAATGTCTGGAAAAGGAGCTCTTGATTTGTTGTGAGTCTATGATAATACTTTTTTCCTGAAGAATACTCTGGGATATGATAAGAACAGCAGGTTCTTGTTTTTTCAATAAATAGAATTTGTAAAGGCAATCTGCAATGTTGGTAATTTTAACAACATGATTTATCGATATCACGATCAATCGCATAAAGATGGTGGAGTGACTTACTCCAACGGTATGAGTAAATGCTGATTATGTGGAATAATTCAATGTTGAGGAGTTACAATGCTAAGAACCAATATTATTTTAATTTTACTACTGATCTGATTGTTTCATTATCTACTTGAAGATTCAAATGCAGAAATTTAGGCAATTATAACATTAAAAAGCACAATTGCTTCTCTTTGTTCATCGTGTACAGAAAATAGTAATTATATGAGCAGCGTTTAAATGGTTTCTTATATTCATCTATTAGTAAATATTAAGTAATAAGACACTTTCGTGACAGACATGTTTGGATTCTACAAAGAATGTGATTCAAATGTAGATTTAGCTCATAGCACATAATACTGAAAATTGTTGACTTTCGAACGATGTATGAAAGCTGTATGGAACTAAGTCTGTTATGCGGACAAACAGTGATTTTTCGGAAACGTTTTTTCAAAATTGCTCAAATGTTTTCGAACAAAAAATGTTTGTTTGCATGTTGAGCAAACGTATAGCATTGTGTAGAATACGAAACAGCGAAAAAGTCGATTTCGTTCATTTTGTCGTTTACGTCTTCTATATATATAAAAATGGAGTGATGTCTGTCTGTCTGTCTGATTCTTATAGACTCGGAAACTACTGAACCGATCGACATGAAAATTGGTATGTAGGGGTTTTTGGGGCCGGGGAAGGTTTTCGTGATATTTTGAGACCCCTCCCCCCTCTATAAGGGGGGGCTGCCATACAAATGAAACACAAATTTCTGCATTACTCGGAAATTAACCAAGCAAACGAAACCAAATTTGGCATGTGGAGGTTTTAGGATGCAATAAATGTTTCTATGGTGATAAGATACTCCTTCCCCCTCTCTTAGAGGGGGCTGCCATACAAATGAAACACAATTTTTTGCATTACTCGGAAATTAATCAATCAAACGAAACCAAAGTTGGTATGTGAAAGTTTTAGGGTGCAATAAATGTTTCTATGATGGTTAGACAGTCCTTCCCCCACTCAAAGGGGGGGCTGCCATACAAATGAAACACAAATTTCTGCATTACTCGAGAATTAATCAAGCAAATGAAACCAAATTTGGCATGTGGAGGTTTTAGGATGCAATAAATGTTTCTATGGTGATAAGATACTCCTTCCCCCTCTCTTAGAGGGGGCTGCCATACAAATGAAACACAATTTTTTGCATTACTCGGAAATTAATCAATCAAACGAAACCAAAGTTGGTATGTGAAAGTTTTAGGGTGCAATAAATGTTTCTATGATGGTTAGACAGTCCTTCCCCCACTCAAAGGGGGGGGCTGCCATACAAATGAAACACAAATTTCTGCATTACTCGAGAATTAATCAAGCAAATGAAACCAAATTTGGCATGTGGAGGTTTTAGGATGCAATAAATGTTTCTATGGTGTTAAGATACTCCTTCCCCCTCTATTAGAGGGGGCTGCCGTACAAATGAAACACAAATTTTTGCATTACCCGAGAATTAATCAAGCAAATTAAACCAAATTAGGCATATGGAAACTTTAGGGTGCAATGAATGTTTCTATGGTGGTTAGATACCCCTCCCCCCTCTCTTAGGGGTGGCTGCCATACAAATAAAACACAAATTTCTGCATTACTCGAGAATTAATCAAGTAAATGGGCGGGACGAAGTTTGCCGGGTTAGCTAGTCTCCTATACAAACATGGGCAGTATATCGGTTTGACATGAAATGGCTGAATATTTGTATCTAGGAACCATCAGGCTACAACAGTCGCAGCGAATAGTGTGTGCTTAGCTAGAATCTTACCTTTTTCAGAGACTGAAATCGCTGCTAAGTGTAACGTACATTGGACAACTAACAGTATAACAAGCTCAAAAAACGTTAAATAAATGGTCAGCATACATCCTTGTTCATATAGAGACACAACGAATAAAAATCTTAAGCTACAACTCTTACGAATACTATAACACATACATTCATTTTGCGCATAATTGGAGAAGGAAAGAAACCCGCTGTTGACATTCAAAAACAGTGCTTTCCACTTCAGGGATAGTAAGTGGATAATTTATATTTTGAGCCGAAAGAACAAATAATTTGGGTATTCGGTTTCTTTAAAAATAAATATTAAAGCAGGAGATTGTAATAAATGTAAATTTTTTGATACCATGAGCTTTGTAGAGGATCAATCGAGATTCAATATCATTCAATCGGCAGTCAATTTATAAGAAAACTGTTACGATCAATTAACTAGGCTAGCTGATGGCAGAACACATGAAAGTATGCTTCATTTTATTCTATATGATAATGGCCATGTCATCAGCATACGCATCCCAAAAAGGAGAGGGTTGAAAACTTTTCGGATAATCAAACAAATCATAATGCTTGAAATTTGAAACCTGAAAATTTGAAAACCTTATTTGATGTATAATTAACTACATTATTAAACGCACAACACTCATCTAATTTAAAGGGGATATGTATGATTTTGGTGCAAAACAAACTTGACAATGTCGCAGAGAACACAGAAGCCAAATCGACTTCGTGGAACACGCACACTGTACAAGAGTTGGGGGTGACTTTGTTGGATACCGTGGGTTCTGTGCAAGAGCGAGGTTGGAGTGGTTGAACGCGGGGATAATTGATAAGAATTTGCAAAAAATTAGGAAGACACGGGGGTTGAGAATATTGAAACTTTTCCAGTACCTTGCCGCCGCCCTCGCGGTTGGTAGTCGGCAGTAGGAACTTTATCTTTCGACCAACTTCCATGCTTTTGTCTTTTCCTTCTTCCCTTCTTCGTGTACCAATTTTTCGAAGTCGTTCTCTCGGGAGAAAGGCTTTTGCCTTAATTATATATATTAAAGTCTAGCGAATGCCGTCCACATCGCCTCAGGACGCGGCTAGCAATTCTACAGTCTACGAGCTTGTTAGAGAGATAGTAGCTATTCTAGAGTAGAGCGAGTAGTAGTGGTAGTAGTAGAGCATTCACCTAAGAGAAGAAAAAATAAGAAGTAGAGCATTAAACATCGAACATTTCGGGCAGATATTGAAACGACACGAATCGATTTCGGAGCAGATCTGAAAAGCAGAACACAAAATGCTGAGCGAACATAGCAGAGGCGGTTACACAAAAGTTTTGTTCAATTACATTAGGAATGAACACAAGACGCTGTTTCATGTAGCTTGGATACGAGAAAATAAATTAACATGTAAATAACACACAGAAATAGAACCAGTGTAGGAAGGCTACGACACATTAGCTATTGATTCAAGCGTACGACTCGTGCAAGGTGGGAGCCTAATACACTTACATAGATTAGAGGTTATGCAAAAAATCTGTGAATTTCGGCTATGCTATTCAACATGGATGTGCTTGAGTGTAATCAAGATGTATTAATCACAATTCATTCGGTCTGGTTTCTGGTTTCTTGAATGAATATAAATTTACTGTACTTGCTCTAATAAAAAGCCGACACTTTTTCAATTGGGAATTAAGGTAAGGTGAGTTATTTTTTAAAAGAACGAGCAATAGAATTTGCTTAGTCTTGACGGCAACAAGCGAATTGCTATCATAAAAATGATATTTTATACGTGACTTGAAATGCAATCTGTTTCAATGATTTATTGTTCCTTGAAAGAAAAAGTTGGGTATCGAGATGAAATTCACTATTTGATTGTGTGGCAGGGTGGTTGTACGAGAGCCACCAACAGTATGAAGTTATCCATTTCGGCATAAAGAATTCAATGTGTCTAAATGCTTTTTCAATGAATTCTTTTTCAATTAAATTTTTTTTCTAATTTTACATGTGTATCTTAACTTAATCGCCTGGAAAAAAACTACATTTATTGGGAAACCTTTGCATAGACTGTTGTATTTTTTATTGTATCTTCCTAACTTTTTACAACTGACAACTGAGCGATACCATCTCGTTAAAACAACTCTTTTTTCGAAGGGATTACGCGCTCTGGTAGGACAATTGTCGAAACTAACATAAAAGAAAACATCGACAGAGCGATGCATATTCAACTTAAATAGGGTCATTCTATCTATGCTAAATAAAATCTGGGAGTGTAAGTAAAAATAAGGATTTTTTTCTCTACCAACCAAATAGCCAACTGATGATCAGTTTGTGTAACTTCTGAAAGCAATCAAACACAATGACCTTAGCTAAATCCACTTAGAACCGTCTTGTCCCACCCCCACTCCCTCGCTGTATTTGTTGCGTACAAATGTGTCCGTAATTTCTACGAACGATTTTTTTCTCTACGAATAATATCAATACTAGAATTTTCAGATCTATTCAACCGTATATCTGATACGAATCCACCGCACATAAATGCATGTTCATCTACATCGAAAAATTCACATCACCGGTTGCGTTCAATCGAAAAATGTTCCCCAAAAGAACGTGTTCAACCGCAAAAGATTTTGTTTTCCCCAAACACAATTACGCTAATCCCCAGACCTATCGGGAATGGTGAGGCTAAACATGTGTGTGCCAGAAAGCCATTTATAAATAGAATTATACACGAAATGTGATGCATAATTTATCCGCAGAAAGGATCAGTAAATGATCCGAAAAAAGGAGAACGAAAAAAAAAACATCGGAAGAGATCCAGCTGAAAATTATGTGTGGGATTATTCTGGAAGGAAGAAAGAAAAATGATTGATTATATCAAATTAGTACCGCACGTGGAATGTGACCGTGATGAAAGAAATAATTCTTTGCTTATCCATCGGTTGTATTGTCGTTTGTCATTCGGCAGCGGAAGAAGAGGAGGATGTTCGTCTAGGATGTAGTAAATATTTTGATATACCTCAAAATGTTATCTTATCAATTGTTTCCTCGAGAACCGGACACGTGCGTCTGATTAACTGGATATCGCGGTTCTTGTTCGGTTTGTCGTATTGATTTCTATTTCAGAATAATCGATTTTTACATTGGATCAATGTAATGTAATTATCTCAACTTGTCGTACGTAATATGCATAGTAATGCTAGATCATTCAGTATCTAGTCCTATTCCGCAAGCGTCTTTGCAGTGAATATTGTATGAGGACAGTTGGCGAACTTGGCTGATGATGTACACTACGTATCATAACTAATAGTAACGACAGTACTCAATTTTTTTTTAGTTTCCACAGATGTGTAAGAGCTTGGTTTAAATAATGTATATAGTATAGGATATAATCACTAGAGATGATACGGATGTCCGGTAACTACCAGGATATTAGAGAAAAAAAATTCTTATTAACATAAGATACATCATAACACAATAGCATATAAACATCATTCACACGTAATTAAAAATATGGTGAGATTAATGACATGTCAAAATGATATTAACATTAAATGATCAACTCATAACAGTATTAACTTTATAACAGTACATAAAATTAACTAGTGGTAAATTATGCTGAATGAATAACAAATTTCCAGCAGTTGATGGTGACAACCAATGTCGCTTTTCTTCGCACACCAGGGCTACTTCAAAGCTGTCTCTCGCGTGCTTACAGTTTTTCACTATAAATATTAGTAATGCTTCGAAATCCAGACCCTTAAACAGTTACTTACAGTTGCTTTTAATGCCGGACACATTTTGTCAGCAACATTTCTTTGAGAGAAATCAGTTTTTAATTTTTGTAGAGCTCATTATTTTATTGTTATTCTATTATAATCTTAAACCATACATCAATAATGAACGAAAATTATGAAATTTATTTAATGATTATAGTTTTATGAACATACTCTTATGCAACTCCTTCAATAACAAATTTCATCGTTATTTTTTTATCTATCCGGATTTAAAATCATCTTCTGAATGTGCTCTTTATTTCGGACATGGGTTTGTGAAACACAAATATTTGTTTTGAATTTCGACAGATAATGAAGGAATTTCAAATAAAATATCCGCTTCAGAAGATTCTTCTCATCGTCCTCCAAAGAACACGGAGAAGTAACTCATATTGAAGCACAATGTGTGCTTTTCAGACAATGCATAGTTATAGAAAAGTTGATCGAATATATTATTATTATATCTTGTAAAAAAATTAAATTACTAATCATTTCATAATCGATTCCAAATACAATCGTGGTTTTTCATTGAATGCAAACACTCTTTCAAAATCACGCTAACTCGTGTGTCGTTGAAACATATTTTTTGAGAAAAATCAATAACTGTAATTTTTTCAAGTACATACTAATAGATTATTTTTGGTAAGTAAAATACTATTTCGAGCCATAAAACCGGTTTGTTTTATTGTATAGGTTTAATAGAGGAAATTCTACTGTTTCAAATTCATTTCGAATTATTATATGATCCATCCACATTATTTATGAAATTGTTCAGTCAGAGTGAACCAAGTACACATAACCAGTCGTAAAACCCTGTTGATTGACCTTAAAAAGGTTTTTTTGTAATATTATAATTACGTAACTTTGCTAAAGAGTAACTAAGAGTTGTAGAAAACCAATTGTGGAAATAGATTGAGAGCTACTTATTTTGAGTTTGATTACTTCGCAATCAAAATTATGTTACATAGTCCGGTCTAACTGAACACCGACCATCTGAACTTAATTATTTTGTGAAACCAGATGTGAAACTATTACTGCTTTGCAAAATTAACATCAATTTCGCATGAATTACAACAAGTATTTAATGCATATGCCATTCATAGCTTTTAATCATCTCAAACAATCTATTCGGCGTTCTTCCGACCAAGCCACGGTATCTGGAAATTTGTATCCACATGGAGGAAGCCGCTCGTTCATGCTTTTTAAACTGTCATACAACCTGTTAGCTGCATCTATTCTTCGTACGATCATCCCCCATCAGGCGTCGTGGACAAATTATGTAACGCTAAAAATGCGATTTTTGGAAATATCTATGACCTTTTTAGAACGGGTTCTCGTTTGGTCCTCCATCCACATTATTTATGATTACTGGCTTGATTATTCCTTGAAGCTGAATAATCTCCAGTTCAAGCAGCTCGCTCATTATCGAAGTTGCTGTTCGATTTTTCGAACGGTTGGCATAAAATGGGTTAAGTAACACAACCTCGACTCACTCCACCCTACCCTACTAGCGTTACGTGATTTGTGCACGACGCCCATGTTCTCGATTGGGTATTGAACTGGCAAATAAACACAGTAGTCCAGTATTTGAAGCCACAGTTAAATTAAATATGTTAAAGTCCTTCGACTTTTATAAGTATTGCGCTATTCTGTTGGAATACCCAATCATCACGGTGATTTCGGTTCAAAGACGGCAGTAGATGTTTCAGAAGTGAACTCCTGACTGTTCATTCGTGTTGGTGGAAAAGCAATCTGATTCAACCCACCCTGAGAAAGTTCTCCCTAAAACAATCGAGCCTCCGCCATCTCTGGAAGCTCAGAAAAAATCGAGTGGTTCTAACGTTATGATACGAAGTGCATTATTCAAGTCGTCGATAAAAAGCAACACGCTTGGATCATGAAGTTATTGCACCCATTTATTTTTTTGCGAAAACCCTGATTTCCGGTGATTTTTCCGTTTAAAAAAAAAACTCAAATTTTAACATCTACGACACTTGTAAATGAAGTCCGATTGAGGTAATATTTTGCCTTAGATATTTTATCGTGTAAATCAACATTTCACACGAAGTTCTATAGCAAAAATCGAGATGATCTTTTTCATTAGCACCCTAAACCATACTTTTTGCTTCATATTCCGAGAAAAAAGTCCCAGAGTGTCGGTTTTTGATAAAAAAATTCGGGATGACAGTAGATCTCGACGTTTCATGCCATTTTAAGACATTTAGACTCAATTTTTTTTTAAAACCCCGATTTCCTTTATTCACCCCTAGGGTGATTTTTCGATTTTGAAAAAAAAACTATTTATATATTTATATAGTGGAAACAATATGTTCTGCAAACACTCACTTTGGTAGATATTGCCTTCAATTGTTCCTTTCATGACGCTGACTTCAATCACCTATGTACACCGAGGTCCAGAAGGAGTTCGTATTCGTATTTTCGTATTTTTCGTATTTTACATAAGTTTCATCATCCATCAAAATAGACGTATTTGGTTTCTGCAAAACCCGATTATACAGCTTACGGGCCCTGGTTTTTCGCTCTGGATTTTTGTTCAGCACTTTGTTTCGACATTTTCTGTTCGCACTTAATACAGATGAGCGAAATTGGAGTCCTTTGGGAATTAATTGATAGGAGCACTGAAAATGTTTTAGCTTATATTTGAAACATTATTTATGTTATTCTTCCCATGAAGATCATTGTTTTTCCAACAACATTGTCGAACACCAAATTTTGAGCAAATGTATTCCGAGTTACGATTTTCTGAAATAAACGTCAATGAATTTAGATACACCCCTAAAAAATAAGTTCTTTGCGAGTAAATGATCCCCTTGCTATGAACAGTAGAATAAGATTAAATGTAATGAAATGTACACTACGAATATACGAATAAATTTAAGAATTGAGTTTGATGCTGATGGCATTGTTACAATCTCCTTGTATCCCATTCTTTTATGGAAAAAATATGTCATCCTTTTAAGCTCGAGTCAACCGCAAGTAATCGGTTTTTATCTTACTAACCATAAAATTTAAAAAAAAAAAATGTTTATATCTAGATATATAAAAATGGATTTCTATCTGTCTGTCTGTCTGATTCATATGGACTCGGAAACTACTGAACCGATTTACATGAAAATTGGTAAGTACAAATGATACACAAATTTCTGCATTACTCGAGAACTAATCAAGCAATAAATGATTTTACGGTGGTTAGATACTCCTCCCTCTTCTCTGGGAGGGGGGTATGCTGCCGTATAAATGAAACACAAATTTCTACATTGCTCAAGAACAAATCAAGCAAATGAAACCAAATTAGGCATTTGGAGGTTTTACGGTGCAATGAATGTTTCTATGGTGGTTAGGCACTCCACCCACCCTCTCTAAGGGTTGGCTGTCATACAAAGGAAAAACTAATTTCAGCATAACTCGAAAACAAATCAAGCAAATGGAGCCAAATCAGGCATGTGAAGATTTTAGGGGGCACGAACTTTTCTATGGTGAATGGACATTCCTCCCCCCTTTCTAAGGGGTGATGAGGGGAGGGGTCTGTTTTTATTCTATCATATTTTCTGTATCAAACATTCATTCCATGTAACGGAGAAACCTGTTATTTGCAAGTGGTTGAAAAATCTTGAACGAGAATTGTGTCTGAAAATAATCTTATATTAGAATGATGAGTTTTGGTAGAAGTACAAGGAATTTTATAGTAAAAGGTAAATTCAACGGGGTCGATTAGAAGATTCTGCGATTGGACTCATGAACTTGCGCTTAGTAAGAAAACGTGAATTTTTGAAGGTATTGATAACAAAAACAACGAGACGAAGTTTTCCGGGTCAGCTAGTATAATTATAAAAATATAGTTAAGAATTCGGCTTCTTAAAACTTATGTAATTCAAGGATTATATGTTTGAATTTGTGTATTTGTATGGTTTGAGTATGATTGGATGTTTTAGTGCAACCGATTACAATAAAAAAACAACATTACTTTGCATTACAATTTACAACTCAATTAACTCATCGTTTTGATCGTTACATATACGTTTGTGAATTATATGAATTTCACAGTGTGCCCACACCAAATAAGATAGCTGATATATGAGCTACAAAAGCTACAAATAATAAATAAATAAGTGATGTACCAGATATTTAAAAAAAACTTTAACCGTTTCTTTAACCTTCCATCCTCCATTTCCCTTCACAATATGAACAAACAAGCATGTCATATTCGCACATATTACAGCTTTGCTTTATTATACTTTATCGCCTTTAACATACCATCTTAGAAAAACATCAGCAGTCTCTTCTTCGTAAATAGCCTTCAGTTTCGTAAAAGCATTCTTAAGGAATGACTATAGCTGGCAATAACGATGTCCCACCGCTTTGTCTAGGGATGTGCATGAGCTTTGTTAAAAGTATCTTCGGAAGATGTTTTCAAAACCAACATAACGGTGCGTTGAAATTCAAAATTATAATCCTGAGTCAACTTTGAGCATCCACTGAAAAGTCTCCCTTCCCGACAACAAAAAGGATCCTTCCTTCCTCCGGGGGGGGGGGGGGGGTGGTGGAAACGACTGAGAACCTCCGATTTCATTTTCCTGTTGCCGAGCCGTCGAGGAAACACGCATTACCAGGCCCAAACGATACTGTGTCACAAATCTAATTTGTGAGGAGATATCACACGCTAGGGCTGACAGCCGTGGAATATTGCTTAGTCATCTGCACACACCTTCTCGCACAATAAAAAAAAGTCAAATAAAACATGAGATTCGTGAGGTTAACTGCGACAGTCTTATTTTTTGCTCGATGGAGTATCCTGTGCCGCGGAAGTGCCTCACAGTGGTCCCTCAGAAATTCTAGATGGCATTAAATAGAAAAATGAACAACTATGCCATACCGAATGAATGCTCTAGTTTTGTTCTATAACCTTCAAGACATCTAGTATCACATATGGCAACAGTGTCCGTGACGATTATCGTTACGATAACGACGTGGAAACGTAGTGTTTGATGCAGTGAACCAGTGTAGCGATAAACACGCATGTTTTTCAAATTTTGCACAAGTGCAACAAAATACGTTAAAAAATAATGTGATGGTGTTCTGGATAGAGAATTTTATACTGATTTCGAATTTGTATTCCGTTTTTATTTTAAAAAATTTTGAAGCTGTGAAATGAAAGAAAAGTACATTTCCTACACTGAATTTATACAAAGGTAGACCTACAAAAAATTCTCCAAACATCTCCCAAGTTTTTTATAACCAAATGCCTTCCTTAGGGTCCCCTCTACACTTTCCCTTTGTGACTTCTGGCCGCTTCTGACCACTTTGCGAAAAAAGCCATAAATATTTAGATACCTCATACGTTTTTCGATTTTAAAAAAATGTTATCCCTTCCCCCTGCACCCCTTTTTGAGTTTTGGGGAAAATGAATATTGAAAACGTGTTCAGAAAGATTGAAAACATATATTTAGACACCCCACACGTGTTTTTCCGAAGATTTCAAATTTTACCCCCTCCCCCAGCCTTTGCTTTGGGTTTCATAACCAAAATGACTCAAAAATAGATTCAGCACCTTCTAAAACCTCCGTACACCAAATTTCAAGGCATTTCCATAAATTTTTCTATTTAATGCCACCTAGAATTTCTGAGGGACCACTGTGTGCCTGCCCGCTAACGCATTCATGTCATCCTGTCACGGTCACGGGCGGGAAGCTTTTGACGGCAACATTAGCGTGGGTTGTTTGCACTGGTGCTTTCATTCATTTCAATATGGCATTTGGGATGTGTATACATATTTTACAGAATGCGGAACAGGTAATGTCTTCATTTCACCGTTTCCTACGTGAACTCTGGGTAAATGAACGAAAAATGTTTCAGGGAGAAGAATGTTTACCTGTTTTTTTTGAATATCTTTCAGTGCTAAAGGCGATTGAAACGTTGGAATCAGGCTGAAAAATAAACTACGGAAATAAAGTACCTTATCACTTCACCATTTCAGAAAGGATTGGACATATAGGGAAACGAACCGTAGTTAGTAAGTGTGCACTTGACATTGTCGATTATTTCTCTGTAGTTCATATCCGCATTAAACAAACTAGACACCGTGACAGGTCTCCATTGGTTCCATCCATTCATTCATTCCTGTGGTTGAATCCCAAACAAAATTTTACATAATGTCAATAAAATCAGGACAGCAGAACGTTGAAAAATTTGACTCTTGCTCAACGTAAACGAACTCAGAATAATGTGACATTTGCAAATGTTTCTATACATCAGATTTTTCTCGAGGAAAACATATACAAGACGAATTATTCACAGAGAAACTAGCGTATAAAGAAAACTTCGGTTGAGATGGAGGGGTTTGCCACCGACTTATAGCTCCTATCAGCAGTATTCTTTTCACTAGTGGAGACAGAGTATGTCGTTATGTTTTCGTCATACTTAATGTTTTTTGACCTTCATTCTCGAAGGGGAACGAGATACGATAAAGAGATTTTTTTACTCTTTGTGAGGTCAAATGGCAGAATATGAATCGCTAAGTGAGAATGCTGGGTGGAATCGTCCCATCGTGAGATCTCATTTTGACAAAAGTGAAGTTATTCTATGAAAAAGTTCAGTCCGCGAAAGTTCCGAAAACGTAATGATAATATTTGACTGATAAACAGTTACTGGAGACATTCTAGAGTGGGAGAGTGGGCAGCCTCGATACCGTGATACATGCACATGCACAAGATGTTTTCAAATCGATTTTTCACGCGTGTGGTGTGTGTTGTTGAGTTGGAATTGATCATCTATTACCTCCAAAATTGAGAACGTTGCGAATCACTAGAAATTTTTCAATCATCTATTGTGAAGATTGATACCGTGCTTTAGACCCCCTCTCAGTATCAGAAGCAGCTTGATTTTAGAAGCACAATCTATATCAGCTGGAAAAGTTTTTTTTATTCTTTATTTTTGAGACTTTCAGCCTCCTGGGCTGGTTCGTCTCAGAGCTGGAAAAGTTGTTTCTTTACAATATCTATTATGAACAAATGTTAGTCAGCTTGTGGTAAAAGATACACTATATGTTTTCACTATTTTAGTGGCGTAAATTTTGAGCAATCGAAACTATACTGAATTACATATCCTGAACGCGAATACCCGTTTGTAATAAAATATAATGGAAAAATGCCAAAACAAGCTTCGTTCAGAATATTTATTTTATTATAGTGTTGACTGCTTAAAAATGGACCCTTCCACAGGAAAAGAATTTTTTAACAAAAAAAATGTTAGGTTAGTTGTGTCCTAGACATAGTTGGGTCAGTCCGCATAGATGACGTAGGATTAAGTTATGCTAGCTGTATCATATTGAATTTGGATATATTTAAAACATTACATTATTTGATTTTTCCATAATTTTGTGGCAATAAAAATAGTATTTGATTGTTAAGTATCATTTGTTCAATCCATCAATTGTACAATCGAGTGATGATGGCAGAAGTATAGAAGTCGTTGATTCGCGCATATCACAATGAAAGATGGCAAAGTGGTATGCAATATACTAAAAACTACCCTCTGTAGCTTCTGTATTCTGTATGGATAAAATAATGAGCACAAAATAAAAAATTTCTTCATTCCTATTTTCGCTTTAAACCAATACTTAACGAGGCTAAATACGTCAACGCGAATTTCAACTAACAACACCTACTTTGATCTCAGAGTAAAACATATGGGAAATCATTAAAAACATCCTGATCCCCCGTCACTTCCCAGTTTTTCATTTTATATAGCCTTCATTTGACGGAGACGAACACAAAAAAGTATATAAGAGGTTGCATCTAGGACACGACCGCATTTTCGACGTAGAATTTTAGGAATTATATTAATCAATCCGCTTGTTTATCATTTCGGAAATTATTTTAGAATGCATTAAAATTTTTGAAATAACTTTTTAGTTACAGTCAATGCTCTCTATAACGACAATCTTTATAGCGACAAATCTCTCTATAACGACATGTCCAAAGGTCCCTTCAAAATCGCATAGAAATTCTTTTCTTCATTGCGACATTTCTCTATAACGACCTTTCCCTATAACGACACATTATCACTTCTATTTACTAAAACATAACATTCTCTATTGCGACAGTTTTCAATTTCACTCCACTCATAGCGTCAATGTCAGTGCCTACGAACGTAAATAGCCTATGTTGTGTATTGTAAGGTCTAATCAACTTTGAACATCTGTTCACGCCCAATTGATTTCAATCTTCGGATACTTACAAAAACAGAAATTTAAACCATAAAAGATAGGGAAAGCTTATTGAAACAAATTAATCGAAGAATTGTTGTACAAGAATCCCGTCCTAGAATGAAATTGCAATAAATTTAAAAATGAATGTATTGTTTGCGCAATTGTTATATGGATAAGACTATTGATACCAAATTCAGGCAATAACCTGAAGTATCGTTTGTTTCACTTCGAAAACATTCGCTGCTCAAAATGGGTTGAAATACACACAAATCTTCAACGATAAAAATAAATTGGACATAGTTCAAAGGTTCGAAAGACAACATTGTCTAATGAATTCAATGTGCCGCATAATGCGAATTCATTCATCATCAAAAATATGGACTAGAGTCGTGAAAAGGGTAAGAATACTGGCTTCAATGATGTTCAATTGGTATATTTTGTTCGGCGATGAGATAAATAAAATCAATCATTTATTAAATCAGAGCCTGACGGAGCATTCAACAATGAAACTATAAGCTCACTTAGCAAGCAGATGCTTTTCAGATTATCTATGCTGGTTTATTAACAAAAAATCAGTTTACAATTTACTTTTTTTTCCTTCTAGAAAAATCGTTGTATCGAACGAATGAGCTGAATTTTATATTCATTGTTTAATGTTTTTTGTTTCAAGATGGTTAGACATCAATTGCTTTTGTTTCTAATATAATTTGATTGGTGTGTGTGAGCTTGGGCGTATCTCTCCTTATAGCAACATTTAAGCTCTCTATAGCGACAAACTTTCATAGCGACAACTCTCTATAACGACGGTCCCTTGCGATGTCGCTATAGAGAGCTTTCACTATATTTAGTTATTCAGTGTTTTTTATATTACTAAAAAATTTCATTCAAAATTTAAAAAAATTTAAAACTGATAAACTCATAGAGAATATATTACATATTAAATATAGAAAAGAAAAGTTCCACTGTCTACTGGTCCGTATTGAGAACCCGCTATGTCTGACAATAAGAAGTGTATCGAAGAGTAGTCTTAAACATTTAACACGTTATTACACACAAACGGGTGATTTTTTTTGTACGTGTAATCAGAGTACGCTTACATGTCAAAAATCGAAACACAAATCATTTGGTCGCGGTCATAAAGTTGTTTTCGAAATGTCGCGGATTCATTTGGAAACTTTAAAGAAAATTCTGCACAATTGGTGCCCCGAAAAGAGTGTTTATCAGGGAAATACCACAAAATATCAAAAAAAAAAATCAAAGTTTGTCCAGAAAGTGTTGAACGAATCCTCGCAAAGTTCGGCAATGAGTGTTCTTTCGAGTATCTCAGCAGAAGTGGACGAAAATCCGGACCAAGTAATCCCGAATTGGACCGAAAAGTTGTAAATTATATTCAGTAGAACAGGCATCTATTCGTGATTTGGCCAAGAAGTTCAAAACCACTGTTGGGATAATTCAGTGGATTAAACAGAGACATGGTCTTAAGACCTATAAAAAGCAAAAAGTGGCTAAACAAACACCGGAGCAGCAAGATCGCGCCAAAACACTAACTCAAAAGCTATATGAGCGTATTTTGAACAATCCCAACCAGTGTATTCTCATGAATGACGAAACATACGTCAAAAAAGATTCCAGAACGCTGCCGGGACCCTAATTTTATACAAAATCGATTGTAGAGTGTACTATTTGCGGATACGACTGTTGCGATGGAAAAATTCGGCCAAAAAGTGCTCGTCTGGCAAGCCATTTGCACGTGTGACATGCGATCGTCAACATTTTTCACAAAAGGGATTATAAATAAAATTTATGTGGAAGAATGTTCAAAGAAGATATTGCTTCCAATTTATAGAAAGCACGAGGTTCCTCCTCTATTTTGGCCGGATTAGGCATCGACACACCATGACAATTCCACTCTACAATGGTTTTCGGAAAACAACATCATGTTCGTCGAAAAAGACCTCAACCCACCTAACTGTCCCCAGTTACAGTGTCTTAAAATATGTCAGAGCTCAAGCAGAATTTGATGAATGGAGATAAATCTAGGAGTTAAAGAGTCTGAGGAAACCATGTATGCTCTCTGTGTGTAACATACTTCTTAGTAAACCCTTTTTCCTAACAACTTTTGCACATAATGAACTGCGCGAATAGAAATACTTCCTATCGATTGATGCAAATATCTCTGCGAACTATCGAGAAATAGCGAGGCTTAAATCGCAGTAGTTCTTCTCTCCTCTCTTCATTCTATTCTTGTATCGAGCCGTGTGTATATTTGTGTGAAATCAGCATTCAGCATGAATGATGTCCGCTCGTTGTGTTGTGCTTGCTAGCTCGCTCGCAATTGCTATTCCATTTCATTCTATATTTTGCTTTGAACTACTTTAGTTCATTTGCCTCTAGCCCTGAGAAACGCCCTTGTGGAAAGAAGCTCTACTCCATACTCCTCCATCACTTGTCTTGAAAAAAAAAACAATCCACTCCCGCTCGACGCTCGCCGGCAACGATGTTGCTATAATGACCATCAAACGAGAAATGGTGTGGCTTCAAATCGCAAATGACTCATTTAAGTTGAAAACAGACAGAACAAATGTATTAGTTTCAGTATTAGTTATTGACGGTACGGGAAAGTAAGCACACAAATCGGCAGAACAAATGTATGGGAAAATGAGAATGCTTCCACTTTTCATTGATTTGAACCATTAAGGGATTGAGGAATTGTAATGTATAGTATATCAAACAAAACTTAGAAAATTTCCGATTCGAATGGTATGCAAATCATTAGAATTTGTTCGCTGAAAAAATAATTATTCACGTTAACTTTATTTCATTAAAACGTGACCTGTTTTCTGATTTGGCACCCTTCCTGAAATACGTAGTTCTACGACAAAAAATAAACAACTCAAATCAGACAATCCGATCTCGATGGACAAACAAATTGTACCACCTTAGTCGCTGATGCTGCTGATGTTACTCGTATAATTGTTATTTTGCTTGTTCCTTTGGTTTGAGAATGCGAGCTGCTTCGAAATACACTGTATGTCGCTGTTAAACGCCGACTTTTATGCAGTTCTAACTGACTAATGAATTACAAGAGGTGGGACTTGCGATGCCGTTTCCGCATCTCTGCGGGAACTGAACACTAGAGTGCCAATGAAAATGGCCATCTCGAGTTTTCGAACGGAACTTGCTGAAAAAATGTTTCTTCCCCGCAAAAAATTGCACTATGCAATTTTTCAGCTCAATCGTACTTTATTTACTAGTGACGTAAAGACGTCAAAACCTGAGTTTTTTTTTTAAATCGTAAAATCATCCAAGGAGGAGTATATGAAAACGGGACTATAAAAAAATTATCCAAAATGTCTTTAAATTGTATAAAACGTCGAGATCTACTGTCATCTTAAAATTTATTTTTTTTACTCTTTGGGTTTTGGCCGAAAATGAAAATGAATTCAATCAAAATACGGAAGATTCATTTAAATAATGCTTGAGATTTTTCTATTGTTCGATAATTGGTTTCATAAAATATATCATTTTCTTCATTGTAATAACATGTTTTGGAGTACCCGAATCGATTGATGTGGGAATCTTGTGAATGCTTAGGGCAATGATAGAGCAATAACTGTGAGTACATAAACCGCCACCGCAAGCTTGCATCGTCAATTCCAACCAATCAGAATACGAGATTTTCGTTTGAATAATGCTTGGGATTTTTCTATTGTTCGATAGTTAATTTTAAAAAAAAATATTATTTTCTGCCTTGCAATAAATTGTTATGGGAAGATCCAAATCGATTAATGCAAGAATCTCGTAAATCGACCAGAAAATGACTGAGCAATAAGCGTTCGAAATTAGACAATTTTCGCTATGCGATCGATTTTCGTTTTTGAATTTGTACCCCCAATATGTTCCCGAAAGACGTAATCCCACGTTGAAAAGTTTACAAAACGTGTGAACCGCGAGAATTCACAAACAAAAATGATACAAGTAAAACATTGGTTTTACAGAAGTATCGATCTAAAATAGTTTTTGAGGAAAATGAATTTTAATTTTTAAAATAATTTGTTTTCAGTTTATATTTTTTTTAATTTGTATAATTTTTTTAATAAACAATTTAAACAAATTTTTACATTCCATTCATTGACCAATTTTTTCAGGTTTTTATATTTCTTAAGACATTTTTGGTAAAATAAAAAAAATAATTAGGTCCTTTTCAAAGAGTCGTCCAGATTTTTTTTTTGGTTTTCAAGTATGCAAAGTTGCTTCAATGGCCAATGTTATTACACCCTCAAAATATCACTGCAATCTAAGATGGTGCTGTCAATGGCTAGTCGAGTTTTCATTAAATTCGTCATCTCCTTTTTTTGTACAAAAATATAACTCTCCCGTTAATAAGATATAAGGTAATTTCAGTGTTCCATAAAATGAATTTTCATGTAACTCTAGGCTTTTTTGGTTAGTCTACTTTTTTCAGGTGACCAATAAACTGGAATAAAATGAACAGACAGCAACCATACAAGAAATTGCCATTACATATAGTATAACATTTGGACTCATGTTCTGTTCTCTTGCCGCCACCACGACTAACATAATATTTATGGTCAGTTCAAACCATGTGAGAAATCAATTCGATTCGTGTCAGACCGAAATGGGACGATGCGTGATAAAAAGCATGTCTTTTTCGAGGAAACCTCCTCCTACATTACTTTTTCTGGAATCACATCGTTGGTCAAAGCAATTCATTACACTCATATTATCTTGTCGATACTCTGTCGAGGATGGTTCCTTCGCACTGTTTGCACCTGTTCGGCTCACTCATCTTTGCCGAAGTATGCTTTCATTCTTTTGAAAATATCGACACCCGTGAGATTGACAACCGGAAAGGTGTTCGACTGGAAAAGACATCAAAAATCAGGTTACGAGGAAAAACAACAACCACAAAAGTTCCATTGCCACCACTGTGCTGATGATGACTTCAATCAGACCCGGCTACAGTCATTCCCTATGACCAATTCTGATCATTTTCAGCACCATACGAAGGAGAAAAAGACAGGCAGTCTTTAGGCCACATAATGCGCATCGTATCGTTCGTCCGCAATCCAATGTTTCTTGAAGGGCAATTTAGAGTGGGAGTGAAATGGCGAAGCCTATTGTTAGATGGAGAAAGTTTTCTACAGCGGACGGCCCGAACTTCGTCGGCTGGCATGATGATAACGAGCCTCGATAAGGAAAACTGACGAGTGGAATGTCCCTCTGCTATTCGAACGATCCATAATCATAATGGCGCATAAAAGTGGAAGATAATTGAATTGTGGCCCAGTCTGGGGGCACGATCCGATAGAGGCTGGTTTTGTGTGTGGGAGAAAGACAGTTCGTGTCCCAACCGTGGAGGACGTTTTTGGTTGATTAAATTGTTACGAGTTTTATTGCGCTATTCATTTCAAACAGGCCGCTTATTTATTGGAAATTTATTCCAGGAATTTTCATCACTAGTCGCTCGACGGATTATGTAAACAAACGATTGCGACAAATTTATTGTATGTTTTGAATGTTTTTCGAGTTTTAGTGGGTATTATTTTTGGAAAATCTCTTCGTTGGATGTACCTGTCAGAATTGAAAGGAATGTAGGAATTGTAAGGAATTATAATTGAGACGTTTAATGAATAAGCCAAGCCAAGTGCCAGCGATGGGAACAATTATCAATTGTATGACATTGTATTCCATCTACGAATTATCATCATTCCACGGAAAAAAAAACTGTTGCGAAATTAAAAACAAAGCCTCCAATTTATACAGATGTCAAATCTTATTTTCCTGTGCCTCTCTGATAACCACCAAATTCCCATCTCTTATAGTTTCGGTACCAACTCATCACCGTCAACGGTCCACAATGGATCTTCCTGTTGCAATTTCGAATGATTTTGGCACGCTCCTTGGTTTATTAGGTCGCATCATTCTTACTCAATCGCCTCAAGGTTGAATTTCAATTTGCTTGATAGTTTCCTATTTGTTTCGAAGAAAAACATTGAAACGAGACAAGGATCACATTCATCTACAACACTATAGCGTTGTTGTTAACGTAGAACTATGGAAAGAAAGAAATTTAAGATTCCACTCTTTAGTAGAAATTTTGCAGCTAATTTACCATTGACAACGCATAAAAACAACAACAATGAGTGAGTGTTATGCAATAATACATTAACAATCTCCACCAAACAGTATGATAAACGACGCAGTGTGCCATTTCATTGCGCTTATACCTCGAATTTTGAATCGCGATCAAAATCGCCGCACAGAGTGTAAAGGGGGGACCCCGGTTTATTTTTAGCATTTTTGGGAAGTTTATGCCCTCAGAAATATTGCCCCAAAAGGATTCTTCGATATTTGATTTCGTAACGAAGTTACAGCCAAAAGTATGAAGTCGCCTCAAGGAATATAGTATTGCTGTATGATTTTTTTTTTCTCGAAACCATGTTTTTTCAACTGGTGGTATCGATATCTCAGGATTTACTCGAACGATTCGGTTGAAATTTATTATCATAATGTGGAAATGAATTTACTAAAGCGTTACATAAACTTTTTTTTTTTGATATCTCATTTTTTGGATTTTTTATGAGCTCTAAACAGCGATTTTTCATAAAAAAATAATTCACTTTTAACATTTTTAACTTCAAATATGCCTTAAACAATAACCAAAATACCCGAAACTTAATTTATTATTTTTCGACCTTCCAGAGAGGGGCCGCCCTTAAATCTATTATCTGAAAAACCCCATCGACCCTTGGAAATGATAATGCTCTTGATTTTCATGTCGAAAAAAAGCGCTGCGGTAACATCAGCCTTGAAAAGATAATTTGAATACTTTGAGGCATCTCTTAGTTTCAAGAAAAGTTGTGGAGCGAGGATCTAAAATAGAAATCTCGTTGACCACAATACACGAGACAAATCTGGTTGACATGTGGTTTAAACAAGACGATGCCACATGCCATACAGTCTACGGAACGATGTACCAATTGCGCAATGAATTTGTTGAGTATCTATCGTTTTGAACCAGTGACTTGACCGCCTAGATCGCGCGATTTGACGCCATTGGACTACTTTTGAGGAGTTATGTCAAATCTCTTGTTTATACTGATAAACCAGCACCGATTCATACGTGTTATCGGTGAGATACCAGCCAATATGCTCCAAAAAGTAACGGAAAACTGGACTTCACGTGTGGAGCACCTAAAACATAGTCGTGGTCAACATTTACGTGAAAAAATCTTCAAAAAAACAAATAATTGAAGATTGATTTTCAACTCCCAACAAGCGTGCAAATCGCATAAAGACCAGCAAAGCAGCTGTCAAAAATTAACTGAAAGTGAGTACCAATATAACGCCACGAAAAAGCAACCAAAAACAAAATATACGCAACCCGCGGAAATCCAAAAGTCGCGATACATTTCGAGCAGACTTCGCATCAAGACATCAGTGTATGGCTCTGTGTGCGTACCATGTCAGTGTTGTTTTGATTTTTTGTTGCTGCACTAGTGTATGGATGTGGATACGAATGCACCAGCTGCCTCGATGTAAAGTATCCCAAATAAACAACAACCAGTGTATGGTTCTGGTGTGCGTGCTCTGTGGGACCCTTGTTTGGTGCCGGTTGGTTTACGTTGCACGAAATGTTGTTTGAGATGCGATCCCTCTGATGTAATAGTGAACAACATGTTTATATAGGTCACTAGTTGACCCGGTAAACTTCGTCCCGCCTAAAATTTATTCTCGTTATCACATCCATGATTTCTTACTAAGCGCACGTTCATTTGGTTGGCATCTCTGCATGTAACGTATGCGTGATACTGTTTGAAACATTGTACAAATTAGGTCCATATAGGCTGCGAATAAAAGAAGCCGATTTCCTTTGTTGGAGAGTTGCACCATGATCAGGTGGCAGCGTATTCGTAATTTGTCCCACGCGCAAATGTTTCAAAAAAAAAAGACATTTAAATCGTCGTGGAGTGTCCTTCAAAAATGTTCTAGACCGAAAAATGAAAGACCAACTATGTGTGGAGGTACCTGGAAATGGATCCACCCTACAATATTAAGACCTGCCGTGCGTTCCGGAAGCGTGTGGAGGCCGTAATTGCAGCAAGTGGAAACTCGATCAATGATGAACATAGTTTAAGACTCTCAGAAAAATTAGTCGAAACAGAAAATTTTGAGATTTTTTTAAATTTTTTTTTTGTTAAACTGATTGCAAAGCTGAGGAAACAAAAAAATATCTTTTAGATAACTCATCATAAACTACTGAAATGACTATATCATCATAAGCCATTCTATCAATGGTAATTTCCAGAGAAAAGGATGGCTTTTCGCAGAACCCAGAACAATTGTAATGAAGGAAATGAATTGTGGTTAACCGTTTTTACTTGATATTTGTTACAAACAAATACCCTATTTCAAAAATAATCATCACTAGAATAGCTGTTCAATTCGGCACTTCAATTTCATTCTAAAGAACAAATGGCAATTTTTTATTATTTGTCAGCATTAGTGTGTAATCGCTTCAAAATACGACCAGCTAGCAATAAAACTACAATACATCCCCGCTGATAGACCCTACCTTTGCCCGGAGAACACCACCAAGAACCAGACACTGGGCATAAACGTCCGACTTCCGTTTCCTCAGCTCATTTGTTGCAGCTCAGTAATAAGGCCCTCGCTGCAGTATCCAGTACAAATAAAGTGAAAAGCAATTTTCCACTTCATTGAGTTTCTAGCGAATGAAACAGCGGGCGTGCTCATACAACTCGGGATAATCGCGTTTGTTGTGGGTTCCAACTTGCACACATTTACTCACACAAATTGGACCGGAGAAATGACCTCGGGTCAGGTTGTGAGTGGGTGGTAAGATTTATTTACTCGAAGCAGCACCGTTTAAAACTGCTGTTATTTAGGATAACTTTGGAATTTAACCACTCTTCTTTCCCGCTGCTATTCAGCCCGAAAATTGTTTTTTTTGTTTCTCTCAGTTCCTTTGGGAACGAACACAGAAGTACAAACGGCCCACACGACTGGTTGTGTTAGGACAGTGCAGACTTTCTGAGGTTTGTTTTCCCGGAAGCTGAAGTAATTTATCTGGAGATAAACATTACTCTTGCGATTGCCGCTTACAGAACCAAATAAGAGTTGCGCGTGTTTGTGGAGTGAAAAATCTGTAATATGTGTATAAACGACCACAATATCTTTCGATAAATGTCCTGCGCCCCTTCTTTGAAAATGAAGAAGAAATAGTAGTCTTTAGTAAATCGAAAAAGCAGAAAACCCTAATATTCCATGAATCCTATCAAGTGCTGGGTGGAAGCTGTTTCTAATGCAGTGCAATGGACAATTCTACGCGAAAACTGTGTACTAAAACATAAAAGAGAATAAAAGAGAAAATAGAGAACAAAACTATTCATATAGTTAAGGGTGGAGCTTTTCACAAAGATATACTTTAAGAATGAAACATGACAAGGGTCTTCGAGGACTATCAGTCACAAACAGAAGCAATTTTTCCCATTTATCTCGTTGAAAATCCTCCGTTTTGATCGCATGACACGTGCGCACACGTCCTGTCCCTTCCCACGAAGAAAACTTTATACATACCAACAAATGAAAAATCATCTTATTCCGGAACATAATCTTCCTAAATTTATTGTACGGGGGAAAGAAACGCTGACACAGACACGAAAAGATAGGGCTAATAACAAAACTTTACTCCGCTAGCAAACTCATTGCGGGAGGGGGGTGGACTTGTCTCGCAAAAGGGATGGTTAGTAAAGCTAGGCGCAATAAACTGCTACTAACAAATCACGTCTACTTACTGGAAATAGAGTCGCCGACGTCGGTGTCGAGCAGGAGGCAGCCGCCGTGCTTCCGTAGTTGAATTGCGTCTGATAGGAGCTACTGGAAAGGATTTTCTTGTGTGCAGATGCATGGGCTCGATAGGCACTGACACTGAGTTTCATTGTTGACCGTTGGTTAAGGCACACGTTGTGTGCACTCTCGGACAAAACTTCTTCTTCACTAGCGACGGGTTCACACCCCGACCGTTGTCGCCGCTCGAACTTACTCAGACACTTCCCAGCTGGCTCTTCCCAAAAACAAAAATATTATTTTATATTACGCCACTTTTCACTTTCTCTTTTGCTTTTTTCTTCAATGGAATAAAAGCCCAATTAATTTACTATACACTCACTAATCTTCCGTCGCTTCGTGCTCACGATGAAATATCTGCTGGATTTGTTTGCTTCAGATCTCGGAGTTGCAAAGTATCACTCACTGCAGCCGGCTACATTGCCGACCATGGTAACAGGATTAATCTTTTTCGACGATCTGCGAAAAAAGAAAAAAAAACAGTATTAGACCAAGTAATCCAGTTGGCAATAAGCGTTTATCGTATTATCTGTCTAAAACTCTGAAGTAATTGAAGGGCCAAATAATTACTCCGACATCACAGCTGCCTCAAACTATTAATTAATATAGAACAGATCTTTCATTAAAGACTTGTCAGCTTTTTTTTATATATAAAAAACAGTTTTTTTTCTGAGATATTGAGTTCATATTTATTCTGGTTGTAGTTCAACTCTTACATTTTAAGAAAGAAATTCGATTTCGATCATATGACCACCACAGGCACCACAGGTTTACAGCGATTTATCCGTTGGACCCCATTTTATACTACTCGGCCACACATTTAGATCGTTAAGAATTTCGCGTTGGATGTTGTCTCTGAGCTCTTCTAAATTTGCTAACTTGTTGGCATAGACCAGTGACTTGACGTAGCTCCATAAAAAAAATCGCACGAATAAGATAGAAGAAACTTTGTCCTACACAGTTGTTTAAAATAACTGGGGCTACAACATTGTCAATACCTAAAAAATATACCTCTATCTATGAAGATAAGAAAGTTAGATTTTTTTATTTCGTCGGAAATTTTAGTCACCCTATTTTTGATAACATTAAAATTGGTCTTTTTAAATTGGAATCCTCCTAAAAACGTGGAATTTGAAAGTTGCGACGTTGTTATAACTTGTAATAAAATTGTAATTAAAGACATACTAAATCCACACACTAAATCTAGAGTTAAAGTAAATAAGATGGTTGTTGCAACGTTCTATCTGTTCTTCAACGTTGCAATTCTTTGTGTTGTTAAATAAGTTAAATGATTTTGGTACTTTATTTATGAATCGAGCTGAAATCACATGGATACATCACCATACGATAGGTGACAAAAAAGCGACATACGCCACAGTAACCCCAATATTTCCATTTTATTGATTGCCCGGAAAACCAACTTTATCCGATCCCAAAGGCCAGGCGCCATCGAAAATTCCTCGAGGGGAACTGCTCGTAGAGCATGTGGATAGAGTTCAATATCACCACCCGAGCATGCTTTATGCATGTTTTATCATCCTACTTTCGGCCATCCGAACAACACCATTATGAGTCCATGTACGCATTCAACCACTCCGAAGTGGCCATTCGAGCGTTCATTTATCCGTCGTAATATCTCAACGTTCTGCGGCCATGTGTATACAATACAAGCCGGCCAACTTCTCTATTCATGCGAGTACATTCTGGTGCATGTTTTCGGAATGACGGAAGCGGAAAATCAGCAAACATATTCGTCCGATCCGGCCAGCAGTATGTAATGGATGGTTGTGTGGGATGTGTGTTTTTGTGGCTGAGAAGATATAAGGGGGACTGAAAGAAATGCTACCTCAAGGAAAGACACCGAGTGGCTTCACTATAGTTCAAGTATCCATCTCCGATGTCGAGCTACGGCTTGGTTCAAGGAGTGAGTGAAACTAGTCCAAAAGTTTTTCGTCGAGTGTCATTTCGGAACACGGATATGGGTTTATCAAACGGATAACATATTGTGGGAATCTAAAAAAGTGACGTGGGCGAAGACTAATCGATATTCTGTCTTGAATAATTCTTTTTTGTGAATAGATTTTGTCTAAAGTGGTGCATGTTGTTGAGATTCAATGAAAATCATTGTTTCGGTGTTTTACTTGTCTGTTTGCTCAGATACTTGCCAAAAGAAATGTAAATGAATGAAATCAATATTTCATTTGGTGAATGTTTTTTAAATAAAAATATGATTAATAACTAACATTAAAAATATAAGTTTGTGTTTTTAGGAGGTTTCATTAATTTTCTCCCAAAAAAAACATTACCACTCCACAATACGTTCTTTAACACCGCACAATTATCTGTCTTACTTCCACTGTAATTTCGAATACCTTTAAGACCACGAACACCACTCCACTGGGTCCACGTTGGCAATCGTCACAATTATTTCCTATACAAATCTCTTCTCTAAAAAAATCTCGTGTCACGATGTTAGCGTTCAAACTGCTTCAAAACGGCTCAACCGAATTTAATGACATTATGCAAAAAAAAGGTAGGTATGAGAATAGGTCGAAAACTACAGTGTCGGGCAAAACATTAAGACCACTGCTCAAGCACAAAAAAAGAAAGTGACAAAACTTTGAGAAAAAATAATCCAATCTAATGCTTCAATCCATTTATGATAATTTATTTACATTGTTCAGAAAAATTTTTTACATCTGTAGTTGAAACACTAGCCATTCATTAAAAATACGTTTAAAGCATACTTCACAACTAAAATGACAAAATTTAGGAACAAATCCACTTTTGATTGTTTCTCGGTGGTGGTTTGTGTTTTTCGGATCCTGGTAAGTATTTATCATGTAAACAAGAAGTATGTAAGGTTTTAATTCTCGAATTCTAGCTCCAGTCAAAAAACATTATTGCACGAAAACTCAACGGATGTTCATCCGCAAAATGTCCAAGGCAGGCAGCAGCCAACGCGAAATCGGAACGATCCAGAACCTTCTTGGTTAATGGCCTCCTCGGCTGCAAAAAATGCGAAACAACCGCTAAAGATGACTCTACCATGAAGCGAGCCTCCAAGAAAGATCCCTTCAAGGCCTCGAAAAAGATCCGAGACGAACTGAACTTGTTCATTAGTTCGTAATCACCTTGCGTAACAAAGGTGATTGCGTGATTGTCCAACTACTAACCCTAGAAGCTTTTCATGGTATGAATTTTCTTGTTTTTATTTTTTTACCGTGAATTTTAAAACCAGTCTTAATTTTTGTCACGTCATTTTAGTATTTTAGTATGCTTAAAAAGCATTTTCTAATGAGTGACTATTGTTTAAACTACAGATGTTAAAAATTTCTTCGAACAATGCAAATAAATTATTATGAATGGATTGAAGCCCTGGATTGGGCCATTTTTGTCACTTTCTTTTTTTGTTTGAGCAGAGGTCTTAATGTTTTGTCCGACACTGTATATATCATATCGCTACGGTATCGAGTAACATATATTTAATACCGTTTAGGGTAGCTTTTTTTCTGAATATTTTTTTTTCTTGTATTTTATTAATTTGGTTTCGAAAAATGCTCAAAATTTTCATCATCTTGCTCCGACTTTGTATTTTTCAATCGCAATTTTAGTATTTTTTGTATAAATGATGTCCAAAAAATTTAACCGTTCGTTGTCCAAAAATTGTCCAAAACTAATTTATTCACGTTGTTGAATGAAAAATGGAGCTACATCCGCTCCACTAACCTTTATCCAAACATGCGTAAGTAACCTTAATTTGCCTAGAGCCGGGCGCATTGCCGGCGAGCTAGAAACCTCATTGAATACGCACAATGAATTATTGAAATTCTTCAAATCTCGGATTGCAAAATGACAATCACGCTGTTTGTCATCAACCCTGATGAACACCAGCTGAAGTTCTAGTGTATATGTTGCACATGTGCACACGATGTTGAAGACTGAGCTGAGCTGTGCCAACAGTTTATGGACGACATGTACGCGAATGTAGAGAACGAACGACTTCCTACAGCACAATCAACAGCAGCGGTGTGAGGAAGCATACAATCACTTGCGAGACGCTATCATGAGTAACACCAACACAGCCTTTGCTATTCCCAGACCAAAACGCAATGCATTGCCATGATATTACAGCATGTGTGTTCAAATAAAAAATGAGCTCTTAAATGAGCTTCATTACAACATTACACGTATTCAGTCTGACACTTCACAGGATGTATTCGGTTGAATGGTAAAAGCGAGGCTTAGCTCGTACACCAAAAATTAATTTTTAGTACATGTTTTGTCATTACGATTTATTAAATGAGCCTAAAAATAACAGAAAATGTCATGACTCTCAAATACTGGTATAGCATTTGTATAATATATGGTATAGCAATATAAGATCAATATGAGCGAGCGGAACAAGAGACACATTGCAAATAAGCACGCATTAAAGTCATTTTTTATAATAAGGTGTAATATTACCACGCATTTATGCAACTGTACTAGTAGCTATGTGGATAGCGTGGTCGTGTAAAACCGCCTGGCATATCTTGGTCATTCAAACAACTTTGCTTACTTGAAATCTTTAAAAACAAATTAGACAATATATCGAAAACAGCCAATTTTTTTTCATGATTTTTTACAGAAATTTATAACTCAAAACTATAATACCTAAACAATGTTAGTCAAAGCATAAAATGTAGGAAATAAATTTCATTCAATAAATAACACTGAAAAAAATAATTATAAATTGAAATTAATTTTTGTGAAATATATAAAATATGAGTTCGGGAGCGATGATAGAGTTTTTAAAAAGGAACAACTGCTCACGTCGATGGTAAATACAAGACTGATTTTATTTCTGAACTGTCCCTACAAGCTAAGCTCAATTCTAATTTACATTCTTTATGTTACGAATCTTCCCACACGTGTTGCTTTCTTCTTTCAATCTCGTGTTGAGTGAGATGATCCTTATGCTGGCGCGCATGTTTGAGTGTCCGGAGGTTCTATCGCTTCGAAGCTGTTCGGTTTATTGCTTCGGTTGATTTATGATTCTGCGCATATGGTTCCTTGCGCTTATCAATGAGTTTCCTTGTTGATGCTGTTTGGTCTGGTAACGAGTTAGCATTTGCTAGTAAACGGATTGCATTTATGGTGAATGGTTTCCAATTCATGGAATTGGTTCTATGGGAAACCCGTGACGTTGGTGCTATGTTGGCTGTTCTTGCTAGCTTGGATGTGTTGCAAGGGCTAGGGAGGTACGTTGTTAACTTAGTGTTAACTTATATATAGTTAGACCCGTTAGACACTTTTTTTTGTTAGGGTGCCCATTTTCATTTCTATATATATATATATATATATATATATATATATATATATATATATATATATATATATGTGTATATATATATATATATATATATATATATATATCGCTCATCTTCCGGTGCATGGGTGATTCGGTGGAAATAGGAAGATCTATTGCTATATTTTTTTATGAATGCGTGAAAAAAACCGCACAAAAACTGGTTTTACTGTATAATGCTTTGATTGAAAATAATGTTTTTGTTTTCCCAAAAATCGTCATTCACTTTTCAGACAACCCAATATGAGCTATCCTGATTTATCCTGATTTTTATTTTCATTCTTCCTGATTTTTTCAAATTTTTAGTTGGCAACCCTGCCCTCGAGCCTTAGTAAATTTGTCCATTGTTAACTGCGGTTCAGAATTTCAATAGTTTCGATTCTAATGTTTCTGCCATTTGGAAATTTTTTTGGGAAAAGTGGAAAAGAATTATTTTACGGACCACCCTACAATGGACATGAGCACCCTAATGAAAAAATAAAAAAATACGGGTCTAATGTTTTGCGATAAAGAAAAAAATTACCACTTTTGACGAAAATCTGAGAACCACTATATCGGATTGGCATGGAATGGCTGTATATAACGTTTAAAAAGCAAAGTTCTTCATTTTTGAAAAAGTTGAAAAAGAAACGATGAAAGTGCAAAGAAAAAGCAAACTATAAGACCTATAAAATGTTGGTTAAAGAAGAAAATGCAGGAAATTAGTTATTTTTTTTATCCAAAATATATATTTTTATTAAGGCTCATATGGCGTCAACCTGACGGGGCCGGGAGTTCAATATTTCGACAATGTTTGCCTTATAACTATGTTAGTAATATGTAACCGATTACTCGCGGTTGGCTCCAGGTTAGTATTACAAGTGTTTTCGTAATTATGATGTTGCTGTCTCCAATGCTCTGTACCTGAGCCCGACACGGGATACTTCCTATTGGGATGCAGCTGACCATTAATCAGCAACGCCCCCCTAGTCTGTACCCCATATCTAGCGTGGTGCGTCTTCTCGACTCGAGGAATCCAGGATAGAATGGTTACTAGCCGGCGCAATCATCAGCTCGTGTAGAGTTGTCATGAGCGGTACAACCTTTGGCTCTTGTTGAATGATCAGTGGACTGCACAACCTTTGGCCCGTGTATCTGTAAAGAGCGTGTGTATGTATTGCCGCGACTAAGTAAAAGTTTATAGATCGGATAGGAGGGATATGAAACAGGGACACAACGAGGGAAACATCATTAAACGTTGACATCGGCGTTTCTGAGGAACAGGTATAGATGAAGCAGTAGATCAGGATCACGGCTACCTAAGATATCCCGGACGGGGATATCCGATTGTCTGCCTTTTGCTCTCAGTGCTCTAGAGAGCTGAGAGCGAGCAGCATGGAATCGGATACACGACCAAACAATATGCTCGATGTCGTGGTAGCCATCGCCACAATCACATAGATTGTTTGCTGCGAGCCCAATGCGATAGAGATAGATTGTAGTGATTGGACATAAGCCGAGATATCACGCGAATGAAATCACGACCTACATGCAATCCCTTAAATCAAGCTTTCGTCGAAACCTTAGGGATAATCGTGTGTAACCAGCGACCGAACTCATCTTCTCTCCACATGCGCTGCCAACTAACGAGTGTGTCCTGACGAGGAATGTGAAAAAATTCGTTATAGGCAATTTGCCTTTCAAAAAGTGTGCCTTCTGAAGCGCCCACCTTAGCTAGCGAGTCCGCTTTCTCATTCCCCGGAATCGAGCTATGAGAGGGAACCCATGCTAAGGTAATCTTGAATAATTTTTCGATCAAAACACTCAATAGATGTCTTATTTTTGTTAGGAAATAAGATGAGCGTTTATCAACTTTCATTGAGCGGATTGCCTCTATTGAGCTAAGACTGTCTGAAAAAATAAAATAATGGTCGATGGGCAGTGTTTCAATGATCCCTAGAACATAGTATATCGCACCCATTTCAGCGACATACACGGAACAAGGATCTTTGAGTTTGAAAGAGGCACTGGAATTTTCATTGAAGATGCCGAAGCCAGTGGACCCGTTTATGCATGAACCGTCAGTAAAGAACATTTTATCAGATCTAGCTTTCCCATATTCTGCCGATAATATCGGCTAAATATAATCGGAGCGTAGATGATCTGGGATTCCATGGATCTTTTGTCGCATGGACAGATCAAAATTGACAGAGGAATTGCAAAAGTATGGGAAGCAAACTTGGTTGGAGATGCTCGGTGAAGGGTGCACTTCATGGGTAAGGAAATCATGGTACAAAGACATAAAACTTGACTGAGGAGTCAGTTGGAGTAGATTTTCGAAGTTATCAATCACCAATGGATTCATGATCTTGCAACGGATGAGAAATCTGTAGGATAATTCTGTGAACCGAAGAGTAAGCGGGGGTACTCCTGCCAAGACTTCGAGACTCATCGTATGTGTCGAATGCAAACACCCCATGGCTATACGCAAGCAACGATATTATATTCTCTCCAGCTCGAGAATATGAATCCTGGCAGCTGATCGGAAGCAAAAACTGCCATATTCTAACACTGATAATATCGTTGTTTTGTACAACTGAATGAGGTCTCCTGGATGGGCGCCCCACCATGTTCCGGTTATTGTTTGGAGAAAATTGATTCTTTGCTGGCATTTCTGTTTCAAATACGCAATTTGTATTCCCCAGGTACATTTAGAGTCAAAATATACTCCAAGGTATTTGAAAAACATCGAGTGCTTGATCGCTTTGCCAGATAGGTGAAGCTGGAATTGGGCGGGTTCGTGCTTCCTAGAAAAAACGACCATTTCAGTTTTCTCCGTAGAGAATTCGATACCCAGCTTGAGAGCCCACGTGAACAGGTTGTTCAGGGTATCTTGTAAGGATTTTTGCAGAACGACGGGATTAGTACCCGTGATGGAAATAACTCCATCTTCTGCAAGTTGTCTCAGCGTGCAGTTTCTAGTTAGACAATCATCCATATCATTGACGTAAAAACTATACAAGAGGAGGCAGGAGCCTTGTGGTAGGTCCATAAAACTGTATCGAGTAGATTTCAAGCTGCCATGATTGAAAAACGTGCTTTTCTGAGAATAAATTGTACAGGAAATTATTCAGAATTGGCGAAAGTCCACGATTATGAAGTTTCTCTGAGAGAATTTCCATGGAAACTGAATCATATGCCCCTTTGATATCGAGAAAAACGGAAGCTATTTGTTCTTTACGAGCAAATGCGATTTGGATTTCAGAAGATAGCAGCGCAAGACAATCATTTGTCCCTTTACCTCGGCGAAAGCCAAACTGCGTATTTGACAGCAAATTGTTCGTTTCAACCCACTTGTCCAAACGAAGTAGAATCATTTTCTCTATCAATTTACGAATACAGGATAACATTGCAATCGGCCTATACGAATTGTGATCGCAAGCCGGCTTGTTGGGTTTTCGTATGGCTATCACTCTCACTTGTCTCCAGTCATGTGGGACTATATTCAGCTCCAGAAACTTGTTGAACAAGTTTAGCAAACGCTGTTTCGCCAAGTTAGGAAGATTCTTCAACAAGTTGAATTTAATCTTGTCCGACCCCGGAGCTGAATTGTTACATGAGAGGAGGGCAATTGAAAACTCTACTTATGTTTTTACTAAAAAATATTATATTTCCATTTTACGGCAATTAAGTCAGATAAGTTCGGCACAACTGTACTGGATTCCTGGCAACGAGCGAGCAGATGAACTTGCCATGAACGGCTCAAACTCATCATTCACTGGTCCAGAACCATTCTGTGGACTTTCTGATTGTGTGTTGAAAAGTGAGCTGAAGAAATGGGAAGACCGGGAAGTGATAGCCAATTGGATGGCTGCAAAACTTAAACAGGCAAAAAAAATAGTACGCCGAGTATTAAAATTATTCAACAACTCCTGAGCCTCAATAAACTTCAGCACATTCACTGGTCTTGTAACAGGACACTGTCCGAGTGAATACCATCTCAAAAACAAAGGTTTTGCACAAGATGATATTTATCGCTTTTGTAATGCCGAAAGCGAAACCTCGGAACATTTGCTCTGTAACTGCGAAGCTCTAACAAGACACAGACTTCACCACAGTCACACCTTGATAAAGCTATTCTGGAGCCCGAGGAAATTAGGTCTGCGCCGCCGATCAGTATTAGAAATTTTATCAAACAGATTATTCCTAATTGGCACCTATCTTGCTATAGCTTTCAGACTACTCCTTCTTCAATAATCGCTAAGTTTGAAGTGTAGTATAAAAAAGGGGTATACCACAATAATGGACGGAATGTTTCACACCCAACAGAGTGAAAAAAAATCAAATGTATATAAATACATACATATATATATATATATATATATATATATATATATATATATATATATATATATATATATATATATATATATATATATATATATATATATATATATATATATATATATATATATATATATATATATATATATATATATATATATATACATATATATATCGCTCATCTTCCGGTGCATGGATGATTTGGTGGAAATAGGAAGGTCTATTGCTATATTTTTTATTAGAATTTTTGAAAAACATATTTTTGAAAAAAATGAATTTAAAATTTTTAAATTTAATATTTTTTCCAATATTTTTGTTTCATTCATTTGATTTTTTTTCACTCTGTTGGGTGTGAAACATTCCGTCCATTATTGTGGTATACCCCTTTTTTATACTACACTTCAAACTTAGCGATTATTGAAGAAGGAGTAGTCTGAAAGCTATAGCAAGATAGGTGCCAATTAGGAATAATCTGTTTGATAAAATTTCTAATACTGATCGGCGGCGCAGACCTAATTTCCTCGGGCTCCAGAATAGCTTTATCAAGGTGTGACTGTGGTGAAGTCTGTGTCTTGTTAGAGCTTCGCAGTTACAGAGCAAATGTTCCGAGGTTTCGCTTTCGGCATTACAAAAGCGATAAATATCATCTTGTGCAAAACCTTTGTTTTTGAGATGGTATTCACTCGGACAGTGTCCTGTTACAAGACCAGTGAATGTGCTGAAGTTTATTGAGGCTCAGGAGTTGTTGAATAATTTTAATACTCGGCGTACTATTTTTTTTTTTTCCTGTTTAAGTTTTGCAGCCATCCAATTGGCTATCACTTCCCGGTCTTCCCATTTCTTCAGCTCACTTTTCAACACACAATCAGAAAGTCCACAGAATGGTTCTGGACCAGGGAATGATGAGTTTGAGCCGTTCCTGGCAAGTTCATCTGCTCGCTCGTTGCCCTCTATACCGCAATGGCCAGGAATCCAGTACAGTTGTGCCGAACTTATCTGACTTAATTGCCGTAAAATGGAAATATAATATTTTTTAGTAAAAACATAAGTAGAGTTTTCAATTGCCCTCCTCTCATGTAACAATTCAGCTCCGGGGTCGGACAAGATTAAATTCAACTTGTTGAAGAATCTTCCTAACTTGGCGAAACAGCGTTTGCTAAACTTGTTCAACAAGTTTCTGGAGCTGAATATAGTCCCACATGACTGGAGACAAGTGAGAGTGATAGCCATACGAAAACCCAACAAGCCGGCTTGCGATCACAATTCGTATAGGCCGATTGCAATGTTATCCTGTATTCGTAAATTGATAGAGAAAATGATTCTACTTCGTTTGGACAAGTGGGTTGAAACGAACAATTTGCTGTCAAATACGCAGTTTGGCTTTCGCCGAGGTAAAGGGACAAATGATTGTCTCGCGCTGCTATCTTCTGAAATCCAAATCGCATTTGCTCGTAAAGAACAAATAGCTTCCGTTTTTCTCGATATCAAAGGGGCATATGATTCAGTTTCCATGGAAATTCTCTCAGAGAAACTTCATAATCGTGGACTTTCGCCAATTCTGAATAATTTCCTGTACAATTTATTCTCAGAAAAGCACATGTTTTTCAATCATGGCAGCTTGAAATCTACTCGATACAGTTTTATGGACCTACCACAAGGCTCCTGGCTCCTCTTGTATAGTTTTTACGTCAATGATATGGATGATTGTCTAACTAGAAACTGCACGCTGAGACAACTTGCAGAAGATGGAGTTATTTCCATCACGGGTACTAATCCCGTCGTTCTGCAAAAATCCTTACAAGATACCCTGAACAACCTGTTCACGTGGGCTCTCAAGCTGGGTATCGAATTCTCTACGGAGAAAACTGAAATGGTCGTTTTTTCTAGGAAGCACGAACCCGCCCAATTCCAGCTTCACCTATCTGGCAAAGCGATCAGGCACTCGATGTTTTTCAAATACCTTGGAGTATATTTTGACTCTAAATGTACCTGGGGAATACAAATTGCGTATTTGAAACAGAAATGCCAGCAAAGAATCAATTTTCTCCAAACAATAACCGGAACATGGTGGGGCGCCCATCCAGGAGACCTCATTCAGTTGTACAAAACAACGATATTATCAGTGTTAGAATATGGCAGTTTTTGCTTCCGATCAGCTGCCAGGATTCATATTCTCGAGCTGGAGAGAATATAATATCGTTGCTTGCGTATAGCCATGGGGTGTTTGCATTCGACACATACGATGAGTCTCGAAGTCTTGGCAGGAGTACCCCCGCTTACTCTTCGGTTCACAGAATTATCCTACAGATTTCTCATCCGTTGCAAGATCATGAATCCATTGGTGATTGATAACTTCGAAAATCTACTCCAACTGACTCCTCAGTCAAGTTTTATGTCTTTGTACCATGATTTCCTTACCCATGAAGTGCACCCTTCACCGAGCATCTCCAACCAAGTTTGCTTCCCATACTTTTGCAATTCCTCTGTCAATTTTGATCTGTCCATGCGACAAAAGATCCATGGAATCCCAGATCATCTACGCTCCGATTATATTTAGCCGATATTATCGGCAGAATATGGGAAAGCTAGATCTGATAAAATGTTCTTTACTGACGGTTCATGCATAAACGGGTCCACTGGCTTCGGCATCTTCAATGAAAATTCCAGTGCCTCTTTCAAACTCAAAGATCCTTGTTCCGTGTATGTCGCTGAAATGGGTGCGATATACTATGTTCTAGGGATCATTGAAACACTGCCCATCGACCATTATTTTATTTTTTCAGACAGTCTTAGCTCAATAGAGGCAATCCGCTCAATGAAAGTTGATAAACGCTCATCTTATTTCCTAACAAAAATAAGACATCTATTGAGTGTTTTGATCGAAAAATTATTCAAGATTACCTTAGCATGGGTTCCCTCTCATAGCTCGATTCCGGGGAATGAGAAAGCGGACTCGCTAGCTAAGGTGGGCGCTTCAGAAGGCACACTTTTTGAAAGGCAAATTGCCTATAACGAATTTTTTCACATTCCTCGTCAGGACACACTCGTTAGTTGGCAGCGCATGTGGAGAGAAGATGAGTTCGGTCGCTGGTTACACACGATTATCCCTAAGGTTTCGACGAAAGCTTGATTTAAGGGATTGCATGTAGGTCGTGATTTCATTCGCGTGATATCTCGGCTTATGTCCAATCACTACAATCTATCTCTATCGCATTGGGCTCGCAGCAAACAATCTATGTGATTGTGGCGATGGCTACCACGACATCGAGCATATTGTTTGGTCGTGTATCCGATTCCATGCTGCTCGCTCTCAGCTCTCTAGAGCACTGAGAGCAAAAGGCAGACAATCGGATATCCCCGTCCGGGATATCTTAGGTAGCCGTGATCCTGATCTACTGCTTCATCTATACCTGTTCCTCAGAAACGCCGATGTCAACGTTTAATGATATTTCCCTCGTTGTGTCCCTGTTTCATATCCCTCCTATCCGATCTATAAACTTTTACTTAGTCGCGGCAATACATACACACGCTCTTTACAGATACACGGGCCAAAGGTTGTGCAGTCCACTGATCATTCAACAAGAGCCAAAGGTTGTACCGCTCATGACAACTCTACACGAGCTGATGATTGCGCCGGCTAGTGACCATTCTATCCTGGATTCCTCGAGTCGAGAAGACGCACCACGCTAGATATGGGGTACAGACTAGGGGGGCGTTGCTGATTAATGGTCAGCTGCATCCCAATAGGAAGTATCCCGTGTCGGGCTCAGGTACAGAGCATTGGAGACAGCAACATCACAATTACGAAAACACTTGTAATACTAACCTCGAGCCAACCGCGAGTAATCGGTTACATATTACTAACATAGTTATAAGGCAAACATTGTCGAAATATTGAACTCCCGGCCCCGTCAGGTTGACGCCATATGAGCCTTAATAAAAATATATATTTTGGATAAAAAAAAAAACTAATTTCCTGCATTTTCTTCTTTAACCAACATTTTATAGGTCTTATAGTTTGCTTTTTCTTTGCACTTTCATCGTTTCTTTTTCAACTTTTTCAAAAATATTGAGAACTTTGCTTTTTAAACGTTATATACAGCCATTCCATGCCAAACCGATATAGTGGTTCTCAGATTTTCGTCAAAAGTGGTAATTTTTTTCTTTATCGCAAAACATTAGACCCGTATTTTTTTAGTTTTTTATTAGGGTGCTCATGTCCATTGTAGGGTGGTCCGTAAAATAATTCTTTTCCACTTTTTCTAAAAAAATTTCCCAAATGGCAGAAACATTAGAATCGAAACTATTGAAATTCTGAACCGCAGTTAACAATGGACAAATTTACTAAGGCTCGAGGGCAGGGTTGCCAACTAAAAATTTGAAAAAATGAAAATAAAAATCAGGATAAATCAGGATTGGCTGAAAAGTGAATGACGATTTTTGGGAAAACAAAAACATTATTTTCAATCAAAGCATTATACAGTAAAACCAGTTTTTGTGCGGTTTTTTTCACGCATTCAAAGTTTTCTAGCATATTTGACCAGAAGCCTTAAGCATTTCGATTTAGAAATAGACGGGGTTTTTAATAAGCAGAGAACTATTGTTTAATGAAATGTGAAAAGATCCCCTCATTTGAATTAATCAATCTTGGTTACAGATTTAAAAATTCATGGCGGGACAGTTATGCCTAGAATATCAACATGGGACAATTGGACTTGATGTTGGTTTTTTTTTTTTGTTTTGAGAATTAGTTCGTTCTTCTAAACCAGAAATGAGTACATAAGCCCTGCTGAAGGCGTGACATAAAATTATGGTACTTGACCCGATTTCTTTGATATGGATCCATTAAAAATATATGGTGGGACAGTTATGAATAGAATATCAACATGAGACAATTGAGCTTGATGTTGTTTTTTTAAAGCTGGGAACAAACTATAACTTTTTATGTGTTTTTTCCGGAAGACTATGAATAAAAATATTGCTTTATGAAGAAAAGTGAAAATTGTCAAAAAGTAACATGAGACAACTATGCGTAAAACGGCACTATACATGTGAAAAACAGATTGCTTGGTAGTAGCTCATAATACAGTATATCTTCCTTCGGGCGAAGACCGGATATGTAAAAGAATTAATAAGCATGGTATAAATCCTCGCATAAACGGAAATGCTAGTGTTTCGCCTGACTTTCTGATCGTTTACATTTTTTCCGAAAAACCAACAGCATCACTACTGTCAATTGCAGAGAAATCAATATTCAAATTTTCACTGAATTCATCATCCATGCTTTGGAATAAATCTTTGCTCAACAAATGAGGAAAACATATCAGCAGTGGAAGACTTGTTGAATTTTTCCTAATTTTAATGATATTTAGTACGGTTATAGATTTTTATTTATTTTGGCTTAACGTCTTTACAACATGGCCTGATTCACAGTTTTTCTCAAGTCTTCTTATGTATCGTTCGTTGCTTAGTTTTTTAGTGGTGCGGCTTGCAAGGACTGCGACCACTGCGACCAACCCCACTATCTCGCAGGAGGACCATCGCGTGATACTGCTGATTTACGTCCCGAGTACCACCAGGACTGGGTAAAGACGCTTATAGCGGCGTCAATTCGCTTAGAGAAGCTGTTTCCGAATTTTTGTGGCTTTTCTTTGGGACTGGCAATGTTCAATGCTCATCCCACCACACCCTAGACAGTTCCCCTTTACCAGTGCAAGCCAGAAAAACGATCTATGACGATAGAATTTCTGACCCGAACGGGAATCGAACCCGAAGCCCCCATCTTGGCAAGCGCAATGTTTACCACTAGGCCATGGGGACCACAGCGGTTATAGATATATTTACCATAGTCCCATCATTAAAGTTTATTCTACTTTGAATCTGACGAACATATTACATATAAAATCTGTTTACATTGACTGTGGATTCAAAAATTTTCTTTTGAGTAATTTTATACTCTGAAACGTATTCCTACATTAATAACTCTGGGGATACATCTACATACACATTATCCTCAATAAAGCAATGTTGTTCCTCAAACTTAATCTCGTTGTAATTTCATAAATTCGTCAGACAATCTGATTTCATGAAATTTTTTAGCACTGTTTTGGGAAGCCACGAAACAATTGAGGGTAGATGACAAAAAACTTTGGCATGGAAACCAGTATATTTATTACAAATAATGTAAAGAGCACAAAAATCAGGAAAAATCAGGATCATTTCAGAAAAATCAGGATAAATTGAATGTTCGTCAGGATATCAGGGAGCGTGTTGAAAAGTCTGGGAAATCCTGAAAAATCAGGAAGGTTGGCATCTCTGCTCAAGGGTTTCATTTTGCGGATCGTCGTAGCGCATCCGTGCATAAGTATACGCCATACGATGCTTTTATGCAAATTAAGTTGTTTTACCAGTTTACATGATAATTTTTAGGTTTCACTTTGTCTAGTATAAAGCTTTCAAACCCGATCACACACCGCCATCACCAAAACGGAAGGTCCATTTATGAACAGAATAAACTAACTTTATCTTTAATTAACAATTTTAATATACATACACATTAGTTGTTTGCGCGAAACTTTTGGTGATTCAAGTTGAAAATTTTCCAGAATCCCTCTGTCCCGAATGTTTCCAGCGTAAAGGATCTAGCACGAATGGCGTTGTGAGCGGAGGAAAGTTCTGACAACCGCAAACCACACGTTGGTAGTGCGAATCGGATGCCGGAAAATCACACTTTCCCACCATGGTTGTCAGGATGTGGTCAGTGAAAATATGAATGGTGCCATATCGCTCGTATTATGGGTGCCATTTTGTTTACGGCTGTGGTCGTTTAGCTTGTTTTTCAAGGATGAGTGATGGACGAACAAATAACGAACACCACTAAATCTCATTACAAATTGAGCAACAGAACCGTGGAACCAAATGGAACCAAAGTCACCAGTCACCGGTCCGCAAAAACCCATTTCGATGTGTGGATTGAACGTAATAAATTTTTAATTTCAATTTACTAAATCGGTTAAAACTTACGTCTAAAGGGTGTGTCACATCAAATTGCATCACGGAAAAAACGATGTAGAAATTTAATTTTTAGGAATTATATCTTCAGCTTTGGTTTTATAATCAGATAAGAGTGTATAGATCACGTTGGCCATGCTTCACTGTCAATTTTTCGTAAATTTGGAAAAATGTCGTCGAACGAAAAAGAGCGTCGTGAATTAATCTTGTACACTCATTTCGATAATCCGGAGTTGTCACATCGGGACATCGGTAAGATGCTGGGAATCGTCCAATCCACGGTCAGCAGAGTACTAAAACGATACTTCGAGAACCTAACCATCGACCGGAAGGTGAAGAACGGCAAAAATGGATGCTCCGTCAGTGAAAGAGATCACAAGCGCGTAGTTAAGCAGTTTAGACGTGATCCGAGAAGTTCGGTCCGGGATGTCGCCAATAAGCTGAATTTGTCAAGTTCATTCGTCCAGCGGACCAAGCAGCGGGAGGGCCTGCGTACTTACAAGGTTCAGAAGGCTCCTAACCGCGACGAAAGGCAAAACATGGTGGGGAAGACGCGAGCCCGGAAGCTGTACACCGAAATGCTGACGAAGCCGCATTGCCTGGTAATGGACGACGAAACCTACGTCAAAGTGGACTTTCGTCAGCTGCCGGGCCTGTTGTTCTTCTCCGCAGAGGACAAATTCAGCGTTCCGGAGGAGATTCGTAAGCAGAAACTATCCAAGTTTGCCAAAAAGTACATGGTGTGGCAAGCGATCTGCTCTTGTGGAAAGCGGAGCGCCCCCTTCGTGATGACCGGCAGGGTAAACGGGCAGTTTTACCTTAAGGAGTGCCTACAGAAGCGCTTACTACCACTATTGAAGCAGCACGAGGGCCCGACCATCTTCTAGCAGGATCTCGCTTCGTGCCACTATTCAAAGGACGTGTTGGAGTGGTACGAAGCCAACGGGGTCACCTTCGTGCCAAAGGAAATGAACCCGCCCAACGCGCCGGAGCTACGCCCAATAGAGAAATATTGGGCGATTATGAAGCAGGCCCTCCGGAAGAACCCAGAAGTTTTCAAATCGGAGGCGGACTTCAAGAGAAAATGGATTTCTGTTCAAAAAAAACTACAACCTGACGTTGTACAGAACCTTTTGGACGGGGTAAAGAGGAAGGTGCGAGCATACGGGCTTGGGCTCGAAGTAGGATTAAAAAGAAAATGCCAAAAGTTGTCTAATAGTTTTTATTTTACTGTCTAAAATTTTCAAAAGGATCGGTCTACTGGGCGAATTTCTACAGCGTTTTTTCCGTGATGCAATTTGATGTGACACACCCTTTATATGCATTTAGAGAGCATGCATCTGTTCAAACCACAGCATGCATCAATTCAAACCACAGATTAGCGATATCGTTGTACTGGAAATTCATCCCAGGCTCTTTTCCTCTTAGAATAAACTGACCAGACGTCCCGCATTTCAACAAAATGTCCCGCGTAAGATTCCGTCCCGCGAAACGTCCCGCATTTGGCAAAAGAAACGAAAATGTCCTGCGATATCAATATATTTCAATATCACAATTTGATCATGTTGATTTTGGATGAACCTCAAAAAAACTTTTATTTGGCAGACTGTTCAAGAGCGCTTCTAATGCATCCAAAGATGAATACGTTGAGTTGGTTTCATCGCACCGACATTGGGCTTTTTGTTTAGAGAGTGTCAACTGGAAGCGACAGCAACAAAATTGGAAAATGATTTTTATAAAAGGATTGATCCGCAGGGACCAACGTGAGTCAGACGAAAAGTTGCTTTTTGGTCCCCTAGCTCGGTCAGGGCTTAACGTTTTAAATAAGCCGGAAGAACTAGTGTATACTCGACAGGAAGAGGCAGAGTTGTTTGAGAAAGATCGTAAATGAAGCGCTGGGCGGTCTTACGGAAGTTGGCCGGAACCTGAACCATGGCCGATGAAAAGATGTATATCGGCGTGTTATTTTACCTTTTCGTGGCTTTGGTGGTCGTCTGTCTCTCTATTTTGACCATTCGCCCAAAAGTTTTCTATTGGGCGCAGCTGGGGAATGTCGGGAAGGTTGGTGGTCTCGCGACAATGTTTATCTCCAACCAATCCATCCTCCAGTGATATTTTGGCATAATGGGCTGATCCCAGGTTCGGTATAAAGACCACATCACCTTCCCAACTCCGGCAAGCACTTCGTACTATATATCTCCCCGTTAACCATCATCAAGTTGCTTGACAGTGCTGCTGCTGCGAATCAACAGCCTTGAATCTTTTTTGTTGTAGACTTAATAAACATAAGATTTAAAGAAAATTTGTTCGTATAAATTATCTTTCATCGCCATCCCAAATTAGTCCATTTTTTTTTTGAATGCATACGTTAACACTAAAATCGATGAAAAAGTAATTAGAATTTTCGAGCATTCCATTCGGTAATTTGAAGAAAATTGTAGAATTTGAATCGTGCTTGCCAGGCATAAATGCTCTGATTGAGCGAGTGATTTTCGGGCGTAAACAAAATCTTAACTACCGAAAAATCACAACTAAGTTCCGATACTCAGAAAGAAATAATACTGATCAGTTTAGACTCGCTAAACTATGGTTTATGTTCACATAACGTATATACATAACGTTTGTTTTTTGTGTCCCGCGTTAGACCTCGGATCATCTGGTCACTTTATCTTAGAACGCATTGAAATGAAATGTGCGACAACTGCTGTGGCTATAAGCGAGAAAAACAAATTGTAGTGGCTGAGTGTTTGGTAATTATGAAATTGCATTCAAGGAGCAACAAATAAACGTATGTCTACGGCCATTATCGGTACCGAAACGCCATGACGTGACAAACATCAATAGTTGTGTGTTTTTGTCGATACCATATTCCACGAGTTTGATTTATGCCTATCAGACGGACTCACGCAAATCTCGGGAGAGTGTTTGGTGGAGGTTCTTTTTTTGCCAAATATTCGTTTATGTTCATTAGTTATGACTACGTAAGCCCGTTTGCCATGATTCGTATTTTCGCTAGTCAGCATGTCGGTTCCGCTAATCTAATTAGCGAGGATATAAAAAGCAATGAATCAACAAATGCTTTTTCATCGTCGTGTTATTATACTCTACTATGATGAGGGACAAGGGACGTGTTGCGATAACGATAGATGAATTTATTGAGTAATTCACATTCACAATATCACACTGCGATAATATCGCTATCTGGTACATGAACCGCATAAAACCGTGACACTGATTGGAAATCCACCACGTAATCATTATTTGTCACCATCCTGACTGTAACTTCCGTTGATGTCGTAAGTTATTTAGATATTTCGAAACCTGTTTCAGTAAGAGAGTAGCGGAGTGCACGGATGTCTGCGAAAAACTCATCATAGGCGATGAGAACGAATCCTCGAGAAACGGATTGTTTAGAACACTCTTCTCAGAGGAACTCCCCCTTAATTGTGCATTTCTTTATAATATGTTCGGATTTCCGGTATATATTTTTGCAGCAGTTTTGTTCGTAACAGCTCAAAACTGTAAATAGTTCTATTTTAAATAAATCGATTCAGTACAAACAGAATGTCACTTACATTTTTTGGTATAGTAACTCGAAAATCAAACAAATTTCTAGCTCAACTAATTCAAATCGTTTAGCTCCTAAAATAGTAAATTTCAGTAAATATTTTCCAAAAAACTAATAAATTCACCTTTCCACTAATTCTAATTTAAATTTAATATCTTTTTCAAGTTCCTATTATAGTTTCTACTCCCTATAACTTTAATCCTTTTGATTCAACTGTAATTTAACTTCCTTTCGCTTTCAGATCTCAACCAACTATAGTTTCCTGCTCAATGCACTGTATAGACCCTTTTCTACTATAATTCAAATACTTTTTATCTCCTCCTTCATTCGATTATTCTTCAGTTTTTCATCTGTCTCTATCTATGTGCTATAAACAGTTTCCTATTGCTTCACGCGCAGCATCTTGGTCCATTCTAACTCCGACAACTCCGATAAGGGGATTCGGTGCATGGCGGGCTAACATTCCCCGACCCGTAATGCCCCATTTATTCGGCTTTACCACAGTTTAGCACGTCCAATACCGCAAGCTTTGAAACTGGCCTTCGCATTATACCTTTCATTCTTTGGACATCTGCTTGACGTATCCTTCCATCACGACCTGCAAGTGTTTTTACGACTTTTCCTCGTACCCAGCTATTTCGTTTACTTTCATCCACGATCATTACGAGATCATTCAATTCCAACGGTTTAGTGTCTGCTAACCATTTAGTACGACAGGTTATTGTTGGTAAGTACTCCTTGATCCATCTGCTCCAGAATTGATCCAACAGGTGTTGTATTATCTTCCATTTAGCCATCAAGTTTGTTTTCATGGCAGACGTTTCTTGCATTGGTTTAACAACACCTTTGGAGCTCAGCATTAGGAAGTGGTTTGGCGTGATCGATTCCTGATCTTCGTTGTCCAGAGGGACATATGTGAGCGGACGGCAATTTTTAATAGACTCCGCCTCGGCAATGAACGTCAGAAACGACTCATCATCCAACGTCTTGCGGAAGCAGAGCGTACTCAACGATGTTTTGACTGATCGGACGAGCCGTTCCCATGAGCCTCCCATGTGCGGAGCCGAAGGAGGGTTGAAGTGCCATTTGGTGTTGGCGTTTGTAAAAGTCGCGGCCAGTTCTACGTTAAGTCCGGAGATTTGCTTGACGAGATCCTTACAACAAAATTTGTACCATTATCGGTGAAAATATCTAACGGTGAACCTCTTCTAGCGATGAAACGGCGTATTGCCATTTTGCACGACTCAGTGGAAAGACTATGTGCAATTTCAAGGTGCACTGCACGAACAGTTAGGCACGTAAATAAAGCAATCCAGCGTTTTACCTGGCTCCTTCCTATCTTCACTAGGAATGGGCCGCAGTAGTGAATCCCAAGGTATGTGAACGGTCTTACATATGGTGACAATCTCTCCAGTGGTAGTGGAGCCATTCTAGGTGTCTGTGGTGCAGCCTTATAGACTCGACACCAGGCACATTCATTGCTGATTTTCTTCACAGCTGTTCGCAATTGAGAGATGTGGAACTTCTGCCTTATCTCATTCACTATTGTTTCGCCATTTGAATGAAGAAATTTTCTGAGAAACCAGTCTATAAGAAGCCTAGTTACTGGATGATGTCTCGGTAGAACAATCGGACATATAGCGTCGTATGTTATACATTGTGCATAAACTAATCTCGTTTCCATTCGTAGGACGCCTTGTTAATCGATGAACGGAGAGAGCTTCGCCAGGGGACTTGTACGATCGACTAATTTTCTGTTGGGGGCTTCTTGCTGTTGATTTTTCTGCAACGTTTGTAATTCTTCGTAATATTCGAACTGCTGTGCCTGTTTCCAGAGTGTTGTTTCTGCTTGCCGAAATTGTTAACTTGATAACGGTGTAGCGGATTTCCAACCTGAACGAGTGATATTTATAAAGTGGTGCACATATGCAATCGATCTCACTAATCGCTCCCATTTTGAAAACCGGTGAAAATCAATTAATGGTACTTTTTCTGATGTATGATGAATGTATGAAGTACGAAGTTCCTCGTTTGTGTCTGTCGTCGATCGTTCTCGTTGAGGCCAGTGATCTTCGTTGCTGTATAAGAAGTATGTCCCTTTATACCATCTGCTTTTCGAATCTAATGAGGGGCCTTTTCCCCATTTTGTGGCTTCGTCGGCCACCTTGAGTTTGGTTGATACCCATCTCCATTCTTCGATGCTGGATTTGGATAAAATTTCTCCAATTCTGAATGCCACGTATTGACGGTATTTTCTGGAATCTGATATCAGCCAATCTAATACAGTGGTCGAGTCAGTCCACATGAATCGTTTTTGAATTCGAAGCGTATGATTTTCGGCTATTGCTTTAGCCATGCGAGTACCCAAAACAGCTGCCTGTAGCTCTAATCGCGGCACGGATAGTTGTTTAAGCGGTGCCACTTTGGCCTTTGATGATAAAAGGGCACATCGTGGATTTCCTCGATCCATTATTCGGAAGTATGCAACGGCACAGTATGCACTTTCGCTTGCATCTACGAATATGTGAAGCTGCAACGTATCGTAGCTTTCTTTTTCGGCGTCACCGCACGTAATTTTCCGATGACTGCGATCCACTGGTACCATGTGTCGACAATTACGTTTGGCAAGGTATTATCCCAGCCTATTCCTGTTCTCCAGATTTCTTGAATCAATATTTTCCCATGAATCAAAAATGCGGAAATTATGCCAAGAGGGTCAAACAAACTCATCACGATTTTTAATACTTGTCGCTTTGTCGGTACGATTCCTCCCGAAGCAATTGGTTGAAGTTCACTTTGAAATTCGATGTTGAGAGAAAATACATCGTTTTTCGGCAACCATATTATTCCAAGAACTCGCTCTGAGCCACCAGATTCGTTTTTTTTTATCCCATTCGTTTATTTCAGGCTCATTAGTATTTCAGCTGTAACAGAGCCGAATTTTAATAGTGCACATGTCACATGTTTATCATATCTATAAATAGCACATTACACAGTTGCCTTTTTTTTTTTGGCGTTATAGTATTCCTTCTATACCATTGCATATGGTACATTACATTTCACAGTAGCCATTTAGGCGTAAGAGTATTCGTTCTGTTCTTCCATTGTCCAGTTAGACCGGACAGCGGAGACAGTTGATATGATCATTGTTGAGTTATTAATAGAATAGCAGCCCGATGTTTCTTGCAGAGCAGAGCAGTTGTATGGATGAATCGATCTTATTTCGACCGTGGATCGATCTCCATCGCTGATGATTGTTGCGTGGACGTAGTTATTCTGTAACAACACAAAGATGGTCAATGAGGGCCCTGAGTTTTGAACTCACGATCGATCGCTTACTAAGCGAACGCGCAACCAATGTGGCTACGGAGACCCCCTACCAGATTCGTTAAAACTAAATATTTTGCATTTGTCGGAATTCTGTTCCCCGACTCGTGTGAGAACGTGTTCACTGTTAGACATCCAATTCCTGATTTCGAATCCTGCTTTAGCATGTACTGTTTTTACATCTAAGGCAAGCTCTATTAATTCTGCTTCTGTATCGCTACTATATAAGAAGTCGTCCACATAGTGGTTGTTGATTATCGCAGCCGCAGCATCAGGATACTCTTCCTCGTACTCCTTTCCGTTGATGTTTTTAACATATTGTGCTGCGCATGGTGAACACGTGGATCCGAAAGTGGCAACGTCCATTATGTACGTATCTGGTTCTTCATTCTCGTTTTCCCGCCATAGAAAGCGTTGGGATGGTCGATCAGCCGCACGTATGCGGCTAAATGCGGTGAAACATCTCCCGTATGTTACCTGTTATTGCGTATTGACGTTGACGATACTGACTGAGAACAGCGGGGAGAGGCGTTAACAAATCGGGTCCTTTCAGCAGCATGGAGTTTAAGGAAATTCCATTCACTTTAGCAACTGCATCCCAAATGACCCGGTCTTTTCCTGGTTTACGACTATTAAGTACGAATCCAATTGGTAGATACCATATTCTTTCCGGATCGGACCAGTTGAGCTCAATTTTATCGGCTTTGTGTGCATATCCTTTAAGCTGGTAATCGATTATTTGATTTAGTAGATTCTTCTTTATTTCTGGCAATAATTTTAATTTTCGTTCTAGGCATTCCAATCTGCGTACGGCCATCGGGTAGCTGATCGGGAACTTCACTGTATCATGCTTCCACAGAAGTCCTGTTTCAAACCGACCATTATTGAGATGAGTGGTAGTAGCTTGCAGTATTTGTTGAGCACGCTGATCGGATTCTGATTCGGGTTTGAAAGTGCTATCAGCTGCCAAATTTTCCATTTTGATGAAATACTCCACCAGCTTATGCAACTTGTCATCTCCAGAACACTCACATATATGAAGCGATGTATGCGTAGTGGAGTTACTTCCGATTTTACCGTATATTGTCCAGCCCAAACGAGTTTTAGTTGCAACTGGTTCATTCGAACGACGTTCTCGACTTTTCAATGCCAAAGTCAATTTTAAATTATCCAAGCCGATTAAAATCCTGGGGATTGCAGACTCATAACTTTTCACCGGTAATCCGCTTAGATATGGGAAATGTTCTTCCATTTTCTCATAGTTCAATGATTGACTGGGTAATTGTAATGTTTCAACAGTTCGCACATTCGTTAATGTATGACGAGGTCCATTATTGGCACCAGAAATCTCAACGTTAACTCTTTGAGAATTAGCCTCATTTCTGGAAACATTTGCAGTCCATTTCAAGCAGAGTGGATCTGCATCACCATTTATATTTAATTTCTTTGCTATGCCTGCTTCTAATAGTGTCACGGATAATCCATCATCGAGAAACGCAAATGTTTCAATCGAGATTTTTCCGTTATGGAGTGTAATTGGAATCACTTTAAATAATGCCGAATGTTGTATATGCTGGTGCGCTCCAACCGATTCGGATTTTCCAGGATGTAGAAGTTGGTGGTGACGAGCTTCGCATCCGTCTATACCACATAAATATGTTGCGCGACATGGCCACTTACCATGTGGGATTATGCAACGCTTGCACAGTTTGTGTCGCGCCACAGTTTTCCATCGATCATCGACACTCATTCTTTTTAGCTCCCAACATTGTTTAGCTTTATGATCAGGCTTATCACAAATTAGACACGAATTCATTTTGTCTGTTGCTTGGATTTTAAATGTTTTATATGCGTTCCTCTCTCTTTCAGTTGAATCATCAGAGTGTGTGTTAATGAAATTCCTAGGTTTGTGCTTTTCAGGATAAATTTGCTTAGGTGTATCCCACACTTCAGGATATGTTACATCGCTAGCAGCCGTCGCGAGAGTGGACATATATTCACCGAATGTACCCAGATTAGTTACAGAACAATTACGTTTGTATAGTGCCCAATCTAATTTTATACTTGCTGGAAGTTTATTCACCAGTTCATGCAGTAAACTCGGATTGTTAAGCTGTGCCTCTTGTTGTGCCGCTTTGAGATGTGCACAAAGATTTTGTACGACGAGCCCGCAGCTAACCAAAGCTTCTAGCTTGTCAGCCTTCGGTGCTGGAATAGATTTTACTTTTGTGAGGAGTACTTGTACAATCAATTCAGGACGTCCATAGAGTGTTGTCAATGTTGGAAGCACGATCGGGACCGATTCTGGCATGAGCAAATGGGACCTGACCGCTTCTAGAGCATTGCCTTTGAGACACGTTGTAGTCTCATCAAATTTTCTCCATTGCAAAATCCACACATAGATGTTGAATTCTTATAAGCACTAATGAACATAGGCCAATCTATCGGATTATAATTATTAAATGTAACACTGCTTCGTCGACCGTTTACTTTTCACGTCCGATCTGTCTCGCGCTCCGAATGTAACTCCCCGACCACTTCGTCAGGTTTGCACTACTTACCGTTTCGTTTGTCTCGCTCACTCGTTATCGTCTTCCTCAGGCTACAACCCGCCACTGAAAACCATCTTCATGTGTTGTCGTATATATTGTAACAACCCGTTACATCCCTCCCTTTTTTAAGAATTCAACATTTAAAATTTTTCGAATAAGTATAATTATCTTCACTTATTTACAATACATAATCTTCGTACTTAGCTGGAGCTCTCCGCTGTCTTTCCATCATCATACGTTTGTTTGCCGTTGAACTTTCATTGGTCTTCGTTGGTTCGTCTTCAATTTCTCCATTGGTCATTGTCCATAGATGTGTTGATTTCTGCGTCTCGTTATCTAATTTCCTCGGCAACTGTGACCGCTTATCGAGCTTCTTAATGTGGGTGCTATTTCGAATGTAAGTTTTACCTGTTTCGTTGGATTTGATGTGGACGGTGCCTCCTTCAGAGTTTACGACTTCAAATTCTTGGTCCATGAAATTTGGTTGTAATGTTCCTTTTTTTAGGTTTCGTTGCAATACAGTATCCCCCCTCTCCAACTTATGATGCTTAGCTTGGCGCTGGACGTCTGCCTTCTGCTTGTGGTACTCCTTCAGCGCCATATCCTTATCCTTGCTGGCTTCCAAGGACAATGCCGGAGGGTGATAAATTGATGGTATTCCATTAAATATTTCTCTCCCGAACATCATTTTACTCGGTGACAATCCAGTAGTCTCTTGAGGAGTTGAGTGGTAAAGAATTAAATACTCGTTTAAGTCAGTTTTCCAATCAGTGTTCTGAATGGAGCTGATCTTCACCCGTTTACCTATGTTACGCATTTGCCTTTCTACGGCACCATTTTGCTCGGGCCAATATGGGGTAGAAAGGTTTAGATGTATCCCGTAACTGAGACAGAAGTTTTTGAACTCAAGAGCCTTGAACTGAGGACCATTATCGGCTGTAATTGATCTCGGGATTCCAAAGGAGCTAAACATCTTCAAAAGCGATCCAATAACTCGTTGTGTCGTTGCTGGTTTCATTGCTTCGATTTGAATAAAACGTGTAGTATAACAAACTACCACAAGTAGAGACATGTCTCCGGGAAGACCTTCTTTAAAATCTATTGCAAGGTCCTGCCATGGTTGCGTAGGAACTCTTCGAGACATAGGGTTGGGTTTATCGGGAAGAGATGTCATTTTGCAGGGTTTACAATGTTGTACAAATGAATCTATCATCTTGTCCATTGTTGGGAACCATACTTTAGCCCTCAGTTGTGCCTTCATGGAAGTACTTCCCTGATGTCCAAAGTGTGCAAGATTGATAACTTGTTCTCTTAGACTTCTTGGAACAACTATCCTGTCACCCCGAAGGATTAGTTCTCCGTACAATAATAAATCATCCTTAATAGTGGAAGTCTTATAACCCATTGGGACATCATCCCAGTTTCCTGAATACATGGCATCTTTTACTTTCTGGAGTTCATCATCTTCGAGTGTCGCTTTTTCAATGTCGACCATGCTTATAGCGTTTGGTCGTATCTGTTCTGATAGCCACGCAATAACATCTGGTTCTCCCTGTGGGTAGTGCAATCCTTGCGACAGTCGAGATAGTGAATCAGCTAGATTCCGTTCTCCTGGCTCATATTTAACAGTGAAATCAAAACTTAATAGTCGCAATATCCAGCGTTCAATCCGAGCCGATGATTTGGACTGTGATTTGTTGAATAAATATTCAAGTGGCTTACAATCCGTCACCAATGTGAAATGAAGTCCGTAGAGATACACGAAAAGTTTTTCCATTGCCCATATTATCGCAAGACATTCCTTCTCCGTTTGGCAGTATTTTTTTTCGTGATCCGCCAAGCTCTTCGAAATGCAGGATATTGTTCTCGGAATATTATCTTTGATTTGAACTAAAATGGCACCTAATCCAAATGGACTAGCGTCCGTTATCAACTCCGTTTCATCGTCAGGGTTAAAATATCCCAAAGATTCTACTCTTCCCAATACTTCTTTGATAGCTTCTAATTCTAGTGAATGCTCTTCACTCCATCTGAATAAGTTCTGTTTCACTAGCAATGATCGCATATGTCGTGTCATTGCTGCAAGATTAGGAATGAATTTCCCCACAAAGTTTATTAATCCCAGAAGGGATCTCAATTCCGCCGTTGAATTCGGGGGTTTAAGATCTAAAATAGCCCTGATTTTGTCGTCGGTTGGTCTGATACCTTCAGTTGAGACACGATGACCAAGGAAAACTACCTCTCTGACACCAAATTGAGACTTTTGTTCGTTAATCTTCATGTTCCTTTTGTAAATACGATCCAACACCTCCTTCAAAGTTTGATCATGTTCTTCATCTGTCGATCCATGAACCAACAAATCGTCCATGTATACTATCAATCCTTTAATTCCTCTAAAGAGATTCTCCATTTCTCTTTGAAATAATTCAGGTGCTGATTTAATACCGAACATGAGCCTGCAAAATCGGTACACTCCACTACGAGCAACAAACGTGGTAATATTTCGACTCTCACATTCAAGCTCAAAATGATAATATGCCGCCTCAAGATCAATTTTTGATATTTTTGATACCTTGGGAATTGAAGCCATTGCTACGTCAATGTTAGGCATTGGGAAGTTTTCACGGCGTACAGCTTTATTCGCCGCTCTCATGTCTACACATAGGCGAATCCTGCCGTCGGTCTTACGTATGGGTACCAAGGGAGAGACCCATGACAATGGACCCTCCGCTCGCTCGATGATGCTTTTTGGTAGGAGTTCTTCAATTGCTTTTTCAACGTCCGCCTCCATAGCGATAGGGAATCTACGTGCAGCTTGTGCCATAGGTTGAACTTTTTCGTCGATTTGAATTTTGAGTTGAACGTTTGGTACTTTTGGAAATTCTTCCGTTTGAGCAGCCATTGTATTCTCACTAATCTGGTTCACATTATAACCAATTTTAAGAACGCCTAAAGCAAAAGCTGTGCCTTTGCTAAGAAGATTTGTTTGACCTCGCGGAGCTACTAAAATGTGAGACCAAATGCCCGTATCTTCACCAGGAATTTTGATTTCTGCTTCGAAAGCATTGCTGAATAGAATGTTTTCATCGGATGCAAACGATTTCAATTGCATATCATCTTGTTGTGGGCTTTTTACGTTCAAAATATGTGCATTGTTAGATTTTAAGAACTCGAATGTTTGGCTGTTGATAATATTCGCTGGGGATCCTGAATCAACCAACAATCAACGTAGATATTCCCCCAATGTCCATACGAAGTATTTCACTCAGATCATTATTATTAACAAAAAATACAGCTTTATTATCCTCATTTCCCGCCTCAATTGCGTTGACACGTTTGTATAGGAATGCTTTACGAATATTGGTATCATCTCGTTTTCGTTTACGGCAACATATTCTGAAGTGACCCTTCGTACCACAATTATGACACGCAGAGTTCCTTGCTGGACACTTTTCGCTTTCTTTTGCAACATGTCCTGGTCTGTTGCAGTTGTAACATTTTCTCACAAATCTTTGGTCCCCACCCCGATTGTCCCTGCTTGACGATGCAGATTTGTAGTCCGAAATTCGCTGCACGATCATCGGTGGTAGCTTCTCAAATTCTTTGGTTTGTTTCTGCACTTCTTCGAGTGTTTTCCCTAGAGTGATCGAACTGTTCAGTGTCATGTCCTCTGTTAAAAGTCGCTTTCTGAGATCGGATGACTTGCACCCTTCAATTATTTGATCGACGAGCATATCATCAACATCCACAAATGCACATCTGTTCGCTTGATCTTGTAATCTAAACACAAATTCTTCAAATGGTTCTTGATCTTCTTGTTTCATGGATCGCAAAAGGTGTCGCTCGAAACGCTTATGTGTTTGGGGTACGAAGTACTTGTCGAGTGATGTAATAGCCGAATCATATTTCAGAGATACCAGTTCTCCACTTTCATCATTTGATGGAGTTCTTACGTCCCATTTGAGAACTTTGTCGTAATACGATTGGAGCTCGATACCTCCTAACACAAGTAAGAGGTCATATTTCTCCACGTCGGAATCTATATCATTAGCTTTTATAAATCGTTCAAACGCTCTTCTCCACTTCAACCAATCATTCCTGGGATCGTTTCCCGTTTTAAATGTTGGCATTGCAGCCGCATCTGTAAAAAAAACAACAATCAAACCATTCTTCCGAAAAGTAAAATTGCACTAAGATAACTTCAACTACGTTTAAACCCATTTAATTCATTTTTCTACTGAATGCGCAACCTGCCTTGTTATTTTGACATAATAGTTTGTGCACCACAACCTCAATGTTAAACCAAATTGCTTCTACTATAACCATCACATCGACTCTCAAATCCATTTCTTGAAGCATAACTTTATGTTCCACATAAAACAAGTTGACACGAACCATAACTTTACACGTAGAATACCTCTGCACGATGCACGACTCTGCGCGAAGCATAACTCTGCACGAAGCATATCTTTGCACGAAGCAAAACTCAGCACGAAGCATGATTCTGCACGAAGCATAACTCTGCATGAAGCATAATCCTGCACGAAGCAAAACTCAGCACGAAGCAAAACTCAGCACGAAGCAAAACTCTGCACGAAGCCTAACTTATCACGTAGCATAATTCTACATGGAGCATAACCCTGCACGTAACATCTCAACACGAAAACATATCTAGAATAATCCTTTTCATTGTGATCATCTCTGATTCCACTCAGAATATTTAGTCTTGGAACTTCCTATTTGTACCTCCGTTAACACTACCAGTGCGTCATAATCTTGTATGTATGCAATCTTTTTCCGCTGATGTTTTCTGATATCAGTGGCAAAATAAATAAAAATAATTTAAAAATACACTAGAATTTCTTGCAATACTTTTCTTTTGTTGTTCTATAAAGTATTACCCACACCATATTTTTTTTCAATCACGTTTCATTTGTAAATGGTAGCCATTTGCTTTTTCTAGTTTTGTGAATTTCCGGTCTAGAAAGTTATTGTTAAGCACAATTAATAAGCACAAGTTCTTTCATTCCAAAAGCACTAATTAGCAGATGGTCGCCGTTTTTTCTAGTACTTTTTTTTATTTTTCGACCGTCCATTAGAACTACCGTAGAAACAAGCACATATATCTTTTTTTTTTGTTTTTTTAAAGCAATAATTGGTAATTCGTCGCCATTTGCTTTTCCTAGCACTAATATTTTTTTTTCGAATCATTCCGGCTGTTCATTTGAATTTGATCTTTGTAACAAGCACATTTTTTTTTCATTTCCTTGCTTCTTTTTTTTCAATATGTCACTAAGCACAATCGCTTTATCACTTTTATTTTACTCACCGATTTTCATCCTCGTCGCCATTTGTAACACTGCTTCGTCGACCGTTTACTTTTCACGTCCGATCTGTCTCGCGCTCCGAATGTAACTCCCCGACCACTTCGTCAGGTTTGCACTACTTACCGTTTCGTTTGTCTCGCTCACTCGTTATCGTCTTCCTCAGGCTACAACCCGCCACTGAAAACCATCTTCATGTGTTGTCGTATATATTGTAACAACCCGTTACACAAAAAAAAATTTGAGAAATGTTCGGATTTCCGGTATATATTTTTGCAGCAGTTTTGTTCGTAACAGCTCAAAACTGTAAATAGTTCTATTTTAAATAAATCGATTCAGTACAAATAGAATGTCACTTACATTTTTTGGTATAGTAACTCGAAAATCAAACAAATTTCTAGCTCAACTAATTCAAATCGTTTAGCTCCTAAAATAGTAAATTTCAGTGAATATTTTCCAAAAAACTAATAAATTCACCTTTCCACTAATTATAATTTAAATTTTATTTCTTTTTCAAGTTCCTATTATAGTTTCTACTCCCTATAACTTTAGTCCTTTTGATTCAACTGTAGTTGAACTTCCTTTCGCTTTCAGATCTCAACCAACTATAGTTTCCTGCTCAATGCACTGTATAGACCCTTTTCATCTATAATTCAAATACTTTTTATCTCCTCCTTCATTCGATTATTCTTCAGTTTTTCATCTGTCTCTATCTATGTGCTATAAACAGTTTCCTATTGCTTCACGCACAGCATCTTGGTCCATTCCGACAACTCCGATAAGGGGATTCGGTGCATGGCGGGCTAACATAATACTTGTTTGAGATTTCTATGGCAAATAATTCGCTTTTATTGTACCCCGAGCGGAAAATTCGTGAATACGCATGTTAAAGTGCACATCGGTAGAAATTTATTTAACGAAAAGTCCCTTGGCCGGAAAGGGAATCGAATCCGAAGCTCCCTGCATGATTTGTGTGACGTTAACCACTCGACCACGGAAACGACAGGATACACTGAAAATAACTCTAGTTAGAAGAACTCAGGTTTTCGTTCGATTGAGATTAACAATCCACTTCTCGCTGGAAAAAAGCGTTTATATCTATTAAAGGATAACAAATAATCTCATCAAAGTCTCATCTGCCAAAAAATAAGACGGAAGTAAATTTGGGGAAATCCCCGAAAATCTTTTCTTATTCTTCCAAGCGACTTCTCTTGTAAGTACTGAATTGACATCAGTACTGAAACAACTTCGACACAAAAAGATCAACTTCTCCTTCGCTTCGAATGCACTTTCCACGACAAGTTGATAACTGGGATAACTTTGATCGTCGCTTTAGCTCGTTTTCATATAATCGACGGAAGCCAAAAAAATAACAACCAACACGCCTCACTCATCGTTTTCCCCAGCCACCCACTCATGAAAACTTTCAGCAACTTCATTCGAGAATTGTCGAAATGTAAATGAGGCTTTTTCTGTTCCTGCTGCGTTACAAATTGGCTCCTCTCGCATCGAATGGCATCAAATCAACGTAATGGTGTTAAAAGCCACCGGTACTGGAACATGACAGCAAGCATACAAAATATTGATAGACTGTGTGGCAGTGAGTGGCTTTTCCGCCATAACTTTTCCACTGAGATTGCCTTGCTGGTTAGAGAGGGAGTGGTACCAAACAGCAAACAAATAAATTGATAAAGTTTATCAGTTTTCTCCGAAACGGGATTACTGCATTCGTCCCGGTACTTATATTGGAAAAATTATATCGTATCAGTGTATTGGAGACTACGACGGAAAACTTGATGAGAGTGGTTCGATCCCCGTGGGGAAAGTATGTAATTAGGAAAGTTTGGGTCCAGTTTTAATCTATCTTTGCCAATAACGAAGGCAAAAGGTGAACTGGAACTAGCAGTGAATGGTACATGCGAGCGAAAGATTTACGTCAGTCACTACGAGAATACGGAAAAACAAAAACATAATTCAAAATTTCTATTTCTCATATATATAGATTCATGGTACATTTGTTTTGTTGATACTTTATCAACGGCACAAACAGATAGAAATAGTTTTCTAAGCCTGTGTGAACCAAATGAAGCCACACACCGACTTATCTGTCAACCACACAAATTGTTTACTGTGGTTAGTTGATATGCAATAACAAAGTTATACCCTTCCCCCATACCCATTCATGATTTGTCGGCCACCTTTTAGATTGCATTGTTTCTTCAGGCTTGATGCGGCACAATGCCCATTCCAGTGCCATTTTCTGATAGAGGAAACCGCATCATATGGGGACAGAAACGTGTAATTTCCCGAATAATTTCACCGCACTAAATATTAATAAAGCCTATTTGTGTTTACAAATTCATATCCTGCCGACAAAATGAGAAATATTCATTGGGTTGGAATAACGGACATCAATCTAATTTGAAAGCTCACCATAGCCCGACGCCCACTCAGGTAGGAAACGCTGCTTCCGCATATCCCTTGGTGGCTTGTCAACGGAAGCAACATGTGGCCAGATCACGACTTGTGAACAACGTAGCGAAAATTTATGCAGCCATTGCTGGAATCGCAGCGGTGTTCTTGTTCGAGGACACCGAGGACACGTTTTCTGCATGAGAAGCACAACACATCGTGACAAATTTTTCATCACAAATATTTGTGAAATGGCTTCATGGACCGTCGTATCAACTAGCTTGTTGTAGCCGAGTAATTATCATAAATATATTACACATAGTTGTCCCGTGTTCCTAAATCAGCAACTGAGAAAAACGCATTCAAAGTTTTCTAGCATATTTGTCTACCAGGAGCTCTAAGCATTTCGGTCTAGTAAAACACAGGGTTTTTTATGAGCAGAAAACTATTGTTTAATGAAATGTGAAAAGATTCCCTCATTTTTAAAAATTCATTGTGGGACAGTTATGCCCAAAAAGTTGTTTTTTCTAGAAGCTGAGAACAAACTATAACTTTTTCTGTTTTTTTCTGGAAGATTAGGCATAAAAACATCATTTTATGAAGAAAAGTGAAAATTGCCAAAAAGTAACATGGGACAACTTTGCGCAGAACGGCAGATTAGGTTGAGGAAAAATAATTTCATTTTTTGACATAGGACTACGTCTAACCGGAAGATATAGGGGGTAAAATGAAAAACCAGACATTGAACAAGAAGGAAAAATGAAAGATTTCGAACGCTTATAACTCGAGCATGTCCTCATAGATCATTCAAAGATGTTTGGATCAATTGATAGGAAATATTTCTACGCATCTATTACAATGAATCATAATGAATTGCATTTTATTTTTCTTGAGATAAATAATTGAATACACCCAGGTTTTTACGCGTTTTTTTTTTGCGCGATTTTTTTACGATGTTTTTTTTACGCGGATTTTCCAATTAACGCAGTTTTTTTTTACGCGGATTTTCCAATTAACGCGGTTTTTTTACGCGGATTTTCCAATTAACGGGGTTTTTTTTACACGGTACTCGCGTAAAAAAGACCAGTGCAATATCACATCTCCCCCTCATCTCACACTTTTCTCTTATGTTTCCCTCAGAGCATATCACGGTAATTAGTGCTTGTAACGGAGCTTAGCGCTTATGAAGGAAATCAGTGCAGCACCTTATCACGATTCTTCCGTGGATTTTAGGTTTTAGGTAACGGGTAGCTCACCGGGCTGTGTAACGGGACGGGGTTTTACGGGCAGCGATTCGTGAATGGATTTCCCTGTCTACTTAGCTCTGGACGGTCTAACAGTGGTACTGCACGTGCATCGGAAGTAGAGTGTACAAATCACAAGGGAATCTTCTAGCAACAGCAGATGACCTCATTCGTGAGGAAAACTGAACTATGGCTACCAGTACCCAACGAAATTGCAGGAAAAAATTACGGGCTTTCGGAAGCGAATAGCACTCAACTTTTTACTTCCGTTCTACGTAAGGATAGTCCCATTTGATATCTATCATTGACATGGTTTTTTTTTTACGCAGATTTTCCAATTAACGCGGGTTTTTTTACGCGGATTTTCGAATGAGCGCGGTTTTTAACGCGGATTTTCCAATTAACGCGGTTTTTACGCGGTTTTTTGACGAGGTACGTAACCCCCGCGTAAAAAAACCTGGGTGTAGTTGGGAAATGTCAAGCATTATCCAAATGCGATATGTCCCTCGTTTTGGTTGGTCCAATTTGTGCTCCTCTAATTGTTCCGACTGAATGGAGCAACTAGAGCAACAGTGAAATACAATTCGAATGCATCATTACCACTGCGAAAACAATCGTAGCAAGCCACCGCATATATCGCTCTTTCAAAGCAAATGAAAAGAAAAAAGAAGGGAAAAATTATGTCGTAAGCCACACCTCATGTATTTCTCAAGTCAGCCAGCCAGCTTAAAAATTCTCGCTCCAAACCGAAAACTTCATTCTTCGTGAGATGAAGGATTGGTGAACACCATTTGCTGGATCAGTCTCGGTTAGGGATCGAATGCCTTTCTCAAGGCATGAGAGTAGAGGAGTTGACGAAAAGTAGAGTTTTCGACAAGCGTCTTTCTCAAGGCTAGAGAAGAATAAACTTAAAAGTTTAGAGTCTCTCTAACCCTTTATAAGGCCGTGAAAACTAAGCAACGAATATAGACTCCACCTTCATAGAATATAATCCCTACATGAGGAACCAAACACAAATCTGAAGAATTTTTAACTATTGAAACAGTTGAAAAAATTGATGGCAATATGGTTTGCCATGGTCCGTTAACCCCGAAAAAACTGCCTTGTAAATTCATTTTATTGCTCCTTTGCTAAGCAAAAATCAAAACAATATTTCTAGTGCAGCGATTTACAATATTTTTAGTGCAGCGAAAAACCGTTTTCTATATAGAGAAAAAGAAAAAAGAGAAAAAAATAAAATTTGAATTTTTCATCGATCCTAGATCCTAGATAATACGTTTACAAACCCTATTAAGTTGTTGCATTTTCAAAAAACTTAAACAGCATTTTCTGCCGGCGTTCTAAAATCATGATTTTGTTACATAAAAATGACTTAAATTAATATCGTACATTTTAACAGCCTAAAAAAATGGTAAAGTTAAGTAAAATATTTTAAAGATATTCCGCAGCGTAGCAAAAAATGTTTCTATAGTGGTTATGGGCTGCCATACAAATCAAACACAAATTTCTACATAACTCGAAAACTAATCAACCAAATGGAGTCAAATTTGGCATGTAATGGTTTTTGAATATGAGAAATGTTTCTATGATGGTATAACACCCCTCCCTCCTTTGAAATGGAAAGGGGGTCCCGTAAAAATAATACACATATTTCAACCAAACATATTCCAATCAAACATGACAATTAATTTTTTTTTAATGTGATAAAACACACTCCTATATCTTCTTCTATCTATATAAATCAATATGGACCACCGAATGTGTTGATAAGAGCAAAACTCGAGAAAGAAATTGTCCGATTTAGGGCTGTCTTTATTCTAACATATTTTTTGTAACAAACATTTATTCCATGTAACGGAGAAACATGTTTTGCAAGTGGTTGAAAAATCTTGAACGAGAATTGTGTCTGAAAATAATCTGATATTATAATGACAAGTTTTGGTAGAAGTACTAGGAATTTTATAGTAAAAGGTAATTTTAAGGGTAGATTAGAAAAAATCAATTAATGAACAGTTCTGCGATTGGACCTATGAACGTGCGCTTAGTAAAAACACGTGAATGTGACAGCGAAACATAAATTTTGGCCGGGACGAAGTTTGCCGGGTCAGCTAGTTATATATAAAAGTTTTTTTTTTCATTCGTAATATTCATCTTGAAAGTGTGTTTATTCCACTTAAAAATCTATTATAGTTACATCCTAAACTCGTGATAGAAAGCTCAATGTCGTCAACGCGATTTTACCTTCTCGCTAAAAAATAATATGTCCACTTCGTCTGTGCTGTCGGTTTATATACAGTTGGGGAAAATCCTATAAGCGCACCTGGGTTTTCTGAAAATTCTAGATATATAGTAGATAAAACCTTTCCTTTTATACGTAGTGATTTCCTAATGACTAAATGTGTACTAACTTTGTTGTTTTACTAAAACATTTTTAAAATTATGGTGCGAAATTCTCATAAGCGCAACTGGCATTTTAAATATTTTCCCACCAATATGTAAACATCTTGTCCATTTTTCAACACATCCTGGTAAGGTTGTAACGTGAGAACGAGTTAACCACAATCAGCTACGCAGTGAAGTAGCGCAATTGAATTTGAAGCACGATGCCGAAAGGAAAGTTCTTGGACGAAACTGAGCGGAGATAAATAACCGAATTGAAGGATATTGGTTTAAGAAACCGGGAGATAGCAAAGAGGATCGATAGAGGAGAAACAGTGGTCCGGAATTTTTTCAAGAAGGGCCCGAAATATGGCATCAGAAGGAAGAATAAAGGTAACTGCAAAATTTCAAATCGCGACCGGAACCGCATCATTCAGCTTGGGGAGACTGGAAAATGTAATGCTTCGGAAATAAAGCAAGAACTGGACCTTCCCATATCCAAACGACGTGTTTCCCAAATTTCATGAGGATCTGGACATCTGGTTTACACGAAGAAGGCAAAGAAACCAAACCTCACCCCAAGGCACATTAAAGCAAGATTGGATTTCGCTAAACAGCACATGGATTGGAAGGCAGAATGAGATGAAGTGATCTTTTCCGACGAGAAATAGTTCAATCTTGATGGTCCCGACTGCTGCGCGTATTATTGGCATGATCTACGAAACAATCCCGAAGTAAAGTTGAGCAGGAATTTTGGTGGTGGAAGTCTCATTGTGTGGGCTGCGTTTTCAAGAAAAAGGAAGACTCCTATCGCCACTATTTCGACAAGGATGAACTCCGACAACTATGTAGAGCTACTACTCTCAATACCATCGAGAATCTCTGGGGAATCCTGGCAAGGCGAGTCTACAGTGGTGGACGGCAATTTGCAACAGTTCGTGAGTTGGAGAGATGTGTAAGGGACGAGTGGAATAAAATTCCACATGAAATGTTGGATAATCTGATTGAGTCAATGCCAAACCGTGTCTATGAAACTATTCTGAAAAATGGTAAACCAACCAAATATTGAATGCTGTCATTTTCATGTATAAATCGTTCTTTGAGAATAAAGTCTGATGTGCGCTTATAAAAATTTCTACCTTGAAAACACGTTTTTCTCATTCTGAATAACTGTTGAGAATAGGATTGGGACTTTTCTTGGCAAGATAAACTTGATGTTCGAAGGTCATTTAAATCCCATGAAAATATTTTGGAAATATATATCTAGTTAATCTTACAGCCAAAATATACATGTGCGCTTATAGGAATTTCTCGCACTGTAGAGAACCTGCTATGTCTGACAATATAAATATATCATAGCAAACCATCATTCCATTCAAAAACTATCAACTTTTGCACAGAATATTTGCACTGAGCTGCGTGAGTCCTATCGATTGATGCAAATATCTTTCCTAACGATTGATGCTATAATCTCTACAAGAAATAACGAAGCTTAAATTGCAATAGTTTCGCCTTCCTTTCTCACTGTCCATACAACGAACGCTTTCGCATTTCATTTAATTTTGGTATCGAGCTGTGTGTATATGTGTGTAAAATCAGCATTAGGTATGAATGATGTCCGCTCGTTGTGTTGTGATGGCTAGCTCGCCTACAACTGTTGTTTCACTTCATTCCGTTCCATATTTGGTTTTAAACTTCTTCACTTCATCCTCTCTAGTCCTGAGAATGACCCTTGGGGAAAGAAACTCTACTCCATACTCCTCCATCGCCTGTTTTGAGAAAACAAACCTCTTCCGCTCGACGCTCGCCGGCAACGAAGTTACTTCGAGACCACCAAACGAGAAGTGGTGTGTTTCAAAATCGCGGATGGTTTATTTATACCAAATAAGTTGAAAATGGAGCGAAACGAGTGTATTAGTTGCTCGTTATTGACGGTACGAGATGGTAAGCAGTGCTTACTAAACAGACAAATCGGCAGAACAAATGTATGAGAAAATGGGAATGCCTCCAATTTTCATTAATTTCCATGGATCGTAATTTGCTGAATCATGGCCCTACTTAAACCGCTTTGCCTAGCTAAAGACACTTATTTGGAACATACACACATCTCTAAACCCATTCAATAATTTTTGGAAGATTGCCGAATGTCTACCGCCAGCTTTTACAAAGCAAATGGAGTGAATCTGAAAAGCTTCAATTGGAATTTTTGATCTCGATGACATACCGAGTACGAATTTTCGATTGACAAAATGTTAAGAGTGATATTAGGAAGTTACGTCGATTCCCTTTAGACAATGATGAACAAGTACCCGGATCGAAGAGTTGTAAATTTACACTCCTAATATAGCGCGTGTTTTATGTTGGCGCAAGTAGCATGGATCACTTTTAACTCAAGCCACCATAAATAATTGTCTTCAACAACTTGCACCCAAAACCCTTGTTAAACAACATATTCATTCATTTCTTGTCAGCTCATCAGCAATGAGCTTCCCATTGTTCAACTTTATTATAGAAAACCAGCTCAAATGAAATTAAAAAAAAACACAATGAATGAATCACTAGAGTTGAAACGTATTATCTTTCAACCCTTTTAATCGTTATAGTTATACATTCCTAGATGTAGCATCTTCTTTTGGGATTTCACGAAACAAAAATGTTGTATAAAAACGCGTCCACATCACGACAATCGGCCTTGACCGCCCGGTAAAGCCGACTAAATGTGGACGTACCACTCGGGCTTGCCGACGTGCCGAAAACCGACTCGAATCAAACCGAACCCAACCCGAAACAAGTGGGTCCGGTTCGAGAAAGTCGAACCAAAACCAAACGAAGTAAATTAGCGTTGAAGACATTGTGCTTCGTGTGTTCGTGACGGCTTCGTGCATCCGATGGGGCTTCGGCTTCGTGCACCCGATGGGGCGTCCACATTACATAACGAACCGAATATGTCGCCTGGTACAGGCCGATCGGCATCATTCGGCATAATGTGGACGCGCCTTAAGATCGCATAACGAGGTTAGAACAAAATAGCATAACAATTCCACAATTCGATAATAGCACGGGAAATTTTTTGATAGAATCTCCCTTTGATTATCTTGACTAGACATGGGGTTATAAAAAAGAGGCAATTTACGTTGTCCCAATTTCTCCCCCCTTGTCACACGTATTTCCATTTGTCTGAAACAAAATCACACTGGAAAAGCAGGAAAGTATCGGTCGTTATTTATCTTTCTCTACTTCCTCAATTTCAATACACGCCAACAAACTTTAATCCCCGCAAACAAAGCAAAAAATGAAATGTCTAAAGGGAAAAACATGCCTTTCTCGTGGAGTGGGGGAAACTTCGACGTGAAGTGTAATATTTGTATGGAAGTTGCCGTCGTAAACAATTTCCATTTTCTGCCGCCGAACAACCGATCCACAGATTGGAGCCGCTTTGGATAATGACACTTTTCATTGGATAACTTTGTCCGTAGTGTAGTCGTAGTGCACAGCTTGATTTGCCGAACTGTTATGTGTGAACAGTGTTTTATTTATGTGCAGTCAATCGAAATAAATCATACAGATGGCAAATGGTTTATATTAACAAATTGCGGAATAAATCATGCATACGATTACGCATGTTCGAGACCGGAAAAATGACAAACGATGATTATCATTGCCAGATTACAAATGGCAGCAACGAATTTGTATCTAATACAGCTGAATGTGTATATTACCGATGATTCGCAGCGAGTGAACCAACGTTTTAAAGCATCTTCCATCGGATGATTAATGGACATATTTTCCACTCAAGTCAAACATGGCCAGTTTTATCAGCTGTTTCCAATCCCTTTTTTTCCTTCGGTCCACTTCCAGCCTCTGACCTACTTTCGGGATGAGTTGTTGAAATGAAAGTTTTTATTAAATAGATGGAAAAATAAGTATCGACGTGGCCACGGAAACCGAAGAGTCGATTGAGCTTGGGTGAAGGGAAAAAGAGTGAATTGCCGCAGAACCTGGGGTATATCTTCACAATTTTCTTATTTGAAATAGCCTGGAAATCACTTCGCCATTTGTCGGATCTATGGCGTGGAACGAAAGCTACGGAATACTGTTAGCCTTTGCGATTTTCTCCGCTTCCCACGAATCAATTCATTTCATTGCTCACATCCCGATAGACGGTTACGGTAGCCGATTTCAAAACTCTATAAATCATACACATTCTCACATAGGATTGGGGTTGAGGATCAGTATCAGGATCGGTATTTTTAGAGCAAACTACTGCACTAGTTGTAGGCTACACTTTGCTTTTTTTTTTTAAATGCTAACTGTGGTGCGGAACTAAAATTGAAACTTTTTGAAAAACAACTGTAAAATGTGCTGAAAAGTTGTATCTTATGGATACTTGAAGCCTGTATATTTTGCCCACGTGGTCAACAAGAGCAAGAATTTGTTGAAGTTCATCCTGCACCACCGGAAGTGCTTCATTGAGAGATGGAGACCTCATATAGACCTCACCTCAATTGCGTAAAGAATATATCTACTATGAAAAAAAAACCATTCATTGCTTTAAACAGTTTTAGAATGTAAATGGTTGATTACTGATTTGTTTATTTATGGTTTGTAATATGAAAATTAGAAACCAGAAAACCCAAAGGGAAAAAAATTATAGGAGGTTGTGTTCAAGCCACGACCACTTTTCTGACGTAGAACTATGCTGTTATTTTGTTCATGCCGCTTGTTAACATATCAAGGATCGAAAAGAAATCTGTAAGAGATACGCCTGGGACCGCACGATTTGGCGCAAACTTGTACACTTCATTTGTTCGGATTCCACGAATGAGATTCCTCACACAATTGTGTGGTTCAGAACTTTAATGGAATGACGTCAGTTTGATGTAATGATTGTAATGCCAGAGACATCTGCGAGTAAGTAATTTGTTCGCGTCCACAGCTCATTCCGAAACGAAGACATGTGATGACGCAAAACAAGGAAGAACAATCGATGTGCATTGCTTCGTATCGAGAACGATACTGAAAGTTTGTCTCAGCGAAATCCAATATTTATGCTGCAGGAAAATATTCCCCATCGTTCTTCTTCTTCTTCTTTCCTTCGTTCAAGGTGACTTTAAATCATTCCCCTTCGTTGATCGCCGATAGGTTGCTCGTTATTGACGAAATGGGTAGGGAAGCTCACAAATGAGCACAACAAATGAATGGGAAAATGGAAATGCTTCTAGTTTGCATCAATTTAAACCGTTTACACCACAGGGGATTGTAATATACAGCATTAAAAACAAATCTTAGGGAATTTCCGATTTGTTTGGTACATAAATCGTCTAAATCCATTCGCGACAAAAATAGTTATTAACGTTAACTTTGTTTCATAAAAACGTGACCTGTTTTCTGATTTGGCGCCCTTAATGAAAGACGTAGTTCTACGTCAAAAACTTCCCTCGCTGAAATTCAGCTTTCAGATGATATTCGAACCACAAGTTTATGAAAATCATCTCAACTTTGTGACGACTAGTCAAATATTCCTCGTGTCAAGGCGAGAAAACTTAAACACACCGAAATGTAAATAAAGCTCCGATCCCAAAATGGATCAACCGACAGACAAGCATGAAATCAGAGTTTTACCGCGCCTCGTCGGCACCAGTGTTCCTGTGGTGTGCCAACGGATCTAGCAGCGAGAGGGGCTGACTGTAACCCATTATGCACTTCCTATAACTCGCAGCTCTTCCGGGATAAATTTTATTACCCATAAATTGAATCGCACACCATTTTTATCGCCCAGAGCGTTCGAGCTGAGCTTGAGATTTCAAAGTTTGCGAATCGCTCAAGCGAGTTTCGTTGAGAGGTAGGTAGTGTTTTCAAGTTTAGTAAGGGGAGTATAACAACAGTGTTCTTAAATTGCGTTTAAATATGGAGCAAATCCTTCATAAAGTAATTCTTAGGTAAAATACGCTCAGTCGGTTCTGTAGCGTAATGGTGTAGTGTCGTGTACAGTACTGGTAATAGTGTCGTAAATGTGATTTACAGTCATAGCGAAAACAATAAATACACAACTAGTGGAGGTATTTCCTGATAGATTTAGAGGTTACCATAGGATCGAATATTACTTTAAAATTATGACCACGATGTAGGTGGCTACGATATTTCGAACGAAAGGCATTTAAAGAGACTTCTGTTAAGGTGATGAAACTATGATCTTCATCATAATGGTTGATTTTCAATCGGTATAAGATGTGAACTTTTAACAACTGCACTCAAATTATTGAGTGTTTATATTCTTCTGCGTTAAGGAGCTGGAGAGTAAATATAGGCATTCCATACCAAACCAATATAGTGGTTTTCAGATTTTGGTGAAAAGTGGTAGTTTTGTTCCTCATCGCAAATTAATGTACTTTTTGAAGTAGAACTACGTCTTTCAGGAAGGGTGCCAAATCAGAAAACAGATCACGTTTTTATGAAATAAAGTTAACGTTAGTAACTATTTTCACTGTGAACGAATTCTCATGATTTGCATAACAATCGAATCGGAAATTCTGTAGAATTTGTTTGATATACTATACATTACAATTCGTTAATCTCTAAACGGTTCAAATTCACGAAAACTGGAAGAATTTCCTTTTCCCCCATACATTTGTTCAGCCGATTTGGTGCTAACTCTACCCGTATTTCGAATGCTTATAGCTCGAACATTTCTTAACAGATCGGAACGATGTTTGCTTCAATTGATAGGAAATATTTCTACGCGTCTATCACAATTAATAAAATATTATTTTTCATGAGATGAACAATCGGACAACTGTAAAATGTCATGCCTTATCTAACGCCCTAACTGCCAAGTTTTGATTGGCCCGCTTTACGGTTTCCCTAACACAGACTTCAAAGTCGATGTACCTGTGGAAATCCGCTTGGCAAATATACATGCAAGTCGGGGGTATTTTTGTTCCCACCGAGCTGTGTTTCCCTAACACGGACTTCAAAATCAATGTGCCTGGGAGAATTCGCTTCGTCAAAAGATGCAAGTCGGGGGTATTTTTTGACGTGGGACTACGTCTATCCGGAGTATATGGGGGTAAAATGAAAACATAACATAGAACATGCATGAAAAAATTAAAGATTCCGAATGCTCATAACTCGATCATTTCTTTTTGGACCGGAAGAATGTTTGCATCAGTTGATACGGAATATTTCTACGCTTCTATCGCAATTAATAAAATGTTATTTTTTATTAGATAATCAACTGAATAACTATCAAATGTTAAGCGCTATCTAAACGCCCTAACTGGCTAGTTTTGATTGGCCCGATTTACGGTTTCCCCAACACAGCCATCAAAACCAAGCAGCATTGGGGAAATCGGCCTTGAAAACACATGATAGTATGGGGACTTTCGTTCGCACCAAAATGTGTTCCCTAACACAGACTTCAAAACCAAGCAGCGTTAGAGAAATTGGCATTGCAAATACATGAAAGTCGGGGTGTTTTTGTTCCGACTGAAATGTGTTTCCCTAACACAGACTTCAAATCCATGAAGCGTGGGGAAATTGGCATTGTAAATATATGCAAGTCGGGGGCATTTTTGTTCCGACTGAAATATATTTCCCCAACACAGACTTCTGAACCAAGGTGTCTGAGGAAATTGGCATTGCAAATTAATGCAGCTCAGGGGTATTTTTGTTCCGATTGAAATGTGTTTACCTAATAAAGACTTCTAAACCAAGGTGTCTGGGGGAACTGGCATTGCAAATACATGCAAATCGGGGGTATTTTTGTTCTGACTGAAATGTGTTTGCCTAACATAGACATCAAAACCAAAATGTCATCATACCGAACGTAAAAGACTGTCATTAAATTTACTTGTAAAGAAGAACATAATCTATTGCATGAATTGACCTCACATGGCATTGTACAATCTTTCCGAATTCAATTGAATTCGGAAATTATTTCATTCAATCAAAATTTTAATCAATAAAAACAAATGATTGCTAAGCTAAGGAAGTCCCACGTCAACCTTGCGGTTATATCATAGATATAACCCACCCATTTTTTTCTCACTGAGCTGTGTTTCTCTAACACGGAATTCAAAATTAATGTGCCTGAGGTAATCCGCTTTGCAAATACGACTTGCGACTTGCATCGGCAGTAATTTTTGGTGTTGAGTACTTTTGTACTCGCTTGTTGTTGCGCAGACCAGAATATGTTTCCATAAAACATACTTTTAAACTGAGATACCTGGGAAAATCGTCATTTCAGATACTAGAAGTGAATGAACTTCCGCGGTTCGGGAACTACGTAAACATGAGATGTGCAATAATTTCCGAGGGAAATTTAAAATACATTGATCGTTTGACAATTTTTCCGTTCAAATATTTTGGTAGTCCTAGGCATCATATCAAACGTAAAAGGACGTTCTCATAATCTATTACAAAAATTTCGATGCATTCTAAAATAATATTCGAAGTGATAAACAAGTGGATTGCATAATATAATTGCGTAGTTTTACGTCGAAAATATGTGGTCGTGTCCTAAATACAACCCCTTACAATTTTTTATTTTTTCACTAGGGTATACATTTCCATTCTAGAGCGATCCCAAAAATCTACTTTTTCCCATTTTTTTTCCAAAAATGACTTGTTTCTAAAATTCATAACTTTTGAAGTACTGGACTGATTCAGATGATCGACGTATTAAATTAAAGTCAGTTAGTCTTTTATAAAAAAAATATTCCGCCTGCAAAAAAAAATAATTTTGTTTCCGTAATTATTGATTGTATTTGTTTTTTTTATAGTTACATGGCTTTGGACTAGAGAATGTAATTCTTTTTATTTTTTCTTGAGAGCTGTGGTTTTTCTACATAACATGTAAAAAAACAGAGATAAGATTTTTTCGGCTTCAAATTATGATTTTTCAAAATTAACCGATTGTCCAAAAAAACATTTTTTTGCCTTTCTTTAAAAAAAACTTTTAAAAAAATTCATGACCTTTGAACTACTAAACCAATTCAGATGATCGATATATCAAATTGAATCCAATGAACTAGTTTTCTTTGAAAAAAATATTACACTTGCAAAAAAGAAATAGGATTCTAGTCGCATAGAACCAGTCTAGTTGCTTGGAAATATTGAACGAAGACTGAAACAAGTCAATTTTGAAAAAATAATAACTCAAAAACGAAGAATCACATGTTTTATTTCAGGATCATGTGAAAAAACCGTGAACAAAAACCAAAAACATGAAAATGGTGTTTTTGGGAAAAAAAATATGCCAAATTTCTTAAAATTCGTGACACGTCGAGATTTACAGTTATCTAAAAATAAATTTTGTTTGTCAAAAATCGGCTTTTCAGACAGAACAATGACCGAAAAATAATTTTTTTTCGACAAAAATTTGTTTTCGAGGTAAATCTCGTAATTTTTTGCAATTATAGGACATTTGACACTAACAAATTTTTTGGAAACCCGGATATTTTTCGATTTTTAAAAAACTCAAATTTTAGGGTCTGCGACACTAATAAATTAAGTTCGATTGAACTAATATTGTGCATTGGGTATTCTATCGTGTAGTGTAAATCAAAATTTCGCACGCAGTATTCCTCGTGTTCCGAAAAAATGGAAGGCGTTGTGTCTAGGACACGTAGAGCTACGGAATTATATTATCTAATCCGCTTTTCCGCCGAAGCAATATGATACTATTGTGGAATACATTGATATTTTTAGTTGTTTTGTTCTATCACTACTGCAGTAGCAAAAATTTTAATTTAAAATTTGAACAATTTAAAACTTCCTTTGAGACTAGTAAACATATAGAGAATAATACGCCTCCCTAAATGGATATCACTATCATACATGGACGCTGTAGATCTACATATTAGATATAGAACATATTACATATTAAATATAGAAAATTTATTTTTCATTCATAATTTTTATCTTGAAAGTGTGCTCGTTTCAACTGAAAACCCATTATAGTCATTGTCGCTTCCCAGACTCGTGATAGAAAACTCAATGTCACCAATTTACCTCCTCGCTCCAAAACAAAAGATCTCCGCTCCATCTGTGTTGCCGGTCCGTACTGGGAACGTCTGACAAGATAATTATATCATGTATTTGTCGGCTCGTGCCTGTACGTGTCAGATAAAACCGTATTTGTTCTCTTTGTACAACATACTTCAAAGTAATTCACTATTCCATTCAACAACTATTAACTTTTGCACAAAATGTTTGAACTAAGAACTCATTTTTTTCTGCCACCGGATTGAACGATATACTTTTCTCTCCCAATCCCATTTCTTTTCTGTCACCGGATTGAACGGTATGCCCATCTCTCCCAATCCCATTTGTTTTCTGCCACAATTCTGAACACTATGCCGGTAGTCGGTGTCCGCTCGGAAATCCAATTTGTTGTAATTGCGAAGGGCTCTTCTCTCCGAATCCCATTTCCGGATTGCACAGTATGCTCTTCTCTCCCATACCATTTCTCTTCTGCCACCGGATTGAACAATATACTCTTCTCTCCCAATCCCATTTCTTTATTGCCACCGGATTGAACTGTATACTCTTCTCTCCCAATCCCATTTCTTTTCTGCCACCGGATTGAACAGTATGCTCTTCTCTCACAGTCCCATTTTTTTACTGCCATCGGATTGAACGGTATGCTCTTCTCTCACAATCCCATTTCTTTCCTGTCACAATACTGAACACTATGTCGGTAGCCGGTGTCCACTCGGAAATCCATTGAGTTGTAATTGTGAAGGGCTCTACTCTCCCAATCCCATTTGTTTTCTGCCACCTGATTTAATAGTATGCTCTTCTCTCCCAACCCCATTTCAATCCTGTCACACTACTGAACACTATGTCGGTAGCCGGTGTCCACTCGGAAATCCATTGAGTTGTAATTGTGAAGGGCTCTTCTCTCCCAATCCCATTTCTTTACTGCCACCGGATTGAACAGTATACTCTACTCTCCCAATCCCATTTGTTTTCTGCCACCGGATTGAACAGTATGGTCTTCTCCCACAATCCCATTTCTTTACTGCCACCGGATTGAACGGTATGCTCTTCTCTCCCAATCCCATTTCTTTCCTGCCACAATACTGAACACTATGCCGGTAGCCGGTGTACGCTCGGAAATCCATTGAGTTGTAATTGTGAAGAACTCTTCTCTCCCAATCCCATTTCTTTTCTGCCACCGGATTGAACAATATACTCTTCTCTCCCAATCTCATTTGTTTTCTGCCACCGGATTGAACAGTATGCTCTTCTCTCCCAACCCTATTTCTTTTCTGCCACCGGAATGAAAGGTATGCTCTTCTCTCCCAATCCCATTTCTCTTCTGCCTCCGGATTGAACGGTATGCTCTTCTCTCCCAATCCCATTTCTTTCCTGCCACAATACTGAATACTATGCCGTTAGCCGGTGTACGCTCGGAAATCCATTGAGTTGTAATTGTGAAGGGCTCTTCTCTCCCAATCCCATTTCTTTACTGCCACCGAATTGAACGATATACTCTTCTCTACCAATCCCATTTCTTTTCTGTCACCGGATTGAACGGTAACCTCTTCTCTCCCAATCCCATTTCTCTTCTGTCTCCGGATTGAACGGTATGCTCTTCTCTCCCAATCCCATTTCTTTTCTGTCACCGGAATGAACGGTAATCTCTTCCCAATCCCATTTGTTTACTGCCACCGGATTGAACAGTATGCTCTTCTCTCCCAATCCCATTTCTCTCTCCCAATCCCATTTCTTTTCTGTCACAATACTGAACGGTATGCTCTTCTCTCCCAATCCCATTTCTTTTCTGTCACAATACTGAACACTATGCCGGTAGCCGGTGTCCACTCGGAAATCCATTGAGTTGTAATTGTGAAGGGCTCTTCTCTCCGAATCCCATTTCTTTACTGCCACCGGATTGAATAGTATGCTCTTCTCTCTCAATCCCATTTCTTTTCTGCCACCGGATTGCACGGTATGCTCTTCCCTCCCAATCCCATCTCTTTTCTGCCACCGGATTGAACAGTATACCCTTCTCTCCCAATCCCATTTCTTTACTGCCACCGGATTGAACAATATGCTCATCTCTCCCTATCCCATTTATTTTCGAACACTACGCCGGTAGCCTGTTTCCGCTCGGAAATCCTATTTGTTGTAATTGCGAAGGGCTCTTCTCTCCCAATAGAGATGAATGAACTGAAAAAGTTTAACCCTCTACAGCCTAAGCCCGCGGGCTTCGCGGATTCACTTTTTCAAATTATTCAGACATTATTTTCAATGCTCACCCCCACTGGAACGTCTTCAGAATATTTTCATCTATCACACATACACATTGTTTTTGTGCTAGCAGCTTTCTGCTAGGAGTATTTTATGTTGAAAGTCGGAAATTCGAGATAAAAGTGGAGTAAGTTTTTTAGATAAATAAACAACTTGGGCGGTAGAGGGTTAAAGTCTCTATAATACAATACCTGACCTTACCTTCTCTCCCAATCCCATTTCTTTTCTGCCACAATACTGAACACTATGCCGGTAGCCAGTGGATTGAACGGTATGCTCTTCTCTCCCAATCCCATTTGTTTTCTTCCACAATACTGAACACTACACCGTTAGCCAGTGTCCGCTCGGAAATCCAATTCGTTGTAATTGCGAAGTGCTCTTCTCTCCCAATCCCATTTTTTTCTGCCACCGGATTGAACAGTATGTTCTTCTCTCCCAATCCCATTTTTTTTCTGCCAAAATACTGAACACTACACCGTTAGCCAGTGTCCGCTCGGAAATCCATTTTGTTATAATTGCGAAGGGTTCTTTTCTCCCAATCCCATTTTTTCTTGCCACCGAAATGAACGGTATGCTCATCTCTCCCAATCTTATTTCTTTACTGCCACCGGATTGAACGGTATGCTCATAGGAAATAGGAAATCAAATACTTGGTAAACTTCTACAAAACACTGGGATGGTTTATTCGCAATGTTGCTCGGTTAAAGGTCGGATCAAGGCGCTTAAATCAATGTATAACAGGTGAAGCAACATCGTCACTTCAATAAGAAGGGGATTACGGTTTGTGGAGCGGGGGTTGTTTGTTTAGTTGTTGCTAGGATACGCCAATTTTGCATTTTCCCATGCGAGAGTAGTGGAAATGAGAATGAAATTCTACAGAATATCCCTTCTTTTTCTCATAAATTCGCGAAAGCCGAACATAGTAGGCATCGTTCGAAGCGTCGTAGCAGTTTGTAGAGAGCCGCCGGCAGCGTTCTGATGATTTTCCTGTTCTTCCGACCGGGTAGAGTTTTTCACCAGAGCTGTTCGTAAACAATACCAATACAGCAATTTTAATATGGCTGAAAGTGCATTTCATATGATTGTTTCACCTGGTGTATATAGAGGCGCCTTGGGTCGGATATGGAATGGCATATTGCATTGGTAGGGATCGATTCGTTTGCATTTGTTTTGTTGTATGCGTTTGATATTGTACTTTGGGTTTCGCTGTTGGTTGTGGTTGTGTAACGCACCACAAATTGCATTTATGATGGGTAGGGAGTGGATTGGATGGGGATAGGATGGGGATAGGGATGGACATAGGGATGGACATGGGACTTTCATGGGACACTTGCTCCATATTCGTGCTGTCGGTCGCGAACACTTCCAATCCCAATTATTTTCTGCCACCGGATTGAACGATATTTATTTTCTGCCACTGGATTGAATAGTACTCTTCTCTCCCAATCTCATTTTCCCATCCTTAGGTATATCGGTGACTTGTTGAAGAATATTTGGGCTATTCACATTTTTTTAGAAGTTCAAATTTATTTAATTTTTTTGGGATTTTTTTTTGTATTTTTTATAAACATTTATGTGACCTCCTACATTTTATCCTTTGACCATAATTTTGATAGTTTTTTTATTATAAATTTTTGTTGACAATTAAGAAAAGGACTTTGGTCATTTTCAAAAAGTAGTGTATTTTTTTTTAATTTAAAGTATGCATTTTAATGCTATCTGAGTTGGTGCTGCCAATTGCCAGTCGAGATGTGAAATTCGTCATTTTTCGGACTGTTGCAGTGAAAACCACTGGGAAACTTTTTTTCGTGAAACATTTGATGGATGAAATCTAAAAAAAGGATATTGGACTGCAAGAAATTGTGCGTAAGTTTTGGGAAGTATTAGTTTCCCAAGATACAATAGAATTTCTTTTTAACGTATCCGTATTTCCCCAATTTTCTCTACAGCAGTGGTTTTCAACCTTTTTTGGTCCATTCCCCCCTTAACGAAAATTAATCCCAGTGCTTCCCCCCTATCATTATTTTTAACGAAAGTCTGTAGCATATCAGTAAAATAATGATAGGATACAAACGGAAAGTTATATTCGCAACAAATTTAATTTTATACTTGTATCTGATTACAAAAAAGTTATATAAAGTCTGTCAAATCAGTATTGCACCTGCGCCTGAATGATTTCCGCCAAAATCGTAATTAAATAAAATCGTAATCGTAACAAAAATTGTCAAAATATTGGACTCCCGGCCCCGTCAGGCTAACGCCACATGTGCCTTAATAAAAAATATATTTTGAGAGAAAAAACGTAATTCTTGAGAACATTGTCGAAAAGCGCACCTCATCATGCCATCTTCGATATCCACTCTGTTACGGTGTTTTGTTTCCATCAGTAGCATTATAGGAAATGCAGATTCACATAAATACTACGCAAAAGACAACAACACTCGTAACGCTTATTCCGCATATCAGGATAAAAAATTTGTAGATCGATGAGCTTGTTCTGAATTTGAACCGAAACTTTCGTCCCTGCCAGAAGGGATTTGAAACCATGACCAAATCTTTGTTTCCAGTTTAACTTGTTGGAAAAAATCTTGACAAATGCTGTACAATTTCCATTTATATGGTCTTTTTTTCCCTTGTTGGGTGTGAACCACTGCGTCCATTAGTTTGAACTATTGTGGTATGCCCCATTTTTTGAACTACGCTTCAAGCTTATCTACTACTTATTGATGAAGAAGTAGACTGAAAGCTATAGCGAGATAGGTGCCAATCAGGAATAATCTGTTTGATAAAATTTATAGTCCTGATCAGCGACACAGACCAAACTTCCTTGGGCTCCAGAATAGCATTATCAAGGTGTTGAAGTTTGCGTCTTGTTAGTGCGTGGCATTTGCAGAGCAAATGTTCCGAGGTTTCGCTTTCGGCATTACGGTTGGTATTTTTTTTTTATTTATTTAATTTGTATTATGTAACTTGAGACTTCGGTCTCATTTAAATGCTACAATGATTTGTATACAGAACAGTGCGTCACTAATATAACTTTTATGATTTCAATTTGACTAATTCTACTAATTTAACGGTTAAAGTGCTCTAAACATTTCTTCTTAAATGCAAATTTCGAATTCATTAGAGTAAGATTATTGGGTAATGAGTTCCAATGTGAAACACCTCTCACGAAGAATGAATTGCCGTATTTGGAAGTGGAGTGTCGAGGGATAACATATTTCCTTGCGCGCGCGGTTCTCAAAATATTTAATTTTTCGTGTAAATAGCCAGGATGGCTTGTTCTCGCAAGATCAAATAAGAATAAGCAACATCTCATAGGCGCAAACTTTATAAATGGGCAATTAAGCAGACGATACTGTAAATGAGAAACCCTGGAAAATCTATTCAAGTTGAATACATATCGTACACATGCATTCAATGCTATTTGTAATCTCGATTGAGCGTACATTGATGATTCGGAAAGCAGGAAATCACAAGCGATGAAATGAGGTAATACAAGACTTTTGAAAAGCTTGAGTTTCATATCCGCACTGAGGAAAGATGTAGTAGCATACAATGTACGAAGACCAGCATACACTTTCCCACATTGTTTGAATATATATTTATCAAAACTAAAGTTGGATTGAATAGTGATGCCAAGGCTGACACCATCTTCAACAAATTCTATTGTTGAGTTGTTAAACTGCAACGTCGGTTTTAGTATGATGTTGTTTTGAGAGTTGTTTATGAATAAAGCATTGGTTTTATTAAAATTCAACACAAGCTTATTCATGTTCGACCATGCATATATTCTGGCTAAATCATCGTTGATTTTCTTTGAAACCATTGTTGCCGAATTATCCTGACAATCATAGTAAATTTGCACATCGTCCGCAAAGATGTGAATTTTGCAAAATTTCAACACTTGAGGAAGATCGTTAATATATAAGGAGAACAATATTGGTCCTAGAATTGAGCCCTGAGGTACTCCAGAGCATATAGGAAGGAATCTAGAAAAATCTCCATTACATAAAACTGTCTGGGTTCGATCTGTTAAATATGATTGAATAAGTGTGGTTGAATGGTTAGAAAAATTGAAGTTTTGAGCCAATTTTTTGCAAAGCATTTCGTGGGAAATTGTATCGAAGGCTTTAGAAAAATCCAGAAGTAATAGAACAACTGGTCGTCCCTTATCCAAGACCATCCCAATGTCATCAAATACCTTCAGCATAGCAGTTTTTGTACTGTGTTTAGGACGATATCCGGATTGAATTGAACTTAACAGATTATTTTGATTTATATAAGTGCAGATTTGGTTTTTGACAATCCGTTCGAATACCTTAGATAACGCACAAAGTATACTTATTGGACGTAGGTTCTGAATACTGTCCAAATTAGCTTTCTTTTTGATCGGAATTATTTTCGACTTCTTCCAACCCTCGGGAAAAATGCTTGTTGTTATGATGCAGTTGAATAAGTGGGTTATGGGTTTAATCACAAGTGGATTGATTGCCTTCAGAAATTTGATTGGAAGAGAATCAAGACCTGTTGCATTAGTTTTCATGTGGAATAGTTCAATTACGACATCAATTTCGCTTATTAAATTGAAATAAAATGAATTTCGTGCAATAAAAGCTTGATTGTTGTCATTTTGAACAAAACTTGATCTTTCAGAAAAATTGCTAACGAAAACTTCATTTATTTCATTTGAATCAAATGACACAGGAGGTGATTTCTTAGATTCACCTAGCCCTAAGATTTTCAATCTCTTCCATAATTGTTTAGAAGGAACATTGGTGTCAATCCGGCTACCATAAAACGTTTCCTTCGCCTGACGAATAAGCAGAGTCACTTTGTTCCGAAGTGTTTTGAATACTTTATGATCATTAGGATTTTTGCTATTTTTCCATTTTTTGTAAGCCAGATCACGATCAATGATGGATCTACAGATGCGATCATTAAACCAAGGGTTTTTAGCTTGATCCGGTATGAGTGTTCGAATAGGTACAAAATTATCGTGCAAGTATTTTATATTTGAGTTGAAAAACTTAAGCAATACATTAGGATCATTTGATCGATAAAAACTTAACCAATCAAAAGATTGAAAGACTTGAAAAATACCATCTACATCCATTGAATAATAGTCTCGATATTCAACTTGTCTTGGAGTTGGTAATATTTCAAAATCAAGTGATGCGAAAATTAAGTCGTGATTTGAGAAAACAGGCACGTCGATTTGATTGAAGCGAAGCAAACGGGAATAACAGTTAGCCAACATAAGATCCAATTGGGAGGCGCCATTTTTATGGAAAAATGTTGGTTCGCAACCTAAACTCAACATCTTGTGGATAGACAGGATAGATTTGAATCTAGATGTCTTGGTTGAATTGTGGTCAAGAAGATTCGTGTTGAAATCACCTACTAAGAGTACGTTTTCGAATTTTGTTCCATAGTTACACAACAACTTATCAATTGTGTCAGCACAATCTACTTCTGGTGGATTATAGAATGCAGAGAGAAAAATTTTCTCGTTGCCCAACGTTATCTCGACTGCTACATACTCAGAGCACGGAATACCAGGTTGATAAATAGAAACATCTATAACTTTATACCTCAGTCCAGCTTTCATATACATCATGATTCCGCCACCTAGACGTCCTTTCCTGTCATGCCTGATCATATTATAACCCTCAATTCCTAAAACAGAATCATCAATGCGTTCATTGAGCCAGGTCTCATTAACACAGACGATATCGACTGAAGCAAGGTGAAGTATTTGTCTCAGTTCATCTAACTTACAAAGCTTGCGAGCACAAAGACTCTGACTATTGACACTACACACAGATAATTTTCCACGATGAAGAGCACACTTCATAACAGTCCCCGGCAAACACAGGTTCGTGGAGGCATTGGCATTGGACCGACTAGCCATTAGGATTGGATAAAGCAATGGCAAATAAGAAGAAATAAATAAAGAGCACTAGTATGTTAATTAGAGATTTCAACATGATCACTATCGACATTTCATTCATATTCAGTTCATTCATTACAACAACCTTCGCGACGCGAACTCGAATTCAAATAACAAATCACATCAGATATGAGCAGCAAATATTGCTGTGATTTCCAGCATCGTTCTCCAACAGCAGCATCAGCAACAACAGCAACAACGGGAACAGCATCAACAGCAGCAGAAACGTAGTTTTACTTTTAGGAGGGGAGTCATGGGAGTAGAGGATATGGATATGAGGAATAAACAAAAACGAAAATAGGAAAGGTTATAGCAATTTTTGTAGATCGTTGTCCGAAAAAATGGGTATCTCTTGACTATCAGCATTCTTCCTCACGTAAACAATCCCAAATTTCGTGTAGACACCGATCAGTTGGCCTCGCTTTTTCATCTGCAGAGCTTTTGACCGCAATTCCCTCTCTGCCACTCCTAGGTTTTCGTTTACAAAAATGCGCTTACTCGTTGTAAACCCAATGTCCGTGAGCGAAAGCTTGCGAGAGCGTAAATAGCGAGAATAAAATTCATTTCGCTGCACATTCAAAGCAAACTGAAGTAAAATCAGATATGCGGTGCCATTGACAGGAGTCCCTTTGGCAAGTCTTCTGACATCAACAAGTGGTATGTTATTATCAGAATATCCCAGAGAACGACTCCAAGCGACGAAGTAGTTCATCAGATTTTCTCCTGAGCTGAAAGGGACTCCGCTGACGACGAGATCATTAGCACGCATACTTCTGTCAACAGCCGCAAGACACTCAGCTTTGTTATCTCCGATGGAATTGACGAGTTGAGTGGTGATTTTGTTGTTTTCCTCCCGAATTTGTTCGACGTCACTCGCGATGTCAGATCTCAGTTTCTCCATCCGAGTTTGAAGAGAGTCCTCTAGCCGTCTGATTTCATCCACTGTATTTCTCTGGTACGTAGCGAACTGAGATTTCATCATATTCGCTAGCTGCGCAACGGTCATATCGGAATCAATGGTCATGCCGGACCCCTTCGTAGTTGAGTTACTACGGAGACAGCGAAGAGCTTCATCCGTCATTATGATGATGATTTCTCACCGAACAAACTGCGAACTGCTCGAATGTGATCTCTTTGTTTCTCGGTGTGACTTTCGATACAGAGAAATTGCGAATTATTATTTACGATTTTTGGCAAGCACTGGTTGCAAACTTGGCAAAAAATCACTCTCCAAACGTTGAGGACACGTACTGGATTCACAGTCCACGACAGTTGTAGATTTGTTTTTGGATAATACAAGAGATATTAGCAATTCGCGTCGGCACAATGAAGCTTACGTGCACACCATTCTAATTCAAGAAGGGGTATGAAAAAAATTACAAAAGCGACAAATATCATCTTGCACTAAACCTATGTTTTTGAGATAGTATTTACTCGGACAGTGTCCTGTTATAAGACCAGTGAATGTGCTGAAGTCTTTCTTATTAAGACTCAGCAATTGTTGAGTAATTTTAATACTCGGCGTGATAAATTTTTTTGACTGGTTGAGTTGTACAGCCATCCAGTTGGCCATTACTTCCCGGTCTTCCCATTTCTTCAGCTCACTCTTCAACACACATTCAGAAATTCCACAGAATGGTTCTGGACCAGTGAAGGGTGAGCTTGAACCGCGTCTTGCGAGTTCATCTGCTTGTTCATTTCCCTCTATACCGCAATGGCCAGGAATCCAGTACAGTTGTACCGAACTTCTCTGACACAGTTGTCGTAAAAGGCAAATGCATTCCCAGACAAAATTTGAAGCATTGAGGGCTTTAAGTGCTGCTTGACTGTCTGAGAAGATGCAAATGTTAGCATGTCTATAATTTCTTTTAAGGCAGACATTTATACATTCTATTATTGCAGCTACTTCTGCCTGGAAAACTGTTGGCCAGTTCCCCATAGCTACAGAAATTTTTATTCTGGGACCATACACTCCAGCACCTGTTCTATTACACATTTTCGACCCATCGGTATAGAACAGGATTGAACCATTACGAACATCGGGACCACCCTCATCCCATACTGAACGAGAAAGTTCGATCACTCTGTATGGAATGTCATAATTGGTCCTTGGTTCCATCCAATCGCTGTTCATCTCTGAGGTTGGTCCAACGGGTAAGAGATTCAGGATGCTCAAGTGACCAGTTTTGTCCCCGTCTAATATTTTTTTATATCTTTTTAGCTTTAGAGCGCTTCTATTAGCCTCCAGCTGAACATGTTAACCCAAAGGTAAAAAGTGAAGGATAGCCTCCAATGCCTTTGAGGGTGTGCTTCGCATTGCTCCTGTTACAGCAACACATGCCAGTCGTTGGAGTTTGTTTAGCTTTTTTGTAGCTATAGTCTCCTTAGTCTTTGACCACCATACTAATGAGGCATAGGTTATCCTAGGCAGCACAATTGCAGTATAGACCCACATAACCATTTTTGGTTTAAGGCCCCATGTTCTGCCTATCATTTTAGAACACGCCCATAGGGCAATGTTGGCCTTACTGATAATTGCATCTAAGTGTGTGTTCCAGTTTAGTTTAACGTCTAGGAATACGTCTAAATATTTCACTGAAACGCTGACCTTTATTTCCTCTCCTCTATGGTCTTTTGTACCGTTTCGTCGTCTTTTCCATCATCATTCACTGACGAAAGTATTTCAAACATTGTGAAGTTGCTCAATTGAACATTACATTTCAGATTTGAAAATGTTAACAGAGGGTCGCAAATTTTAGCGTATCCAAAAAAGTACTAGTGGCATTTTTTGGTAATAATCGTGATCTTCAAAGCGAACTAAATGTGCAATATACCTTTGCACATTTCCCCCGTTTAAGGACCAAATTTTCCACTAAGGGGGGAACTCCCCACCGGATGAAAATCACTGCTCTACAGTCTATTCCAGTGTACGACGTTTTCTGATTTATCTTGGTAGCTTAAAATCATCTTCTTAAATGTCGACGAATTCCGAGAATAGCTTAAAGCCCTCGGCTGTATGCACTATATACATAACATTAGTCTTAAAGTTCTGACAGGAGAAAAACCTCTTCAGAACCGGTTTAAAAACTTTCTCTTAGAGGTTAAATGGAAAGTCACGAACACACCTGTGATTGAAAATATTGAAGTTATTTATTCTGGACTCAAATCTTGATTTGCGAGAATTGATCGCCCCTATCTATCGTTAGATAGTTATCTTGCTTTGCTAACTCCAGACCGTACTCACTTTACAATTAACAGTCTTCAATTGAATACGATCTGCCAATGAAACATTACTTCAAATGAACCTAAAAGTATCATTAACGCTTTGCGGTCGTTTGTCTGCTCTCAGCCACCACGGCAAGGAATTATACTAAATACTATTTTCAATCATGGCATAGTTTAAACTTTTTCTAGATGAATTTTAATGTCTAGTGATCTTATTCACGAATGAATACGGAGTTTATATGAATATTACATAACGATACTCGGTATAAACTAAATATAATTAGTGTAGAAAGATAAGAGGACCTCTGTCAAGGGAAATTAATTCCGACCGCAAAGGGTTGAAGGAGCTACCCATACAAGCCGTACATACACTGGTACAGCTTTTACTCAAGCGAGAGGCGAACTCATTTATAATATATATGTCAAAGCATTGAAATATAAGAGACAATTTTCCAATTACGCACACATCAAAGGTTTCACGTTGAAATATAGTCGTTTACACTCTCCATTTTACTCTCAGCAAAAAAGCTCTCTTCTGTTCATACTTATAAGAACCGGTTTAATTTTATAATGTGGTGTAATATTCTCGTCGGCTCGTATGAGGGCGCCAGTGGTTGTGTGGTAAGCGTGGTTATGCTGAACAGCCTCACAACCAAGCCGGCTTCAGTTTAATCCCAGTTTGGCTTCGTTTGGGTTTTTTTGTACAATTCCTAGTCGACGTTCAGTCTGAGAGAATGAGAAGTCTACTCCGTACATACAAACATTTTACATTCCTCAAAATAGCACACAGCGCTGCACCTAGGTGCTTTTATTAATGCATTTGACGCTTTAACACAATAAAAAGCATCTTTTCTACCAACGCTAGTTCGGGTGTACTAGGCACTCAGCTAAATCTCTTGCAAGAGTGGGGGAGCGAATGAATGTACTCATTCTAAGATTCTAAGGAGTAGGTGTACTCCCTCGCAAAGATATACGCCTCGAAAGACAGAACTATATCTGGACACTGACACACAGTGTTGCGAACAGAGACATATTTTCTATTTTGAAAAGCATGTCCGCATGTAACAATATAACAGAAAAAAATATCAAGCATCCAGCATTGAAAACTAGCACACAATTAGGAAACAACTCACAATATCGTATACTTATTATTTTCGCAATCACTGTAGCATATTCATGTTAGATAATGCGGACACGAAAATAAAATATACTTTTTTGTTCTCTGACATTAACCTCTTGAACGATAATTTATTTTCAGTTAGCACTGCTCTGGCAGACGATTTAATTTTCTCAATATTAAGAGGAGGGAATTCTTCTTCATTTGACTGTTCATATTCACTCAATTCAACACTGTCACAGATACTGCGCTCAGAAAAAGCATCAAACCTCAAAAATTTCTAGCGAGTCTAGTTCGTCATTATCAGTTTGTTCAGGAAAGTTTATGTCGAGCTGGACTCGTCGTTTCCGTCCAAGGGGCAATGATATCTTCCATCGAATGGATTTGTTTTCCTATCTCTATCTGTGGTATATTAATACTATGAATGAAATCGAAAGTTAAAAAAAACTACGGCTAAGGTAGTTTCATTCCGCCCAAAATCTTTTTTTATGCTCCGACAGCTCCGCCAAATGTGATATCTCTTGCTCACTGCTTTCTTCTCTTCTAGCCTGACACAATTAGTTCTCTTCAAAAATCTCAGCTTCCAAAACGTGACTTGGTCGAAGTATGACAGTGCCATTACGAGTTCCACTTTGTAGTTGTCGGCTCATGTGCCCAGCATTTTCATAGAACATCAGTAGCATGGAATCCAGAGAGTTAGGCGTGTATCCGTGTGTTACTTTTTTCATACCGACTCATCTTCAAAGTTGCTACTAGTCGAACAAAGTGCCTCTTTTCAACTGATTTCGTCGGAAGCAACGTTACGGCATTATCCATCGATCCATTTCTCCGTGAAAACCCCCGCCCCACCATCTTTTACTGAATTTCAAATTCAATTGGATACGGGACTTTCGTTACCAAATATCTCCCGGCTCCCACCGTTAGCACAAACAAGAAACGTAAACGGTTCAGTAACTGTGATTGGCCGTGTTCAAAACTCAGTGTTCGAGCATTTCTGGCTCGGGCGCCCCTTTTGATGAGTAGCCACTCCTCGGATGTAGCGTTTTCCGTTTCGCTACCGGTGAAACAATTGTTTGAAGCAAAAGATGAACAAAGTTCGCTCTCGCTAGGCTGTTAATCCCTGAAGTATGGCACAAACAAGCAGTTGCTTGTTAGTTGGGAACAAGTGGGTTGCTTATTAGCAGCGAGAGCGGTACAAACACAGCATGGTTTCGTTCTTTGCCATCACACTATGGCATGGAAGCTTGATTCCTCAAAATAAAGAAGATTTTTAATGGTAAAGGCTTGCTGAAGAATACACTTTAGAAAAAGTTGCCATCAGTTCCGTTTGTCAACATTATGAGAGGTATATTGAAGGAATCTGAACAAATAAAACTTTAACTTAAAGATGTAGAACCCTAGGCTGATCACTTAAAATGTAGTATTATATTATAATCTAAACCAAATTAAGAAATAAAAAGAATTTAAGTGAAAAAAAAATAAAATAAAAAAAATAAAACTTTTACAAAAGATCAAGCTTCTCCATGCACACATTTGGTTGCGGACGTGCACAAAAATCAAAGAAAGTATCATACAATCCCAGTAATTTCCCATGCAACACGCTCACGGCATTCGACATTCATAATAAATGCTGCGAAAGCCATGAATTATGCGCCGAAGCTGGTCCGCCCATCCGTCCTAACGTCCCATCACTCCCAGCTGGAAGTGAACAAGCGGACAGAGCCGGCCGGAACGAAGGCACATCGCCAGTCGTTCAAAAACAGTTTTCCATCATGCTTCGCGCCCGGCGACTGGATCGTGCAAGATTGTACTCAAAAATGATTGCCATCATCACAATCATGAGCACGACCATCAACTCCGAGGGATACGAATGCACGATGTAGGGTATTTGACACGACTTCATGCGTGCTGGGAAGATGGGCCCATGAAACATAGCAACAAGCACAGCTTCAACAGCTAGGATATCATGTGAATGGCGAAAGATTGATTGTTTTTTACATAATGGGAAAATTGACGGCGAGGAATGGAGAACATTCAAGTGGTGGTAATGTGTGGCGCTTAGGAGACTTGAAAAGAAAATCTGCACAATTCTTACTATGTATTGAGAAGTGCGAATTTGATACCACGCGATATAGGTTTTGTAGTCATTGTCTTGCAAGTTGAACCACTCTGTATTGATTATTTGAAAAAGGGCATTAACTATTCTCCGAAAAATATGAAGAATTTGAAACATATTTTAGACGATTTCTCACAACTCAATGTAAAAATGCCGTAAAATATAATTATTTGCAAGCAGTATTGCTTACACGTTAAACTCGGATAGACTCCGTTGTATAATTTCTAAAATGGAAATAAAGTAAGAAAGTAATCACATGAAAAAGTTTAACACTGGGCTGGACATTATTTCATTATACTAGTGAAACACAACTATTAATGGTTTAATAATCGTGCTTAAAATTTTTTTTCCAAAAACGTTTGTTAATCAGACTCAATTACACATTATCTAACATTTACAAGGTCAAATTTCACCTTAAAATGAAACTTATTTTCTATATAATTCAGATAAACAATTTGATAAAAAATAATATAACACTAGATTGATTGAACAGGATTAAGTTGAAGCGAGTGGGATAGTTTAGTTTGATGAGGAGGGAAAGAATCAAACAGTGATATCATTTCTTTTGAGAAATTGGTAAAGAGGGAGCATTAAGTTGGGGTCGCGATTACCTAAGCTGTTTCTAATCGGTATGTCAGATTGCCTCCCCTGTGCCCTAGCCTGAGTGATTCCGATAGATGGGCCCTGGCAGAATGAAAGTTTATACAGGACCAGAACACATGATCGATGTCATGATCACCTAAACGCAAATATTACTATCAACAATCCCAATGCGACACAGATGTACATCTAGTGCTTAACATTTACGTTAAGGCCGCTTCGACCGACCGCTTCCATGATATAGAAATATAATATTCACACTGTTTTTTGGGATTAGAGAAAATCTACTTCTCGTCCGATAATAAAATTTCATCCACTCTAGGCCCTGCTGCAATCAGTGTCACACTCTCTGACCGACATCAACGTGGCGCTGAACGTGTTCAATGTCATACACAAACTCGTTGCTGCTGGAAATCCAGGTCCAATGAATGGAAACGGAGCAGAATCAGATGGTGGTCACGCATTCAAACGTCATCCGAGTTTTTTTTGTAAAATATGTGATCGTAAAGTTGAATGTTCCAAAAACGTCTAAAAAACAAATCTTCGAACCAACTTGCGCGCTTAGAAATTTCAGCAACTCCAGCCAACTAGAGCGCTAACAAGTTCGATAAGTTTCCCGATCGTGATGAACGACCGAACTGGTGGTATAAAAGCGTAGGCTTTTCGAGTTTCTGATAAAATGGAGTTTGCGATGTGCGTGATAGTTGAGATTCCCTATCTGCTTCTCAAATATTTACGTCAATATTTTTGTTTATATTCAATTGTCTACCACATCAATGTTGAAACAGTATCTTCAGTAAGTTTTTTTTATCAATTAAAAGCAAATGTTTTGACGTAGGACTACGTCTTTTTTTATATACTGGGGTGTAAGTACAAAATTTCGAAAACGAAAGCGTTACACCGCAGAACGAGATTTTGAGCGTTAATAGCTTCAAATGTCTACGCGTTCTATACTTGTTACTTTTTGATCCAAAAACTTGTTTCAAGCCTTAGAATTGCTTTCAAAACAGACTATTGAAATGACACCAATCGGTATAAAAGCGGGTGTCGCTCGGACAGTTATGATTGCACAACGATTGAGGTACCATCGCTGGAATGAATGGATGTTTCTCTAACACAGACTTCAAAACCATGGAGCCAGGGGAAACTGGCATTGCAAATTAGATGCAAGCAGCGGGTCCTTTAGTACTCGTTTGCGTTTTTTGCAAATCGGAATGTTTCCCTTACACAGATTTCAAAAACATGGACCCTGGGGAAACTGGCATTGCAAAATAGATGCAAGTTGTGGGTACTTTTCACTCGTTTGCATTTCTGCAAATCGGAATATATCCCTAATAAATGAGATGCAAGCTGCGATTATCTTTTTACTCGCTTACATTTTTGCAAACCGGAATTTGTTTTCCCAATACAGATTTCGAAACCAATGAGTTGGGAAAATCGGCATTGCAGATCTTGGCAGTACTTTTATACTCCCATGCATTTTTACACTCCGGAATTCGTTTTGCTAACACGGTCTACAAAAGCGGGTACCATACCATTTGATGAATGTGCAAAATGTTGATAACTATTTGCTATGATAACCACTACCATAATGCATGAATTGACCAAAATTGGAATTTGTTTGCAATTGAATTCGTAAATTGTTGTCATTTTCAATCCGAACAAGCGCACAAATTTTCATTATTTTCGCAATTACAGGATGATTTTTTTAAGGCTCACAGTGTATGTGTATGTGATTTGAGAAAAAAGTTGAGAAAAATTTTTTTTACATTTTTACTTTCTAGTTTTTAGTACATTACTAACTGACCCGGCAAACTTCATCCCGCCCAAAATTTGTTTTTTGTTATCAATACCTTCAAACATTCACGTTTTCTTACTATGGGTCCAATCGGAGTTCTGTTCATTGATTGATCTTCTAATCGACCTCATTGTATTTACATTTTACTATAAAATTCCTAGTATTTCTAACAAATCTCATCATTATAATCATCATTCTCCGTTAAATGGAATAAATGTTTAATACAAAAATTACGATAGAATAAAGACAGTCCTAAATCGGACAATTCCTTCTTCGAGTTCTGCTCTTATCAACACATTCGGCGATCATTTTTTATTGGTATAGCTAGACGAAGATATAGGAGTGCGTTTCATCGTGCGTAGAACAGATGGTAATTTAATTTCCCGAATTTTCCCTTTTTTCTTCAGTTTTGCGAAAATTTTCAATTGTCATGTTTGGTTGGAATATTTTCGGTTGAAATAAGTGTAATATTTTTATGGGACCCCCTCTCCATGCCAGAGGAAGGAGGGGTGTCGTACCGTCATAGAAACATTTTTCATACCCAAAAACCCTCACATCCCAAATTGCGTAGGGGAGCCCCCCTCAGAGAGAGGGTAGGAGTGTCTATGCACCATGGAAACGTTTCGTGTCCCCTAAAACAATTCGCATGACAAATTTGGCTCCATTTGCTTGATTTGTTTCGAATTATGCAGAAATTTGTCTATCATTTGTATGGCAGCTCCCCCTTAAAGAGGAAGGTGGATAGTCTAACCACCGTCAAAACATTTATTGCATCCTAATACCTTCACATGCCAAATTTGGTTCCATTTACTTGATTAATTCTCGAGTAATGCAGAAATTCGTGTTTCGTTTGTATGGCAGCCACCAAGAGAGCAGCCCCCTCTTAGAGAGGGGGGAGGAATGTCTAACCACCATAGAAACATTTATTGCATCTTAAAACCTCCACATGCCACCTTTGGCTTGGTTTGCTTGGTTAATTTTCGAGTAATGCAGAAATTTGTGTTTCATTTGTATGGAAGCCCCCTTTTAGAGAGGGGGGAAGGAGTGTCTAACCACCATAGAAACATTTATTGCATCTTAAAACCTCCATATGCCAAATTTGGTTTCGTTTGCTTGATTGATTCTCGAGTAATGCAGAAATTTGTGTTTCATTTGTATGGCAGCCCCCCCTTAGAGAGGGGGGAGGTGTTTCGAACTATCATAAGTACCATCCCCGACCCCAAAAACCCCTACATACCAATTTTCGTGTCGATTGGTTCAGTAGATTCCGAGTCCATAAGAATCAGACAGACAGACAGAAATCCATTTATTTATATATATATATATATATATATATATACATATATAAATGTTTATATATATATATATATATATATATATATATATATATATATATATATATATATATATATATATTCGTGATTTCATTCGCGTGATATCTCGGCTTATGTCCAATCACTACAACCTAAACGCGCATCTCTATCGCATTGGGCTAGCAGCAAACAATCTTTGTGATTGTGGCGATGGCTACCACGACATCGAGCATATTGTCTGGTCGTGTATCCGGTTCCATGCTGCTCGCTCTCAGCTCTCTAGAGCACTGAGAGCAAAAGGCAGACAATCGGATATCCCCGTCCGGGATATCTTAGGTAGCCGTGATCCTGATCTTCTGCTTCATCTATACCTGTTCCTCAGAAACGCCGATGTCAACGTTTAATGATGTTTCCTTCGTTGTGTCCCTGTTTCGTATCCCTCCTATCCGATCTATAAACTTTTACTTAGTCACGGCAATACATACACATACTCTTTACAGATACACGGGCCAAAGGTTGTGCAGTCCACTGATGATTCAACAAAAGCCAAAGGTTGTACCGCTCATGACAACTCTACACGAGCTGATGATTGCGCCGGCTAGTGACCATTCTATCCTGGATTCCTCGAGAAGACGCACCACGCTAGATATGGGGTACAGACTAGGGGGGCGTTGCTGATTAATGGTCAGCTGCATCCCAATAGGAAGTATCCCGTGTCGGGCACAGGTACAGATCATTGAAGACAGCAACATCACAATTACGAAAACACTTGTAATACTAACCTCGAGCCAACCGCGAGTAATCGGTTACATATTACTAACATAGTTATAAGGCAAACATTGTCGAAATATTGAACTCCCGGCCCCGTCAGGTTGACGCCATATGAGCCTTAATAAAAATATATATTTTGGATAAAAAAAAAATCTATATAGATCTGTATGATTACAATAAAATCATTTCATTCGATACCGATATTGAGGGGATAACAAAGAAACATACACCTTTTTGAATTTATGTTATTCATATTGTAGTGTGTTCTCCAAGTCAGCCATTCAGCCATTCAGCCATTTTTAGCGGCGGCCAAATTGAATTTCTAATTTCTATTAATGTGGGACAACCCTACAAATACACAAACATACATACAAACAGGTCAAGTTGAATGAAACCGTTTAGAAAAGTAAATGGCTATTTTGTTACAGCGGCTCTCTTGGATTTGAATTTTTCATAAATAGCTGTGATCTACTGGTCAAGCCCCTTCAATTGCTACCCATTTTGATGGGGTTTGTTTTGAGAAAATATGTAATTCGCCATTTTGTGGTGGAGGCCATTTTGGATTTTGGGTCCTCATGAATAACTGTGTTCTACTAGTTAAGCCCTTTCATTTGATACCCATATTGATTGGGTTTTGGAAAAAAATATATATCGCCATTTTGTGGTGGCGGCCATTTTGGATTTTCATTTCTCATGTACTTGCATTTCTCATGTATAACTGTGTTCTACTAGTCAAGTCCTTTCATTTGAGATATGAGAAAATATGTAATCTGCCATTTTTTAGTGGCGGCCATTCTGGATTTACATCTTTCATAAATTACTGTGTTCTACTAGTCAATCCCTTTCATTTGATACCAATATGGATGGGGTTTTGAGAAATTAAGTAATCTGCCATTTTGTGGTGGCGGCCATTTTGGATTTTGGGTACTCATGAATAACTGTGTTCTACTAGTCAAGTCCTTTCATTTGATATATGAGAAAATATGTAATCTGCCATTTTTTAGTGGCGGCCATTCTGGATTTACATCTTTCATAAATTACTGTGTTCTACTAGTCATATGCCCTTTCATTTGATACCCATATTAATGGGGTTATGAAAAAATGTATAATCCGCCATTTTGTGGTGGCGGCCATTTTGGATTTTCTTTCCTCAGGAATATCGGTGTTCTACTAGTCAAGCCCTTTCATTTGATACCCATATTGATGGGGTTTGGGAAAAACCCATATTGATTGCGTTTTGAGAAAATATGTAATCCGCCATTTTGTAGCGGCTGCCATCTTGGATTTTTGAAATCATGTAATACGCAGTTTTGAAATGACTGCAGAAATAAATGTGTGTTCCAAATTTCAGATCAATCGGTCAACAGGAAGGGGTTCAAATTTCTATTAATGTGTTAAAGCGCTACAGCGCTTGAAGCGTCAAATAGGCAAATAATGTCATCTGTCCCCCAACGCTTTAAAATGTTTGTATGTATAGAAGCAGACATCTCTTTCTTTTTTTATTTTTTCATCTTTTTTTTTGAGAATTGCACCCAAAACAAAAGTCCAAACGACGTCAACGGGAATCGAACCAAGGCCGGCTTGAATGCAAGACTGTTTTACACGATCACGCTATCCACATAGCTAATGATGCTGTTGGGGAGGAGCGTGATAATATTACATCTCATTACAAATTGAAGTTGGAAAGTGTTTTCTTATTTTACTCCTAGAAAACACTTTCCAGCATAAAGGAGATCTATATCCATCTCGGTCTGGGCCGTGGGCAAGTAATGCGAGCTTATTTGAAACGTGTCTCTTGTTTCGCTCGCTCGTGTTGATCTTATATTGCCGTACCATGCTTGCAAATTCTTGCCAGTATTAGCGAGTCATGGCATTTTCTGTCATTTTTACGCTAATAAATCGGTAATGTCATAAATCGGGATGACAAAACATGAGCTAAAAATCAATTTTGGGTGTAGATGTAGTGAACAAAAATATCGAGAAGAGATACAAAATCGATTTCTTTCTGTTTTTACAGAATTTTGTATATTTTTTAATTTTATTGACTTTACCAGCCAGCTTTCATTTGGTTCTTGTAACATGTCTGTAAGACCTTTCCATACAGACATATTTTTGTTTGAATGTACTAGAAGTTCATTATGCTATGCGTACTCTTTCGTTTTCATCCGTTTGTACGTACGGGGATTGTAAGGGATGATGATACTCACACGTATACATACGCATTCTTACATATACCTGCACTCCTCACCCACAAATTCATGAAAACGGAAGTTTATTGAACTATTCATCATCAAAAACGGAGGGGATTTTTTATACAAATAAAAATATCTTCGTGTTGAAAGATCATACAGGAACGTTACAGGGACCAAATGAAAGCTAGTTGATGCGGTTATATGAATTTGCTATTGACTTTGTTGACAACAAATTGTGTTAATTCTCACAGTTTCTGAAATAACAGAAAGGAATTGAAGTTTTATTTCTTCTCGATATCTTTGTCCACTATATGTACACACACCCAGATAACAATATGTTCGTAAAATATTCCAAAAGCGAAAGGTTTGAGTTTTAAAATGAGGTATATATCATTATCTCATTAGATTGTTTCGAAAGCTTATTTTCGACGTTCAAAAGTAGTGCAGATTTACATGGTGGTATATATTTTTTATTTTTCTACTATTCTATCTCATATTTACTTGATTGGGTCCAAGGTAAATACACATTGAATCGATCGAACAATAAATGTACTCATATAAAAAAACTGGTTAAACCTGGACAATATTTCACAAAACTGGAGGCTTCAAGATTCAACTGTTTGACTGAATCGAGAACAAACTGGAAGAATCCTGTCCAAACTGGAACATTGACAATCTTGCTTCTGACGGAGCGATATGCAACATGATTGCTGGTTGCATGGCTGCAGGCGCAGGTGATTTTTCCATTCTTCCCACTCACAATTCCTGTGCAAGAACCGTACCATTTTGCAACGATCTAATCAACCTACCCGACGTATGCAATAATCAATTTCAAGCCAAAATTGTGTCATATCGATGCCGCGTTTTCTAATCTTTTGGACCTTTCCCACGGATGGAGATGGCTTTTTGTGTCACAGTCGATTGATCCGTGATATGTTGTAGAGTTTGAGTGTCATTTTCATCCATAAGTGATAGCAATTCAATGTCCTCGATTTTTTCAGAGGTTTTCTACGCGCTTCGATTCTTATGTCAAAATCACTGTTTTTAAATTTTTTTAACCACTCAAAGCACTGAGATATTCCATGAGCATGTTCACCAAAAGCTACGATAAGCATTCGCTGCGAATCTGTAGCAGTTTCCTTCAATTGGTAGGCTCGATAATATTAGTAATAACAAAATATCCGAAATCAAAAATATGGACCCAATAGAATCTTGGCATTTTTCGTTAAAAATGAAAAATATAATCTGATTACCCTACCCTGAGCCTCTATCTAGCTAAATAATCATATAGTTTGCTCTCTCTGAGACTTATCGATTAGGATCAGCAACATTAGTTGAATATGAATCATTCGCTTTGTGTAGTCCGTATGATCCTGCTGTTTCATAATGCATGGACAGGTTCGATATGTATATGATAAAGGCAAAGACGAAAATAAACATTCTGCACCGAAACCGTACATGACGGTTTTGGTTTGTTGGTTCGTGTGTCATGAAGTGCGAGCTGAAACAGAGTTATGAGAGTGACATGGTTTTCTCATATTTTCGCTACCCAATTATAATGTATTTATAAAAATATGAAAATCGTTTCTCCATGTTTGATATATTATACAATGTTCATTCTGATCCATAGTGTTGTATAATGCATTCATTAAACCTACCTCGAAGTTATAACACTTTTTACGTATAAATAAAAATACGATATTTAAATATTTAAAAAATACGATACTTAAATATTTTGTAACTGTGAAGGATTGAACCGATGCATGAGTGAATGAAAATATGAACAAGGCTAGTTTTTTTTTGGGTTTTTTTGCGAAAAAATAATAAAACTCCTATCGTCTGTCATCAATGCTCACACATGCGGATAGCTCTCAATCATTGCATTACTACTTACAAACATTTTAAATACAATGCCATACTCTCAGTGGAGTGGTAAAATCGTCGACTGTAAATTCATGAGACTGTGATGTATTCGTTTACATGGAGATAACTCGCCAGTACCTTGCGCATGACTCTACGGCTTGGTGGGAAACCATCGGAAAGAACACACACAACAAAAAATAAAACAAATAAAAAATAAGAATAAAAAAAATAAAAAACCAGAACACGCAATAACAGATGAAGAGTTCCCCATTTGATGATGGTTTTGAACATGGCGATTGTTGGAACAGAGTCACCCACATAGCGCTCCGGATTCCGAAAATGTCTCCTATACTATAATGAGATACAACCAGCGGTCTAATTCAACCTATTTTGGGGTTCCTCGGGCATTTCGTTTGTGGAGTGATCGGTAAACGGAACGTGCCTAAGTTATAAGTTTATTTCGGTATTAATACAATTGAAAAAAAAAACATCTTATAGTGTTCCGTTCGTGATTACGTTTAAGTATAATAAAGGAAAGCCTGTTCATCAGGCGGCTTATCTAGAACCTTGCTGCTGGACAATTACCGGCTGAGTCCCAATCCACGACGAAACGGACGGGAGTCAACCCTAACGTCCGACCGATACTCGGTGGTTTCGCAGCATCCCGCGGTGCACGCCATACGCATTGCGAATTCCACGAAGAGCGACCGATCGCAAACTACCCGAAACCGCACGTTCCCGAGTTTTGGAACGGATCCGGTTATCGACCAATTAGGGGTAACCCTGCGCGCAGGTACGATAGTTATAGTGATATGGCCAAGATTGCAATAAAGAGAAAAAACAAAGAGGAAGGAGGAGAAGAGTAGTGAAAGATTTTCGAGAGTAAGAAAATGTCATGATAAAATAGAATGAAAGTTGTTATGTAGAAATAGAGTTTTTTTTTAAATTAAAGGAATTCGGCTATTCAAACTCACGCTTTCCGAAACGAGAGTTTCCCTTTCCAGAGCTTCAACTTCGGTATTTGTCCGCTGTTCTACGAAAGATTGTTATATAGGTGTTGACCATTCTGGTACATCCAAATACCGAATATTTCCGTAGTCTGAAGACGGCAGTCTCGAAGACTTGAACCGTTTAGGACCGTTTAATTGAGGGGGCTCAACTATAGCAGGACAATCAGAATGACGGGTGGTCTCTGTTTGGAGAGTAACGCATTAGCCACCTGGTTTTCAATCTCTAAACGAAAAATAGGTTCGCTAACGGTCGCAATCAAGCATGAGGCTGATGTACCTCGAATTCTCAACCCATTATCGATCCTCATGTGCGATATCGCTCTCGAAAAACACGTCAGGCATAACCACTATGCTGCCCATGTTTGTATAGGAGACGTAAACGACGAAACGAACAAAATCGACTTTTTGCTGTTTCACATTCTACACAATGCAATACGTTTGACCAACATGCAAACGAACATTTTTTGTTCGAAAACATTTGAGCAATTTTGAAAAAAACCTTTCCGAAAAATCACTGTTTGTCCGCATAACAGACGTAGTTCCATACAGCTTTCATACATCGTTCGAATGTCAACAATTTTCAGTATTGTGTGCTATGAGCTAAACCTACATTTGAATCACATTCTTTGTAGAATCCAAACATGTCTGTCACGAAAGTGTCTTATTACTTAATATTTCCTAATAGATGAATATAAGAAACCATTTAAACGCTGCTCATATAATTACTATTTTCTGTACACGATGAACAAAGTGAAGCAATTGTGCTTTTTAATGTTATAATTACCTAAATTTCTGCATTTGAATCTTCAAGTAGATAATGAAACAATCAGATCAGTAGTAAAATTAAAATAATATTGGTTCTTAGCATTATAACTCCGCGGATTCAACATTGAATTATTCCACATACTCAGCATTTACTCATACCGTTGGAGTAAGTCACTCCACCATCTTTATTCGATTGATCGTGATATCGGTAAATCATGTTGCTAAAATTACCAACATTGCAGATTGCTTTTATAAATTCAATTAATTGAAAAAACACGAACCTGCTGTTCTTATCATATCCCAGAGTATTCTTCAGGAAAAAAGTATTATCATAGACTCGCACCTTTTCCAGAAATTTCACTAAATTTCTTCCAAACCATTTTGATTTCATCCGACAACAATTGAAACTACCGACGGAGACGTTTTGACTATTATCGGAATTATAAATACTAACGCTACAAACAGAACAACCTTGTGATTGCGTCTAGTTATGCGGACACATGTTCATTGAAACGATTGATTGTCCGCATAAATAGACGCAAGCGTTTTCCAAATAGAAAAAAATATGTTATAATCCTCAAAATCACCTAGGCCCTCTTTTTGCCGATAATATCCTTCAATTGGACAGATCATTTCATCGGAAATTTTCATGGTTATGCTTGTAGGCCAAAAAACAACAAAAATGCATTTTCCCAACACTAATGGTATTGTCGATTACGTCTCCTATGCAATCATAGGCAGTGTGTGTGACATCTATCTAAGCGACTAACACGCGAAGCATGCCCCACACAAACCTCATTCACGCCACGCTATAGTTAGAACAAACCCGCGTTGAATCTTTGGCGTTTGATACGGATCGCCTATTTGTTCCACTAAACACAAAAGGCACGCGACAGCAAAACGTGTGAATTAAATCAAGCAACACGATAATCATAACCATTGAATGGTCGCAAATCAAATATTTTTCCTTACCTCCATCTCTTCAATTCAACCTTTCGACTTTAAATTCCATATGACACGATTTGAATTATGTTGAGCGAATAGACGCAAGCTAAATTTAATTGTTTATATTTCGACTCATTTCAGCTATGCAGTCATCAAAAAATACTTCAGGAACACGTGTAAACTTCAGGCATGGAAAATTCATTTCCAAACCAACAGATTACAGATTACGATAGAAATATTTACATTCAATATTTCTGGTTTTATTTTCTGCATCAAAAATTCATATGAATACTCTACAATGCATTATATGTATATCTATTTCATATCCATCGGACGGAAAAAAATGTTGCTTAGAACAGTTCAGGTAGTCCCACGCCACATTCTCCGCCCCGGTAACCGATTAGGAGAACTCGTTTGCATGCTAATGGAATAAGAGGTCTGGTTCGAGTTTCACGGCTAGGTGCCTGTCGTCGAGCTGCGTTCCGATAGTTTCCCATAGAATTCAATTTTTGTCTCCGTAGTCTTTATCGAATTCGGGATGTACAATGTACGGGTAGCAAGTGAATGTAAATTCCACCAGTGAGGGGACTGATAAAAATTGAAACCCCGGGCTTTGGTACATATTCACCAAATTGGATCAGGTTTCACCCGTTCTGTTCGTGAACGCTGATCTAGCGTGAGGGGATATGTATGTAGAAAGTCGTTTTGGTTGATTCCGACTCCAATTTCTTCTGCTTCTGTTGGGTTCGTTAGTTCGCTGATGTTGTTACGAGGGGATGGATACGATGAATGTTGAATCCTTGAAATTCCATACTGGAATTTCGATCAATACACCGTCTGATAGAATGGAATTTTGTTGAGCCCGTAGCATCAGAAAAAAAACTAATGATTGAGTTTCGTTTTGTCGAATCATTATTCTAAACGATGGTTGGTTCAACTATGTGATTTGCGTACGAATATCTACCGAATCAGTGCTGAGGTAGTCGAAAATTATCGTTGTTTAATTGCCGTTTTCATTTTTCAGCTGAAACACTTGCAGTGTGCAAACTGACACCATCTGAAAGCCATGGAACAAGTCGCCTCCCTGCCACCGGAAGATGACAATGACAGGTGCTATTTTTAGAACAGCCTAGACCGTCCGGATATTATGCCATCACACAGAGCCCTTTGTGTTTCCACCCTAACGAGAAAGGAACGGTGCCAGCTGATGATGACTCGCAGCAGTTCATCATTATTTATTTTGAAGCTGTTGGAAATGACAAGTGGTTACAATATACATCCTGAGCTTTGGTGTATGCGTATTAGTGAGTGTTGTTTATGTGAATGGAGAATCGTAACGTGGAAGATAGTTTCCCCGTTTAACAAATCCGTTCTGATAAAATATTTTGATCACAAATTGCCCAAATGATGAGAGAAACTTTTTTTAAATCATGTTTCATATAGCTCGTAAGTTCAATATCCGTTTGAACCAATATGATTTCTTTCACAGTTATTCGATATACTTACATTCTACGTGTAACGAATAATGTATTATTTATTTCCTGAAGCGGGAATCAAATGAGATTAAGTTCATAAATTTTGCTCCGTCGCTGCTTCATTGGCAGTTGTATCTCATTTTTGACACGTTCTGCGGAAACTAGTTTATTTATTCATCATTGCAAATCGAATATTTTCTCTTCCCTCGTCACCAAGATGGATGGCAGTCTCCGTCAGCTCTTCGAGAAATCTTTCTTTCTGTAACATCACAACGCTTTCACCCACGAATGCACTGGGATCGTGACATAATTCTTCAAGGAAAGCATATTTATAAGCAATATTTATAAGATACCAATAAAGCCAAAGCCAACGAATCATTCATCTCTGATGATCCGCACAGCCAAACAAGAATCAAATTTGTTCGATTGAATAACTCGAAAGCCAACAGAGCGGGACATGCTGTTATGACGTGAATAAGTTCTTTCAGCTAGGTTCTTTGCCGAATCGGTTGAATTAAATTCGTTCTCAAATACACCGGAAATAGTCGGAATACAACAAGTATCTAAAATATCATCCCTCTTGAAAAAAAAAAGATTTATGTTGAGTCCGGTACTTTATGATTAAGTTTGCATCTCATTATGGAAGACAGACTGTTGAGCGGGCAATGTTTTGGAACGAAATGAGACTCTTTGGATACAAAATCCTCTAGGGAAAAACTCACATTCAGCTGAAATAAAGGTACCTCTCGCATTTTATCTGCTGGAAACCGTATCGGTACCAAGGGAAGTCCTTAATTGCTGTCTAATGGTAATGATAGATCGCCTAATTTAAATATATTAATAATAGAGATTATCATATCACTTTTGTCTATAATGACAATTTTATAAACGAAGATAAAGTTTGGTTTGAGTTGTTCTTACAGTTCTTTATAGAATACTAGCTGACCCGGCAAACTTCGTCCAGCCAAACATTTATTTTTTGTTATCTATACCTTCAAAATTCACGTTTATTAACTAGGCGCACGTTCATGGGTCTAATCACAAAACTGTTCATTGATTGAGCTTCTAATCGACCCTTTAAAATTACCTTTTACTGCAGAATTCCTAGTACTTCTACCAAAATCGAGGAAAGAGTTTCATATCATCATGCAACCATTTCTCGTACCAAAAACCCTCACATCCCAAATTTGACTTCATTTACTTGATTAGTTCTCGAGTTATACAGAAGTTTTTGTTTCAATTGTATGGCAGCCCCCTTCCCCTTAGAGAGTAGGTAGGTGTGTCGAACTACCATAAAAACAGTCATTGCTCCCTAAAACCTCCATATGGCAAATTTTGTTCTATTTGCTTGATTAGCTCTTGAGTTATGCATAAATTTATGCTTCATTTGTATGGCAGCACCCCTTAGAGAGAGAGAGAGGATGAGTGTCTATTCACCATAGAAACGTTCCGTGTCCCCTAAAGCCTTCACGTGCCAAATTTGACTTCATTTGCTTGATTAGTTTTCGAGTAATGCAGAAATTTGTGTTTCATTTGTATGGCAGCCTCCCTTAGAGAGTGGGGAACTATCTCGAACTATCATAATATCCTTCTCCGGCCACAAAAACCCCTACATACAAATTTTCATGTCGATCGGTTTAGTAATTTCCGAGTCCATAAGAATCAGAAAGACAGACAGAATTTCATTTTTATATGTATACAGCCATTCTATGCCAAACCGATATATTGGTTCTCAGATTTCCATGAACAGTGGTAGTTTTGTTGTTTATCGCAAAACATAAGACCCGTATTTTTTATTCTTTCATTAGGGTGTCCATTACCATTTTAAGGTGTTTCGAAAAATATTTTTTTCCCATTTTTTCTCAAAAATGACTTTTTTCAAAAATTCATAACTATTGAACCACTGAACCGATTTAGATAATCGACATATCAAATTGAAGCCAATGAGCTTTTTACTAAAAAATATTGAACTTGCAAAAGAAATGGATTTTATTTTCGTTATTATTCATTGTAGTCGTTTTTTATTGTTTTCATGGGTTTGGAGCAAAGGGGGGCCATATTTTTTATATTTTTTCTTGAAAGATGAGGATTTTTTACATAACATATCTCGATATCAGAGATGCTATTTTCTCGTTTTTGAGTTATTTTTTGCGTGACGTTGTAGAAACAACTGAAGATCGTGAGAACAATATACGAGATATGTGCCCTTATTGGCAGTAAGTGTCTCTTCTTCTAGATATTTACTGCCGCCACAGACTATTTTATATTTGTTCAACCACCACCATTATATATCTTTGTCCACATATAAAATCAACAACCTTACATGTGTACTGGATCACAAACTCTCTACACCTAAAGGTATGAAGATCAACAATGAACGGAACCCTTATGAGCATCTTTTTGTTGGGTGTGACATTCAATATTAGCGCTGTTACTTTCATCAAACAATGCGGTTACTTTAAAGTGAAGGTGGAAGCTAGCCACAAATGGCTGCCACAATGGCGCTTATTTCTTTCATCTCCCTCCCTCATTCCTCACCCGAAAATCAATAATGTTGCGAAACAGTGTGAAGAAAATGATCGTTTTCGCACTCTTCCCATCCAGTAATATCAACCAAACTCTAATCGGTTACTCATAAGATATTAAATTTTTATCTGCTGTCGCACTGTATAGTGAAAAACGTCGGAAAACTCGAGCTAGTGCTCTGAAAGTTAAATTTTCATTTCTCAATCTTCGGCAATGGTTTTTTTGTATTGTGTTATAACATTTTTTTTTGCTCATGTTACGCTCGCATATAATCAGAATTTTACTTCATATGCAAATGCACCTTCTATATATATTTATATTTGCAATTGTTCATCGGAACATATCGTGTCGTATCGTTGAATTGTTATTTTTTCCAATTTATTCATAGACTCGTGTCAACGTAGCGCCACACAGTCTGGTAAGTGAATTGATCTATTTACGTGTGCTTTGCTCTTCTCACACAAACACTATTACCCCATTTTTACACGTGGGTTTACCTACAATGGCTAGCTTCAACCTTCACCTTAATATGGTGATATATTCTCTTTATTCAACACTTCGTATTCTCCGCTATCGAATCCATAGCCAATGGCACTATTTGTACGCAATCTGTGTCGAATCATCATCGATACTGCGTTGTTCGCTAAAGGCTCCGTTTAGTCCGGCGGCAGAATAGAAACGGGATTGGGAGAGGAAGAGGTAGAGCATAGTACTTTGGTGAACGAGCGAGACCATTCTACATCCCCTTTGCAATCATAACTAAGTGAATTTCCGAGCAGGCACTCTCTTATATACGGATTTGTGTGATTTCAATATCCTGTTTCCAAAGCTATGTATAAGCTATTGAAATAATTGTGAATAAGTAGCAAGCATATAACTCCTAGACATTTTATCTTTCAAATAAAATACCACTTTGTTGAGCTGGAGCAGAATCATTAACGCTCAAAGTAAGAATCGATTCCTCCTCCAAAATACCCAACGCAAATAATACACCCTCCTCACTATTTAGAATCATCGATCGATTGTGGCTTTCGTGAAAATTCGATAATAGAACTGCTTCCCGAAACAATGTGGTTTATTTAATATGATGAAATATTCTCTACCCCAAATAAACAATTTGTACTCTCCGCAATCTAATCCATAACCAAAAGCATCTTTTTGTACGCAATCTGTATCGAATTATCATCGATACTTGATTTTTCGCTATAGGCTCCGTGCTGTCCAGCGGCAGAAAAGAAACGGAATTGGGAGAGAAGAGCATAGTGGTTACAGAGATGAACCAGTCAATGGCTAAATGCCTCTAAAACAGCATAGTGCTTTGGCGAGTGATCAAGACCATTCTCCAGTCATTTCGCAATCACAACTAAATGGATCTCTAAGCGGGCACAGATTTGTGTGATTTCAATAGCCTGTTTTGAAAGAAATTTTGAAGCAATTGAAACATATTTTCGGATCAATAATTAACTAGCATACATTTTACACATTTTATCTTTCGAATGAAATAATTATCATAGCACTTCGTTTCACCGGCAAAAAGATATTGACTCTTTGAGGTCGGAATTATTTTGACTTGAAATGTAAGGATGTATAACTTTCTGAGATTATATGCAGTATATGTATGGCCTGTGAGATCATGAAAGATGAACAAGATGTATGTATTTTTATATAAACTCCAGATAAGTATTGAGTACAAAATGGGTTTATAGTCATGTTTATTATATACTATAATTCTCCTTCGTGTGATACCCTTCGAAACAAACCCAAAAATGCAGTTCTGGTTTTCGAATGTATCAAAAAAATATTTTGTTGTCTTCAGCCTTCTATCTGCCTGTATGAACATACATAGCAATGCTTTTTATATCTTCACAGTTTGCAATATATGGACTTTTCCATTAGGCCTTTCATCAAGCATGGGTGACAGCCAGCGATGTCTACCTTCCTGATTTTTCAGGATTTCCCAGACTTTTTAGCACGCTCCCTGATATCCTGACGAACACTCAATTTATCCTGATTTTTCTGAAAAGATCCTAATTTTTCGAGATTTTTGAACTCTTTACATTATTTGTAATAAATATAATGTATATAAATATTTGTTTCCATGTCAAAGTTTTCTCTCATGATAGTTCTCCGGTACGCACTTGTATCTATCTTACTTAAATTACTCAAGGCAAATATTTTAAATCCACAGTCAATACAAAAAGATTTTATATGTAACTAGCTGACCCGGCAAGCTTCGTCCCGCCCAAAATTTGTTTTTTTGTTATCAATACCTTCAAACATTCACGTTTTCTTACTATGAGCAAGTTCATGGGTCCAATCGCAGAACTGTTCATTGATTGATCTTCCAATCGACCCCATTGAATTTACCTTTTACTATAAAATTCCTAATATTTCTAACAAAATTCATCATTATAAAATCAGATTATTTTCAGACACAATTCTCTTTCAATATTTCTCAACCACTTGCAAATAACATGTTTTTCCGTTACATGGAATAAATATTTTATACAGAAAATATGATAGAATAAAGACAGTCCTAAATCGGACAATTCCTTCCTCGAGTTCTGCTCTAATTAACACATTCGGCGATACTTTTTTATTGGTATAGATCGAAGACGATATTGGAGTGCGTTTCATCGTGTGTAGAACATATGAGAATTTAATTTTCTGAATTTTTTTTTAATTTTTTTTCTGATTCAATTTTCATACTTTTCCGAAAATTTTCAATTGTCATGTTTGGTTGGAATATTCTTGTTTGAAATATGTGTAATATTTCTATTGGACCCTCCTCCATTCCAAAGGAGGGAGGGGTTTCATACCATCATAGAAATATTTCTCATACCCAAAAACCTTCACATCGCAAATTGTGCTTGATTAGTTCTCGAGTTATGCAGAAGTTTGTGTTTGTGTACCACCTTTAATTTGTATTTCATTTTTACGGCAGCCCCCCCTTAGAGAGGAGGGTGGAGCGTTGAACCACCATAGAAACATTTAATGTACCATAAAACCTCCATATGCCTAATTTGGTTCCATTTGCTTGATTAGCTCTCGAGTTATGCAGAAATTTGTGTTTCATTTCTATGGAAACACCCCCCCCCCCTCTCTCCTTCAGAAAGGTGGGAGGAGTGTTGAACCACTTTAGAAATGTTTCTTGACCCCTTAAACCTCCACATGTCAAATTTGGTTCAGTTTGCTTGATTAGTTCTTGAATTATGCAGAAATGTATGCTTCATTTCTACAAATTTGGCTCCATTTGTTTGATTAGTTTTCGAATTATGCAGAAATTTGTCTTCCATTTGTATGGCAGCTCCCCCTTAGAGAGGGGGGTGGATAGTCTAACCACCATAGAATCATTTATTGCACCCTAAAACCTCTACATGCAAAATTTGGTTCCATTTGCGTGATTAATTCTTGAGTAATGCAGAAGATTTAGTTTCATTTGTATGGCAGCCACCCCACTTTCCTCATTTGTTGATTAAAGGTTAATTCCAAAGCATGAACGATGAATTCAGTGAAACTTTGAATATTGATTTCTCTGCAATTGAATGTAGTGATTCTGATGGTTATGGTTTTTCGGAAAAAATATAAACGATCAAAAGGTTAGGCGAAACACCAGCATTTCCGCTTATGCGAGGAATTATACCATGCTTATTAATTCTTTTACATATCCGGTCTTCGCCCGAAGAAAGATTTACTCTGTTTCTGGTGGAATTTGGAATGGATTATGTATTATGAGCTACTATCAAGCAACCTTTTCTCACATGTATGGCTTGCAGCAGTTTTCGACGAGGAAGCAAACGTGTTCTGGGAGGATACAATATTTAAGCTGTGTGAAAGATGACGAAATATTGTGAAACAAAACTATGGATATAAAATTAAATAATAATGCTTTGATAGAAAATAATTTTTTTGATTTCCCAAAAATCGAAATTTACTTTTCGGACAACCCTTTATGAGCTATCCAGATTTGTCCTGATTTTTATTTCATTCTTCCTGATTTTTTAAAATTATGGTTGGCAACCCTGGTGACAGCTTTTGTTTATACAGTCTAGAGAGTAGTATTCTATTATTCATAGGAGCACCGTTTTGATTCGTGAACAAGCTCACTAGACATTAAAATTCGGTTGGGAGAAGAGTAAACTGTCACATTGTTGCTGATACAAACGACCGCAAAGGTATAATGCTCAAAACTTTCTACCTCTAATGTAACGCTCTCGTTTTCGAAACACTGTACTAACACCCCAGTACAGAAATGAAAGACGTAGTTCTACGTCAAAAATGAACTTGTTTTACTTTTTTCCATGCGAAACACCTGATGATGAGATCTCTTGTGCATCGTCATTCATAGTAACCCAAGTGTTCGGTGCAACCCGTCAGAATTAATTCATTTTCTATAATTATCACTCGCTGCAAAATTAACTCTCAAAAAATAGTTCTGGAGAGAACTGATCGTGATAATTGTGGTAAAGTCAGAATTTAAACGTCGGAAGAAAGAACAAAGGGTGTCTCGATTAACAAAATGGTATTTTTTTATTTACAGTAGGGTAACACGGGGTGATTTGGTCATATGGAGTGATTTGGACCACCCCTTTATCTCAAAAATTACGACTCAACTTGGATTTTTTCATTTCCTTCTATTGTTGAACCGCATGTACCTAAAGTAAAAAAACTGATAAAAACTTCACAAGTAGAGGGAAACAGTAGCATAAACACAACAAGCACTTTGATCGTCAAAAAATGTATGTTTTCCGATAGTGGTTTTAAGGTGTTTCCCGCTAATCAAACAAACTTTTCGTGTATTGTGCAGTAAAGTTCTGTTTGCCTACAGAAAAGGAACAATTTGATATAGCAAAGCTGTAAGTTTGATAACAATACATGAAATTAATTGCATTCTAATTTTTGCGTGTTGTGTGGGGTGACATGGACACGTTTCTGTGGGGTGAATTGGTCCTACAGGTTTCAGACTTTTCTTTGGTCTAATCGATTCCAGATGCCGCTGAATTACAAAAAGAGGATGGACAGACAACGTTGGAAGAAGGAGGAGCTTGAAAAAACGCAGGCCATCGAGAACGGATTTTATTTGGCCAAGCATCAAAAGTGTTTGAAAATGCTCGACCAACAGTGAAAAGTTCATGCAGAATTCGAGATGGTGTTAATCTAACTTTTCTGGTCTGGAATCTGGCCAAGACACCTTGTATCGATTCCAAAACATTGTTACTGATTGTAATATTATTCCAAAATACTTCACATAAACATAAATATGTTTTTCTCGATGAAACACACACTGGACCAAATCACCCCACAGATGGTCCAAATCACCCCGCATCAAATTTGAATGTCCAAAAACCATCTCTTTTATTTTATGATATATTTGGTAGATTGAAGCTTTATATAATGATTGAACATTATTTATTGAGGGAAAATAAGTGTAGCTCGGTATACAATGTGACATTTTTTATTTAGACCGTATTGGTTTGGAAATATTAGGCGATTTGTTTAGGTGGTCCAAATTCCCCCCTTTTCCTCTACTTGAAAGAATCACATCATTGCGTTCACACGTAAGATAGTTGCATCATCGGTGAGATGCAACTGCACTTTTTGCTTATTCTCCTTCTGCTACTGCTCTATATATTTCTGCAGTGGCAGCATAATGTTAGTGGTCGAAGAAATACTGCTCAGAGATTGAAGGAAAACTGCATTCCGAGTGAACGAACGCACGTGGCGCGAACACCTTGAGTTTTCAAACAAAACATGACAGCGCTATCAGTTGACCTGTGAAAGTTATGATGAGAACAGTGGAGCAAACGGGAACTATAGTTTATGCGTACTGGGAGCTCCATTCCGTTGTGGACAAATTGAACATCGTCAAGTACTTTGAGTCCGCCGGATACGTCCGTTCCGGTTTCTGTAATATCCTTGCACTTCTGGAGAAGAATGAGAGCTTTGGACTGAAACCTTGTTCCAGTTGTCCAAAGGTACTACGCGACCGTCAACTGCAACTGATACTAAAGCTGAAGACGAAGGCGAAATGTGCTGGAAGTTACCTGCTTCATCCATAAATATCATCCGAACGAGGATGTAGTGTTTTGGCCGGACCTTGCCTTCGCCTATTGCGCGAAGAAGTCGCTGAGAGATTTTTGTCTCTTTATAGTGACTTTCAACACATTTTAACTGGTTCATCACTTTCACTTCCGTTTTTGGAAGGATGTCGGGAGTGAGAATTGAACTCGTAATCTTTACGCGAGAGGTATAGATGTTACCACAACGCCAGATCGCCTCCATCGCTGGAGGATATAAACCGCTTGAAGATAGTTGTTGTTCCGAAGTCCGTCAACTCTCCGAACGTCCCATTAAAAATTTCTTAGCAAACCTGAAGCGGAGGGTCTATTCCAACAATTTCGCGGCGAAAACGGAGGGCGAACCAAGAAATGAAACTAAGAGAGAACTGAAAAACATGCTAACAAGTATGTTTTCAATAACAATGCACTATGGTCCAGGAGGTGCATTTAAGTGGAAATTAGCATCTAGAGCTCGACAGTGATTCTCTAGACAAAAACTGTCTTCGACAAAGTTGTTACATATAACAGAGCGCTTATTTTTATGTTATCAAAAATAGGGTGACCAAAATTGTCGATGAAATAAAAAATCTAACTTTCTTATCTTTATAGATAGAGGTAAACATAGTTCGACAATATTGTAGCTCTGATTATTTTAAGTAACTTTGTGAAACAATATTTCTTTCAATCTCTTCAAATAACCGATATAGCGCTTTATTCTAGGTTGAGTTAGGGTTACCATGAAAAAAACGGTTTTTTGCTCTAACTTTTAATTTGTAAAATTCTACATCAAAACTGTCTTCGAATGACTTTTAGAGCTTTCCAGTCCACGCATTTTACGATACAGAACTTGTATGTATCTTAATTCTACTCAAAGTTATTGATGTTTTTTCCCCGACTTTTTCATTTGCTAGTCGTTATTTTTGGGGCAAACATAATAAAAAATTATTGATGGCATTTTAAAGAGCACATTTGATTCTACATAAGGTGTAACTTTCAAAAGAGTGTTATTTTTGTATTTGAGTAATTTTTTATTTCATCGTAAATTTAAATTTAAAATAAGCGCTCTATTATATGTAACAACTTTGTCGAAGACAGTTTTTGTCTAGAGAATCACTATTGAGCTCTAGATGCTAATTTCCACTTAAATGCACCTCCTGGACCATAGTGCAATGGCAAATGTTCCATCTAACTGCAGAACTGCTGGAAGTTCACCCAGGGCGTTGAAATATGTTTGTAACAAAACTATGTGTTATGGAAAAGTTTGTGGTTTTTTGAATCGCCATCCGAAAACCATTATTGGCGATTGGAACGTCTCCAGATGTCAAAATTCCATCCGTTATATAGAGTAAATGATCTCGGTTTGTCCAATTTAGGGTGTTTTTACGCAACTACTGAATGCAAATCGATTTGCCATACAAATGAAACATAAATTGCTGCATTACTCGAGAATTATTCAAGCAAATGAAATCAAATTAGGCATATTGAGGTATTAGGGTGCAATAAATGTTTCTATGGTGGTTAGACTCCCCCCCCTCTCTCTCTCTAAGGGGGGCTGCCATACAAATGATTCACAAATTTCTGCATTACTCGAGAATTATTCAAGCAAATGAAACCAAATAGGGCATATTGAGGTATATGGTTGTGTTACGGCTAATTTCAGATTCATATTGAACAGCAGTATGCGTTACGATTGATTCTCTTCAATACACAAAGAGGAAATAAGGGAACTTAGCTTAGCCTATAAATACGGACGAAAGATAAGACTCATGCTCTCTTATCATCACCATCGGTCATCGGCAACACATCAGTGAAAATAAATTGTGTGAGAAAATATCACCTGTTAAAACGCGTCTTTTTATTCGTTCGATTCACACGGGTCGCCGCGGGTTCTTGCACCCAGTTAACCTGGGAAAGCCCGGAACATTTTCTGGTCCTTCGAACCGGATAGCTCAGATCCGTGGGACCGCGTTTTCGACGCGTTCGAATAGTGTGCGCGTTGCCTTCAGTTAAGTGAAAAAATCGTTGAATTCCACAAACGAGTGGAAAAATATCGAAAGTATTTCTCGATGTCGCGGCATTCCTAACTCATAATCGTTGCGCAGTGAATATAAGGCGCACTTCCGGTGTTCTTTGCGTCCACGAGAATATTTAACGCGCGTGTTGGGACACTGCTAGAACTGCAGATATCGGTGATTTCACCATAGTGGAGTGTTAATTGCTGATTTTGTCACGGGATCCACATCGAAGAGGATTGACCATCGACTGGAGCAACACGAAGGATGTCTATTACAAGAATTATACTCAGCTAAGTACAAAGAGCGTGTGTGTGCGTGTGTGAGATCGAGTGGTTGAGGTGGCTTAGCTTGCATGATACGCTAGCCACAAAGAGCGCAATTTCTATGATACTGATTATTTAACGAAACAATAGCTGGTGTAAGTGAAGCTGTGCTGGACGATTTTGAGTTTCTCCGGTTGAGTAACGCTATGTGCCGATAGCACAATTTGATGATTGCTAAAATTTGTCCTTTATCACGATCGTTTGCAATTTTTCTACAATTCGTTTGGAAGCTTGAGGTCTAGGGAGCAATCTATTATAAAATTTTGTTATAATTTGTGTTCTGTACTATTGCGGTGACACAATGCCGTCCACTGACTTGAGACAACTTGCGAAGCAAGAACGCCAGACAAGGGCATCTTTGGAGAATGTTGAAGAGTTCCTATCCAACTACCAGGAGGAACGAGATAGAGATTCGGTTGAATTCAGAATTAAAAGATTAGATGAAATCTTTGAGAAGTTTTGTGATGTGAGGTTACAAATTGAACTACTCACCGATGACCACGTTGCTGAAAAGGCAATGGATGATGATGAGCAGTCCAATGCGTTGTTAGATGAGACTCAATTGAAGAACGCTAGAATTTACAAGGAGTTTGAAAATCAATATTTTCATTTGAAGAAGGCGCTCAGTAAAAAATGTGAATCGCAAGGGGCGACAACTTCTGCTCAGCACACAGCAGCTGTTGAAGTTACACAGCAGTCTCGAACGAAATATCCGGAACTTAGACTCCCCACATTTTCTGGCAAACTTTCAGAGTGGATTAATTTTCGAGATAACTTTAAGTCACTCATTCACGATAACCATCAATTGAATGTGATGGATAAATTCAACTATCTGCGAGCATCGTTAAAGGATGAAGCATTATTTCAAATAAATCAAGTACAAGTTATAGCTGCAAATTATACTCTTGCCTGGAGCATTCTCGAAACGAAATACGAGAATCACAAATTGATTGCACAGGAACATTTGAGGGCACTATTTAATGTCTCTACAATGAGGTGTGAGAGTTTTCAGGGATTGAACACTCTAACGACTACATTTAAAATTCATCTCCAACAATTGGAAAAGTTGGGCGAAAGAACGGAGAATTGGAGCACGCTTTTAGCGTTCATGCTATCGCAAAAATTGGATGACGATACTCTCCGTCATTGGGAAACGCACTACAACTCGAAAAATATACCCAGCTACAATGCGATGATAGAATTTTTGGACAACCATTGTGCAATACTACAATCAACAACCACACGTAAGAGTATTGAAGCAAGAAAATATTGTAAGAGTTCAGCCATACATACTACTGTGACAACCAATAAAGGTTGTGTGATTTGCAATGTAGGATCACATATGGTGGAACAATGTCACCGGTTTAGCAAGATGAGAGTCATCGATAGGAAAATGCTAGTGAGGAAACATGGGCTGTGTTTAAATTGTTTAGTGGCTGGGCACTTCGCTACAGAGTGTTCGAAAGATATGTGTAAGAAGTGTGGACAACGTCATCATTATTTGCTTCATCTACCCACAAGTAACAGCGAAGACAAAGGCCAGATCACTAGTGATCATGCTCGTATCCAGTGGAGTCCTCGACGACCTCAAGCCGCGAATTCACCATTGCGCTCTCATCAATTAAATAGTCAGACACAATTCCGGATGAATAATACTCACCAGCATTCACAGCATACGCCAGTTTCACACAACACTCTACCACATGAGCGCTTGCCACCTCCCACTGCCACACCAACTACCATCCACCACACCGCTACATTGTACAACACTCAACGTAATCCAAACACTGCAATTTTGTCAACTGCATTGATCAAACTCAGTGATCGCAACGGAAACACAATTCTAATCCGTGCGTTATTAGACAACGGTTCTCAAATTTGTTTAATTTCCGAAAACATTTCCCAAAAGCTTGACTTCAAACGTTGTCGAGAAAATTTACCCGTTAAAGGAGTTGGAGATTCGCTAACAATAGCTAAACAAGCCGTGATAGCAAAGGTTCATTCACAAGTTTCATCATTCACTACTACGGAGATCAAGTTCTTCGTACTGCCACGCATCACTCTGAAATTACCACAACATAGTTTCCATATTACTTCGTGGAATCTGCCCGATGGAGTATGTCTTGCTGATCCTTATTTCAATCAATCTAATACCGTCGACGTTATATTAGGTGTATCAATTTTCTATGAATTGTTGTTGAACGATCAAATAAAGCTTGATCAACACGGTCCTATTTTGAGAAACACTCAATTAGGGTGGATCGTAGCAGGAGAATTACCTTCAGCGAATACCTTCAGTGCTATAGTCGCCACTGTTTCTACAGAGGAAATTTATGAACAACTAGCCAGATTTTGGGAGTTGGAATCCTGCCGTACGAAGAGTTGTTTTTCAATTGAAGAATCGACATGCGAGAGAATATTCGAGGAAACCACAACTCGAGATACAGATGGAAAATTTCGTGTAAGACTACCTAAAAAAGAATTTATGTTGGATCGATTAGGAGAATCGAGAACTATTGCAACCAGACGATTTCTCACATTGGAAAAACGGCTAAATGTAAACCTCGAAATGAAGGCTTTGTATACAGAGTTTATTCGCGAGTACTTATCAATGGGACATATGATAGCGGTAGATGAAAATGAAAATGAACCACCACATGTATATTATATGCCACATCATGCTGTAATGAAGCCTGATAGCACAACCACTAAGCTGAGAGTGGTGTTTGATGCTTCGTGTGATACTGATTCTGGAGTATCACTGAATGACATTTTGATGGTGGGACCAGTCGTCCAGGACGATATTTTGTCCATACTCATTCGTTTCCGATTGCACAAGTTCGCAATAGTCGGGGACGTTGAAAAGATGTACCGCATGGTCAACGTACATCAACTGGATCAACCTCTTCAAAGAATTTTGTGGAGGGACTCAATCGATGAACCGATACGTTCATATCAGTTAACGACGGTCACATATGGAACGTCTTCTGCGCCGTATTTAGCAACAAAATGTTTGAAAAGGTGTGCCGATGAAGGGAGTATAAGCCATCCGACAGCAGCAAATGTCATCAAGCACAATTTTTATGTTGATGACTTGCTTGCTGGGTCTGATACAATAAACGAAGGATTAAAATTGTGCAAGGATGTTCACACTCTCCTCAGATCTGCAGGTTTCAACTTGCGCAAATGGCATTCAAATAACCCAGATATCCTGAAAAAGATACCAGATAACTTGAGAGACAATAGAATGTTACTCGATTTCGATGCATCAAGCTCTACTATTAAAACTTTGGGTTTATTCTGGGAACCTGCAACAGACAGTTTTCGATTCAAGACGCCATGCTGGCTTCCACGTGCACAAGTTACACACCGTACGGTATTATCGGACGCTGCACGACTTTTTGATCCATTTGGCGTAGTGGGTCCTGTAATAATAATGGCAAAGCTATTTTTGCAAGTTCTTTGGAGGCAAAAATATTCATGGGATGAGCCACTTAACGATGAATTAACCACACAATGGCTTACCTTTAGAAGTAACCTGAATGATCTTGAAAAAATTTCCGTACCCCGATGGATTATGTACGATCAAACCGTAGTCGAATGTGAATTACACGGGTTCTGTGATGCCTCAGAAAAGGCATACGGCGCCGCAATGTATTTAAGATGCGTTACAAATGATGGCAAAGTGACTGTTCGATTAATAATGGCGAAATCGAAAGTCGCACCTTTAGACGACATTGGTAGAAGAAATAAGAAACAAACTATTCCACGATTAGAGTTATCTTCAGCGCTACTTCTTGCTCATCTTTATGAATCAATTACTGATAGTTTGAACATATCAGCAAAAGCGTTTTTTTGGACTGATTCCATGATAGTCAAATGTTGGCTATCATCACATCCATCGCGATGGAATATTTTTGTTGGGAATCGAGTGTCGGAGATCCAGCATCTCACCAGAGGAAGAGTATGGAACCATGTGGCTGGAGTAGAGAATCCAGCTGATGTTATATCGAGGGGTGTGACACCCAATCAGCTACTTGAATCCACAATATGGTGGAATGGGCCATGTTGGTTGCAAGAAAATTCGAGTTCATGGCCAATTAGTGAGTACGCGGAACAACAATTTGATTCCGCTATCTTGGAGGAAAAATCAACGGTGTCTGCTGCTATCCAAATTGCACCTCGAAGTGAAATTTTTGCGTTACGATCTTCCTTGTTAAATCTTGTGCGGTTAACAGCATTACTACGCCGGTTTGCACTAAATTGTAAAATGGGAATCCAAGGGCCAAGAAAAACAGGAATCCTTACGGCAAGCGACCACGAGAAAGCCTTAATAGCACTAGTAAAATTAGCCCAGTCGGAATGCTTTCCCTCAGAGATTTTAGACCTCTCTAAAGGACAACAAGTGCGACCCACGTCCAGGCTGCACTCGTTGAATCCTGTCTTATTAGAAGGATTATTATGCGTTGGCGGCCGGTTGCGGAACGCTCCGGTGTCGCATAGAAGACGGCACCCTATTATATTGTCTAATCACCACCCTCTCACCAAGATGATTTTGATCGATTACCACCATAGACTTCTACATGGCGGAGCACAATTAATTATCACATGTGTACGAGAACGATTTTGGCCGATTAGCGTGAAAAATCTTGCTAGAAGAGTAGTGCAAGAGTGTGTCACATGTTTCAAAGTGAAACCACAAGTACATGGACAGCTCATGGGAGATTTACCGATGGAGCGGGTAACACCCGCACCCCCTTTCTTGAGAACTGGAATGGACTATTGTGGTCCATTCAATATTCAGTATTCCCAACGAAAGGGATCCGTTGTCAAATGCTACATTTGCATATTTGTTTGCTTAGTTGTTAAAGCTATTCATGTCGAGTTAGTAGCTGATTTGACTGCAGAAGCATTTCTAGCAGCCTTGAAAAGATTTGTAGCACGGCGTGGAAGACCTGAAATTGTGATGTGCGACAATGCTACAAATTTCGTAGGTGCCAGAAGGGAATTAAGTGAGTTGAATCAATTGTTCCGAGCAGAGCGATTTCGCGAAATAGTTGCAACTGAAGCAGCGAAAGATGCAATCAGTTTCAAATTTATTCCCGCAAAATCCCCAAACTTTGGAGGATTATGGGAAGCGGCGGTAAAATCCCTCAAAGGACACTTGAGAAGGATAATTGGAAACCGAACTCTTAGACACGATGAAATGCTGACTATTGTTACACAAATTGAGGCGTGCCTCAATTCGAGGCCGCTTACTCCAATCAGCAATGACCCACGAGACTTGGAAGCATTGACCCCAGGTCACTTTTTGATTCAGCGCCCACTCACAGCCATTCCAGAGCCGAGCCTCTGTGAAATCTCGGAGAATAGATTGAGCAGATGGCAGAGAGTTCAGAATTTTTGCCAGATTATCTGGAAACGTTGGTCATCTGACTACCTGTCAGATCTACACAATCGCAACAAGTGGACTAAACGAAGGGACAATGTCCACATTGGAACAATGGTTTTATTGAAGGAGGATAATGTGCCTCCTCTTAGATGGCATCTAGGACGCATCACAGAAATTTACCCAGGCACAGACGGGAACATTAGAGTCGTCTCAGTTCGTACCAAGGATGGAACATATCGGAGATCGATTTCAAAAATTTGTATCCTTCCTATACTGGATAATCAACCGGAATCAGCATCATCGCATTAAATTTCATATTTCTAGTTATTATTTAAATCAAGTAATTTAGCCCCCATTGGGGCATTTTTGGCAACATACGGTACTTCCTGCCGTAGAGGCCAGGGGGCCAACATTAAAGTTACGTTCAACCCTATCAGTTTGTTCCCGGAGCCTACTGCTTTCTTTTCTCCGACAGATTCATGAATTTCAATCATCTGTCTTGGATGTATGCCTCATCACCACGATACATTGACGTCAAACGGAATGCAAAGTTCGCTATTTGGACGACCGTTTTCTACAACACGTATAGATAAGTATAGCCCCCATGTGGGGCACTATTGGCCATTAACGGTGGTAGCAACGCCGTGAATGCCAGGGGGCGAAATTAAAGTTATGTTGCCCCAATTCAACATGAGTTCAGAACCCAATCGCCTTTTTTTGTTCACAGTAGGATCGTAACCATCATTCCCCATGGATCTACATTTCATCTCCTACAGCGGATATTCATCATCAACATGAGATGGCCCCGGTGGGGCATTTTGGCAGATAGCGGCATTTCCGGCCGTGTATGTCAGGGGCCGAAGCATAAGTTACGTAATTTATTTGAGAGAAAAAAAATGGAGCTCAATCGTTTCCTTCTCGACAGAGCAACCGTACCAATCATCTGTCAACGTCGAAGAAAACACCAAAGAACGTGGTCATGGAGCATCAGCATAACCAGGTGGACCGGAATCTCGACTTTCGGAGCGATGTTTGCCACATCTCTGACCAAGAAGGTTACAAAAAATGAACGAGCGATCAAGTGTGAAATAAGTCGTCGTCGACGCAGTATGGGACAAAGTTGTGAACAAAAAAAAAAAAAAACAAACAAACAAACAAACAAACAATTGTAATCATTGTGAAAAAATAGCTTCAGGATTCTCAGAATGTTAGAATTTACACATTATGATAATCATTCTTTAGTTTATGTTGAGTGAACTCAAGGCGGCCGGTATGTTACGGCTAATTTCAGATTCATATTGAACAGCAGTATGCGTTACGATTGATTCTCTTCAATACACAAAGAGGAAATAAGGGAACTTAGCTTAGCCTATAAATACGGACGAAAGATAAGACTCATGCTCTCTTATCATCACCATCGGTCATCGGCAACACATCAGTGAAAATAAATTGTGTGAGAAAATATCACCTGTTAAAACGCGTCTTTTTATTCGTTCGATTCACACGGGTCGCCGCGGGTTCTTGCACCCAGTTAACCTGGGAAAGCCCGGAACAGGTTGCAATAAATATTTCTATGGTGGTTAGATTCTCCACCCCCCACTCTAAGGGGGGGCTGCAATACAAATGAAACACAAATTTCTGCATTACTCGAGAATTATTCAAGCAAATGAAATCAAATTAGGCATATTGAGGTATTAGGGTGCAATAAATGTTTTTATAGTGGTTAGATACTCCTCCCCCCTCTTTTAGGGGGAGCAGCCATACAAATGAAACACAAATTTCTGCATTACTCGAGAGCTAATCAAGAAAATGAAATCAAATTTTGCATGTGAAGGTTTTAGGGTACAATGAATGTTTCTATGATGGTTAGACTCTCCACTCTCCTCTCTAAGGGGGGGTTGCCATACAAATGAAACACAAATTTCTGCATTACTCGAGAATTATTCAAGCAAATGAAACCAAATTGGGCATATTGAGGTATTAGGGTTCAATAAATATTTCTATGGTGGTTAGACTCTGCACCCCCTCTTTAAGAGGGGGCTGCAATACAAATGAAACACAAATTTCTGAATAACTCGAGAATTAATCAAGCAAACGAAGCCAAATTTGGCATGTAGAGGTTATAGGATGCAATACATGTTTCTTTGGTGGTTAGACACTCCTCCCGCTCTCTAAGTGTGTGCTGTCATACAAATGAAACACAAATTTCTGCATTATTCGAGAACTAATCAAGTACAATTTGGGATGTGAGGGTTTTTGGGTATGAGAAATGTTTCTCTATGACACCCCTCCAAACATGACAATTGAAAATTTTCGGAAAACTCTGAAGGAAAAAAGGAAGGGAATAGTGACAAGTGCTGTTAGTCCATTTGATGTTTGCGCTAGCGAAATTGATCTTTTTTCGAAACTGGAAATGGATTTTAATGTGATGAAACGCACTCCTATATCTTCTTCTTTCTATACCAAAAAAAAGGATCGCCCTATGTGTTGATAAGAGCAGAACTCGAGGAAGGAATTGTCCGATTTAGGGTTGTCTATATTCTATCATATTTTCTGTATAAAACATTCATTCCATGTAACGGAGAAACATGTTATTTGCAAGTGGTTGAAGAATCTTGAACGAGAATTGTATTTGAAAATAATCTAATATTATAATGATGAGTTTTGTTAGAAATACTAGGAATTTTATAGTAAAAGATAAATTCAGCGGAGTCGATTAAAAGATCAATCAATGAACAGTTCTGCGATTGGACCCATGAACTTGCTCATAGTAAGAAAACGTGAATGTTTGTAGGTATTAATAACAAAAAACAAATTTTGGGCGGGACGAAGCTTGCCGGGTCAGCTAGTATACTATAAAACTACTGTAAATCGTGGAAAAGACAATTTTATTCATATGTTTTGAAACATTCGAATACCTGATTTGACAAAAGTGTGCTGAATTAGAGCATTCAACAAAGTGGACAAACCAAAATCATTTGCCTTACTATTCCTCGTAAACAGATCTTCATTGTCAATCTTCTTCATAATTTTAAAATAACGTGGTAACGAGTTTTCTAACATGGGAGTAGAAAGATGAAAAATTACACTCACTTACTAAATCCATCCAAATTATCTGCGTTATCTCTCTGAATATTGTGAAACGCAGTAAATGTCTATCATAAAAGGGTTTCACAATTATCAAGCGACTTTCAGTAATGGCCTTCTAATCATCTCCAAGCAGATTAAATGAGCTGGGAAGTGTGAACCAATCGTTACTGGCGTCCATTTCAACAAGTGTTCTACCTCCTCAACCAGAAACAGGTAATACTCTCGGCTGAGACCCGTCCTCGGCAGCTTTTCGCACTAATGTATGCTTTTAATTATCGCACGTTCAATGGCCACAAGCAGTTAACAGTCAAACACTCGACCAAACGTGCCGAACGATGTAATCTTCATCGTTTCATCAGACATCAAACCGATGTTTGGTGGGATGAGAATACACAAACCATACTTCGACCGACATCCGATGTCTGCCATAGACTGACAATATTCCAAAACAAACAGTCATCGATAACGATCAATTTGCACACAGAGTGCGTTTCTTCGTTTTGATGTGACACACCACGTGAGAAAACCATCCTAAATGGACAAAATATTAGACTGCCGATTCTTCAGAAGTGAGGCGTGGCTCCAGTGATCAGATAATAATGGACGATTGTTTCAATTTAGATAGGGGAACCGTGAGTAAGGCGAACAGTGGGGGTATGATGGGCAAGTGGTTGATTTGTATAGTTGCATTATGAATTTTAAATTTTTGTTGATGGGAATACCTTCTAAATGCTATTCTATAATATTTAAACCATCCTATGACAAAGAATATTGATCAAAAATGGAACAGTGAAACAAAAACCAAAAATCAAACATGATTCCGCTTGTGGATGTAATTTTTGCGGCTTCGATGTTAAGCATTTTCAGTGGTTTAAATGCAAAATAGAATTCGCTGATGGTTATATTTCGGTTTGTGAGTTAACAGAGAAGCGATATTAGGAATGCACGGAAAAGTAAATTCATTCGTGAGTGGTGAATTAAAATTATTGAAATAATTGCACTGGTGGGGTTGAAATGAACAGTTACATCCATAATCACATCCAATGCATGATGGAAAGTAAAGGGAAAAATATTCAACGCTTTTTTATATTGCTTTCCCTTTTTGTTCTATTTCAGTTACTGGACACACAAACACAGAGAGAGCGAAATTATTCCTCTCGCGAGCGATAAACTTCCACGCTTCGTATATTATTAACCTATCCATACTACCCCCACTGCATGTCCACTATGCCCGCATCGATAAAAATGTTCTACTTTTCAGCTTTTTTTTAATTTCAGTAAAAACATGGAAACACACATTTTTATAAAACATTTGACCAATTATTTCGAAACCCAGTATAACTAGTTTCCAGTTTCCAAAAATACAATTGAAGTTCTTCTTAACGTGTCAATCTTACCCTCATTCCCCCTGATAAGGCTACCATTGGGGCTTCTAGCCTATTGGCAAATAAATAAATAAATAAATAAATAAAAATCTGATGAGATTAATATCCTTTTTCGGTCGGATTTTATCAGATTTTGTCGAATACTGTAAATCTTCTGATATGCTCAAGGGTGTACATATCGAAAAAATCTTAGAAGCCTCATACATTTAAGGGTTGTTTATTCATTCAATATTGTGAGTTCAATATAAACAATATATCCATACCCGAGGGTAGCCTCCAGTCATGTTTTAGTGGTTATAAAATTACCATCAATGAGTTACTGCTTGCAATGGTCTCCCTACGAGCAGACATAGCGCTTACTGACCCCAGTTGAATTTCCTGCTGGTTGGGTAATTCTCGGCCGTAGATTTATGAAGTGCGAACGAGGACCAAGAGATTAAATATTAATGCTTCTCTCTTCTATCCTATGCCGACTCTAGAAGCCACCAGAAGAAGATTTCACTAAAGCCCAAACCGCATTTCGAAAACTAGCATCAGAACATCCGGTTGGTTAGCGTTTCGACTTTCGTCTGGGGCCGATGCTCTCCTCTCAGCCTACATAATTCAGATCGGAGATAATCTCGACCGAGATACAAAATAACGTTGTACGACCCGAAGTCTGTTCTGCCTGCCCGATGGGTGGTTTGCTGGGTAGGAGGTATAATGGCAATTGCTGAAATTGTTATTCATTATTATCTAATGACGCCAGTTTTCCATTTAGCTGAAAGCTTGACAGGGGTGTGAGAGAAAATGAGCAATATTGAATGGGGATGTGTCGGAATCGCGAATTAACTCAATCTAGTGATGCTTTTTGTTGAACGAGCATGGTCGTACTCAGGGAATTGTAATCGTTCGGTAATGGGTTAGCACATCTAGAGAGCAATTCCAGCGAGGAAAATATATGAGATTTTGATAGCCGCTCATAATGGTACGCATTGTTCTCGATAACGATCATTATGTTATTTTGTATATTAGATACAATTTGACATATATCTAATTTTTGTATTTACTACTAAACCAAATAAGCCACCAATATAGCAAAATCCCATTGAAAAAATATTTCTATGAGACGAAGCCGTAAGATTACTCTTATCGACAAGATATGCATAAAATTGCATGGTATACTTTTCTTTATTTTCCCTGTGGCAACTATATTGCCACCCAGAAAAATATTTTTTCGCTGCGATTGGAATATTATTTGCTTGAAGAAACAGATATCCATCAATTTGCACATTTTTTTAAGGCTGCTAAAAGTTACGATATAATTTTGGGACTCATTTATAAAACCCGCGATTTCACTCTTACTAAAAGACGTAGTCCTGCGTAAAAAGGCAGGAAAACTAAAGATAGTTCAAAGCAATCTGGCGTTCTGTGGCGAACAAAATCGACAAGGCCGCTTAACAAAGCAAAGAGCAAACGATAAAATCAAAATAGAAGAATTATTCTTTACAAACACACTTACAAAATGTGGGCTGTTTAGATTTTTTTAAAAACACACTAAAAAAAGTCACAGAAGGGTTGTGTCCGAGACTCGACCGAATAGTTGACGTAGGATTCCGTTAGACTATCTGTTGATTTTGGATATGTTTGAAGAATTACATCGTTAAACTCTTTGATAATGAGTTGGTGGCCCTGAAAAGGGCAATTTTGTTTGGTTGTTGGGTATTGTATGTTCACTCCACTAGTGTTTACCGATTTATGATAACAGAAGTATGGTAAACAGTCGTTCGGTGGTGCGTATCAGATAGAAGATGCCGAAGTGAAATGAGAAATGACGAAAACCGCCCCCTGTGACCTTAGACGAGATGCCTCCTGTGTTATGTATGGATGAATTAAAGGAAAAAACTCTCCAATGTAACATAAGATAATTACCAATACCGAACACAATTATCAATTTTTCTCATCAGTTACTTTAATACAGAGAAAACATATTTGAAATGGAAAAGGTAATTTTGTTTTATAATTTTTACTTTCTGAGTGTTTACTCAACCCAATGCAAATTTTAATTGGACTAACAGCACCTAATACGATATGTAGAGCATATGGGAAATCACTTTTTCGAATATTTCTTCACTATTCCAATTTTTTCTCGCCGCATGAACTTTCCTTGGGTGAAATGAAACACAACAAAATAGACAGCTTAAACCGAACGACCCGTTCTCGAGCGAGAACACATCTTGGTTTTTATTTATAAAATTGAAATAAATTTTTCACAATACACGATCGGTCATTGATATGAAATTTCACGAAGCAACCAACATTTAAGTTCCAAATTTAAATTTAATTTGCTAGAATTAATCGTATCACTCACCTTACTTGCAATATAAAAATGCCCCCGACTTGCATATATTTGCAATGTCGATTTCCCTCGGGAACCTTGGTTTAGATGTCTGTGTTAGGGAACATATTTCGGTGGGAGCAAAAGCTCCCTCTCCTTTCATGTATTTGCAATGCCGATTTCCTCCAGGCAGCTCGGTTTTGATGTCTCTGTTAGGAAAAACATATCGGGGGGAAAAAAGCTCCCCCTACTTTCATTTAATTGCAATATCGAATTCCCCCACGCAGCTTGGGTTTGATGTCTCTGTTAGGGAATCACCGCATGTGTCGTCAATTTCGACCAATCTGAAGTGGGTATTTCCGTTAGTACAGGGGTTGAGATATTTCAATTGTTCGATAGTTAGTTTCATGACATATATTATTTTATTCAAGATAAAAAATTGTTGTGGAGTACCGAAATCGATTGACGCAAAAATTTCATCAATCCATCATGAAATGACTGAGCAATAACCGTTTGAAATTGGACAATTTTCACGATGTACTCGATTTTCGGTTTTCAATTTGTTCCCGAAAGACGTAATCCTACGTCAAAACGTCAAATCTAAGTTGATCGAATTTTAATCGTTCCTCCCAATAATGTAATTGAAAAAAAAAATTTCCCCGTTTCAATTAAGGATAAAGGGTGTGTCACATCAAATTGCATCACGGAAAAAACGCTGTAGAAATTCGCCCAGTAGACCGATCCTTTTGAAAATTTTAGACAGTAAAACAAAAACTATTAAACAACTATTGGCATTTTCTTTTTATTCATACTTCGAGCCCAAGCCCGTATGCTCGCACCTTCCTCTTTACCCCGTCTATAAGGTTTTGTACAACGTCAGACTGTAGTTTGTTTTTTTTTGAACAGAAATCCATTTTCTCTTGAAGTCCGCCTCCGATTTGACAACTTTTGGGTTCTTCCGGAGGGCCTGCTTCATAATCGCCCAATATTTCTCTATTGGGCGAAGCTCCGGCGCGTTGGGCGGGTTCATTTCCTTTGGCACGAAGGTGACCCCGTTGGCTTCGTACCACTCCAACATGTCCTTTGAATAGTGGCACGAAGCGAGATCCGGCCAGAAGATGGACGGGCCCTCATGCTGCTTCAATAGTGGTAGTAAGCGCTTCTGTAGGCACTCCTTAAGGTAAACCTGCCCGTTTACCGTGCCGGTCATCACGGGCGCTCCGCTTTCCGCAAGAGCAGATCGCTTGCCACACCATGTACTTTTTGGCAAACTTGGATAGTTTCTGCTTGCGAATCTCCTCCGGAACGCTGAATTTGTCCTCTGCGGAGAAGAACAACAGGCCCGGCAGCTGACGAAAGTCCGCTTTGACGTAGGTTTCGTCGTCCATTACCAGGCAATGCGGCTTCGTCAGCATTTCGGTGTACAGCTTCCGGGCTCGCGTCTTCCCCGCCATGTTTTGCCTTTCGTCGCGGTTAGGAGTCTTCTGAACCTTGTATGTACGCAGGCCCTCCCGCTGCTTGGTCCGCTGGACGAATGAACTTGACAAATTCAGCTTATTGGCGACATCCCGGACCGAACTTCTCGGATCACGTCTAAACTGCTTAACTACGCGCTTGTGATCTTTTTCACTGACGGAGCATCCATTTTTGCCGTTCTTCACCTTCCGGTCGATTAGGTTAGGTTAGGTTCTCGAAGTATAGTTTTAGTACTCTGCTGAACGTGGATTGGACGATTCCCAGTATCTTACCGATGTCCCGATGTGACAACTCCGGATTCTCGAAATGAGTGCGCAGGATTAATTCACGACGCTCTTTTACGTTCGACGACATTGACGAAAAGTTGACAGTGAAGCATGGCCAACGTGATCTATACACTCTTATCTGATTATAAGCGAAAGCTGAAGATATAATTCCTAAAAATTAAATTTCTACAGCGTTTTTTCCGTGATGCAATTTGATGTGACACACCCTTTATTAGTGTAGGCAAAACTGACACGTTGAACTCCAACTGAACTAGGAGACCGACAATAAACTTTTCGTCTGGCCCACGTCGATCCCTGTGGATTGATAGTGGATGTTTCTAAAAATCGTTTTCCAGCATTATTGTTGCAGACGACAAACGAAAAGTCCACTGTCGGTCCGATTAGACCGGTGCCAAGAGTTCAGTGTCAGTCCCAGGGACCGACGCAGTGCTCAACGTGTTTATGTGATTTCTCATTTGCCTTCCGTACTGTTTTTGAGGCCAAGCGAGTATTTATACATTAGCACGAACTTTTAGCAGTCAATTTTAACATGATAAATCTAAAGCATAAATGTCTTAAAGATATGAAGTGAAAACAAAATTTAATATTTTATACATTTTGTTTTTACTTTGTTTAAACATGAGCTCTGTCGCGTTCGTTTTTTTTTTATTATTTTTAAGTTGAATTTATCAAATTTATTGAATTTCACAAATTTATTCCTTGAGCTATATTCGAACCAAACATGACAGTTGATTTTTTTAGAAAAACACTGAAGGAAAATGGGAAAATTCGGAAAATTGAATTTTCCCATTTTCTACAATTACATCGTGATTAGCGTTCCATCCATTCCCTCTGATGTTTGATGTATATATAAAAAAAAATGGATCGCTAAATGTTTTGGTAGCGAATCAAGAAAATTGAGTGCAATTCATTTTTCATTTGATTTCTTTCTAGTGTATTTTTCTGGATGTACAGCTTTCGTCCAGAATATGACTTTAATTTTTTCTGTAACGCCACTATACAATTCTGTTTTTTTATAATACAAAGATTATCATTCTAATAACGCTTATCTGAAAGAAATACAGAAATATATTCTAATAAAAAATTGGTAGTAAAAATACATTCCAAACACAGATTTCTGAGATGAGTTAATGAAGATAAAGAGTCCGAAAATTGGGGTTCAAATGGAACAGCCTTATGTGCAATCGGAGAAGTTATTACTTGGGCTGAGGAAAACGGATTGCCAATGGAAATAGAATTCCTACTGCGAGAATTACTTAAAAATATTTTAGAGAAAAATGATAATTTTCAATTTTTTCTTTGTTGCTTATTATGCACATTAGAGTGCCAATGAATGTATGGGAAAAAAGTGGCCTTTGGGTTTTCGAAAGGGGCTTCCTGCTAAAAATATACCCTATGCAAAATTTCAGCTCAATCGGACTTTACTTACTAGTGTCGCACAGTCGTCAATGTTTCAATTTTTCGAAAATCGCAATGCATAAGGGATATTATCCAAAATCGAATTTCTCAATTTAGATGACAAAAAAAAAACGAGATGACAGTAGATCTCTACGTGTCATGAAATTTAAAGACAATTGGCATCATATTTTTTTTTTCAAAACTCCGGTTTCATGCACTACCTCCTTAGGTGATTTTATGATCTTTGGAAGACTCAAACTTTGGCGTCTTTGCGACAATAGTAAATAAAGTCCGATTGAACTAAAATGTTGTATAGTGTATTTTTACGAGGGAATCAACATTTTTCAGGAAGTCTCATTTGTAAATTAGAGATTACCATTTTCATTGGCACTCTAATGCACATATTTGTTTTTAAAACGAAATAAATAATAAGTTGCCAAACAAGTTTTATCAAATCTATTCTGCGATAACATCGTAACATATGAAGATGCCAATAAGACGTCTTTTGAGAATCCAATAAGTCTTTAACTATCCAAGCGAATTCAAAGGTTTATCACATTTGTTTCTATTCTTTGCAACATTCTCAACGCTCCTACCCCATCTTTTCTTTTTCCTTACTACATCCATGATTATTCGAATGATCATATTATATATGTTACACTGTGGATAACAGGATTTAAACATACTAAACGGACCCTTCTCATCCTAGCTACATCCATCTTTCAATAAATGATCATATTAAATAAATGTATTCATTTTTTTTTAGAATTTCCAACGTATATTAATCTACTGCGGATAATCGAAACTAGTTGCAGTCCCTCCATTACCTAGCTATGTTAAATGTTGTTCAAATAATCTTATTTATGAAGTACACTGGAGTCGGTTTTTAGACGGGGGATACGTGCCGCGTAAACAAAAACCGCGTAAATTCCAAAATCCACGTAAAAATAAACCGGGTATATTTCAAAATCCGTATAAAAATCTAATAAATCTGCAATCATGATATTACTAATCAGCGATACAATACAAATTTATTTAGTGAAATGTCACACCAATTAGCACATTGAATTTGTACGCGGTTGATACGTGCTGCGTAAAAAACCGCTTAAATTCCGTGTCCGTGTAAAAAAAACCGCGTAAATTCCGAAATCCGCTTAAAAAACCGCGTAAATTCCAAAATCTGCGTAAAAATATCCGGGTATATTTCAAAATCTGTATAAAAATCTTACAAACAGTGAATTATTGATTGAAATGCAACCCATTTTCTAACAATTCATTAACTGATTTTTTTGTATGCTGCAATCATGAAATCTGTATCTCCTTTTATTTCTCAGCTATTAATCAGTGATACAATACAAATTTATTTAGCGAAAAGTCACACCAATTAGAACATTGAATTTGTACGCTGTTGATAAGTGCTGCGTAAAAAAACGCGTAAATTTCGAAGTCCGCGTTAAAAAACCGCGTAAATTCCGAAATCCGCGTAGATTCCATAAACCGCGTAAAAGCGAGTTCAGCGTATATCAACAAATTACTCAAAATTTCTGATAAAAAATATCAAAACCTCGATACTCTGGATAATCGAATTCCGGATATTCGAGTTTCCGGATAATCGAGTCTCCGGATAATCGAGTTCGGCCTGTATATCCTGTTTCATGGAATTGCTGTGTAGTAAGTCGTTACAATGGAACGTAGGGGAATTGGGGTAAGCCCGGCCCCATAAGGGAAAGTATTGTTTTGTGAGATCTGAAGGCACACATTGTTATGTTTTCCTCGCAGAATCATTGTCTAGATTATTTTCCATGAGATCTAAGAAAAATCAGTGCAATTTTTGCAATAATCAATTTTCAAAGCTGACATAAAAACAGAGTTCACCAACCAGTGCGGGTGTAACCGGCACCCCATGGGGGTAACAACGGGCCCCTCAATTTGTCAATAGATATACTTGACATCAGCTGAACCAGTTTGAATATGGCAACCGCCAAATGGGAGGTATTCTAATTCTAGATGTCGCTATCGAATATGGTTCGAATCGCTCAACTGATTCCGAAGATATGGTCGGAAAAAAAGCTGCGGTGAACATGGTATATGGAAAAGAAAGGAATTTGATATGAGGCAAATCGATCATACGGCACCTCAAACCACCTGATCCTGTAATGTAGACCTGGGGATTCCAAAGTCTCCAAGGCTCCACCAACGATAGCCTCTTTTGCAAAACTGTGATTCTCCTGGGACCCACTATCACAATTCGATTTCCTTGGGAGCTGCGAGGCATCTGAAATAGGTGGAAAATATGTCCCAATAACCTTCAACTAACTGGAAATCATGCCGAGCTTACTCCACTCAAAGGATGACGGTCTTACCCCAATAGCATACATTTTTAAGGAGACTATTTCTATTAATTTATTGCTTTAACTTAATTCGACTCGAATCCCAGTGATAGTTAACAATCCCGGGAACAAACTGCGGAACAGCGAAAAAAGATTTGAAACCTCGTTCAAGAATAAAAACTTAAGTTCCACAACCGAAAAATTACATCCGGATGCACATCATCGGCACTCGCGTTTGTTTTTATTAATATTTTAACATTTAACGAATCACGGTGGGTTGAATTTGATTTAAAACATTTAAAATAATAAATACTAACTTGTACAGTGTTCAAAAACATAGTTAATTAAAGTTTTCTAGTAAAACTCAAGGGGTGCTGGGCATACCCCCATTTCCCCTACCGCTTTTATTTTAAACACTTGACGAACCCAATTGAATAAAAGTGAAAGAAATATTATTGTGAGATATTGTGGAAAATCAAATCTAATGTGTTGAAACATTGAATATTTCACCGAGGAATCGAAATGAGAAAACGACTTCAATGACAATGCGATATGCGATAGCGTTCGTAGCGAACCAATGTCAAGGCTTTATTTATGAGCATATCTTACACGTGGCGCAAAACAACGTCGACGAGAGTGTTCGCAAATTTAACAAGCTCTTAGAGACTTAGATAAATCACCTTCTTCCAACACACACCATACTTATCCTGCGACTGTGAATAGTGCAATTATCTTGATCACATCCATTCCAACGGATGTATCATTTCTGTGGAAACCAATGTTACATAAGCACACACCTCGGTTCAAGCGAAACGAGCAATAAAACTGACACGACATATTTCTCAACATGCAATGCGTTCAAGCTAGAAAATGATTATGCTCCTCCAACCCACCCTTTCCTTGGTTATGCAAAGGTCGCCATTATCGTGCACGGTTTCATGCTGCATCTTTGCATCAGATACCTTCCCTGGGTGTTACGCAATCGAGAATAAAATAATATTATCTCGATATGATATTCCGTTTTAATAAATTTGTCAGACTCGGGGTCGTATTGACATTGAAACGAAACGGAAACCACGTAGCGAACGGCTTCGAGGCTTCGAGGAGTGAGGTGATTACAACAAATTCTACCAGATCCACCACCCGTTGGGAGCTTCTAATCGGTTTCAACGGCATTGGGGTATTATGCCATATCGGTTGAGAATAAACTTCATACGTTCTGACGATTAGGGGCTTTGGTTGCACACGGTTTTACACAACAGCGGCACAAAATTGCTTCATTAGCGAAGTATTCTCCCGAGCTGTTATTTGAAGGTGGAATCTTACCCGGATTGCTACCTTCATTAACCTACATATCATATTTTATGGATGGTGATTACGCGTTCCGAGAAAATGTACAAGCATAACGTCGCGAAGGCTGAGTTGAATTTGATATGATATTTTTGGTTGCGAGAGAATTTCGCCACCGAAAAAGGGATGAGAATATTTGAGAATATTTTTGTATTGGTTTCTATGCTAGTTTCAATCATTTTCAAAAAAAAAGTATCGCTTCCTGCACTAGTCCATGATTCACATTACAGCTGAAGACGTGTTGGTTGAGCAACACTACAAAAAAATCATACGAGAAAAAAAACGACTCCATAAAAGATCAAAACTTGTCACGAAGGCGTGAAAGTATAAAAAAGAGATCTGTTGTAGGCGAGTGAGCGAGCAGCTTTAGAAGTGGCACTAGTCATACACACGACAAACCAGTCTCGTTGACGGATGGGTATAGTTTTATGCTTTATCAATGTCGGTGAGCTGTTTTTGATGCTGCTTCTTCCAGCCACCCAACAGAAAGTAGAACCGTCAGGTTTTCCACAATCCTACAATCTATGGTGGATTTATGGATGAGGTTGGTACCGAATGGGATGGATGATGAATGCAAATTTATGTGAGACTCCACATGAGTTTTTTTTTCCCTTATAGAAAGAGGCTGACGGGCTGAATGAGCTGTATGTGATAAACGAGCGGCGGAAAGAGCCGGTCTCTGGTGGTGAAGTTAACTGTGTCGCATCGGGTGAGATATGGGTTGACATAGTGGGTGTATTGATTAATGTACATGGTACTAGCATTGACAGCGGGATCGTAGAAATGTTGAAAATGTAGACAGATTGTATAATAAATTCGGACAAGCTTATTGCATGGTGGAAATAGAATTCAACACTATCAATTCGAAGAAGACGAGTCTCATATAATTGGTAAAAGCAAATGTCATGAAATTTTACGGAAAAAGACATTGTATTCACATTTGATTTTTTTTCGATTTTCGATCAGGGAAAATAAAGTTTTGGCTGCCCTCGCCGTTTATTACAGTTACAGAAAAAAAAACTCTCGACGGTTGCCAATGAGAGCGCCGTAATAATAAATTTGGAAACAAGGCTTCGAAACGCCGTAAATGCGAACGAACTATCTATTTTTTGAGCATTTATTTGTCCACCAATGTTGAGAAGATTCATGTTATGTTTTCCTGTTCTTGTGAATTCCCATCTTAAAAACCTAGAAACGTTTCGAATACTCCATTGAAAACAGTGTTATAAATTTTACACTCATTAAAATATGTACTTCAGACAGAAATCTGTAATCTGTACCGTGCAGAATCAACAACAGAGAAAATTAAAAAAAAATCCCAACCTCTCATAATGAATCTGTCATGTGACAACACTTGTCGAAGGTATACCATATTACTCAGAGTTAAGCTGGAGAGGAAAATGTCAAATTTAGGAAGAAATGCATCCCTTCATTTAAAACATCCACAGGGTACTCAACGGTTTTCACCCATAAAAACCTCACAGAAACAATGCAAAAAATTACAACGAAAACTGCTTTGAGAGAAAATTATTTTTATTACTTTTTGAAGCATATTACAAGTGTCGAACTTGCATAGTACGATTCTATCATTAACTATCAGGATTGGCCATATGATTTCCATTCATATGAATCCTGGATTCCCAAAACGAAAAAAAATCAAGTGGGCCACTTTTCCCGGTAGACGTTGTTTAAATTAATTTCCTTTATCTCGTCGTCATTCTATAACATTAAAGACATGTAAAAAGTGAAGAAAATCAAAACCAATAATGTAAACGAGGACAAAACGTACACCCAGGATCTTATGATCTGGTAAAAGCGAAAATGAAAACTCAATTTCAGTTCATAGTTCACTAGAGGATGGCGCAGTTATTCCCGCACGTAATCTATTCAAACCGCTCATTTAATTGAATTTAATTTCATCCGTTCATAACATTGGCTAGCTCCCTCCCTCTTGTCTGCACTTTACTCTTGTTCCTTAATCCTGCACAATCCCTAGGAAAGATATTAAATGTAAATGATACTATCTTAATTATTTTATGTCGTCATTGAAAAAATACAGCCAGCCGGGGAACTATCGCTGGAGCAGCGAAAAAAGCTCATTATCCACAATAACGTTTTGTCAGACCAACCCCCTCTAGCATTCCTTCTACGAAGAGCCACAAGAAAGCAGGAAGAAACAGCTTGGCTGGGATGGTGTAAAGGTGCAAAATAGCTTTTGTCCATTAGTTACCCTGTCAGCATGCTGCGAGTAAAAATTACCCTCGCAAGAATACGGACGACAAACTTATAGTGTTTTTACCGTCCCCGAGTTCCATCGCTAGCTCCGGCCAACGACGAACTTTTATCCACAAGCGTGGGAAACGTTAACGGAACATCAGTATATGGGAGAGCTGTAAGTGCAGCTGACGATGTATTGCAGGAAGATGGCAATTCTCGCGAGAAACCATCTATCCGTTGATGAATATTCTCGAGATGTTTTCATATTTCCCAAAAAAAACGTTTATTTCTTTCTACTGCAGCTTCACTGGACACTGAGAATGCGAACCAAATGGCCAGCAGTATTATTTTTTATTTTTAAAAAATGCAAAAGATAATGGAATGTCACTTGACAATGCTGGCTGGGTTCAGGAAATACCATCAGTATTAGTTGGGATAATAAATGTACTGAGCCATCATCAATAATGTTTATCTCAACGCGAAGACTTCAACTATTGCACAGGCATCGTTACACGATTCATTTATTTGGTTGAATTGTAGTTTTGGAAACATATTATTTTACCTTGACTGAAAACATTTGTGATGATGAAATTACCTGTAAGAGAAGAGAAAAATACAATTCGAATTATTTACAGATACATCGTGACGACATTGGAGCTGAGGAAAAAATATGTCTGGAAAGTTTTACGCCATCGCTGCCATTCAGTCGGTTTTATCTCCACTTTTTATAGGTTCATCACATTCATCAAAATGTTTACGATTATATTGTTTCATTCGCTATCTACCTAAATGATTGTATTATACTCGTATATACGGCAAAGGGTTGCGTAACTTGATGATTACTTCTACGCATAGCAGTTCCTTGGGGCAATCAAAAAGAGATAAATGCGCTTGTGAATAATGGGGTTTCTACTATTTAGAGTGATACACTTTAAGGAATGAATCAATCAGAAATATAAACTGAAGCTTTTTTCCAATGCAAATCGTCATCCAAGCTGTGACAAAAACAAAGTGATTAGCATCTAGAACATTTTTTCGAAATTTCAAACAATCGATTCAAATATTTATATAATACTTATTTTTCGTTATCACATCCACGTTTTATTACTAAGCGCTGTTTATGGGTCCAATCGCAGAATTATTCATCAATCAATATCTTGTAATCTACCCTTTAAAATTACCTTTTACTATAAAATTCTAATACACGCGTAAAAAACCGCGTTAATTGGAAAATTCGCGCAAAAAAACCGCGTTAATTGAAAAATCCGTGTAAAAAAACCGCGTTAATTGGAAAATCCGCGTAAAAGAAACGCGTTAATTGGAAAACCCGCGTAAAAAACCTCGTAAAAAACCACGCAAAAAAACCGCGTAAAAAAACCTGAGTGTACTTCTACCAAAACTCGACATTACAATATCAGGATAATTTCAGTCACAATTCTCGTTCAAGATTTTTCAACCACTTGCAAATAACATGTTTCTCCGTTACATGCCAAATTTGGTTTTATTTGCTTGATTAATTCTCGAGTAATGCAGAAATTTTCATTTGTATGACAGAACCTAATTTGGTTTCATTTGCTTGATCAATTCTCGAGTAATGCAGAAATTTGTGCTTCAATTGTATAGCAGAAGTTGAAAAACGTTTTCAAACGGCCGCCATTTTTTCAAGAAAGATGTTTTTGACTTGTCCGAGGTTCATGCGATAGCGACATCTTTACTGATTCAGAATCTGCATGATTTTTTGTTTTGTTTCAGATAACCAGAAGGGCTGGAATCGTGTACACCATGGCACAACTTTATTTTTAACCCTCTCACTTCATCAGCTTTTAACTTAAATTAAACTTAACTTAAATTAAAATTAAACTCTTGGCCTTGGAAGAGGCCATTTGTAAAGCATCGCTGCCGCTGCCGTCTAGTCGCTAGCTGAAAGGTTGTTGAATCATAGATTATGCATTATTTGCTTGTTATTGACAGCATTGTTAGGTAAGGAAAGAATTGCACACAAAATGGGAATACTTCCGATTGTCGTTAATTTAAACCGTTTACGGATTAGGGAATCGTTATGCTTAGCATACCAAACAAATCATAGATAACTTCTGATTCGATTGGTTTGCAAATTATCGAAATTCTTTCGAAGCAAGAAAAGCTTTTAACGCTAACATTATTCCATGGAAACGTTACATATTCTCTGATTTAGCACCTTTGTTGATAGAGATAATCCTACGTAAAAAAAATAAGACACGTGATTGGAATCAACCACATAATTACCACATTAATACTTTTGAACAGAGCACTGAAAGGAAAACGACCAGATTGAGAGAATAGAAACGACAAAAAATACATCATGACAACGTCAGACCAAGTGTGAATGGACATTGCAACTAAGATAACAATCAAATAATATTACATGGCAAACACCGTTTTCAATACTTTTTCATACAAATTCAAACTTCGATTATTTTACGTAAGATATTAGGGTTTTATTAGATAATATTATGTTCATCATTTATACCATATGTTTCGGAATAACACCAACTTCAACCCTTTATAAGGCCGTGAGAATTAAGAAAAGAATAGACTCAAACTTCAGTAAAACATAATCCTTCAATGAGGAAGAACACATATTAACTTTGGATAAATAATAAACTATTGAAACAGCTGAAAAAATTGATGCCAATATAGTTGCCACTGCTCGTTAACCCCAAAAACACTGTTTGCCGCTATTTTGTAAGCTCACTTTATTGCGCATTTGGTTATGCAAACAATTATAGTGCAGGGAAAAAAAATTTATATAGACTTACAAATTTGAATTTTCATCAAATTATCCGTTTATGTTATTGAAAAAACTGCATGATCTTACACAGTAGATCCTAAATAGAACGTTTCCAGTGAAAAATTCATCAATTTGTTGTATTTTCAAAGAATTTAAACTAAAATTTTTATGGACGCTCTGAAAAAATGTGTTTATATAAAAATGATAATTAATATCGTACATTTTCCGCAGCCCAAAAAAAAATTGAAGTATTGTTAGCGCGGCGAAAATTTTTTTTTTTGTGAGTTGCAATATAATTGCCACTGCCTAATAAAGGGTTAACCTTCTTGACCAACTTCGAACACCTTTTGACACATTTTGCTCGTTTATTTTCAACAGCATATGTTACCATATGAAATAATCCAAGAGGTTTAGATGTGGTGAACTGGGAGGCCATTTATCTCTAGCCAAAATATTGGTCAAATTTTTCCGATACCAGTTCTGACCTTCTTTATGTTATTCTAAACTACAGCATCATAAATTGTATAATCAAAACAATTAACTCTGATTATTCGCTATTGAATCATATCGAAAAAATATTCGTTCAAATTTATGCGTGCATGACATTCAACATTGGTTTCATTTGAGATTCCAATTGTACGATAGTGACTGTTGTGAATATCTCGCTTGGTTGAGTGTAGTTGACAGATTTAATTTTATATAACAAAACGAAAATAATAATAATAATAATCTGGATTTGCACCAATTAGTATACAACTTCCTTTTGTCCAGATCAATTATTCGTCTGACCATAGGGGCTCCATGCGAATCTCCAGCTTCCTTCCCCCTTCGTACTTCACAACGCCAGATATAATCCTATTCTTATGCTAATAGGAAAGTACCCTTCCCGAGCTGCTTCCCTTGCATGAGTTGCCCGGATTTCAAAGCTCCCAAAACGCTATTAAGCACGGAATACAAAACTTATGTCTTCCTTTCAAGCACTGCTGCCTTCGGGAGGAGAAAGCAGTCGGAACTATGACGATGAGACCTTTTCATTGAATAACCATCGAGGAAATAGAATGATAAATATTCATGAGGTACAGTGTTTGATTTGTTCATCCATTCGGGGTGATTCCTTCTCGGAGAGCCACGATAAATTGGCACAGAGCAAGATATGTGAATTTAATTTCATAATGAATAAATAAATTGAATAATTATTTTAATATTCTCCCCAATGATGGTCCAAGGAAGAATACTTGACTCGGGATGTTTTCACCAGTTTACCATTTTATCGTCGAAAGGAGGATATTACTTGCAAACTTGAAAATCTAATTAGTAGTCATCCGAAGGAGGAACTGAAACGAGAAATTAATTAAGCAAAAAGTTGAATCCTTTCACTCTCGGCCATCTGGAGGTGATTAAAAAGTTAGCGGCGATATAAATTCGGACTGTTCCAACGTGTGTGCGTATCCATGTGGAGGAAAACAATATCCGCAGCCGGAATGCGGGCGGGAAAAATAAGTTCGCTAGCACAACTGCTATTGACCGTTCGTTGTCCCAATTCGGTATCACTTTTTGCAGTTTTGTTTTCCTTTTCCTTTGTTTATCCTTTAGCTATACAGCGAATCCTGCTCTGGAATACATTTTTTTTGGTAATAGTGTCTCAGGAATACGAACTTGCTGACCGACAGCTGTCATGAGAGGGATCAGAGTGGAAGCTAACTTTTAATTGAAAACCAGGATTACCGCTTATCGTAGCGATTCGACTGGTAGAGAAGTATACACAAGGTTAATGGTAGATAAGTAATTTCCAACAAGTGCAGTCGGGTTGTGTTCTTTTTTTCGAGCTAGTATTGGTGTTTTTTATTCGTTATTATATTCGAAGACATTCAATACTCCAGGATGTAGTTCCAACAATATGGTGAAAAAACATGAGCAAAACTCGTGCGGAAAAATGATTTCTCACCACCCAATCAATTTCAGGGATCCAATTCAACACCTACTGAAACCCTCGATTGAAATAATCTCATTTTTCTCATTCGATTCGATCATTTTCCATCCATTACGCAAAGGCAAACAAATTGAAAATTTCTCTTCCGAAACGAGCACAGATTCGAATGTGCTCAAAAGGATTAGTTTTTTTGCTGGCTACGTTCAATCCACTCCCACGGATGGAAAAATAAAACCTATCATACAAGGAGTTAACACATGGCACGGCATACATCGTTCCGTTTGAACGCGCTTCTCATTCTTTTTCCGCTGTCGATCGGCTGAATGAACGTACGTAGATTTCACCCCGAAAAGGGCTCTGTACACATCCAGAGAGTAAATGGCGCGTGTTGCCTTCCTGGAAGAGATCCCTAATTTGAAATTTGTTTAGGACTTCACCGAACGGAGATAATTGTGATTTGAAATCATGAGAACGTGTCTTTTGGTTTGTTTATGCAAGTTGCCCACACTGCGGAACGTGTCCATATAAATGTTATTTCTAGTCGAATACGTCCAATCCGTAACTGCGGGAATGATATCGTATATGACACATCAGGAATAATATATACAATATATAATGTTTTATATGGTGCTTTCTTGCAATATTATTTTGTGATCTGTACGTTGCTACCTTCACCACCACACGCCCCTTTAATACAGTCCAAGGCCAATATGACGCACCATGTATTGTTAAACTCAGAAACGTGTAGATTAACTGAACCAATGCGTCTTTATTTGAAACCTGACAAATGCAAATTAAATTTTAAATAAGGCATCTGAGCCAAAAGATCTTATCTATAACATGATGTTTGGATTTTGAAGGAATACAGATCTCTAAACAGAAATATGGATAAGATAACTTACATTTAAGACAGAAGTTGGACATTACACCAGACTGAAGCACGAAACAGAAAGAATTGGACTGAGCATTAATGCGTCTAAAGCCAAATACATGATGGTTTCTGAATCCGAGGACGACACAGACTTAGCAATCGTAAAAATAGTTACCTCTACAAAACGCTCATAAGACCGGTTGTCCTCTATGGCCACGAGCAGAGATGCAAACCTTCCTGATTTATCAGGATTTTCCATACTTTTTGGGGCGTTCCCTGACACTGCTACAAAAACCAATTTAAGTTTACTATGGAAACCGATAGATGAGGTTTTGACCTATCATCCAAATTGTCAAACACAGCTAGAAATGTGTTTGCAGCTCAGTCCTGACCAGAAGAGAGAGTCGATGAAAAAGAAATCAAACATGTCACTTACACCCCTTTCGTTTTGAGCCCCTCATATAACATTTGCTCGCCAGATTCAAAGTAATCAAATAATCAAATCAAACAATATAAACATTGAGAAAATCAACGCTTCATCAGCAGTGGCAGCATATGCTTTCCTAATTTAGTGATTTTGCAAAACTTTTTCGATGGCAAAAACTTCAACTCTATGACCAGCATGAAACCAGCATTTCATTTTAGGATTGCTTCTATTTTCTATTTTATAGTTTTATGGATAAAAATGTTAGTTTAATTAATAATAACGGTTCGTTTTGAATTCATTTATTCGCATTCCCCGGTAAGTTATTTGTATCGATATTTAGTTTCTTCCAAATTCCACTTATGTTGTCAGATTGCTTTCACCGCTAAAATCCACATAAAAAATTTACTGTTCAACCTCGTGTGTCTTGGAAAATTTTAGGTTGTTCCCGAATTCGTGCCGGCTTTAACCCTCTAACGGACTGTGAGAACTAGGGATGTAATCAACGCAAACTACAATACAGCGACATGTGTACATGCTTAAATACACAAAAGATTTTTTTCAATAAACAAAACAATTAAAAACATTGAAAAAATTGGTGGCAATATAGTTGCCGCATGCCCGTCTAGCGGTAAACACTTGATGGTCAAAATGTTTTTCTTATATTTTTTTGATGTTAGTTTCAACAAAAACAATTAATAAAATGCATGATGAGACTCAGCAGGTCCTAAACAGTTCATATGTATTGAAAACTTCAACAAATATACTGTTTTTCAATGACTTTTCGGGAAATTTGCTCTTGCTGCTCTAAATTGGAAGTTGATAACACCAAATGACTACAATATGAATAGTTTTTAATTTTTTCGTGCCAAAATAAAACAGGCACGTTGCTAGATATCAGAACTAGTTACCACAATTAGGCTACAAGCAATAATTTATTGTTGAAGAAGAGAAAAAAATAAAATCGTTGGTGGCAATATAGTTACCACTACCCGTAAAAGGGTTCAGGGAAAAAAAACCCAAAGCATCACTCTTATAGACACACAATAATTCGAATATATTGGGTCATTTAAAAAGTATCTGAGTTTTTCTGTTTAATTTCTGAATAATTTTTCTGAAGTAGCACTACGTCTAACCGGAAGATTAGGGCGTAAAATGAAAACACGAACAAGTAGGAAAAAATCAAAGATTTCGAGCGCTTATAACTCGATCATTTCTTAATAGATCACAAAGATGTTTGCAGGGTCTGGGCTATACCGTGGATGCATCAAAGCTTCCCGACTAATCACCCTATTTTATTTTTTTTTTGGCACGTCATCAGATATTTATGTGACACTTTTATGTTGATCGATTTTGGTGGTTTCTTCCATAATCGCATCGCGAAAACTATCAGTTGTGAACCGTACAACACTGAATTAACCTTTTGGCTATGTAACACCTCACGATCGAAGATTCGCTTCCAGTTCCACCATACACACAGCATCCCTTTTTTGGAGTCAAGGCTTTGATGATATTTGTAGTGGTTTGTCTTGCTTATCCCATGATCTTTTGCGAACGATATCGTATTTTTCCAATTTCTATCACCCGTGATTATTTACTCCAGAAATGGGTTGATTTAGTTGTGCTTCGCTGATGAAAATTAGTCAATCAACTTCCTTTAGAATAATTCATGCGGCTTCCAAACATCGAGTTTCTCTGTGTGGCCTCTTTTTCAAACTATTGATTGCCTAATTCTTATTTCTAGTTTACACAATGTGTGGTATTGCTGAATCGATCCTTCCGCAACATCAAAGCCCAGCCTTCCAAAACATGCTTGGTTTCTCGTAAAAAACTGGGCAAGGTTATTTTTTATGTTATTCTATGAGTCGAAATTATTGCGCTCAAGAAAAGTGGGCCGAATAATTAATAACCGGAAGTTGCAATATCCGGTGAGAACGACGGGTGAAATAGCTCACCTTAGGGAAACATAACATTTTCGGCCGGACTGTCAAAGAGGATGAAATTTGACATTGTCCGGTGGAATACGACGTCTATCATATTGGCTAATTCTGTTAGTTTGTTCTGGATCGCTGACTTTAATTTCATTTAGTTGTAAGCAATACTTGTTAGAATTTAACGCAGATTTGTAGAAGCACATAAAGTAGAATTCCTTTTAAATCTCACCAGACACAGGATGCAATAGTATGGAACCGATATATTGTAGCGTTCTACGTAACCAAGCTTCACCAGGTAATTCGTTGTTCATTTTCCTTTGGTTCATCACTTTTGGAGTTCTCGAAAGACAGATAAAACAACATACCCGTACCTAAGAAAACTATGTCGTGTATTTTTCAAATTACAAGATTCTAAAATTCTTTGATGGTGTCTTCGTCCTGGCGGAATGTAAATAAGTTCATCACTCTCAATTCATGTGAGTTACTCTCAGAATACGCATTTCAGCTAAACTTTTACGGAGTACACGTAAGGAGCGGCAAGATTGAAATTCGATGAAAATTTCATTTCGAGCAGATTTCATTCATTTTTGATTATATTGTATTTTCAGAAATATTTATTTTATGTGTCCACGTGGACTTTATCTAAACCCCCTCCTCCCTCACCGTGGACAAGCGTGGACATTTTCGTACGCCCGATTGTACACGGCGATTGTATCATTCCTGTATCAAAAGCCAGATACCTGGCCGCAGCAAGACTCATGTGTGGTTGAAGTAAAGGAGGAGCTTCAGGCAGGAACTAGTAGATTTTGAAAGATATTCGAAGTCGAAGCGATTAATATGTGCGATAGCGAATGCATACAGATCTATCGACAAGTGTTGCCGTAAAATTAAGCAATACCGTACGGAATGATCTGCCTGGTTCAACTAGGACAAGTTGCAAAACGGAATGGATTATCGTCAAGTTGATTCAGCTCGAAGAACACGGCGATGAAATTTTGATCATTTTAACTTGATTCATTTAGAATCCAAAATCCCTAAACCACCTGTATCTCTGAATTGATTGAAGGTACAAAAAAATAATGATATCGAAACGCAGATTGTTTTTTGTTCCTTTCATAAAAAAAATATTTCTTTACCGTGTTTTTTCTTACTTTTCTTCGGATACCCTGCATCAAAGTTTAGACTCTCTGTTGGTCAACCTTAGGGGCCATTTTATTCCACGGATCTCTTCATATCTGTACCATCCATGCAACCTTCTTCAATTTCCGCAAGTCAATTACCCAATATTTTTCTATTGTTCAGAATCGGGTGAAATTGAGATGATTAAAATCTTTTTGAATGTAATATACGACTCGACTATCTCAATTCAATCTTCCCCATCATTCTATCACGAACGCATGTATCGATATTTGAGTTCAACGTCGTTTTACATACAGTAGAGCAGGTGACAAATATAAAATAGCTGCAGTGTTGTGTTCAGAAGCACTGACAAATTTTTGAATTGATATAAACTCGTTTTTCTGTATTTTTTTTCACAAAATTGAACTCGAAGACAACGTAAACTAAAATTTTGTTTAGAATTCCTCCCAAACTGTACGCTATTTACTAATACTAACGCGAGGACCTGATAACTGATAACTGTCTAAGTTCGTGGGTTTGAGTTCACGGTGGATAGACAATTAACCCTCCATTAATTATGTAACTACTTCTTTGCATCAGAAATAAAGTTTTCGTCTCACTTCGTATGGATGTAAAAATAAGATTGTGTATGTGGGTAACGAGATTCATGTCAGGGGGAGTAGAATTGTGGATTGAAGTCAGGTTGAATGAAGAGGCAGCTTTGTATTCATTAGCCGCGTCAATTAGAATCACCATTGACTAGAATAGTTCATCAGTCACCCTAGCTCTCAACGCTCGTCAATTATTTTTCTAGTGAACTCAAATCATGTTGACGGCGAACACCGAAGTAGTCATAGTCGAAGCGAAGCTACTAAGAGGAAAGTCGATTTTTATTTTTCTACTTCGAAGATTTCGGGCCCTGACCTTCACAATTTAGCTCTTCTCTCTGTAGGATCAGCTAGATCATCCGTGGTGGAATCCGACGATGGCCAGCTTGCGTGGAAGGTACTGGAGAGTTCGACCGTTCGCACAGCCTCTGGAAAGTTCCCAGCCGGCTCATTGTGGAGAAACGATTGCATTGAATTGAATTCCCGAACTGTAAGCACATGGCTGAAAGGGGGTTACAATGTCTAGAGCGCCGTCTGGCATCCAATCTCGAGTTATACGAAAATGTTAGACGAGAAAAATGTTTTCGAGAAAAATGAATTTTAATTTTAACAAACTTTTTTCATTAATCTTTTTATCTAAAAATTTGTTTGATATTTTCTAATGAAAACCTAAGTAATTTCATACATTTCATTCTCTGACCAACTTTTTGTAGATCTTATAGTTTTCAAATTAAAATTTTTCGAAAAAAAAGTTAAAAAAGCAAAATTAAAAAAAACTCACAAAAAATCTATTAGACCTACAAAATTTTAGCCAAAGAATGAAATGTAGGTAATTATTTTGGTTTCCATTGAAAAATATCAAACAATTTTTTTGGAAAAAATTTCATTAAAAAAAATATTTTGAAAATTAAAATTCTTTTTCCCGAAAACATGTGTTTTTAAATTCTGAAAAAATAAATATAAAAACCCCATTGAATTTCCAAAAAGTCGTCCATACATCGGAAGAAGGGCACTTTTACAGGGGAAAAGTTTTTCGAACAACAACTTTTTCATGTTTTTCTTTGAAAAATTACTATTAATGTTTAATTCGTAACATTTGTATGTATGAATTCTCGCAATTCACATGCTCTGCTAACTTTTTTCTATTTAGAAACATGTCAAGAACTTGGCAAACGTGAGAATTTACACAATAAAATGTTACGAGCAAAACATTATTTTTTTCAGGAGTCTTCACACAAAAATGACTTATATTCCAAAAACTATGAAAGATAGAAAGTTGATGTCTTCGACAAAAGCTCATATAGGATCTAAAACTTTGTCGAATACACTATATCGCCATCTTGACTTTAAACAAAACTAGGATTAGTTCTATTTTTATCAAAAAAACATGGAAAAGTTGTTGTTAGAACTTTTTCCCTGTAAAAGTGCCGATCTTCCGATGTATAGACGACCTATTGGAAATTGTGAGGGCTATTCAAATATATATACTTTAGGATTTAAAAAAAATACGTTTTTGAGAAAAATGAGTTTTAAATTTTAAAATAATTTTTTTGTCAGCGAATTTTTTTTCCAAAAAAATTTTGGTTTTTTTTTGTGAAAATTCAAACAATTTCCTACATTTCATCCTTTGACAAGAATTTTGTAGTTATCATAATTTTTCAGTTATACATTTTTTTTAAATAAGAAAAAAAATTGTTTTTTTTTCAAAAAGAAGTCTAATTCTCTTCCGAATATTTCAAGTATGCAAAGTTGCTTAAATGACCCATGTCTTTACACCCACAACGTTTCTCTACTATCTGAGATGGTGCTGCCAACTCCTAAGACGAGTTGGCATTAAATTCGTCTAATGAGATTTAATCTAGATAAGAAGACGACAAAATTAACACTCTTTGTGTGCTTAAGTATTACGTAAACCAACTAAGTAGCAGGAACTTGCAAAATGTTTTTGTGTAAACTAATCATTATCAATAAAAGACGTTTCTTCAAGAAAATGGTTTATTTTAATGTAAACGGTAATTTACTGGTTTTATCGATTATTAAATTTTCATCACCGAATAACCGATTATTGAAATTTGACACGGTAATGCAATCGAGTAATTCCAAATGAAATCGACAAACGACAAAACATGAGTATTTTTGATTCGAATGAAAGTGTGTATTCCGTTTGGGTTAGAGGAAATATGAGTTTTCCACAGCAATTGGGAATTTTTTGACTCAAGCGTTACTTTTGAAAAGGGCGTATCGATTTGAGTAGGAGAAATATTTGATAATTTACATCTCAAAAACTATGAGTCATACCGAAATAGTGTCTTAGAAAGAGTTATAGAGTATTGATGGTTGAATATGAAAAAAATGTACACTGAGAAAAAAAATTAGTACTCTTTTTATTTATTTACAAAATAAAAATTCAATTTGCAATATCCAAAATACATATTTTTTAATTTTTTTTAATTTTTTAATACAAAATAGAAGTCATGCAGAAAATTTAAAAAATGGGCTCAAGATGGTAAAACTATTTTTGACGAACTTTGTGGAACATCGAATTTTATAGGAATTTTCGAAAATTCGAATTTTTGTATGTTAACAATCATTTTTAGCCACAAATTATGAATCCTGATGTGATTTAAAACGAAAAAGGTTATTATCAATCTCCTTCTAAATGTAGGAATTCTCGATATATTTAGAAAAATATTTCTAATTTATTGTCTTTTTTATAGTGAATAATCCCTTTTAATATGTTTGTCGTGTTATACCATCATGTTCATAAATTTTTATGAATTTTCTTATAATTTCCAACAACTTTCCCAAACACATCATCATGGTTCATTTTTTGACTCAAGCGTAACTTTAGAAAAGGGCGAATCGATTTGAGTAACAGAAATCTATGATAATTTATATCTCGAAAAATATGAGTCGTACCGAAATAGTGTGTTGCAAAGAGTTATAGAGTATTGTTGGCTTAATTTGAAAAAAATATACACTGAGAAGAAAAATTAGTACTCTTTTTTTTATTTACAAAATAAAATTTTAATTTGCGATATCAAAAAATATGTATTTTTCTATATTTTTTTCCAATTTTTTAATATAAAATAGAAGACATGTAGAAAATTTAAAAAATGGGCCCAAGATGGTAAAACTATTTTTGACAAATTTTGTGGAAAATCGATTTTTTAGGAATTTTCGAAACTTCGAGTTTTTGTATGTTAGCAGTCATTGTTAATCACAAATTATGAATCCTGATATTATTTAAAACAAAAAAGGTTATTATCAATCTCCTTCTAAATGCAACCATTCTCGAGATATTTAAAAAAATATTTCTAATTTATAATCTTTTTTATAGTAAATAATCTCTTTTAATATGTTTGTCGTGTTATGCCGTCATGTTCACGAAATTTTATGAATTTTCTTATAATTTCCAACAATTTTTTTTATTGATTGAAGTTTGTATTAAGATAAAAAAGATTTTTTAGTTTCGCTACGTTTTGTATTAACCCACATGTCATCGAATGTTTCGTAACGTAACTCCTAAACATATGTCTTTACCATAACGATGTATTTGGAAAAGTTGCTGGAAATTATAAGCGAATTCATAAAATCTCATGAACATGATGGTATAACACGACAAACATATTTAAAGGGCCTATTTACTATTAAAAAGACAATAAATTACAAATATTTTTTTAAATATCTCGAGAATGGCTACATTTAGAAGGAGATTTATAATAACCTTTTTTGTTTTAAATAACATCAGGATTCATAATTTGTGATTAAAAATGACTGCTAACATACAAAAACTCGAAGTTTCGAAAATTCCTAAAAATTCGATTTTCCACAAAATTCGTCAAAAATAGTTTTACCATCTTGGGCCCATTTTTTAAATTTTCTTCATTACTTCTATTTTATATGAAAAAATTGAAAAAAATATAAAAAAATACATTTTTTTTGATATTGCAAATTAAAATTTTATTTTGTAAATAAAAAAAACAGAGAACTAATTTTCCTTCTCAGTGTTTTTTTTTCCTCAAATTGAAGCAACAATACTCTATAACTCTTTCTAACACACTACTTCGGTACAACTCAAATTTTTTGAGATATAAATTATCAAAGATTTCTCTTACTCAAATCGATAAGCCCTTTTCAAAAGTTACTCTTGAGTCAAAAAATAAACCATGATGATGTGTTTGGAAAAGTTGGTGGAACTTATAAGCAAATTCATAAAATTTCATGTACATGACGGTATAACACGACAAACATATTAAAAGGGATTATAAAAAAGACAATAAATAAGAAATATTTTTTTTAAATATTTCGAGAATAGCTACATTTAGAAGGAGATTGATAATAACCTTTTTTGTTTTAAATCACATCAGGATTCATAATCTGTGGCTTAAAATGATTGTTAACATACCAAAATTCGATGTTTCGAAAATTCCTAAAAATTCGATTTTCCACAAAGTTCGTCAAAAACGAAAAAGAGCGTCGTGAATTAATCCTGCGCACTCATTTCGAGAATCCGGAGTTGTCACATCGGGACATCGGTAAGATGCTGGGAATCGTCCAATCCACGGCCAGCAGAGTACTAAAACTATACTTCGAGAACCTAACCATCGACCGGAAGGTGAAGAACGGCAAAAATGGATGCTCCGTCAATGAAAAAGATCACAAGTGCGTAGTTAAGCAGTTTAGACGTGATCCGAGAAGTTTGGTCCGGGATGTCGCCAATAAGCTGAATTTGTCAAGTTCATTCGTCCAGCGGACCAAGCAGCGGGAGGGCCTGCGTACATACAAGGTTCAGAAGGCTCCTAACCGCGACGAAAGGCAAAACATGGTGGGGAAGACGCGAGCCCGGAAGCTGTACACCGAAATACTGACGAAACCGCATTGCCTGGTAATGGACGACGAAACCTACGTCAAAGCGGACTTTCGTCAGCTGCCGGGCCTGTTGTTCTTCTCCGCTGAGGACAAATTCAGCGTTCCGGAGGAGATTCGCAAGCAGAAACTATCCAAATTTGCCAAAAAGTGTGGTGTGGCAAGCGATCTGCTCTTGCGGAAAGCGGAGCGCCCCCTTCGTGATGGCCGGCACGGTAAACGGGCAGGTTTACTTTAAGGAGTGCCTACAGAAGCGCTTACTACCACTATTGAAGCAGCACGAGGGCCCGACCATCTTCTGGCCGGATCTCTCTTCGTGCCACTATTCAAAGGACGTGTTGGAGTGGTACGAAGCCAACGGGGTCACCTTCGAGCCAAAGGAAATGAACCCGCCCAACGCGCCGGAGCTTCGCCCAATAGAGAAATATTGGGTGATTATGAAGCAGGCCCTCCGGAAGAACCCAAGAGTTGTTAAATCGGAGGCGGACTTCAAGAGAAAATGGATTTCTGTTCAAAAAAAACTACACCCTGACGTTGTACAGAACCTTATGAATGGGGTAAAGAGGAAGGTGCGAGCATACGGGCTTGGGCTCGAAGTATGAATAAAAAGAAAATGCCAAAAGTTGTTTAATAGTTTTTATTTTACTGTCTAAAATTTTCTAAAGGATCGGTCTACTGGGCGAATTTCTACAGCGTTTTTTCCGTGATGCAATTTGATGTGACACACCCTTTATCAAACCACCGCTTATTACATTTCTGCCTTATCAGATGAAAAAAATAATGAATATGCTCTCAACAAAGGAAAATCAATTTGCGAATGACAAATTTCATTGACGATAGCTTCCTCCACCGATTTTTCCTACGGGCAGTCCTCAATCCTTTGTCATATTATGTCTCAAAACAGTGAAAGAGCCCATCAAACGAGAAGAGCTGAAAAATATGTATGTATTCGTACCTAAATCCAAACCAGCGTTAATCATGGTGCGGAAAAGGCAACGGCTATGTTGGAAATCTGCCCGCAGCAACGGAAAGCCCATCGATAATAGGGTTCAATAGCCATCAACGTGACATCTTTTTCGAATCTCATTGGAATCTGTCTACTCCAAACTAGTTGTTCCTGCTGCTTCTTTCCGCTATGAATTCTCTGACGCTGGAACTGGGTTCATATTCTGGTTCTGATTGCGTTTCATGGAGTACTCGCCACCACATGCATATATTCACGCTTGGGGAGAGAAAAAGTTCACCATATCTGCTTCTATTCCATCCAGCGCATGTCCTCACCATGATTATCGGTAAACTTTGCTCGAAGACATCCCTGGTAGCACACTATAGGCATACCCTGTGGCTGCTTGTCCTTGTCCCCGATTTGACAGGGAGGCCCAACCAAGTATTATGTGCCTAGTGTCAACAGGAAGGCTACTCGCTCTTGACCGACTGGGCTTAAGTTTTTATTTTGCCCTCCTTCCGAGATGAACTTTGTATGTTCTACTTTACACGGCCAGGACCGATGGGAAATGGCAAAAGGCAGAACGCACCACTCCTCTATAGTCAAGATGTGTACCAATGAATCAACAGGATAATGCTTCGAGTAGGAGAGGAAATGAAATGAAATTCAAGCGACGATGAGCTGTGAAGAGGAATTATTCCGAACAAGGGTATGGTAATTGGATCCGGTTGGGAGAGTTATAGTCTATATCCTCTATCTTAGGTCCATGATATTGTGTTATTTAGATAAAATTTGGTTAAAACAGATGAGATTAAACTCATGCGACGGAATGAAGAATCAAATTTCAAAGCCCAAAACAATCCTCACGTCATAAACCGATAACATCCCTCGTAACACGATTCCGTTTTCCCTTGGGATCGAATCAGAATGTTGTCGCGGGTCTGTGCCGGGCAATTTGGCTAGATTTCAATCAAATTACGGTCAACTGTCTCGCATCAATCCCGTCAGTATTAAATTTACCGCAAGACATCCTTCACTCCGATGAGCGCTGCTACACCCACTCCTGGGTACGATATTGGATTTCGAGCAAACAATGAAAACCACTCGCTGTGGTGTCAACAATTGCTTGGGAACTTCAAACGAGTGGGAACCAAACGTGAAACACCTCTGGCCCGAGCCATTGAACTAACCGTTGCTCCGTTAGGGAGAGCGTGGCTAGCTGGATGAAAGTTGCCTGACATATGAACAAACCTCAAGGAGCTTCCATCTAGTGTTATCCTGTTTCCGCCTCTGTAGCGCTGCGCTTGCCTGGATTATTTCAATCACAAAGAGGTCTAAATTTTTTTCTTCTGAAAAGAGCGGGAAGCCTCACAACGCATGAGTTTGTCATCTTCGTTGTAGGAATAATCTAGGAAATGTAGTGAGTTTACACAATATATTTGATCCTTGTGATGTTAAGCGTATCCTCACGTTATTCTTTCGATTTGTAGAACCATCAAGGCACCATCACACAATTCTTTGAATGAATATATATATGAGAGTGGCTTCTCATAATTTGATTAATATGGAATCATCAATCGAATAGAAACGTCTTCTTTTCACAAGAGAATCACATTTTCTGCTATCGCACTCTCCAGCCACAGCTTACAACATTCGGAAAAACATCGACAGCATATATTTTTCCGGGAATGATTTTTCATTAGAGTGTTATATTTGAACAAACGGAGTTGACACTTGAATAGCTTCTGACAAGCTCATTTCAAAATTCATTTCCGGATTGATCTTATTCTTATCAACATTTATTCGCGTTTACCTTACTTCACAAATTTGAAATCGGTGCGTGTTTGTTAAAAACTCATTTGACCTTGTAAAATTTGAACTCGACGCAATCATTTCTTAAACTATAATCTATACCAGGGGTGGCCAAACTCTTGTTCCTTGCGGGCAACTAATTGTTCAAATGTCAGGTTGCGGTCTACCAACGAATCGATAGAAAATGAATTCAATGCGAAACTGAATTCAATATGAAACAAAGTTTAAACTAAAGGGACACATATTTAAAAAATAAAATAAAATCAAATTTCCTTATTAAAAATAACAGAGCCTCAATAATTCCGTAATTCAAAGCTTTTTCTTACGCCAGATGTAAAATTATTTTCTGTTTTCATTCAATTTGTTATTTTAGATATGATGGCATATTTCGAAAGGTTTAGTACAAGTTATGGTCGAACAACTAGATGTGTGAAAATCAAATAACTAACAATCTGAATAAAAAAAATAAAACAAAAACTTACACGGTGTAATAATTCCTCTCATTACGATCAATAGAAACACATTATAAGACAATCACGGCAAAAAGTAAAAGGACATAAAACTCGTTCCATTTGAAAGAGACAATATCCTAGATCAGGTGGCGGGCGCTTAGGAATAGCTACGCGGACGACCGATAGACCGCGGACTACCCTTTGGCCACCCATGATCTATACTAACTATCATAAAATATAGATATGGCACAAATAATGTGCGACAGAACTACAAAAATGTAATGGAATGTTTTGCGAATGAGCGGAAGTAGGTTATAACAGACACCTCGGGAAAGAGACACACCAGCCTTGCTCAAAGAACCAAGTTTTAGGTATTGAAACTGTTCATGAATTTTCTTTCTTGCTGTATTAATGTAACTCTCAGCCTTTTGACTGGTTCGTCACTCGGACCAACCGCCCTAATTACACTGTGAAGGAAGAATGTCGGGAGTAAAAATTGAACTCGTGACCATAAACGTGAGAGGTACGGATGTTAATCAGTACCAGATTGCCAAATCGCCTCCATTTTCATGCAATATATCAACACTGTGAATTAGCGTTGATTTTTCCCACGATCACATGTTGCCAAAAGAACAAATCTACTTGATATGGTTGAAATGTTTCTAAATTTGTCTCTAAAGGAAATAGTTTTTAATTCGCAACAAAAAACTGCGTTTGCGCATTCTTTATTTTCTACTACATTTTGAAAGTTCTTAACCAAATATCTTAATGTACATGTTATTCCATAATATATGAACCATCATATAACCCTTGACATCCAGGGTTCTCATAACTACAAATGAATCTGTAATAATACCGATTTTATGGACTTTTTAAATCAAGATTCTGTAGTTACTAAAAACAGATTTTACAGATTTTTAAAATTATGTTTCTCCATTAATTTTTTCCAGTTTCAGATTTCTCATTTTTTATTTCTCAATCTATTTCTCGTCAATCCGAGCTAACATGAAAAATGTGAAAATAGTTTGCGTCTTGCGAAACGGTTTTTCTTTCTTATAAAAGTCCTGTGAATGTATTTCATATGTTTGATTCCGAGCTGCACATTTTCCTATATTTAGAATTAAGACAAGAAAGAACCATCTACCTAGAAACTGTCTTTATACAGCCATTCAATGCCAAACCGATATAATGGTTCTCAGATTTTCGTCAAAAGTGGTAATTTTGTTCTTTATTGCAAAACATTAGACCTGTAATTTTTTTTCATTAGGGTGCCCATTTCCATTTTAGGGTGGTCCGAAAAATCATTTTTTTCCACTTTTTCCCGAAAATGATTGTTTTCAAAAAATCATAACTTTTAAACCACTGAACCGATTTAGATGATCGACATATCAAAATGAAGCCAGTGAGATATATTAAAAAATATTGTACATGGGTTGGGTTGGGAAATGGGTTTTATCTTCGTAATTATTGATTGTAGTCGTTTTCTATTGTCTTCATGGCTTCGGACTAGAGGGTGCTATATTTTTTCTTGAAATCTTTTTAAATAACATATCTCGATATTAGAGATACATTTTCTTTCGTTTTTGAGATATGAATTTTCAAAGTTAACCGGTGGTTCGAAAAATAATTTTTCCTCCTTTATCCAAAAATGACTTTTCGCCAAAGTTCATAATATTTGAACCACTGCACCGATTTAGATGATCGACATATTAAATTGAAGCTAACGATAACCTTCTTTGAAAAAATATCACATCTGCGGGAAGATTGGATAATAGTCACATAGGCCTAGTCAAGTCACATAGTAATATTGAACGAAAACTTTAAACATGTTAAATTTGCAAAATAATAACTTAAAAACGAAAAAAATAGCATCACTGATATCGGGGTATGTCATGTAAAAAAACTCAGCTTTTCATAAAAAATATTAAAAAATAGCGTCCTCTTTTCAACCGAGAAAACTATGAAAACTATCTCATTCAATAATTACCAAAATAATCAGAATTTTTCGCAAAGATAATATTTTTCAAACGAAACTAAATCATTAGCTTCAATTTGATACGTTGATCATATGAATCGGTCCAGTAGTCCAGTCGTTATAAATTTTTGTAATGGAAAAATTGGAGAACAATTGTTTTTTTCGAATCATCGATTGAATTCGAAAAATCATAACACAAAAACGAAAAAAATGCATCTCGAGATATAATATGTAAAAATTGTCAGCCTTCAAGAAAAAATATAAAAAAAATAACGCCATTTAGCCATGAAAACAATAAAAAGCAAATACAATCAATAATTACGAAAATGGAATCCATTCCTTCTGCAAATTCAGTATTTTTAAATGAAAGGCTAGCTTATTGGCTACAATTTGATATGTTGATCATCTGAATCGGTTCAGTGGTTCAAAAGTTATTTTGTATACTTTTGAAAAAAGTCATTTTCGGGAAAAAGTGGAAAAAATTGATCTAATGTTTTGCGATAAAGAGCAAAATTACCACTTTTGACGAAAATCTGAGAACCACTATATCGGTTTGGCATGGAATGGCTGTACAGCAACTTCAATTTCCCTTTTTTGTAGCAGAAACATTTCACTATAAGAGGGACATTCAAGAAGCACAGCGTAAACAAGCTTGCTCTGGTAACTAAAGGGTGTGTCACATCAAATTGCATCACGGAAAATACGCTGTAGAAATTCGCCCAGTAGACCGATCCTTTTGAAAATTTTAGACAGTAAAATAAAAACTATTAAACAACTTTTGGCATTTTCTTTTTATTCATACTTCGAGCCCAAGCCCGTATGCTCACACCTTCCTCTTTACCCCGTCCATAAGGTTCTGTACAACCTAAATCAGTACCAGTTTTCTAAATCAGTTTTTTTTTTTTTTTTTTTTTTTTTTTTTATAGAGGTGAGGAACGCTCTTCCAGCCTTATCTGGGAAGGGATAACCCAGACGTCGAGTGGGGATCGCACCCACAAAAACCAAGCCCTCTACTCGTAGCCTCATTCCCCCCGGGACCACATCTAGGCGACTACTTCAGGGGGCGGCTGTGCTCATGCACTTCACGAGTTTTCAACGCTAACTAGCGTTGATCCTTCCCTTTTTCTCTATACATCTCATTTACGTTTCCGTTGTACTCCGCCACGCACATCCGCAGCACAGGCTTCCTTTTACCCGTCGAGACGTGTACCGATTAGGAATTGCCCTCCAACTTGACGCGCAACCCGTCACAGTCACCCTCGCGGGGTTTCTCACCTGTCGAGACGTGAACCGATTAGGAAGCGCCCTCCATCTTGACGCGCGCCCCGTCACAGCCACCCTCGCAGGATTTCTCTTCCCAACGGAGCGCCGATTAGGCAGTGCCCTCCAACATAACGCGCACTCCGTCACAGCAACTCTCGTGGGGGTACCCACCGATTTGATGATGCTCTCCTAGGCTCTCGCTCCGCCGAAACGACCCTCGCAATGTTCCTCTCTCAATCCACCAACAGGCATTGCCAGCATTTTCTTGACCCTGCTCTCCAGATTCCGCTTATCCGTCGAGACGTGTACCGATTAGGAATTGCCCTCCAGCTTGACGCGCAACCCGTCACAGTCACCCTCGCGGGGTTTCTCACCTGTCGAGACGTGAACCGATTAGGAAGCGCCCTCCAACTTGACGCGCGCCCCGTCACAGCCACCCTCGCAGGATTTCTCTCCCAACGGAGCGCCGATTAGGCAGTGCCCTCCAACATAACGCGCACTCCGTCACAACGACTCTCGTGGGGTACTACACTTTGCAACAGCCCTCGCATTTGTTCCTCTTCTATGGTCAGGGGTTATTACTACGCTGGTCGGCCCTCCACTTCCGCTGTAGCTCGGACATGATGTGTATGATTACACTGTTCACAGCGTTCCAGGTGCCCTCGTCGCGACACATTTTCTCTACTATGTTCCCGGCATGAAGGGCAGGCAGCCCCTCGCGTCTTGCGGTGAACCTGGGACACACAAATACCACGTGTTCTGGTGTTTCCTCCACATCTTCACACTCCGGACAGAGTGGCGACGTTGCGTGCCCGAACCGGTGCAAATATTGCCTGAAGCAGCCATGTCCAGACAGGAACTGTGTCAGATGAAAATTCACCTCCCCGTGCTTCCTGTTCAGCCAGGTCGATAGTACCGGTATGAGCCCATACGTCCACCTGCCTTTCTCCGCCGTGTCCCATTCCTGCTGCCACTTCAAGAGTGATTCTACTCTCGCTGTTTTCCGGATACCCCTGATTTCCTTTCGTCTGTAGCACTCTCTGTCTTCCGCCAGAGTGATGCCAATAGGGATCATGCCGGCGATAACGCAGACTGCCTCCAACGAGATCGTCCTATACGCGCTCGCAACTCTCATCGCCATGAGCCGAAACGTACGGTCCAGTTTTCTACGATTCCGGAGGGTTTCGAGAGCCGCCGACCAGGCTGGTGCTCCGTACCGCAGTATGGACGAGGATACAGCAGCCAGGAGACGCCTTTTGCTACTGCAAGGTCCTGCGTTATTCGGCATTATTCTCGCTATCGCGCTAATGGACTTCTCTGCTTTCTCGCAGACGTAGTCGACGTGGTTGTTGAAATTCAGCCGGTCGTCGATCATAACTCCCAAGTATTTCAACCTACGCTTAGAAGTTATCACGTGTTCCCCGACTGTGATTTCCGCTCGCTGCACGGCTTTGCAGTTACTCACCAACAATACTTCCGTTTTATTATGAGCAATCTGCAGTTTCGCTGCTTGCATCCAGTTCTCTACTGAGACGATGGACTCGATTGCAAGCATCTTCACCTCTTCGAGTGTCTCGCCTGCCACTGTGAGAGCGATATCATCCGCGAAGCCCACGATCTCCACGCCTTTGGGAAGCTTCAGATTCAGTACTCCGTTATACATTACGTTCCAGAGCGTTGGGCCCAGGATAGAGCCTTGTGGTACTCCGGCCGTTATATTCAACGTTGTCTGCCCCGTGCTCGTCTCGTAGACTAGGACGCGGTTCTGGAAGTAGCTTCCTAGAATTCTGCACAGGTACCCAGGAACCTTCATACGGTGTAGGGACTCGGCAATGGCTTCCCAGCTAGCGCTGTTGAAAGCATTCCTCACGTCGATCGTTACTATAGCACAATGTCGGTCGCCCCTCCGCTTTTGCTGTGACGCCTTCTCTGCCTTTTCAACCACTGTCCGGATAGCATCAACGGTGGACCTACCTTTCCGGAATCCAAACTGCATCTTTGACAGACCATGGTCACTCTCCGTACATTTCGTCAGTCTGTTGAGGATAATCCTTTCCAAGAGTTTCCCAAGAGTATCCAGCAGGCATATAGGCCTATAGGATGTTGGTACCCCCGGGGGCTTTCCTGGTTTTGGCAGCAACACTAACTTTTGGATCTTCCATTTCTTAGGAAAGTGACCATCATCCAAGCATTTCTGTAGCACTATCCTGAAAATGTCCGGGAACGCCTGAATCGCCGTTTTCAAGGCCGCGTTGGGGATTCCGTCGGGGCCGGGCGCTTTGTTTACCTGCAGTCTCTTCGCCACTGCTACCAGTTCTTCACTGGAAACTTGAGAACGTTCGGTAGCTATTTCGGCGTACGGTGTCGGTGGCCATATCGTAGGATCATGCATCGGAAATAAACCCTCCACAATGACCTTCAGCTTCTCGGGACACGATTCGACGGGCGTCACAGGTCCTCTGATCTTCGCCATCACGACTCGATACGCGTTGCCCCATGGGTTGGCATCTGCATCTCGGCACAGCTCCTTGAAACAGTTCGCTTTGCTCAGTGTAATTCCCCGTTTCAAGGCTTCCATCTATGATGTAGTGTTTGTACTACAGTGTTTTTTATAGAGGTGAGGAACGCTCTATCAGCGTTATTTGGGAAGGGTTAACCCAGAGGTCGAGTGGGGCTCTCACCCACTAAAACCGAGCCCTCTACTCGTTGCCTCATTCCCACTGGAACCACATCTAGACGATTACTTCAGAGGCAGCTGTGCTCACGCACTTCACGAGTCTTCAACGCTGACTAGCGTTGATCCTTCCCTTTTCTCTAAATTTTTATTCACAATTCTTTGTTCTCCACTGCGCTTATTTCCATTGCGTAGGCATTCATTTACCCGTCGAGACGTGTACCGATTAGGAATTGCCCTCCAACATGATGTGCACTCCGTCACAGCAACTCTCGTGGGGTATACACCGGTTTGATGACATCCTCCATGACGCTCGTTCCGTCTAGACGGCCCTCACAATGATCAGCCTTTCAGTCCACGATCAGGCGTTAATTGCACGTTGTTGTTCAATACACCGTTTACTTTCCGTCTCTCCAGCATCCGTTTACCCATCGAGACGTGTACCGATTAGGAATTGTCCTCCAGCTTGACGCGCAACCCGTCACTCCCACTATTGACCGGGTTATTGTTTTTTGCCTTTTTCAGGTCTTCTTCGTCTCCAGGAGCAACCCTCTTCTTTCTATCCGATCGAGGGTTCCGAAATCCTTTCGGCGTCTCCTGTACCTCAACGGTTATCATATCCTTAGCCTCAATTAATGCCTTTTCCGCAGCTTCGGCTAGCGTAATCAGCTCCTTCTGCTCGCGGTCAGCAGCCATAACGTCCGATTTGATGCTCGTCACTAGGTGCTTTAGCTTGGTATAGACGTTCTTTTTATCTTTGATAAACTCGTAGAGTTCGTTTACTCGCCTTTCAACCTCCATCAAGTTTGACCTGTGTTGATGGATTTCTGTGTAAACATCCGGGTTGGGGCAATCTCTCCTTATGGTTCTTGCTGCTGCCCTAGAAGAGCGTTATTTACAGAGTTCGCTGTGGTCTTCCGCACTGGTAATCTCACCGCTCCTTGCGAACACATTCGCCTCTCCGAATGCTGTGTCGTCATTTACCTCATATATTTTGTTTCTTTTATCATTCGAATTCATGGTTTTATTGGTTTGTCATGGTTTATCTCCGCTCGTTGTACATAGTCGCTTTTTTGTGATCCCATAGTGATCTTTGCAGCAGTGAGGCCATGCAAGGGTTGACACTGTCCTTCATGGCAACCGTGTTCAGATCCGAATCAGCGCAATCAGGAATGTGACATATGAGCCTAGTACACAGTGCCAAAGCCTAGACGAGCATCGAACGTACCCGAAGATTTGCCAAGTTATTACCGGGACGGGGGCAACCGTACTATTAATCCACAGGCCGTTTCAGGAAAGTGTCACCCTTCCTTACTGAGGGAGCAGGATAGCACGACCGACAGCCTTTAGCGTCGAATGCAATGCAGCGACCCCATAATAACAGACGGGTTTATTTACCCAAGTTTACGATAGGGCCCGATTGATGCAAAATATATACATCTTTATCGCACGATCCTTATTGCGGATCGTGTAAATAAGTTTCCGATAAGGTCGGGTCGATCCCGAGCCTAAATAAATACATCTCTCCTCGCACGATCCTTATTTGCGGATCGTGTGATTCATAGTTCGTTTTATTTATTCTAAAAGAGTTTTATGATAGGGACAAAACTAATCGCAAGTTCGTTTTGTTTATTGTAAAGGAAGACGAAATAGATATACCAAACTTGGGTATAGAGAGATAGGCAGAAATAGAATAAAGTAGAGGCAGTTCGTTTTTGGCTGTTAGAGGAAGAACATCGTCGCCTTTTTGATCGTGATCGTGATCTGAAATTCCTGTTGCCTAGACCGCTAGGCAACGTGTGCAGCAATTCATTTACATGTCGTGTCCGTTTTTCATGTCATATCCAGTTTGACGCAATCAGGATCTTACTGGCGTCTATCCTGATGTGCTAGGCACTCCTTCCGTAGCTCCAGTACACGGTATTTCCCCCGTGCAGTCTCCACAAGCTTTACCGCGCCCTTACTCGCGTAGTCGCCCGATTTGGCGCCTTCTATGACAGGGACAGGGATCGAGACCCGAAATGCTATTCTAGGCCGACAGCTCCACGGAAAATTTTTACATATCATTCCTTCGTACTGCCAGTTTCTTCCCAGAGCGCGAAGAAGTTGGACATCGCGCGGGGGGTTGGAGCAATCGGCCAAACCTGTGGACAAGTGTACGGCTGAAATGGTCATTTTATGCGGAACTCTTCCAAAGTCCCCCAGCTATGACCGATAGAAAATTGCTGGGCAAGCCACAATAAACCATTTATATTATTGAATTAATTATACTGGTGGTGTTGGATCAATGAATTCGTTAGGATCCTCAGAAAAAGACGTTAAGGAAAATTGCCTGATTGCACCACTCTCCCAAAGGGAAGGTGGGTTGAAGACTCACTTCGCGTTGGTATCCATGAAGGTGTTAACCAGACCCTTGTTGATGTTTTTAGTTTCCTCGAGTAGCTCGCGTCCCTTATTAACCCTTGAAGTTCGTCCCGTTATCATTGTGTATCTCACTGCGCGCACCCCGATAAACAACGCAGTGACGGATGATCATCCTGCAAAACTCTGTCGTGATCGTGACTCTAACGGTAAGGCACGTGAACAAGGCGACCCAACTTCTCACGAGGCTGCGATCTCTGTTGTCCAATAAAGGGTGTTCGGATCAAAAAGTGGTCAACTTAAATTCGCCGTATTTTGTCCAATCATTCATATAAAAAACCTGATCACCTCTCATTTTGTAGGTGTGTGTGTGTGTGTAGAATGATTTTGACATTAGATTTTTAGTTATGTGTGTGATATTTGGATTTTGACATTAGATCTTTAGTTATCAAAATGGCGTCAAACAAGAGGAGCGACGAATCAAAATGTTGTACATGCGTCGTAAAAATCCAAACTACACGCACGTAGAAATAGAAAAATCGTTGAATGTGGCCAAATCAACGAACAGAACAGAAGAGTGGCTAGCGCTTTCAAGCGCAACCCCAATCTCTCCGTTCGAGATGTCGCAAATAAGTTGGGAATATCGTCTACAACCGTGCATGAAGCTAAAAAACGATCCGGACTATCGACTTATAAGAAGGTAGTGACTCCAAATCGCAACGATGAGCAAAACCTTACGGCAAAAACAAGATCTCGGAAGCTGTATACGACATTGTTGACAAAGTTTGATTGCGTGGTAATGGACGACGAAAACTACGTCAAGGCAGACTTCAGACAGCTTCCTGGACAAGAGTATTATACAGCAACCGGAAGGGGAAAGGTGGCAGACATTTTCAAGCATATTAAACTATCAAAGCCTGCCAAGAAATATCTCGTTTGGCAAGCTATCCGAGACCGTCAACCAGGAAATTTACGTGAAAGAGTGTCTTTGATTGCGTGGTAATGGACGACGAAAACTACGTCAAGGCAGACTTCAGACAGCTTCCTGGACAAGAGTATTATACAGCAACCGGAAGGGGAAAGGTGGCAGACATTTTCAAGCATATTAAACTATCAAAGCCTGCCAAGAAATATCTCGTTTGGCAAGCTATCCGAGACCGTCAACCAGGAAATTTACGTTGCTGCCTTTCCTGAAGAAACATGACTTGTCTGTGCTGTTTTGGCCGGATTTGGCATCCTGCCATTATGGAAAAAAGACCATGGAATGGTATGCCGCTAACAAGATGCAGGTTCGCCCAAGGATAAGAACCCTCACAACACACCAGAACTTCGCCCAATCGAAAAATATTGGGCGATAGTTAAGCAGAACCTTAAGAAGACCCAAAAAACTGTTAGCAGCAAGAAGCAGTTCAAAGCAAACTGGCGTTCTGCGGCGAAGAAAGTGGATAAGGTGACTGTACAAAATCTGATGGCAGGCGTCAAACGAAAGTCTCGCCAATTTGGACTAGGTCGACCGGAATCTTAACTGAGTATTTTTCCCGTCTTTTATACATATTGAACTTTAAAAAGAAAGATACTTAGATTTTTTTAATAAACAAATAATCGATTTACACGCAATTTAGTTTGACCACTTTTTGATCCGAACACCCTTTATTGGCCCGAAATAATCGATACCTACAGCCACACTGCTCCAAACGTCCCATTTACAAGGCTACGAGAGATCCCCGGCGAAATTTACTTTTTGTTAAATCAGAAAAAAAAAAATACCGCGGGACGTCTTTCGTTCTGGACGACGAAAGCTATTTTCCGCTGTCCAAAACGCATATTCCAGGAAATAATAATTACTACTCTAGCGACAAGTCATCCATACCGCATGAAGTAAAATACAAGTTCCAGCAAAAGTTTGAAAAAAAGGTTATGTTGTACATCGCCATTTCCGACCGGGGCATTTCAAAACCTTGGTTTAACCCGAGCGGTCTGGCAATCAACCAACAAATCTATCGAGAAGAGTGCCTCGATAAAATCCTGCTGCCGTTCCTAAACGAGCATCACGCGGATGGGAGGTACGTCTTCTAGCCGGACAAGGCGTCTTCCGATTACGCCAAGAAGACGCTGTCGTATCTTGAGGAGAAAAAGATACCGTTCGTTCCGAAAGATCGTAACTCAACAAACTTGCCCCAGTGCCGCCCAATAGAGGATTTCTTTGGCTTACTCAGTGTCCTAGTGTATAAAAACAATTGGAGGGCCAAGGACACGAAGCAACTGACTACGAGAATCCGGAATTGTATCCGGAAAATGGACGTAAGTGCCGTACAACATTCTTGTGAGAGCATCGCGACAAAGTTGCGTCGAACAGCAGACCACGGCCCTTACTCAAACATTCACTGACATTTTTTTGAAGAAAATACATTATGTTGTAAATAAAAAATACTGAAATCGATGAAAAAAAAATGTATATGTGATTGAAAAAATTCTCATTTTTTATTTAACACCCGTTATTCGCCAACATGCCTCCAGGCATTCGCCATCTTGCCTCCACGTGGATTTGCACTTTTATCAAATGCATTTTGTGCTCGAATTAATCGAAAATACGTTTCAAACAATCCGGCACCATAAGATGATACCAATCTTCATCGGTGCATTTTTCAATTCATTTTTTTCCTTACGCTTCATTTGTTCGACATCCGGAGCTGTCTGCGTAGATCAAGGAGCATCATTTTGGAAGCAATAATGTGGCGGAATGTGTCTCCAGCTTCCCAGCATCATCCTTTCCATCAGATGTGAAACGAGTACAATCGTGCTAGTCTAATCGCGAATCTGAAACACGTGTCTGCGTGAATGGGGATTTGAATTCCGTGGGTTTGTGCATGGTACGTTCCGTGCTTGGAGTTAAAACACCCATTACCGAGATGGTAGCTGCGAACCATTCGCGTGGAACACGAATCTTGGCGTAAGTAATGCGTAATATATGCACTCCGTACGAGTTCTCCTATGCTGTGACGGGTTGTGAGGCTGTGTTCCCAGAGCCATAATAATAGAGCCGATCGCTCAAGATAGTGAAAGTTGTATTGTTCCAGCAACACTGGTACATGCTTTTAGATCCAAGAAATCTGATCCTACTTTCCATTGTCGATTCAAGTACATGAGTATGAGCATATGGTGCACTCCCCAATTTCCTCCCATGCCATGAACAGGGCAATTTATTTCCGTCTATGTATGTGTGTAGTATGAATGATGTGGGTACATATCATCGTTCCTCCCAGCATCTGATATTTAAATGATACATCCACTTGTAGATAGCGATTTTATGATATGGAAATTTAGTCATGAATGGAAGCAACGTTTAATTCTAGCTAGAGGCACCAGCTACCGCTTCAAGATTTGTTTAATAAAAATAAAAATTTCAGTCAAGTTGAACAAACTTTTGATGCATAAAACGAAACCATTATCCATCCAATTATTCACCTAAATTTAATATCACCTTTCACAACGCCCTACAAGAGTGCCTAGTTTATGACTTCAACCGAGCAAAACGTTATTTTCCTGATTTTCATTCAACATCACAACACCTTTCCTTTTTGTCACCAACCGGTATTAATTTAACATCAATGAAAGCAAATTTCGCACATTCAATAAATCGATTATTTTTGGTCCCGCAGGTGGTAGCGATGGTGCGAGAAAGGAAAAAAGCCACAGCGTAATGAAATCCAAAAATCAATTCAGGACACCCGAGGCGCGGTTTGTGAAAATTATTGGAGTGTCGAAGCCCACAGAAACGGTAGTGATTTATGATTTATGAATCAATCATTCGGGCGTATAATAAACAATCATCAACTACCTCCACAGCCTCCATGTCGCTAGGATACGACGATGGTGTGAAAAATGTTGAAAAGTTTCACCGACGACAATAATGGAAATTTATCACCTATAATTGACATTTGTTGGCAGGCTAGATTTAACGGGTAGGTACGCTTTCGTGGAGGAAGGACTTTAAACTAGACAGGATGTTGAACAAAAAGCATCTAACGAGGTACCAAGGATGTACACTCATCGACGACGAACATTTAGTTCGCGAGTGATTTGACACTGCCTTCTTTTGATTTTGTTTTCCACACTGCTTTGATAATACCATGGCACTTACAAACCATTGAATCAAGACAGAACACTTCCTGCGAAATTAAAAAAAAATCTCTGATATGTTAAGTTTGGTTTAACATACAGAATTATTCAACTAGGATGTTTTCAATGAGTAATGTTATCTTTGGGGAAGGATTTTTAGCTTTAATTGCTCTTGATCTTTTGAAATTTAAAATGGTTTTCTTTAGGTGAAATTTGACTCTGTAAACGTTAGATGATAAATATTTGAGTCTTATGTTAAACGTTTTGGAAAAAAATGATTTCTCGAACTTAAGTTGGTAAAAATCAAATCAAATTTATAAGTATTTCTTAAATAATTGTTTATATTCATTTTGCATGTAGCAAACTAATTCTTTAGCTGGCTAGTGAAATCGCTGAAATATCTACCTCCTAGAAGATCCGACAATTCATACTATCACAACTTCAGTCTCCAGAAATAGTAGCAAAATCTTGTATTATAATGTATTGTCAATAAATGCTTCGCTCTTGAAGGTAAAATTTCCGCTAAAAAAGTGAACCTGAGATTAACGCACAACACAACGTAATGGCATACTTTCTCTGAAGGTAGCTCCCTAACCGCGATTTCCGTCGATGAGAACAACGAACACGGATTTCCCACAAACATTATTCGCAATTTATGCTTGCGAAGCGACGTCATAAATGAATTGTAGTATTAATTTAGAACTGCTTCGTTATCATCATCATCGTCGTTGGCTTGTTCCGCCATGAAAATGAAATATCCTCCCCAGAACCGTTGCTGAGTAGCGGTACCACTTGTGAAATATTAATTGAAGATATGAGTAGCCATTTTCAAGCGAACTAACAGGAACAATAAAAAGATATAGCAATTACCCTCAAAGCTACCACAACGCATTGATAAGATTCTAGTTAAATGATGAAAAACTCTACCTTTTCTATATTCTATCGAACATACCATGAAACAACAGTGTTTTTCATTCTCACAGAATGTTTTTCTCTTTGATTACATGATTTCGACAACCGTCGCTAACAGGATTGGCAATTTATCACATTTTCCCTAAACGGAGAAACCATGGGAAAGAGGTTTCACTCGAACTGGCGGTCACCATACTTGACACCCCAATCGAAATTTGGCTTGGGATTGACAATTTGCGAATTTACAGAATGAATAACCACAATGTACGGGTTCCAGAATCGGTTGATTTAATTTGTGTGATTATTGTTCTGTTTATTTTACTGAAAGTAACTCAGTTTGATAAGGGTTGGGTATTACAGTTGAATGTGCCCTCTCATTTTGGGATTTTTGTTCCAGACAATCCAAACGATTCCTAGATAATAATTCATTACATCGTACACTCCGTTTGATAACAATATATTCACCCAATGTTTTTTCCAGAGGTATGTAGGGTCTCGATTGAAATGATGTACAGTAATACAAACTCGAGTTCGTACCCCACCATGTAGATCTTATTCCCTTCTTTTGAAAGTCGAAAACCAGCTTCCGGAACATTCCATTTAGATGAAATCATAGTGAGAGGTTTGCTGTCTGTATTCAGTACAATGGTTTTTATTTTTCTGAAAATGGCGAATGTATGACTATGACACTATGACTTTATCTAAATAGAATGTTCTGAAAGCTTATTTTCGACACTCTAAAGAAGGGAATAGTGATCTGCATGGGGGGATACGAACTCGAGTTTGCATCACTGTATATAGAATAGCAGCCATTCCATGCCAAACCGATATAGTGGTTCTCAGATTTTCGTGGAAATTGATAGTGTTGTTCCTTAACGCATAATATTAGACTCGCTTTTTAATTTTTTTATTTTTTCATTAGAGTGCCCATTTCCAATTTCCTTTTTTTTTCCAAAAATGCCTTTTTTCGAAAATCCTTAACATTTATTTGGATTTCTTTCATAATTATAGATTGTATTTGTTTTTTATCAGAAACAGAGAGCGCAATATTTTTAAATATTTTTTTCCTCAGGCCCTTTTACATAACATATCCAAAAATCATAGATGCCTTCATTTTTCGGTTTTGACTCATGATTTTCCGAAGTTAATATTTTTTTATTATTCGTTATTTTATTTTATTCCTATGCGACTAGACTACAATGCGTTTACACTAATCATTTATACCGGACGAGGTAACATAATTATGATTTCGAGTACACCCAGGTTTTTTTACGCGGAGGATACGTACCTCGTAAAAAAAACCGCGTAGAAAAACCGCTAAATTGAAAAATCCGCGTAAAAAAAACCGCGTTAATTCGGAAATCCGCGTAAAGAAAACCGCGTTAATTAGAAAATCCGCGTAAAAAAACCATGTCACCTAATGATAGATATCAAATGAGACTATCTTTACGTAGAACGGAAGTAAAAAGTTGAGTGTTGCTCGCTTCCGAAAACCCGTAGTTTTTCCTGCAATTTCGTTGGTTACTGGTAGCTATAGTTCGGTTTTCCTCACGAATGAGGTCATCTGCTGTTGCTAGAAGATTCCCTAGTAATTTGTACACTCTTCTGCCGATGCACGTGCAGTACCACTGTTGGACCGTCCAGAGCTAGTAGACAGGGAAAGACATTCACGAATAGCTGCCCGTAAAAACCCCGTCTCGTTGTACCGCCCGGCGAGCTCCCCGTTACCTAACACCTAATATCCACGTAAGAATCGTGATAAGGTGCGGCACTAAGCGCTAAACTCCGTTACAAGCACTAGTTACCGTAATTTGCTCTGAGGGGACATGAGAGAAAAATGTGAGCTGAGGGGGAGATGTGATATTGCACTGGTCTTTTTTACGCGGGTACCGCGTAAGATAGAGAGATGCCTGCAGATTGTATCGATATAAATTCGACATGAATCGATTCAGTACAACTTGAGATATCGTGTACGCAAGATTGAAAAAACTTGTTTCGAAAAAAATGCATTTGAGTTTCATTGTTATGGCCGTAGTAGATGGGTACCGCATCACTAAAATGGCTCTAACTCGGTAAATAATAGGTTTTTCGGTAATTCCTTTCTAGGGTATATTCTTGAATGCCTGAACTTCAAGAATATGATTTTTTTTAAATTATCAAATATGAGTCTTGGTGTAGACTCATATAACTATTTCTGGAAGTTGTCAGTAGTCCGAGGGTGAGGTTCATCTGCTTTTCTGACAACAAATAGTACAAGAAGTTATTAAAAATTCCAGGAAGTCCACATCTGTTCAGATTGTCTGATAGAATTTCTATAGAAACCCAATCAAAAGCTCCCTTAATATCCAGGAATACTGAAGCCAGTTGCTTCTTGTGCGCGAAGGCCAGTTGAATATCTGTAGAAAACAACGCTAGATAATCGTTTGTTCCTTTGCTCCTGCGAAACCCAAATTGTGTACTTGATAGCAAATCATTTGTCTAGATCCATTGATCAAGTATTCGAAGAACAATTTTCTCCAACAATTTTCTAATGCACGAGAGCATAGCAATCGGACGGTATGAGTCATGGTCAGACACTGGTTTGCCAGGCTTTTGAATTGCTATTACTTTGGCCTGTCTCCATTCGGGTGGAATAATGTTGTTTTCTAACTAAGTTTTTTAAGTAAGTAAGTAGGAGTACCGGTAAGTTTCTTCGTTTTTTTTCCAAGAATTAATGCTTTATTCTGCAAAAATGGTTACAAATTTAATATTCGAAGTATTGCCCATCGCTAGTCACAACTTTTTCCTATCTTTCTGGCAATTCACGGATCCCTCTGCGGAAATAATCGGCCATGTTGCATCGATCGGAAAAGGAAGTAATCGGACGGAGCAATGTCTAGAGAATACGGCGGGTGGGATAAGACCTCCCATTTCAGCGTTTTCAAGTATGTTTTGACCGGTTTCGCGACATACGGCCAAGCATTGTCGTGCTGCAAAATAACTTTATCGTGTCTTTGCTCGTATTGTGGCCGTTTTTCCTTCAGAGCACGGCTCAAACGCGTCAATTGTCGTCGGTAGAGGTCCCCCGTAACCATTTCATTCATTTTAGCAGCTCATAGTACACCACACCCAGTCATAATTACCACTTTTAAACCGTACAAACCACGTCTGACACGTTCGCTCAGTTGGAGCATGGTCACCATAAACTTCCCCCAAAATGCGACGTCTTTCCGCAGCTTTTTTCTTCATATTGAAGTAATGAAGTAACACTCCTCACAAAAACACTCTCGTTGGTACGAAATTCGACATATTCGAAGTGGAAAAAAACTATGTTTTTTACGCTTCAACGTTTTGAGATTTTATACAACAAATCGACGAAGAATCGATATTCTTCCAATAGTTGAAGTATATCTATTGATTCGACTTCGATTGTTACGGCCGTTGCAATTTTTTTCCAGTTAATTTTCCTTGTTAGATCAAATGGAACTCGAGATGGTTCAGTGGATTGCGGGCTACACTTGATTGATATTGCCAAGTGATCGCTACCATGGGGATCATTGATGACCTTCCACTGACAATCTAATGATAGCGAGCGGGGGAACGCTGTTTTGGAAAGGGCGAATATATCACAATCATAAAAGTAAAAATTTGAACGAGTCTAGTTAAGGCACTAGACTACGGCAGTTCCATTGTAGCACATTGATCATATTTTCCACTACGTTAGGTGAATTATCCATCGAAAGATATGATTGATGCAAGGAGAGGCCATGAAGCAGTCAATTGCTTAAGATAAGTCTTTAAAGATGGAAGCAAGGCAGGAATAAGGCTACTGAGGGGATCTTGAATATTGAACGTATTTAGTATGAAGTCCACAATGTCCGAAAAAGCTATAAATCCTTGACTAGACGCGAATTTTCTACAAGTTGATCTAGGAGCAAGGTTTTTTCTCTCTTATCTGGATAATGGCTTAAAATCCTTGCTGCAATCTGAACTGGCTGAGAAGGAGTCTTCGTTTTTTTTACTACTATTACCCTTGGAATTAGTCATTTTAGCCTTCTTACGCTGCACCGTTGGTGGATAGAGTTTTTATTGAAGATTCTGGTGCAGCGCTAGTATGACCCTCATCAGAATCAGAGCCCGATTCTTGAGATGGCAAAACCGAAAATTGGTTTTCATCCTGACCGGTTGATGCGGTCTTTAGCATTTCAGCATAAGTCCGCTTAGAGCGTCCAGTGATATAGCGCTTCACTTTATCGGAGTGCTGTTTGTACCTTGGGCACTTCTGTAGAGGGTGAGGATTCTCGCCACAGTGGATACATTTTTTTCATTGTTTATGTGCAAGAATCCTCACTATGTTTATCGCCACACTTGCCGCAACGAAAATTTGTTGGCGCAGTGGGTAACCGAATGTCTCTAGTTTTTACAGTTGGTGCAATAATAAACCCGCGGTACAAACAGGCGCACTGGGAAAAAACATGTTCTACTTTCACATAGTTTGGGAGAAAAAAACCTGCGAAAGTAACCCGAAAAGAGTGCGAGGGCTTATAAACTTTTTTGTTTTCTTCCAAAAATTCTGAATGCAGATTTCTAGCCCGACGCTTTTTTTAGTTCATCAACACTCAGACTCGCGTCAGTTACTACACCTTCTATCTCCACCTCTCGAGAATGGATGTAGATGTGATACTCCCTGTTAAAAACATAGTGGTCAACAATCTTGTTGGCCACATCAAAAGTCAGTGCTTCTACACGCAGTTTGTCCGGTCTCTTTTTATATATCGAGACGTCCAGATAATTACGCAGCAAATCGCTTGAAATATCAAGTTCTCAACAAAACTTGAAAACAACCCATGGTGCCGGTTGATAATAACACGTCCGCGCAACATTGTCATCAACAGATGTCACAACGGTTGTGCAGACGGTGCGCTACTGTCTATGAAAACAAAAAAACTCACAAACACACACTCACACGCACACACTCGCGCAAAACTCCCTTAAAACTTAAACTGACTTAGACTCAAAACCAACTTAACCAAAAATTTGCTCAAATCAAAAATGTTCTTGGAAAAAACAATAATTGCTGAAAAAAATCGTATCTGAGATACGACCACTTAGGACGTAGGACTACGCAATCTTTTTTTGGTTTATCATTTCGGATATTATTTGCGAATACATCGAAATTTCATAAATAACTCTTCAGTAAAGGGTTCCGGGGACCCTCAGAAGGTTTAATGGCTTACGTGGTTTTGTAGAATCATTTCTAGAAGCATCGATTCTTTCTTGTCTTCGCTAGAGCAATACACTAATTAGTCATATATCGCAATTTGTTAATTTATATCAATGCACGCATTGCACTGAGTATTTAACGAGAGACATCTTCCGTGCATCGCCATTCAACAAGCATCATTCACGCGTCTAACAGATATATTCTCTTTTCGCTATCCCCCTTCTTCTAGCGGCTGCATAAGTTTCCCGTTATTGACAGCTCTGTTCGGGAATGCAGACAAATGAACAGAATAAATGTATGGGGAAATGGGAATGCCTCCAATTTTCATCAATTTAAACCATATACAGACTATGGGATTGTAATGTATAGCATATCAAACAAATCTTAGAAAATTTCCTATTCGATTGGTATTAAAATCGTTAAAATCCGTTCGCTGCAAAAATAGTTATTAGTGTCAACTTTATTTCATAAAAACGTGACCTGTTTTCTGATTTGGCACCCTTAATGAAAGACGTAGTTGCTGGAGAGGTACTGCTCCCTCGCTGTTCCGGATGCTTTGGCACTTAACTTGCTACCAATGTGCAAAAGAAAAAAAACGAACCAAAAATCACTTTAGCGGAGGAAACAGAAAATTTCCAGCTTCTATATTGTAGCGGAGGACGGACAATGTGTATCCGTCTCTTGCAAATAATCGACGAGGAATGGGATCCCAAATTCTTATTACTAAGGAAGTTTTGCAAAAAGAAGGCAATCGCCTGGTTCCAGGTCCGGACTATGTGGTAGATGCATGAAAACATCCCAATCAAGGTCCCGTAGTTGTGTGACCTTGCGTTGTCCTGGTAGAATACAACACCTTGTCTGTTGACCAATTCTGGACCTTTCTGGTCAACCGCTAGCTCCAAACGGTCCATTTGTTGACAGCAGGTATGGGCAAAATCGCATCGAAATTCGATCAACAACACTCATTCACAGATAAAACTCATCCTTCTATTCTCCGTTTATGCCTCACTTTATTTGAGATAGAAAACATTCACCTATCCTCTTCGTAAAGTTCATTCTCGATTAGAACGGAAAAATACTGTCACGATTCCGCTCTTTCATTCTCAGAAATTTTTGCATTCCCTCATTTGCTTGAGCCAGCGAGTGTCTTTGTAAAATCATTCGTTTTTCATTCAAATAGTAATCATTGAGCCTCGATCGCGGCAGTAAAATCTAGGTAGATAGTTGAAATCGAGTTGTTTCCTGTGCACTATTGCAATGACATTTTTTTTTGTTTCTAGTATGAAGCGATCTAAGCCAACGCAAAAGACCATATTAACGCAAGTTATTGATGAGCAGGAAGGTGGATCTCATGTGCACTTGAATGCTGACAAGGAAAAGAGTACAAGGGAAAATAAAATTATACATACACGCAGATTCAATCTATTTTGGCTCACTTGTTATTTTGTTTCGTGCGATCCTTCCAAAGGAATATTCACTCATTGAATGTTGTTTTCAACTCTTTGTTTTGTTATGTTTTCTATCAGTCTCGAATGAAGATGGTCGGGGAGTGTAAAATGATTCATCGTGCAATCTCACGATTGTTTGCTGCGATCTTTTCGCCATGATTATTCCAAGCAGATACAAGAGTTATAATCAGGTGTGGAGAAATGAGCGAATGAACTTTTCCATACTTGGTTGACAGTAGTGTTCTGGATTTAGAGTATTGCACTAAAAAAATTAAAAGAAAAAAAATTACACGTATTTTACTGTTAAGCAGTCCATAGACGTTCAAAATTATTACACAATATTTCGTTTTGTGCTATGGGCCTCTTTGTAGTATCGGCCATTCACATTTTCAGCGGTCTGGCTTGCCTTTTCGCCTTTATAAAATAAAAAGTGTAAAATATACCGAATTTTCACTTTGTTGACTTCCAGTATTAACACCCTTAACACACTACTGAATGGAACAAACAAAAAACAGCAAAATATTTTATTATTGTGAAATGTCACCTTTACCACGAGCCTAAACCTGAAACTGTATGATCGAAGTTACGCGAGATATCGATCACAACAGCCAGCTACTGAGAAATTATGGATTTCTTTTTTCCCAGCCCAATATATGATGCTTCACCAAAGAAGATCTAAAAACGAATCTTAGATTATTTGAAAGGGGGCAAAAGAGAAGATGTATTTCAAATATGATATCATGAATCGAATACTATCTAAGGGTGGGTTTAGACTAGTGATATATTCATGTGAAGAAATATGATGAAATTTATAGAAATCGCATCAACCGTTTACACTAGCGTGAACTTCTATAATGAATATATTCATATTTTCGGTCAATTTATTCACCTAAAGTAGAACTGCATCCAACTTTAGTGATTTCTCACCAGTGAGAAATTCACGAGCGTTTACATATGCTGAATTTATTCAAGTTATATATACCTCGAATAAGTGTATCATATTTATTCTCACCCGTTTACACCTATTTTCACGTGAATAAATCCATCTATAGCTATAGATCTCCCTAATGTAAACCCGCCATAAGGATGAAATGTAGAAGATTGCATGTTAATTAAAAAAAGTTGGTACGGCTCATGAGCTTGTGTACGTATCTTTTGATCGCAGTTTTGGCTGCCCAGTTTCGCCAATTTTTCATTTGACCGTTGTTTTCGTTTCCTTCCTTTTGATTACCACTTATTACCTAAAACTTCTCTGATAACAAAAATTAGGGACAAAAAAAATACTGACGGCCTCTTTATTCTGTTTGTGGATCCGATTAGGCTGTTTAATTGCTCATTAAAATTGACAACCTTCTCGGAGACGTAATCGCCTCATGGTACAATTATCTGCATCCAACTTTGGTGTTCATTCGCAGGCCACAGTAGTTAATGATAAACACTGCGTTCCCAGCTAAACGTGGCGAGATTCAAATGTTTATGGAGACGCATTATCTTTAAAAAAGAGATTTTCGAAAATTAAAAGAAACCGATTGTTTGAAAAATATATCTAAACTGTTGATAAGAGTACTGTCATTCAAGCTGTACAAATGATTCAACGATTAGTATCAATTTTATATTTGATTATTTTGGATTGCTTTCACACCAGCAACAGCAACTCCGAAATTGTTCAACCTCAACCTCTAAAATTGCAAAGCGATAAAAGAAGGTATTACTAATAGAATCATTTAAACTGGCATTAGTTGGGATTGAAGGTGGGAAATCTGACAAAAATGGTGCTGGAAAGATAAATTGGAATTCAATTAATTGAATTTACTTTGGACTTTTTTCTGTAATAATCACACATCCGAACATTTTCACGATTCGTTTCACACTGAGGCCAATTAAGAAAACACGTGAGTGTACGGCAGAAGACAGCAAATGCCCTGCAATATGGAAAATTGCACCATTGCACAAGTCCTTGGCCGCTATCATATAACAGGTCCAGTTCAGTATCGAGTGACGCTCAGTGTTTACGTTGTTTGTGGACTACGATATGGCGCAGTTCATGGTGTTGTTGGAGAAAATGAAAAAAGAGCGGTGAAATAACAGAGCAAAACAAATATTTTTCCGCTTCAACGAACAACGCTGTGTACCTTTATTTCCATTTATTGCATTCTTTTGCAGACGAGAATATATCTGTCGCTGCAGTTCAATTATGATCGGTAGCGCTGGCACGAACAATTGAAATTTCCACCATTCCGTGCGGGTGTGATGTATTGCATCGGATCAAATGCACAATGAATGATGGCGGTGGGAAGCTGCAGTAGTTTATTTGGCGGATATGTTTCAAATTTCTCGAAGGACGTTCCTTTCGAATCAAACACACTCTGTCATATCTATTCATCGAACTAAATGCGAGTAAATGCCGGTATCACTTAATCTTCCGGAAATCTGATTAGCTCAAAATCTCGTTTCGTCGTGACTATCCATGGTGTGTTTCTAGTTTAGCCCTCTGAGGAATCCGCACTAAACAAGATTATTTCGTGACATATTTTCCACCATTAGTGAAACAAGTTTCCTTTTATTCCACTATCGTGTAACGTGATTTATCGCTTCCTTGGTAAACACAATGCAGTGTAAAATGGCGGGCGAGTGGGTGGTCGCAGCGCATTTCGTACACGTGGCCCAAGCAATGTCTTTTTTGCTAGAAGTAGATAATAATAAATATCATGAGTGTCATTGTATGTATTGTTCCGATGGCGAAATTCGAATAATAACAGTTCTAATTATTACAGCATCTCTATACGTAGATCCTTGAACAACGAAAAGGTACAAATTATGTACCTGACAAGACAAGAACAATATATGGGGGTCTTCGTAGCCACTTGGTTACGTAAGCGATCAATCGTGAGTTCAAACTCAGTTGACCATCTTTGTGTTGTTATAGAATAACTACGTCCACGCAACCATCATCAGCTATGGAGATCGATCCACGGTGGAACAAAGATCGATTCATCCATAAAACTAATCTGCTCTGCAAGAAACATCGGGCTGCTGTTCTATAAATAACCCAACAATGATCAATATCAGTTATCTCCGCTGTCCAGTCTGCTGAACAATGGAAGAACAGAAAGAATACCCTTACGCCTAAATGGTTACTACTGTGTAATTTACCATAATGTAGTGGAACATAAAACCTAACCCCCAAATGGCTACTACTACTGTGTAATTTACAATTTATAGAAACATAAACATATGTACATGTACACGATTAAAACCCGGCTCTTTTACAGCTAAAGTACTAATGAGCCTAATAAATAAATAAATGGGATTTTAAAAAAAAACAACAATACAGTTCCGAAATATGCGGTCGAGCGTTTGAGCATTGTCATTGATTGACATCAGAAATCACAAATGCTCCCCTCAAACGCATTGATTATTGAATACAATTTACCCGTATTTTATTTAGCAGAGTTCAACAGTTGCATACACTTATAAAGAAAAACCAGACAAGCGCTGAAGATTTCTTCAACGAAGGAAAGAACTATATGCATACAGTACATTTAATTCGCTGAGATTTTCCCTCGAGAAAAAATGTTATTAAAATTGAAATCAATAACATCAGAGTAAAATTTCCATTCATTGAACAACTCGACAGAATTGAAAAAAATCGATCCACCAACTCGCAGAAACGAATTACGATTCAGCAACGTCATCTTGGATATTATGAATTATCATAGAAACTTTTTTTCTGACACACTCATCATTTGTCCTTTCATAAAATTGACTAAGAGTTCATGCTCTCCAATTCAAATTAATATTTATCGTTGTCTATAAACAATCACAGAGCGTTCAACTAACATGTCAACTCTTCTTAAAACTATCGTTCGTCATTCCGAAATCTTTCTGGAAACCGTTATATGGACTGATAATGTATATTCCAGAAAATCTGGTCAAATTTGTTGAAAATAAAACAAATCCAGAGTTTTTCCGCACGGGATAATGTGGCAATAGCTCAGGAAAAAATCAGTTCTCCCGTTCACACTGAAGTGCACCGAGATTGGCGAAAGTTCGAACCATTCAAAAACTTTAGCAATCAAACACAAGCATCGTTCCTCGGTAACCGTTCCCTCCCGCCAACGGTTGTTTGTCGACTGGATGTCAGCTCAATCAACGAGCGTCCTTTTTGACTGAGAAAGTTTCTCCACGAGCCAGTGGCGCTGGTTCCGTCGGAATGTCGTTGCTCTGTGTTGTTCAATTAATATCAGACGCTGACCCGCAATGGCTTACGACTCCGCGCAAGGGTGGTACACTAACATCAGGGGGGTAAAATATATGGGAGTCTAATCTGTCTACCACTTTTGGCAGCGGGCTTGGTGAAATTTTTAATTTCATAACATTGGAGAGGTAGACAGGTACACATGTGGTGTTTCAGAGTGGAGAGGACGAGTAAACGACTTTCGATGGCAGTATTTCAAGCCGTGGCAAATCTGGATGCATTTGTGTTGGTGGTACATAAAATTGGCTCCCTTTACGAGAGTTTAAAGTATCTAGCCAGAAATGAGATCGAACCGCTACGTGGAAAATTACAGCGAGAATACTTGTTTTTAATTACTGGTAATTTATTGGCGTTATAATTATACTCACGAAAAATGAATTGGGAGCTTCATGGCGTCAATAAACATTGTTTGTTTGGATATACACGATTGAGATTGTGTGTTCTTCTACATAGAAGGATTTAATCGGAATTAAGGTCAAAAATGCAAATGAGACAAAATCAGGGTATGGCTCATTCCATCCATTTCATCCAACCAATGAGCATGGAATAACGGTTAATGTAGATAAATTTTTTTGGCTGATCAGGAAGTATCTGATCAGATACAGAAATCTGTTCAACTCAGGTATTATCAGTGAGTCTTCATCTCCATAAACTTTGCCAAGCTAGGTTATTCCAAAGAAGATGGATAACTTCGGCAAAAAGAAAATAACATGAAGTTAAATGAGAAAACTTCTGCAAACCGATAACACATTCAAAAAACCAATTGAATTGCTTGAAAGTTAAAAAAGGCCCAACATTTTATAGCATTAAACCTAGTAAGATGATACCATCATATAGATATTTTCTCGAAGGGAGTTCCAACAACACCATTGACCGTAGACCATGGCATGTTCGAATTTGTTCGAATGCCAATCGACCTGAAAAATCATCCGGCGACATTTCAGAGACTGATCCCAAAGCGACTTTCAGGAACAACTGAACATTCGATTTGTCGTCTATATGGAAGACATCAACATTTTCTCATCGTCCTTAAAGGAACATCTTAAAGACATCGCATTGTTGAAGTTGAACTACGTTAGACTATTTCTTTTATCCCATTAGTTTATTTATTCAGGCTCATTAGCATTATAGCTATAAATGAGCTGGATTTTAATCGTGTACATGTCACATGTTTGTTGTATCTATAAATAGCACATTACACAGTTGCCATTTTTAGGCGTAAGAGTATTCCTTCTGTTCTACCATTGTTCAGTTAGACCACCGGACAGCGGAGATAATTGATATGATCATTGTTGTGTTATTAATAGAATAGCCCGGTGTTTCTTACAGAGCAGAGCAGATGTATAAATGAATCGATCTTCATTCGACCGTGGATCGATCTCCATCGCTGATGATTGTTGCGTGGACGTAGTTATTATGTAACAACACAAAGATGGTTAGGGCCCTGAGTTTTCAACTCACGATCGATCACTTACAAAGCAAACGCGCAACCAATGTGAATACGAAGACCACCGTTAGACTATTTGTTGCATATCGTTTTTGAAAATGTTTGAAAAATACCATTATTAAACTCTTTGACAACAATTTGGTGGCCCTGGAATAGCCGTTTAGTTTGATTGTTGAGTGTTGTTCGTGAATCCACCAGTAGTAAGTGGTAGGATAATGGCAGGAAGATGGTGATTAGTCGTTGGATGGTGTCGATAAACGAGAAAAGCGATATAAGATGTCGAAGTAGAGTGAGATATGCTGAAAACTGTCCCCTTTGGTTTTGACCCTGGACACCTGCATTTTGTATGAATAAAAAATGAAAATAATGGTTTATTGATGATTCATTCTTGCCTCGCGTGAATGATAAGCAGCCACACCATTACTTTATAATATTTTACTTTTTCTGCACTGATTTTCGAACGTCTGATTTACGGGCGATTAATTTGCACAGCAGTAGAGGTATATAAAAACAACAACAGTACTCGAAACCGATTTGATATTGTTCGTGCCCAGAAATATCCTAGAAACCTACATCGTCGTCATAGTTTCAAGTAATATTCGTTCTCATGGCAACCTTGCACATGCAGGCAACGTTGTCAAATTCACTCTCACCTTTAAATGAACACAGCGCGTTTAATCTCAAGTCCCAAATTGATGTCTCCGGGATGTATTAATTGCTAGATGCCGAGGAGATTCACATTACGTAGCAAATAACATTTACACCGCAAGGAACAGCATTAGATAGAGAAATTACCATTAACGCACAAACATTTTTTTTAGGTTTTACGTGAATTCAATTGGAGTAAATACACTCGACAATAAAATTAGAGGAAAAGAGTGCGAAGTCGGAAATTTTAATTGATTTTTGGCATGCTGTAACTTCGTGAAGACCTAACGCATATCGATGGAATGTACATCATTTTGAAGCTACAGGCTTTCAGGTATTAGAATATTTTAAGTACATAGTGTTATCTTGGTGTGTATAGGTGTAGTGGGCAATAATATCGGGAAGAAATGAAAAATCGATTTTGCTCTGTTTTTTCATAAATTTTCTGGACTAACAAAATTTTTTACTAACCAACTCAACACCAAATCCAATGAAACTTCTCAACCAGCTTTCATGTGATTCCTATTCCGTTCCTGTAGGACCTTCCCATACATAGATCTTCAGTTTGAATGAAAAATTACCCCTCCGTTTTTGATTATGAACTATTCAATAAACAACCACCGTACCGCAAATCGAAAGGCAGTTTTGAAAACTCCAATTAATTCTGCAGAACGTTAATTCGTTACTTTGACGGAAAAAAATACATACATTTTGTGCATCGATTTTAAAAAAGGGCCAAAAACAGGATTTTTATAGTGCTTTACAAAATCCATTGTATCCATTTTCCAAATAGAACCATTTTTTACGTTCTTCGATGACAGATGGCGCTACGTTCGCTTCATCAAACTTGCACAAGTAATCTCAATTCGTCTAAAGCCAGGCGCATCGCCAGCGAGCTTCTTGGATGTGAGCAATGAATTATTGAAATTCTTCAATTCACACAAACTCGGATTGCAATATGAAAATAACGCTATTATCATCAATCCTGATAAAACACCAGCTGAAGGACACGTGTGTATATCCAATGCGAATGTTGTTGAAGACATTGAAGACGCATGATTCGAAAATGGAACAATAATATGGAGTTCACCATCGACATACATCGTTCATACGATGCTTTTTTTCTTCTTCTTCGGTGGTTCGTAACGTTTGCCGCCTCAACTTAGTGACAAGCTAAGTGTGACCACAGTGCAAGTCACCAGGAATCTCTTTAACGAAAATAAAAAAAAAATAATACGGATATTGCACAAACTTTAAAAAACGAGTTCCCGTTACAGATACTTCATTCATTACGAACATCATTACTCATTTTGAAATATTATTTATGAACATATGGTTAAAGGATAGGAAACAAACAATTTGTGGATCTTTATATATATCGTACGATTCATTCGATAGAATCAACAAAAGCGCCATGAAGAAGAATACATTCACTTGCGAGACGCTATCATGAACTAAACCGACACAGCCTTTTCTATTGCCAGACCAAAACGCATGCATTGTCATGACATTACAGCACGTGTATTCAAACAAAAAAAAAGAGTCTTTAATGAGCTATATTACCACATTACTCGTATTCGGTCCCAGACGTTGCTGGATATGTGAGATTGGATGGCAAAAGCGAGGATCGACAAAATACGCTCCGAGAAAATCGGTAGCGTTATTTCCTCTGAGATTCTACATTCGCTCTGCTATGTTCTGAAATCCGATCGAGTCAGAATGTATTTATTGTTGTTTCGTCTTCGATAAAACTCGTACAGACTACTCTATCTAATATTCCTAATACTATTTTTAAAAGCAGGTTTACTGATCATAAAGTGCACCCGTGGCCGAGTGGTTAGCGTCTCACATTATCATGCCGAGTGTTCGGGTTCGATTCTCGTTCTGGCCGGGGGATTTTTCGTCAAAGAAATTTCCTTCGACTTGCACTGTGGTCACGCGTATTCTAGAGCTTGCCCCTCTGAATACATTCAAGGCGTGTTATTTGGCTTAAGAAATCTCAACTAACTATTAATAAATGACGCTAGTTGATGCATACGTTGAGACGGCAAAAGTTCCACAGGGAACGTTAACGCCATTCAAGAAGAAGACTAATCATAAAATCAAAATGTGCACTGATTTCATTGAATGCTCGTAGGCATGAGTCCAATGGATTGTTGAACCCATAACCGGTCCGGTGTGCAGGTACAGGGATGAGCTGTGTGGATCTTAACTGCCGTGAAGGGACGTGAATAGGAAAATTTTCTAAAAGTTGGGGACAGTCAATGTTGTTGCGCAGTAGGTCGAAGATCATCAGTTGCAAAATGAGAGTGTTTCTTGGGCGTAGATGTCTACCTGTCAGAGAGCGTCGAATGAAGCCAAGAACCGTAGAAGCTTTAGCCGTGATAAGCGCAACGTGTTCGTTGAATCTCAACTTGGAGTCAATAGTAACTCCATCGCACATTGTGTAAACATGCTCCAGTGGCACAGACCCAATGTGGTACTGATGTTTTACGGCGGCAATCCTACAGGTGAATGAAACCACCTTACATTTTTCCACGTTAACTCTCATGCCGTTTACGTTGCACCACGAGAACACATTTTCTTGATACATTTTCAGGTCATCAACGAACATTTGCTTGTTTGATGAAATGCGGGAATTATCTGAACGGATCACAATATCCAAACAATCCATTCGGCTGAAATCCAATTGGGTTGTGCAAATGGTGCAACTACACAATTCGACAAAGATCATATAGTGTTTCATTTCTGTGGATGGAAAATGGTAGTGAATTTTCGGGTGAAATAAGCACGCTTTAAAAACAAAAATTATAAATGAAAATAGACCCTAATATGTGTTCTGTGTTACAAAGTAACACATTCTCTGTAAGTGGGGAAATATCTTGATCAAAAATTATCTTTGATAATGATTTTAAATAATGGATCATATTTTGGCGGTAATGCAACGAGATTTATAGAAAATTAGTTAAGTTAGAACAAGACTATGTCTTTTAAGTATTGAAACAACTTCGAGTAACAATTTTCATTCAAATTTCAACAATTTAAAATTGCTTTCGGGTCTGATGATCTAATAGAGATTATTTTTCACCAACGAGACATCAGTTGAAAGATATTGATATTGGTTTTCTTCATTCATTCTTCCATGTGCTCCATCCCTCGATATGTCAAACGCAACTATGAACATATGAGTCACGAACATTTCACTTTATTTATCGAATGACGATGCGCACCGCCACTTTTGGCAGCATAAGCATCAAACGCACTTCCGTTCAAATCGTTTCATTCTTTCTATTCTATCGATCACATTCGATCGATTTTATAGATCGTTAAAACATTTAAACACACTATCAATATATGGATTATTTTTTATTTAACAAACAACATGTGCACTAACAATAATTTATATGGCAGAACAACGTTTACCGGTTCAGCTAGTATTTATATAGTTTAAAGCGGCACCAAGCACCTTCGCCACATAATTTGTATGTAAACTAAGCGTGTAGACTTAAGGTTTTATAAAAAAAAAGAGTTCACAAAGTTCGGTTCAAACACACAATACGTGTTTTTATTTCAAAGCGCCGGTTTTAAAGAAAATGTATATGATTTTTTGTTATTTTCAGTGTGATAAATTTTTTTTTCAATTTTGAAGATTTCATTCTTTGACCAGTAAAAATACAGTAAATAAAGTGTTTTAGTTTTAGAGGTAGAAATTTTTGTAAAAATGTGAAAAAAAACTTGGACCCGTTTCAAAAAGTCGTCAAGAGGCGACCTGTTTATGCAGATTTCAAGTATGCAAATACGATGTTTTTATATCCACAAATATTCACTGCAATGGGAGATGGCACTGCTAATGTCTAGTCAAGTTGGCATTAAATTCGTCATACTTTAGAAAACAGTGAACCCTTCAGAGCCAGTAAAAAGATAATACAAGTGATGATTTCTGTTCTACTCAAACATGGTGATTACGAAGCTCATCATCATAATAAATAAAGCATACCCGAACAGCAGCGGAGGCAAATCCTGCCTGTTTTGAAACAACCTGAACAGATGATTATTATGTTGCAGCGAGTGTTCAACGTTGATCAAATCTAATGAGTCATTCCTTCGCATAGTTGATTAGAATTGAAATTCATGGCTAATCGGATTCTTTGTCTCTCTGTTCGACATTTTTATGAAATCACTTGATTGGCGACAACGCGCTTAATTAGATTCTAATCAATTTGAAACTGGAGCGCAAACTTACTCACAAAAAAGAGCTGACTGCTGTTGGATTGAATGAAACTCAACCGAGATGCACCTTCGACATTGTCAAGAGTCAAGTATTAATTAAAATCACTCCCTGCTCAGTCTACACCATCATCATTATTGCAGTCTTCCTCATTGATCCAAGCGGAAAATGGTTGAAAACAGCGATATGCGATATGGAACGAGGATTTCAATGGTTGATTAAATTATATGCAGGGAAAACTGCAGGCTTGGAGACAGAATGAGGAACTATAGTACGAAAAAAAAAATCAAATTAATGCCGCATCCTTACCTCAAAGCCAATTGTGTGCTGTTCAGTTTGGTATGCTGATAAAAAATGATTACTCGGTAATTTGAGGTGTATAATGGCTATCGTCGTTTGGCATCTATGAAACGTGGCATCGCCAAAAGCTGCCACTGATGCCTGGAAAAATCTGCAGTTCATTATTGTTCCATGTTTTGTTTCCTTTTTTCCGCGAAGTGCCCTTGACTGCCATCAATTCATGAAAGTGCTGACCGTAGTTCCGTACGGTGAATTTCAGAGAATCCCATTGTTCTTTATCAACATTGACAATGAAGGTTAACGGTAATGAGCAGAAATATGATCCAGCCTTCAATAACGAAGAAAAAGAATACGAAACTTCAACGTCAACACTTTTTTGAGGCTTTCGAGTGAGTTATAGTCGTAAGTTGTGTTATTTTTGCATTAATTCCGAAGTGAAGTAAAATTCATCTAGGATTGATAACATTAAAAATTCGGCGTGGTCAGGTAGGGGAAGACAGAGAAGGACCGCCCGGCGGGGTAAGATGGACCACTTCTAAGTTTATAAGAAATGCTCAGTATTTTGGTAGATATGCTACACAAGAAGCATTAATAGCATATTTTTGTCATTTCGAAACACCTTGCTGTTGCGCACGAAATATCAAGACTGTAAATAAAACAAAGTTTTCGTCCATTGCGATTGTAAGTGATCCAATTTTCAAGGCAATAAAAAAAAGGATTTTTACAGCAAAACCTGTATATTCCGTAAGTTGCCAGTGGCCCAGTCCTTCAGTAGATTGTTCCGGTTCTTCCTGCGTGAAAATATATGTAAAATGTAATATAAAATGTGTGAAAAGTGCAAAATAATGCAGAGAGTGCTCTAGGGGGAAGACGGGCCATTTTCGACGGGGTAAAAGCGCCATACCAAAATCAGCAACTGAGAAAAACGCAATCAAAGTTTTCTCGCATATGTGTCTACCAAAAGCATTAAGCATTTCAATTTAACAATACACCGGTTTTTTTATAAGCACTATACTATTGTTTAATGAAATGGGATGAGATCTCCTCACTGAATCAATCAAGCATGATTACGAATTCAAAAATTCATGGTGGGACTGTTATGCCTAGAATATCAACATGGGACAATTGAACTTGATGTTGTTTTTTGATATACTGAGAACAAACAATAAGTTTTTTTTGTGTTTTTCCGAAAGATCATGCATAAAAACATCGTTTTATGAAGAAATGAGTGATCTTCAACACCTTCGCCGAATATAAATCTTATTGTTATTAGGCATTCGCTAACAAAGTGTACACGTGTTCTGTTAAACTTTTCCTTATTTGTGTGAGAATTAGTTCGTTCTTCCAAACCAGAAATGAGTGCATTAGTCCTGCTGAAAATGTGAAATAAATTTTTTGTACTTAAACCGATTTATTCGAAAATACAAAAAATACATGGTGGGGCAGTTATGAATAGAATATCAACATGAGACAATTGAGCTTGATGTTGTTTTTTTTTTGATAGCTGGGAACAAACTATAAGTTTTTTTTTTGTGTTTTTCCGTAAGATTATGCATAAAAACAACGTTTTATGAAGAAAAGTGAAAATCATCAAAAAGTAACATGGGACAACTATGCGTAGAACGGCAGCATACATCGTGATGTTGAATGTTCTTCATATCGAATACCATATATTTACGCGTGTTGTTTCGTTCAGTCAGCTGGAACGCCAGTTCGCCAGCCAGACAACATACATCATTCATTCAACAAGAAGAAGCAAATGTCGGGGCAATAAAGTTTTAAAGCGAAATCCGACATTATTTTTCCGGAAGCTACCTCCGCTGCCACAGCTCGAGCCTTCAACAGGACATCCGTCACTAATTTTTTCAAACTCCTAACATCCATCACGGAGCACACGGATTTTCGACCGGCAACGAAATTTAATATAAACAAAACTTGCGTTTGCACGGAAATACCCATGGGAAGATTGGGAGATAAATGGCTATCGTCTTTATAGGTTTCGCTTTTTTTGGAAACCTTTTCTTTTGGTACTCTTCTTGCCCCTAAAATGAAAGGTTCTCGTGTTACGAAGAGAAAACGTGCTGCAGAGAACACGGCCAAGTTGGCTTCGAACGACTACATGGGAGGCTTGAAAAGGGCCAAAGCGTCAAAGAACATAAAAGGTATACAGAAAGAACGAGAGACAACTTTGAGGAAACCTAAAGGATCAAAGACATCACCTACTTCGGGGAAGCACCATCCGGAGAATCCGTATACGAGAAGGTTACCGTAATTTTCGAGCCTGCAAGCAACCAATCAGGACGCTAAAGCTAACCAGCTAAAACTAGTTGCCAAAAGACGCGCTCGAAAGTTGAACAACAAGGTTTTGACGAAGTACGAAGGATGCATGTTGATCAATGACTTAACGTACGTGAAGATGGATTTCGGACAGCTCCCATGCCTGAAATTCTGTTAGGCCACTGCTAGAGGAGATGTTCTCAGCAAATTTAAGTTCATTTTCGCTGATAAAGGGCCTGGCTGGATAAGGGAGTAAAAAGTGCCCCCAAACCAAATCACTAGCTGTATGGCAAATATTGTAAAGGATATTAAATAAGAAATTTTGGTGGTTTATTTGAACACCTATGTGATTTGACGTATGATCTATAGTGAAAAACGTACTTTTTCGTTTATTTCACGCCATCCTCAGTAGATCCGAGATAAAAATTTGCAAAAAATACTGAATGTACATCTTACCACGGTGTATCAATAACAATTATCAAAAAAAATTTCATCCAAAATTTTAGTACTAAAAAAATATTTAAATTCAGAAATTTTTTTTTGGGATTTAGAGAGTCAGTACTACTCTAATTCATATTTAAATGTGCTCTAACGGCTTACTCCTTTTTACTCCCTTACCTAACCACTCTTTGGAAATATTAAAAAAAAAATTAATACCGCGCAACACTGAAAAAAACCTTAAAAAATCACACATATCTAGAAAAGCCGTAGAAACACATTTAAATATGAATTAGAGTAGTACTGAATCTCTAAATCTCAAAAAAAAATTCAAAATTCCCAATATTTTTTTGGTACTAAAATTTTTTAATGAATTTTTTTTTGATAATTTTTCTTGATACACCGTAGTAAGATGCACATTCAGTATTTTTTTCAAATTTTTATCTCGGATCTTTTGAGGATAGCGTGAAATAAACGAAAAAGTACGTTTTTCACTATAGATCCTACGTCAAACCACATAGGGATTCAAATAAACCGCCAACATTTCTTATTTAATATCCTTTACAATATTTGCCATACAGCTAGTGATTTGGTTTGGGGGCACTTTTTACTCCCTTACCCGGCCAGGTCCTTTGTCAGGAAGTTCTTGATTTGGCAACGGATTTTCAGCTTAGGAGGTTATCGTCACGACCAAGACAATGGACTCGAAAATGTGTAAGGAAAAGCTGTAGAAACGTCTCCTTCCGTTTATTACTGCTCACAAAGGTCCGGTGAAGCTTTGGTCAGATTTGGCAAGCTACCATTACAGTCGAGAGGTGCTGCAGTACCGCGAAAATTGGGTCGATTACATTGAAAATGACTTCAATCCTCTCAATTGCCCCCAATCCCGTTCAATCCATAAATATTGGGCAATTGTCAAACGGAAATAGAAGAAAGATGCCAAAGTGGCTCGATATGATGCTGTCATGAATAGATCGTGGAATAAAATGGCCACTGAGATTGACCAACAAAAATCCACACTTTGAGGGGATTTATTCGAAGAAAAGTATGAAAACACTTCAAAACTGTCGCGAAATAATTTTCTCGATATTTTTTTTGCTAAAATAACGATAAATTATCTGCATTTTGACATGAAAACGTTTTTTGTATGTTTAACCAATCCCGAAGACAAAGCATTGCAGGGGTTGTTGAATGCAAAACCAACCAAAACATACAAAAAATTACAGAAACACTGAATTTGTATCGAACAGCAATTGGTCAACATTCAAAAGCCACGGGAAAATTCCAGAAGGTCGACAAATTGGTGTAAAATAAATTGTGCGATAGGCAAATTGAGCATCGTAAAACCATTTATGTAATGCTTTTCCGACGGCACCAGAGGACGTTGAATTGTCACTGGCGATAAATAAGGATTTATTTCGAGAACTCAAAACCTAACCTTCACCTAATGAAGCCGGCCCATCCACTGCAAATTTAAATTGTTCCGGCCGAGAGATAATGCTCTGTATGTGGTGGTGTACCATGGGATACTCAAACCAGAAGAAACGGTGAATACAGATCGCTACCGACAACAAATGATCAATTAATACTTTGCATTTATGAAAAAATACCGGAATGGCCCCGAAAACACGGTAAAGTTACATTACAGCATGACAACATCACAAATCCGTGAAGGACGCAATAAAAACCCTTAACTTGGAAACGTAAAGCATCCGCCATATTCTCAAGACCTGACCCCGTCAAACTATCACCTTTTTGCTTCAATAAGACATGCACTTGCAGAGCAGCACTTCGACGAATAAAAAGATGTTGGAAAATGGGTCACCGAACGATTTTCGTCGAAACACAAAAAGTTTTGTTGGAACGGAGTCTACAATTTCCCTGAGAGATGGACGAAATGTGTAGAATCAAACGGGGATTACTTCGAATAAAAATATTCCGAGACTCTCCTGGAAGTTATGTGTTTTCTTCGTCTGGATAATTCTGACTCGCGCACCTGGTTTACTTAGATAGGAACCAGCCTCTAGGATTTCTCGAATCCTCTAGATTCACAGAATGCACCTCAAGCTGCTTTTCATGCATCATCACTATGAGGGTCAGTTACGCACCCGGGTCAGAAAAGATGATTTGTCATCACTGGAAATGTCAAATTTTTGCTCCTGTTAGCATCGACCCTAAGACGCAACGAATTCTTTCTTCTCCCATTTTAACTAAAAAGTATTGCGGATATTATCCGAAATCAGTAAGTTTCTAGTGTTTTGTATCTGAATGTGACTAATTTGAAGTGATTAAAATAAATAAACTCTCAGAAAAAGAGGATCTATAATGCGCAGAATTAAACTCTTAATGTTTTGTTTATGTTCCTTACTCTGCGCAGGATGAAACAAGGATGACTCCGGGAAAGAAAATCATGCGTTATTCCCGTCAGCAGCTTGTTTTGGCCATGGGGATGACAAGAAAAGATATTTCAAAGCGCCAAGCAGCAAAATATTGAGGAATCAAGGAAAGTACTCTTCGTGTACAACTGAAATTGAATGGTAACGTGAAACACCCTGGAAAACATTCAGTTTTTGAAAGCAAGAGAAAAAAAGCATCGTCCAGCGGGTAATCGAGACAACTAGAGCCGGGTTTCCGATTGCCAAGAATCGTTTGAAGACATCCGTGGCATATTTTCTGCGACCGTTAGAAGAAAGAACCCATTCAAGGGGGGTTTCATGGATACAAGTGGGTGAATGGTTTCCTAAGACGCCATACCGACATCAAGCGAAGAATTCCAAGTGCGCTTTCTGAGCTGCAAACTTGGGTTACGGAGCATAAAATCCGGAAGTGGTTTCAAGACTTAGATGTTTATGTCCGACATGCAGATAACAGCAACGTTTTTGAAGATTTTACCCATGTGTTCACATTGGCGAATCCTTTCACAAGACTAGTTCTAACAGAGGAAGTGGTTTTGGAAGTGGTTTTGGCTCAAAAAAATAATTTAAATAGTTTTATGGAGCATTGTTTACGGTTCTCATTTTCAGTGTTACTACTAATGATATAGTTTCAAGACCGCATTAACGGTTTTGTGATATGGTGCATATATTTTGGTTACAGAATGGTTTAAACTTTGAAAAGTCTTAACTGCGTAGAATATGGTGGAGTTACGGTAGTTTGACGGGACAGCCGGTACATTTGACTAAACCAATCACGATCGAGAAACTTCCAGTAAGCGGGATTGGGCGATGTATAAACAACCATACCTGTAGAGCTTTGTAGATGTGATCGTAATTGCATTTAGTAGTTTTACACCGCGGCTTAACTCGAGAAACCAAGAGGGGAAAACGTAAATACATATGATGAACATCCGGATCGCCAAATAAACAGACAAGCTAGAATCGTGGTATCAAACGAGAACTGCACATCCATTCATGATAAATGGCAAATCAAACCAAAACACTCGAACAAAAAACGACAGCTGTCGGAATGGCAAACATAACCAAATATTTTGCAAATTAAAGTGTTATACCTCTACGAAAAATACTTGTTATGATCGTTTTCATATTTATCCCTAATATGGTTCTTTATGATGCACTTGTTCCATCTTGAATCACCCAAAAAATAGAATACAACTGTAATGTTCAAAAAAATAATAAATGGGGACCCGCTTTTGGCGATCGCAACGCATCCAGTAGTATGTATGCTGAATGTTCATACTCCACTGATGCACCGAAAACAATAAGACGACCCACAAAGTGCAAATTAATCCGTTTAATGTTAACTGTTATTGAATGTTATGGAGAGAAATCAATGAATTATAAATTCGCAAAGAAAATTGAATAAGAAAGCTCTGGACTGGAAACCCAGATTCTGAAGGATTGCCTTCGTCCCACAATAATATCAGTCCCTACTTGAACCATATTCGTTCTCAAAATGAAAGCTAATCGCTAAATGCTACATATTATTATCGAAATATACAAAATAAAACTAACAAATACGAAAGTATGGAAATATCATTTAAAGTGTATTTCATGCTATGCAGACTTCTGACTTCCGATCCTACATTCTTGATTACAGTAAAGAAACGTCCTAATGAAAATTTACGTTCCCTCAGGGCGAACACACCACACCACTACCCGGCGATCTAAAAAGTTGTGTTTTTGTACATGGTCCTATCTAGAAGTTTTCTTATTTCTACTCCCGGAAAGGCTTCAAACCCAGTGGCTAATCTCATTGAAAATGTACCTTTTTGCCAGAAGGACTACACCTTTACCATTTCCAAAGTCAAATCAAAGTCAATAAAAGCGTTGAATACCGAGAAGAACACAAGGATAAAAATCTAATCAAACTTCGCATCGTCTCCTCGAATGGCGATCGGTACGCGTGCTTGTGTTTCTCCTTTTCCTCCGGCCTCGAGAGTTTCTATCGCCTACAACGTAATTAGGTAATATTTCATTTGATTTTCCTCTCGGATGGTAATAAAATTCGCCTAGCGGGAAACAGGTGCTTAACTTTTCCCTAGCCCCTGTATATATTTTTATCTCAAACTAATCGATAAATCCCGTAACCTTCAACAAGCTCTACTCAGATAAATTATTCCCCACAATTCACTGTGAGCCCCCTGAATGCTGCACTCAATCGCCCGCTGGGGATTTGGGAACGGCCTATCGCTTCGGATTCAATTAGGGGATCGAAACAGAGCATAATTGCCGGAAGTGGCAATTATGGTGCTCTTCAAAGCTTAAATTCCAAACAATTTAATCGTCCGCTCACTGCATTATATCGCCTCAAGGACTACCCGAATCAAAGCGATAGATCGAGGACGACAATAAGTTCCATTCTATGATACATCATCTCCGGCAACGGTACCTGACGAGTGGCACATTTTAGGCACTGTGTATAATCCTATAAATAGCATCCCATCAAGCACTCAAGTGTAGCGCTGTTTCCACTGGAAGACGCTGAGCCGCAGTTGGGGTTGACTGTCGTTCAACAGTTTAAGATGAGATGGTGCCGCTTATGGGACCGCAAACTGCCGACTGGGAGCGATGGAAATTGATTGAATATTTAACTGCTACTTGAAAGTAAATTAGACTTTAAATACGCTAGGTGGTAGCTTCAACCGAGTGAAATTTCCGGATTGACTTTTACCGACACATGTCGAGAATGTCGTGACAGTTCGCAAAAAGACTTGATGTAAGATGTAAGTGTCTCAGTTTAGTACAGTACCATACTGTCACGACGTTCTATCCCAACACAAGAACTGAATTTTACCACATTAAAGATGTCGCCTAGCGTATTTAAAGTCTATCTTACTTACAAGTAGCGATTAAATCTTCCATCACTCACCATCGCTCCTACTCGACAGTTTGCGGTCCCACAAACAGCATAAGAAGACATAACTTTGGAAGTTTGTTGGGGACTGAAAATTTATTCCTCAATTATGTACACATTTGTCAGGCTTTATGTTGGGTACGTGTTTTTTGTTTCTACACAGAGTTTGTGCGCCTAACGAAGCTGTTTTAGAGGAACAATTGATAACAAAATTCTTGATAACACAAGTTTCCTTTTGATCAAAAATAATTCTTCTAAGAAATATTTTTTCAAACATTCTATAAACAAAAAAATGTGATTTAAATATCGGGATGTTAGTTAGAAAAAATGTCTTTAGAACACGATCACATTTCCGACGTAGGGCCATGAAATTTTATTATAAAATGCGCTTGTTTATCACTTCGGGTATTATTTAAGAATGAATCGATATTTTTGAGATAATTCACTAAATAATTCATAATTCACAAAAACAAATTTAATGGTCTGCGATGAGCCGTTGTTTTGTAGAATTAGCTAATGATGTTTGAGTCATGGTTCATGAGAGAATCTCACGAGAATAATACGACGAACACGAGAATAATGAGCAAGCATCGAAGGCGTTATTTCTCTCCTTGGTTTTATAGCTATAACGGTAACGGTTCGTGCCATCACCAGCATTATTCCAGCCTTCCAATCAACAAAACATTAACCCTTTCGCTTACACGTTTTCATTTGCAACAAAACACTTTATCTAGCCGACAAAGAGATGTTTATCGCTTGCTAGCAGGAGCAAGACTTGTTAATATGAATTGAATATTTTGGTTTTAAGCTCATACCGTGTGAGTAGGCTGCCATCGGGTGGAGCTTAAATTGTTATATTTATTCCCGTGAGATAAGAGTCCTATAGATTCTCAGTAGTATATTTTGATTGTGCTTGGCAGATGTATAATTTTTGTTTTATTGGGTAATTATTTTTTTTTATTATAAATAAAATATAACGTTTATTTCAAAAATATCAAAAAAATTAATTTTCGCATCTCAAGTAGAATGCAAGTGCGCCAACATCAATTCTTCCGTTAATTTCATTAACATAATTGATGAACAGAATTAAAATTTTCAATATTTGACTTCGTTTGGTAGTTGCTATGTACAGTAGTGCTGGTCGCATTAGTTCTTCGAAAGAAAGACGTTGCCATCCCTCGAGTATTCCTGTTATTCTCTGTTGTACGTAAACCCAAGCAGGTGCTACCCGGAAACAGTCACTAAATTTGTGTTGCAACGTTTCAATCGCAGTATTACAGTGCAGACAGTGTTCATCATTCGCTCTTTGAATCCTTTTCATTAATTGCCTATGTTCTGTCTTCTCATTTACGAACAGATACAAACTGCTTCGCTGGCTTGACGATAGTTGTTTCGTTAGAATATTCTTCCAAACTCTTTTCCAATTTGTTCCCGGATTTCTCCGTTCAACACGAGGTGTTTCTGTTCGCTTCAGAAAGATTCGGTGGATTTGTTCACTAGATGGATTCGCTCTAACAAGTGGGGCGAGAAAGGGGATTTGTTGGGAAATTATCTTGAAGCAGGGAAAGTCTGCGGGGGGAGGAATAGCCTGGTTCAGAAGGGATTGGTAATAGGGGAGGGAGCCACTTGCCTGTATGTGACGATTCAAGAGCAACGCTTTGCATTTGAAGACTGGTAGCTGCAGTTTCAGTCCACCATATTCGGTATCACGCGCTAGTTGCTCCATCGGCCACGGCACGCTTATTGGATTCCCATCAATGAGCCCGATGTCGATTGAAATCGTTTTGGATCTGTTTTGTTTTGCTCCAGCGGCACGTTCAAAATCATTGAAAAGATCATTGATGCGCTCTATAGTATCAGTATTGGTAACTATCGCAGATATGTCATCTGCGTATGCCACCACGAGGTCGGAACCGAGTTGTCGCTCCAGCTTCGTCAGAAAAGGGTGGAGGTAGATGACGAAGAGCAGCATCGACATCGGATCTCCCTGCCGTACGGAGCGTTCGATCGGGAAGCGCTGCGAAAGGTGCCCGTTTATTAGCAAACGAGAGAAGGATTGTTCTGCGATTCATGCTAGTAAGTCAACGAAGCTCGGATTTATTCCCAGCTGCCTCATTGTTTGATGAAGGAAGGAAAGAGATACCCGATCGAAAGCATGATCTAGATCGTAGCTTATCAGCTTCCCTTTTATCTTACTCGCCTTCAGCTGAACAATTCTGTCTTTCAGAGACAGAGTGGCTTCGAAAATTGAGTGCCCTTCGTTGGAACACTTTTGCGCATCACTCAGTACCCGATGGTTACGTATGATCCGTTCAAGACGAAACTTCATAATTCTACTGAGAATTTTAAAATCCGAATTTAGCAGACTGATTGGACGATATCCTCGTGCAGTATTTTCTGTTCCCCTTTTTCGTACTAGCACGATTACACCATTGGCGAACTCAGGAGGTATCTCGGATACAAGTGCTTCGTTTAAAACGAGATTCAGCTCACGATGAATGACGTCAAAAGTGTGTTCATAAAATTCGATGGGTAACCCATCGCTCCCAGCAGCCTTCTTTTTTGCTGATGACCGAATTGATGCTAATATTTCTGCTGTTGTTATTTCAGCCATGCAGGCTTCGTTCAACTCATCATTTACAGGTATCACTCTCTCGCATTCGAAAGGATACCGCGCTGTCTCATCCACTTCTGACGCTGTGTATAACTCGGCAAAGTACCGAAGAAGATGATTTTCAATCGCTTCGGAAGTATTTAGATTTTTGTCGTTTACGCCACGCAGCTCTGTGATTATATTTTTTTTACGTCGTCTCTCACCCAGCTGGAAGGTACTAATGTTTTCCCCCGCAATGTAAGTGTCGTTGATGCGCATAAAATGTTGGGAGAATGTGCGTTGATGTGCAAGCATTTGTGCTTTCACACGATTTATTGTGACTAGCATCGCTGGGTTTTGAAAATATCCATCATACGCTTGCCTCAGCTGGTTGTATAGCCGTTGATGCTCCGCATAGAATACGCTGTACGCCTCACGCGATTTCCGTCGAAAGAAAGACTGGATTCTTGGCTTTGCGTATGTTAACCACCACGTGAGCCAGTTTGGATAATATCGTCGTTGTCGAGTCACATATTGCCATGAAATCTGGAATTCGTTAATGTTATCTGTTGTCAGAATATGGGGACGTATAGACCAGTAAGCGCGACCGGGTTCGCGACCCAGGTTAGGGAGGCATATTCGAGCAGTTAGTGCTTTGTGGTTCGTGAATGAACAGACATGTGTGGCCGCGTTTCGCAGATGCGTACTGAGTCCATGGCTGACATAAATTCGATCGAGCCTGGAGACAGAATTATGCGTTATGTATGTGGGTGCGGAAGTGGTGAGGTATAACTTCACCCAAATGTCGCTCAGTTGCAGTTGCCGAACGGTGGCTTGGAGAGCTGGGCTGTTGTTGTGTCCCGTCGAGTCACATGGTCGCAGCACACAGTAGAAGACGCCAGCAAGAATCAAATTTTCTGTATTGTGCCGCAAATAAAAAGCGATGGTGTCAGTGAAAAAATTTTCTCGTTCGGCGCGCATTGCGGTGCCTGACGGTGCGTATATATTGGCTATAGTCGTGTTTTCGACCCGTAGGCCAATAAGTCTTCCGTTTAAACTTTTTTCCGTATGAGAGAAGCGTATATACTCCTTCAGCGCTATTGCCGTCCCTCTCCTCGACTGATCAACGTTTGTGACGACGTTGTAGCCAGGGATGAGGAGCTGCTCGTTCTCGACTTCTTGCAGAAAAACAATGTCCAGGTCCATCGTTCTGCAGAAAGTTAAGAGGGCATTCATCTTCGTTTCATTGTTGATCGTGTTGATGTTTATAGTGGCAACGTTGTAACTGGTCAGATGACTCATTGCTTGTTGTTTTGCTCCCTTTCGTCGTCGCTGTCCTCTCGTCGCCTCCTGCATTGGTGCCGTGCTCTTAAGCGTGTAGATGACATCGCCGATTCGTCTGTCTCGTTGCCATCGGATTTTCCACTAGCAGGTCCGTCGATCACTTCGCCACTAGCAGGAGGTTGTTGACCAGATGTACTGGGCAACGACCAAAATAATTGGTCGCATTTCTCCATGTGGAGAGCCATTTAGAACATTTTCAATGGAGGATTCCGAGAGTGATCCCACTATCAATTGCTTAACGGACGCGCATCCATCTACTCGTCCTTGTAATAGATGCATCTAACATGAATAGCAATATTTGTTTTCTTCTCAGTATATGCAGAAGAATCATTGCATGCTCAGCGAGCGATTTACACGTTACTGATTCGCTATGATATAAAGTAGAAATGCACAGAGTGTGTGCATGAGGGAATGTCATTGATAAAAGCCGCTGACTGAGTGCTGACTGAAACAAGACTATGTGCTGGAAATCACCAATCGTTGCTTTTATACAAAATGATTTAACAACGGGAGGAGCTTATGTTGCAATTTTTCTTCTCTCCACTGTGTCCATAGAATGAATGCTGCATTTGATTCGCAGTGGTATATAAATGTTGTAACTCACAGATGCATAAGTAGAAAGAAACGGATAGGTGAAGCCTGATACATTCAGGATCCGGAACCCAGTCGTATCTCAAGATTAGCCAAAAGTACGAAAACTGTTTTTAATCAACATACAGATAATTATTTTTCTTTTCAGAAAAAAATACTGAACCAAATATTTCGGTATAGTATAGTATAGTATAGTATTGTGTAGTATGATGAATTTTAAAAATATGGGCTCTCCGTTGGTCAACCTTAGAGGCAATTTTATTCAACGATCTCTTTATGTCGGCAGCATCCCGAATCACTTTAGCACCCATCTTAATTTTCGTTTTACATTTGCCCAGTATTCTTCGAAAGGGCGGAATTGAGCGCAATTGGGAGGATTGAGGACTTTTCCAATGTAATCAACCCCATTGTCACAGAACAACTGGAGCATCTCTCGACTGTAGTGGCACCATTAAAATCTGGCCAAAACTTCTCCGGACCTTTGTGAGCTCTAATGATTCTGCAAACACTTTTCACTATACATATTCGAGTCCATAGTCCTATTTGTGACGAGAACCTTGGTTCACTGTCCACAGTCGCAAATTCTGTACCAAACCAAGACCTTCCTGGCAAATTTATCAGCGAAAACGTAATTAAATATTGCTGGAGACATCTCCTCTGGCAGTAACCTTATAAAATTTCAGGCCTGTTAGCTGTCCGAAATCCATCTTCAGGTACGTTTCATCATCCATCATCACGCATCCTCCGTACTTCATTAAAACCTTACTATACAACTTTCAAACGCGTCTTTTGGCCACCAGATTTTGCTTCATCGTACTGTTTGGTTGCTTGCAGGCAGGTAAATTAGATAATCTACGGTTATTGTCTGATGCTTGAAACTAATGGGTAACCAATACACTGTAAAGAAACTCCTAAAAAAATTGACAAAAATAACTCGAAAACAAGAAAATAAAAGAAATCAAAACTACAAGGTACCGTGTTGCAGATAAACTCTGCCAATGATTTGAATTTCACGCGAAGTGAAATCGCATTGACATTACAAAACACAATCTCAAAGGCTGACTGCGATACAATATATAAATATTCGAAACAATATTGAAACATGAGTAATTTTTGTATCTTACTGGATACTATAATCGTATTTTTCTGAGCTTCAACGTAGGACAATTTCTTACAGCAAGGGAAAACATTTCACGTTTTTGTCAAATAACCTTAAGGGAATATCAAGTCTGGAAATTTGAAAAAAGTCGGATATTTTTGACGTAGGACTACGTCTAACCGGAAGATATAGGGGGTGAAATGGAAATCTAGGCACTGAACAAGTAGGAAAAAATGCAAGATTTGGAACGCTTATAACTCGAGCATTTCTCAATAGATCGCAAAGGTTTTTGCATCAATTGATAGGAAATATATCTACGCATCTATCATAACGAATAACATTTCATTTTTCATGAGATAAATAATTGAATAATTGTGAAATATCAAGCATTGTCCAAATGCACTATGTGCCCCTTTTTGATTGGTCCATTTTGTGCTCCTCAAATCGTACCGACCAAAACGGGCAACCAGAGCAGCAGCGAAACAGAATGAAGCACGATTGGAAAGGAAAAAGAAAAAAAATGAACGAAACATTGGTCGCAGTCTCACACATGCGTAATTCTCGAGCCAGCCAGTCAGCTTAAAAATCCCCGCTCCGCTGCCGTAACGATCATTCTCATCCAAACCGTACACCACATCGGTTCGCTTCACAACACATCAACAAACCAACCCAAGCAGCCATGTAAAGGTAAAGGAGGAAAAGTGAAGGGAAAGGCAAAATCCCGCTCGAACCGTGTTGATCTGGAGTTCCCCGCAAGGGTAGCTAGGCCGAGCGCGTTAGTACCAGTGCACCAGTCCACCAAGTCGGCGTTATATAGTTTTGGCCGCCGAAGTGATCGAGTTAGCTGGCAAAGCTGCTCGCGACGATAAGAAAACCCGCATTCGGAACAGAACACATTCGGTTCGGTGGACATCAAGACAACAGGCAGTTGCAGCGAGTGGCGAGTGGCAAACGCAATCGCAAAACGGCATCAGGTAGCAGAAGAAAAAAGTTTGTTCTTTATACAAACTGCTTTGGTGGCAAATCCAGAACAAGGCGGCATCGAGAGCGTTCGAAATGGTTTTTTTTTCAAAACCACGAGTACTAAGTTTTCTAAATTGGAACCATTCCATAAAACACGGCGCTTATCAGGGCCATTAAACCTTTCAAAAAGGAGTTTACGAAATACAGTTCAATGCTTTCTAAAATAATATCCAAAATAATAATAAAACACAAATTGATTTCTTCATAATTTGTTTGCCAGGATATGATGAGTATAAGAATTTGGCAGTTGTGCTGAGCTTATTGAAGGTTGGGGACTTTCCCGATTATTCAATTTTCACCAATTCTTAAATTGCTTCTAGATTGAAAGTACAGTAATTTATATTTAGCTCGACATTTAGATAATTGGATGGACCTGTAATGCGACATTTTTGTGACCATAGATTTCGGGGTCCAAATTATGACCCCACATTGAAAGTCGACACTGTACCACTGTCATCGGAAATGTTACAGGTTAAAATCGCCTCCAATGCGACACTGAGTATTTCTCCGGCACGTCGCATTAAATGTAATTTACTGAACAACATGTCACAAGCTGGATGGGAAGAAATTTTCCAACTGTGAAAGCTGTGGCGAGTGGCAAACGCAATAGCTAAACCGGAAGGTTTAACCGAACAAGATGGGAATATCGAGTGATAACGAAAACACAACACCAAAGGTTCTTTTGAGAACCATCAACATGTTCATAAAGAGTAAACAGTAAACTAATCCATTTTTCAGGTAGATAAGTAGGTATTCATGTAGGAGAAGAAAATAAAACAACATATTTAAAATATATATTTAACAAAAGCTGTTCCCTTTGTATAGTCCTACGTCACTCCGGTTATGTCCCCGACATTACCCACCCGTCTTTTTCTGCACATTTCTGAAGTTTAGATATTCAAAAATATATCCTAGAAAAAAACCTTTTCAAACATTATTTACCTAGTTATAGTCATTTTAGCGATGCGGTATCTAACCTAGTACGGCCTTGACCCAAACCATCAAACGCGTTTTCCTCGACACTAGTTTTTCAAACTGGCGTACAAGATATCTCAAGTTCCACTGAGCCGATTTCTTTTCATTTTTTCATCAAAGAGCTCGAAAAAAAAACGTCCTAAATTCGTGCCTCTACACTAGAATATCATAACATAACATTTTTTAAATCCATTTGTGAGTCAGGCGTACATACGACATTCTCATGAAATGCAAATGCAGTGTTCATTCTACGGATCTGTTGGTATGGAGAGGGAAATATTGCAAGTCAAGCACCGCCCGGCTGCAGCTTATCTATATATATAAAAATGGATTTCTGTATGTCTGTCTGTCTGTCTGTCTGATTCTTATGGACTCGGAAACTACTGAACCGATCGACATGAAAATTGGTATGTAGGGGTTTTCGGGGCCGGAGAAGGTTGTCATGATAGTTTGAGACCCCTCCCCCTCTCTAAGGGGGGGCTGCCATACAAATGAAACACAAATTTATGTATTACTCGAGAATTAATTAAGCAAATGAAACCAAATTTGGCATGTGAAGATTTTAGGGTGCAATAAATGTTTTTACGGTGGGAAGATACTCCTTCCCTCTCTCTAAGGGGGGGCTGCCATACAAATGAAACACAAATGTCTGCATTACTCGAGAATTAATCAAGCAAATGAAACCAAATTTGGCATGTGGGGGGGGGCTGCCATACAAATGGAACACAGATTTCTGCATTACTCGAGAATTAATCAAGCAAATGAAACCAAATTTGGCATGTGAAGGTTTTAGGGTGCAATAAATGTTTTTACGGTGGGAAGATACTCCTTCCCTCTCTCTAAGGGGGGGCTGCCAAATTTGGCATGTGAAGGTTTTAGATTGCAATAAATGTTTTTACGAACGAGAATTGTGTCTGAAAATAATCTGATATTTTAATGATGAGTTTTGGTAGAAGTACTAGGAATTTTTAGTAAAAGTAAATTCAGAGGGGTCGATTAGAAGATCAATCAATGAACAGTTCTGCGATTGCACTCATGAATTTGCGCTTAGTAAGAAAACATAAATGTTTGAAGGTATTGATAACATAATATAAATTGTGGGCGGGACGAAGTTTGCCGGGTCAGCTAGTTGAGTATAAAAGAACTATTTATGATTCCCATCACACAGTCTCGCTAGCTAGCTACGAGAGTGGTTTTGTCTGATACGAAATGCTAGAGCAAAATTACGTCGGAGAGTCACACAAGACAAGATGTCACAAAAAGCCGAGTTATTTGGTTCGCAACTTCAAATTAAAGGCGGAGACTCGATGAAATAATACACCGCGCCATTTTTAATGCCGTTCGGTGGAGAGCGCTTATGTAGGAACACATTGTTGTGGTTGTTATGCGTTGCCATATATAATGGTGGTGTAAGCATAAATAGATAATCGTCTGTGAATGACTGTGTGCCAACTACAATATAGACCGGGGATGGCCAAACTTTTGGGCATTACGGGCGACTAATTGTTCAAATGCTAGGCGGCGGTCTACCAACGTTGACTGTATCATAACCCGTATACTCGCGCACGATATCACAGGTCTGTAATTTTGCTATTGTGTATTTATTTGAAGTAGTAAAAGTTATAATTAAATAAAAAAAAATCCAGGAAATGCTTTTTCTTCAACTTCATTCAGTTTCAATAGTCTTTTAATTCAGCCTCCTCAAAACAAAATTTGGTCTGTCTGTGAGACTGTATGCTCGAGTATAGGACTGAATGGAAAGCGGGGGTGTTAATGAAAGGAAAAACATAGGTCATACTAATAAATATCAAATGATAAATTATTCTATAAAATAAAAATAATTATCGGTTACTAAATAATTGTAATACTTCATTTTCTGTAAAATCTCATCAATCAATATCGTTGATTTTTTTAACGAAATTGTCATTTATGAACATAAAGAGCATTTATTTTCCATAAAAAATCACTCAAGATGATTATTGTATCCCTCAATTACCTTGAGGTATTGGACCCTATTACGTAAATTCAATCGGACGGTCGATTCGATCCGTATAACTATCACACCGAATAAACTTTCATATTTTGGAAATCGATAAAATCTTATCGAATCGAGTTCTTTCTCAAACGTCGACAAATTTTGTAACGTTGTCGAAATGTTTACAAAGCAAAACACCGGAAATGCAAACAGCTCGAAAAATGATGCCGACAACTTTCATCCAACTGTATCTATAACAGCAAAATAGAGCTAACCAGCAAATATCTATTCACCTAGAATTAGTTAATAGGGGCTAATATTTGATTTTAGAAGTTTCTTATTTCTCATTCAACACTGGCTATATTTCTTGAAAGAAATGTGCACAATCAATTCACAATACTTATCATAGTTTTAAAATTATAATAACAATAATGCATAAAAATTCGCCTTCGCAGTCTTCAAAGGTGAAGTTTTCTCCAAAAAATCAGTTTTTATTAATTTTTGAAACCTTATGCCAGATGTTTCCAGCAATTTCATTTGGTCATTTAATAAATGATATTCCTGGAGAATATTTTGCTGAAATTTTTTTCTAGTGACAATTTTTTGCTTTATTACGGTCGAAAACTGGATATTAAATAATTAACAATCTGAAAGAATGTTAGAACGGACACTTTAATGAAGAAGAATCTACTCTTACAACTGATATGTTTTATTAAGGTTAGCATAAACACGTTAACCGGTAGACGCTCAAATTAAGATATCAACAATTTTTTCCTTGAAAAAATAGCAAGACAGTGTTACCAGAAATAAATTCAGAAAACGTATATAGACAAACAACGATGAATCAAATGGTGATATTAGCCTCGCTAGATACAGTTCCCAAGTCCTCTGAATGTACGTATCGATGGTTTTTTTTCTTTCAAAGCGCCGAAAATCAATCAAACTCCGACATTCTTCTACTTTGCTCTGGCTCTGAATCGCAATAACTATTCATCACTCCATCTAATAAAAATTTTATTGGACCATCTTCATGTACACACAAACGATTCGAATCACCACATAACCACCGAAACAGATGCTCTGTTCGACATCTCCCACGAAACAATCCAACCCAAAAGACAACAAGACCATTAGTTGGATCCTCGACCTCGACAAAGTCCGTCTGTCTCTCTTCACCGCACTCAGGCCGGTCGGCAGATTATGAGATGGGTGAGCAATAAAAATAATAACATTATGCACGTACTGTGAATCGCAAAACAAGTTCCTAATTTAGCATACGCGAAGCGAACCAGAACCGTTTTTGATTTCCGCCTCCCATCGAGTGGTGGCGGCAGAGACCCGAGAACAGGTGGTGGGAATAATGGTAAGGAGCGAAGGGAAAACGGTTTCTCATTTTCTCTTTGATGATGATCATGATGCTGTTTTCCCTCTGACAGCAAACGCACCAAGTGATTGGCTCAAAATGTGTAGGCGGGAGCGTGGGGCGAGTTCGCTCACAACTTGTTAGTTATTGTGTTTCTAAAATTGCCACTTAATGAACAAGACTACGAAGGAGCAGACGGACTAATTTAATTTGCGATCCTGGAGACCTGGAAGGTTTAAATTGAGGTCCAATCGACCGATTGACCTCACATTAGAACGATTGATTCGTCGTCGGATTAATTCTTCATCGGAAACGGACGTCGATAAGGAAAACGGAAATGTATCCACAGTTTTATGATGTAAACAAAATTTCAAGAATCGTTTTATCGTCCCTCTAGTTCATACCCCACTCCGACGGTTATACACTCTCATTTCAGAGATTGTACCCATCAAGATTGGCATTACCATTAGAAAAAAGCGTTTATAGTATAAACTGTTTATAATTGCTAATCTCTATTCACACTCATCGCTATACCAGAGCTACCGGCAAGTGTTTGGAGTAATTGAAGAAGTGAGAAAGTTGAGCGTGTTTCAACGATACATCACACAAGTATCTTGCTGTCCCGTGAGCCATTGCCACAGTTCCATTTCCCACTTTGATCAACTTTTCTCCGTTCAAACGTTACCCGTGATCGCCATGCAGCGGGATGCTGACAGACTTTTCCGAGCAATAAAAAAAGGAAAGAAGGCACATTAAAACCAGATTATTTATCTTTCGCTCATAGCATCACTAATGCTTTTTTTCTTACGGTGAGTTGCTGGATTTGGATTTGTTGGTTTGCATTTCGCAGATCGGAGAAACCCCACCATTTGGATTGCCCATTGAATGTCGAGTGTAGTCAGTTTAGATAACTATTGTATGGAAAAATTAAACTGAATCATTTTAATTGCCTTTTTGAAAACATTAACTTTAGACTGGAGAAGAACCTTGTTGCAAACCAGTGTGCATGCATTGAGATGCCGTTTGATTGAAAAAATACCATCGCGTTCAATGCACCAAATTGAGGGAAATTTATTCGTATAATAAAATAAAACTAATTACATTTCTCGATTCTGTAAAACAAGTTGATCGGCACACTGTTATTGAGATAAATAACTATGAAATTCGATATGAACTGTGTATGAGCATACCATTTCCGTTTTTGTTGACATGAATATTCCAAATCCCCGTAAGCAGCGCTAGGATAGTATTTGAATTTATATGGTCAGGGTTGTGCCAAAACGAACCAAGCATCATTTTTTTCAAAATTGAGTTACTTACGTCACTGGATGCCGAAAATGACAATCTATCGTCTATAAAATGATCGTAGTTGATCACAGCTTCTAAACAAAAATTGTATGTAGTAGGTTGTGAAAAAAACGAAATTACGAAAAAAACGTACTTTGAAGAAATCCTATTTGTAACACGTGAGCGAGAAAATAATAGATTTTATCAGACATGGCCCACTAGTGGTAGCACCATCGAAGAATGTCAAAATTTAAAAAAAACTCAAACACAGAGTCTTAAACTATGTTTATCGATATCGGTTTCACTTGCTGCAATTACAGCCTCCACACGCTTCCAGAACGCACGTCAGATCCGAATAATGTAGCCTGGATCGATTTCTATTCAGGTGCGGATCAATTTTTGTCTGAGACTTGCTGTACTCGGTGGCGTTTAGAACAGGCTTTGGCCTTCATGACGCGCCATACTGAGTAATCCAACAAATCAGTTTATGAGTTTTGTCGAATCTGCTGTTAGAAAGTTACGAAGTAAACTGAGAAATTCTAATGACGAAATTCGAAAAAGATGTAGAAGACTTCGCTGTGTCATTTTTAGAAATTAGTGTAGGCAAAATTGACATGCTGTCATCTTTCCTTTCCGTATTGCTCTTTAAGACCAAGAGATCATTCAGAAATGAGCATGGGTTAAAAAAAATTAAACAGGTAACTTTAACATACATTTTTTTAATGAAAATGTGAAAATAATAGATAAGAAAAAATGGTACTTACGTATTTGCCGCCGCAGCTCAATTTTTATCATGAGTTTATTATTTCGTGATGAAATTTATTTTGAGATCAATGTAATGGGGGTGAAGTCCCCATTTAACGAGGTTAAGGAATCGAGGCGGCACCAAGCCGCTGAGGTGACGCAATCCGAGTAGGCCGCCGACCCGCCGTCGGAAGCGGCGGCCTCTCGCAAGCAAACCTGTGTTCCAACGACTTCCCGGTTTGTTTGAAACATAGGAGACGATCCTTTAGTCAGGTCCGACCGAGCGTTAGCGAGCGTCGGACTGCATACGTTTACCTGGTGCATTACGTTTGCCCGGTTAATTATGCATGTCATGCATTTTGATTGCCTGGTTGCAAACGTGATGCACCAGATAAACGTATGGCGTTCGACGCTCGTAAACGGACTGCTTCATCCATAAGAATGGATGGACTTAATAATACGTTATAAAACTGCATTCTTTCACTTTCTATTATTTTGAAACGGATTTTATTCAATGCCAGGAATGGAAATGAAAGTATGAGACAAATATTATCTGTATATAACACTGATCAGAATTAAGTATACAAATACAAATACAAATATAGTAAAATTATTTGAATATATCCTTCTTTTGAGTAAGTGTCGTTTTCAGGTAGATGTTACATTCGGGTAATTGTTACATTAGGGTAAGTGTCGCTTTCGGGTAAATGTTACATTCGGATAAATGTTACATTCGGGTGATTATTACATTCGGGTAAATGTCGCATTCGCGTAAGTGTCAATTCGGGTAGATGTTACATTCGGGTAGCTGTCGCTTTCGGGTATTTGTTACATTCGGGTGAGTGGAATTCGGGTAAATGTCTTTCGGGTAACTGTCATTCGGGTGAGTGGGTTTCGGGTAAATGTGACACAATCGTTTTGGCATCCCGATTTATTACATTAAATGAGCCTAAAAAACACAGAAAATGCGCTATTCCCCCATTCATTTGTATAATATATAGGGTAAATGATCTTTGTTAGTCCAATTTAGGGTGTTTTCTCACAACTAATAAATGCAAATCGATTTTTCTGCACTAAAATCACATATAATCAATACGAGTTTGGGTTTGTTGAAAATCCAGAAGTCTCTAGTTGCAAATACTACCATAAGGCGTTGAAACTATTCAAATTTTGAGGTTTTATAACGATTTTCCTCGAAGAGAAATTATGATCATGGTTTGTCCAAAAAATGATTATGGTTTGTCCGGTGTTACAACACATCATTTTTGAATGCAAAAAATTCGAATTTTCAGGTAGATGTTGCATTTCTCATTGCTTGAGTTTACCGTCATCATATTGATTCATTCATAATTAAGGCTTTCTTCAGAATATTGCCTTTTCTTGGGCATTTTAAAAGTGTTCTCCTCAACACACTCAACACAGAGAAACTTTATTCCTGCTATGCGCGAAGAAGACCATAAACAAACTGCAGCGCGCCAAGCGATCGTCATAGAAAAAATGTGAACAAAACAACATTAGTGAATTGGACAACTCATGATCAGAATTGAAGTCATCAAAATACGTTAATACCATGGTTGAGCCATGTAAATCTGATACAAATGGTGTGAAAGCATGATGTTTACAATATTTGTAAGTGTTATAATCCAGAAAAGGTCTGAATACGTGCGAAATAATCATCTGGTGATTGATTTAAAGTCAGCTCAAATGAGGAGCGCATTGACGTAAAAATATAGTATAAAACTACTGTAAATCATGAAAAAGACAACTTTATTTATATGTTTTTGAACATTCGATAACCTGATTTGACACAGGTGCGCTGAATTAGAGCATTCAAAAAAGTGAACATACCACGATCATATTTTCGACTGGACGAACCAAAATCATTTACCTTGTGCTAAAGCGATATAAGAGCAGTATGAGCGCGCGAAACAAGAGACACATTGCGTATATAGATTGCTATGCTGAGGTGTAACATTAGATCCATTATTGTTGGGTGAAATTCAAAATATTTTTAAGATGCTTCGGATTGTCCGATTTAGGTAAAATATGCACCTCTTGTTGGAAAATTTGTTGCCATTCCAAGGGTAGCTTCTTAATGCCTCTCTCATAGAAGCCTTGGTACTTTTTGGATAAAAACTCTAGCAATAAAATTTGAAAATCTTCTCTTGATACCAATTTTTTATCACTCAGGAAATATTACAATCCGAGAAAAAGGTGGTAATCGCTTGCTACCAGGGCCGGCTATATGGTGGATGCATTAAAACATCCCAATCAAGTGCCCGGTGTTGTTTGGCCTTGCGTTGTCCTGATGGAACACAACACCTCCTCTATTGGCCAATTTTGGACGATTCTGGCCAATTGCTAGCTTCAAACGGTTCATTGTTGTACTGTAGAGATCTAAATTCAGCGTATTGCAATAAAAAAATATACTGTATGATCGAATGAAATATTTAAAAATTTTCTTTGATTATCACAATTTCAAGATGTAATGATTGCACGATAGTCGGTCAGATAGAAAGAAATGAAAGAATTTACTCATTGCGATGAATGTTTGCACCCTGAGATTGTTTGTGTGCGTTAACTCGTATTACACCCATACAACGAGTTTATTTTTATATTCATCCTTATTCAAGTGGCTCCAAACGGTTTTTGTGCAGTGTTCAGTATTGATAAAAACATAATATTTGTTCGCAAACTTTTTTTTTAATTTGTGGGCTTTTGTTCACAATCGATATGGTTTGGCAACACTTTTATTTCCAACAGCGATGGAAAAGATGACATTATATTTATAATATTTATAGATATTTTATAATCTTAAAAATAAAAAAAATGTAGAGGGTTGTACCCAAAACACGACCGCTTAACACTTTGCGGACCGCTCACGAGATTTCTCGTGTTTTGCGAACCGTCTATTACGGATAGATCGCGAAATAATCCGTGTTTTCTACACTTGATGATAAAAGCCAAGAATCTAACAAGACCTACTGATGGTTTGCCTTCATCTCATCCACGCCGAAGGAAACGATCTCATTCGTGGAATCCGAACAAATGAAGCGTACAAGTTTGCCCCAAAAAGTGCGGTCCTTAATATGTTAAGTAGGACAACGCATTCGTTTTATTTAATTTGCTTGTTTATCATTTCAGATATTGTTCATGAATGCAAAGAAATTTCATAAATCACTCTTTATTAGATTAGTTCTGGTGAGCCTTGAAAGGGTCAACCATGAACCCTTGGGTTTGTGAAAGCTGTTCTAGAAGCAGTGATTCTTTCTCGCCTTTGCGAGAAAAATACACGAAGTAATCATATGTCGCAATTCGATGCACACATTGCACTGAGTATTCATTACACTCCCAGCGTTTTTTTCCCATTTCACAAACACATACACACACGGCCATATGCGATCAAATATTTGTTCCACCAGCACCCACCAGCACCCAGCTCCTTAGCCTCTTCAATATATAAAAAAAATTACAGGAGGTTGTGTCCAAGATACGACCGCATTGTTGACGTAGAACTACGCAATTATTTTATATAAGTCGCTTGTTTATATCTTCGGATATCATTCTATAACGCTTTGGCGCACAATCCTAACGTCTGCTTCGCCATAACGTCAGTTTAATGCATTGATGCATCCTCAAAGGCACCAACGAAGTCCTTATAATGACAGAAAACAAACAATGTTAACTGCTTGGAATAATACTGAATTATGCCACACAGCTTGTACCCTGCTGTAACACCCTTCGATGCGAATTCGCTGATGAGTTTGTCAAGAGCGACCGCCTTCACCACCAGCGGGGAGAGCTTGATTTGGTTTCTGCCTGGGTAACGGCGTTTACATGTTCGACCGACGCGCCGAAATCGCCTACTTCGCTGTTGTTCGATGCGGTGTCACACTCGCGAAGTTCAGTGCGAGCGCTTTTCACTGCACCAACATCGCGTGCATCATTAGATGACGCTTACCTCGAAATTTTATTGCCCCTGGCAATGCGTTCGTTTTTTTGCAGGGCTCGAGCCTGCCTTCCTCTTCTTCTTGCTCATCACACACTACGCGAAGTGTCCAATTTATGACGCGGAAAGTAAAACACACGATACGAATAACGCCAAAAACGAACTGAAAAAACCACACGACGATATCCAAGTTGGATTACCACTGGTGGGGTCCAATCTTAGATCGAAGCGCAGCGAAAGCAAAGTGAACTGGATTGCTCAACAGTCCGATGCCAAATGAAAGTTTGCCTCAGCGAGGTCCACTGTTTATACTCTAAGCAAAAATTGCCCTTCATTCTTTTACTTTTTCTTTGTTCACGGAGACTTGAAATCCTACGACTTCCCCTCCGTTGGTCGTCGATAAGTTGCTCGTTACTGACTGCTCTGTTCGGGAAAGCACACAAATGTACAGGACAAATGTATGGGAAAATGAAAACGCTAAAAGTTTTCATGATTTTTAACCATTTACAAACCATGGAATTCTAATGTATAGCATATTAAACAAATCTTACGGAATTTCCGATTCGTTTAGTATGCAAATCGCCCAAATCCTTTCGCGGCAAAAATAGTTATTAACGTTAACTTTATTTCATAAAAACGTGACCTGTTTTCTGATTTGGCACCCTTAATGAAAGACGTAGTTCTACGTCAAAAACATAAAAACAATAAATATATAAATATTTGCAAGAATCAAGTGTTGTGCTTCATAGCCACCTTCCGTGCATCACGAAAGAGAAAGGCACTCGATTCCTGGTCGTCCAGCTCGTCCAGCAACGATGTTGTCCTGTCGGTGTGCACACGAAGAATGATTTGATTTTTTCTATTCCCGCAACTGCATAAGTTGCTCGTTATAGACACCACGGTTAGGGAAGCACACAAATGGACAGATCAATATGGGCAAATGGGAATGAATTTAATTTTCATAAATTGACCATCTCTAGACTATGGGATTGTAATGTATAGCATATCAAACAAATCTTAGAGAATTTCCGATTCGATTGGTATGCAATACTTCCGTTCGCGGAAGAAATAGTTATTAACGTTAACTTTATTTCATAAAAACGTGACCTGTTTTCTGATTTGGTACCCTTAACGAAAGACGTAGTCCTACGTCAAAAATTGAACTGAACGTAACTATGCATCAGCACTCGATTCCAACTTCGTATTTGCTATTATTCATTGAATAAACTAGACTCGATTAGAATGTTGTAATGATTCATTTACAGCGCTACCAATATTGTAACTGGCATTCCCAATACCGCCGATAGTCACCAAAATTCTAATTGACGTCGATAGCGTCCCGAACTAGATATACATAATAGCAGCGATTATAGTACGCTTAATGAACCACCAAATCAGTGTCAGGAAACGTTGCACGATCCGCAGGAATGTGCCGTCAGTCGAATTTATTTCAAACCCCCCAAAACACACTCGCCGTACTAACGGAAATTTCGTACAGTGCCGTGCATCGCTGTGAATTTGTACATCCGTAATAACATTCCAAAAGCTCTTACTCGGATTGTATTGCGGTGCTACAATTAACAGACAGGGATTCACTGCAACTGTTCTGAGCTTACGAGTTGTCATAGTCTCCGCTCCACCGACGCACTTGAAGGGCATCCGGAAATGACCCGACGAATACGTTACGATTGGCAGCCGTGTGGATATCGATAAACATTCTGGTGAGTTTTACACCATGGTTCGATAGTTTCTGTCCGATTAGGAATAAATTGGACAGGATTTTTTGCGGCGAGTTCAAAACAGGGCTGTTGGTTTGATGCATTAAAATGATCCCTTCCGAGGTTGGAAGTCAGATTTCACTCTCATAAACGCCACTGTAGATCGATTTCCGCGGCGAACCCAATTTGTGGCTGCAAAATGCGCTCAAATGGATGTGTGAGTGCGCTTGCAGTTCTAAAAAAAAGGCAGCGGAAATCAGGCCAGCTTCTATAAGCCTCCGAGCTCGAAACCATTCAAGGCGACAGGTGGAACGATGGCAATTATTTAAGCTTGCTTGCGGCTTTGTTGTTTGTTGCACGTGGACCGACGCGAACTAGGCCAATGTGTAATTTGATTCCGGTAGTGGTAAGTGTATTGCTGAATGCAGAACTGATGACGGATACCGAGAAGGGATATGTCCATTTAGATGGTATTTAAGTGATGAAGCAGCGATGACAAATTGCTGTCGAATAAAAATAGAAGTTTGTGATTCTCTAGCCTGTTGAGTCAAGTCGCAAATTCGGTATTGCTTACAGTCTACTCAAATAACATATCGTGTTCTCATCTAGGCAATCCAACAATCATTCATTGGCCTGCTACAAAACAGTCAAAGTGAAATTGATATCTAGTTAAAAAGTGAACTGAAATTTCATATACTAATGTACCGTTCTGAATCATATTTCGGACGCTTAAGATATATGATGCAGAAAACAGATCTAAGCTTTATGTACAGGTTTTATTTGGTTGATATTTTCGATAAATTAGTTCAATATGATTTTAATCTTTCTACTTTGGTACCTATACGATTGAAAACATAAAAAAATCATCCAATAATATGCTATTCAAATGAAGCGAATAAGAATCAAACTTCGGACACTAAATCAAATTTCGGACAGATTGATTTCAAATTACGGACAATTTATTTTGTAATTTTTTGGACAAAAATTACATTACACTTGATTATATTTTATAATCAACTGCGAAACACTTACCAAGCAATCACAGTAAACTGTTAACGATGTTGAGAACTGATGAAACACGGGAGAAATTTAAATATTTATGAACGGGTAAATTCTGCGTGCTCACGCTAAGCAAACGTCAAACACAAACGATAATGAGTAGTGTTGTGAGTTTTTTGCCGGTTATGCTATAATTGAAATGTAATTCTCATGTGAAATGATAGTGAAACCAAGGGATTACTCTAAAGAAGCAATTGTGATATTAATATTATAGTTATATCATCAGTGCATTAAGAATTTCAAGATATTAGAACAAATTGCCCGAAATATGATTCAGAACGGTACTTGTCAACATTTGCTGTTTTTCGGCTGATTTTGCGTAGGATTGCTCCATACCTTTTAGTGATAAAATTTTACCCCGAAAGAAAGACACATCCGCGTTTGCATTCACAATGAAGTCAGGAAAATCAATGTTCCGGATCTCCCCAATTCATTATCGATGCCCTGAATATCATTTCGATCGCAAATATTTGGAAGACTTTGTAAAGGGGCCAAGTAAGCATTCTAGAACGAACGAATGTCAATAGGAGGGAGACAAATCTCGCGTAACTTTTGAAAAGGTCCTAAGTAACATTTTCGTCAACTCGAGAAAGACGATGCTGAAGATCGGAACATTGTTCTGCGAATTGTTTTAAAATCGATCTTTATCACTGCTTTCACCGCTAGTAATAATAACTTAGAAAAAACAATCGTAACTGTTGTTCCGTGATTTAGCTTAAAGTTGAAACCTCGTAGCCAAAAATGTTACATTGAACGTTTTGACCGACCGCGTTTATACATTGGACAAATTACATTGCACGAAAAGCATTTGGAAAACAATCCAAATATCTGCATTTCGTGCTGAAGGCAGATCATTATTGTTATCACTCGTTGAATTGCACTAAAATCAATGGTAACACCCGAAAGAAATAAAAACTCAAAACGACCGAAGTACAACTTCGTGTTGTTTTGATTTCTTTCTTACTTCGCACATATCGGGCGTCGGAGGAAAGTGACGTCTGAAGTAACAGTCGGGTGCTTAAAATCTGTATCTGTCCATTGGACTTTTTTTTGTATTGGCGATTAAGAGGTGAAGGAGATAGATACTTGAACGGTTATCTTTGCAAAATATTCAATGATTGAAAACTAATAGTGAGCATCCATTTACTTTTGTTTACATTTGTTACATAGGACCTTTTCAAAAGTTACGCGAGAATTATGAAAGAGCGTAAAAAATACGCAAAAAAAGTTTATGCACCCTAAACGGCACTACCATTTTAGTGTGTTTTACAGAGTTTTAGTGTGTATTCTGCAACAACTAAGCGATCAGGGTGTCTTCCAAAGACAACTGGCCGAATCGACAGAGCTATCGTGTAGAAGGCGGAGCTGGACCGGGGACTATTAGCTCCGAAAATTGCGAAACAATTTGGAAGCGAGTTTTCCATTCAACTGACATCACAATCCGTATGAAATCGTTTTCATAAGAAAGTCTTGAAGGCAAAGTAGCACTTAAGAAGCCATGGTTGTCCGTAAAAAATATCAACAAAAGACTGAAGTGGATGCAGGTCCATATTTCCTGGATCAGTGATAACTGGAATAAGGTGATTTGGTCAGATGAGACAAAAGTGATGCTATTTGGGTATGATGGTATAACAAGAAAATGCCAGCGAACCAGTGAAAGTTTGAAAAAGGAATGTTTGCGGCCTACAGTCAAGCATGGCGATGATGAGCTACTTTACCAACATTGATTTTTCAACCAACTGAGCACCACTATGATTTTTTTCTGCAGGTAGAGTCATGATGTAAGAATCTATGGCTACATTCGCCTTTGGAGAAATTGAGGCCGACGACGTCCAAAAAACCTCCTTGGTCCCTATACGTTCCAAAGAGACGGAGATCCGAAGCACACCTCAAAACTAGTTTCGCAATGGTTCTAGTAAAATCTTGTCAAGATTATGGAGTGGCCTGCATAGTCTCCCGACCTTAATCCAATCGAGCGTCTCTGCTCAGTTTTGAAAATTAAGCTCCAGAAGCAAAAACCAACAAGCAAACAACAATTGCGGCAGGTAATCTCAACTGAACGGGACAAAATCACGCCGAAAACAACTGGTAAGCTTGTTGAGTCGATGCCACGACGATGCCGAGCAATTATTGAAGCCAAAGATGGTCATTAGGGTGCCAATGAATGTATGGGAAAAAAATCGCCCCTAAGATTTCACAATGTTACCCTATACAAAATGTTCACCACCTCGAAAACACACCTATGCCAAATTTCAGCTCAATCGGACTTAAGGGAAAGTGGCGCAAAGCGGTCAAAGTTTGAGTTTATTGAAAATCGAAAAATCACCCAAGGGGGGAGTAAAGGAAATCTGGGTTTCTTTGCCAAACACGCTCAACATAGCGAAGAGGTTCGCGGCTTCTGCGATTGTGTTGGCTTGGATACCATTGAAGTTGACGCTACGAGGGATACGAGTGGATGCTTGTCCTTTTTTTCACAAAATCCCAGAAGCACGATGGGTTTTGTTTTACGCTAGTCTGAATCCTGGCAATGTAGTTGCTGTAACTGTCGAACAACACTGTCTTGTATTGCAGTTCGACATTTCGAAGATTGTTCTGATCGCTTACAGACTTCGAATTGAAGAAGCGGTGACGAGCTTTCCTAAGAATGTTGCGCAGGTTCCGGAGTTCGGGGGTCCACCACGGTTTGCTAGACATTGATCTGAATGAACGTCTTCTGCGAGGCACATTGTCATTAAGCACTGCATACAGCTTGTCATAGAATGCTGATAACAGTTGTTCTATTGGTCCGATTTGCTGTAAGAAGTCCCAATTGATAGCGCTCAGAACCGTTTTTAACTGGGCGAAATTGCATAGGTTGAAGTCATAGGAAGGATTATTGTCTAACTCAGTGTACATAATTAGATCGTCGCTGTCCTCGTCGAGTAGTATAACAAAGGGTGCATGGTGATTGTCCACTGACAACAGAGGCGAGCCAGGTTCGATTACGTCTAACTGCTCTGGAAGGCTCACAAATGCTAGATCAATAAGCCTGCCGTTCGCGTTCAGGTATTGGTTGACTTGTTGCAGTCCAATAGCAAACATTGTTTCGATGAGTGCCTGTTCATGTTCAAGGTTAACGTTTGTGGGTATAAAACCGTTCACATTATCATCAAATTGCCAACGCAAATTTGGTAGATTAAAGTCACCTAGCGATACAACAATATCAATTGCGGCAGCTCGGTTCGCAACGTCCTGCACTGCGTTAGCATGCGCGTTATAGAGATCAGTGCTTGAATTGGGTGGCAGATAGATAACCACAAGGTAGAGGCACCTACGATGAAGTCGTAAGCAGACTGCGACTTGCTCGAGGTGGTCGCAATTCATTAGCGGAATAAACTCGCTGTTGAGTTTTTTTACTGCGATAACTGCGATTAGCGCTTCACCTCCCCGAGAATGCTAGCTTGAAAACCGGCTCCGATCACAGCGATAGAATATGTAGTCGGTCGAGATCTCAGCACTATCAATGTCCTCCCGCAGCCAAGTTACAGTGAAGACCAGGACATCGTAATCGCAACTAGTTAGCTGCAAACGTAATTGCGCTATTTTGGTGCGTATACCTCTGACATTCTGATAATACACGGAAATAGGAGAGGAGCGCGTTCTCATTCCGACTCCAGATGTTGAGGATGAAGAGGAAGGATCGGATGGTGCTGTCGATTGGCTGAAATCGTTTGGACTATCAGGTGCTAAAATCAGCGGGACACGAGCATCGGACGTGTACTTGCCTGTGGATACAGTTTGGAAGTCCCCGTCTCCTCACCCAAACACAGGACCGGAACGACTGCAGGGTACTAGCGATATGGAATCGACTGTGATGGGGGAATAAGGGGCTTACAAATTGCTTGAATCGTTGCGTCCCGGGATGACAGCGTCTGGTTTAAAGGTGTGACTGGAGATGTAGGCTTGGCTTCTAGTATCAACATCGATGTTGTTGATTTTCAGGTAAATACACGAAATTTTCGGAGACCGTAGTCCTCAAATTCACGGAACACTAGTCCCTCATGTCATGTTGCAGGATCGAGGGCCTTGTCCTTCAACGAATGGTCAAGACCGATTTTAAAAGACAGCGTGCCGGTTTCTTTCCCTTTAGGGACGAGCATCATCACAGGAGGATCCACGTCGATTTCGAGATTGGCTTTGACTAAAGTGGCAACAGATTCGGTTCTAGCAAATTCTAGCAAATACTTCTTGCCAGCATTCATTTGTCAAAACAATAATCATCTTTCCATCGGAGATGATTAAAATATCCGATTAATTATCTTAAAATTAATTATCAAGCACTGGTATTCACAATTTCATTATTCACTTCATCAGAATAACAGAACGGCATGAGGGGATTTATTTTTGGAAACAATCCAACACTACTTCGTTGAAATATAAACACTGTACAGCTGTACTGCAATAAGCATCGATTTTTAATCTTTGGCATTGCATTTCCAACGCGACAGTTATGTGGGAGGCAATCGTTGCGTTGAAATAACGACGTTTATAAATCCGCAACGACACTCTCGAAATAGGTCAGCCAAACTGTACCAGATATACAATGAATAATGAAGCTGGATTATCGATAATGGCCCAGAGAGAGTGATACATCATTCTCAGCTTCCGCTGTGCCGTAGCCGTTTGCTGTGGGGATGAATGGAAATAATCATCGAATTGGCAAGATTACTATAATTGAGTAATCGAATGGTTTTAATTCTCTGCAATTAATTTACAGTCTAGATGGCGGTAACGTTATTGATGAACATTGTATCCAGCGATGTTTGCGATATGTGAAGTAATTTACGTGATTTAGATAACATCCCGCTGCTGGTGTATTATCTAGTTATTTGTGTGGGCAAAACATCCAACACTAACTTTGCCATTCACTTCACAAACAGCTTATAGACAAATCGATCAGTCGGGGGTGGTAATGAGATTACTGTACACCATGATGACGCGTCTCGGCATGAGTTCCGCCCAAAGCACTCCGTGACGTACACATACACACACATACTCACAGTCGAGAAATAAAAGGGAATTCAAATCGATCGATTGAGTTAGTGTGATGGCTAGGCGCGGAAGAAACTTTCGTGGCCGGGACCTACGAGAGGGGTAGCGAAGGAAACGAAAACAATACCAACGGGAATGAAAATTCACCTTCTAATGTTGTTACTCTTAAGTAGTTTCCCCTGATACTAGAACTTTGCCGATGGACATGGAAGGAAAACAACAGATGAATTATTCAGTACCGACCGGTTTGTTCGGAATGTCCGAGAACTGGCAGGAAGTTCAATCGGAAAGTATGCGAAGGACCAAACTCCCATTCGGAGAAATCGAAACCTTGAGTGGGCTTCTTTTATATCGTTGTTTGATTTACAAATTGATAGCTTGATGCAAATCTCTGCTGGGCACTTTAAAAGCCTATGATGGTTTTCTGGGTATATACATAAATTCATCCCTGAACTTGTTCAGGCTCCAGTATTACTCGGATCGAGAACTGTAATCCACCATATCATGTCCAACAAATTATTCAATATGCATCAATAAAAAAGTAGAAGGGAAATGTACCTAGGGACGCTGACAGAAACTAGATGTAGGAAAGTGATTGTTTGAAAAATTATTTTTGAATGTAGTGCTTCTACGTGTTCAAATATCCGTAAATTTAACTATTTCAATATAGTTCTTTGGTTATATGAACTGGATTCTTCATAATGGGTTGTAAGAGTGGATGTGGTGGAAAGAATCCAACATCGATGTTAATACTAGAAGCCAAGCCTACATATCCAGTCACACCTTCAAACCAGACGCTGTCATCCCGGGACGCAACGATTCAAGCAATTTGTAAGCCCCTTATTCCCCCATCACAGTCGAGTCCATATCGCTGATTAGATTCTAATGCTTTTTTATTTTCAATAGTTATAAAATATATCATCTGAATGTTGACATGAACAAAAATAGAGGAAATCTCCTTAGTTCTTAAAAACATTAATCTAGTCTTACAACGCGAACGTTTTTGCGTATAAAATGGACCACTGTCGGCTTCGAAAAACAAAGTCAACTGTTGAAAAATGCAAAAAAAAAAGGAAACATTGAATTGAACTTCTGAGGTAACTTGTAACAAAAATAAATGCCTTATCATTACCAGCGGGAGAAGCATCATTACTAGAGTGTGTAGGTACCAATGGGGCGGAGGGGGTGTTGTATGATGTTTTGTGGTTGGAGATGGGTGAGTGTTATGGCCGAACATACAACTTGGAAATTTTTGGGAGGCTGTAGACTGACAATATAAGATACCTGAAAATGTCCAACATTTAAAACAGAATTTTTTTCTTAACGAACTAGCTGATCCGGCGAACTTCGTCCCACCCACAATTGATATATTGATATAAATAATTTCGAACACTCAATTTCCCACAGAAATTATTTTTATGTACGTAATCTATACTCGCGGTATATAATTCCTTTTTGACATATAAACCTGATAATAGCTAAGACGCATCAATCCTGATACTGACTGTTTAAATCCGTTGCTCCGTTCTTGAGGTTAATCGTGCGGAACGGACACGAAATCATTTTTTATTTATATAGATCAAGTTTATAAATACATAGTTACCTTCACTTGATTTATTTGAAACTCATTGTTGAAAAAAAATATTTATTTGAAATTCATTGTGCAAAAATAAACATAAACGAGACATAACCGTTATTGAATTGAATGCATGGTGAGAATAAAAACAATTTTCATTTGAAATTCAATTTGAATTACTTTTTGGCAATTGTTTATTTTTCTTCCTCATCTTGGATTTCGGTTCTGAGGATTCCGACGCTTTGCCATGAAACGCTGTTGCTTCGTTGCGCTGTTGTGGGGTTCGAAGAAACAGACGATGGTTCCTCATGAAGCTAGAAGTCCAATCCTTTCTCGCCAGTTTTTCAACTTGGTTGAATTCGTGCTGGAGGTTATGGCTTCCGCAAAATCAAACGACAGGTGCCTCAAATCTTAGAGAGTCATACCATAGAAAGCTTTGTCCAGTGCTCTGCAATGGTTCGGTAGATCCTAAGTCTGCTCACTCGTGAATACTGATCTGAACCGCCCTAGGTGCTCGCTGGCACATCTCAGCAGAAGTAGAAATGTCAATAAAAGAAGATTCAAATCATAAATCACTTACTAATATGAGCCTCTTCCTCAGAGCTGATTCAGAGATACCGAGGTCTGCCGCAATCCGACGCTTCGAGACTCTCTCCCGAAGCCTCTGTCGGCCCGACAGCATTTCTGAGGTGCATTTCTTCAAATAAGTTTTCTTCTTGTGGATCCCGTTAAAAATTTGCTTGAAAACATTTTATAGTTTTTTTGAGAGCAAAATGCTGGTGCGAACTTTTGCCCCACAGCCACTGCGCACCTTCGCCCCACAAGCAATTTTTGAACTTATCGAATTTTTAAAAAAAGCTCTTCAATTTTTTCACAAAAAACGAATACGTACTATCACCTATTATAGAATGAAGGTTTCCTTGACGGTGTTGTTTCGAACTTTCCAGTTATTTCAGCTAAGTAAATCGTCATCCCCAAAATTGAAAAAAAATGATCAAAACATCGCAAAACTCCTTTTACCTCATAACTTTTTGCCACTTTCATGAAATGTATAATGTTTATATGTGTAAGCTGCAGGTGTAATAATGTATCAAACGAATGCACTGTTGTCGAATTTTTATGCTCGTTTGCTTCAAAAAGGCCCGTGCGCACTTTTGTCCCGTGCGCACCTTTGCCCCCCACTACTCTAGTACCTATGATTTTGCTTGAATTGAATTTGAAATCACTCCTGCTTTCGCCCCAGTATTGAAATCAAAATCGTGATCTAACGTCTAACAGGTGAATCGTGTCACGAGTAATAACGAGGAAACAAAATTCGAATAGACATGAAAACAATGAAAACTTTTTGAATAATATTCAAATGGTTCCCGAAGATAAATCTTTTCGTGACGCATTAATCCAACGCCGAAAAACTCTCCAGACAAACCAACAAACCACCAAATGAACGAATAAATATCAACAACCGTGAAGTAGAACCGGAAAACCCGTGTTGAGTGACAGGCAGCGGTAGAGATGAGGACAAAGCGAATGAAATTTCTTGGCAAAGTATTGTAAACAAAGTTCGAACAATCCTATCCTGTTTCTCCTTTGGCAGTGTATCCATTTGCTGGTGACCCATGAAACAGTTGTACTGACCGAACAACGGAATCAATTATTATTGCCAATGGCACGAATTTGTGTTGTGGATTAGTTTCAGTCCGAGCGAATCGTATTGTTCGAAAGTATCGCTCAGACAGTCAGACAGTCGAGATATGATTTAATAATAGATCCTACTGTTGCTCGTATTAGCCCCCGGTTATGAGAAAATCTAGCAACAGTAACACATGCTTGCAAGAGATTTCCGTAATTTGGATAGTCGTAATTTAATGGCTTTTTCACTGGGAAACTGGGAAACTTTCACTGGGAGCGGTAGGAATTATGAAAATTGCTCTCATTATGTCAAAAGTGAAGAATAAATATATTTATTTCACCACGAGCATGCAACAAAACATAGAACAGACAACTCCGCGTAAATTTGATCCAACAGTATCTGATTTCCTTCATCTGAATTATACGGTATGTGGAAGTATTAATTCTGAGTTTGGAAAACGTACAGAATGTGGCCAAATTATACCTACCTACTACTCTAGAATAGTGTATACCGAATTTGAAACTTGAATCTGAGATCCGTAATCTATAGACCATACATTATCGAATTAAACCGTAGTTTGCTCTAAAAACAACTGAAAAAGGCAATACAAAATGGTTCTACTTTGGTGACATACACGGAACAAAACGGTCAGGAAAACGTTCCAACAATCGCATGCAACTTATTCACCAGACGTGTCTCCCACTGAGTATCATTTTTTTCATCGATAGGATACACACTCGCTGATAAGCGCTTCAATTCTCATGAAATTTATTCATTTATTTATTTATCCATTTTCATCAAACACAAATGCAGACTACATACTTATATATTTATGGTACAGTGTTTTCTAAAGATAAATATTCTTTCTACGTTACATGTTTTAGTTATTTTTATTCATTGTTGTGTCAATTACTTTGCAGTGTTGATTGTATATACGCATCATGCGATTGATGGGGCATTGTTTTTTTATAATTTGTTCTAGATTTTTTCGTCATAAACAAGCGAAATGAGCGAAAATGATTCGATAACAGATAGTTAATTCCAATATCAACATGGAAATTGTGTTTCCGAGTCTAGAATCTGACTAAAAAAAAATCTAAAATTCAGTCTGAAAATTGAGTACCGTTAACTGGGCGCAAATTGAAATATTCACATTTTTTCGATTTGCAGAAAAAATGTGAATATTTTCGTAATGGTTTGTTGAATCTATACCCAATTGTTTTTAAAACCAGTACTGGTGTTAAATTCACAAAACTTTATTTGTTAAAAAAATCATCGCATTTTTTTTAATATTTAAGCGGCAAATTTCCAAACATAACACCGGGGTGAAATTGATCAATCTATTTTCTTCATTGATTTTTAACCTATGATCATTTGAATAATAATTCAAAAACCTGATGTAATCCACTTAAAACGTTTTTTTTTATCCAAAATATATATTTTTATTAAGGCTCATATGGCGTCAACCTGACGGGGCCGGGAATTCAATATTTCGACAATGTTTGCCTTATAACTATGTTAGTAATATGTAACCGATTACTCGCGGTTGGCTCGAGGTTAGTATTACAATTGTTTTCGTAATTGTGATGTTGCTGTCTCCAATGCTCTGTACCTGTGCCCGACACGGGATACTTCCTTTTGGGATGCAGCTGACCATTAATCAGCAACGCCCCCTAGTCTGTACCCCATATCTAGCGTGGTGCGTCTTCTCGACTCGAGGAATCCAGGATAGAATGGTCACTAGCCGGCGCAAACATCAGCTCGTGTAGAGTTGTCATGAGCGGTACAACCTTTGGCTCTTGTTGAATGATCAGTGGACTGCACAACCTTTGGCCCGTGTATCTGTAAAGAATGTGTGTATGTATTGCCGCGACTAAGTAAAAGTTTATAGATCGGATAGGAGGGATATGAAACAGGGACACAACGAAGGAAACATCATTAAACGTTGACATCGGCGTTTCTGAGGAACAGGTATAGATGAAGCAGAAGATCAGGATCACGGCTACCTAAGATATCCCGGACGGGGATATCCGATTGTCTGCCTTTTGCTCTCAGTGCTCTAGAGAGCTGAGAGAAACCGAAATGGTCGTTTTTTCTAGGAAGTACGAACCCGCCCAATTCCAGCTTCACCTATCCGGTAAAGCGATCAAGCACTCGATGTTTTTCAAATACCTTAATAAAAACGTTTCTCACACATCAATCTAAACTTCGTGCTGCAGGTCCGGAAGACCATCCCAGTTATTCTAATGTGGCAAAAATCCCCTTGAAATAGTCACCAATGAGCTAGTTTTGACAAACCCTTCCCTTCCCTCCGAAATTTTATCCGGAACACATCCAGGTTACGCCAATACTATCAAATAGGCTCCTGTATTTTTATACCCCACTTGGCGGGTTTTGTGTAGTTTAAGGTCGTGGAATCTTTGAAATTTTGTCATTTTGAACCTTTTTGAACTAAACTTTTTAACTTGATTTAACACTTTCGACGCCCCGTCACCCAGATATGGGTGACACTCTCCTCGCTCGAATTGACTAGGATTTTTAGAAGGAATTTGATAGAATAGGCACTTAAATGTAACTATAGGATATGAAGAAAAATAATAAAATCATAACCATAATATTATACTGTTTATACTATACTTTTTATTAATTTATAGTACGGATGGTTTGTACTGCAGTTTTTTGCAAAACCCCTATAATATGACTTTGGCATGTGTTATTGTTATCAATTCGTCTTCAATTGGTAATAAACATTGCTAGGTCATGTAAAAGTTATCTACAAACTAAGTTTGATCTTCATTTAATAATTTAATCGCAAGTTGGGCTCTGCAAGAAACTCAAAAACGTCGCGTTGGGCCTCGAACGTGTTAAACAACACACAAATATATGGTTGAACGCAGGATAAAAAGTCAACGAATGGCATGGTTGCTACCGACACTTTGTAATAGCAATGTACTGTTGGAGTGCTTTCGAAGTGCAGTGTTGCCTTGAGTGAAATTTAGTTTGTCTGGTTATGTAAAGAAGTTGTCTTTCGTAGTGCTTTTTTTGTAAAATTGAAATTTCTCACTTGTTTCAATAGTAATTATAACGATTTCATTACTGTTTCAGCTCGTATAGTATCGACTGGGTGTTGATTAATATGTTTAGCGTCCATAAATGTTGTTTTGATGTGTTGAAAATATGTTTCTGGTTGCTTAGAAAAGAAAACGAAAACGCTATTTAGGAAATAAATAATTTTTAAACAGATAAACAAGGGATTCGGTGAGAACCATTGACGAAAAGAACTTTCAGATGATTGTTGAACTTGTCATGTAAAAAATGTTTTGAATTTAATGCCATAAACCCTCCAAAAAATCATGTTTGTTTTCAGTAGTACGTTTGATCAATTTTACCCCGGTCATCAACTTGTCAATTTTGTTTTTAATTTTAAATCATAAACCAACCCTCGCTTCTTATAAACTATACTGTGTATGCTAATTTATGTCATTCAAAAAGCTAGTTTACATAAACACCTGAAATTGAAATGCAAGATTAACTGCAAATGTTAATATTTGAAAAAAAACCAAAAATTGGAAAGAACCCACAATTTGCGGAAGATGGGCGAAATATATAGAATCAAAAGGGGTAAATATTTTTAAGGTTCTCCTGAAATTATGCGTTTTTCTCATCGAAAAAGCAGTCAATTTCAACGTTCACACCAAGTATAGTTAAAATATTCCATCAATTACAATAACAAACAAGGGTTTCGATACCCGTGTTAACCTTAATCAATATTTTGATATCTTACACAGCCAATATTTCCGTCAATACATGACTATGAAGCATCATACCTTCGTACCTGTTTACCTTAGTATAACTTCGACTTCTACAAAAATTTGTCGTTTCAATTAAACAAAGATATGGCAGTTCTAAAGCCAGTTCTAAATTGCTGAAGGCAGTTCTAAATTGTAAAAGTTCGGATAGTAATAAATATGTTATGACATTTTAATGCTCAAAACACGTAGACTTGAGCCATCCTCAACCATTCAAAAAAATCATAATATTTATACTATAACCTCATAATACAGTCATTCCATTCCAAAAATGATTTTTTTCAAAAGTAAATAACTGTTGAACTAAAGGGTGTGTCACATCAAATTGCATCACGGAAAAAACGCTGTAGAAATTTAATTTTTAGGAATTATATCTTCAGCTTTCGCTTATAATCAGATAAGAGTGTATAGATCACGTTGGCCATGCTTCACTGTCAATTTTTCGTAAATTTGGAAAAATGTCGTCGAACGAAAAAGAGCGTCGTGAATTAACCCTGCGCACTCATTTCGAGAATCCGGAGTTGTCACATCGGGGCATCGGTAAGATGCTGGGAATCGTCCAATCCACGGTCAGCAGAGTACTAAAACTATACTTCGAGAACCTAACGATCGACCGGAGGGTGAAGAACGGCAAAAATGGATGCTCCGTCAGTGAAAAAGATCACAAGCGCGTAGTTAAGCAGTTTAGACGTGATCCGAGAAGTTCGGTCCGAGATGTCGCCAATAAGCTGAATTTGTCAAGTTCATTCGTCCAGCGGACCAAGCAGCGGAAGGGCCTGCGTACATACAAGGTTCAGAAGGCTCCTAACCGCGACGAAAGGCAAAACATGGTGGGGAAGACGCGAACCCGGAAGCTGTACACCGAAATGCTGACAAAGCCGCATTGCCTGGTAATGGACGACGAAACCTACGTCAAAGCGGACTTTCGTCAGCTGCCGGGCCTGTTGTTCTTCTCCGCAGAGGACAAATTCAGCGTTCCGGAGGAGATTCGCAAGCAGAAACTATCCAAGTTTGTCAAAAAGTACATGGTGTGGCAAGCGATCTGCTCTTGTGGAAAGCGGAGCGCCCCCTTCGTGATGACCGGCACGGTAAACGGGCAGGTTTACCTTAAGGAGTGCCTACAGAAGCGCTTACTACCACTATTGAAGCAGCACGAGGGCCCGACCATCTTCTGGCCGAATCTCGCTTCGTGCCACTATTCAAAGGACGTGTTGGAGTGGTACGAAGCCAACGGGGTCACCTTCGTGCCAAAGGAAATGAACCCGCCCAACGCGCCGGAGCTTCGCCCAATACAGAAATATTGGGCGATTATGAAGCAGACCCTCCGGAAGAACCCAAAAGTTGTCAAATCGGAGGCGGACTTCAAGAGAAAATGGATTTCTGTTCAAAAAAAACTACAACCTGACGTTGTACAGAACCTTATGGACGGGGTAAAGAGGAAGGTGCGAGCATACGGGCTTGGGCTCGAAGTATGGGTAAAAAAAAATTCCAAAAGTTGTTTAATAGTTCTTATTTTACTGTCTAAAATTTTCTAAAGGTTCGGTCTACTGGGCGAATTTCTACAGCGTTTTTTCCGTGATGCAATTTGATGTGACACACCCTTTAGTGTGATTTTTTTCACCAAAAGATGTGAACCCACCAAATTCACTGAAGATTCACCACATTGAACAATGTTGAACAATCACTTCTTAAATGGCCCAAAATTATTGAAAATAAGTTGAAGTTTTAATAACGTTTGGATTAACGAATTCAATTTAACAGTCATCCCGCGAATTGTCTTCAGTATTGCCCTACCGGATTTAACTGATCTTTCGCAATTCTATTTTCAGTCGTTCACATTTAATGATGCACTAAATTCTGTTTTGTTTAGTGCATCATTAAATGTGACCTTATCAAAACAAAGAAAAACTTTCTTAAAAGCAAGCATTGCTATACAAACGTGTGAAGTACGTTCTGCACCTAATGAATCTGAAGGGAAGACACAACAACACAAAGCTCAAACAAAACTCCGGGTTTGTTTTTCTAAGTAAATGTTTTTCGAGGGTTTTTTTTATTACCATGGTGTACGCTTTTTTCGGTTAAGATTTTGTGTTTCAGATTCCACCAATTTTTTATCTGTCTAATGTTTCCAATAATGTTTGGATAGGTGCCCCATTTCTAAATAGTCTAAACTTCCAGTACGAGTATACAAGTTTCAATTCTGTTAAACTGCCTGAGAGCGCGATTTCTAGTCCATTTTTGCCAAAATATTTTTCAAAATTTTCATACCGCCACACAAATCCCACAAAAAAATCTATACGATAATACTTTGATCAAAGGTTCCCGGAATTTATGCAGGAAATGAAAAATACAAGATTATACATCAATATCGATATTGTCCCCTTCAAAGTACTCCCCATCAACTGCAACGCACTTATGCCAGCGCTTGATGTTTCATATACCTATTTGATGTATTTAGATGTTATTTGCTACGAAATATAACGGAACCTCTATCGCTTTTGTTTAGCTCTACATAATTTTAATGGCTAACATTCCTTTCATAGTTTCCGTTCCTAATCTATTATTTTAATCTTTGTTTTATTAAGATTGAATTAAGAGAAAAGTCGTTCGACCGATGTTGAGCAATGTGGAAGAATTGAATAGTCTATGTTTTGGACTGAATATTATCAAAGCATATCAAAGCAGAAAAAAACATATCAGCGGAGGAAGAATTGAAAAATGTTTCCAAATTTCTATGTTATTTCTCACATATTTATCACACGTATACACACGCATTCCCAAATATACGTGCACTACTCACCCACAAACTTATGCAAACGAACGTTACAAATGAATCATTCTGAGAATACACATAGCATCCTGTATTTATGGTATAATTTGCGATGAAGTGCCACTTTATTTCCTCCAAATTTTGATTGATCGGTTAAAAAATCAATTGATCATATTAGTATAAAATGTTCACAAGTGTTCTAGGGATACACTAGGCTTAAAATGTCCTGCTAACATTAGAACTTACTGCAATATTTGCAAAATTACAGATGATTCCCTAAAACACTACAAATACCTGTTTTTGGCTCTTTTTTTTTAAATCGATGCGACAAATTCATTTTTTTACGTCCATGTAATAAATGAACTTTGTACATAGTTTATTGTTTTCAAAACTGCCTTTCGATTGCCGGTACGATAATCATTTATTAAATTATTCATCATCAGAGACAAAGGAACAATTTTTCATTCAACAGAAATATCTCAGTGTAGAAAGGTCATACAGGAACAATCTAAAAACCATATTAACACTGATTGATAAGGTTAATTTAATTTCCTATTGAGTTAATAAGCAAAAAATTGTATCAGTCCACAATTCTTTGAAGAAAAAACCATTTTTAATTTCTTCCTGATATTGTTGTTTATTACCCCACACACCTCAAAATAAAATATGTACGAAAAGTTGGAGCTTTAAAATGAAGTATATTCCATCTGTATGCGTTGATTTTCCAAGAAGTTGCAGCATGTAAAAAATAATTAAAATTTTCGACTTGGCACTCTGTTCCTATTATTTTTTGTCTAGTGTTACGAGACAATGAGTTTAATTGACGAAGGGTGAAAACTCTTCGATGTTGAAGGATCTTTTTCGTTATTTCGTTATTGCTTTATTGCATTATTCGCAAACACAGGTCCAATCATTCTAATCAGCGAATAACGAACAAATCATGATTTTCGTCGTTCAAAACTAGTTGCAATGATTAGAATGTATTGATAATGAATAACGACATTTTGAGTGAATGCTATGTCTTTTAATTCGGAATCAAGTGTTATTTTTTTTTCTAATCCGAGCACAATCACTTAAGCATTTATATTAAAAGTTTAGGTTTCAGCTCCAGTTTATGGAAATATCATCAATAAATCGAAAGATTGTGTGATTATTTGATAATTTTGATAGCATATACAATCCAGGATGCGGAAAGAGACGCCTCCCTGGCTTTGATGATGGATGCCCAATGTGACGAAAATAGACAGAGGAAAAATGAGCAATGATAGATGAATAAGCAATATTGACAGGTTGAACCAGTGTGAACATTCACAAAGCGAAGTGAAAGCACTATCTTCTATTTCTGCGTAGGGATTTCGAACTCCCCTCATAGCAGATGTATTCAAGAAGAAATTTACCACATCGTACCACAATGCTAGAAAAAGATAATATGTTATTACATAAACATGTCATTAACGTAGTTTATGACCAATAGGTTATTTCAGACTAATTTGTCCATCCCTCAACACTGACCAACAAATATAATTAGATTCGCGATCTATGTATTTTCTAATGATAAAATTGCATAATTTACATACCTTCTGTTATTTACTCCAATCCCACTAATGACGATTAACAGCTTCTGGCTAATATAAAAGGGGTGATGATGTCTATATCTAGGCACAATACACTAAATCAAACCAATGCGATAAAAACGGGCACTGACAATATCTTCATTCCTGACCCGATAACTAGGTGAAATTGTTGATTTCTTCAATAGCGATGCTCTAGGATTGACCCATTTTTACCCTTCGTCAACCTTTTTTTATGATATTCACTAATTCTTCTTTTCACTCGAAAGAAATTCTCTTAGCATTACACGTATTATATTTCTCATGGAAATCACTTATATTGCACAAATTGATAAGTAAGTGAAGACTTCCAACTTTCATCTATTTGTTTCTACGCCGATACAATAGCTACGAATTTGTTTCCGTCTATTCACTAATAACTTCACTATATTCTCCATTTGGTACACTACTTGATACTACTCAAATTTGGAAATAATATTTCCGATCCATATTTTTTTTCGAAAATGATGATTTATCTTCTGTGGACTCTATGCAAGTTCCACACTTATATCAGTTAACGCACATTGTTTTGCACTGATGAAAAATTTCCATAACTTTCAACCATGATTTCTGCAGTAAATCTAATTCTAGTATGGCTCACAAACGCATCCAACTGCATTGGTTCGAAATTTCAATTCGCCATACCACACTCTAGCTATTCACTATCCACAAATAGGAAGAACTTGAATAATCGTGGGCCTCCAATTGCCCCTCAAGCCTTGTTAATCCAGCAATCAATTTTTTTTCGCAATACGAAACGCAATTCGAGAATGATGGATTGTAAATCACTGCACTGCCACCAACTATCAGAAACTCTTCATCACACTCCATAACTCATTCACATTTGCCACTCGAAAAGTTTTTGGTTTCATCGATCACGCACGTCCCACCAACGCTGGCCATCGTTTTGATCCCTAGTGCACGGTTTTGTATCCTTACGGACTTATCGCAAAGAGCAGGCAGTTTCCAAACTTCCTGCTTTTTAACGCCTTCGTAACCTTCTATTACAATGTGGTTTTCGACCCCCTCGGTTTGTCTATCACTGCCTAAAATCCTACGCTATCATGCGTAACTTGATAGTGCCTCTTCCAAAGCCACAAGCAGACTACAGGATACACTCCCCCACAGGAGTGGAGCCACACTGCCGGAGTTTGTGAATGAGATCGACCGGGCGAGGAACAAGCGCGGTTTTGCTGCACTACCGTAACGAATTTGGCACTGAACTGAATGGAACTGACCAAACGACCCGAACTGCAACCCTTCTGAGAACGAATTCCGGGTACACGCAGACTCACCACCATTCAGCGTGTGCACGAACCGGAGCCAGCTGATTGGGGCGTTTTGATGTTCTTCCGATCCGTTCGATTCGAGCACTCACGATGAAGCACGTGGTGCGCAAAGACACACTGAGTGGCTTCTCTTGGAACGTGGCGGGTAAATACAGTCTGCATTTCTGCATGATTATTTTGAAGTTTAATCCGGAGAAGACGGCGAAGAATAATGGAGGATAGTAAAATCTAACCGTGGGCGATTCGAAACTGTTAAACCGTTCACCTCCACCGTTCGAAAATTATGGAAACGCTTGGTCTTACACATACCTTCCTAGTACCGATCTGCAATGTTTTACATATAACCTTGCAAAACATAAGCTAATGTACATCTGTGACAAACATGGACACACTACAAATCGAGCACTTTTATGCTCGAATACAAAAAATGCGCTCGTTCAATACGAACTCGTTCCGTGCTTCAGATGTGGCTGTTTCTGGTGAATTGTGTACAATATGTGGATTTCTATTCAGTTGACTCGGTCATCTATTTAGAGGAATCCAGGTAGCTCGGATAATTGTTTTCTAAATAAACAGAATGTTAGCATCATATAGAGGAAATCAAGATAAAACCGACATCCTAAAGAATTTCCATATGGTTGAAGACCTCCCATGTTGCTGTGACTGTTGTTTAGATAGTTGTTGTTATGTAGAGCTTTATTCTTGGAAGCACACAAAACTTGATGTTTTTAGGTGAAATGAATGAGAGTGCGGGTAAAACCGACACCTTGACAAACTTCGTCCCGCCCGTTGTTTTTTGTTATCAATACCTTTAAACATTCACGTTTTCTTACTATGAGCAGGATCCAATCGCAGAACTGTTCATTGATTGATCTTCTATTCGACCCCGTTGAATTTACCTTTTGCTATAAAATTCCTAGTATTTCTAACAAAACTCATCACTATAGTAACAGATTATTTTCAGACACAATTCTCGTTCAAGATTTCTCAACCGCTTGCAAATAACATGTTTCTCCGTTACATGGAATAAATATTTGATATAGAAAATATTATAGAATAAATACAGACCCGTCCCCTCTTCTCTTCTTAGAGAGGGGGAGGAGTGTATATTTACAATAGAAACGTTTCGTGCCCCCTAAAATCTTCACATGCCAAATTTGACTCCATTTGCTTGATTAGTTTTCGAGTTATGCAGCAATTGGTTTTTGATTTGTATGCATCCTAAAACCTCCACATGCCAAATTTGGTTTCGTTTGCTTGATTAGTTCTCGAGTTATGCAGAAATTTGTGTTTCATTTGTATGGGAGACCCCCTCAGAGAGACGGGAGGAGTGTCCATTCGCCATAGAAACGTTTTGTGTCCCTTAAATCCTTCGCATGCCAAATTTGGTATTTTCTTGATTAGTTTTCGAGTCATGCAGCAATTTGTCTTTTATTTGTATGACAGCAGAGGGGGTGGAGTGTCTAACCACCGTGAAAACATTTATTGCGGCCTAGAACCTCCATATACCTAATTTGGTTTCGTTTGCTTGATTGATTCCCGAGTAATGCAGAAATTTGTGTTTCATTTGTATGGCAGCACTTGAAGAAAAAGTTTGTATCCGCAAAAAAACAAGGCAACCAAACAAATTACATCCCAATTGCTTCAGTGAAGATATCAGGAAATGTATATAGAAATGGTTAAGTGTGGTTCAGTACTACGTGTTTTAAGTAATCCAACAACATCCATCTACCAAATTGTAGAGATTAATTTGCCTCCCTCAATGGAAATCACCACTAGACGTCGACACTGTACTTTAGAGTGTCAATTAATGTGTGAATGTGACCAATGAATTTTCGAAAGGGACTTCCAACAAAGTGTTTCGGGGTTTTCAGAAAAAAAATTGATGCCAAGTGTCTTCAAATTGTACGAAACGTCGAGATCTTATATCGTCTCGAATTTTTTTTATCAAAAATCGACACTCTGGGACTCTTTTTTTTTAAATACGAGGCAGAACATATGGTTTAGGGGGCTCATGAAAATGGTTATCTCGATTTTTCATCCGGGACTCCCTGCAAAATGTTGATTTGGACGATAAAATAACCTATGCAAAATCAGCCGGACTTCATTTACTGGTGTCACAAGTACATGAAATCGGGTTTACTAATTTTCGATCTCAAAAGTCAGTTTTGACAAAAACAAATTTCGAGATAACAGTAAATCTCGAAGTTTTATGCAACTTTAAGACATTTGGCCTTTTCACTTTTTTTTACGATTTTTAATGTACACAGAGTATACTTTTATCGCCATTATATATGGATGTGATTCGATCGCACTTTATATACGACTTATAATATGCAAGTTGTACAATTTAATGTTTGCTGTGTAGTGTGGAAAATCCGGGGGCTTGGTTGGGAATTTTTAATGCTTCCACCATATACTCCGGATCTGGCACCAAGCGATTACCACCTTTTTCTCACATTGCAAAGCTTCCTGAGTGATGACGAATTGGGATCAAGAGAAGATAGTGAAAATCGATTATTAGAGTTTTTCACCAATAAGGACCAAGACTTCTATGAGAGAGGCTATGAGAAGCTACCTTTAAATAGGCAACAAATTGTAAAACAAAACGGCTCGATACACTTTGGTTTGATAATTTACATTTACACATTCCATGCCAAACCGATAAAGTGGTTCTCAGATTTCCATGAAAAGTTGTAGTTTTGTTCTTTATTGCAAAATATTAGACCTGTATTTTTTTTTTGTTTTTTTGTTAGGATGACCATTTCCATTTGAGAGTGGTCCAAAAATCATTTTTTTCAACTTTTTCCCAAAATGACTTTTTTCAAAAATTCATAACTTTTGAACCACTGAACCGATTTAGATGATCGACATATCCAACTGAAACCAATGAACAAAAACAATGGATTTTGTTTTCGTAATTATTGATTGTAGTTGTTTTTTTGTTGTTTTCGTGGCTTTGAACTAGAGGGCACTATATTTCACTAAATCATATCTCAAAAACGAAAAAATAGCATCTCTGATGTCCAGATATTTTATGTGAAAAATCCTCAGCTTTCCAGAAAAAATATTTTAAAAAATATAGCACTCTCTATCTTTAACCGAGAAAACTATGAAAAACTGACTCAATCAATAATTAAAAAACGAAAATCTAAATTTTTCCCAAAAGTAATATTTTTCCAAAGAAAACCAACTTAAAAGCTTCAGTTTTATATGCCGATCGTCTGAATCGGTCCATTAGTTCAGAAGTTATGAATTGTTGTAATGGAAAAAAGGGAATTGTTAAAATATAAAAAAATATAGTGCCCTCTAGTCCAAAGCCAATTGGCTTCAATTTGAAATGTCGATCACCTTAAACGGTTCAGTTGTTCAAAAGTTATAAAAGTTATGAATTAAAAAAAAATCATTTTTGGGAAACAGTGGAATTGATTGATTTTTCGAACCACCCTAAAATGGAAATAGTCACCCTAATGAGAATAATAAAAAATACGGATCTAATGTTTTGCAATAAAGAATAAAATTACCACTTTTCACGAAAATCTGAGAACCACTATATCGGTTTGGAATGGAATGGCTGTATTTACACATCAAACTTTGATGATTTATTAAACAATAACTATTTGTACTACAGTTAAGTACTATGCATTGAAAGTAGTGGAAATATGTCTCCTACTAAATGGTTCAAAGCTTACAAAAATATTCGCAATATTTGTCTATATATTACTTACAGTAACTTCCTTCGTTTTGACCAAATCTCACCCCCATCGACGGTACTAAAAAATATTGAAATATAATAGCTTGAAAAATTACTGTCTCTATAGAAATAGAAGGCATTCATGTAAGTTATGCATCACAGAATTCTACAAAATCATGTTATATTTGTTCAAAATTTTTAAATTTCTTCATTGTGCCGGGATTTTAAATTCGGGCACTTTTTTGTTCATGATTTGAATTCCGGACACTTTTGTTTTTATTCCTGGACACATTTTGTCAGTAGCATTTCGTTACAAGAAATCAGTTATTGATGTTTGTAGAGCTTTTTATTTCATTGTTATTCCATTTTAGTCTTGAACCTAACATCAATAATCAACGAAAGTCATGAAATTTATTTAATGATTATTATTTTATGATCATACTCTTATTCAACTCCTTCAATAAAAATTTCATCGTTTACTTTGATCCGTCCGGTTCAAAAATCATTTTCTGAATGTTCTTTTTATTTTATATATCATGCGGATAGTATCAAATTAGTCGGCAAAAAGAATCCAATCGAAATGTCAAAAGAGATCCAATAATCAGGAGATGAAAAAACTGTTACTTTTCTTATAGAGGAGATGTGTCTAAAACGCGCCTGCCGGGCAATTTGACCCGCCTGATTTTCTCGTAAACCAGCAAGAATATAAATGCAATGGATATAGGCAAACGTGCTAGTCAATGATAGAATCCTACCATGAAAGTTTTACATTTGTAACATGCTTTAAAAAAATAAGAAAAATAATTTTCTCCGAAACCGATTTTCGATGTTATTTTCTACATAATTTGTATAATGTTTTTGTTGCTTAAAACCGATTCAGAGGCGATAACTATTCATATCTATATCTTTTGAGTCGAGTTCCCAGTGAATATCTCAGATGAAGAAAATGGTAAGAAATTATTCTTTTCTTTCTCAATTTGATATTTTCCGCATCAGCTTACCATCGGGCAGTATGGCATACCCTCGATCGGGGCAATTTGCTCGCTTATGGCCGTAAACATTCTCACGAGAGAAATAGCTTGTATGTGAAGGATGCCAGATGATTTTTTCAAATATCTCTGCATGGCACGAATAAATGTCTTCAAATGTAATCATAATGAACAAAAATGAGCAAACCATCACGATATTTCTACATCATGTTCAATAAATTACACAAACAATTGTTTCCACATACTTTGAAATGACTTCAGTATGTTTTCACCAAGATGTATAGAAGTATTACTACTAGGTGGGCCAATCTGCTAAAACCACTCTGCAGCCATCTTGAAAGTCTACTGTGTTCTATTTACAAACAAAACACAATACGTTTTTTATAACCAAATTGCCATACGATACGGCCATTTGCATTACAGACGTTTATTCGGTGGAAGGTAGTTTGATCTCGTGAATTTTTATTTTGTTTTGTTGAGTTTATTCGGTGCGGAATAAGCACACAAAAATCATAGTCGCTATAAAGATAATGTGCAATACGGAAGTGGTCAAAGGACGGGTTAGAGGAGCAGATTTTGCGAGAAAAGAAATTGCAATCCCGGTTGAAGTGAGTAGCTAAGAACAATAAAATTTTCAATTAACAGTAATAACATTTGTTTACTGCCCACCATTTTCATTTATATACCTGGTTCTACGATGGCTTACTCTACAAACATACGCGGCTAAGTACACGATAAAAAATACGGATCCTCTGAAGCATTTCCGTCAAAACAACGTTATTAATCGCGATCTGAAGCCGGAGAACATTCTGCTGATGAACAATTGCAATGTAAAATTAGCCGATTTCGAGTAGTCCGCTCATATCCATTCGAATCGATTGAAAACGATGTGCGGCACTCTGGATTACCTGCTTCAGGACGTGTGAAGATATACAATGACTCCGTGGGACAGCACAGTGTTTGATAATTCTGTGCTTCGAGTTTTGCGTGAGTTTTCCACTGTTTGAGTCGGAAACGATCGAGGCCACGATTCGATTGTTGAAGGGATGCAAAGGATTCAAAATCGAAGCTGGTTGCGTAAACCGAGCAATTATCGAATAACAAGTGGAATAAATACAAATAAAAACATTAAAAATGTTTGAGACGTTAACAAATTTACGATATCGAGAGCAGTTCGGATTTGGTGTGGAGAGGAGATTATATAGCTTTTATGATTTTGAGCATAGGTGAAACTACACCAAGTTGTATGAAGGTTCCCGAATACAATAAGAATTATAATTTTTATATTTTTAATTATATTTTGTCATTATAATGATTATTACATTTCAGTGTGGATCATGATACCAGTCAACTAATTTCGGTGGGCTCGGTAAAGACAGCAGAAAAATCGAAAGTAAAAGAACCCCGATAATGATAAGGTAAGCTCTTATATTACATCGAATATGCTGATTTGTATGAACATCCTGATGAGAACTGTTAATCGGCTAACGATTCCAATACGGTCGAGATGCTAGCGAAGGGAATCATTACAGGATTGAATTTATTCGTTTAGAGCATATTCAGAAGGCGGTTGAACTTATTCAGCAAAACCAATGCATCGGAGTGAGCTTTTCGATTTGCAGCGAAGATGATTGTGAGGATAAATATCTATAGACAAGAAGAGTGACTCAAATGATTCGAATGTTTTAAACGTTATGTAAGTTCCATGTTTTTAAGATGCAAATCATTGTTTTTTATACCTCGTATAACTAAAAATCCATAATATTACAAAAAAAACTCATCTAATTGATTATATCTTTTATTATACTTGAATTATTGTAATACTGACCACTTCTATTTTTAGAACTGTTATCCAACAAATTTGATCCATTGATTCCACGGCTTTTTCAATCCTTACTTCATTTATTGTCTACGCTAGTCTGACATATCTAAGTATGAACGACGTATCTTCAAGAGGTTTTGTTCACCAATATACAATAATGTTTTTCATTACCCCGTGGCACAATTTTTCTATTCGCAAAACTTTTTTTTTCGTCTATACAAACGGTTGGAATTGTATTCAAACCATATAATTATATTATATAATTATTATTATATCTAATCGTGTAGTTTACATTGTTAGCTGGAATGATATATAAATTACATTCTCGTACAGATTGGATCATCGATTTCCACGTCAAATGCGAAAGATAAAAGGAATAGACAAAGGAAGAAAATTTATTGGACCAAAGCAGCGTTTCAATCGAACTTTTTATTGCTGTATTCATCCTTGAAATGTAAATTTAATTCCACTAATAAAATTTTTTTTGTATTTAAATTGGTAGAGTGCTGAATACCAACAGGAAAACTAGTATTGGTGATTTTAAACAAGTACATTCGAGGCAAAATAAATGGAAGCATATTCCTGAAGTTTCCGATTATGACAAATGTTTTAAATTATCTACAACTCGAAATGACTAAATTTTAGCAAAAAATAATGATAATAATTATTATTTTATCATATGAAGCATTTTTCCAATCCAATTTCATTGCTTATTCGATTCCTCTATCCTCTATTTACTCAGCAATTGCAATTAGCGTCTAGTGGTCCTTGCGGTTGATATGTTGGTCTCTGCTCCATTGGTTCACTCGCTATCAACGCGAGATCTGAATCTAAGTCTTCGAACATTTTGTCGCAAATTATACGACCAGTCTGAAATGAATGGCAATGAATTTCGTATAAAATCATAGCACCTCAACCATACCTCCACGTATACGTTCTCTAACTGTTTGCCACGTTTAAGAAATGCTTCACGCTCGTATTTCATACCACATTCACTTCTCATATATGGCACATTGGTGTACTTAACAATCCACCAGAACGAGTGGAGAATTATCCTATGAGTAGCTCTTTATCTGCGTTATCCTGTTGAGAAATATTTTGATAGTGCATTAATTCTTATCGCAATATATTAATGTTCATAGTACATATCAATCTTACCAATTCTGAATAGAGTAAAAGCTTTCCTCGTTCGTAATGCCATACATACGAATTATGCAGTTGTAATTCTACGACATCGTTTGCTGTCCAACAGTGTCCTGTTGAGTCTACAAATTAAGTGTTGGATGCAGGAGTAGTGTTTTAACCGTAAAGCCAATTCCAACCGTGAACACAAAAGAAGATTTTAAAGCATCATCGGCTACACGGCTTCGCGTAACATTATAATTGAGCTGCAGTTTAGACAAAAAAGCGAATATACAATCTCTACCTTATGACAACTTGCATGTACATTCATATATTTCAGCAATCCCTCTCCCGCCTTATTTCGAAAATAATCCCCTCTCATACTCTTCGCTACTTACCACTCCCCTCGCTAACTTATTGAAGAAACGGCCTCACCGTAGTAATACTTCTATTCATCTTGGTTTTCACAAAATTAAATGTCTTGACAACGAAAACATGTCTTCACATCTGGCATCTATATTATGTGCTCAGAGAATGCACGAAAACAAGAGCGCGGACTGGAGAATTAATGCACAAATACTAGGAGAACAAGCTCACCGGAGGAACGGTTTCTTCTCTTCGCTGGTGGGCATGAAGGAAATAGATTGATGGAATCTCTCATTCATACAAGCTGTTTCTCTGAGAGAAACAACTCATGAGCATATTATACTTCTGCTGGGCCATTTAACACTGTATGATTGGAAATTTAGAATTTGGACGCCTTACAAAATAAAATTCGTAGCACTTTTGTTATTCAGTATCTAAAATACAGAACGAGTACAGATGACTGAGGGTTAACTAATCTACGTACTGACGGAGTTGTTACCTTAAATTTTGAGAGCACGGTCAAGATAAATCCATTCTCGCTTAGGGGGTGCGTATTACACATTCCACTACACAAAGAAAATATTATTATTAAAGGCAAAAATAATTCGATGAATAAAAATGAACGAACTACCACATCTTCAATTAATGCTAGCGTTCAAATCATAAGGGCCCAACGGACATTTTGGCAGGAACTGATCTTCTTCTTCTTGAATGGCGTTAACGTTCTCTGTGGAACTTTTGCCGTCTCAACGAATGCATTAACTAGCGTCATTTATTAATACTTAGTTGAGATTTCTTAAGCCAAATAACACGCCTTCAATGTATTCCGAGGGGCAAGCTCTAGAATACGCGTGACCACAGTGCAAGTCGAAGGAAATTTCTCTGACGAAAAATCCTCCGGCCAGAACGGGAATCTAACCCGAACACCCGGCATGATAATGTGAGACGCTAACCACTCGGCCACGGGTGCACTCTGATTCTGGAACTGATGTATGTCCCGAATTAATGTACCGTTATGAATCATATTTCGGACGCTTAAGGCATATGATGCTTTGGCATATGATTTTTTGGACGAAAATTACATTACACTTGATTATATTTTATAGTCAAATGCGAAACAGTTACCAAGCAATCACAGTAAACTGTTAACGATTATGAGAACTGATAAAACACGGGAGAAATTTAAATATTTATAAACGTTTAAATTCTACGTGCACACGCTAAGGAAACATCAAATACAAACGATAATGAGTAGTGTTGTAAGATTTCTGCCAATTATGTTATAATTCAAATGTAGTTCTCATGTGAAATGATAGTGAAACCAAGGGATTACTCTAAAGAAGCAATTGTGATATTAATTTGATAGTTATATCATCAGTGCATTGAGCATATCAAGATATTAGAAAAAAAGTGGTCCAAAAATCATTATTATTAGTGTCCGAAATATGATGTTGTCCGAAATATGATTCAGAATGGTATTGGATCGGAATGTTTACTTGAACATCCAGAAGTAAGATATGTAGCAAAGTGTCAGTAAAATGGGATGGAATCGAGGATCCAAGTTTTACCAAGACGAACCCAGAGCACAAGGCATATAAAGTTCGCAAACTGTTACATTACAATTTCTAAAAAGTTATTGATATTCCTCTACAATCTTCCGACATCAATTCCAGTAAAAACTAAATTAACTGTGTAAGAAATTTAGAAACTATCAAATTTCTAAAAATAACGAACTCTCTAACTCTCATATGACACTATGACTTTATGTAAATAGAATGTTTCGAAAGCTTGTTTTCGACTTTCAAAAGAAGATAAAAGAGATCTGCATAGTAGAGTACGATAACGAGATTGGATTCCACTTACCTTAAAGTGGACTTCAAGTGGAATCAACGTCTTGGTTGTCACCGGAAGCCTTTCCACCAGGACACCAGCAAAACTATCCCATTGTTCTTCGGTGGACGATGAGAAAATTTTGGTTGATGCTCTATGAACAGAAGATCACAAAGATTTCTGCAGAAAGATAATCTTCTTTGAGTGGAATTCTGGTTCACCCAAAATGGTAAATAAACAAAGTCCGAGTCACGAAAACGTTTGTTTCTTTGACCGGAGAAACATTTGACAGATAGTGTGATGGAAAAAAGTTCGAATGGATAGATCTGCTTCGTACCAAATCAAGAATACGAATGATGCATAATTTCGAACGTTTTGTGTTCGTACGACAACACGAGTACAGGAGGGTTAACCTCCCGCTTCATCATAGCCCAATATCTTTCGATTGGGTGTAACTCAAGACAGTTATGATAAATCACAACTTTACATCAACCTTATTATGGGGTCTTTGTAGCCTAATTAATTGCGTGTCCGCTACTAAGCGAACAATCATGAGCTCATATCCCAGGGCCCTCAACTGACCATTTTTTGTGTGTTATTCTAGCTACAACGTCCACGCAACAATCAACATGTGACGGTAATCCCAGTCCCTTGCCGCTAACATGACGATCCACTGCATCGGTAATTGATATTATTAATAACACAACAATGAAAGCCTCATATCAACAGTCCCGCTGTGAACAATACAACTGTGAACATTTGAACAATAGGAATATTGTCACGCCGAAAAAACGTTTGGTGAAAAAAATATGTTGAGAAAAAAAAATTAAATTTAAACTCAAATATGCCATAAAACATGTGGAGTTCCCAATTGAGGGTGGTCTTTGAACATGGCGAAAGTTGGAACAGGCTCGCTTGAAGAGGGCTCTGAATTCCGAAACAATGTCTGCTGCATTACAATGGGTCACTACGGGCGAAATTTAATTGCAACCACTTGGCATGCTCAGAGGTCTGATTAAATCTTACGCCTAATTGGCTACTGTGTAATAGATAAAAAACGAACGTTTAACGAAAGATAGGAATACTCTTACGTTTAAAAATGGCAACAGAGTAATATAAAACAAAAATAAAAATGTACTCGAATAAATTCGGCTCTGTTACAGCTGAATTGCTAAATGAGACTAATAAAATCAACAGATGGGATAGAAAAATACAACCTTATTGAAAGTTTCATTATTCATAACAACATAATCATCGACATCGGCATGGATCCGAATCGTAATTAACAACTTGAATGTGATGGCTCCTATAAAATACGAGAAGGGATTAACCAATCGCCACAAAACGAGATTAGGATTGTATCTACGATGGTAGAGGAGCCAATGGTCAGAAACCTTCAGAGAATTCCATGCATGTGTGCACATCAGTGAAAATATAAATCAGATGGGTATCAAAAGTCTGATTGCGTGGAACTTCTGGAAAGTTACAACATAATTTCCAAACAACTTTGGAGGAAACAAGCTTTACATTTTCAAATAAAACAGTGTTTATTCAAGAGCTATAGCGTGCATCGTGAATAAAAGAAAATACGCCAAGCGTATTCAAAAATTGTATTTTATTCAAAATCGTTGTTTTTTTGTTTAACGTATAAAAAAGTTGTAAGCTTTTTCTTTGGAATTTTATTAAAATTCAAACTAATTCAAATAATTGAAACAGGAGGCACAAATTCAGCAGTTCTTGTGTTAGATCGAAGTCAAGCGAAAAAAACTAAGTAGAGAACATTTTTCTCAGAACCATCTTCTGCAGACTAACGCCATATTTTATAATAGAAACTCATTTCCGCAAGATAAGAACGGGTCAATAAATTCCAAAAGAGCAGAAGGATAACCTCAAATGATGAAACAAATTACATCCCGAATACTTTCAGCGTACTTGAAACATTATCAAGCTTGGTGGAAGGAAGCACCACCACACTGAATGGAGCACGAGGAGTCCAAATGGAAAGGAATTTCCCAACAAGGTAAAACTTTTATTGTCGTGTCGCCTTGTCATGACTCTCGCACCGCAGGTTGAATATATGCAAGGAAGGCATGTACATATTTCGTATTTTCTCATACTACACATCAATGTAAGCAAAATGACAACGTATAGTATAAATTGTCTATATTTAGAGACTGCGCTACGGTGAGCTCTGAAAAATAACAACAGAAGCACTGGATGCGGATTCTCGACACAGATTGGAGAAATAAATTATAATGTTCTCGAACGAACCCCTTATTTGGCTCATTTGTTTACTGTTCCGTAGCTTGATTATTCAATGCAAATATATACGCTAATTGGATTATTATTTTCGAGATTCAAGTTAACAAAAAAACATTAAGATACGTTATAAAATAATTTATTATGGCAAGTTCTTTACAAAAGAACGTTAACGTTACGAAATAGTTTCTATCCAAAACTCTAGTGAATAAATAACGCTAATTAAGTTTAAACTTATATCTAGCATTAAAACTAGCTTACATTTGCCCAATGCGATTTTTGAGATCATGCAGCTCTTTGGCGATTTCTTGCGGTAAATCATGCGACAATTGATTATCATAATATTGTTCAATTTCTGCAACTTCTTTCAGCCAAAACTGCTTCGATATCGAAAACAGCTCCCGCTCATCCACGAAACTGGTCAATCCATCGAGATTTAATGCTCCCGACTTCGGAATACGTCCAATTGGTGATTCCTGATCGCACTCATGATCATCGATACGATGAAGGATCCACTCCAGAACTCGACAGTTCTCGCCGAATCCGGGCCACAGGAACTTTCCCCTGGAATCTTTGCGGAACCAGTTCACGTGGAATATCTTCGGAACGTGACCCCCAACTTTAGCGGCAATGTTTTCCATACTCAACCAGTGCTTCAAATAATTTCCGAAATTGTAGCCGAAGAATGGTCGCATGGCGAACGGATCGTTCATGATTACTTTGCCTCTGTGTTCAGCGGCAGCGGTGGTCTCACTTCGCATTGCCGAACCAACGAACACGCCATGAGCCCACGAGTTAGCCTCGTACACCAGCGGGACACCTTCCGGCCGTCGTCCACCGAAAATTATGGCAGAAATTGGAACTCCTTCGTTATCTTCCCAAGCCGGGTCAATTATTGGACACTGACTGGCAGGAGCACAAAATCGGGAATTCGGGTGAGCAGCTGGAGTCTTCGACACGCCTAGCTCCCAGGGTTTGCCCAACCAATCGGTAATCTCTACTCCGGGTTCAATTTCACTCTCCATTCCCTCCCAGAATACGCCACCGTCCGAAGTGGATGCAACGTTGGTGAAAATTGTGTTTTTATACACTGTCTGCATAGCGTTTGGATTGGTCTCGGTAGAGGTTCCGGGGGCAACTCCGAAGAATCCATTCTCCGGGTTAATGGCACGCAACTGGCCTTTCGAATCGAACTTCATCCAGGCAATATCATCTCCCACGCATTCCATTTTGTATCCCGACAGAGTGGGGTTCATCATGGCTAAATTGGTCTTACCACAGGCGGATGGAAAGGCAGCAGCGACATATCGTTTCACCCCATTGGGGTCCGTAATACCAAGAATCAGCATGTGCTCTGCGAGCCATCCTTCACGCTGTGCGATTGTGCTTCCAATTCTAAGAGCGAAGCACTTCTTGCCCAGCAGAGAGTTACCGCCGTATCCGGAGCCGTATGAAACGATCTCATTGTTAGCCGGTTTGTGTAGAATGATGGTGCGTTCCGGATCGCAGGGCCAGGAGGGCATACCAATTTTACCGTTGGCCGGTGTTCCAACCGAGTGGAGGCACTTGATGAAGTCCTGAGGTGAGGGATTGTGAGTGTTAGTTTCGTCTTAGACAACGAAAATGTATTGTTTCACAACTTACCGAATTGTTTGATAATTTTTCCAACACTTCTTGTCCCATGCGAGTCATGATGCGCATCGAACAAACGACATACGCAGAGTCGGTGATTTCAATTCCAAACTTGGACAAAGGCGACGCAACTGGTCCCATCGAGAACGGAACCACGTACATGGTGCGCCCCTTCATGCAGCCGGGGAAGCGGGAACGAATAGCGGTCTGATAATCCCCAGGAGAGATCCAATTTCCGAGCGTTCCCTTAACTCCGTTCCTTGGGGTTGGAATCGCCTGCTCTTGTTTTTCAGTGCAAATAAATGTCTTCGATTCGACACGCGCAACATCGGCCGGATTGGTGCGAGCCAACCAACAGTTTTCATATTTTGGCAGTGGGTGAATAGTACCCTGCGCCTGTAGAACGTTTAGCAGACCGACACTCTCCTTTTCACTTCCATCAACGATGTGGATGCGATCGGGTTGACACAGCGCAACAGACTCTTCAACGAAGGAACGTATCTTTGCTGACAATCGTCCCACTTCGCCATTAACCACCGGAACTGCACGGATCGCGTTGGTAGACTTGGGGACGGTTTTCAAACGCGGTGTGCACCCGAAGGCCGTTGGGAATCTGCAGCGAGAGAATCAAAGGATAAGTGTTAATAAACCGCAAATATACGAAAGCATGGCAAAATATTCAAATGATTTCAATAAAAGAAAAAGAATACTTACGGGGAATAAACTTCAATCACTTGCGGCATCTTGGTAGTATTCTAGATTTCAACACCTTCAACTATCAAAAAAATTCTTATTTTTTATAATTCAAAATTGCGTTCGATTGACTATTTTAAAAACAATTTGTCACGAAAGTGAATGTTTTTTTTGCAGAAACTGTGGCTTTTCCAGAATTGGGTAACGAATTCAAACGATTTAAACTTTGCTGAGTTACTACTAACAACACCAAACTAACTAACACCCAACGAAAACTAGCTTGTTTTCATCTTACTGATGTGAATTGCTCAGTGAAACTGATGATCCAGCACTGAGTGCCGCCCGTCTTATATTCGAGCTCGGCAGTCCGACGCGGACGGTGAGAGAATGGAAGATAACGGGTGCGCTGAGTTCTGATTGGCTACCGGCTGTAGGTGTAGCCAGGCACCTGACGTCAGTGGGATTCTCCGACACCACACATGTCAGCTGATCATTCATGGCGATGCGTTGGTATTGGTGAGTGACAAGGTGGTTTGTTTTGAACAGTGACGTACTGCAAGTATTTCCAACTGATCATGTCCATTTGGACGCAGTCACTCACACGAACTTCTTTCACACACATGCGAGGTAGTGTTTTTGTTTTGGTTTCTTATCGGCCGACTCGTTGGGTATGTTTTGATGCACTCTCGCTTACGCGTCTTGGGTTATGGTTGTTATGTTGTGATGTTTTCTCGTTCACACTACAGTTCACGGTAATAACAATAATGTTGGTAAAACTGAACCTTCTGGTCTCATGGGTAAGAAAGGATCGTTGAGTGTATTGAGCACGCCACGCTTTCATGCCAGTACTTTTCCAATGAGCCACTTTTCAGAGCAGTTAAGATCATTCAGTTGAAAGTTTGCGAATTTAAAATTCTTTACAGAGCAACGTATTTTTGCATGCCTCTGTTGATCAACACTGTTTAACAATAATTTAGAGAACACACAATCACAATAGATGATATTACCTTATATAAAATCGATCAGATTGATATTAGGAAATGCAAAAATGTCACAGCAATAATCGAAGACAACATTTCAAAATTTTGTATAATTGGAGTTATTCCGTCTCACTACACTGGTCCCATCTAACATCGTCTATTCAAAAAACTCTCACGTGGAACAATAAAAAAATGAGCATTCGACATTAGTAAGTTTATTAACGATTTCATATGTTACAATATGGAAAATCACTAAATATTCCTGATAAACATAATATTATGGCATATAGTGAATAACAAATAATTTGCTGGGTACATTTTGATGAAAATTCTTTTACCAGTAATCTCATTTCAATTCATTCCTACTTATTGGTGTTAGTTCAAACAGGAATTTTCTATCACATCAAATTTAATCTCGGACCAAATCGAGCTATTCTATCTCAGTGACTGGTGCGTTTGCTGGATTTAGGTTTTACTCTTCCGTACATAATAACATCATATAACATCAATACTTTCGTCGTTTGAATTTAAAGTTTAAATTCAGGAGTATACAAAACCGTTTATTCGAGTGATTTGTTCGATGATATCTTAAGTAGCGGGTAGCTTACCCGGAACCTTTCAGGAGGTGATGGAAAATCATATTTGATATAAAAATTCTTCTTTTACACATTTGGTCGAATTTCAACTATGACAAAGTCATCGAATTTTTGAGCTCTGTTTGCCCGAAACTTAGTCTAATTCTGTCCCTCTAACCGCTTTCGCTTTGATATAATTTTGAAAAATTCCCGATTCAATTAGAATAATTAAAAATAACGATCTTTACTTCACTGTGTCTCCATCGCATACTTGAACACCACCCGATGGCTTCGTTATTGGTGGTGATCTGGTGATCAAGTGTGCTATGGTGACACAGTGGAGTGAAAATAAACACCTTTATTCAATTTAGTGTGTATTTATTCTAATTGAAGGCTCATCAAGAAGTGTTTAAAATGATATTGCAACTAAAGCAAAAGAGACAGAACGAATAGTATAGCAATTGGAGAGTTTTAATTCGGTCGGTAAAAATAATCAAGTTTGTCAGTGACCGGAAAAAATCGGGAAGGAAATGGGAACAACAAAAATAGCCGAAATAAGCCGCAGTGTCACAACAGCCTACTATAAATATTCTGATGCAGAAAAAACATCAAGGGTATGAATGCCACTCAGGAAAAACGTAATTTTGATTATAAATGAGGGGCTTAGAATGAAAGGGGTGTAAGTGATTTCATCGATTTCTTTACATCGACTCTCTCTTTTGGTCATAACTTAGCTGCAAATACATTCCCAGCTGTATTTGACAATGCGGAAGACAGGCCAGAGCCTCATCTATCGGATTCTATAGCAAATTCAAATTGGAACGTAAAAGTTGATGAAGAGAAATCGATCAAGTCACTTACACCCCTTGCATTCTAAGCCTCTCAAATTTAGTTTTTCGTAATGAATTTTATTTTGAGATTTTAAGGGCGAAGTCCCCATTTAACACGAAAGATAAGAAATCGAAGTGGCCCCAAGGCGCCGAGGTGACGCGATACGAGTCGACCGCCAGCCCACCGCCGAATGCGGTGGTCTCTCGCAAGCAAACCTGTGTTCCACTGATTGACCAGTTAGTTTAGAACATAGGATACAATATTTCAGAAAGGTCCGACCGAGCTTTAGCGAGCGTCGGACGGCATTCGTTTGCCTGGTGCATTACGTTTGCCCCGTTCATTTATGTTTTGAAACATATCATTCGTTACAATTCAAAACCAGTGTATCATGAACTGAAGAAATTTCTGCACTTATAGGTATTATAACTATTTAACTATTTTGCAAATGTTAGGTTAATGAAAACATTTCACTTTTTTCTGAGATCCATTGATACCCATGATGTTTTTTTCCGCGTCAGATTTTTTATAGTAGGCTATTGTGATATTACGCCTTTTTCCTCTGTGGTTATTTCTATTGCTCTTATTTCCTTCAAGATTTTTTCAAGATTGTCATGCATTTTTTTGGAAGAATATTAACAAAAACTCATATGAAAACAATAACTTTCAGTTTTTTACATCCAAAATTTTATATAATTTTCAGATGCCGAAAGTCGAAAACAACAAAAACTCAATGAGATTGCCATATTTGAGATTCGATATACTTAGTAGTATTTTTCCACCAAACCTAATCATCTGTCATCACCTGCTAAAGGATTCCGGGTCAGCTACCTGACATGACATTATACGTTTTTCTATTCTTGGGGTATTCCATTGGCATTTTTAAGGATCTTACCATTAAAAATACCCATATTAATAGGAATGAGATTAACATAAACCTATGATATAAAATAAATTTTATCACCTGGTTAATATGTCCGAGGGGATACTGCAACATTCTTACCCTTTGACCTTTCTTTGTTTGAACCTGTGACTTGAAAAAGACCTACGAAATAACGCAAATTGCATTATTGAGATGTTGATATCCTACCAACAAATATGGATTTAATGAGAGAAAGGACAGATTATCAAATCATGAACAAAAGAATATAAAGAAACTTTTATTTATATACCTTTAATTAGGTGGCTTTCCGTCATTGGCTGATTTACCACCGTGGATGAAAAACATAACATAATAAAACATAAAGTTTGAAATGAAATTTCTAACCACGCACGGCAAACTACGGTCCATAATTGATCCAGACACCACGCTTGGACGATACTCGCCGTGTGGGCCGGTGCGCCGTCCTGTTGAAAGACCTCATGATCCGTTGAGGTCCCGAAGTGCCGGGGCCAAAACCTTTTCCAGAACTTCGGTCTTATAGTACGCAGCGTTGATTTTCACGATTTTCTCGATAAATACCAGTGGGAGATTCCCACGCCCCCAAACCATCACCGACGCGTCGAATTACCTGGGTGGCTTATTCACCAGACTTGGCAACTTCCGATTACTATTTGTTTTCATCGATGAGATACGCACTCTCTTCAATTATTATGAAAATGTGTGAAAATGGTTTGAGGGCTACACAAAAACTAAGGATTTTTCGGTGAGGAATTCATAAACCGTATGACAGATGGGGAAAATGTGCAGCTTCCAATTTATATGTAGATATGTCAAGGTTTAGTTCATTCTCCAATACTCTCGAACTGGTTTTTGGGTACTTCTTTACCATCCGGAAATTCTGACGATCAGTCTTTTAGTTGTTGCTCGCTTTCTGACACGAGTTTCAGTTTTGCTTTTCCACAGTAGCGCATTGTGTACTTGCTTGGCAGAGCTGTGTAAAATTTCCTGCATTTCACTGTATCTTGTCCTGATCGCAGTGTTTGGATCTCAATCCCATTGATAATCAACACGGAAAAACATAAACAAAAAGATCGGCCATATTTTGAAATGAATGTATAATATCCCTTATCAAAGATGTCAATATCTCTTTGAAAGTCTACCACAGCGATTGGAAACAACTCTTGCCAAGAAAATGTTCTCTCCTAAATACTAACAATAGCAGAAAAATATTATTGAATTATCGTTTCTTTTCCTTCATTAAAATTAATGTGTGCTAATATTTGTATTTTTTTTGCAAACGTAATGAAATAAAATCAAACTGCGGTATGAGTGTAAAATATCTTGAATATCTTGATCGTTCTACGTTCCCAAGAGAACAAATATGTAGAATTGTGTAGTGTGTATTGAATTCGCATTCTTTCTTCCTATTTTATAAAAACATGTATTGCGCTAATGAAGGATATTTATTTGTATATTTTTTTCGTAAGCTATTAGGAAGCAATCACAAAAGGTAAAAATAAGAAAAAAAACAGCAATGATTTCACTAAGTAAAAAAATGTCATAATTTTTTGCTTTGATATTTTATTTTGAATATTAACCTAATCTTTCATGAAATGGGAATCCAAATTGATTGTATGGTGTTTTGCTCTTTCTTATAATAATAACTGCTTTTCCATAACAGTATAACACTCACCGCGTATAACAAAAATCTCGGAAAACGCAATAAAACAAACTCGAAAAAAAGATGATTCTGCAAGAAAACGTTGTTTTATTCAATACAGAAATAACTAAACTACTGTTTTGTAAGTTCGTGTACACCAATGCACAATGGCCCAGGAGATGCATTTAAGTGGAAATTAACATTTAGAGCTTGACAGTTATTCTCTAGACAAAAACTGTCTTCGACAAAGTTGTTACTCATGACAGAGCGCTCGTTTTTATGTTGTCAAAAATAGGGTGAAAAAAAATAGGGATTGTCGATGAAAAAAAAATCTAACTTTCTTATCTTTATAGATAAAGGTAAACATAGTTCAAAAATGTTGTAACTCTTCTTGAGACTTCTTTGTAAAACAAAGTTTTTCTCTATCTCTTGAAATAACCGATATAGTTTCTTTTTTCTAAGTTACGTTAGGGTCACCATGAAAAAAACTGTTTTTTTGCTCTAACTTTTATATTTCAAATTTTACATGCAAACTGTCTTCGAAAGACTTTTAGAGCTTACTAATACAAAAATTTTATTGACGATTGTTATTGATATTTCTTCCCAAGAAACATACTCTTTTCATTTGTTTGTCATTCTTGCTGGGGCAAAAGACCAAGAGCCTACCATTCACTGACAATTTTCCGAAAGGCCTATAGAATTACTGTGGATAATAAACATTCTACGGTATATCGTATATAAATATATATAAATTGAAACTTCAAATGCATGACAAATATTTTCTCAATATTTTGAAAACTATTGAAACCTTTTCAAAAACTCCAATGAAATAACTAGAATAACTTTTCCAATATTCCAATGAATTGAGCTTAAAAAATAATTCTAATTGGAAAGTTGTACCGCATTTTTTAAAAGAATGTAAGATAGCTATTTCAGGAATCTTTTTTTGAAGCTCTATTGAATACCACAAATTTCGAATATGATTCTTAGTAAGTAACACAACCGAATGTAAGTATTTATCTTGGAGATCTGCCAGAAAGATGAATACTAACCATTGGCTGATATAAGATTTGCCTCGCGATCCAAATGAATCGATTATGAAGAATAGAAGAATTTCATTCGTGTCTCCAATAATCGTGTGGCATTCTTACGTTCTCTCTATCTGATTCCTTTCGTCTCCGATGGTCTACAACAGTTATCTTCTCACCAACCTGACCGGGGTCCGGTCAAGCCATTCTTCTCTGTCAGTATTTTTCCAGGCTATTGGAATTTTTGTTGCTGTTTTGTTTACCTACAGATCGAGAGAGCAGTGCCAAAAACAACTTAGTTTATTGAATCTGTGCTTGTGAGGAACTTGGCCCTTATGAACGGATCATCGCATGGACGGTTTTGAATAGCAAAAATATGAGATATGGAAAGCTTATTTTATGTTTTTATTTTTTATGTTAAAAATGATCCCAAAAATGAGATATGTTTTTTTTTCTAGTTAGTGATTGATTTCAATCAGTAATTTTTCTCAGATAAACATCTACTCGCATATCTCATGTTTCACAATCATACTTTCAATGATGAATCCCAATCCCAATCTGTCAGTCCAGAAAAATGATGAGCAATGAGTCCCGCTGGCTCGGTTTGTTAATCTTGAATCATTACGTGATTATTGCATCGTAGATCTATGCGACAAGAGCAGCCTCCCGTGGTCGAGTGGCAGGGGGTTCGGGTCCGATTCCCGTTCTAGTTGGGAATGTTTTTTTCGAGTAGGATAATGACTATCCATTCCGATTAAATCCATTCGTGGTGAAGCTATCACTGGAATAACTTCCAATTGTACTGCCCATTTTTTTATAGGAGACGTAAGCGACAAAATAAACAAAGTCGTCTTTTTCGCCGTTTTGCATTCTACGCAATGTAATACGTTTGCTCAACATGCAAACAAACATTTTTTGTTCGAAGACGTTTTAGCAATTCTTAAAAAACGTTTCCGAAAAATCACTGTTTGTACGCATAACATACGTAGTTCCATACAGCTTTCATACATCGTTCGAAAATCAACAATGATAAGTATTATGTGCTATAAGCTAAATGTACATTTGAACCACATTTTTGTAGAGTCCAAACATGCCTGTCACGATAGTGTCTTATTACTGAGTGTTTCCTAATAGATGAATATAAGAAACCAATGGAACACTGCTCATATAATTACTATTTTCTGTACACTGCACTGCGATGAACAAAGAGAAGCAATTGTGTTTTTTATTGTTATACTTACCTAAATTTCTGCATTTGAAACTTCAAGTAGATAATGAAACAATCAGATCAGTAATAAAATTGAAATAGTATTGGTTCTTAGCATTATAACTCCTCGGATTCGACATCGAATTATTCCACATACTCAGCATTTACTCATACCGTTGGTGTAAGTCACACCACCATCTTTATGCGATTGATCGTGATATCGATAAATCATGTTGCTAAAATTACCAATATTGCAGATTACCTTTACAAATTCAATTAATTGAAAAAACACGAACTTGTTGTTCTTATCATATCCCAGAGTATTCAGGAAAAATGTACTATTCTAGACTCGCAACAAACCAAGAGCATCTTTTAAAGACATTTCATTGAATTTTTTCCAAACCTATTTTATTTTATCCGATAACAACTTAAACCACCTACGGAGACGTTTTGCCTATTATCGGAAATGTAAATACTAACGCTACAGACAGAGCAACCTGGTGTTACGTCTAGCTATGCGAACAAATGTTCATTGAAACGATTGATTGTCCGCATAAATAGACCTAAGCGTTTTCCAAATGGAAAAAATATGTTCTAATCCGTAAAATCTTCTAGATCCTCTTTTTGCCGATAATATCCTTCAACGGGACAGATCATTTCATTGGAAATTTGCATGGTTACGCTTGTAAGCAAAAAAAACATTGCGTTTTCCCAACACTAATGGTGTTGATGATTACGTCTCCTATGCAAACATGGGTAGTGTAGGGATAGCTTTCCAAATCTGAGCAAAACTTCACAGAGCCTTTGTGTGCCCCAATGAACGGTGGAAAGCGTCTTCCAGGCATTCTTGCTTGAGTACTTTCGATTCCATTGTCTAATTCGTGACAAAAACCTTGATTTTACGTCCACAGCTGCAAAATCATTAGTCATCAGTTTCCGTGCCATTTTTTCAGCGTAAACTAGCTTACACTGGGCTTGTACAGCAGATACAATCCACGTATTCTTCCTGGTCGAGCCTGGTCGAACATTTTCCGTATGCGTGATCTGGCGACTAGGCTCTGCCTAAGTGCATTTAAAATGTTATGTTTCCCTCAATAGTTTAATAATTTTACAACAACTTTGTCATTGTGATTTTGGGTGAGTTCCATCATAAGTACCAAGTTTCAAAAAAAATCTGATTTGGCATGGAATTGCTCTAAAATATAATTTTGTTCAGCTTTGAATTTTCCGAAGGGGCGAATAGGGTAAAATGTAAGTGTTTACGGAAGTTCCATCGTACAAACAGTGGTTGTTTTGCATCAATAAGTACACATTTTGTTTTAAAATCGCCATGATCGCCTCCGAATTTCTAGTCTCAATCTGTTCGTTCTTTGTGCAAAAACCCCAGGACATTTCGAGGCGAATTTAATCTCGATCGAATGTTTTCATTGGTAATATGAATTGTCCACACTCACCTGGTCACGAATCTGTAGCTTATTTTTTCAGGGAATGACATTTAATTGAAATTTCATTGCGCATCACGCCCAGGTATAATTGTAAAACGAAGACTTGATGAAAAGAAATTTTAAAATCGTTCCTGAAAGCAAGTCTATATCTTCTACTGAGTTTTCATTTTGGTTATTGTTAACATTTTATTTGACCAGTCATATCGCTATCATTTGAAATTTTTTTTTTCACCGTATGACGAATTATTGTTGATCGCATTTTTCCCTCCAATAAATATCATAAATGTTTGTAAACCACAAACCAAAGTCCAGTCCAGTCGTATCTCCTGCCAAAAAGCGAGAGCGCAATGCAGTTATAACATTTCCAACGCAACGCGCTTATCTACCTGCAGGAAATACACAGTCGTGATAAGAAACAATACGCGACTGATACAAATCAGATATTACTTCTTTCTTCCAGTTGCAATAGCGTGTCTCACAATTCTCACCTGTATGTTATTTTCACGGAAATCATCCGAATGAATCAAATTCGATGACTTACAAATCGAACGAACTTATTGCATCATCTAGATATGACTTACCTCCGCCATGCTAACCGAGCGATTCCCGGTTTGATTTGAGTGACGTTTTGAGTGTTTTTTGTAGGTACGCGATCGCGTCGAATTTCGTTTTGGAAATTTCCATGGCGTTGGTATAACGGCCTGTTTGTATTCGCCAATACGAAACCAGATGCGAGATGATGATGGATTTTCGGGAAAAAAAGTTCAAAATTAAAATTATGAATGAAAACATTCCCGTATATGTCATGTGTATTCGTATCAAGTTTTCTCCAAGTAGTGAATCAATGAACGTAATTTGGTTGGGTAAAGATTGGAGCCACGTGTCTTAAGCTTTTGAAAACATCAATCAACTATTCTAAATAAAGAAGAAAGCAACAAAAATGTATTTTTATGATTTATTATAAAACCACGCTTATTTCAAAACATGATTTGCGGACTATTGTACTTCGTTGGGCCATAGTGGTTTCACATGAAAAAAGTCAAACTTCATCAACGAAATGATGAAAAAATTGCACACGTGAAGCATTTCCGACAATTTCGAGCATACAATCCACCAAACACGGCAGTCAAGCCAAGCCACATACCAAATGTCGGCGGTCGCTGAATTCAATTAGAAGCCGGTTTTTTCATTGCCAGTTTTGTTTTGATACAACATTTCTCTTTTCCAGATTGGCGTGACTCGCGAAAACGCTGAAATTTGCTTGACTGTTACCAAGCGCGTTTTTTTTTGTGCCGTATTTTTATTATTCCCGTGCGCACACACCTTCAACTCCGATCCGGTTTGTTTCGTTTGGGCGAATAAAACGGGACAGCATGAACGATCACCTGACATGGTCGAATGTTTTCGTTCCGTTTCTCTCGCACTCAGATATGGTTATCTCGCTCTGGTCCGATCAAGCGCGCATTGGTCGTTACGAATTGGAAAGAACAACGAAATTGTGTAATGTTCCCTTTCCATATTTTGAACACGTGTTTGCCAATTTTTAGTCCTGAGCCTCATTTGGGGTTGCTAAATTGTCGATCAAGGCTTTACTCTTCGAATAGATGAATCCGAATATGCACACCGTAAGACATGAATTGAATGATTCGTCATCAATAAAACTTGGGTGGGTTATATCTGTGATATAATCGCAAGATAGACGTAGGACTACCATTGGCTTTGGTATCATTTGTTTGAAGTTGCATCTGAACCAAATCGCAATGAATGGATAAATCTATATTTTGAAAGATTGATGAATGTTCTTCTGGCAAGCATTGTGTGAGTGGATGAATATAAGTGTGGAATTAACATTTATAAAGGGAAATATATAAAATTCAATTTCTAGAATTTATGGGTGGCCCTGAGTGTAATTCATGGGTTTACGTAGCTTTGTAGAAGCAGCCGAAGATGAATGACAATACACGAAATTAACGTGCTTATTGCTAGTAGATATGCATCTCTTCTTCTAGACATTCAATGTCACCAGGCGATTTGACCACCACCACCATTATCGATCTACGATAACGCAAAATATTAATGCATAGATAATGCATACGTGCGATACAATCGAACCAAAACACTCTTCACCTAACGGTATGAAAACCGACGATGTACGTTCCATTGAATATTACTCTTCTGCCCGTCGGTGCTTCTTTCATTAATATTCTGAGAATGCGTTCTGAGGGAAAAAATTGCGCACGTCCGTTCAACACGGTAGCAAAATGAAAAATGGGATTGGCCAGAAAAAGCACAATATTCATTATACTTTTGCTTCCAGCTGACGACATACATCAATCGCTGAACAATCATAAGTGAGTGGATTCTCAAACAGGCGATATTTCTAGATTTTTGGTAATTTCAATAGTTGGCTCTCAATGCAGCTTATAACTTATTGAAACAAGTTTTTGGGTCAATAAGCAAGAAACAACACTCGTCGGCGATATATTTCGAATGAAGTATTTGTTATACCACTTCGTTCAACCTACCAAGATTGTTTTTTATTGTTCGTTTATTTTTACAGTCTCAGTTACATTAGTTTCGTGAAGTCGAATTCTTAATTATATTAGGCTGTCAAAAAAGTCCTGCGGTATTTTTTTTGAATTTTCATTTGTTCATGAAATTAGTTACAATCATCTGTTTTAAGTCAAATGTGCGCCGTTTTGTTCGATGACTTGTTCCCAACGAGATGCCAACTTCATAATACCCCTGTTATAGAAGCTCGCTTCCTTATTGGCAAAAAACTTGGATAGCCAATTTTCACAGGCCTCTTTTGTGGCTAACTTCTGACTACCTAGCTCGTTCGCCATGGACAAAAACAGGTGTTAGTCACTTGATGCAAGGTTCGGACTATACGGCGGATGCAAAAGAACCTCCCATCCGAGCTCCCGGAGCTTCTGGTGCGTCACCAAAGAAGTGTGTGGCCTGGCGTTGTCCTGATGGAAGACAATGCGGTCTCTGCCTATCAAAGATGGCCTCTTCTTCATGAGTGCTACCTTCAAGCGGTCCAGTTGTTGGCAGTACAGGTCCGAATTGAGCGTTTGGCCATAGGGAAGCAGCTCATAATAGATTATTCCTTGACAATCCCACCAAACACACAGCAGAACCTTCCTGGCCGTTAATGAGGGCTTGGCCACCGTCTGAGCCGCTTCAGCGGGCTTCGACCACGACCGTTTGCGCTTCACGTTGTCGTAAGTGACCCACTTTTCATCGCCAGTCACCATCCGCTTCAGAAACGGGTCGATTTTGTTGCGATTCAGCAGCGATTCACATGCGTCGATACGGTCAAAGATGTTTTTTTTGCGTCAACGTGTGTGGCACCCATACATCGAGCTTCTTTGTGAATCCAAGCTTCTTCAAATGGTTAATAACGGTTTGATGACTTATCCCCAGCTCTTGGCAGATGCTACGGCTGCTACTATGCCGGTCTTTCTCGGCTAATTCAGCGATTTTGTCGCAATTTTCGACGACAGGCCTTCCGTAGCGTGGCGCATCTTCGACGACCTCTACACCAGAACGAAAACGTTGAAACCATCGTTGTGCGGTGGAAATGGAAACTGTATCGGGTCCATAAACTGCACAAATTTTATTGGCAGCTTGAGATGCATTTTTGCCTTTGTCATAGTAGTACTGTAAAATGCGTCGGATTTTCTCTTTATTTTGCTCCATATTTGCGACACTATAACTCACGAACGACTTAACCAAACAAAACACTGTCAAGCACTATATTATAGCGCGCAAAAATACCTTTCCATCTAGCTATAGTATGACTCGATACAATGTATACAACTAGAACTACGCGCTTACAACGACACCTCGCGGAAATACCGCAGGACTTTTTTGACAGCCTAATATATTAATATCTATACAAAAACAATTTTCTTAAATCTAAGGTTAGTAAGGTAGGAAACCGATTATTCGCGATTAGACACTCGAGTTTAGATGGGTGACATTTTTTGTTGAGGAAAAGGATGGAATATAAGGATTGTAACAATGTTGATGATCACACTCAATTTTTAAATCTATTCATATATCTACAGTGTATTTACATTTCAACTTATTGTACTGTTTATAGCAAGGGGGCCAATTGCGTACAAAGTAAGAAAAGGAGCGTATAAGGATATAGGGACAATCACACACGAAGATCGGTAGCTGTAAGGAAAACATTTGTTTGGGACTTGTAATCAAGGTCTAACCGAGCCAACACATCTCTCACCGGCACATTGGGTGGTCTTCCTCAGGCACGAAGGCAGTTTTCTAAATTCGATCTGGTGACAAGATACACCTCGCACAACCAAACAACGTGTTCGATGTTCTGGTAACCTTAGCCACAAACACAAAGATTGTTGTAGGCAAATAAATACGAAAGAGTAGCGCGTCTAACTGAACAGTGATTGGACATGAGTCGGGAGAAGGTGCGAATAAAGTCCCGACTCAAGTCCAGACTTTTGAACCTTGGTTTGAGGCTAACCTTAGGGATAATCGAGTGGAGCCACCGGCCCAATTGATCTTCGTTCCATTTGCGTTGTCAGTTAGGGATGGTATTTTTACGGACTAAAGAACAAAATTCATTGAAGGCGATTTCACGCCTTCAACTGCACCTACCTTTGCTTTCATTACTCGGAATTGAGCAATGTTAAGGGGCCCAGGCAAAGGTAATGACATAACAGCGTCTAGTCAAAGCACTCAAAATTTCTCATGTCTTCTCAAGGAAGTACGGTGAGTGCTTTTCCGGCCTCACTGAACGGATAGCTTCGACAGAGCTAAGACTATCCGTTACAATGTCATAGTGTTCAACAGGTTGTAAGGCGACGCTGGGCGCTGTATCGCTGCCTATTCAGCAATATACACTGACCAAGGATACTGAAGAATATGGGAGGTGCTAAAAAATTCGTTGAACACCCCAAATCCCTTGGACTCGTCCATTGAGGACCCATCGGTAAAGCACATATTATTACTTTGTATTGAAGATTATTGGAACAAATTCCGATCGATGATGATCTGGAATTCCATGGATTTTCTGCTTCATGAACAGATCAAAATGCACGGAAGAATTTATGTAGTCAGAAAAACAAACACGGTTGGGAATATACGAAGAAGGTTCAACTTGCATGGAGATGAATTCATGATATGAACTCATGAATCCAGAGTGAAAGTTTAGCTCAATCAGCTGCTCAAAATTCCCGATCACCAATGGATTCATAACCTTATACCGGATGAGGTACCGAAAAGATAATAAATTGAAACGATTTTTAAGTGGGAGTACGCCTGCCAAAACCTAGAGACTCATGGTGTGCGTTAAAGGCATAAATCCCAAGGCAATACGGAGACAAAGATACTGAATTCGCTCGAGTTTAATGAGGTGTGTTTTGGCAACTGATTGAAAACAGGAACTGCCATACTCCATCGCTGAAAGAATAGTTGTTCGATACAACAAAATAAGGGTGGGCTCCCCACCAGGTACCGGTAATTGTACGGAGAAAGTTTATTTTTTGTTGACATTTTTTACTCATATCATATATATAATATATATCATTTTTACTCATATCATATATATAATATGGGACCCCCAAGTACATTTGGGGTCTAGCCAGCAAAGATATGTTAACCCTAAAAACCTTGCGTCTCAAACGTAACGCTCTCGTTTTCGAAATGTTAAATTTACACTCCAATACATAACTGACGTCAATAGATATAATCTGTCTCCGCGATAATCTGAACATCCAAAAATTTTAATGAAACAGCCATGAGGTTTAACCCTTTCAGGACCATAAGAGGTCCAGTACTAAATATGCCAATGTAGCACAATATTTTAGCTATTGTGGGTGTAAAGCAAGAGAATATCTCCAGATAAACATAGCAGGGTGTACAGGCTTCCTAAGTAAAAAGTAATATAAATGGTTAATTATGGTATTCTACGTAACAATTTCGTTTACTCGTCGATTAGAGGAATACTGAAATGGTTTCTTAGCGACCTTCTCAGATTGCCAAAAATAATCTTGATCTCCGCGAATAAAAATATATAGATCGAGAGTTTTTGAAGGAGTTTTTTATAACCTTCTCAGGTCAAGAAAAATATCTATGTACTACGCACGATGAGTAACGAAATACATGACCGGTCCGATAAGAATGTATATTTTCTTCAAATCTCATTTCGCCGAATAGTTAAGAGTTCACGTTTTTAGAATCACATCACTTACTTCAGTGAATCGTTCAGAAACACATTTGCTGCCTTGGACATACGCTTTGTTTTGATATTCAGTAAAAAAATATCGATTCAATAAAAATTGAAAAATCGATAACGATTTTCGTGGAAGGGAAAAATATTTCCCTTGGGCGTGAAAGGGTTAAAAGGTCCTGGATGGGTAAGGAAGTGAAAAGATTCCCCAAACCAAATTACCCGCTGTATGAAAAATATTATATAGGGTATTAAAAAGAAATTTTGGTTATTTTTTGAACCCCTATGAGGTTCAACATAGGATCTACGATAAAAAACGTACGAGATAATTTTATTTTAAAAATTGCTGAAAGTGCATCTTACTTTGGTGTATCGAGAAATATCATCAAAAAAAAATTCATCAAAAATTGAAATACTAAAAAAAATCTTGAAATATTGAATTTTGTTTTGTATTTAGAGATTCAGTGCTACTCTAATTTATATTGAAATGTGTTCCTACGCTTTTTTTAAAATTGTGTGACTTTTTTCAGAATTTTTATATTGTTGCGCGGTACAAAAAGTCTTTATAAATTTTGTTTTTCTTTAGAATTTTGAGACGCATTTTACAAAGTAAATTTATACTTCAATATGTATGTTTATTTGTTCGTGTATGTGTTCTTTGATATTGGTGTACTTCCATAGAGAGATTTGGGAGCACTCTTTTCTAATGTAACTATTTATTTCATGAGCATGGGATATAATTTACAAATTACACATTCAAAACATCAACATTCTGCATTCATATAAAAACAACTCTGAAATTTGCAATCTCAGTGGCGTTACTGGCAGCTCGTGACCAGATTTTTTGGAAATGTTTGGCATTTTCAACGCAACGCAACGCTTCGTTATTCATGTCAAAGTACATTTGATGCCATTATGTATGGAACTCGATTTCTTTTGCATGGTCACCACGGGCACGCTTGCAGAAATCCAGACGCTGAACCGAATTTTCGACGGTTTTCAAGCATAAATCGTCCTGCTGCAGTTTCACGTTCGATATTCGTACGAAGTTCATCAATCGTCGCTGGCTTGTTGGCATAGACCATAGACTTGACGTAGCCCCAAAAGAAATAGTCTAACGGCGTCGACCGATTGACTGGGCCATTTCGTGAGATAACATGCTCACCAAACTTGGTTTTCAATAAATCGATTGTTAAATTCGCTGTGTGGTTTGTGGCGCCGTCCTGTTGATATTGTCCAAGTCCATATCATCCAATTCGGGCCAAAACTATTCGGTTATCATTGAGCAGTAGCGATTCTCATTCAAAGTTACGTGCCAGTCTTGATCATCACGGAAGAAGTACAGTCCAATGACGTCGCCGGACCATAAACTGCACTAAACCGTATTTATTTCGGGATGCAATGGTGACTAATGGAGTACTTGTGAATTGCTGCCTGACGAATAACGCATATTTTGTTTATTGACGAAGCCATTCATCGCTGAAGACGATTTTTCGATGAAAATGCGGATCATTTTCAAGTTGTTGCTCGGTCCAATTCACGAACATACGACGCTTCTGATGGTCAAGGGGCTTGAGCCCGTACGTCAATTTGATCTTGTAAGGATGTAGGCCAAGATCTTTTCGCAAAATTCGCCACAACGACGTCACAGAGATACCTAACGCTTGAGAACGACGTGTGAGAGACTGATTTGGGTCTTCCTCAATTGATGCGCTTGCGGCAACAAAATTCTCGACATTACGGGCACTTCTTTGTCTCACTGGCACGGGAATATTTTGTACTGTTTATGTGAATTCAAATGACGACCATAAATTGGACGTAGCGCTCTTAGAGCCCCCGCACACCACAGACTTTTTTTCAGCCGGCCTACTGGTGCAAAAACCGACCCAACTGAATCGGTGTAAAGACGCGTCCACATTACGCCAATCGGCCTTGGCCGCCCGGTAAAGCCGGCTAAATGTGGACGTACCGCCCGGGCTTGCCGACGTGCCGAAAACCGACTCGAATCAAACCGGACCCAACCCGAAACAAGTGGGTCCGGTTCGAGAAAGTCGAACCAAAACAAAATGAAGTAAATTAGCGTTGACGACATAGTGCTTCGTGTGTTCGTGACGGCTTCGTGCATCCGATGGGACTTCGGTTTCGTGCACCCGATGGGGCGTCCACATTACATAACGAACCGAATATGTCGCCTGGTACAGGCCGATCGGCATCTTTCGGCATAATGTGGACGCGCCTTAATATGCGCACATGCATACCTCTCCGTACTGATTGAGAAGCCGACCGAACTACCGGTCGACAAGTCAGTCTGTAGTATGCGGGGGCTCTTAAAATTGAGGCCATTGAATCCGAATTTCGGTAGTAAATTTTAACAATCTCGACTCGTTGTTGGATCGTATATCTTTCCATTATGAAATGGCAAACCTTACTGAAGAGAAATGCCAAGAGAGGGGGGAAAATATGGCGTCATTTGCTGTCCCTTTCGGTCTACTTTTGTAGCGTCCCTATTGAAATACCCTTTATACACTCGACAAAAAAATTAGAGGAACAGAGTGCGAAGTCGAAAATTTTAAGTGATTTTTGACATGCTGTAACTTCATGAAAAATCATCGCTATCGATGAGATGCGCATCATTTTGAAGCTACACCTTTCAGGTATTAGAATATTTTACATACATATTTTCATCTTGGTGTGGGTAAGTGTAGTGGGCAACAATATCGGGAAAAGATGAAAAATCGATTTTTCTTTGTTTTTTCAAGAATATTCTGAACTAACACAATTTTTTGCTAACCAACTCAACAGCAAATCCAATTAATCTTACCAACCAGCTTTCATTTGGTTCCAAGAACGTTCCTGTAGAACCTTCCCACAAAGAGATATTTCAGTTTGAATGGAAAATTACCCCTTCGTCTTTGATAAAGGCAATTTTGAAAACTCCAATAAATTTTGCATAAGTATAATTTGTTTCTTTGACGAAAAAAAAAAGATTTATATTTTTTGCATCGATTTCAAAAAAATGCCATAAACAGGATTTTTATAGTGCTTTACAAAATTTACTGTAATTCTGCAAATAGCGCAGTAAGTTTCAATGTTTCCAGGCAAATTTTCAACCTAGTCTATTCCCTAAACATCTGTGAACGTTCCATATTGATACGTTAAGCCGTTTTTTCTAGAAGATATTTCAAAGTTTTACACGCACTCTTCAACCACAAACTCATAAAGACGCAAGTTACGAATCGTTCATCCTGAAAGTTGCGTAAATTTGTACTTCTGATACGATTTACGAATAAATGCTCCTCTAATTTACTCCAAACATTGAAAAAGCTTCTAGAAAAAACGGCTTAACGTATCAATATGAAACCTTCACAGATGTTTAGGGAATAGACTAAGCTTAAAATTTACCTAGTAACATTAGAACTTACTGCGAAATTTGCAGAATTACAGTAAATTTTGTAAAGCACTATAAAAATCCTGTTTTTGGCAATTTTTTTTTTAAATCGATGCAAAAATTTAAATAATTTTTTTTCTTGAAAGTAACAAATTATTCTTGTGCAGAATTTATTGGAGTTTTCAAAACTACTTTTCGATTTGCGATGCGATGGTTGTTTATTGAATAATTCATCATCAAAATGAAATATCTCTATGTGGGAAGGTCCTACAAGAACATTCTTGGAACCAAATGTAAGCTGGTTAATCGAATTTGCTGTTGAGTTGGTAAAAAAAAATTGTGTTAGTCCAGAATATTCTTAAAAAAATAAAAAGAGTTATAGAGTACTGATATCCAAACGTGAAAAAATATACACTGAGAAAAAAATTATTATTTTTTTTTGTTTACAAAAAGACTGTAATTTGCAATATCTGAAATATATATTTTAAATTTTTTTTTTATTTTTTCATATAAAATAGAAGTCATGTAGAAAATTTAAAAAATGGGTACAAGATGGTAAAACTATTTTTGACAAACTTTGTGGAGCATCGAATTTTTATGAATTTTCCAAAATTCGAATTTTTGTATGTTAACAATCATTTTTAGCCACAAGTTATGAATCCTGATGTGATTTAAAATAAAAAAGCTCTTTATCAATCTCCTTCCAAATGCAACCTTTCTCGAGATATTTTAAAAAATATTTCTAATTTATTGTCTTTTTCATAGTAAATAAGCTTTTTCAATATGGGAGATTTTGACTTCGCAAGTTTGATAGTTTCTTTAGTTTACATTAGATAGTTTCTCGAGATATTTAAAAAAAATATTTCTACTTTATTGCCTTTTTTACAGTAAATAGGCTATTTTAATATGTTTGTCCTGTTATACCGCCATGTTCATGAAGTTTTATGAATTTGCTTATAATTTTCAACAACTTTTCCAAATACATCATTATGGTAAAACTATATGTTTACAGGAGCTCGAGGAATTGGAATTATTCTGTACAGTGTGACCATGCAAAGTGATATTATCATTACTACAAGTCGTAGCAGCTACCCTTTCGACAATCTCTCAACTTTTCGTTAAGAATCAAGCGTTTTTAGATGTATTGCTCATGAATTAGTTTTTAATTTGACAGAGAACATAAGTTCTTCGTCTCGTTATTTCTTATACAAATTATTCAGCTAATCTTGACAACAAATTAAAAACCTATTAAAACTTTATTGGGCACTTTTCGTTCGTTTTTCGAACACAGCTCAAGCACGCAATTTTTTTCGAGGCTTACGGCGGCCTTCAGTGATATCTTTTCTATGGTTTCATTCGAGGTCCCAAATTAATGCTATTTTTTGTAAAGAACTAAAACCGTAATATAAACGAAACAAGAATTCAAAATATAAAAAAAAATAAAAAAAAATCAAATGTGATCGTCCACAAAGCAAAGACCTAGTCCGTGTTTTCAACATTTCGAGAAAAACGCGTTTAATGTTTTTACTATCACTCCGCGAGATTGCGTTACAAACTATCAACAGTATTTCGGTTTGAATGGCCGAATCAACTTCGTAAACCAACCTGAGCATTAAAACAACCTTTTGTAGAAAATGAAATTTTGTAAGTATTTCATGCGTTTCGAAATAATTTTTTTCATCGGGCTTGTACGAAAACTGTATTTACGGCGTCAATATTCGACTTAGAGACTTCGGAGTTGTTTTGAACGATTTTCAGGGTTTTCTGGTCCCGAATCGCTGAAAAAGTGAATTTGCCAAAAATCACGTACTAGGGCCCTTTTTTCGTGGTCGGTCACAAATGATTCCAAAAATATAATACTGAATTGATTGATTGTCTGATTATAAAATCATTCTTGGGATGTACACAGTTCTTCTGCGCTCTACCTCTGAAAACAATATCAATATCTTTCGAACACAATATATGTGTTACGATAAGCTAAAATGGAAAATCTAATTCGAATGTTGACGATGTACAAACCACAAGTTTTCAATGGCGATGTAGTTCAATGGCAAAGATAATGACTTGTTCGTCGATAATAAAGTGTAACATATTATTACCAAGAACTGTCTCGCGAATCTCTCAATTATCAAATCCACGATGATAAGGTGTGTACTTTGCTTTTGCTCCAAATGAGACGGAATGTCTGGGACAATTTTAATCTTAGTTCCTTGCGTAACTGATCGCGTTGTTTACAGTTTTACTGCCTTGAAAAGAAGTAAAAACCTGCATGGCACCAACAATCACTCCTGGGCAACGTGCATGATTAGAATACAAATAAACATTATATCGTTATACGAAGCATAATAAAGTACTCACAAACGTAGTCTATAAGACATTATTGTGTTGCTGTTTTAGTAAAAGTTAATGAATAACTTCAATCAGAAAACGAAGCCAGCCTTTCTCATGATGTTTCCCTTCGTACTGTTGATTAAAGCTTGATTCATTTAGAATCCGGAATCAAAAAACCAACTGTATTTCGGGATTGATTGAAAGTATAAAACTTGTTTTAGCATCACAATACAGATAATTCATTGTTCTATCAGAAAAAAAAATAAAAAAAAATTCCTTTACACTTTGGAAATATGTACGTTATATCGAGGTAAAATGTACGTTATATCGAGTGACGTTATATCGAGGGTACGTTATAACGAGGGTACGTTATATCGAAGTTTCCCTGTATTTACATTTGATTATATTTACTTCTTCCATCGATTGTTAATATTAAATAACCAATTAATATTAACCCAACTTTGTGTACTTGTGTACTTGATCAATGCATCGAAATGAAAGGCAACGATCAGCAACCAAACGAGGCATAAATCTCCATACTCAAAAATAATCCCAGACGACGCTCAAAGTCCAATCAAGAAGCTAAAAAATGTTGTACTATTTAAAAGGAATTAATGGGTCGGATTCCACACGCTGGGAGCATACATGTGGAAGACTGCTTCAAACCGGAACTAGCTTCCGTTGTCGACGAAGGGCGTTGAGGCTAGATTTGATTTCTATGTTCCCTTCACACGTCGAATCATAAAAATGTGAATACTAGTTGAAGCTAGTTTTTCGTCTGAGATTATTAGCACAAAGTGGTTACGTAATTTTGATAGCCGCTCAACGGCTCAATTGGAACTGAATAGAAATAAGGATTTCGCGTGTTGGCTACGGGTCATCAACTATAGAACACAATATGTTCCATATGTTCGTAGTTATGCATTGGATGAAACCATATGTTTGTACGTTTAACTACAACAGATACTTGACTGAAGACATTTCAATTTTTCGTTTTGAATGGTGCTTGGGTTTCTGTAATGAGTGAGTTATCTTCAGAGCATATGCAAAAAGGTAAAATATAACCCATCATCAATTAATGTTCGTCGCTTTGATTTGAAGACCCAACGTTTTAGGTTGTGACATTGATTTACTAGTCTGATACCACTATCTCCCTATAAATAACAATTATGTAGACAGCAATGTCTTATCATCTCATTGAGCTGAGGGTCTGGCCGCTTGTAATTGTACACTCAAACGCCACGGATTGGAATTGGAAAATGTTCCACGGAAAAGGCGACTTGAAGGCAAATTATAGTTGATAACTTTCGAAAGGAATTATATCACTTTTTGGGTTCGGTTTGCACACAGCAATGGACTCAACATCTATCTTTTGTCGAATCCAAAATATATTTCCAAATGACAGACAACCACTGCTTTAGCTTCTTCGACAACAGCTTACTTTTTTTTTATTTCGCTGTAATATCATTTTAAACTCATTATTTTTGGTATTCAACTGACAACTTAGACACGTGATCTTGGACATGATCCTCAAAACAATTTATCAGCGAAAGTGAAAGAGGTAGCAGTTAGATGTTAAAGAATGAACAGCAGAACGGTTAAAGATCTTTAATTCGAGTGATAGGAACAATAAATTTTATCTTACATTCTTGAGACAAAATAAATAAAAACGCCTAACGAAACACCAATTTCTATGTTTTTATTTCTAAAATGTTATTCAATTCTACTAATTTACTTGTTTTACAACTTCATTCATTACAAAATTTTCTCAAACTTTAAATGGAAGCAATAGAATCGCTCTAAGTAGCATAATTTTCTAATTAAAGGCAAACGAAGCCTTATGGAAACGAGGACGTCTGGCACAAATTTTTCAAGACAAAATTCGTCACTCAAAACAGTGAACAGTAAAGTTATGTAAATGATGTTTAAGAAGCAGTGATTAAGGAATCTAACTAAATAAATTTTGAATATAGAAAGCTACATCTTCAGAGAATCAGCATATGCTTGCAAAGCTTTTACCTGCGAAATATTCTGAAATACACGAATATAAACAGTTCACCGCGAAATAACATTCCATGATAATGTTATGACAGCAGCCTTGAACATATGAACCAAATGTAAATAAAAACAATCAACAAGGTTTAGTTTGACCAGACATTTCCTACGAACCAGACCAGTCAATGAATCGTTGACCTTTAAACGCTCGATGTTCGATTCATGACAAAATCCGTCTTATATAACTTCGATCAGTTGGATCGAGTAAAAATAGTGCCAAATATTATGCTGCGTAAATTCTTGAACTATTTCTGACGTAAAACAAGTAAACCGGATCCCAAAAAATACACTTAGGCGTTCAGAAGACATTCATAATCTCACCAACACACTCAAAACAATGATTTCATTGAACTAAACTCTTGCATCATCCTTATTCACTCGGCTCCGAGCGCACTGAATTAAACGTTCCTTCGGATGAGATGATATTTGTGTTCGCCATCGCAAAAACCCAGCGACAGAAAAGAGTTGAGACCAACCTCACCTACTACTAAACCTTAGAACGAGAACAGCTGATTCCGGTTCGACCTAGTTTTTCCGGTTTGAAACGAACCATTAAGCGCAATTTATTTCCAGCTGCACGCGTCCAAAGTACATGGCTAGCTAACAATGTTTTTATCGCTGCGACATCTGACAGCAAGTCGAGCCGATGAAAGTGAGAGCTAACGCGACTGGATGGACTTTGAGCCGGCTCGAAGTTCTCGTCAGTGTGAGGCTGGTGTAGGAGGCGATTAATCGTGTAACATTTCATTCGGTTGCACACATTCTATTCGAATCACAGCTCCAGTATATTATACACCAACACAGAATAGGCACGCACCGGTTCATGTTCAGCAATACTGGAACAGGGATGTGTCAGATGTCTTTGTGCCAAACAGCGGTTGACCTTCGCCGTTTCCAATTTATGTGTAAAATCTGTCTTCCAAAGTGATTTATTCTTGGAGATGAATTGCTTCCTCTCTAGAATATAGGAGAAAAAATCACTCGGTCGGTGGAATCAAATCATTGCATTTCATTTTTATCTTTAAGTTTACTCTGCTGGTAAAGCCTACCACAATTGTAACAAATATATTTCTATGGTCAATGGTCAGTTATCATTAACGCATCCTAACAAACAAACAAATTCTGTGATAAAATCAGAATTTGTTCAAAATAACACCTCCGTCAATTGAATCATTTATAATAAACCAGCTTCCACCATGGCCCTCAAACTATCTTCAAAAATTATTGTTGAATGGCGGTGCTCATTCAGGTTATTCGAAGCTAAAATCTTCGAACTTGAATTCCTGAACCTGGATGGAAGCACAGTGCTGTTTACGGCGATATTCGGACCTCGGATTCGAATTAATTATCCAGCCGTTGGATTGTTTCAATTCGAAATTCGAATAATAATTCGTGCAAAATAGTTCCTTCGACATGTTAGCAGTTTTCCTGATAGAAATTGTAAAGGGAGTTCAGTCAAACCCTCATGTGAAGTTCTCGATGGGTACGTTTGTACGTATCGAAACAACTCGGTGGAAGACTCAGCGAACCCACATGTTTCCCTGGATTTTTTTTAATGTCAGAAGATCTATGCAGTTTTGACAATGTCAACTCGCCCCACAACGAAATTAAACACCGCGTTGTTGAACTTGCCCCCGGAAATTTGTCTAATAAACCCCCGGAAATTTGTCAAATAAACCCCCGAAAATTTGTCAAATAAACCATACGCGGAACTAATAAACTAAACCAGGGCGCATCATCTCTCCCACTTAATGAGTTTTTGGTAAAACTGGAAGAGTTTTCCCTAAAACTGGTTCGTGGAGATAATTCCCCTATATACATGCTACTGTCCGGTTGTAATTAAAGCGAACAAATTCCCTCAATTCTGCGATTCCGCAATCCTAAATGGAAAATTAAATGGTCATATCTATTCCCCAATTAGTCTTATCGATCATCATTATTAAGCGTTCACAGTCTCAATAAAAACAATTTTTGGTGCCTTAGTTTTATTTTCATCATACTTGCCTCATATATTTTTCCCTATAATTCGTTGGGGAATATTCCTTTTTTTAGTCTTTCATTTCCTTTTATACAGGGTTTTCCAACTTTAAATTCTGAAAGTAAATTGAAATTAAACACACTTAGAATTCGAATTTCGATGAAACTTTTATTTCAAATTAAACTTCGGTTTATGCCATTATGTGTGAAATACAACATCATTCAAATGTCCACCTAGGGCTTCCTCGCACACCTTGATCCGGAACAGGTAATTTTCGATGACTTTTCGGCACATATGGGGCGGTATCTCGGTCATAACTTCACGAATGTTGTCTTTCAAATGTTCAAGAGTTTACGGAGAGTTGGCATAGACACGGTCTTTCGCATAACCCCACAAAAAAAAGTCTAGCGGGTTCAAATCGCATGATCTGGACGGCCAATTGGCATCACCAAAACGCGAAATTATGCGTCCCTCAAATTTCGTTCGCAATATGGCCATGTTCGGTCGTGTTGTGTGGCACGTGGCGCCGTCCTGCTGAAACCACATGTCATCCGTATCCATATCTTCTATTTGTTGCAAAAAAAAATCGGTTAACATGCGGCCATAGCGCTCACCATTCACAGTTACCGTCTCGCCGTCCTCATTTTCAAAGAAATACGCCCGATGACTCCACCAGACCATAATGCGCACCAAACAGTGACTTTTGGCGGATGCAAATGATCTCAACAATCACGTGTGGATTTTCTGAGCCCCATATACGGAAATTTTGGGTATTCACATAGCCACCGAGCTCGAAATGTGCCTCATCGCTGAAGAAAATTTGATGCGAAAATTCAGCATTTTGCTGGTGTTGTTCGTTCACCCAATCGACGTATACCCGACGCATTCCATGGTCCCCACGCTCTAATTTTTGTACCAGTTGGACTTTATATGGATGTAGGTGCAAGTCCAAATGCAAAATTCGCCACAATGATGTGTTTGACAAGCCCAATTACTGAGCACGCCGTGGAATCGAAATATTCGGGTCATCCTCCACACTGGCAGCAACAGCAGCAATATTTTCGGCCGATCGCACATTACGATAATGCACAGGTTTCACAATATCCGCTACGGATCCAGTTTGTTCGAATTTACGCACTACATTAGCGATTGTGTGCTCTGTAGGCTGTCCATGACGACCAAAATCCGTCCGTAATGCTCGAAAAACATATGCCGGTTTTTCATCGTTTTTATAGTATAATTTAACAAAATTAACACGTTGTGCCATGCTAAAACGATCCATATTGTAAAATGGCAGACATTCAACTAACGATATGACGCTTTGGTTGACAGCTATGTCAAACGGTTGTCAGCGCAGGGCTGTATACTTTCGGAAGCCCGCAATGGAAAACCCTGTATATATATTCGGAGGTTATGTATTCCACTCCCATGATTCTTAATCGCTTTTATAGCGCTACTTTGTGTTGCTTTTATTTTATTATTCGTTAATATCATTATATCCCACATTCTTAGTTACTCATGAACTTTGAAGTAAGTATTGGAGCATACAATTATTGTAGAATAGCTTAAAATGTTAGAATTTAATATACAGTAGAATGTTTAGTTAGTTTTCTGTATTATTGTGACTTTCAACACTTTTGGTTGGTTCGTCACTTCGAATGTGCTCCCGTGACCGAGTGGTTAGCGTCACACCTAACATGCCGGGGGTTCGGGTTCGATTCCCGTTCAAGCCGGGGGATTTTTCGTCGAAGAAAATTCTTCCGGCTTACACTGTGGTCACGCGTATTCTAAAGCTTGCCACTCAGAATGCATTCAAGGCGTGTTATTTGGCATAGAAATCTCAACTAAGTACTAATAAAAATGACGCAAGTAATACTACGTTGAGACGGCGAAGTTCCTCTAGGAACGTTAGTGCCATATAAGAAGATAAGTCACTTCGAATGTTTAGGTGGCCCTGAAGAGGTTTGTGTGGTTTCATAGAATCAGCACAAGATGGTTGATTCATAGTGCAGCCATCGTGGTGGTCTTTTATGCAATTGGCACATGCTCGGTCACGAGCGAGGATATATTTATTCCACCACCTTTATTCCACATTTCTATCAAACAAAACACAAAACTATCATAACAAACTCAATCTACTACCGGCAACACATGAAAACATCAAGAATGAGTTTGTGTGATGCAAAAATATACAAGCACTCTCCACGAGACGGTATGAACACCGACGCATTGTATCATTTCTTTGATTTCCACCTAAAAGGAAATAATAAGTATCTCTGTGTGTTTTTATGCTCAAATTGATTGCACGATTAACAGTGACATTTTTGAGCTTTGCCGGAACTTGATGCACAATATATTTTGAAATAAATATTATCGTAATGGTCCTGGAACGTGAAAGCGTGGAACGTGGAGTCAATTAGTCAATCACATAGAGTAACTACGAAGTGTACAGTCAATCCATGCTCAAGCTCATGTTTAAGTCCAATTAGTTTCCGTTTGACACGATCAACCGCCATTCCGTATCATGCCGCTCAAATTGATAAATCATTTGAGGAAGAAACGTCTATATTGCTCGAATTGTCATCATTTACAGTATACGGCATATTGATTGCACCATTAGGGGAAGTGGGGGCATAGTGGTCACCCTAAGAAATAGGGCCATTTCCAGCGCCCACATACCGATTTAATTCCCGTTTCTCCGAAGAACATTATAGTTCAACTCATTGTCCTTCAAGATAGCAAACGGCTTTTACTATAAAAATTCAAAAGAGTGCACTTTTCATCATTAGAAAAGAAGGTGAAAAATCGAACCTTTTTTTGCTTGGAGGTAAAGCGGTCACCTAGTGAGGGCAAAGTGGTCACCGCACATATCAAGCTAAATGGGATAGATTTATGGGTTTTTTCGTCCAAATTTGTTCAAATCATATTTGTTATAGTAGGTACATGTATGAAATAAGCTTGGCCTATTAACCTAGAGTCTCAATTTCAATTTTCTCTTGCATGCAAAAACGTAGTAGGAAACACATAACGTTCCGCATAATGAGGCTTGGTTTAGTTGGAGTGGCATATTTATCCAGGGTCAAAGCCACAAAAGGATCTTCTTCAAGAGCAGAATATGATGATATATATCAGCTTTAGTAAACAGAACATTGTAAGTTGTAATTCATCTATGACCACTTTGCCCCCAAACATGAAAATATTTTATATGCTAATTAATCGCTGAGATTGAACAAAATATCTGTTCACTTCTCCTAGAATATGTTAACAGTCGTCCAAATTAATTATTTGTCCAACATATCAGATTGAATAAACAAAATTTCATGAGAAATTCCTTAGATACCATTCGCACAGAACTACGGCCGAATGTCTACATACAACACCACGTCACGTTCACGTCCCGTTACGTCACGTTACGTCAGGTATTCACCGGCAACGTAACGACCCATCAGCATACGTTCAACGAAAACGACCGGCAGGATTCGTTAGGTTTTTGTCTGGGCTTTGTGTCTCGGCTTTTGTTTTGATTTTGGTTATATTTTTTATACCAACATATCTCTTAGCTCCAAATTCCGGAGTCAAAATCATTCGCGACTAGTTGAGAAAAATAGTCTATTTATTATCATTGTTGAATAAGGGTCGGGACTACGGGACTAAATAATATAACTCAATGATTTTCTTTAAGAACTGGTTCTAGGCATGCTGATTCGAAAGAGGGCATTGCAATTCAAAATTGTTGTAGATGGCGATACGAAATCATTCATTTGACATTTGTCGTGACGGGGCTGGTGCAAGCCTTGACTGAATGTGGTGAAGACGTTGACGAAACGTAGATGTTCTTTTCCGTAACGTTCTATGTGAATCGCACATAAGAGTTTTTTTTATTTTTTTATTTTTGAAACTTTCAGCCTCCTGGGCTGGTCCGTCTCAGGTAAGAGTAAGAAGCCAGTCATGTCTTGTTATAGCTCAGAAGTGAACAAAACGTAAACGAACTCAATTGTTGCAATCGTTGTTTCAAGCCATGGCAAAAGGGCATCCGTGATATACCCGCGCGCAATAAAATTATAGGATCGCAACATCAGCTCTCTGCCAGTGAAGGAGCTAGCCGAGGAGTACAAAAATCTAAATTTTACGAAACATCCGACCAGTGTCATGGTTTTTGAGCAGGTAGCATCCGACTGTAAAAAATTGTCACGTTGCGGCTCGTGGGAATCCTTGGATTTAGCTAAATAAACCGTGTATCACTCTCGAACTTTTCCGTGATCATTCTAATGGATCAAATTACGCGTTTTGCTGGAACTTACGGTCGGCAGCTGCATTGTAGAATGTTCAGAACTATAAAGTGGGATGAAGTTTTTTTTTTCATTAGGGGGTATTCTAGTGTAGAGACACGAACTTCGGACGTTTTTTTTTTGAGCTCCATAAAAATAAAACAAAGAATATTTTTAGTATCCATATTAACGGAGAAAAAATATTTACAACTAGAATAGTTAAGGAGCTGATGAAGCGAGAGGTTTCAAAAAAATGTGCCATGGCGTACACGATTCCAGTCCTCCTGGTTATTTGAAAAAATAAATCGAACAGATTCTGAATCAGCTATTTATGCCGCTATCGCATAAACCTTGGACAATTCAAAAACTTTTTTTTACAAAATGGTGGCAGTTTAAAAAACATAATGTAGCTCAAAACGTTTTTTCTTACGTTTCTCGATTTGTTATTAAATAGTGAAATTTAAAAAATTTCGTTCTCTAGAGGTTCATGCGATAGAGAGATGCCTATAGATTGTATCCATATAAATTCGACATGAATCGGTTCAGTTGGAAAAAACTAGTTCCGAGAAAAACGCGTTTGAAATTCTTGTTATGGCCTTACCAGGTTAGATACCGCATTACTGAAATGGCTGTAACTCGGGTAAATAATAGGATTTCCGATTAGTCCTTTCTGGGGTATATTCTTGAATGCATAAACTACAGAAATAAAAAGGAAAAAAATGGATTTTTTCGAAATTTCTAGACTAGAATACTGCCTTAAGACTATGACGATGATGGTTTTTTATCCCATTTGTTTATTTATCTAAGCTCATTAGTATTTTGAGTATGGATGACTCAATGCCCATTCGACCGTGGATCGATCTTCATCGCTGATAATTGTTGCGTGGACGAAGTTGTTCTATAACAACACAAAGAGGGCCCTAAGGTTTGATCTCATGATCGATCTCTTAGTAAACGTTGTGGCAGATCTCATTGCAGATTCAGATTGACGCAGATTGACTATATCCTAGGTTGAATGAAGGGACTGAAGTATCGTCTGGAATTAAGCTTAGGTTTGCTCAGCTGTCTGGTCTCGAAAACGTTTAGCAGACCGTTGTCGAATATCCAGTGAAGCGAGATTTCCTTTGTAAACTCAAAGCTGGTACTGACATAGGTATTAGATTCAATTCCTGATCGGTCAAGGGTCTTTTCGGGTTGAAAATTCCCTTGACATGCCTAGGGAGAGTTACTGGGCCTGAAGTATCGGCTAGAATTAGGCTTGGGGTTGCTCAGCTGTCTGGACTCGAAAGCGAACGCATTAGCCGATTGTTATCGGGAATCTAGTAAAGCAGGAAATCTCTTGTGAATTCATGGCTAATTCTAATATAGGCATTGAGTTCAATTTCCGATCGGTCAAATGTCTTCCCGGGTTGGAAATTCTCTTGAAATGCCATAAAATATTTTGCGCTTAGATAAAGCCTTTACTTGTTCTATTGATTAAAAATCTATGCCAGCAGTTACTAAGTTCTGCTTCAGCGTCTGGCTTGATCGTTTTTTGGAGCGAGAAAAATGATAACCTTCTAGCAGACGAATCCTTTGAACGGCACTTTTGCATTATATTTGAAGACAGTTTCACCGTCTGATACTTCTGGGTTTGCTCTAATAATTAACACGTTAAGCCCAGCGTCGGTCCCTAGGGGCCGACGTTGAGCTTTTTGGTAGGAAAGTGCTGACTGACTGGGACTGACAGTCACAAAATAGTAAAATAAAAATATGTACGTTTTGTTTTCGGATGTTTCACAAGATGAGACTACTTTCTAGTCAAGTTAGAAACAAAAAAAAACGGACTGGAACAGAATCATCAGACGGTGATACTGTCTTCAAATACAGTCAACTCTCCCATAAGGCGGCGAGTGCGTACCGCGTTATATGGAAATGTAAGAAACTCGAATTCAACTTACAAACCAGGCTAATTCGCAGCGCGTTGTATGGAAACCACGCTATAAGAAACTCAGAATGAGTACAAATCACATCATTCGTACCGCGTAGTATGAAGACCAATAATAGATCATAAAAGGAAATAATAAACAAAAACTAAACTAAAAATTTCCATTCTGTTCTTCTCTGATAAAAATGGATCCCTACCTAAATGGGGACTACGGACGTTGATGATGCTGAAGTTAAGGAAATGACTTCGCAAAGCATACTGATTTTTTGTAATCAAAACACAATAGGCTTGTGCACGGTTTGTGAACTCTACAACAGTTCATGTTGCAAACGTTTCATCTTTCATCCTCAAACGTTCACGTTTTCTTACTATGAGCAAGTTTATGGGTCCAATCGCAGAACTGTTCATTGATTCATCTTCTAATCGACCCCGATGAATTTTCCTTTTACTATAAAATTCCTAGTATTGCTACCAAAACTCATCATTATAATATCAGATTATTTTCAGACACAATTCTCGTTCAAGATTTTTCAACCACTTGCAAATAACATGTTTCTCCGTTACATGGAATAAATGTTTTATACAGGAAATATGATAGAATAAAGATAGCCCTAAATCGGAGAATTCCTTCCTCGAGTTCTGCTCTTATCAACACATTCGGCGATATTTTTTTATTGGTATAGATAGAAGAAGATATAGGAGTGCGTTTCATCACATTAAAATCCATTTCCACTTTAGAACAAAAATCAATTTCGTTAGCGCAAACATCAAATGGACTAACAGCACTTGTCACTATGTAATTGTAGAACATATGGGAATTTATTTTCCGAATTTTCCCTCTTTCCTTCAGAGTTTTCCGAAAGTTTTCAATTGACATGTTTAGTTGGAATATTTTTGGTTGAAATATGTGTAATATTTTTATGGGACTCCCTCTCCATTCCAGAGGAGAGAGGGGTGTCATACCATCATAGAAACATTTCTCATACCCAAAAACCCTCACATCCCAAATTTGGCTCCATTCGCTTGATTAGTTCTCGAGTTATGCAGAAGTTTGTGTTTGTGTGCCCTCTGTAATTTATGTTTCATATGTATGGCAGCTCCCCCTTAGAGAGGGGTGTGGAGAGTCTAACCACCATAGAATCATTTATGCCAAATTTCGTGTATATATCGCCAAATTTTGTTTCATTTGCTTGATTTATTCCCGAGTAATGTAGAAATTTGTGTTTAATTTGTATGGCAGCCCCCCTTAGAGAGGGGGAGGGGTCTCAAACTATCACGAAAACCTTCCCCGGCCCCTAAAAACCCTGCACACCAATCTTCATATTAATCGGTTCAGTAGTTTCCGAGTCCATAACAATCAGACAGACAGACAGAAATCCATTTATATATATATATATATATATATATATATATATATATATATATATATATATATATATATTTTTTTTTTTTTTGCTCCAGAAAACGACCAAGCCAGACGCTGAAGCAGAACTCAGTAACCACAACACGCACTCGAAAATTGTACTGTCAGGTTCTAGCGAAGTATCAAAAAGCTCATTTATGGACGGATAAACGTAAGTGAAGATGGATTTGGTCAGCTTACCGGGCATAAGTCCACAGATCTACCCACTAAAAAAAACCGCGAACAAAAACAGGGGTTTTCGTTACAAATCAGTTACAAATTTCTATGTTTTGATCGATTCTCCCCATCGACATTCTCTACCTTTAATAACTCATCGGTAAAAGTATTTCCTGATGTGTTCGACGATGTGGATTCTAGAAGAGGACCTCGATTATCAAACTATCTAACAAAAATACCGCAAAATCCGTCTACAGGCACTTGTTATCTAAAGAGGAAGTCAACTCGGATAGGTACTACACTGCGTTTCACAACTATAGAACCACTCATTTTTTCTGAGTTTTCAGAGATATGGAAGAAGTCGGTTAAATTGAAGTATATAGTGTTGAATACAATAACTATATTCTTTAATAAGACTAGCTATTTCAATTTTATTGTTGTGTTCATGCGCGAAATATTGAAAAAACCAAAATACCAGTGTTTCATAACTATATGAAAAAACCAGATGGAAAAACACTCACTCCTTTACAAAGTTAACGTCAATTTAACATGAATTACGATAAGATACTAATTCGTAGGTCATCATTAGTTCTCAGTCAGTTCAAATAACCCATTCGGGGTGGTTACGACCATGCTGCGCCATGTTGTAGTGTGTATCTTGTTCTACGCAAAGGATAGTGCTCGTTTAAGCTCTTCAAATCACTCATACTGCTTGTAAACTGCATCTACTATTTGTCCGATTACTCCTCATAAGTTCCTGACTTGGTAAACAAGCTGACCAGTCCAGAATCTAAAGTCCCTATTCATTAAACCATGTGTGTGGCTTCAATTTATCGTTGGGGAAAGGGATCACTAAATTCGGTTTGGTTCTGCACGTCTTACCTGCTTGACGGTTGAAGACTCGAAAGAAGAAATAACGCGGGTCGCCATCGAGGAGTGGACATTGACGTTCACGGCCAACACGTAAGGTTGCCGTCTATAGTCAGCGCATGCCACCCTGCCTCGAATACTTCAGTCCGTATCACACACCATGCAATGACCTTCCAGATTTTATGAATTGATGCCAAATTACCTAATTATCAAATTTATTTGATGCAAAAACAACAGTAAATGATTCTGAAGTAATTCGTTGCAATTCGTGTTGATGGTAAGCTATCTGAAGAAAATTCTTCCCAAACCATCAAACTGCCGCTTGCAAAGTTACGAGTTGAAAAATTAAATGACATGTTCCGTAAATCCTTCCAGTATGAAGAAATTGGTGCACCCTTGGCCGAGTGGTTAGCGTCATAACTAACATGCCGGGTGTTCGGGTTCGATTCCCGTTCTGGTCGGGGGAATTTTTCGTCAAAGAAATTTCCTCCGACTTGCACTGTGATCACGCGTATTCTAGAGCTTGCCACTCAGAATGCATTCAAGGCGTGTTATTTGGCATAGAAATCTCAACTAAGTACTAATAAAAATGACGCAAGTAATACTACGTTGAGACGGCGAAGTTCCTCTAGGAACGTTAGTGCCATTGAAGAAGAAGATGAAGAAATTCTATCCAAGTTGAATTTCTTTTTATCACAGAAGTTCTCTTGAAATAGTGAAACCCATGGGATTAGCTTCCACAATAGTTTTTGGACTCGCAGCTTTGAAAATAGGATTTTTATGGTTTGGGGAGAATTTTCTCGAAAAGGCCTGGTTAAGATAGCTTACTATCAACACGAATGCACAGTTAGAAGTGCAATGAACTACTTCAGAATCATTTACTGTTGTTATTGCATCAAAAACAATTTGACAATTGGGTAATTTATCACCAATTCATAAAATCCGGAAGATTATGGCATGGTTTAATAAATAGGGCCTTCAGATTCTGGACTGGTCAACTTGTTCACCAAATCAAAACCTTGTCAGGAGCTTATGAGGAGTGACCGGACGAATAGTGGATGCAACTTACCAGCAGTATGAGTGATTTGAAGAGCTCAAACGAGCACTATCCTTTGCGTTGAACGAGATACACACTACAACATGGCGCAGCATGGTCGTAACAACCCCGAATGGGTTATTCGAACTGATTGAGAGCTAATGATGACCTACGAATTGGTAACTTATTGTAATTTATGTTAAATTGACGTTAACTTTGTAAAAGGGTGAGAGTTTTTCCATCTGGTTCTATAGTTATGAAACACTGGAATTTTAGTTTTTTCAATATTTCGCGCCTGAACACAACAATACAGTTGAAATGGTCAGTCTTATAAATGAAGATAGTTATTGTATGCAACACTATATACTTCAATTTAACCGACTTCTTCCATATCTCTGGAAACTCAGAAAAATGGGTGGTTCTATAGTTGTGAAACGCAGTGTATTGGTGCTATTGAAAAGTTAAGCGTGAAATATTAGACTAGTGTTGAAAGGAAGCTAAAAAGGGTGACGAAAGACGAAAAGAGAATTGATGCAAGGTATTCGAAGCAAAGCTCGCGTTTTCATAAAAATCAAATCGTTTTATTTTTTTATTTCAATATTTTTTCGTAAGAGTGCGATAACGAAGTTTTGATTTTGAGCCCACGATATTTTTATTCTCTCAAGGTTATTCCGAAATAAGACTAGCTTCTTGTGCCTCAATTCTGTTTGAACAAAGCCTGGATCCCAAAACAGAGGATACCGATTTCAATATCAGTCTGAAAAACACAACAAATCATTGACCTAGCGAAGCTGCGTTCGCCATTCTTCTCAAACAACGAATCTACTATTAACACAATTCGCAAGAGGATGGCCTCCACAATCGATGGCAATTCTAGGGGCGCGCCCCTGAGCTAAGTGTCGGGAACAAGCATCGATCGATTTTGCTCAGCGGTTGCGCTGTTGCTAGGCCACGCGCGCGATTCTTCATAATTCGCTATCTCGAGGCAACCAATATAAACAATTCTGTCACCCCATTCCATGCCACGAACCAACACAGCAACAGCAGCAGTGTTGCTTGCTCAAGAAGCAAACGCCTTGCGAGTCAGGTTATCAGTTTAATAAAACTCGCCTCCGGTCTTCCTCGATCACTGTTTTTGTTTCGGTTTTGAGGTCACACATTGAGAAATATGTTTGTGTTTTTTTTTCAGTTCATTCTCGCGTTCTCTAGATCACAAGACTCGTCGCGACCAGACGGTTCAAAACAAAAACAACGCTCTGTCGAGTTGGAGGCTTGTCAGTTGACGGCAGCATGTGATTGGTCGAGAGAGAAACGCCGCTGCGGCTGACGCAAACCACTCGCGCAGTTGCGCTTCGTGACAGCGCGGTGTTTCCCCCACTGTATTTAATTTAAGGAACAAAATGCAAGCCGGATCATGACGAAATCGCGGAGGTACATTGCTGTAGTTACCAGAAATCAGCATTGCAATGCAAAATTCACGTAAATGATAACAGTCGCTTGAGCTCTGGTTTTGGGGGCTTCGAACTAATATTTTATTCGGACTGGAAGAAAACAAAACATTTTACGATTCGTTGACGTGGATGTGGGAGACGAAACAAAACAGCCAACCGAATCAACACGTGGTCCATGTGAATTGATTTGTTTACCACTGTTGGAGTGTTTGCGTGTTTACAAGTCATGAATTACATTTGCTAATCTGTTGCGCTACCATTGAGACAGCGATAATAATCAACTGAAATTTCACATTGCTAGATTTTTTCCTTCATATGATTTCCAAGTATTGCTGTGACTTGTATTACGAAGATGTTTTTTCTGTCAAGAAACAAGAAGAGTAATGAATGCAGACATTCTTATGATTATTTACACGTTTACTTATGCGATCATTTTTTATTATAGCCAGACAGTATTTCCAAAAATAGATTTGTTTACCAGCACGGATGTTGACGCGTTGGAACGTTATCTTTCCGTTTTATAGAATAATTGGATTCATTTTGCAAACGATAAGAACTATACACAAAAACGTCGTTGTTTATACTGAATCGATTCCAACGTTGATCCTGACGTACATAATTAATGCCGTCAGTATGAATTGCGTTAATTGCGGTGTTTGATAATTAAAAAAGAGAACGACGAGAACCAAAACCACGCATACAAACCACGAAATTTTTATTTGATTGATATTAGACATTGTGTTTTTACATGGACGTGGAAAGCAATTGAACGTAAACACAAATATTATCGTCACGATTCGAGGAGTAGCTCTCTTCATTCATATATGCTTCACATTTAGAATTGAAGTAGAATCGAGAAATTGACAAATTCTGGACCGCAAATTTTTTGTCTTGGTAAGCTCTAAAAGTCTTCCTAAGACAGTTTGCATGTAAAATTTTAAATATATAAAACCCCCTTTTCTCATGATGACCCTAACTTAGAACAAAAATGTTAAATCGGTAGTTTTGAAGGATAGAAAAATACTATGCTCTACAAACTGAAGCTACAGCTACAACATTGTTGAGGTTCTCAGTAGGATTTAGGACCGGAGAATATACGGCCCAGTCCATAACATTAATCTTTTAGACCTAAATCACGTCATCCTTTTAGTACCAGTATGAATTCTAGCAGTGTCTTGCTCAAAAATAGACTTTGCTCTGTGTCTTCTGTGAGTCATTTGTACCAAACCGGCTTTGAACTTTGATGCAGTCAATACCAGGCCCGGAAATCTTCGACAATGAAAACATGAAAATCGCCTCTCATGTCGTCAACATGCCTTGAATTGACTAGAAATGAATTGACGAGCGTTAAGAGCAAGGATGACTGATGAACTATTCTAGCAAATTGTTATTCTAATTGACGTATCTAATGAATACAAATCTGCCTTTTTATTCAACCTGATTTCAATCCACACTACTACTCCCCCTGACACGGATCTCGTTACCCTCGTACATAATCTTATTTTTACGTCCATATAAAGTGAAAAGAAAACTTGATTTCTGATGCAAAAAAGTAGTTTAATGTTTACCCATCGTGAACCCAAATCAACGAACTTAGACAGTTACCAGGTATGCTATGAAAGTCCTCGCGTTAGAATTAGTTAATAGCGTGCAGTTTAGGAGGGATTCTAAACAAAATTTTAGTTCACTTTGTCTCCGAGTGCATGTTTGTTAAAAAAAATTCATACAGAAATACAGGTTTATATCAATAAAATTAACAAATTTTTCAGTTTCTGAACACAACACCGCACACTATTTTGTTGTGTGAGTAATTTTCGTGTACGATACAAACAAATCTAGCTCACCTGTAGTATATGTCAAACCACGTTGAACTCAAACATCGATATATGCATACGTGATACATGAGAGAGAGAGAGAAACGAATTCATTTTAGAGGGAGTCCCTTCAATATTCAATGAAGTCAATGAGTCGTAGAGTGAGATAGCAACTAAACGCCCGAATGACATGTCATGTAGAAGGACAAACTGCTGGAAGAAGCCAAAACTCATTTGCAATTGAATACGAAGACGAATTTCTTCATAGTCCCCTGACTATCCTAAGTTGAATATGACTTTATCAAGCCCTGGTCAAAACTATTCCTTTTGTGTGAAACAAATTGGAATTCTAGTTTCCGAAATCACAAAATGCTCCCCAGACCATGAAAGATCCTACCCCAAAATTCCTCTCAGAGAAAAATCGTGGTTCCTGCGCAAATCTCGCCAATAGCCTTTCTAAGCATTTGGCCCGTCCACATTGAACTTTTTCTCGTCTGAAAAAATCACCTGTGAGAATTTCAGTAGAATTTGCCAAACCGACATAGTGGTTCTTGGATTTTCGTGAAAATTGATAGTTTTGTTCCTTATCGCAAAATATTAGACCCGTGTTTTTATTTTTTTTCAATAGGGTGCCATTTAGGGTGGCCCAAAAAAATATTTTTTTACCATTTTTCCAAAAATTCCTTTTTTTTAAAATTTATAACTTTTGAACAACTCAACCGATTGAGATTATCGACACATCAAATTAAAGCCAAGTAAAAATATTACACTTGCAAAAAAACGAATTTTGTGTTCTTAATTATTAATTGTATTTGTCTTAAATGCTTTACATGGCCTCGGAACCAAGGGCACTATGTTTTATATATATATATATATATATATATATATATATATATATATATATATATATTTTTTTTTTTTTTAAACTGAGGTTCTTTTACATAACATATCCAAAAATCAGAGAGGTGGTTTTTTCGTTTTTAAGTTATGATTTTTCAAATTTTACCGATGGTCCAAAAATCAACTTATCCCATTTTTTCAAAAATGACAGTTTTTATAAATTCATACCTTTTGAAATACTGCTCCGATTTTTACGGTTTCATGATGATATGAGCCAATTTGCTCATGAATTCATGTAACAGATTGTTTTTTAATAGTTGACAATTGTATTGTGACTTATTTTCATCATTTAATTTGTGTGAAGATCCAGAGAACAGTCGTATTCTTAGTTCTCAGGAAAATTTTGCTTAATTGTCAACTATTTTCTCAAATCTCATACACCGACACAGTGAGCCTTGAAAATATCGTCATGTTATCGCGAAAATAATGGAAATTTGTTTGTTTCTATGATGCAGAAACAGTGAAAAAGACACACAAAAATATCACTTTTATTCATCTTCTCCGACATGATTCCACAAATATCAAACGTACACTGCCACACTATACTAATATTCAGCGCGAACTCCAAAATAATATCTTGAAATGATAAAAAACTTACTGAAAATAGCGTTTTTACATGGACGTGGAAAGCAATTGAACGTAAACACAAATATTATCGTCACGATTCGAGGAGTAGCTTTGGCAGCGCATGCTATCACGCACACTACACTTGCAAACTCTACCATCTACTCCACCTATAATTCCTACTCATGGCGACGAGACCATGTAAACTATGAAAAACAAACACAATCAATAATTAGGAAAGCAAAGTCGATTTTTTCAAGTGTGTGTTATTTTTAAAAACTCAGTGGCTTTAATTTAATATGTCGATCATTTGAATCGGTTCAGTAGTTCAAAAGTAATGGTTTTTTTGAAACAGGCTGTTTTGGAAAAAAGGGGAAAAAATGATTTTTCAGACCACCATAAAATGGAAATGGGCACCCTAACGAAAAAATAAAAATATACAGGTCTAATATTTTGCGATAAGGAACAAAACTACCAATTTTCACGAAAATCTGAAAACCACTATATCGGTTTGACATGGAATAATTTCAACTGTCCAAACGACTCTCTTTCAAACGAAATTGACGCTAAATATACTTTATTTTGAGCATTCAAGAATGTATGAGATTATCTTGTTGAAGTTCTAACTGTTTGTGTTACAATGAAATATATTCGAGGTGGTGGTCTTATAGAAGTTAGACAGAGTGTATATAAATTGAGTTTTTTTAAGGTTAAATTTGACTCTGTAAACGTTAGATGATAAGTAATTGAGTCTGATAAATAAACGTTTTTTGGAAAAAAAAGAGCCACAAAATTATTATCGCAGAGAAACAGTACATAGTCACTATGTTGTCTCAAATAATTTAGGCTTAAATATGATAATTTCAGCTGTCCAGTTTTTATAAAAAACCATTTCAAAATTCATAAGTATTATCAATGAAAAATTCAAAATGTCAATAAAAAAAAATGTCAATAATAATAATAAACTTGCCATTATGGTTAATAACCTGGAAAATTCGTGTTGGCATACTATTTACCTAATCCTGCAGAACGCATTTCTCAATATTTTCACATGTCTCCGAAATTGCGGCCTTGAGTTCATCAACCGCAGTATGCTGCTATCCCTCAGCGTAGATTCTGCGTACTAGGATCCTCCAAAAATTCTAGTCTGGAGAGTGAGCTAGCCAGTCCAATAAGTCAAGTTTTTAGTTCTTAGTCCATTGCTTAATTTCCTTGTTGATATCAATAGCGGCATTCTCTTGTTGGGATGTAAATTTTTTTGCGACGAAATCGGTAGGAGAGAGGATTACAGAACATGTATGTAATCCTTGTTATTCATTTTGAAGGATGTGAAAGCTATCTTGAAGTTTCCGGTTGTTCAGAATACCGCCTAAATCATGCACAAGCTTCTACCAAAGTTCCTGGTTGAAAAATACTATCCCTCCTTCGTAAATCACACCAGTACCAGATGAAACCATCAGGACCGACTTGCACTGTAGTCACGCGTATTCTAGAGCTTGCCACTCAGAATGCATTCAAGGCGTATTGTTTGCCATTGAAATCCCAACTAAGTACTAATAAAAATGACGCAATACTACGTTGAGACGGCGAAGTTCTCCTAGGAACGTTAGTGCCATTTAAGAAGAAGAAGAAGATCGTAGCAACACACCAATACACTAGAATATAAAACTAAGCGTTTTTTGTTCACAATGACACAAAGTAGCAAGGTCATCGCCTGGTCTTATAGAAGTTGGACAGATTAATAAAAGATTTAGTGATTAATTTAATTAAATTTAAATACAGATTATTTAAAATAATTGAAAATAACAATTTTATAACATAGGGATGGAAAAGGATATTTATTTTATGAGATACCTGCTCCTCTTTCGCGCTATCGGTCACGGACAAAACCTAATACTGGATTGAACTAGAATTTGGGATGAAGCGAGTGAGGTAGTTTGGTTTGATGAAGAGGACAGGAATCATACAGAGATATCATTTCTCTCGAGAAATTGGTAAAGTATGAGCATAAGGTTGAGATAACGACTAGCTAAGATGTCTCTAACCGGTAAGCCAGATTGCCTTCCTAGTACCCTAAGTGATTCTAAAAGATGAGCCCTGGCAGAATGAAAGTTTGTACAGACCACATGATCTACGAAAAAAAAATCGAAAGAGAATATTCGAAACTATTGAAAAAAATTGGTCGGGACGAAGTTATCCGATTTTGTTAGTTTGTAGATAAAACAGAAATATAGTTTATTCAGCTCGACGAAATTTTTACCTATGGTTATGTCGCTCATGCAATTCAAGGATCTTCCTAGTCAAATAGTGGCGCGTCCACATACTACGTGAAAAATCATGAGTTCAATCCAAGGATCCTCCAATCCAAGGATTATTCTTGTAGTTGGCTTTTTCATGACTAGAGGTGAATGGACTTTGTTGTTTGTCTCTATGATAGAGTAATATCAATCAAGCGGCTTATATAATTTCATATGCTCTGATCTAAAATCTGGAATCTGTAATCCGCATCAGAAATTTTAAATCTAGAACCTGAATCTGGAATCTGCGTTTGAAATTTGAGTTTGAAAACTGAATCTAGATATCTGAATGCGCAAACTGGTCATTCTGCATATTGTCATTTAATCAATTCGCATATTGCATCGTATATTATTCGTCGTCGCCTTGATTGGCCTGGTCAACGATAAAATAAATGCGGAAAATCTGCGAATGCGGAATAAATCGGTGCGATATATTATTGAACCCTCACACTACAGAAAATCAACAATGTTCTCCTCTTCCCCAAATGATATTCGTTCATCCGAAAATTTTACCGATGATTAAAAAATTGAAATCAGTCCTATTAGGAGTATAGCCATGCGACTGACGGGAGATTTTATTTTGACTCAATGCAATTCATAATTCTAAACTGGGTTAGCACCCATAGCACTTACAGAATCCAGATTTGACACTTCATACATTATTCATTCTATCCCGAACTTTTTGATGCAAATCGGATCCATTGAAGCAGCAAGTTTTGAACGCGGAAGACAAAGTTCCCTCCCTTCAACTGATGTACGAACATTCAATTCCAATTGTTCGTATTCCACAACAGACAACCGGATGTAGTCGACAAAGTGGGCTAACTTTTCAATCAGATTTGAAAGTTTTTCTCCGAATGATATGGTGCTTGGGTAGAGGAAAACTAGCTTGATGTGGAGGCAACGAACACATATCACTAATGCGAGAAATGTGAGCAAACAATCGAACGGTTTGAGAACATTCAAAGTTCTGTTTTATTCATTTTAACATTTTTTCGAAATATCGATAATGACATTTTATTTCAAAAGCTGATCTAAATTTAGTGTAACTCTTTCAAATTTACGCATTAGACTAGCATGATTCTGACATAAAAATCGTGCCGTTGATACGAGAATTCAAAATAACAACATTACCACTGTCCAGAACATTGTTCGTTTTGTGCTCGAGCAAAAGCAATTTGGCGATGATAACAGCTAGAATAAACCGCCTTGATTTTACCTCCGGGGTCAACCAATCGGCGCAGAGAATGATATGTTCTGCCCCAACAAAAAATCATAACTCAGCCATATATAAGGACCCGCGTCCGACTGCTCAGACAGGACATATTATTCAAGCGTGTGAAATGAAAATAGCCAGTGTCGATTTTAGCGAGTGTTGCGTGTTAAAAATCAAATGCGGCAATTATTACAAATTTGAAATAAGTTAATTTCGATTCGTATTGAAAAAGTACCATTACAGTGATTGCTGTAAAAAAAAATATTCAAAAAATCAAAAAAAAAATCAAAAACTGAAAATTTCTAAAAAAAATTACACCGTAAACTAATCAAATTGAAAATGCCTCAGGTTATCGGAAAACTTTCACAGTAAGTATTCGAATGATGTTTCCTCCCATCAGCATAATAACGTATTTCCCCTTCAGGCTGCCATCCGCCAATGGCTGCAGCCCGAAACTACGTGCCTTCGCTAAGGATCAAATTCGTGGCATCACCGTTATCAACGGAAATCTTGGTCAACTTTCGGCCAAGATCCGTGCATTCGTTGAGGAATCTGTAGCCATGTGCCTACCGGAGCGTATCCATATCGTCGACGGAAGCGAAGAGGAAAGTACGACCCTCTTGGCTACCCTCCAACATCTGGGGACGATCGAACCACTGCCGAAATATGAAAATTGTTGGCTTGCGCGCACCAACCCAGCTGATGTGGCTCGAGTTGAGTCGAAAACCTTTATATGTACCAAACATCCAGAGCAGGCTATTCCAATTCCCAAAGACGGCGTCAAAGGAACACTTGGGAACTGGATCAGTCCCGAAGACTATGAGAGAGCCGTTCAGTCACGATTCCCCGGGTGCATGAAGGGACGCACAATGTACGTAGTGCCGTTCTCCATGGGACCCATTGCTTCCCCTCTTTCCAAGTTTGGAATTGAAATCACCGATTCGGCGTATGTTGTTTGCTCGATGCGTATTATGACTCGCATGGGACAGGAAGTTCTTGAAAAATTAGCGGATAACTCGGTAAGTCACACTACTCTCTGCTTCTAGTTCCCAGCACTAAGCATATTATTTTCCCATCACAGGACTTTATCAAATGTCTCCACTCTGTCGGAACACCGGCCAGCGGGAAAATCAATATGCCATCCTGGCCATGCGATCCCGAACGCACCATCATTTTACACAAACCAGCTAACAACGAGATTGTTTCTTATGGATCGGGATATGGAGGAAATTCGCTGCTTGGAAAGAAATGTTTCGCTCTCCGCATTGGAAGTACAATAGCTCAGCGCGAAGGATGGCTCGCTGAACATATGCTGATTCTAGGCATCACTGATCCGAATGGCGTGAAGAAATACATTGCTGCCGCCTTCCCCTCGGCATGTGGTAAGACCAACCTCGCTATGATGAACCCAACTTTGCCCGGATACCTAATGGAGTGCGTAGGTGACGATATCGCATGGATGAAGTTCGACTCAAACGGCCAGCTACGTGCGATCAATCCAGAGAATGGGTTCTTCGGAGTCGCTCCTGGAACGTCATCACAAACCAATCCTAACGCTATGAAAACCGTGTACAAAAATACGATCTTTACGAACGTAGCATCCACCTCGGATGGAGGTATTTTCTGGGAAGGAATGGAAAATGAGATCGATCCGGATGTAGAGATCACTGACTGGTTGGGTCAGCCATGGAAGCTCGGAGAATCGAAAACTCCAGCTGCTCATCCAAATTCACGCTTCTGCGCTCCCGCTAGTCAATGTCCCATAATCGATCCCTCTTGGGAAGACAACGAAGGGGTACCAATCTCCGCTATTCTTTTCGGCGGACGTCGTCCGGAGGGCGTACCGCTGGTTTATGAAGCTAACTCGTGGGCCCATGGAGTTTTCATTGGATCGGCAATGCGTAGCGAAACGACGGCCGCTGCTGAACACAAAGGCAAGATGATATTGCACGATCCCTTTGCGATGCGTCCCTTCTTCGGTTACAATTTCGGCGACTACTTGAAGCACTGGTTAGGTATGGAAAAGCTGGCGGCTAAAGTCGGAGGTCATATGCCGAAGATCTTCCACGTCAACTGGTTCCGCAAAGATGCCAACGGAAAATTCCTCTGGCCAGGATTTGGTGAGAATACCCGCGTTCTGGAGTGGATTTTGCAGCGTGTCGATGAGAAAGATTGCTACCAGGAGAGCGCCATCGGGCGCATTCCCGCCCCGGGAGCCATGAACTTCGAAGGGTTGAGAGGTTCAGTGGATGAAAAAGAATTGTTTTCGATCCCGAAACAGTTTTGGCTGGATGAGGTTGAAGCAATCGAACAGTACTACAACAACCAGCTTCCGCAAGATTTGCCCTTATCCATTGCACAAGAGTTGGCTGATTTGAAGAGACGCGTGATGCAGATGTAATTTTTAAAGCGTTTATTCAGAGTATTTAGGTTAATTCAGTTTTCATTGCCATTGATTAATATAAGTTATCGTAAGGTGAAAAAAAAAATTAGATTGTTGAGTAAAATAGATGTGTACTTGAGGCATATTTCAATAAAGATTAGAATTAATTCCTCTCTTAAACACTTGTCTTTTTAATACATAGCGTACAACAGCTGAATACTTAAACAATCCAACGAAAACGAACGGTAACAACTCAGGTTAGCGATTAACCATGGGGTGATAATATATGGGTTAACAGTCCCGTTCATGCAAATGACGAAATTCATGCCAATTCGACTAGTCATTGGCAGCACCATCTCAGATTGCAGTGAAACGTTGAGGGGTTGAAGACATTGGCCATTTAAGCAACTTTGCATACTTCAAATATCCAAAAAATAATTAGACTACTTTTGACGTAGGACTACATCTTTTATTTCTATATTGTTCAAAGGGGTATAAGTTTTGAGCGTTAATACCTCTTTTCCAGCTGAACGAAATGGTATGATAACCACTTAATTCGAAAGATACGTCTACGCATTATACGCTGGTTATTCATTGATCCAAAAACTTGTTTCAATAGCTTAAAAATTGCTTAGAAAACAGACGATCGAAATCACTCAAATCTGTATAAAAACTGGTGCCCGTTCGGCAGTTCACTTAGTTGTGACTGTGACGTGGCTAGAGAATGCTCTCGTTCGTTCGCGAACGCGCTATGGTTTCATTTCTCAAACCCCTTTTTATTCTGCCACCGGTCCGGAGGAACCTCTAGCGAAAAACAAAGTATCGATGATTATTCGATACAATTGCGCACAAAGGGGGATATGGGCTATGGATTCGATAGCAGAGAATACGAAATTTTGATATGGGATGGAGAACATTTCACAATTTCACAAAAAGCAACAATGCCTGTTTTGAATGTTCACGAAGGCTTTGAGTAGATTGGTGCGGATGCAAACATGGGTTCCTTAGGGCATCCGCACCAATGCGTTGTTACAGACATTTTGACAACCCTCACCATAACGCAGCAACCCCACTGGTGGTTGCGGTTCAGGTGTGGGAAATAATAATCTGCCTCTCGGTGAATAGTGAGTTAACAAATTTGGCAACGCGATAGCAACCGAGCCAAGTGTTGCTATTTTCAACAAACGTCAAACATCTGTTGTGGGTTTCATTCGTCTTGTGTTCGTTTTTTGTGATTTTGCTCTAAAATATTGTTTCGGAAGTGTATATATTACATTTATCTACCAAAAAATGAACGCGACGAAAAGAGAATTAACTGACACTTGTCATTTCTTCTAGTAATAGCAATCGTATTTAGCAACCTGCGGTGTGCGTTTGTGGCCGAGGTTACCACGACATCGAACACGTTGTTTGGTCGTGTGAGGTGTATCTTGTTGCCAGATCGAATTTAGAGAACTCCCTTCGGGCTAGAGGAAGGCAGCCCAATGTGCCGGTGAGAGATGTGTTGGCCCGGTTAGACCTTGATTACATGTCTCAAATATATGTTTTCCTTAAATCTATCGATGTTCGTGTGTGATTATCCTTATATCCTTATACCCTCCATTTCTTCCTTTGTGAGTAATTGGTCCGCTTGCTATAAACAGAAGAATGAAATGTAAATTCACAACTGATGTACGAATAGATTTAAGAATTGAGTGTGTGTGATTATCAACATTGTAATAATTTCCTTATACCCCATCCTTTTCCTGAGAAAATGTCACCCTTTTAATCTCGAGTCCACCACGAGTAATCGGTTTCCCACATTACTAACCATAGATTTAAGAAAATTGTTCATATATATAGTTTTAAAAATATATTTAAGATTTCGGCTCCTTTAAACTTATGTAACTGAGCCTGTAAAAATAAACGAATTTATAAAAAAAAAAAAACCTGCGGTGCGAAAAAGAAGTGATATTAGGCTGTCAAAAAAGTACTGCGGTATTTTTTTTTTGAATTTTCATTTGTTCATAAAATTAGTTACAATCATCTGTTTTAAGTCAAATATGCGCCGTTTTGTTCGATGACTTGTTCCCAACGAGATGCCAACTTCATAATACCCCTGTTATAGAAGCTCGCTTCCTTATTGGCAAAAAACTCGGATAGCCAATTTCCACAGGCCTCTTTTGTGGCTAACTTCTGACTACCTAGCTCGTTCGCCATGGACAAAAACAGGTGGTAGTCACTTGGTGCAAGGTCCGGACTATACGGCGGATGCAAAAGAACCTCCCATCCGAGCTCCTGGCGCGTCACCAAAGAAGTGTGTGGCCTGGCGTTGTCCTGATGGAAGACAATGCGGCCTCTGTTTATCAAAGATGGCCTCTTCTTCATGAGTGCTACCTTCAAGCGGTCCAGTTGTTGGCAGGTCCGAATTGAGCGTTTGGCCATAGGGAAGCAGCTCATAATAGATTATTCCTTGACAATCCCACCAAACACACAGCAGAACCTTCCTGGCCGTTAATTAGGGCTTGGCCACCGTCTGAGCCGCTTCAGCAGACTTCGACCACGACCGTTTGCGCTTCACGTTGTCGTAAGTGACCCACTTTTCATCGCCAGTCACCATCCGCTTCAGAAACGGGTCGATTTTGTTGCGATTCAGCAGCGATTCACCCATACATCGAGCTTCCTTGTAAATCCAAGCTTCTTCAAATGGTTAATAACGGTTTGATGACTTATCCCCAGCTCAGGCAGGCCTTCCGGAGCGTGGCGCATCTTCGGAGACCTCTACACCAGAACGAAAACGTTGAAACCCTCGTTGTGCGGTGGAAATGGAAACTGTATCGGGTCCATAAACTGCACAAATTTTTTGCCAGCTTGAGATGCATTTTTGCCTTTGTCATAGTAGTACTGTAAAATATGTCGAATTTTCTCTTTATTTTGCTCCATATTTGCGACACTATAACTCACGAACGACTTAACCAAACAAAACACTGTCAAGGACTATATTATAGCGCGCAAAAATACCTTTCCAACAAGCTATAGTATGACTCGATACAATGAATACAACTAGAACTACGCGCTTACAACGACACCTTGCGGAAATACCGCAGGACTTTTTTGACAGCCTAATACTATAGCAACCGCGATAGCAACAACGGGTGCGCAAATCGACGAGTTAATAAATTGGCAACGGCTAAAACTCGAGACTAGAAACCTTGAATAGTAACGCATTGGTGCGGATGCCCTTACGTCGTTGGTTTTCATACCATTAGATGCAGAGAGTTTATGTACCGAATTGCACGTAATGGTTGTTGATTTATACATTGACAAAAATGTATAATGTGGTGGAACATACGAGGGCGGTCCGATAAGTACTTAGCCTCATCGCCCGATGTTGTCAGTATCGCAAGAGAGATTACATATCGTGTAGTACATTCTCGTAAATGGTTACTGTCAAAATTTCAGCCGAATCGGACTCGTAGTTTTGTTTTGACTGTGTGTGGAAGCGGGTGTGTCCGCGGATTTGAGAAAAATGGAAAAAACAGGAAGTGGGTTATATCTATGGTATAACCGCAAGGGTGACGTAGGACTATCGTTGATTTAGAGATCATTTGTTTGAAGTTGAATCGAAATCCATTCTGAATGAATGAATAAATTAATATTTGGGGGACTTCGAAAACGAGAGCGTTACGTTGCATCCAATATAGGATACGAAAAACCTTGTTCTAAATTATAGTCTTCAAAAGCTTTCCTGCTAACTGCACTTGATTGACAAATCACAAAACCAAAGGTATTATATGGATATTTTATGGATAGAAAACATTAAAATAAACTTTTTCGCTTGAATATAATTTTCAATTCCAAGGGGAACTGGCAGATTATTTTCCAGCAACGATTAGATATTTCCACATTTTGCTCGATACTGGAAGCCCACCAGTAGTTAATACTAACTCGATAACCACCTGTTAATAGCACTTGATTGAAAAATATTTGGTCACAGTGTTACATGGATAGAAAACATTGAAATAAACTCTTTCACATGAATGTATTTTTAAATTCCCAGAGGAACTGGCAGATTATTTTCCAGTAATGATTAGATCTTTCCGGAACTTTCTCGATGCTGAATGGCATCCAAACGGAAAGAATTTCGCGCGTGTATTTGTGTGTGTAGCGATGTCTTCCCGGGGAACCGTTTGTGGCATCACTCTCCTCCTGATGGATTCCCTTCTGGCCTAAGGTGCACAAACAGGCTCTTGGTGACACCGTTCATCCGCGCTTTCATGATAAACACGAAGAGCTTCACCACAACAGCGACAACATGCTCCAATCGCTGTTCAATTAGAACTGAGTGGATTTCCGAGCGGCGCTCGCTTATATACCGATTGGTGATTTCAATAGCCTGTTTTGAGAACAATTTTAAGGCTATTGAAACAAGTTTTTGGACCAAAAAGTAACAAGTATAAAACGCGTAGACATTTTATCTTTCGAATGAAGTGTTTATCATACCATTTCGTTCAGTTGTTTAGGAGCTATTAACGCTCAAAATATCGGTCTCCGGCGTAACGCTTTCGGTTTCGAACCTTTGATTTTACACCCCGGTATAGAAATGAAAGACGTAGTCCTACGTCAAAACTAAATTTCGTCGTCGCCACGGCCAAATTGATTGAATTGCACTACGAACTGCTACTCCACCCACCGTATTCTCCAGATTTGCCCAGTGCCTCGAGAAAACCTCGAGAAAACCTATTTTATAGACGAATGCTCTCGATGCAAAGCAATTTTCTACAACAAAGTTGGACGTGACGTGGGGATTTTCAGTAACGGAACAAAACTCGTTCATTTGGCAGTACAGCAAACGTAGCCCTGTTAAACGACGGCGTGGTCAGAAATTAGGATCAGGATTTGATTAATCAGCTCAAAAAAATTTCTTACGAGTATCAGCTAGAAAATGAAAGAGGAGTACCATAGGATTCATGCTGTGCTTTTTACCTGAGATCTTCAGAAGCTTTTCTGCTAATTGTATTAGATTGAAAAATCATAAAACAAAATGTATTTGGTCGCAGAATACTGCGATATGGATAGAAAACATTTCAATAAACTCTATCGCTTGATTGTAATTTTCAATTCCAAGGGGAACTGGCAGATTATTTTTCAGCAACGATGACATCTTTCCGGATTCTTCTCGATTCTTCTCGAAGTCCACCAGTGGTTAATACTAACTCGATAACCACCAAACGAAAAGAGTTGCGCGCGTGTATGTGTGTGTGTGGCGGCTGCTCCGATGCCTCGAGCGGAACCAATTTTCGATGCTGGTACTTTCTAGGTCGCCTTTTCAGTAGCATCACTCTCCTTCTGATGGATTCCTTTCCGGCCTAAGGTACACAAACAGCTCTTGGTGACACCGTTCATCAGCGCTTTCATGATGAACTTCACCACCATCTTCTCCACACAACGACAACATGCTCGAATCGCTGTTAAATAATAACTGAGTGGATTTCCGAGCGGCGCTCGCTTATATACCATTGGTGATTTCAATAGCTTGTTTTGAAAGCAATTTTAAGGCTACAAGTTTTTGGATAAAAAAGTAACAAAAGTAGACAGTTTATAATTGAAATGAAGTGTTTATCATACCATTTCGTTCAGTTGTTTAGGAGCTATTCACGCTCAAAATCTCGGTCTCCGGCGTAACGCTTTCGTTTTCAAAACTTTGATTTTACACCCCGGTATAGAAATGAAAGACGTAGTTCTACGTCAAAAAGTGATTGTATCTCGAGAACGGTTAGTCCTAGGATGAAACGTTATATATAGTTTTTCATGTAGAATAGCATTTAAATTCCATTTTATGTTACTTCTCTTAAATGATTAGGATTTCACAACGTATTGAAATTTCATAAATTTTCAAAAAATCATATCTCCATTTTGGCGAGTTGGCCACGGCACCACTGTACGTCAAACTTTGTTGAATTGGGTGGGGTTTCCAATAAAAATATGCAAAAACAAAATCAAAAGGGGTGCTTTGAGATACAAAAGTTATTAGTATTAAATTAAATTGATGGGTAAAGTTTTTTATACAGATGAAAGGGATATCCGGCAACTATCCGGTATCCGGCCTATCCGGCCAATATTTGCTATTCGGCCGGATACCGGATATTAGAAAAAAAATCAATAATTTCTCATTTACACAAGATAAATAATATTTTTTTGAAAATAAATTAATATTAATTCAAAACATCGATTTATTAACACTATCACGTTTTTTTTTAATTTTTTATCCGACCGATTATGAATTGCTTCGTACACCAGGCCGGCTTCAGAGAACAGTCTTTCTTTATAAACACTACTGCAAGGAGCTGAAAGGTAAATTCTAGCAAACCTTGCCAATTTGGTTACTGCTTAAAGTTTAATGCCTACCAAACGTAAGAAACGTGATTGCGATCCATTCGAAATGATTTCGCATAACAGTCCATTACGTTAGCAATAGGATTTTCCTGAACTATCATTTAAATTAGTCACTTCGTTGAAACTGTTCCAATATGCACTACAATAGATCAAACTAATGGTCGCAGTGGTATAGTGCTCCTACAGAAGAGAAAACTGTTCCAAAAGGTGTTGTGAGCTTCGCGTATGGAGTTTAATTCAGTTTCGTCTCTTTTGCTTCGTTTAATTTTGTTTGTGTCGAAGTAAGTCTACCGTCTCTCCGATTATCATCCCTGAAGACAGTTCCATGTTTTTTAATCTTGGATGAAAATAATTGATTGATTTTTTTTTATCCAAAATATATATTTTTATTAAGGCTCATATGGCGTCAGCCTAACGGGGCCGGGAGTTCAATATTTTGACAATGTTTGCTTACAACTAGTAATATGTAACCGATTACTCGCGGTTGGCTCGAGGTTAGTATTACAAGTGTTCTCATAATTGGGATGTTGCAGTTTTCAGTGCTCTGTACGTGTGCCCGACATGGGATACTTCTATTGGGATGCAGCTGACCGTTAATCAGCAACGCCCCCTAGTCTGCACCCCATATCTAGCGTGGTGCGTCTTTCTCGACTCGACATGGGATACTTCCTATTGGGATGCAGCTGACCGTTAATCAGCAACGCCCCCCTAGTCTGCACCCTATATCTAGCGTGGTGCGTCTTTCTCGACTCGAGGAATCCAGGACTTAATGATCACTAGCCGGCGCAATCATCAGCTCGTGTAGAGTTGTCATGAGCGGTACAACCTTTGGCTCTTGTTGAATCATCAGTGGCCTGCACAACGTTCGGCCCGTGTATCTGTAAAGAGTGTGTGTATGTATTGCCGCGACTCAGTAAAAGTTTATAGATCTGATAGGAGGGATATGAAACAGGGACACAACGAAGGAAACATCATTAAACGTTGACATCGGCGTTTCTGAGGAACAGGTATAGATGGAGATGGAGATGGAGCAGAAGATCAGGATCACGGCTACCTATAATATCCCGGACGGGGTTATCCGATTGTCTGCCATGTGCCCTCAATGCTCTGGAGAGCTGAGAGAGGGCAGCATGGAACCGGATACACGACCAGGCAACATGCTCGATGTCGTGGTAGCCATCGCCACAATCACATAGATTGCTTGCTGCGAGCCCAATGCGATAAAGATGCGCGTTTAGGTTGTAGTGATTGGACATAAGCCGAATGAAATGAAATCACGACCTACATTCAATCCCTTGAACCATGCACTCGTCGAGACCTTAGGGATAATCGTGTGTAACCAACGACCGAACTCATCTTCACTCCACATGCGCTGCCAACTTACGAGCGTGTGCTGACGAGGAATGTGGAGAAATTCATTAAAGGTAATTTGCCTTTCAAAAAGTGTGCCTTCTGAAGCGCCCACCTTAGCTAGCGAGTCCACTTTCTCATTCCCCGGTATCGAGCAATGAGAGGCTAAGGTAATCTTGAATAATTTTTCGACCAAAACACTCAATAGATGTCTTATTTTTGTTAGGAAATAAGATGAGCGTTTATCAACTTTCATTGAGCGGATTGCCTCTATTGAGCTGAGACTGTCTGAAAAAATAAAATAGTGGTCGATGGGCAATGTTTCAATGATCCCTAATGCGTAATATATCGCACCCAGTTCAGCGACATACACGGAACAGGGATCTTTGAGTTTGAAAGAGGCACTGGAAATTTCATTGAAGATGCCGATGCCAGTGGACCCGTTTATGAATGAACCGTCAGTAAAGAACATTTTATCAGATCTAACTTTCCCATATTCTGCCGAAAATATCGGCGGAATAGAATCGGAGCGTAGGTGATCTGGGTTTCCATGGATTTTTTGTCGCATGGACAGATCAAAAATGACAGAGGAATTGCAGAAGTATGGGAAGCAAACTTAGTTGGAGATGCCTGGTGAAGGGTGCACGTCGTGGGTAAGGTATTTCAGTTTTCTCCGTAGAGAATTCGATACCCAGCTTAAGGGCCCACGTGAACAGATTGTTTAGGGTATCTTGCAACGACTTTTGCAGAACGACGGGATTAGTACCCGTGATGGAAATGACTCCATCGTCTGCAAGTTGTCTCAGCGTGCAGTCTCTAGTTAGACAATCATCCATATCATTGACGTAAAAACTGTACAAGAGGGGGCTTAGGCAGGAGCCTTGCGGTAGGCCCATAAAACTGTAACGAGAAGATTCCGAGCTGCCATGAGAGAAAATCATGTGCTATTCTGACAGTAAATTGTACAGGAAGACAGTTGATTGATGTTCTTTGCTTATTTGAATTCGTAGTGCTTACTCTAACTCGACTAGTATTAAAATTATTTCAATATATTCACACACATTTCATCATCATTTCATCAATCCTACTCAGAAAAAAAATATTTTCAATATTCCTTACAAAAAAATTAATACTCTATTAACACTAGAACTACCGACGTTTAATATATACCTAGTTCTTCCGCACCCGTCAAACGGACGGATTTTTGATTAGCGCTTTTGTTGTATTTTTTTACTTAGTTTATGCTAATGAAAGAATGTGATTTGACGAAAACAACATTTAATATAACACTTCATATGTTTTTAATTTAAAAAATAAGCAAAAAGGTTTATATTTACATTTATAGGTCTATGTCTATGAGGCACATATCTTACAAAACATGTTATTCTGGATGACCACCTGCACAAACGTATTTGTTGCATGTATTGCAAGTATACATGGCTCTGTTTTTGTTGCATAATGGTATTTGACAAGATTTTCGTTCTTGAGATCTTTTAATTAAGTTTTCTGTACAATCCATTGCTTTGTTTGGTTGTTTTTTTTTTGAGGAAGCTTGTTCTCTGCAGTACTTATGTTCATTGGAAAGTTCTTCTGCTAAATGAAACAAGAATTGTTTTCTGGTTATGTTCTCATCACAAGTCTCTTTGTATAAAATCCACGAATTGATTGCTGCCAAGTCCAAAATATAGTAGAACACTTGCAATGGCCATCTACGAGACCCTGCTTTTACTCTATATTTGCGTGCCATCTGGTCAACTACGTCTACTCCAAACTTGGTTTTATTGTAAAACGATACAATTTCAGGTATTTCTATTTCTACAATCTAAATTTCATAACTGCTTCAAATTCTAAATATATCGGACAACTATTGTGCGTAAACTGCACGAAATTGCATGTCTAATTGAATGCAAATAATTATTGATGTCCACCATTCCATAGATGATGCATAGATTGTTATAAACTTTGAAATTGCCAGATCCGTCAATTTGACGGCTCTCGGTAGAAATAGATATAGATGGTACTGATTATGGAAGTTAAAGCCGGTAAACTGGAATTGAATATGAATAATGAACTATCCTTACATCTCATGAAAAGTCATCGCAAAGTTCTAGAACAATACATAGAAATTATATAAAATTCTTGACCATGAAATTTGAAATCCATCAAATTGACGGTTTTGGTGGTTCTAGTGTTAAGGTATATTCATTCTATACGGAAAATTTAATTATAGTTCATGTAAAGATGTATGTATCACTCCCTAAATTATAATATTTTATTATCCTCATGCACACATGCAGTTTCTCCCAATTTCGTATTTGCAAATGAAGAGCCGAATATCCGGCTTTCCGGCCTCGAAGCTTGGCGGATATCCGGTATCCGGCCGAACTACTATCCGTTTCATCAGTTTTCATCAACTTTTTTAAAAATTGTTAACTACGGCTTTAGCCGTACTGCCCGGCTTAGCTCACCTCGTGTTTTATATTTCTCTCAGGGTCGGTTTTGGCCCTCGGGAGGACTGTTTCGACCTCGGTTGGACCACCAGCAAAACGGATTTGCGAAATGCGGACACAAGAAGCTGCCTATGCAAAATGGACTGGCATTGATTATTTAATAGAATAGAGCAGAGAAGTTAGTTTTTGATTTTTCTATATTTTTTCGGTTTAAAGGGTTAGTATCGGTACCGTTTTCGTTGGGGCCCTTCGTTGTCCTTCGTGGTCGTCGTCGTCGCTGTGGTTCACCGGTGCTGATGGGAGGGGGAGGCGTTCTGTCCGTGATGATGCTTGGAAACGTGGTGGTAGGTGGCCGGAGTTTCTCGGCAGGACACCCGAGGATGGGGTAGCGTGATTGAGGGTCCTATTCCACAAGAGGTCTTCTCTCTCTACCTCTGTTACTTCACTCTACCACTCACTTTTTTTCTTTCACGACTCTTTTCTATCTTCGCAACTCACTGTCTTCCAACTCTCTTCTCCTCAAATTTCTGTTCCAACGATACCATAATTCTTCACTTGCGTGTCGTTTCCTGACTCCGGACTAAGTCACCGACTCAATCCAACATCTCCTTCCAAGTCACCTCCTTTCATATCATCCAGCTCCTTTCCTCCTCCTACTCCCTCCCATTTCCACCGGAAGGACATCTGTCAATCCTGACAGATGTCTCATTTCGCCCGACACGCAACCTCGTCGGGGCGATGTTGGGTTAGTATGTTTACATAAATTAAATCAAGGTATGTACATTTAACAACATTTATACCAGTCGAAGCAAAACAAAAATTGACTTACACACTAGACAGAAAATATTTACACAAACAACCTTTGGTGACCGAAGAATTTTGAAATGGTCGGTAACAATCCTCCCCGAGTTCGGGTAGAAAAATTGTGAATATAATTTTTCGTCAAACGTTTCGACCGCTTTCTGATTGAAGTTCGCTTTGTCCAAGTGAGCTCGGTCCGAAAACTGGATTCTGGTAATTACGAAGAACCGTCTGATGGCAACCTCGATCCACCATACCACATTAAAATTTCTTCCCGCACCTCACCATTTCAAACCACTATGTGCCACGATCAATGAACGCCGTCATCCCACCATCATCAAATCAATCTCATCTCTCTATCCTGATTTCTAAATCAAGAACGAAATAATTTCCTACTTCTCAATCATTCATCTATCAATCCCACTCTTACATGCGCTGGACGCGTCCGTCCTCATTCATTCTACCTCACATGTGGATTCATTCATACCGTTCTCTATTCTCATTTCCTTCTACGTTCCTCACAAAATATGTTACTATCGTCTGTATGATACTATCACTACTAGGCTATATAATGCTTCTGCCTAATCTATTTGGCTGAGGAACCGTGTAACTGATTCGGGGTCATAGGGCTTCATCGTCAAAATTCATCGACTCCGCGCTGTTTTTCAGGGTTATTTCTTTTTTGAAATAGCCTGCTACTGATCATCAACGTCGTAATGACTCCGGTCTCCAGCAAATTAGTCAATCATGTTCCAAACAAATTGCTCTAACGATATAATCAATTACCGTTGTATGCACTTCCAACTCTTCGAATCACGAGTTCGAAAGTGGAGTGCATTTATATCAACGAAGTACTCAACACATCTACTGAACGCACTTCGCACTATCACAATAGAAAGAGCGGAGATGTGAACCGCCATAAACAATGCAAATCATTGTTGTAACGGTTGAAGACTGTCAAATGACAGTTGTCATTCTAAGACATCCTAAACTAATTGAGAGACCAAATGTATTGTGTGGCTAAAGATGATCTAAAATGCGCTTGGGGTAAGTATCCTTCGCTAGTTGAATTTTATCTTGGGTTTTCTTTCAGGTTCCCAAACGTTTTCTGAAGTTAATCCGAAATCATTGGTAGGATCTGACTGAAAATTCAGCATTTCGGACCAAACGATAGTTGGACCTGAAGGAACAAAATGCGGATGAACAAAAACGATGAGGAACAAAACAACCAATAACTCATAAACATAATGATCAAACTAATTCTAGAAACACATGCAATAGGTAACTGTATACATAATATTCAATTAAATAAATTATCCTGGTTTTAGGTGGGCTGCTGGCCACACTCCCAGGTCTTTGCCATCATCGTCCTTAAGTTTATAGGACGAAGTGTCTATTCTGGAAACTACAGTAGCGGGTAGATATATTGACCCGTACTTGGCATTATATCGTTCGGAAGCATTGGATAGCTTCATATTCCTTCGGTAGACCCTCTGTCCTACCTGGAAGGGTTCAGCATATCGTCGATGTCGAAGATTGTAATGAGATTTTCCTGGGCATTTTTCAAATTGTTTTGGACTAAATCGTAAACGTCCAGGAATAACCCTCTACGCGATTCTATCAGTTGTTCAGGGGTTTGGTTTTGATTTTCGAGGAACCAACGATGGTCGGTTCCTTTAGTGAAAGCTTCATGACCATAAATCACGAAATAAGGCGTTAATTCTGTGGAAACATGTGAGAATGTATTAAGAACAAATTCTACTTCCGACAGTTTACTGTCCCAGAGTCTCTGATCACTTTTAACATAGGTTCGAATCGCGGCATTGATTGTCCGATTCACCCTTTCCACGGGATTGGCTTGTGAATGGTACTTAGAATTCAACCAATGTCGAATTCCGAACCTATCTAAAAGAGCCTTGAACTCTCGAGACAGGAACACTGTCGTATTGTCTAATATGATTAATTCAGGAGTGGAAAATCTGAAGAACCAGTGATCTTTCAAAGTACTACTTAGTGAATTACTATTGATGTTGCGCAACGGTGTAAGCATCACCCATTTACTGAACAGGTCAGCGATGACCAAGATATATTGGTTGCCTCTTTTACTTCTAGGAAGCGGCCCTAGATAATCTGCCGCTATTATTTGTCCTGGATGGGAAGTGATCCTTCGCTCTCCCATAGAAGGAATTACGGGTACTGAAGCTGCCTTTACCTCTTTACACACGGCGCACTTCTGAACATATTCTCTAATGTCCTTGGCCATTTATGGCCAGTAATACTTCAGTTTAATTCGGTTTAACGTTTTCTCAAATCCCATATGCATAGATTGATCGTGATTGTCTTCTAAAATTTTCTTTCGATTTGCTTGAGGGACAACGAGTTTCCACTCGAATCGAAAATCATGAGGTTCCATTTTTCACCTGAAAATCAACGAAATTATCTGGCTTATTTATAACTTTAATTTTCAGGTCCTCATACCACGTTGTCCCAGGGCCGTCGGAGACTACAGCAATACAGCGCGACAGTGCATCGGGGACAATGTTCTCTTTGCCCTTCCGATGAAGAATAGTCATGTGGTATTGCTGTAGGCTCAGACTCCACCTGCTGCAACGAGACGAGATTTTCCACTTTGTATTCAGGATGTGTGTCAAAGCGGATGAATCGATTATTAATGTGAAGTGAGACCCTTCTATGTACCCACGGAAAGCCTCAATGGAAAGGAGAGCTGCCAGTACTTCCTTCTCGAACGCGTGATAATTCCTTTGAGGTGTTGTCAATTTGTGTGAGAAGTAAGCTATGACTCTCTCGCTTCCATTCAGATTTTGCGTGAGAACTCCCGCTGCCGCGACATAACTAGCATCAGTTTGGATTGAGAATTCCTTCTGAAAATCTGGACTGACTAGAATGGGAGAACTTATTCACTTTTCTTTTATCAAACAGAAAGCTTTTTCAGCTTCGTCATTCCATCCTAGGATCTTGCTTTTAGTTTTTAGCAAATCGCTCAAGGGTGCCGTTACACCACTGAAATCGTCAATGAAGCGGCGGTAATAATTTGCCATACCCAAAAACCTTCGCAACTTGGTTATGGTATTTGGCCTTTCATAGTCGATAATTGGTTGTATTTTTACTGGATCTGCTCTGAGGCCGTTGGTGGATAAGAGATACCCAAGGAATGGTAATTCATTCACACCGAATCGGGATTTCTCCAGGTTAATTGATAAGTTTGCTTCTGTTAGTCGCCGAGCAACTTCACGAAGCAGCTGTAAGTGACCCTCAAACGTTTCGCTTACCACAACGATGTCGTCGAGGTAAACAAAAACGTTTGGTTCCAATTCACCATGCCCCAAGACTTGGTCCATCAGCCTGGCCAAAGTCGCAGGGCTGTTAGCCAGGCCGAATGGCAGCCTAGTGAATTGGAACATCCCTTTGTCCTGTATGCTGAATGCGGTATATTTTCTCGAGCTTTTCGCCAGTGAAATCTGGAGAAAAGCTTCCGACAAATCAATTGTGCTCAAGTAGCTCGCTCTTGGGAGCTGTCCTAAAATCCGTCCAGGATGGGGCAAATGGTAAGCGTCTCTCACAGTGCGTTCGTTTATTTTTCGAGCGTCTAAACAGAGGCGAACTTTCCCTGTGGGTTTAATCACAGGTACAACATTCAGAGACCAATCAGAATGACATCGTTCAATTATTCCTAGACGAAGCATTCGGTCAAGTTCTATAGCAACTTTCTCTCGAACCTTGGGAGACATTGTGTAGGGGTATTGTCGAATGGGCGCCTTGGATTTCCACGCATCTGAAATTTCGATGGTGTGTTCCGTCAAATGAGTAGTGGATAATCTTCCTGGTTCTGCAGCTTTGAAAAGAAGCTTGACTTCTCTAATGGCAAGGTTTTCGTCAGAGGATAAAGTTGTTGATTCCAGGGTGGGTTCCAAAAGGTTATCAGTGTGATGTATAGTGGCACACTGTTGAACGCTAGGGTATATGCGAAATTTTGACCAAAAGTTCATTCCTAATAGACAGTCTATTACTATTCCATTGACCACGAGAGTGGGTACCACCTTCAGCTAATTGTTAAATCTGAACGGAATGTACACTTCATAATTTTCAAAAATTCTCCTCCAGCTGATCTTAGTTCTAAAGAATTAGCTGGTTGTTTCAATTTACAACGAGGTAAACGGCGGTATAATGAATCACTTATTATAGTGTGATTGCTACCAGAATCGAGCAAGCCTTTCATGTTCACGTCGTGAATACTGACCAAAGCATATGGTCGATTGTCGTTCACATCAGGTAATGTTATCTGCAAAATTTGTGGTTTACTACAGTATCGATTCGAGGGAATACATTCCCAAGAATCTGGAATTAAGTTGGAAATATCTTGACTTACGCAGAGTTGTCTGACGATCAGCGTTTTTCGATCGCCTGAAATCCGTTTTTTCTGCAATATGGACAATGTTGTGAGTCAAGTCCTTTGAATCCACATACAAAATAAATCAATCCTTTCAATGAACGACATTGATCTAGTTGATGATTTGGTTGCCGACAATTCAAACACACATTTGAAGGTGGTGGTTTGAATCCAGCTACCAGTAACTCTAGCGTCCGATATGGTTTAGACGGACCTTCTCTAGGATCTTCAGTACCAACTGATTGTAAATTATTGGGTTTCTTTATTGGTTCAGGAAAAGATTGTAGCTTTTCACTGGATTCAGCACTTTCTTTAGAAGACTTCCAATTATTACTTTTGTTGTATTTCCCCTTTAGTGGGTTCGGTTGTATCGAATTTGTATTGGGTGGGTTCTTGTGGGTGATTACATTCGCCGATTTTTCATTACCGAAAACTTTATGGTACATGGAAAAATTAGATGCATCAATGAGATGACCAGACTCAATGAGTTGTGGAAGATCGTAAATGGGTTTCCAAAGCAAGGCCTTTTTATAATCCGATCGAAGGTTACGTTTCAGTACATCTAGTTTTTCTTTATCGTGCATTGGGGTAATCATGGATCTAAATTTCTTATCCATTTCAAAATAAAAATCTTGAAATGTTTCATTCCTCTGCTGGCGTCTTTGATAAATGCTAGATCGAACCAGTGTGTCTAATTCAGGATGAACGAAAGCTTTTCGAAGCTCTTGAATTAAGTGTTGCCAATTATGCAACCTCCCACTAGAGCGCAGGGACATGTACCAGTTTGATGCTGGTCCTGTGAACAGATGGAATGCAGAATTAAATAATTCTTCTTCAGAAACACACTCCGAAAGCGACAACTGTTCTACCATAACTAGAAATTCGTTGAGTTTCATGCCTTGATAATTTCCAGAATACTTTTCGATGTTCCACTGTGAAACAGGTATCGTCTTGTGCAATATCGGGGTACGTCTCGAATCAGAGGTGCTGGAATTTGTAAAGAAGTTGTGACGATTCATATTGAGTTCATTTTGTGGAAAGTGTGGATTGTAATTGTTTGTAGCATGGGGTGCGTTCTGTGGATAAGTCAGAATGGGGTTCGTGACTTTGTTCTGATGAGCGGAATTCATTCCGAAGGACCCAACATTCTGAGGATGAGTGATGTCTGAGAACTGAAGCTGATTATTTGCGGTAAAGGTATTAGTGAAATTTGAATTTGGTAAGTTTGAAAAATGCTCATGGGCGTGGTTCCTATCAGGAGCTACCCCAGGAGGGCAACACATGTTCGATACTGTTGAATATACCGATGATGATGGCATTAATGACGGAATTGGTCGCGAGTATTGCGAGACTACTACAGTATTTAAGGTGGAAGGGTAAGTAGTTTTCGGAATCGTACCGGTGTATTTTGCTACTGAAGTTGCAGTACACACAGATGGGTTAAATGAATGAAAATTTTGATCGTTTCGCGGTGAGATCTGAATTGATGAAGCAGTCGGTGAATCGTTATAGGAAGGTATTTGAGATTTTCTCAACATAAACAGTTCTTTTTCAAGAGATAATAATGCGTCCCGAAAATCGGTAACTTCTGTCGACTTCGAAGTATTAATCAAACCCATTCGTTGGAAACAATTCATCATATCTAGCTCAATGGAAAACAAATCTGCTTGAGATTGTCTTTGTATTGTATTTGAATCACTCACAACTGGATTACAGTCCACTGTCTCTTCTTCATCCTCGCCCACGCTACCAGGATTTTCACGATAATTATCTTCATTTTCTCCATAATGACGATTAAGCAAATCTAAAACATTCTTCAACAATTCATGCGCATTATCTTTCACGTTTTCGTTTGCATTCGTAATCAGCACTAGTAATCGATTTGCTATATGCAATAATGAAGTATAGCATTTTGGTGCCACATGATTCGCGGTTAATGAGTATTCGAGGTTATGCAACTTTTCTCTACAAATTTCTAATTCTTTTCCCTCTTCATGGGGTAAAATTCTTTCGATCACGATATTTTCCTTCTCCTGCTTTAGCACTTCGCGTAATGCTCGACGTCGTCGAGTCATTGTACGTTCTCCTGACAAAAATATGTTCCTCATGGCTAATTCATAGTCTAACTCTTCTGCGTCCAGAAAATCTACTCTCATATGCACACATTTTTCCTTCAAATTATCACTCGTAAATTTCTTTGATGAATCCATATCGAATCTACACTTCAGCTACACTTTATCACTACGTAATTTATCTAGAGATCTGAAATAGAATAGCGATGAAATGGTAAGTACACGTGTTCAATTCCTGCGGACACAAGCAATCCAAGATGGGGGCTTGTTCCGATCTCCAAACGCAATACAACTTCACGTCGCTGTTATCAGAGAGCTCAAATCGATACGTTTTTTTTTTTTGATACAAAGAATCAAATGGTTTCCTAAAACTTCACCCACTCTTCTAGCGTGAAAATCGAAGCAAAAAATAACCAGAACAAATGACTTTTCATTTAATTCGAGGCTAATGTCTCGAGTCTCCCCGAGATGCCGTAAAAATATTCTAACTGAAGGTTAGAATATTTTTTTGTTTTAGGAGGATCGCCAATTGTTAACTACGGCTTTAGCCGTACTGCCCGGCTTAGCTCACCTCGTGTTTTATATATCTCTCAGGGTCGGTTTTGGCCCTCGGGAGGACTGTTTCGACCTCGGTTGGACCACCAGCAAAACGGATTTGCGAAATGCGGACACAAGAAGCTGCCTATGCAAAATGGACTGGCATTGATTATTTAATAGAATAGAGCAGAGAAGTTAGTTTTAGATTTTTCTATATTTTTTCGGTTTAAAGGGTTAGTATCGGTACCGTTTTCGTTGGGGCCCTTCGTTGTCCTTCGTGGTCGTCGTCGTCGCTGTGGTTCACCGGTGCTGATGGGAGGGGGAGGCGTTCTGTCCGTGATGCTCTGGACCGTATAGCAAAAGGGCGTCGCTTGGAAACGTGGTGGTAGGTGGCCGGAGTTTCTCGGCAGGACACCCGAGGATGGGGTAGCGTGATTGAGGGTCCTATTCCGCAAGAGGTCTTCTCTCTCTACCTCTGTCACTTCACTCTACCACTCACTTTTTTTCTTTCACGACTCTTTTCTATCTTCTCAACTCACTGTCTTCCAACTCTCTTCTCCTCAAATTTCTGTTCCAACGATACCATAATTCTTCACTTGCGTGTCGTTTCCTGACTCCGGACTAAGTCACCGACTCAATCCAACATCTCCTTCCAAGTCACCTCCTTTCCTATCATCCAGCTCCTTTCCACCTCCTACTCCCTCCCATTTCCACCGGAAGGACATCTGTCAATCCTGACAGATGTCTCTTTTCGCCCGACATACAACCTCGTCGGGGCGATGTTGGGTTAGTATGTTTACATAAATTAAATCAAGGTATGTACATTTAACAACATTTATACCAGTCGAAGCAAAACAAAAATTGACTTACACACTAGACAGAAAATATTTACACAAACAACCTTTGGTGACCGAAGAATTTTGAAATGGTCGGTAACACAATGCATTTAAAATGTAATTTTTCCTAAATAGTCAATTAATTTTCAAAAAAAAAATCAAATATTATATTTTAATCAGACATCCAGATTTTGAGTTACGGTTTTTTAGAACAAAGATCACTGATTCTGATCACTCCCTTTTAAAAAATCAGTCGTAATTTAAATTGGTCATATGACAATGAAAATTGTGATTTTGGGTAGCTTCCATCATATGTACCAAGTTTCAATAGAATCGAAAAAATTCGCGTCAAAATTTACTGCTTTCGGCTCATATGGCGTGGAATTTCTTCATGTATGAAAATTATAACTAACTAAGCTGTTCAAGGTAGATTGTCTTCAGGATTTTCTTACTTAATCTGATCACACTGCTCTTTTATTTAATATGCCCTAATTTTACTCTTTACTGGAAATAATAATTCAATTACACAAATCGCCCCATGCCGTAAGTAGACAACAATTACTACTCGATTCAGTCCACCGAAGCGAAACAAGGATTCCCAACTCAGATTATCAGTTGAGAGGAAAGTTCCACTGACTGATACTCACTCACACGCTTGGACTCAGAAGTGACGCCCAAATCATCCTCAATAACGTCGTTACACATATGACGTGCAGTAGTCTGATAGGGACCGGATTAGGAGCAGAACATGGTCGACATCTCTCGGGTAGTTGAATTTAGACTTTTTATGAGCTATCTGGACGTCACCTCATGCTGAATTCATAGATTTAAATTATGCATGTGGTTGCAGGTTATCGCAGCGAAGGAACAATCGAGCAAGAAATGTTTGTTACCACGCTTGAACAGATAAAGGCTGCCTAAAGAGTAACGTCACTCCTGACGATCGAGTTTTTTTTTGATTTTGAACTAATCCGGAAGTAGGGATGTTATTACGCAGCTGCGCAAAAGTTTCATTTCAAAATACTCATTGCGTATGAAAATTAGAAATTCTATATGTGACCTTATTAAGAATGTTCGCTTCACCATTTTTTGTATTCCGGAAAACTCAATAAAGCATTTATATTGGAATTAAAGTTGGCTTTGAAATATAAATTAAAAAATCAAAACTTGTTCATTCGCCATAAATGGATTATGCTTTTTAAAACCCTATTGGAACGGAGAATTTTGTATTACTTTTTTCGAGTTACGATTAACAATACTTCTTATCAAAGGATAATCAGACTCGATCCAGCTTTGGATTTGTATGACCCAAAAATTATTTCTAAGTGATTATGCAGAATCCGCTTGTTAAGTATGTCTTAATTTTTGGTAGTTTATTTAGTTCATTTAGTTTATTTGGTTTATTTAGTTTAGATAGTAATCCTCTTACAAATGAAAATCAACTAACAGCCGATGCTCCGGCTTCTCTTACATACGCTTCTGCGGCTTTGCTACAAGAACATCCAACTATTTGTGTTATTTTATTAAGCCACTGGGTGACCCAGCAAACTTCGTCCCGCCCAAAATTTATTTTTCGTTATCACATCCATGTTTCCTTACTAAGCGCTGTTCATGGGTCCAATCGCAGAATTGTTCATTGATTGATAAAAAAAATAACCTTTAAAATTACCTTTTACTATAAAATTCCTAGTACTTCTACCAAAACTCGTCATTCTAATATCAGATTATTTTCAGACACATTCGGCGATGCATTCATATTTATACAGATAGAAGGCGATATAGGAGTGCGTTTTATCACATTAAAATCCATTTCCATTTTCGAACGAAAATCAATTTCGTTAGCGCAAAAATTTTTGTTTCATTTGTATGGCAGCCTCCCCTTGGAGAGGGGGGAGGAGTGTCGAACCACCATAGAAACATTTATTACATCCTAAAACCTCCACATGCCAAATTTGGTTTCGTTTGCTTGATTAATTTTCGAGTAATGCAGAAATTTGTGTTTCATTTGTATGGCAGCCCCCCCTTAGAGAGGGGGAGGAGTTTCGAACTATCATAGGAACCATCCCCGACCCCAAAAACCCCTACATACCAATTTTCGTGTCGATTGGTTCAGTAGTTTCCGAGTCCATAAGAATCAGACTGACAGACAGACAGAAATCCATTTTTATATATTAGGCTGTCAAAAAAGTCCTGCGGTATTTCCGCGAGGTGTCGTTGTAAGCGCGTAGTTCTAGTTGTATTCATTGTATCGAGTCATACTATAGCTTGTTGGAAAGGTATTTTTGCGCGCTATAATATAGTCCTTGACAGTGTTTTGTTTGTTTAAGTCGTTCGTGAAATATAGTGTCGCAAATATGGAGCAAAATAAAGAGAAAATCCGACATATTTTACAGTACTACTATGACAAAGGCAAAAATGCATCTCAAGCTGCCAATAAAATTTGTGCAGTTTATGGACCCGATACAGTTTCCATTTCCACCGCACAACGATGGTTTCAACGTTTTCGTTCTGGTGTAGAGGTCGTCGAAGATGCGCCACGCTCCGGAAGGCCTGTGGTCGAAAATTGGGACAAAATCGCTGAATTAGCCGAGAAAGACCGGCATAGTAGCAGCCGTAGCATCGGCCAAGAGCTGGGGATAAGTCATCAAACCGTTATTAACCATTTGAAGAAGCTTGGATTCACAAAAAAGTTCGATGTATGAGTGCCACACACGTTGACGCAAAAAAACATCTTTGACCATATCGACGCATGTGAATCGCTGCTGAATCGCAACAAAATCGACCCGTTTCTGAAGCGGATGGTGACTGGCGATGAAAAGTGGGTCACTTACGACAACGTGAAGCGCAAACGGTCGTGGTCGAAGCCCGCTGAAGCGGCTCAGACGGTGGCCAAACCCTCATTAACGGCCAGGAAGGTTCTGCTGTGTGTTTGGTGGGATTGTCAAGGAATAATCTATTATGAGCTGCTTCCCTATGGCCAAACGCTCAATTCGGACCTGTACTGCCAACAACTGGACCGCTTGAAGGTAGCACTCATGAAGAAGAGGCCATCTTTGATAAACAGAGGCCGCATTGTCTTTCTTCAGGACAACGCCAGGCCACACACTTCTTTGGTGACGCGCCAGAAGCTCCGGGAGCTCGGATGGGAGGTTCTTTTGCATCCGCCGTATAGTCCGGACCTTGCACCAAGTGACTACCAGCTGTTTTTGTCCATGGCGAACGAGCTAGGTAGTCAGAAGTTAGCCACAAAAGAGGCCTTTGAAAATTGGCTATCCAAGTTTTTTGCCAATAAGGAAGCGAGCTTCTATAACAGGGGTATTATGAAGTTGGCATCTCGTTGGGAACAAGTCATCGAACAAAACGGCGCATATTTGACTTAAAACAGATGATTGTAACTAATTTTATGAACAAATGAAAATTTTAAAAAAATACCGCAGGACTTTTTTGACAGCCTAATATATAGATAGATAACACAACAATCGAAAATTATCTTCTATCTTCTGAGCCTGTACGTAAGCAATCCAATTAACATAAATTGGAAATAATTGGAACAATCCAATTAACATAAATTGTTTCGTCTTATTCACAAAATGCCTTTGACCAACATGATTAGTCCTGATTTACTGGACGCTTAGTTTAGAATTGCTCTCGAGTTTCATAAACTCGTAATTTCGTGGATATCGCTTGAGTATGCTTTTGAATCCACATTGAATCGAGAGAAGGTGTGGTTTACTATGGCAATTTGGATGGCAAACTAGAGGCAAATGAAATCTCTGAGTTTGAAACTTTCAGCGACTGAGCAATAATCGATTGAAAATTTTATGATTTTCGCGATGCGAAACATTTTCCGTTGCGCGCGCATCCAATATTGGACACGAAAATATTCTACTGGTGGGGAAAAATAATCTTCAGAAGCCTTCCTACTAATTTCATTGGATTGAAAAATCACAAAACAAAATGTATTTGGTCGCAGTATTATATGGATAGAAAACATTAAAATAAACTCCTTCGCTTAAATGTTATTTTTCAATTCCAAGGGGAACTGGCAGATTATTTTTCAGCGACGATGACATCATTCCGGATTCTTCTCGCTTTTCCTCGAAGTCCACCAGTGGTTAATGCTAACTCGATAACCACCAAACGAAAAGAGTTGCGCGCGTGTGTGTGTGTGTGGCAGCAGCTCCGATACCTCAAGCGGAACCAATTTTCGACGCTGGTACTTTCTTGGTCGCCTTTTCAGTGGCATCACTCTTCTCCTGATGGATTCCCTTCTGGCCTAAGGTACACAAACAGGCTCTTGAAGACACCGTTCATCAGCGCTTTCATGATGAACGAAGTTAGCTTCACCACAACAGCGACAACATAGAGTTTTATTAAACTCGTAATTTCGTGGATATGGAAGACCCGGTCTCGACTGGAGAACAACGATATTCTTGAAGCCCTAGTCTACCATCAGGACATGATATCAGCTGCAGTTGGCACAAGATACTGCCAATAAGGGAAGTTCTGACTATATATATTCTGACAATAAGGAAGACTATCCCGGGAGAGAGATTTGGCGATCTGGCCTGCTCAAAAGCCTTCGCATAACCACAACCAAATACCCTGCACCATAAGCTAGGTACTTTAACCCATGGAAGTTTTAGCTCTGAAAGCAAGTAGTAAACAATTCAGATAGAGTAATTTTTAAAAATTGGATAGAAAATATTTATTGAAGAATTAAATAAAACCAAATATAACAATGTCAATGTTTACAATGTTTACAAAAAAAACTCACAATAAAAATATAATTGTTTTCCATCATTGTTTTTAATAAGTTTGAATCAATGCCCCTCTATTTTTAGCAAAACTGAGTCAAACGCAAAACCGTTAATATGTAGCACTCGGTCAAACGTGCGAGCAACGCAATAATTAGATGACGTACGCAAGTATTTCTGCACACGTAAAAACATTGTTTTCGCTGGATGACGCGTATGAAAAATAAACACACATTCCAATCAGACATTACCCCCACGTTTGCACCAATCAGAGCAGAGAGTGATAAGGGTGAAAGCCAAGGCGTTCATCAGCCCGCTTCTCTAAGTTATCATAATGTTTTGAATATAAAAGAAAAATGTGTTGCGATGCACAGCATCAATTCGTCAACAACAATCAACAAAATATTTTCAGGTTCACTGAGAGATTATTTTTGTTCCAACTCCAACAGTACTGCAAAAACACCACCAAACAGTTAAACAGCTTCCTTGAATATAGTAACAGTTTTGGAGAGTTAGTTTTCATTGCCTTGCGCAGTCAAACAAGATCAATCCCTAGCAGGTGCAGAATGCCTCATCTCCTGGACCATTATCAACCGTAAGTTCAGTGAATATGTAGTTTATAGGGCATAACATAGAATATGGAACGTCTAGGAAGGCCTGTCTCGTCCTGTATTGCGGCAAAATATGTGGATCGCTTATCAATTATACAAACAAATTCATCCGTGCTTGGCCTCTTGCGCAAAACAGTACTCCCGCTCTGTTGTCTCAGCAACAGCTAGTGATACGGACCGGCTGTGCCCCTGTAATGGCTGGCTTGTAGCTGGATTTGTTTTACAAAAAAAATGAACTTTGTTATTTTCAACACAGCTGTACGCAAGAACGCTGATAATCAAGCTAAAACTGCAGTACATATATAGCGATGCTGTGGAACAACTCTCTATTAGTGAAACCGACTTGTTCGGGACAAGATCGAAACGAAAGAAAAAAAAACATACAAATTTTAAATAAACTGCCCCACGCTGTGTTCTGTTATTTTAAGTTGTCTACAAAGAGTGTTCAAAAATGGTGAATTTATCTGCTTTACTCAGGCTACCAGCTGCGATGGGCAGCCCCAAGCTGAAGACCGTCCCCAAGGCAATCTATAATCACCTGCGCGGATTCCCAATAGTGAATGGTGAGCATGCTCAACTGTCGGCTAAAGTGCAAGACTATGTGGAACAATCAGCCGCTCTCTGTCAACCGGACAAAATTCACATCGTCGATGGCAGCGAGGAGGAAAGTAACATGCTACTAACGATGCTGCACAGTCAAGGAACAATTCAACCTCTACCCAAATATGATAACTGCTGGCTTGCTCGAACCAATCCAGCTGATGTGGCTCGTGTTGAATCAAAAACTTTCATCTGTACTGAAAATCGTGAGCAAGCAATTCCAACACCGAAGGAAGGGATAAAAGGAGCCCTCGGAAATTGGATTTCACCGGAGGATTATGATACAGCAATCCAAAATCGTTTCCCGGGATGCATGAAGGGTCGCACAATGTATGTAGTTCCCTTCTCAATGGGACCCATTGCATCGCCCCTGTCCAAGGTTGGAATTGAAATAACTGATTCGGCATACGTCGTCAATTCGATGCGAGTTATGACTCGAATGGGACATGAAGTGCTGGATAAATTAGCAGATAATTCGGTAAGTAAAAAAAACCATCGTTTACTAGCATGAAGTTCACTCATAAAAAATATTATCCTACAGGATTTTGTTAAATGTCTCCACTCGGTTGGCACTCCAGCGAACGGTAAAATCAGTATGCCGTCGTGGCCCTGTGACCCCGAGCGAACTATCATCCTGCATAAACCAGAAAACAACGAAATCGTGTCCTATGGCTCCGGATATGGAGGTAACTCTCTGCTCGGCAAAAAATGCTTCGCTCTTCGCATTGGAAGCACAATTGCGAAACGCGAGGGATGGCTTGCGGAGCACATGCTCATTCTGGGAATCACCAACCCGAACGGAGATAAGAAATACATTGCGGCGGCTTTCCCATCTGCCTGTGGCAAAACCAATCTAGCGATGATGAACCCAACATTGCCTGGCTACAAAGTGGAATGTGTCGGTGACGACATCGCGTGGATGAAATTCGACTCGAAAGGTCAACTGAGGGCTATCAATCCGGAAAACGGTTTCTTCGGTGTAGCTCCTGGAACATCGTCAGCCACGAACCCGAACGCAATGAAAACTATCCACAAGAATACTATATTCACCAATGTAGCATCAACCTCGGATGGTGGTGTTTTCTGGGAGGGAATGGAGGATGAGCTTACCCCAGGAGTACAAATCACTGACTGGCTCGGACAACCATGGACTCCCAATCAATCGAAGAATCCTGCTGCTCATCCTAATTCACGATTCTGCGCACCTGCCAGCCAATGTCCTATCATTGATCCAGCTTGGGAGGACAACGAAGGAGTTCCAATATCTGCCATTCTTTTCGGAGGACGCCGTCCAGAGGGTGTTCCGTTGGTATACGAAGCCAACTCTTGGTCTCATGGTGTTTTCATCGGATCGGCAATGCGTAGCGAATCAACAGCTGCCGCCGAGCACAAGGGCAAAGTAATCATGAATGATCCATTTGCGATGCGTCCATTCTTCGGGTACAACTTTGGAGACTATCTACAGCACTGGCTAAGTATGGAACAGCGAGCGGCTCAGGCGGGAGGTGATGCTCCAAAGATATTCCACGTGAACTGGTTCCGGAAGGATGGCCACGGTAAATTCCTATGGCCCGGTTTCGGTGAAAATAGCCGCGTGCTGGATTGGATCATCCGGCGGATCGACGGTGAGGAGTGCTACCAGCAGACACCGATCGGACGAATCCCATCGCAGGGATCAATCAATCTGGACGGTTTGAATCAACGAGTAGACGAAAAGCAGCTGTTCTCAATTCCCAAGAAATTCTGGCTGAAGGAAGTTGATGAAATAAAACAGTACTACGATAACCAGCTTCCACACGATTTGCCCCAACAGATCGGCAACGAATTGCAGGATCTGAAGAATCGGGTAGAGCAGATGTGAAGAAAGGTTTACGCGCGATGATGTAATTTTAACACTAGTCTATTCTTCCCTAAGTATTAATGTCTAGATTGTAAGTGAAAAGTACAGGAATAAATCCAAATATTATCGATTAATCGTTTCGATACTAGTCCAACTTTCGTGGTGTTCTTATTAAATGACAAATATTTGTCAATCAAGCAAATGAAACCAAATTAGGCATATGAAGGTCTTAGGGTGCAATAAATGTTTCTATGGTGGTTTGACACTCAACCCCCTCTCTCTAAGAGGGGGCTGCCATACGAATGAAACACAATTTTCTGCATAACTCAAGAATTGATCAAGCAAATGAAACCAAATTTGGCATATGGAGATTTTAGAATGCAATAAATGTTTTTACAGTGGTTAAACAATCCACCCTTAGAGAGGGGAGCTGCCATACAAATGAAACACAAATTTCTGCATAACTCGAGAATTAATGAAGCAACTGAAACCAAATCTGGCATGTGGAGGTTTTAGGGTGCAATAAATGTTTTTACGGTGGTTGGACACTCAACCCCCCTCTTTAAGGAGGAGCTGCCATACAAATTAAAGACAAATTTCTGCATAACTCGAAAACTGATCATGCAAATTGAGACATATTTGTCATGTGGAGGTTTTAGGAGGCATGGTTCGACACACCTACCCCCTCTCTAAGGGTATGGTGGATGTCTTTCAAATGAAACACAAACTTCTGCATAACTCGAGAACTAATCAAGCAAATGGAGCCAAATTTGGGATGTGAGGGTTTTTGGGTACGAGAAAGGTTTCTATGATGGTATGACACTTCTTCCTCCTCTGGAAAGGAGAGGGGGTCCCATAAAAATAATGCACATATTTCAACCAAACATATTCCAACCAAACATGACAATTGAAAAATTTCGGATAACTCTGAAGGAAAATGGGAAAACTCTAAAAATTCAATACGCATGGGTTCTACAATTACATATTGACAAGCGTTGTTAGTCCATTTGATGTTTGCGCTAACGAAATTGATTGAGAGGTCGGTCCGCCCCGGGTGTCAGTTCCAGTGACTAACGAGCGAAGATTTTCTGATTTCTTGTTAGTCCTATCTAATATTTTAATAAATACGTATCATGTTTAGATGAGTTTGGAGAGGTGACACCCTAGTGACCCGCCCCGGGTGTTGTAAAGCATTCATATATTTACTGTACAGGTTCCTCAATGTAGTCGGTATAAACCTACAGTGAAATCACCCGACACAGGGAATAAATATTGTGTATGACTTACCGGCTCGACAGTTGTCTGTTGTGAGAGGAAATTATGCCCAATGTATGGCTAACTAGTGTTGCCAGTATATAATATCAACATCACTGTTATACAGTCAACTGCGAGGGATAGGACGTTGTGTCTTTCACGCACCTCACAGGTGTCACCCCGTCACGCTACGCCACTGTGTCACATCATGAACGTTAAGTTCGTAATCAAGCTTTATTGAAACAAGTGAGGGGATCTTGCAACACTTCATCAAATAATAGCTTAGTGTTTATAAAAACCCGGTGTATTGCTCAACTGAAATGCTCAAAGCTTCTGGTAGATAAATATGGCAGAAAACTTTGATTGTATTTATCTCAGTAGCTGATTTTGAAACATGGGACAACTATGCGTAGAACGGCAGCAGAGCAAATCGAAATAATATTCTTAAAATCATCGAACATTAGCACTTAACATTAGCAACAATTCACTAAGGAAAATTCGACACATTTGACTAACCATTGGAATGAATAACAATTCTAAATTCTTCCATTGAATCCTGTCTAGAATCCCACAAACTTGGCACAAGCTTTCAGCATCACGATCGTCTTCTCGCACAAGTAACTATTTTATCGGTGCACTGTGTTTGAAAACACTTCTTCAATACAGGCAAACCTTTTTTGTGCGGGGGATAGGCACCGCACAAAAAAATCGCATAAAACAAATCGTGCAAAACTTCACCAGTAGCTTTAAAATATCGTGTTCGGTACACAATTGAAAAAAAAAACTTTTTTGTGCGGTAGATAGGGACCGCATAAAAAAAAGTTTCCCCCAGGAAAATAACTCAAATCCACGCCGTTCAACTTCCTTGGCTGTTAGTGTTTTTAGTTGTATGTCCAAAATTATTGCTATTAGAAATCATGTCATGCGCAACTTAAAGCATTTGATGGAAGGATGGGAATGATTTGAGAAGTGGATAATTTAGACGCAAATATGCTTTTTTTGCTCTGAAATGCATGTAAACCATAGAAAAAAAAACAAAATGGACGATAATTTCGTCATATATGCTTCTTTTCATACACCGCACAAAAAAACCGCACAAAAACAGGTTTTCCTGTACAGTCTTCCCATCTTCCTTCATTCCTTTTCGAAAGATGATGACCGAGTGAATTGTATCATAAAACTGTTCGTTCGTATTAGCATTCTTCACAACAGATATATCCGGTTAAGTAGCTGGTTCTGCTTTCGGGATTATCACATTTCGTGAGGGATTTTTCTCCTTTCTCATTTTTGAAGGATCAGCTGCATCCGATACCCAACATTCAAACACTAGAATAAAATTTGAAAAAGAAATACAAACGGATAATAATACGAATTCGTTCACGTTTTGTCGTCTGATGTAATAGAGAGCTGTCAATGCTATTCACTACTAAACTAACCAGGGGAAATGATGGTAAAGTGGTCATCCTAAGGGATATGCCTATTTCCTGCGTACACATACCGCTACAATACCCGTTTTTCGAAATACATTGTAGCTTAACTAATTGTTGTTCTAGATAAAAAAACAAATTTTACTATGAGAATCGAAAATAGTCCTTTTTTCATTATAAAAAAAAGGGGGTTGTGTTCAAGACGCGACCGCATTATTGACGTAGAACTACGCTTAATTCAAGTCGCTTGTTTATAGGTGCGGATATTATTTTATAATGCTACGAAAATTTTAAAATATCCATTCTACCGGTTTGGTCGCCCTGAATTTTTTTTTATTGTAGAATCATTTGACGATAATTGTTTGATGATTCATTCTTGTGCTCGAAAAACAATCCATGCTCGAGATAAGCGCAATTGTCATCCTTAGTGGCGAAAGTTCTGCTACTGGCAAGCAAAACCAAATCACATACAAAATTCAAGAACGACATTTACCTTCTTGGTGACTAAATAAACGAAATAAACTCTATCTGTTAATCTCAACAAACTCGAAAAGAGTAGCACTGCTTCATTATGATCAAGATTAGCGCAAATGCAAATGCAATTAAAAGCAGTTTTGCGACTGACACGTGAGCTCAAATAAATTAATAACTTAATATAACTAATTGAATAACATGGTATCAATGCATTGATGATAGAAAACAAACAATGTTAACTACTTGGAAAAAGGCTGAATATTTGCCTCTGCAGAGATTTATTACTAATACCCTAGCGTAAATATTTCCCTCCCACTATCTCCCGTCTTTGTTTATATTTATCATTACGACTGCATAATTTGCAACACAAAACAATCGTCAATCATAGCATGAAAAAATTAGGCGATTGTTGTATCGTTACAGGACCAATGCACACGGGAGCAGATACAAATGGGGTTTCAGAAGATGCACTATTTTCACGTACGGGTTATGAAGCACACAAATATCCATATATCGATGGCTTGAAGCAACTAAATATATACAAACTTATCTCCGTTTTGCGCTCTTCTCAACAGAAGCCCTTTCTGTTGATATTGCCCGTCTAGATTAGCTTAGCTGTCATCCTTTGAGGAGATAGTTTTCCTACCGTCATGCGAAACCAAATCACTGACAAAATTCCAAAACATTTATTTTATTGGTGAGCTGACGATAGTCTAGCTTGATGATTCCCCACACAATTATGTAGCTCAGAACATTAATGCAATGGCGTCAGTTTGATGCAATGATTGCAATGCCAGAGACATCAACGAGTGAGTAATTTGGTCGCGTCCACGGCTCAATCCGAAACGGAGACATGTGATGACGCAAAACAAGGAAGAACAAGCGATATTTATTGCTTTTAACACAGAACGATACTTAAAGTTTTCCTTCCTTCCTCGCTTGAGACTTTAAACTTCTTCAGTTCATTCGACTATAACCTTCAAAAAGGCCCCTGAAAACTTTACTTTATCCATCATATTACTCCTCCACCCCCATTGCCTTGAGAGAGGAATTTGATCCCTTGCCATCCAGCTCGCCGGCAACAATGTCGTTCAGTCGGTTTCCTCACGAAGAATGAAAGTTTGCTTCAGCGAGATCCACTGTTTATACCTTAGGTAAATAATCCCCTTCGTTCTTCTTCTTTTCCTTTGTTCACGGAGACTTTTCATTTGACGATTTCCCCTTTGTTGCTCGTTATTGACAGCTCTGTTCGGGAAAGCACACAAATGGACAGAACAAATGTATGAGGAAATGGGAATGCTTCCAATTTTCATCAATTTTAATCTTAGACAAACTATAGGATTGTAATGTATAGCATATCAAACAAATCTTAAGACCTCACGCTACACAAAACCGTACATCTTTCACATACACATACATGCATTCATTTATATAGCGGAATGACAGATAAACATTGCTGCAAATATCCGCGATGACGGCGGAATGGTGAATGGTCTGGATACGACATTAGTTTGTATCTAAGACGTTTGTATGAGGCAAACTATCATCATCATATTGAAACCACAGCTGCTGCGGCAACTACGAGCTTTCTCGTATTTGCGTCCCTTGGAAAAGACGGCCCAATGTTGGAGTGTGGCACACCAGGACATTACGCGCACCCTGCATCAGGACGGTGTTCTTACGCCCACTTCAGAATACGTTTACGAGCATTTTCCGTAATTCGCTCAGCACACACACACACACGTTTATCTACAACAGTTCCCACAACAGCGGCAATGTAAATTTGTAATGATAAAAATGAAAAACTTACTGTTCAAAACACATAGGTGTCATCAACAGAATTACAAAAACTAATTTTGGTCCAGTTGCGGTGTACTTATTCGTACGCTAAATTATTTTATTTTCAAACATACACAAATAGCATAATTTATTTCACACGCGATTGAGCCTTACAAATAAATTAATTGAAAAAACATAATTTCCCTTCAAACAGATCTTCGTCCAGAAACACGCTGAGCATGTGTCGCAATTCCTGGAACACGTTCCCCTGGGGCAGGGACAGCTTCTGGAGCACATTTCGCATCAACGCACATCGGATCGTGGGCGAAGAATGGCCAAATCATATATATGCCAACAGCTGGGTGATTTTGTTCTAACAGAACCGATACTTCAGCGCCGGGCAGGGGAACATCTTGATCACCGAGCACAGATCGGACAGTTTGGGGTTGGAGTTCTTCGAGCCGAGTTGCGGCCACCTCATCGTCGATCGTGTTCCGGGTCAGGTCGAACTGTCTGGAATACCAAATAAGAATATTAGAAGAGGGAACTTTTTTGGTGTGTCCAAATCAACAAAAACTCACCTTCACAATCAGCTCGATGACGTTATTTATATGTATTGTGTGCCCATATTTTTGTGTTTTTTCTTTATTTCACCATTGCACTGACAATCTTTATGATTAAAATAACGTCATAATTTTCCTTCGAACTCTATCTCATTGCTGTTTACGCAGGTCCTCGCCCAGAAACGCGCTCAGCATATACCGCAATTTATCGAGCACGTACTCCTGGGGCAGGAGTAGCTACTCGAGCGTTAATCTACGCACAGCTATTTATACGCGGATCTTGGGCAAAGAATGTCCGACTCAGATATATTGGGTGATTTCGCTCTGACAGAACCGATGCTTCGGCGTCGGACAGGGAAACATCTCGATCACCGATCACAGATCGGACATTTATGGCTTGAGATCCTCGAGCCGAGCCACGTCCACCTCGTAGTCGATCGCGTCTCGAGTCAGGTCAAATTGTCTGAAAGAATAAGAATATAATATTAGGAGAGAGCTATTTTTGGTGTGCTCAAATTACCACAAACTAAACTCCTCATAAAGTCTCGATAAGCTCACTCAAAACATGCCCCTTGATTAACCAGTTGGAAATTTGTTTGACATCATCGAACTCGTTCAGTAGCGAATCTGTGAACAAAACAAAAACGGAAGTTAATTTAAGAACTCGTTCAATTCGTCGAAAGACACCACCCACCGTTGATAACACAGTCCACGGCAATATGCTCCATGATGATCTCGTGCGCCTGTGACCATTGCTTACCTTCGTGCAGCAACTTGTATCACCGAATTTGTTCCGCAGCACAGATCGTTTCCGAAGAAGCGAAATAAAAATTTCGACATCCATATCACTTGTAAATTCTGAATTGATTTCAAAATCAACAAACAAACGTCAATAGCACACACATACTAATTCAAGGGGATAAAAATTGCCTGAATTGTACTAATACTAACAGACATGACAAACAACTGTCAATTCGCGTTGATGGCATGGAGTTTCGTGTTCCGCTTTTGGGAAATGATAGTGATAATGGATTTTCAGGTGCAGTAAACACATGTTTTAAAAATAAAAGTATGAATGAAAATTAACTTCTTCTTATGAAATATGTTCTTTATGTAATAGAGTAACACCTTCTTTTGCAAGTGGGGAAAACGCCCTGAAGAATAATTGTGTTTGATACTGATTTCATATTACAATGATGAGTTTTAGTGAAAATGTCAAGAAAATTATACAAAAATGGTTAATTAAGAATCAGTACTACGGGTTTTAAGTAATCAAATAGCATAAAGTAGAAATTTTCATTAAAAATTTAAACAACTTAAAACTGTCTTAAGATCTGCTAAGCTTATAGAGAATGATTTGCTTTCCCAAACCGAAGCCCCCACCAGACGTCGACACAGTGCTACTGTCATCGCGTATCATTCTTGTCCGGTCGCCGGACATTGTAGTCGCAGTAGACGGCTGCATCACGGCGCCGTAAAGAGGTTGGTACGGTCGAAATTTGCCATTTGGGAAATTTGCCGGTCCGGCTGAAACCGGATAATGTGTAATCGGCCTTAGGGAATTTCCGATTCGTTTGGTATGTAAATCGCCAAAATCCGGAAAACATAGTTATTAATTTTAACTTTATTTCATAAAAACGTGACCTGTTTTCTGATTTGGCACCCTTAATGTAAGACGTAGTTCTACGTAAAAAAATTGTAAAATCGAACATTTTTAGTGTGGTGTTAAAGTGGTCACCATTTGTGGGTAAAATAGACACTTGCATATATCATGCTAAATGGAATAGATTTATACATTGTTTATTGTTCAAATTTTTTTTTAATCATAATTATAAATGTAAGTATTTGTATGAAATAGGTCTAGTTATTCACCTAGTCATAATTGAAATTTTGTTGTACGTACAAAAACATAGTAAGAAGCACATAACGCTTCAAACAATGAGGTTTGGTTATAGTTGGGGTGGCCTCTTTCTTCAGCGCCAAAAATTTACCTCTTTAAAAGCACTATGTGATAAGGGTCTTCAGCTTTAGTAAACAGAACATTGTAAGTCATTATCCGCCACTGAGCATTTTTCCCCCCAATAAACGAATTAATTACAATGCGAATTAATCGCTGAAGTTAAACAAAATATCTGTTTACGTCTCCTAAAATATGTGAACAGTTGTCCAATTTGATGATTTCTCGAAGATATCGGATATTTGAAACAAGTTTTTACTCAAATTCACGGCAAATTCTTTATATACGATGCGTTCAAAACAACAATGTCTGTTTTTATTTATATTTTGATATGCGACAGCTCTACTGAAGTACAGGGTGACAAAACGTCAGGAAACTCTTCAAACATAAGGTAACTATCAAAACGACATCAATAGTCAATAGTTATACTACCAAACAAGCAACTGACCACTTCACCACCAGTTCCCCTAATCAATTTCAAGTGAATTCAATTTGTACGATTTTGTCTCAACTCATTATTCTGTGTGGAGCAATACATCACTTGTAAGTGATATGGAATTATAGAAAACAATCGCGATTATCTTAGGTTGTGTTAAAGTCGAAGAAACATAGGTTTACAAATATATGGCTGTGCAGCGAAGGAAACAAATAAATTGGCGCTCATGGTTTGCAAAATAGCTGGGGAAAATAGAGTGACAACAAACCCCCCGCAGAGCAAATAATGATAGATTATCAGTGGCGAATAATGTCTAACGGATCAACAATATGCGGTCGCGATTGTTGATTATTGATTTTTGTTGTGGTTTCTGCCAGATACTGATGCAAACCATGATGTTATTCAGATCGGTTTAATGTTAAGCCTCAATTAGCTGAGCGATTTGCTGTGCTCCTCATTGAGTACGATATCGCCGTTACGCAGAGCTATCTTTTGTGTGTATTGATTAAACTAGTGAATGAATGAAACTATTTACGACTTCAAGATTGCTTTCATGTCATTGATCACATCTTGCTAGACCTTATTAATAAGTCTTTATTAACTGGGCATAGTTATACTACCAAACAAGCAACTGACCACTTCACCACCAGTCCCCCTAATCAATTTCAAGTGAATTCAATTTGTACGATTTTGTCTCAACTCATTATTCTGTGTGGAGCAATACATCACTTGTAAGTGATGTTGGCTAGCAACAATCACACGATCTAGAAAAATTTTCCGCTAGCAAACCGATTTCCTTAGCTGCTCCTTAGAATTAAAGAAAACAATCGCGATTATCTTAGGTTGTGTTAAAGTCGAAGAAACATAGGTTTACAAATATATGGCTGTGCAGCGAAGGAAACAAATAAATTGGCGCTCATGGTTTGCAAAATAGCTGGGGAAAATAGACTGACAACAAACCCCCCGCAGAGCAAATAATGATAGATTATCAGTGGCGACTAATGTCTAAGGGATCAACAATATGCGGTCGCGATTGTTGATTATTGATTTTTGTTGTGGTTTCTGCCAGATACTGATGCAAACCATGATGTTATTCAGATCGGTTGAATGTTAAGCCTCAATTAACTGAGCGATTTGCTGTGCTCGCATTTTTGTTGCATAACCGATAAATCTAAATGGTAACTAAAATAACATGCAAATCCCACATAATCCCTAAAATGAGTAAATTGAATGAACACACTACATATTATCAATTCAGAAAACATTTTCCTATTTTATGAAATAGTTTAAACATTGATTTGCATACCAGTTGACTCGAAATTTCATTTAAATTTGAAATTGTTTTTTTAATTAAAACTTAGTAGAGATTTCTATGCCATAGATATCTATGTACGCCCTCAATGCGGCAATCAGTTGGAAGAAATTTCTTTAACACTCCTGTACTCGCGCGCAAAATCATAACTCGTATACTCGCGCACGGTGTCACAGACCGAAAGTTGAACTTCTCTGTAATATTACTATAGTGTTCTTTTTAGGCTTTATTGGTATAAAATTAAAAAAGAGGATATGATTGAAAGAAAAACTATGGATGGGTTATACCTATGATATAACCGCAAGGTTGACGTAGGACTGTCATTCGCTTAGTAATCAATTGTATTTCTTCAATTAGCAATAATCCAACCTCGGATGTTCCTCATTGAGTACGATATCGCCGCTACGCAGAGCTATCTTTTGTGTGTATTGATTAAATTATTGATTAAACTAGTGAATGAATGAAACTATTTACGACTTCAATTGTAAACAAATCCCATTTTAAGCCAATTCATGCATTGTGGTAGTTGTTATCGTAGCGAATAGTTATCAACATTTTGCCTAATCATCAAACGGTATGCGTAGAAGTTCAGTGAGCTGGCGACATGAAGAGATATCTTCCAATGCAGTCTTCAATAATCGAGCTAAAGCGTTGCATTTGTACCCGCTTTTGTAGACCGTGATAGCAAAACGAATTCTGGAGTGTAAAAATGCTTGGGGGTACAAAATTATTGCCGACTTGAATGTATCTGATGCCGATTTTCCCGATTTCTTGTTTTCGGAATCAGTATTAGGAATACACATTTTGGTTTGCAAAAATGCAAGCGAGTACAAAAGTACCCGCAGCTTGCATCTGTTTTGCAATGTCGATTTCCTCAGGCTCCATCGTTTAGAGTGTGTGTTAGGGAAACATTATGATTTCCCGAAAAGCAAGCAAGAATAAATTCTCGTTGCTTGCATCTAATTTGCTATGGTGATCTCCCCTGGCTCAATGGTTTTGAAGTCAGCGTTAGGGAAACATTCCGATTTCCAGAAACGCAAGCGAGAACAAAAGTTCCCGCTGCTTGCATCTTATTTGCAATGCCGATTTCCCCTGGCTCCATGGTTTCAAAGTCTGTGCGAGGGAAACTTTCCGATTTGCAGAAACACAGAAACGAGTTATGGAAAATTTTGAAATCTTCATTGAAACCTAGTAATAGTAAACTGCGTGCTCCCGTGGCCGAGTGGTTAGCGTCATAACTAACATGCCGGGTGTTCGGGTTCGATTCCCGTTCTGGTCGGAGGAATTTTTCGTCAAAGAAATTTCCTCCGACTTGCACTGTGATCACGCGTATTCTAGAGCTTGCCACTCAGAATGCATTCAAGGCGTGTTATTTGGCATAGAAATCTCAACTAAGTACTAATAAAAATGACGCAAGTAATACTACGTTGAGACGGTGAAGTTCCTCTAGGAACGTTAGTGCCATTGAAGAAGAAGAAGAAGAAGAATAGTAAACCGCGGTTCATAGCTTTGCGTGGCGCACTTGAACAGTCTGAACAGGCTATAGTATCCAAGTTTAATTATTATTTCGTCAATAGTGTTTCATTGATCAATCAGTCCATTGAATTGGTCGATGAACCTGATGAAATAAAACAGCCGGTTGATTGTAATTGTAGATTTCAAAGATTTCACCCAATTACATTAAATGAACTTAGAACTATTTGCTTTTCTTTAGGAAAATATAATGCCAATGCTAGAGTTCAAGATTGCTTTCATGTCATTGATCACATCTTGCTAGACCTTATTAATAAGTCTTTATTAACTGGGCATGTGCCTCAGGTGTGGAAGGAATCTTTCATAGTTCCTATTCAAAAGGTTGCTGGAGCGATTAAAGCCGAAGAGTTTCGTCCCATCAACATGTTGCACACATTAGAGAAAATATTAGAATTAGTTGTTAAAGGCCAGCTGTTGCAATATTTAAATCTCAACGCTTTGCTAATACCAGAACAATCGGGATATCGGGAAGGATATTCCTGTGAAACCGCATCGAACTTGGTGTTAGCAAAATGGAAAGAGAAATTAGAATGTAAAGATACCATCATTGCTTTTTCTTGGATCTGAAACGCGCTTTCGAGACAATTTCTAGGCCCTTGTTGTTAAACACGATTAAGCGCTTTGGAATTACGAGTACTGCATATAAATGGTTTGAAAGTTATTTGTGTGACAGAACTCAACGGACTATTTTTAGTGTTTCAATTTCCAGTCCCGTAGAGAATAATCTTGGAGTACCTCAGGGTAGTGTATTAGGGCCCCTTTTTATTTTATTTTTTTTAATTTTTATTTATTATGTACATCAACGACATGCGACGAGTTTTACGATTTTGTGATATTAACCTTTTTGCAGATGATACTGTGTTATTCATTGCAGCTAATGATTTGAATCAGGTCGTTTTACATTTGAATGGAGATTTGCGTTCTTTAAGTAGGTGGTTCAAGTATAAGCAACTGAAGTTGAATATAAATAAAACTAAATTTATGGTAATCTCGCGTAATCGTTCTAATGAAAACGTCTCTACTGTAATTGAGACCATTGATCGCGTTCGGGAGATTAAATATCTTAGATCGTCCAAAGAGAATGCTTCAAAACGGAACTACATCTGCTCAAAAGAGGAAATTTGGTACCGAAGAATTCCACACTCAAGCTTCTGAACCCTTTCGTGGATTCGTCGGGTATAATCCGAGTCGGTGGCCGGCTCAGATTATCGGAAGAATCATATAGCACCAAACATCAAATTCTACTCCCTGGTTTCCACCGATTTACCCGAATGCTTTTATTATCGTATCACTGCAAATTGGTTCATGGTGGGATATCGCTTACATTGGGAGTAGTTCGCAACGAATACTGGCCCACAAATGGAAGAAGGGCTGTACGTAGCGTGATACGCAGTTGCTATCGGTGTACTCGCGTTAATCCTCGACTATTACAACAACCAATTGGACAATTACCTCTTGCTAGAACTAAACCCAGTCGGCCTTTCGCATCCACTGGAATAGATTTTTGTGGCCCTGTATTTGTGAAGTCCACCAACCGCAAGACTGCTCCTACCAAAGCCTATATTGCCCTGTTTGTCTGCTTTAGTACAAAAGCGGTACACATTGAGCTGGTTGGAGACCTATCCACAGCTTCCTTTCTCTCCGCCCTGCAACGGTTCGTGGCTAGACGGGGCAAGCCCGATAGTATTTTTTCGGACAACGCCACACATTTTGTCGGTGCTCGAAATGAATTGCATGATCTTTACCAAATGCTCTCAAATTCAAAGGAAACCGATCGTATCGCTACCGCTCTCGCAAATGAAGGGATACAATGGAATATGATTCCCCCACGCGCCCCCAACTTCGGCGGATTATGGGAAGCTGCGGTGAAAGTGGCAAAGAAGCATTTGCTTCGTCAGTTAGGCAGCACTTCTCTACTGCACGAGGACTTAATCACGATACTATCGCAAGTAGAAAGTGCGATGAACTCAAGACCATTAGTACCACTATCGGAGGATCCTAACGACTTCGAAGCCCTCACGCCAGGCCATTTTTTGGTAGGTTCACAACTCCAAGTCCTACCTTACCCAGACATGAAGGACGATCCAGTGAACCGACTGAGAAACAGATACCAGATTATCCAGCAGAAACAGCAGCAGTTTTGGTACCACTGGAAGACAGAGTACCTTAAAGAGCTCCAACGACAGGCTACCATGCACCGGCGACCCATTCATCTCAAAGTCGGCCAAGTGATGATCCTGCAAGACAATCTTTTACCACCAGTGCGCTGGCCACTAGTTCGCATTTTGGAGCTGCATCCTGGGCAGGACGGAGTGACTCGTGTGGTTACAGTGCGTACCTCAAGTGGTACAACATTCAAGCGAGCTGTGACGAAACTTTGTCCATTGCCTACGATGGATGAAGAAGAGATGAGCATGCAGAGTAATACAGCATCCAACCCGGATGACATCGGATAGAACTAATCGGAACTATTGTGAATTGCAAAGCTAAAGAAGAACTATGTGAATTTACATATATATATATATATATTAGTGAAATGTTCATTTCAGGTGGCCGGCTATGATAAGTTTAGATTAGACCAGAGTCGCATTTTTGAATTTTAAAGGCAGTTTAGAATCCATCTACTAATCCGACTGCTGAACGCAGCTAATTTTAAATGAAAATTACCATAGTTACGCAATTAGTTTACTTTTCGTTAGGGAGTTCCTTTTTTTCTCAATCAATTTGCCTTTGCCATTTTTTTTTTATTATTAGAGTCATTGTTACCCCGGTCACCAGTAGAGATAGTTGGAAAATTATTTCTGGAATATTATAATAAAAATCGAATTTCACGTTTCTGAACTGTAAAAGTAAAAGATCACTCCAATATTACGCGTCGTTGTTTTATGGATTTTAACCAATTGAAAATTAAGCTCGTGATTCGATTTCCTGATAAAACAGCTTTCATGTCATTGATCACATCTTGCTAGACCTTATTAATAAGTCTTTATTAACTGGGCATGTGCCTCAGGTGTGGAAGGAATCTTTCATAGTTCCTATTCAAAAGGTTGCTGGAGCGATTAAAGCCGAAGAGTTTCGTCCCATCAACATGTTGCACACATTAGAGAAAATATTAGAATTAGTTGTTAAAGGCCAGCTGTTGCAATATTTAAATCTCAACGCTTTGCTAATACCAGAACAATCGGGATATCGGGAAGGATATTCCTGTGAAACCGCATCGAACTTGGTGTTAGCAAAATGGAAAGAGAAATTAGAATGTAAAGATACCATCATTGCTTTTTCTTGGATCTGAAACGCGCTTTCGAGACAATTTCTAGGCGCTTGTTGTTGAACATTTTGTGATATTAACCTTTTTGCAGATGATACTGTGTTATTCATTGCAGCTAATGATTTGAATCAGGTCGTTTTACATTTGAATGGAGATTTGCGTTCTTTAAGTAGGTGGTTGAAGTATAAGCAACTGAAGTTGAATATAAATAAAACTAAATTTATGGTAATCTCGCGTAATCGTTCTAATGAAAACGTCTCTACTGTAATTGAGACCATTGATCGCGTTCGGGAGATTAAATATCTTGGCGTGATTATTGATGACAAACTCAAGTTCAATACTCACATTGACAATGTCATCAAAAAAATTGCCAAGAAGTATGGAATATTATGCCGATTGAAAAACGATTTAACTATGTGCAGTAAAATACAGGTATACAAATCAATCATCTCTCCTCAGTTAGATTTTTGTTCTTCCATATTATTTTTAGCCAATGATACACAAATATCGAGATTACAGCGTTTGCAGAATAAAACAATGCGGTTGAGTCTAAAATGTAATAGATTCACTTCCTCATCTTTGATGCAGGACGCTCTAAATTGGTTAACCGTGAAGCGAAGAATTGTTTTTTTAACTATGGTGTTCATTTTTAAAGTACTTAACGGTTTGCTGCCTATCTGCCTATTTGTGTGATCGAGTTGAAAGAGGAAGTGATTTCCATAGATATAACACTAGAAACGCGAATGAATTAAGAACACCTAATTTCTTGTCATGTGCTTCACAAAATTCGTTGTTCGGATATAGAACGATTCAAACGAGCAGAGATGCGGATGTCAGAAGCAGCTAGAAGCAGGACACCCCTGTATGATTGATAAATTACATTTTCATTTCAAATTTTAATGATGTACAAACTTGCAATACAGTGTATACGTTGACACTTACTGAGTACACCTAGCTGGCTCTCTGTTAAAATTGTAAATAGAAACAAAAAAGTCATCTATGAAGAGCAGCTCAATATAAATTTTCGTCTGTTGAAAAAAAAAGGCTTTCATTGTTATCGAGTAATTTTTTGGGGTATTTTTGTTTCGTGAATCTTTTACCATCACTTCTCTTCCAGTTTGTCGAGTCAACGATGAAGGTTTCTCATTTTTACTCCAGTAATATTGACGAAAATAAAATGCTAGTCAAGTCAGGTAAGACGGCCACTCCACCGACAAAAGACAAGCATTTTGTTTTGGAAAAATTTTTACTATCTCCTCCTTCTTTTATTAACAGATGCCCATTAACTACGTTTGCTAGTGCAACCACGTATCATGGACGAATCAGCTGAGCGGTTTTAAAGCGTAATCCGAATTTATCATTACGAATGCCGGAAATGAAAAAGTGAGAAGAATTACTAGCCCTTCTAGGTGATTTTAGTATAAAATACTTGAATTTTCAGTTAGAAATCTCATCAAAAATCAATGTCCATCATTCCCACCCCAGGTGTTTATCTTTCCCGCCAAGTGTCCGTCTTTCCCGACTCAATCTTATTCTTTCAAAGATGCCAGACACATTCATTTTTCAAAATTTCTGCCTCAAAGATTAATTTCATTATAAAAAAACCTAGACTATCAAATTGATTGGTGAGATAGGGAGTCTAAAATAGTAAAAAAAAAGCGTTACGTAATACAGGTCGGACTCGATTATCCGGAGTATTGATTTTTTTTCACTCCGGATAATCGAGTAAAAACAATTTTTTTTCTTTATTTGTTTTTTTTTGAATGTATTTTTCGTTTTTTGAAAATAAAAGAGGAATTTGATTTTTGATTCATCCCCTTAAAGTTAGAAAACACCATACCAATATTGAGGGGATTGCAAAAATACATAGTCGACCATTTTGTGGCGGCGACCTTTTCGAATTTATGTTGTTCATAGTGTAGTGTATACTCCAAATCAAGTCATTCAGCCATTTTTTTGCGGCGGCCAAATTGAATTTTTCAAGATCATGAAATACACAGTTTTATAATGACAGTAGAATTAAATGTATGTTCCAAATTTCAGATCAATCATTCAGCAGGAACGGGGTCAATTTTCTATTAATGTGGGACAACCCAACAAACATTCCAGCAAACATAGAAACAGGTTAAGCTAAATGAAACCATTCGAAAAGTAATAAGTTGTTTGGAGACTGCGGCTATCTTGAAATTGGATTTTTCATTATCTGCTATGTTCTACTAGTCGAGAACTTTCTTTTGATGCATTTTTGGCCAATTTTTTCATAAATAACTGTGTTCTACTGGTCAAGCCTTTTCATTTGATACTCATATTGATGGGGTTCTGAGAAAATAGGTAATCCGCCATTCTGTAGTGGCCACCATCTTAGATTTGCATTTTTCATAAATAACTGTATTCTACTGTAGCGTTGCCTGAACGGTTTTGGCTTTCTTTCATACAACTAAAACCTGTTAGCGTGCAACTCTGTTAAGTGTGCAACTCTTTTAGCGTGCAACTCTCGACTCTTTTATTTTTCCGAAATTAATTCTACAAGCTAATTCTTCTACCTTCAAATTTCTGTGCAGGCGCTTGGAGTTACCCTGCTATATCTGCCGATAAATAATTATGCGCAAAAAATGTCCCGTGTGTGTTGAACTGCCACGAACCGAGTGGAAACTTGAGATTTGTTTCACTCCCACAAAAATAAAAAAATTGATGTCAGTAAAAAAAATGTAGACTCGGTAACAACATAAGTTGAACAAAAATATAATTAGAGAAGTGTTCGATTTTCATTCTTCTCCGATTGCCCGAAGTAACCAGACGTAGGAAAGTCGCGTCCAAGTTCCGTTATCGGTTACCGCGTGATTGTTGTTTTTTTGCCGCTGAAGAGTTCATTTCGCTATCTTGATAGTGAGTGAAGTGCCCTGCCTGCAAGTGGATAGAGGCTTTCATCCTCGGAAGGCCAAGCATTGGTTTTTGTTTTGTCGCTGCTTCGCCGACATTGGAGATTTCGCCGAATCATCGTGCCAACAGTGACAGTGCGGGTAAGCTTTCACCGACGACTGTGTGTAGTGGTGTCGTAGACACATTCCCACCACCAACGAGCTTTCAGCACGCTCCCGTTCATCTGCACTGGAGTGCGTTCATAGGTGAATAAGATTGAATATAGTGAGAGAAAATATTTATTAATTATAAGTTTTTTTTTGTTTGTTTTTGTGAATTATTATTATTGTGAAATATTATTTAAAAAAAAATACTTAGAATATAAGTGCCAATTTTAAAATGGCAGAGGGTGGGGGACCTTCGGATATGGAGGTCTCTGACTCTAGTTCCCTCCTAAGTGATAAAAAAAGTCACTCAAACGCGTACCAAATACGGAAGATACTTCTTCTGGGGACGAGTCAGCTAACCCTACCAAGCCTCCCTCCAAAAAACTAGCAAATCTCCCATCTGCCCTTAACGATCCCACTCTACCTTCAACCTCGTCTTCTCCCTCTGTTCTTCCCGCTCCTTCTCAACCTTCGTCTCCCCACTCTCAATCCCCGTCCTCGCCTTCCCCCCCTGTTATTCCCACTCCCCGTGTAAAGGTCTATCCAGAAGATGCGCCCGGAACTGGTCCCTGGGTTGTTTTCTTCAGGCCTAAGCCAAATGGAAAGGCGTTGAGAGTCATGCAGATCGCGAAAGATCTGGCAAGGTATACCTCCGTTTCGGAAATTTCGAAGGTTAGACCAAACAAATTGCGAGTTATCGTGAATGATCGAAAAGACGCAAACAAGATTGTTGTCGATCAGCATTTTACAATTGAGTATCGGGTCTACATTCCCTCTCACATAGTCGAAATTGAGGGTGTGATAACCGAAACGGGCTTGACGTGCGAATACATTACGAGTGAAGGTACCGGCCGTTTTAAAAAACTGCCCTCGACGACTGTTAAGATCTTGGGTTGCCGCCAGCTCGGAACAGTCTCCCATGAAGGAGAAGAAAAGAAATTTACGCCGTCCAACTCGTTTCGAGTCACCTTCGCTGGTTCAGCTCTCCCTGACTACGTGATGGTAGATAAATTGAGGTTAGCCGTGCGACTTTTTATTCCAAAGCCAATGACTTGTCTAAAGTGCAAGTCAGTTGGTCACACGGCTGCTTATGGTGCCAATAAAGAACGATGTGCCACTTGCGGAGAACAACATGAGGGGAAATCCTGCAGTGCGACTGAGCATAAGTGTCCATATTGCGGGGGATCCCCACACGTGCTCTCAGCTTGTGAAACATACAAGGCTCGCTGGGAGAAACAGAAGCGCTCTTTGAGGGAACGCTCTAAACGCACTTTCGCAGAAATTTTGAAGGGCGCTTCTCCACTGGCTCAAGAACAACAACCAATCAATACACACAATGTCTTTGCTACGTTGCCAGTTGACGAAATGGAAGCGGATACAGCTAACGGGGGCACGCCGTTTATTTCTCAAGGGAATCCCCGGCGCAAAAATGTGACCACTCCCAAAGTTCAAGGACAAGTCCCTCCGGTGATACCCCCTGTTAGCTTGCCCAAAAAATCGAGTGCAGCGGATAAGCAAAATCAGGTCCCTCCTGGCCTCCGTGGTAATAGTTCACCTTCGAACGACCCAGCACTCGAGGGGACATCAAAAACCCCAACTGTCCCTGTTTTTCCGTCAAGTTCAACTTCCCAATCGGGATTTATAAAGTTGTCTGACCTTGTGGATCAAATCTTCACGTGTTTTAATGTTTCCGACTCCATCAGAACCATTGTCACCGCAATGCTTCCAGTACTAAAGACAATTTTGCAGCAATTGATGCAAACATGGCCCCTCCTTGCAATGATTATCTCTCTTGATGTCTAATTTAAATAGAGAGGTCGGAGATATCACTGTTTTACAGTGGAATTGTCGTAGTCTTATCCCTAAATTGGATACATTCAAATTTCTAATTCATAAACTCAATTGTGATGTTTTTGCTCTATCCGAAACCTGGCTCTCTTCTCAAAATGATCTCTCTTTCCACGATTTTAATATAATACGCTTGGACCGCGATGACAGATACGGAGGGGTACTATTGGGGATCATTAAGTGTCACTCATTTTTTAGAATTGACCTTCCACCTATTGGAGGGATCGAAGCTGTTGCTTGTCATGCAAACATCAGAGGCAAAGACCTCTGTATAGTCAGCTTGTATTGGCCTCCGAGAGCTGCGGTTAGCCGCAAGCAACTTGTTGACATGTGCTCACTCCTTCCTGAGCCACGATTGATCTTGGGAGACTTCAACTCTCACGAAACTGCCTGGGGGGAACCGTACGACGATAATCGTTCATCGTTGATATATGACCTTTGTAACAGCTTCAATATGACCGTTTTGAACACTGGGGAAACAACACGTGTACCTAAACCTCCTGCTAAACCAAGTGCTCTTGACCTCTCGCTTTGCTCGAATTCACTATCGTTAGATTGCAAGTGGAATGTAATCCAGGATCCCAACGGTAGTGATCACTTGCCAATCAAAATTTCTATCACTAATGGGTTGAATTCTTCTGAATCAATAAACATGGCATACGACCTCACAAGACACATTGACTGGAAAAAATATGCGGACGCGATTGCTCTAGCCATCAATTCCAGAGATGGTTTGCCTCCATTAGAGGAGTATAACTTCATTTCTCGTTTGATCTATGACAGCGCGGTTCGCGCTCAAACGAAACCCATCCCAGGTTCCACTATTCGTCGAAGGCCTCCCAATCCATGGTGGGATGGCCAGTGTTCCAAGCTTTATGGAGATAAATCGAATGCATTTAAAGCTTTTCGGAAACGTGGAACCATTGAGAATTTTCAAACGTATTTGGACCTTGAAAATCAATTTAAAAACTTGATCAAAGGGAAAAAACGTGCTTATTGGCGAAATTTCGTGGGAGGTTTATCACGAGAAACGTCAATGAAAAAATTATGGAAAGTGGCTCGAAACATGAGAAATCGCTCTTCATCCAATGAAAGCGAGGAATATTCACATCGATGGATTTTTAATTTTGCACGAAAGGTTTGTCCCGATTCCGCTCCAGTGCAAAGAATTATTCGAGATATACCACAAGATAGGTGCGATCTTGATTCCGAGTTTTCGATGGTAGAATTCTCTCTTGCTCTCCTTTCATGTAACAATTCTGCTCCGGGATCGGATAGAATTAAGTTCAACTTGCTGAAAAATCTTCCTGATGTGGCGAAACATCGCTTGTTGAACTTATTCAATCGGTTTCTGGAGCATAATATTGTTCCAGATGATTGGAGACAAGTACAAGTTATAGCTATTCAAAAACCCGGAAAACCCGCGTCCGACTTCAATTCGTACCGCCCAATAGCAATGCTGTCTTGTATACGGAAATTGTTGGAGAAAATTATCTTGTTTCGCCTTGATCGATGGGTTGAAACGAATGGCCTACTCTCAGATACACAATATGGGTTCCGCAGGGGCAAGGGGACGAATGATTGTCTTGCGTTGCTTTCTTCAGAAATTCAAATGGCTTACGCCGAAAAAAAACAAATGGCTTCAGTATTCTTGGACATAAAGGGGGCCTTTGATTCTGTTTCAATAGAGGTTTTGTCAGACAAATTACAATCTCGGGGTCTGCCGCCTCTATTGAATAATATGTTATATAACTTGCTTTGTGAGAAACATTTGAACTTTTCTCACGGAGATTCGGCAGTAAGTCGGGTCTCTTACATGGGACTCCCCAAGGGCTCATGTTTAAGCCCCCTTTTGTACAACTTCTACGTAAGCGACATTGACAATTGCCTTACACAAAATTGCAGCCTAAGACAACTTGCAGATGATGGAGTGGTGTCTGTCGTAGGATCAAACGAATCCGACCTGCAAGAATCCTTACAAGATACTTTGAACAATTTTTCAACCTGGGCCATTGAGCTAGGGATCGAATTCTCCACGGAGAAAACAGTGATGGTGGTTTTTTCTAGGAAGCATAAACCAGCAAAACCAAAGCTTCAACTTTTGGGTAAACCGATCACTAATGCTATGTCATTCAAGTATCTTGGGGTCTGGTTCGACTCCAAATGTACTTGGGGGCCCATATTAGGTATCTGAGCAAAAAATGTCAACAAAGAATAAACTTTCTCCGTACAATTACCGGCACCTGGTGGGGAGCCCATCCCGAAGATCTTATAATGTTGTATCGAACAACTATTCTCTCAGTGATGGAGTATGGCAGTTTCTGTTTTCAATCAGCTGCCAAAACACACCTCATTAAACTCGAGCGAATTCAGTATCTTTGTCTCCGTATCGCGTTAGGATGTATGCCCTCAACGCATACCATGAGTCTCGAGGTTTTGGCAGGCCTACTCCCACTAAAAGATCGCTTCAATTTATTATCTCTTCGGTTCCTCATCCGGTGTAAGGTTATGAACCCATTGGTGATCGGAAATTTTGAGCAGCTGATCGAGCTAAATTTTCATTCTGGATTCATGAGCTCATATCATGAATTCGTCTCCATGCAGGTTAATCCTTCTTCGTATATTCCCAACCGTGTTTGTTTTCCTGACTACATCAATTCCTCTGTGCATTTTGATCTGTCCATGAAGCAGGATATCCATGGAACATCAGACTATCTTCGATCGAGGATCGTTCCAACGATCTTCGATGCAAAGTATGGGGATATCAATTGTGATAATATGTACTTTACTGATGGGTCCTCTATGAATGAGTCCACAGGATTTGGAGTGTTCAACGAATTTTTTAGCACCTCACACAGTCTTCAGAATCCTTGCTCAGTGTATATTGCTGAATTGGCAGCGATACACTGGGCGCTGGACAGCGTCGCCTCACGACCTGTTGAACACTATTACATTGTAACGGATAGTCTTAGCTCTGTCGAAGCTATCCGTTCAGTGAGGCCGGAAAAGCACTCGCCGTACTTCCTTGAGAGAATACGAGAAATTTTGAGTGCTTTATCCAGACGTTGTTATGTCATTACCTTTATCTGGGTCCCTTCACATTGCTCCATTCCGGGTAATGAGAGGGCTGACTCATTAGCAAAGGTAGGTGCAATTGAAGGCGATATTTATCAGCGTCAAATCGCCTTCAATGAATTTTATTCTTTAGTCCGCAAAAATACCATCGCTAACTGGCAACGCAAGTGGAATGAAGATGAATTGGGCCGGTGGCTCCACTCGATTATCCCTAAGGTTAGCCTCAAACCATGGTTCAAAAGTCTGGACTTGAGTCGGGACTTTATTCGCACCTTCTCCCGACTCATGTCCAATCACTGTTCGTTAGATGCGCTACTCTTTCGTATTAATCTTGCCGACAACAATCTTTGTGTTTGTGGCCAAGGTTACCACGACATCGAGCACGTTGTTTGGTCGTGCGAGCTGTATCTTGTCGCCAGATCGAATTTAGTAGTCACCCTTCGGGCCCGAGGAAGGCAGCCCATGATGCCGGTGAGAGACGTGTTGGCTCGGTTAGACCTTGATTACATGTCCCAAATATATGTATTCCTTAAAGCTATCGATCTTCGTGTGTGATTGTCCTTACACCCTTAGTTTTTCCTTTTCCTTTTCCTTTGTGAGAGATCGGATCCCTTCTTAAGAATAAGATGAAATGTAAATACATATTAGATATAAGATAGGTTTAAGAATTGAGTGTGATGAGTGTGATTGAGAGTGTGAGTGTGATCATTGTAAATATATCCTCATATCCCCTCCTTTTCCTGAAGAAAATATGTCACCCTTCTAAACTCGAGTCGACCGCGAGTAATCGGTTTCCTATATTATTAACATTAGAATTAAGGAAAAATGTTTATATACTAGTAACAATACAGTAAAGAGTTCGGCTCCTTTAAACCTATGTAACTGAGCCTGTAAAAATAAACGATTTAAATAAAAAAAATAAAAAAGTGTTCGATTTTCGACAAGGGTGATGCACTTTTGGAACTTGACGACAAAGCGCAAGTGTGCTTTAATGAAATATGAAGAATGGTTTAGCGAGGTATTCTCCAAGCATCTCTACATACATATATGGAGGAATTAGGGTCGCTTCACTACTAGTCAAGCCCTTTCATTAGATACCCATATTGATGGGGTTCTGAGAAAACATGTAATCCGCCATTTTGTAGTGGCCGCCATCTTGGATTTGCATTTTTCATAAATAACTGCATTCTACTAGTCAAGCCCTTTCTTTTGATACCCATATTAGCTATTCAATATAGAATTATCATACAAATTATTCAAAATTTCCGAAAATCTAAAATAAAATACTCCGGATAACCGAGTCTAAAATGCCGGATAATCGAATCCCGGATAATCGAGTCTCCGGATAATCGAGTCCGAGCTGTAGGGTAACACGGGGTGATTTGGACCACCCCATTATCTCAAAAAGTATGGCTCAACTTGGATTTTTTATAATGTCATCTTCTTTTATTGTTGAACCGTAGGTAACTAACGTAAAAAAACTTTGGTAAACTTTGACAGGTGGAAGGAAATGGTTGCATGAACACAGCATGCACTTTGATTGTCAAAAAATGTGAGTTTTCTGATCGTGGTTTTAAGGTTTTTCCCGCTGATTAAACAAACTTTTCGCGTATTGTGCAGTGAAGTTCTGTTCGTCTACAGAAGAGGAACAGTTTGATGCAGCGAAACTGTAAGTTTGATAACAATATATGAAATTATTTGCATTTTAATTTTTGCATGTTGTGGGGGGTAACATGGACACGTTTCTGTGGGGTGAATTGGTCCTACAGATTTGAGGTTTTTCTTTGGTCTAATTGATTCCAGATGCCACTGAATTACAAAAAGAGGGTGGGCAGACAACGTTGGAGGAAGGAGGAGCTTGAAAGAGCAACGCAGGCTATCAAGAACGGATTTTCTTTGACCAAGCATCGAAAGTGTTTGAAAATGCTCGAAAGACAGTGAAAAAATCCATGCAGAATTCGAGATGGTCTCAATCCAATTTTTCTGGTCTGGAATCTGGCCAAGACACCTGGTATCGATCCCAGAACACTGTTACTGATTGTAACATTATTCCAAAATATTTTACATAAACATAAGTATGTTTTTTTCGATGAAACACATACTGGACCAAATCACCCCACAGATGGTCCAAATCACCCCGCATCATATTTTAATGTCCAAAAATCATCTCTTTCATTTTATGATATATTTGGTAGTTTAAAGCTTGATATAATGATTAAATATTGTTGATTGAGAGAAAACAAGTGTAGCTTAGTATACAATGTAACATTTTTTATTTAGACCGTATTGGTTTGGAAATATTGGGCAGTTTTCTTAGGTGGTCCAACTCCCCCCTTTTCCCCTACAAACTTTTTTTGCTATTTCGTTTGCTTGTTCATCTTGTTCAATTGCTTTTTTTTTTTACTCGATTCGGTTATATACAAATTTTATTTGAGAATTCGATTATATACAGTGAGGGGAGGTTGAAGTTTGTATGTGGTCGAGTCCGTCCTGTATAATGTATTTGATCGGCCCGACTAGTGATGTTTTATCTGTAGCCTCGAGGGCATAGTATTGGGTGTCAATATGAAGAAATGGATTTTACACGTTTTACATTATAACAAAACCGTTTTATTCTAAGCTAACAGGCAAAATGTGGATTCAAATTTATTGTTTATACTAATGAATCAACAAAACATACAAACAATAAACTTATTCAAACTTTGTAGCATCTTACAGAACATCTCTGATTGAGCTTTCTTTTACTATCCACTATTTACATTTACATTTTCTATTCAATATTATCTATACCAGGTGGAGCATGTGATTATAGAGAGTTTGTACCTACGGGAGAATAAATAGAGGAGGCGCACTCACTCCTCTCTATCAATGCACAATGGTCCAGGAGATGCATTTAAGTGGAAATTAGCATTTAGAGCTCGACAGTTATTCTCTAGACAAAAACTTTCTTAGACAAAGTTGTTACTCATCATAGAGCGCTCGTTTTTATGTTGTCAAAAATAGGGTGACCAAAATTGTCAATGAAATAAAAAATCTAACTTTCTTATCTTTTTAGATAGAGCTAAACGTGGTTCGACAATGTTGTAGCTCTAATTATTTGAAATATCTTTGTAGAACAAAGTGTTTTTCTATCTCTTGAAATAACCGATATAGTGCATTTTTTATAAGTTACGTTAGGGTCACCATGAAAAAAACTGTTTTTTGCTCAAACTTTTATATTTCAAATTTTACATGCAAACTGTCTTCGGAAGACTTTTAGAGCTTACTAATACAAATATTTTTCAATGCAGAACTTGTCAATATCTCAACTTTACTCAAAGTTATTGGTATTTCTTCCCAAAAAACATGCTCTTTTCATTTGTTTGTCATTATTTATGGGGCAAACGTGAACAAAGTTTATTTGCGACATTTGAAAGAGCATATTTCACTCTACATAATGTGTGATTTTCAAAACTATGTTATTTTTTGTGTTTGAGTAAATTAAAATTGAAATCATGAGTTTTTCGGTAGAAAAACGATCAATAACTTTGAGTAGGATTAAGATATAGACAAATTCTGCACCGCAAAATGTTGGTATTGATAAGCTCTAAAAGTCGTACGAAGGCAGTTTTGATGTAGAATTTGAAATATAAAAGTTAAAGCAGAAAAAACACGTTTTTTCATGGTCATCCTAATGCAACTCAGAAAAAAGCGTTAAATCGATTATTTTAAAAGATAGAAAAAAGCTTTGTTCTACAAAGTTGTTTAATATAACTGGGGCTACAACATTGTTGAACTATGTTTATCTCTTTCTATAAAGATAAGAAAATTATATTTTTCATTTCATCGACAATTTTGGTCACCCTATTTTTGGTAACATCAAAATGAGCGCTCTTTTATATGAAACAACTAAGACAGTTTTTGTCTAAACAATAAATATCTCCCACAAAGTTGTTTTTAACGCCTTCTATCTGAGTTGCATTAGGGTAACTATGAAAAAACGGGTTTTCCTACTCTAACTTTTATATTTAAAATTCTACATCAAAATGGTCTTCGTACGGCTTTTAGAGCTTACCAATACCAACACTTTGCGATGCAGAACATGTCAATATCTTAATCCTGCTCAAAGTTATTGATGGGTTTTCATCCAAAAACTCATGATTTCAATTTTAATTTACTCAAACACAAAAAATAACATAGTTTTGAAAATCACATATTATATAGAGTGAAATCTGTTCTTTCAAATTCCATCAAAAAACATTTTTTGTGTTTGCCCCAGAAAGAATGAGAAACAAATGAAAAGAGCGTGTTTTTTGGAAAGAAATATTAATAACTTTGAATAAAGTTGAGATATTGACAAGTTCTGCATCGAAAAATGTTTGTATTAGTAAGCTCTAAAAGTCTTTCGAAGACAGTTTTCATGTAAAATTTAAAATATAAAAGTTAGAGCAAAAAAAAACAGTTTTTTTCATGGTGACCCTAACGTAACTTAGAAAAAAGACGCTATATCGGTTATTTCAAGAGATAAAGAAAAACTTTGTTCTACAAAGATGTCTCGAATAATTGGAGCTACAACTTTTTTGAACTATGTTTACCTCTATCTATAAAGATAAGAAAGTTTTTTATTTTTTTCTTATATTTTTTATTTTTTTTTATTTCATTTTTTATTTCAATTTTGGTCACCCTATTTTTGACAACATAAAAACGAGCGCTCTATCATGAGTAACAACTTTGTCTAAGATCGTTTTTGTCTTGAGAATAACTGTCAAGCTCTAAATGCTAATTTCCACTTAAATGCATCTCCTGGACCATTGTGCAATGAAAACGAAAATCGGATGGATATTGACCCAAACATTTTTTTCAGCTAGTAACGTGTGAACAATCGAATGACCAATGAGCATTTGAGACATCCTGCTTATTACTTACAAAAAATTTAACTAATCTATCAATAATCAATTCAATTATTATTTATATTTATATTTTCAATTTAATATGATCTCTTAACAATATATTAGCAAGTTTGTTAAATCCTGTAGTGAATGGTACTAACCTTTTGAACCATAGTTGGAACATGTAATTGTTTGAATGAATAAATACGGGAGAAGAGGTAACCAAAGCATTCTCACTCCCGCGAGTTTTTCTCCTTTATTAACAAAATTCGAATCTAAATAAAAAATATTAATTCTTCTAATATAGCTCTTAATAGGACCATGATCGGAAAACTGGATTACATTTGTAACACTATGTTTCAGTGCGATATAATGCGTTGTTGTGCCAATAACACTGACTGAGTATATCCTATGGCTTACCTTCCTTACTAACACATTTCCTTAAATCCCGAGATATTTATGAGAGGTCGTAAAGTTCTCTGCATCTCTCTTAAGTAAATATCGAACTAACATTCCTTCCCTTTCCTCAGCAGTTGCATGGACGTGGCCAGAACAATTCTTTACTGTTGGAGAAAGCATGCCTTCATCTAAGAGATATTACCAATCGTCAGTAACGGATGGAGGCGAGCTTTTGACGTAGCAGTTCTGAATTCATACCACCTACGATATTGTGCAACTTGCTCAATGCTAATGCTAATATTTTTTATCAGTACTCGTTGATCAAATTTTGTCTGTCAAAAAGAGTAAAATATTTGACTTCGGTCAAACAGTGTACGAGGTATGGCTATTAAATAACGAGACTGGTTACGAAAAAGGGTTATATTTTGAAAATTGCGGTACAACGATATGCTCCCCTTCAATATACTCCCCTTGGCTCCTCACACACCTTTCCATACGTTTTTTCCATTGTTCGAAGCAGTGCTGAAACTCTTCTTTAGTAATGGCGTTCAAAAGCCGCGTCGCTCTTTCCTTCGCCTCTCTAACGGAAATCGGATACCTTTCAACACGGATTTGATCTTGGGAAATAGAAAAAAGTTGCATGGGGCTAGATCTGGCGAGTATGGGTCATGTTCGAGCACTGGAATGCCCCTATCGGCTAAAAATTACTTTACCGACAGCGCGTAATGGACAGGTGCGTTATTGTTCGTGTTTTTCGTTACACATGATTTCCGATGCGCCCTACAAACTACGTTTCATTCAAACCACTGCTGCTCGCAAACTACCATAGTGACACAAACGTGTTTTCGTACGTTTATAACAGACACTTCAAGCTACCGAACGCACTATTCGTTTTTCCCCACACCCCTCTAGGGCGCCCTTCAGGCGCGCAGTCTCGTTATTTAATAGCCATACCTCGTATGAACACCCTTACTCCTATACTCGCGTCGGTGTCACAGACCGATTATAATTAAAAAAGTTACATACGTCCTCATACATACGAAAAGCTAACTAATGACGAACGACGAATGGGAAAGTTAGAGAGAATCGTAAAGTCGTAGTGTTGATGTTTTCTGAGAAATCAACGAACTCCCGCATAACTTTTGAAAACGACCTATCTACATTGATCGGAATCCCCCGGCCCGAAGGGCAATCGAATTCGAAGTTAATATGAACGGCAAGAGGGGTGGCGCTAATCCCAAGAATCTCAAAATTTGGAACTGTAGTCATGTGTAGCCCTGGGGCGCTAAATCTGCTGGGGGTCATCGCAAGGCGTCCTGTAGCCCAATTGATGGCCGTGTACTATACTTTACTAACCACGATGGTAACGATGACGATGACCTTGATGTGAATGATTTTGAAGACTTTCTGAAGAAACCTGAGGATGTTTACGTTGGTATCGATGCAGAAGAAGCTGAAAAAGGATCGGACGCAGCTAAGAAGCCGACCATCAAATCGATTTTTCGTGACTTCTATATTGAACTCGTGAAATAGATTTCCAAGCGATTTGATTTCAGCGATCCGGTAATCAAAACCATGATCTAGCCTTGGTAAACTCTTGAAATTTCGACCAGCTGCCAAACCTTAATAATTTGATGCGCCAATTTCCTCAATACGTTGAAGCAGGTAATAGACAAGGTTTGGAAGACGAATCCAGGTCACTCAAGACGAAGGTATTACAGCTCGATGAACCGACCTAGAAACCATACGGTTTTTCGGATGAATAAAGAGAAAAGCGTTTGAATTTAGCACAACTTAGTTATCTCGCACCTACTTTCGGAGTGGTTTTATTTGGTCAATCGGACAGTTATATAAGCGTGGCATTATAAAGGCATGAACAAAACCTTATGTGTTACATTACAATGAGGATTGTGTTGCTTTTGGATGGACATTTGTGTGGCGTAAAGATATACATTCTTGTATGACATAAACATTGTAATGATGGTTCTAAGATTTCTGTACTGACAATGATATAGCTTGGATGAACCTTGTTTGAATGACAATGATGTTGTCATGATGATTCTGAGCTTTCTATGATGATTATGATAATGCTAATAGAAGCTTTGTCGGCGTTACAAAGATTTTGTGTTGCTTATAGCACTGACAATATGAGCTTTTTCGGAACGTTTTATTAATACTATATCCAACAAGTCATTTGTAAGACACTTTTTGATATCATTCATAAGCGTGTGTTGAGCGAGTATTTTCGCTTTACAATCAACAAAACAAAGTCCGGAAATCGGTTGGCACCCACAATTATAGACTATATTGACCATAAGATGTATCAGCTCAAGGTGGAGCTTCAAGGATGAAATCGACGAAAAAATTGAAGCCAAAACCATGTATAAACATCATACAATTCAGAGGATTATGAGGAAACCTTTTTATGATTTATTTTGTTGTATTGATACGACTTGAACAACCCATGAATAAGAAACATAAATTCAAAATGCAAATAAACCTTTATTTTCATTTTTCTCCTTAGTTTTTCGATACAGATTTTTAAACAATTTTTCTTGCTCAAAATACAGATATACATATTTTTTCTGAAAATTTATTTCTTTACAGTGATTCGCCTCTACTTGGACATTCCAAGGCACCACGAAGTGTCGCAGAGGCTATTGTGACCTATAATTGGGCATATCAACACAATGTGAAAAAACAAATTAAAACAGAAATCATTGAAAATCGAACAAACAACCATCAGAATAGTGTGCAAAATACATAATCTAGGTTGAAAACAATTTTTTTACAAAAATGTCCAGTTAGAGGCAAAAATGTCCAATTATTCGAGTCGCATTACAGGTCTGTCTAATTAGCTAGATGCCGAATTAGTGGCGAATCCCTGTATTTGATACGAAAAAGCCCACAATCCAATCGACGAAAAAAACATCGACCTAACAACGACCGTAACGCTGTTACCTATTCACGATGACGACGATGAGGTATCGACATCTGGATACGGCATTAGTTTGTATGAGGCAAACTATTCTCTATCATATTAGTCGGCCCGAATCAGTTTATAATTGCCAAAATTGGTATGAAATTTTTTTCTTGGCATAATTTTTCCTACTTAAAGTACGTTGTCATGACCCTAATTTGAATTATTTTCTATAGACGTTCAGCTATTCTCAAAAAAACTTGTCATTATAATATAAAATTATCTCAAAACATATTTTTTTATGACGTTTTTTCACCACTTACAGGCAATGGTGATTTTCACTTACATAGAGTACTAATTTGATTAAGGAAAAATCATGTTCATTCATAATTTTCATTTTAAAAGTGTATTCATTCGTTCTGCAAATCCATACTGTCATGCCTATTCCCCAATATCGTCAACGCGGATATTCCCAGCTGTATTTGACAATGTGGAAGGTAGGTCAGAACCTCATCTATCGGATTCTATAGAAAACTCAAATTGGAACGTTTTTGCAGTTGAGTTCCGACAATCCAATCGACGAAAAAAACATCGACCTAACAACGACCGTAGCGCTGTTACCTATTCACGATGACGACGATTAGGTATCGACATCTGGATACGGCATTAGTTTGTATGAGGCAAACTATTCTCTATCATATTAGTCGGCCCGAATCAGTTTATAATTGCTAAAATTTGTATGAAATTTTTTTCTTGGCATAATTTTTCCTACTTAAAGTACGTTGTCATGACCCTAATTTGAATTATTTTCTATAGACGTTCAGATATTCTCAAAAAAACTTGTCATTATAATATAAAATTATCTCAAAACATATTTTTTTATGACGTTTTTTCACCACTTGTAGGCAATGGTGATTTTCACTTACATAGAGTACTAATTTGATTAAGGAAAAATCATGTTCATTCATAATTTTCATTTCAAAAGTGTATTCATTCCTTCTGCAAATCCATACTGTCATGCCTCTTCCCCAATATCGTCAACGCGAATAGTTCGTTAGTCGAAAATACTGAATAATTAAACAAACTAAATGGCGTCACTGGTGGTTCTTTTTTCCACTCCGCTAAACTGTCATCTCAAACAAAAACAAATGGATCATACAACTGGTGAGTATGAAATATATTTCGGCTTTTTAATTATTAATTATTTTATCTTGTCTTATCAGCTATGAATACATTCGACTCGTTTGCTTCCATCAATCGGTAAATGAGAAAGATGATTTCTCCCATCACCACAGTGCGGATTTCCACTTCTATCACAGCAGCCAACAACATCCGTTTTCCTGCTGCAGTAACCTCCAACCCCTGTTGGCAATGCCGGGGAACAGCATTAACAGCAGCAGCAGCAGCAGAATTTGACCATGGTATGGTATTGCGAAGAACTTTCCCCATTAGAGGTTCCGTGCTTCGCGCACATTCAAAAATCCTCTTCAGACACGAAAACTCAACGACAAGGAGGTATTTATCAACTTGCTCAGCTGAATTACCACCCGGAGGAACCCGAATGCACTGATTCCGTTGTATAGTAGAATGAAAATAGGCGAGGTAAGCGAACGTAATCGCATGATATTTTAATGTTCGCATTTTTATCCGGATCATACAACTGGTGAGTAGGGAATTCATTTCTGCTTTTCACTTACTAATCATTTTATTTTGTTTCAGCTATGAATACATCCGACTCAATCAATCGGCGAATGAGAAAGATGATTTCCCTCATCACCACATTGCTTATTTCCACTTCTGTCACACCAGCCAACAGCATCAGCTTTCCCGCAGCAGTATCCTTTAAGTCCAGGGTGCTATTCCGGGGAACAGCATCAACAGCAACAGCAGCAGGACCTGGCCATAGTATTTCGGGCAATTTTCCCCATCGGAGATCCCGTGCTTCACGCACATTGAAGAATCCTCCTCAGCCACATATCTGTGTCATCGAGGGCAAAGAGGTATTCATCAATGTACTCAGTCGGATTTGAATCGTCAATCTAGACAACCCGGATGCACCGATTCCATTATATACCTTATTTTTATTATACATGGATTTTTATTATTTTTTTTCAATAAAATGCTTAAAATCGATCAATGTATTTCCTTTTCATTTTCAATAACAAACCAATACAAACAAGCAGCAAGCAGTGCTGGAAGCAGCGCTGCAAGCAGGTCGACGCCTTGCACATGTTGGCGAAAAAGTGGCGTCAAGTTGTTCGATGAATGCATATGAAAGGTCGATAACTCGATTGCAAAGTGGCAGCATTTGAGGTCGATTGTTGACATTTCATCGACCCGATCTTGGCAGGCAAAACGGAATGTGGGTTATTAATCAAAGAAAAAGTTGACGAAGAGAAATCGATCAAGTCACTTACACCCCTTGCATTCTAAGCCCCTCATTCATAATTTTTATTTTAAAAGCTTGTTTATTCCACCCTAAAAACTATTACCATTTTCGCTTCACGGAAATGCAACACGAAGCTGAATGTCTTCAAAGTTGAACTGTGTGGTGTGTTTCCCACATTTGTACGACCCATTGGGCAAATTTCAAGCCCAATCGGATTCCGGAATATAATGAATATCAAATTCTCTCAAGCAAATACAATATCCAAACAGCCATACTTTAGAAAATTACTCCGTCTCTATGTTTCGTTAAAATCTCTCGTGAAATATTTCGTCAAGTTGGGTTGTGTTGGGAAATGTCAAAACACATTGAAATAAACACGCGGTCTTGTTTTGATTTAATTCTGTTCGGGTTTCTCTCTATCGCTAGTAGTGCATTCTGCTTTACGAAACACGGAATTTTAGTTTTTGAAATATCGTACCTCGCTCCAAATTACTAATTACTAAGATGGGTAAATCGAAAGCAAGTCGAATAAAAGGTCTCACCGGTCCGAAAACATCTCTCGGTGATCAAATCAACGAGGGCCGGGTAGCTAAAAAACCAAAAGCCAGCAAGTTTCGCCTGCGAGCCGAAGAGGAAGAATATGTGGATGCCAAAACTACGAAGAAAATCCTCAACCAGGCTCGCAAACAACAAGCTGAGCTCAATCTTCTAGGTGACTCGTTTGGTCCATCGCTAGCCGAGTCAGCAGCGCTGGCTGAGGGTAAGAAAAAGCATCGCCTGGGAGATCACGATTCTTCAGATGACTCGGACGGGGAACATCGGGGAGAGGAGGATGTTGACGGCCAGGATTTCTTCGATGACATGAAGATCAACGAAGAGGATGAGCGAGCATTGGAAATGTTTCAAAACAAGTAGGTTTAAGCGCATATTTAGTTCACTGGAACTCCACTGATACGTTTCCTCTTCTAGAGATGGTGTGAAAACGCGTACATTAGCTGACATTATCATGGATAAAATCACCGAGAAGCAAACTGAGATTCAAACACAGTTCTCGGATGACGGATTGCTCAAGCTGGAGGAAATTGATACACGGGTGCGGGAAATGTATGAAGGCGTTCGAGACGTCCTGAAGCGATACCGCAGTGGCAGCGTACCGAAGGCGTTCAAGATTATTCCCAAGTTGAGAAATTGGGAGCAAATTCTCTTCATCACTGAGCCACACAATTGGAGTGCCGCTGCGATGTTCCAAGCAACGAGATTATTTTCATCTGGATTAACTCAGTACATGGCCCAAAGGTTCTATAACCTTGTGCTGTTGCCACGGGTACGAGATGATTTAGCAGAGTACCACAAGCTGAATTTCTATCTGTATCGAGCGCTTAAGAAGGCTCTCTTCAAACCGGCAGCCTTCATGAAGGGTGTCATTTTGCCACTGCTGGAATCGGGAGATTGTACACTGCGGGAGGCGATTATCCTCGGCAGCATTATCAATACTACCACAATTCCAGTGCTGCATACATCGGCCTGTTTGTTAAAAATTTGCGAGATGGAATACTCCGGTGCGAATTCAGTCTTCATTAGGATTATTCTGGACAAACGATATGCTCTGCCGTATCGAGTGGTGGATGCCGCAGTGTTTCACTTCCTGCGATTCGAAAAAGACAAACGCGAGCTTCCGACACTATGGCACAACGCACTGCTTACTTTTGCTCAACGGTACAAGCATGATATATCCACAGAACAGCGCGATCTGCTTTTGGAGTTATTAAAGTTAGTATTCTGTTAGTAATGCTATCAAGTAACTGAAAGAGTTTAATTCTTTTTTTTGTGTTTCCATAGAAAAAAATCCCACCACAAAATCACACCAGAAATCCGTCGCGAGCTGATGGCGGCCAAATGTCGCGATGTTGAAACGGGTGAGAGCTTGGCTCACGAGGCAGACATGGAATATAAGGAGGACGACGATTTCACTCCAATGGACGCAGACGAAGGTGAAAAAATGGACAGTGATACGAATGATGAAGATGAAGAGTTGTAAAATAATTGAATGAACATTATTTTATGCTGTACAATTAGTTTCTTTATTGCTACAAATCGTATTTATGCAAATACATCAGATTTATTGATACAAAATCTACGCTCGAAGCTGTTTGTGTTATTTGCTAGCCAAATAGAAATATTAATTCTTTGTTTTCAATTAATGAATCAGTTGCGTCAACAGTGCATCAACTCAATTACCGTTTATGTACGGCATATTAACATGGAACTGAAGAAGAAAGAATCTCCGTAATATTGCAAGGTTGTGATTTCATCAAATTTAGCTAACTTCTTGTTCACAGCCAGCCAGAAGTATTTTTTGTCACGTTCTCATGACAAGAAAACATCGAAATTAATTTTTTGACCAATCTTTTTTCGATACAATTTGCTGCTGTAAATACATTACATTTATTTCAATGAATATTGTGTTGAATCGTATCCTTGCACCAAATGCAAAACATTCATACAGATTATCCTGGTTTTCAGGTTTTAATTAACATCTTATAATTACTGTATAGTGAACATCGTAGCACATTACCTGGACTCATCGCGTGATTCGGACGAAATAGTGTTTGTTCTGTTCTTATCAATATGCGCTAGAAATAATCGATAAATGTGGAATCATTTTAGGGATAATTTTGTTACCATGTTTCGAGCAATATTAGAAGGAATATTTCACTCAAAAAACTAGCAGACAGGCACGACAGTAAATAATAAAAAAAAACTAAGAGTCACAAATCTTGTTTTAACTATTTGTATACACCGCGTTCTTGTTTGTAACGCGCTATAAACTATAGGTGAAATATTTGGAAATATATTATTCCACTTAATAAAACGATAAAACAACATACTGAGTGTAAGGGAAATCTATCATTTGTTATCTCTAGAGTGCGTTGAATTCTCCCTTTCCGAATTTTTCACAACACGAACAATGGTTGTTGTTATAGAGGTTTAGCACTTTAAGTTTTTGACACCTCTCATTTGTTTTATTTACTACATGGGCTGAAAAGTCACGAGATTTTTAATGAAAACAATCGTTTTTTGGACAAAGCTGTGTTTATTCCTCAACATAGTTTCATTCAAGTGCTAGCGATTTTCCAACATTTCGATTCTTTTTCTGTAGTACGAAACGTTTTAGTTCTTCAAAATATGCCGCAGTACAACTCTGCAGACTGCCTATTGAACTCAGGAGTGTGGTAATGGATCCACGTTTCATCCATTGTCTCCAAAGAAGTCTGCTCGATTACACTTCAAGAAGGCCAAACCGGCTGTTGAATTATCAACGCGCCGCTGTTTTTGGTCGACGGTCAGCAAACGAGTCACTCATCGCGCGCGCCTTCTTCATATCCAAAATGTCGTGCAAAATGTATCCCACTCGTTCTTTTGAAATGCCTACGGCCTCAGCTAGCTCGCGTAACTTCACCTTACGATCGTTCAAAGCGAGTCGATGCACTTGTTTCATGATTCACTGATTCGTAGCTTATTTTGGCCTTCCAGAGCGAGGTGCATCTGCGATGATTATGCGGCCCATTTTAAATTCACTAATCCACCGATAAACTATTGTTCTCAAAAGAGCAGAAGTGTTGTTTTTAATTCTTTATTTTTAAGACTTTCAGCCTCCTGGACTGGTTCGTCTCAATGTGGAGCAGAAGTGGGTTAACATTTCGTCAACCACTATTGATTGTTCAGGAGTTTTTCCCTTCAAAAAACAATGTTTGATCAAAATACGATATTCCTCTTTTTCCATTTTCTATACGAATGCTCAGGTAGTGACACTTAAACAACTGTAGTTTGTGAACAAATATACGAAATGTCATGAAACTTCATACATAAGCTAGTGACAGATGAACCTCTCGAAATGAATCTTGTACATTTTTTAGTGGCGCCATCTGTTGAACGCATGTAGTATAGTTAGATTTGCCATTCTATCAGAAAAAGATAAATTGAACCGATTTTCTAAGAAAGCCATGGTTCAATTCGAAAAAACTAAATCGTGGGAGCTTGGGCCTATGCTGACAGGGAAGAAGGCCTATCCGAGCGTCTGATCACCATGGAGGTGAGCTCAAAACAGCGTTTGTTCCCCATGTCAGGTGCGGTTCTCATCTGGCGAGACTTGAGGTTGGTGCAAGCCTTGCAAGCTATCCGTAAAAATGAAACGCACAGTAAAATACACAAAGAAATTCGAGACAGTACAATCGAACTAGACCCACGCAAAGAACACGGACACGGAGATTGGAGATTGGAAACTCGGTAGATGGAGCTGCAAGGCTCTCAACTTTCTTGCGAGTACCCGAATTCTTTCGGAAATTTTGAAAACTCGCAATTCCAACATCGTAGCGCTGCAGAAGGTGGAGGACTGGCTGGTTCGATGGTGCGATCGCTTCAAGGTGATCATACCATCTACCAGGCAGGGTACAGCTCCTATAAAACGGATGACCAATACACGAAAGAAAGTGCAGAATGAGAATGCGAGGCCACTTCTTCAACATCAACGTCCATCAACTCCCATCAAGCTGGTATCGATGATGACGCGCAGCTAGAGCGTAAATACGTTCGCTGCCCAAAACACGACATCAAAATCGTCATCGGTGATGAATGCTCAGGTCGGCCAAGAGGAGTTCAAACCGGTTAGCGCCCATCCGCGAACCAACGAAAACGACCTAAGACTTATCGACTACGCTGTCTCCAAGAACATGATCATACGTGGTACCTTCTTTCGGCTCAGCCTCTAAGGTCGTTACCCTGGAGTTCGCCTCACCAAACGGAAACACAATTGATCACGTTTTGATGGTTGGTCGGCACTTCTCAGATATATCAGAACTTGGTGATGGTCAAACTGCGTTCTAAACTGTCAGTCGTCCCTAATATAAGACATGAGCGGTCACTAAGGTTCACCCTACAACGACTGCAGAAGCCAAACGCTGTGGTAACATACTATCAGCGTCTTCAAGTCGCGTTACCGAGGGTAGACGCACTGGACAAGGGAACGAATGGTTTGACGACGAGTGCCGAGGTCTTCTTAGCAAGAAGGATGCAGTACGCGCAGCCATGCTGCAACTAGCGACTTGACAAAACGTTGAACAATATCGATTGAAGCGAAGGCAGCAAACACATCTCTTTCGGGACAAAGCGCCGCCTGGAAGAGAAGGCGTGTGAGAAGAAGGAGTCGCTTTATAGTTCTCAAGAATCGTGGAAGTTCTTCAAGGAACTAAACGCCTCGCACAAAGACTTTGTTCCGCGGACCGAAATGTGTCGAAACAAGGAAGAAGACATTTTCACGAACGAACGCGGGTTGATCAAAAGGTGGAGGCAGCACTATGGTGAACGTCTGAACAGCACGCACACAGGAGACCGAGACGGCGTGGATGATGACTACACAGGTGCAGTGAACAACGACGATGGTCCTCCTCCTACGATGACGTGGCGCTGGAAGGTGTTATGCGAAGAGCGGGCTTCAACATGCGGAAGTATACGTGTGACGGTAACGGACTTGAATACCCGACTGAACATGTTACATGTTAGCAGGAGGGACTGATCGTAACAGAATTCTGCGATGAGCAGAGCATGTTGCAAGATTGCCAGACAACAGCCCTGCAAAAATGATGTGAAGTGAAGTGGTTGGGACAGGTGGAGCAGGACTTGGCAAGAATCAGTGCGGCCGGGAGTTGGAGAAATGCAGCTATGAACCGGGTTCATTGAGACAACAATGTTTTGAAGCCGATGCAATATACAGTAATCGTTCTATAACTGGACCTAGTTGAGTTCGTCATAGTCGATTTTGCGATCATTGAGTGTTCTGTACTAAAATGAAATTAAATTTTGCCGTCTTCAAGAATTAAAATAAATATGACACTGGGTGGAAAAATGAACTTCAAGACATTTTGAAGAACAAAAGTTCATCTGCTCATATTCACTGGTTGCTCAGAGCTTTCATTTAGATTTTCGTCTGGAATATATAAGGTTTTAATGCGACATATCCCAATAATCTAAGCGTTTGAGTTTAGCTAAAATTATTTATTTAAACACTGATCACGAGTGTTCGTGATAAAGCAAGATTTGAGTAGTGCTTCACTTACTAGGTAGGTGAAGATATTTAATGAAAAACTCAAAAAAAAAGTTTTTAGAGACAGATTGTATCGTCAAGAGAATATGTTTCAATATTCAACCCGATCGTATGATGAGAAGTGGGTCAATAAATTTTCATGAGACCTTGAAGGAAGTTGAGCTAATTGATAATTTGAAAACATACGAATGTGATAACAAGAAATGAAACTCAAAATAAGACTTTTAGTAATTTGATTTTGTGTTTATTGTGATCTGTGTTACATCCAGAGGTGTGTGTGATATCGGAAAAAAAATTCGTGGTACATAAATAATAAATTCCAGTTCATTCAAATGTCAGAACTGGGGTGATTTGATTAAAAAAGAAAATCTACCTAGCCTGGGTGTGGCTGTGACAGATTGTTTGAATTTCAGAATATAGAGCTGAGAGCAGCAACCACAATCATTACCCTTAGGATGGAACGACGAACTACGTCTACGTAGCAGGCAGCCAAGCAAGAATTTTCTTGCCTCATCAAACCAGTAGAACTGACCTCAAAACTAACTACAAATAATAAAACACGAATGTTTAATTTTTGATGTGCTCTTATTGATCTAATTTATTCCAAGTTAAATTCATTTGTCTTGGCAGACGTTTTCGCTTCCCTACATAATAAATGGTGTATACCGATTATCAACTAATTGGGACGTCTGTTATCATATATTCAGTAATAGTTAACAACAGCTTGACTCGTCTTTTGCATATTCTCTACTCAATTAGAACCTCATGCAAATTACCATCGAAGCATCTATCTTTCATTGTCCTCTTTTTTCGTCCCTTTCCTGCGGTAAGTTAGAGTTAAGTTCAATCATTTAAAATGATCTCAGTAGCATTTAATGTTTTAGATACTAGCTTAATCATTATAGGTTCCGATTTAGTAAGGATAAAAGCTTGCCTTCTCAATAACACTGGCAACTCCTCCCCAGTTATCATAATTTGACTATACTAATCATCGACTGGACTGGTCAATTAGATCGAAATAGAACGTATCATTCTCAAAAGACATGTTTCGCATAAACTAAGGCAATTCGAAACAACAAACTCAACAGGAATACTTTTAGAAGAACAAACTGAAGAACTAATCTGGACCAACGGTTCCACTAAACCAAAAAAAGCAAAAAGGAGAAACTAGTGAAATATCGATTGCGGAAAAGGTTTGTAATGGCTACACGATAGTAAATAAAGTTGTAGCATAAATAGTTCGTAAATAGTTTGTCTGTTTTGTAAAGTTTGTTCTGTTTTTGGGATTGACTTTCAGTACCTGTTCTGGTTGAACTGCGACTGCACAGTGGCCCGAGCAGCTCCGGCCGCAGCATCGCGCACTATCTGATTGCCGAAAAAGCCCGATTGGAATTCCTGCCGGGCCTTGTCCATCGTAATGCGGTTATTCTCGGTACCGCTGCGGTAAATTGCGTGGATCTGTTGCGAAGAGTTGCATTTTTGTTCATGACTTTATCGAACAAAACGATTCAGAGTAGGTACTTACTTTACTCAGCATCAATATGTTTCCTGCCGCACATGCACCGTATCCAACTGCGATAGCCAATACAAAAATACCAACAAGAATACCGAGACCGCCACCGCTGAACTGCGCGATTGCCATAATGACACCGCAAGTACCCGAACCGGGAAAGCCAATCGTTTGAATTATCGTAACCAGAGTTTGGAAGAAGAAAATAAAGAAGAACATCATAAAATTGAAGCTGGAATCATTCTTGAAGGCTTTGTAGGCTGGACGATACCTAGAAGAAAAATAAAAGATATAAGTAATGCGGCTGAATAGGGTAGTACCCGTTGTGGTTATATTACCAGCACAGGAAAGAAGCAGGTGCGAACAGCACGGCATAGAAGATGCCCAGCCCGAATGTGCGAAAATCGCTGGAATGAATCAGTATCACCAAACCGCCGATGATATTCACAGCCATAACCAACGTGTAGAACATCCACAAATAGTACAGATTTTGTACAATTTTCTGGAACTCGGTCGGGATGTCAATATTGATGTCGTGATAGAAGCAGGGTTGCATCGGACAGAATGATGGCAAAGGAGGCCAATTGTTCGGCCGACTCGCATTGGCACTGTTAATTAGTTCCGCCTCGCGACGCTCCAACTCTTGCGCCTTCTTTTCCAGCTCATCCTGGCGTCTCTGCGGAAGGACAGAGTTTGTAAGTGATGAAAATATATTATGAAAAAAAAATTATGTGAAACGTTAAAAAACTTCACTCGAATAACACAACTATTAGACTACTGGTTCTAAAAAAAGCCGTACCTTTATTATATAAATTTGGCTAAACATTCAATGTATACAAAAAAGGATGATAGGTAAACAAAAAAGTGTTTGAGATTTTCTAAATCAATACAATAAGAGATTGGTACACATATTGTGTCATTTAAAAAATATCCAATAGTATCCGAAATACATTTTTGTTGAGCGATCTTTAGAGTTTTCCACGCTGGCGCAACTAACACGTTTTTCAGAGGTCGATTGACATTTCACATGGTTATCGTCGCTCTCATGATATGTATCAAAGCGTTCTACATAGTATAGCAATAAATTATATCAGTGAAATTGCAACTGCTGCCAGCAGAAAAATTTGAGTTTGAGCGTGAGTTTGGGTACACTATATACTTCGTAGTCCCTCTCCGTGATTAACCTGAACCAGCGAAATAGTACAAAAAACACACTGAATGGCGCTTGGGAGTAGCAAACCATTCACATTGTACATGTTTTGGTGATTGGAGCTTTAACCTCTCTGTGCTCGCGCGCAAGATCGTAACTCGATATACTCACACACAGTGCGTGTCTGTAGTATTGCTATTGTGTGTTTTAATGCTTTATTGGTATTTATTTGAAGAAAAAGATATAGTTGAATGAAAAAAACTCCAGAAAACATTTTTTCTTTAACTTCATTCAGTTTTAATAGTCATTTAATTCAGCTACCTCATTGATTCTCGTTCTGTCAGACCGTATGCGCGAGTATAGGAGGATTGAATAGTCAATAACGACGCCGGTCTATTCCCAACATCCACCAGGAGAAGGGAAGGAATGTTAGTATGATGTTCTGCGACCAGAAGGGTCGCCTTTATAGCGTGGTTCCCTTGCGGTTATCATGGGAGGAATAGTTGTCAGTGGGGAAAGGTGAGAATCAGTATTCACCGAGGTAAGTGATGTGATTTTATAAACGCGAAATATCGATCATTCGGCGAAACGAAAACCGAAAAATACCGAAAATCTTGTTTGTCACAACACACGGGCTGCAGTCTAGTTAACGCACCCCCAATTAAATTAGACCCAGATAGCGAACGACCACTGTACTTCCGCACAACCAACTAGAATCATTCAACCCTTTGCGGTCGTTTGTCTGCTATCAGCCACCACAGCTAGGAATTATACCGAGTAATTTACCATGTAACAGTTTACACAGTTTACACATTTTTTCTAAACAAATTTTAATATCTAGTGATCCTTTTCACAAACTAATACGTCGATTATATGAATAATAGATAACAGTACAGGTCGGACTCGATTATATATAATCACAATTTCACTTTCAAGGTTAATTTTCGAATCCAATACATAATCGAATCACAAAAAAAGCTATTTTTCTATTAATGAAAAAATTGTTTTCTTGAGATTCGATTATGTATAGGATTTGAAAATAATTGTTGGAAAAAAAATGGTCGACTATATATAATCGAGTCCGACCTGTACTTGGGATAAACAAAAGATTATTAGCTAGAAAAATTAGACGATATCTTTTAAGGGAAATTAATTGCGACCGCGAAGGGTGAAAAACTAGTCAAAAACGATCTTGCCAAATTAATCCCCGAGGGTGGATTTTATTCTTTACATTGTCGAAAAACTCATATCTTCAAGCACCCAACTGTATTTGATCATATAGACCAAAGCGGCAAAACAAATAACCATTTAGTGTGTTGACTCAAATTCGAAAAAAAAATCATATATTCCCTGATTTTCTATTAAATTAAAAAAAATCCAGATGTAGATTAGTAATCAAATCTGTCAATATCTTCCAATAAATGAATTGTTTGTGATTTTTAATTGAGTAAAATGACGACTAAAGAGTATTTTTGAAAAATGAATTTACTAATACGGTTCAAAATTATCTTGAAAGACTCTCAAATACTAGAACAAGTCATTTTCATTTTGCCTCCGATCAATTTCATGAAACTGTTAGGAGCATTTTGTAGTCTTGAAAGGGGGTTACAAACATTTGTTTACAATTGGTGTTAAGCCTTTTTAAATTATTGCTCCAGAACTGGATGATCTTTTTAGCCTAATCAGTGAACTATTACTATATTTGCCTAAAAAATAGTGCAAAAAAAAACATCTACTGTACGGAATTTGAATCATGCGTTGAAACTTGATTTATATTACGAACACTACTTTAATACTAATTTTAATGAAGATTTCATCATTAATGATCACTTGTTCATTCAAATTATAGTAGATTCTTACTTTTTCTATCACTTAACATGGTAATGGTAATGGATTAGAGAGACTTTAAACTCTGAGAGTTCATTCGTCTCTATCACTTAACATGAAAACAGCAAAACCATATATAGAAAATACCTACAAATACTGAAAAATTACCAAAGCTTGTTTTTACGGAATCTGCTAACGCAAACATTTTTTTCTGGTTTTGATTATTATTTTCTTTTAAACGCTTACTATTTCAACTATAGGATGGTATCAAACTTGTGAATGATGTCATACGTAAGTGTATACCCGAGGTTTTCACTATTTAATTATGCATAACAAAAAAGTGAAAAAAAAAATTTTACTTTACTTTTTTACTTTTTAAAATGAAGTGTTCGAAAATTTAGTCCTTCGGAATATGAATCAAAACGGTATGTTTCATATCACAAATGCGTCCCACACTATCATGCCGGGGGTTCGGGTTCGATTCTCATTCTGGCCGGGGGATTTTTCATCAAAGAAAATTCTTCCGAGTTGCACTGTGGTCACGCGTATTCCAGAGCTTGCCACTCCAGAGTGCTTTTAAGGCGTGTTATTCGGCATAGAAATCTCAACCAAGTATTACTAATAAAAATGACGCAAGTAATGCTACGTTGAGAAGGCAAAAGTTCCACTGGAACGTTAGTGCCATCGAAGAAGAACAATTCTCTATTGAAACATATTTCCTACTGGTCCAATCAATACCAAGCAACCGAACAGCAAGCGAGAGAGAGCGAAGCAATCGGCTTAATTTGTTACTCCGTTCAAAACATATCAATAATTAGCGAATAGTAACTCCGAATAAAAATCGATAGCAACCCACAAACGGATGGCGTTGTACATTTGATAGGACACGTCGGAATGAATCATCTCTAGGTTAATCAACGGTTTCGACAGATGATTGGACAGAATACGACTAGACACAAGCATGCACGAACGAGGAATTGAAACAACATACGGCCGAAACTAATTGGAACGGCAACATTTTGGGACGACATTTATGTTAACATGTGAGTTGTTAGTCAGAATAAAAGGAAACAAGAACAGCTGATAAGGTCTACTAAGCTACACAATCAAACATAATAATTACTAGCAAGGGATCGGGATAATGGAGAGAGGAAAGCGTACCCTTAGTTCCTGTCCGGATGCATGTGAATAGGTGTGAGTGGCAAAGTTTGATGTCGTGGGAGAAACGAAACAATTTCACACCAATGAATGGCAGCGAGGTCAGATTACACCACACATAAGTTGACGCATGACCCATGGCAATGTTTTGGTTTTAACGTGGAAATTAATTTCCATCACAGTGAGGCGCGTAGACACGTGAATGGAGGCAAGTAAAATGCAGAGTGTTTATATGGCGTTACATTAAAAAAAAGGTTGATGAAACTTACTTGCAGCTCGGCTGTGGATATTTGTGTCATCGCCGCGGGACTGCTGGCACTTCCTGCCGCATTATTGTTGTACTGTGCTCCACTCTGACTATAGGCCGGAATAGTTTGTGACGAGGGCTGCAAGGTCGCCGGTTGACCAAAGTTGTTCTGCGTTCGCTGCTGGCTAACGGGATCGTTCGAAAAAGGATCATAATCATCCAGCGTCTGTTGTGGACTCGTCGTGCTTCTAGTGGCAGCCTGAATAGAAGCGTCCTAGTTGGGTGCAACAGAAAAGCCTTATCAGTATGAATGACATACGAGTTCGTTTTTTTTTTGCAGCAGACTCGTTATAAGATTTCATTTTTTTTAAATCACAACAATCGATTTAAGTATGCAATTACCAAGAGTAATGTTTTTACCATAAAGATATGCACAATACAATTCTTCTTGTATGCCAATAAAAATTCAAAAAATGAGAATTATCATTTGATTAATCAATTTAACATAGCCCAATGACAATTCATTATTGTAATATTGAACAAACTATTAAAACTAGACATACTAGATATACAGTTTTGTTTATATAATTAAGAAGAAAAAACATTATCATCCCTACACAAAATACCTCCCCAATTTGGATTTCCTCCTGCTTCCTGAGGCTACGCAACAATGAATCACAAAAGAGCGAGAAGGAAAAAAAAGACCCTGCAAGCAGTACATCAATTCCGCAAAACTACTCACCGCAAACGGATTATCGACGATCGGTTCGCCGAACGGATTATCATCAAATCCAGACATTGTCAAAAACTCGGCTCGGCTTCTAGAAACTTTTCTGGAGCACTCGTAACGTTATCAGTTCGGCACCGTAAAAAATCAAAGAGATGACTACGAGACTGTCACCCAGTCAACTGAATTTAGTGCAATTTTTTGCTGGTTCACCTCCCTCGACAGTAATCGGGCACGATTGGTGTCCAGTTTCTCTTCTTCCCACCACAACGTTCAGTTTTTCACGTTCAGCATGCACACAAAATGTTTACAGAAATTTCAAAAATTGTTGAATGCATTCAAATTACTTCCAGATTTCACTGTCGCCACGAAAATTTTCACTTGTATCGCTTCGACATCACTTTCCTTCCTCTCTTCGAATTTCTCTTGCATTTTTACGTCGGCTGTCATCGTGACAATAAATGAAAGGTGAGAAAACCCCGGTGTTATATTCCAGGGTGGAGTAGAAGGCGGGCTATATTTGGATAGCTAAATGAAAGGTGGTGTCGTCATCAATTGCATTGAATATAAAATTTATACAGAAAAAACAAATGAATGTAAAAATGGTCACAATTTCATGTTTTTTAATCGAAAAGTCTTATTAAATGACATAATTTCATCAAACTTCAATCAAACCGACAATGACAATTGTATTGTGACTTATTTTCATTATTTAACCCTCATGTACTCACATGCAAAATCATAACTCGTATACTGACGCACGGTTCCACAGATCGAAAGTTGAATTGCTCTGTAATATTGCTATAGTGTATTTTTTAGGCCTTATTGGTATTTATTTGCAGAAACTCCAGCCACCTAAAACAGAGAATATTTTGATTCTCCAAAACAAATAACGAAATTCGACGTTTTTCCTGTTATTAATTGAAAGTAAGCAACTGAATATAATTCATGAAAAAATAAAGAGCTATAAAATAACATAAAAACATATTATGTGTGATTCACATAGAACGTTACGTAAAAGAACGCCTACGTTCCGTCAACGTTTCCATCAATTCACACATGCAGTCACTCATCTTGTAGATGATTAAATATTCTTTTCACTAGCGCGAAATTTTTAACAGAACTAACATGAGACTTGTGAAATAGTTAGGCAAGCTATTTCATGAACAAGAGTTTTTGTGTGACGCATATTATTTAATTTACTAGTACCTTTTACATGATGCGAATTTCTCACTAGATTTAAATCGGAAAATTGGCAGGAAAGGATTATCAACATGTTTGGACCTAGAATCAAGTCACAAAGGCTCGAGCTCACGTTCGAATTTTCCATGAATAAGCTAATTGATGGACGTTTCCGATCAATTTTCTTTTAAACATGTTTAACTTCTCCGCAGAGCATTTAGGTACCCGGAAATCAAAACTGAGGGTTGGTTGATCTTTCTAGTTAAATGTGTCCTTAATTTCAACATAATCAACCGCTTTTTTTTGCGGAACTAACCACCGATTAAGGATATCTGCACACGAATGATCATTATAGTCTACTTCTTTACGAGACCTACATTCCAGGGCAAAAAGCGCAAAACCTACAAGGCAACATATTCACCTAATCCGGATATACAATCGCAATATGCAGTTTGCACTGTTCCTGTGTAATTTTTTGAATAATCAATCTGCTTCCATTGATATGAATCATAGCCATAACAGAAATTTCAAATTTTCTCCGAGCATATGATCATGATGCTAAAAGTAAATATTTTTATGTGAAAACGCATGTTCGCATGTTATTGATATAGAGTAGCGCGTACTTTTTGTAATTATTTCGCTAAAATAATTATTTAAACAAAGCTCAATCTTGTTGATCCATATAAATCCTATGCAGTGATCTCTTTTGCCTGCCCAACAGATGACTAATACATATGCACGCTGCAAGCGCCCTATGGACCTGATTACGAACGCCATTTCACGGTGATAACGAAATGAAGTGCAAATAACCTTTGGGTGTAAGTAACTTGATCGATTTCTCTTCATCAACTTTTTCTTTAGTTAATAACTCAACTGCAAAAACATTCCAATACAAGTTTGCTATAGCATCCGATAGATGAGGTTCTGACCTATCTTCCACATTGTCAAATACAGCTGGGTATGCAGCTAAGTTATGACCAGTCGATGTAGAGAAATCGATCAAATCATTTCATTACACCCCTTTCATTATAAGCCCCTCAAATTTATAGCGAATTCTTTTTAAAAACTGAATCAGTGCCAAACTGACTCTGTAATAAAAAAAAAACGTTTTCAGTTTCACGAATGCGATGGTTTGTTGGTGTGCGTTATTTAGTCTGATTTGTTTATATTTGCGACGACGATTCCAACAATACAAAAGCAAAAACAGCAGGTTTTCCATTTCATAGCCTTTATTTTTAGATTTTCCAAAACAATACTCGGAACTTGACAGTTCAGTATAGTTGTATTGGTGAACCCGAGTGCCAACCCGTTAAACATCTCAGTGCGAAACTAACAGCTTTCGGGACGAATTAGTGCGACACTGAGTGAGTAAAAAAACGTTTTGATAGCAGTTAGTGCGGCACTGAGGTTGAAACTGAACAAAATCGAACTTGCTATTATATAACCTCGCATATCTGGAGCAACATGTCAAAAGGGCCTATCTTCTTTGATCGACTCTCTTCGTCGACTTTCTCTTTCGATAACCACAGCCTTTCAGACAGATTTTGCTCCAATTTTGCCATGTACTTTGATGAACGAGGTTCCCTTTCACACTCCTTATCATCGAACATATAAAAAAATGCTTTTTCCGCTGAATTATGAATGACAGAGTATGTAGATGAAGAGAATCGATCAAAGAAGATAGGCCCTTTTGACATGCTGCTCCAGATATGATTCATTTCGTTCTCACCGTGAATTGGTGTTCGTTGTGATCAGGCTAAATTTATTTTTTTCTGTATTATAGTGGGGGTTATTCTGAGAGTCAAGTCGGTATAAGTGAGATTTGTCTCTTCGGAGTTATATGACAATTCTCATCCAAATCTAAGAGTCGCACGACTCGGTAGTACACTGACGAATGAACAGAGTTCATTGCATCTGGCAAGACGGGTCTATGGTACTAGGTGAGGCCGTTTCGTCACTAAGTTGGTTAGGGGAGCGGTATATGAAAACAGCACGGAAGAAAGCAGAAGGGGAATTATTTGCTTGTAGCGTGAAAGAGACAGACTGATCACGAGCAAGCTTCGGCACTAGTGTATTGTGTTTTGTTTACAAACAAAGCACAGTAGACTTCCAAGATGGCTGAAGAGTGGTTTTAGCAAGTTGGCCCACCTTAGGATATACTTCTACGCGCCTTGGCATCTGGCTATTTTTTATTTAAGGTACACCGGGGCAAGCTGAAACGATTTTTTCGAAGTTCAACTTAAAAGTTATCTTAAAAAATCACTAACTCACTACATTGAAATCTAGGTATAACAGCATATATAAGGTATAACAGATGACTTTCGATAAAAAATAGGGATTCACACTGAATGTTTCGAAAAATATTAAATTTGAAAATTTTGAGTTTTCATATGCATTGTTTCCCGTTGTCTCGTAGAGCGGAGTAAGTTGGAACGCGGAACTTTCATGAGTTTAATGTGCGATTTGGCTTCTCAAACTATCTACAACTGATTTATTAAACATTAAATTGAAAGAATTACATAAAAAAATATTTCGAAAAAAGGGTTTTAGTACACGAAACGAAACGGCCACTAATGAGATTTGTGGGATCATTCAAATATTCAAATATTACGTAACGCACTCAAAAATGGAGGGGAGGATGGCCGTTGCGTAATATTTGAACGACCCCGAGTTGCAAAATTAACAAATTTTACTTGTATCATGTCTGTGTATTCGTAAATTATGTAGAACATACTGAGGAACGAAATATGAATGATTCATATTTTTTTAATTTATCATCATTCATTCGTACAGCAATCATCGACAAATAACGTCCGGCAATTGCAGCAATGTTTGAAAAATAGTCGATTTTCACTGGTTTCAACTTACCCACTACCACAGTTACTACACTTGATTATCCCTATTTGATTACCTGACGTGCGATTTTGGAGATTTAAAAAAAAACAGTGTTATTGGATCGATTGAGTCAGCGCGCGAAAATGTTTATTTTGATTACACGAAACGAGGAAAAGCAGACAAAGGCGCGGATTGCGTTAAAGCATTCCAGTATTCTGGTAATGACTGTCATAGGGTGGATTAAAGGATAACGTTTACTATATATATTTTTACGGCGTCAATCCATTATTCCTAGTAAAATATATGATTTCCGTTTTAACTTACCCCGATGTACCTTACACCGATTCTCAGAATACCAAGGGTCACTACCCAGCAAACATTAAATCGCATAACAAGCGTATATACAACATCATATGACTTAAAATTTGGTTGGCATATAATGCGCCTAACTGGCATATGCATGCAAAAGTGGAGGCCATATACATACATGGCAAATACTTACCGAATTTGTTTGGATGAATATGCAACTTTGACCGGCTATAATAGCGACTTTTGCCATACTCATATACGATTTATTACAGACATAGAAAAAAAAACAAATGGTGCAAAATATTTTCGTAAAATGTTTATTGTAGCCTCACGAATCGCCATTTTTATATATGAGTATTTATGTTTGTAGAAATTATAATTATTTGATTGACTTGTGTTGGGCGTGGAATATGAATGTTTAAAATGGCACAGATTAATGTTTGGTGAAAACTGCTCCGATGTGGGTTCGAACTCCGGTCGTCTGGATTATCATCCACCAGCTATCTCGCGCGGCTATCTGAAATTTAATTCAACAGCGGTTGAAACTTTCGAGTGCATCAGAATTTCATTGACATTTCAATATGATGTAATATGTTCTTTATTAGGATCTAATATGATTTACTGTTTCATGATTTTCTTCAGCATGCAACACGATTTGCTACAGTACTGAATCGATTTAAATTATACGCTTATACGACACACAAACTGCATCAGCGTAATATACGCATATGATTCGGATTAAATATATTTTACGACAATGTACATCATAAAACTGATGTTTCCCAGCAAACATTAAATCGTATAATTTTGCTGGTATATAAAATCGAGTTTTTGCATTTTATGCGATTTCAAATATACACGACACATACTTTGATTGATATTATATGCGATTATGATTTATTCGGATTTCTTGTAAGACTTGGCACGTGCAAAATTATACGATTTAATATTTGCTGGGTAGTCAACTAATCAGCTGACTATCTGACTGACTACCCTTAGAAAAATCCTCGGTCGAAAACTACTAAATACATTTGGTAATGCAAAATTAGTAGAATGTACAATTTTTTGTACATATTGTCAACAAACCCGCATCCCTACCAGAGATTAGTATATTAAGGATATAATTAAGGTAATTTATAATAAGGATATAATTATAGGTATAATTAAGGAGGTATAATAAGGATATAATTCTGATACGTGCATTTTCGGCGAGAAAATGTAGCCGATATTGGGCTTCCGAATCATGGTTCTGCTTGACATATGTGTTTATTAGTACGGTCGAAAATGACTATAGATTGGTAGTATTTATCAAAAAATTCGTTATATTTACTAATTATTTCTCTCAGTGTATGTACGTATTCAAGGCGCCTAGAAGTATATGCTAAGGTGGGCCAACTTGCTAAAACCACCTTTCAGCCATCTTGGAAGACTACTGTGTTTTGTTTGTAAACAAAACACAATACGCTAGTGCCGAAGCTCGCTCGTGATCAGTCTGTCTCTTTCACGCTACAAGCAAATAATTCCCCTTCTGCTTTCTTCCGTACTGTTTTCATATACCGCTCCCCTAACCAACTTAGTGACAAAACAGCCTCACCTAGTACCATAGAACCGTCTTGTCCGTATTCAGTTAGTAATGACTTTTGGCTTTTTCACGTAGTTTCTCTGCCAAAACGACTCGAGCGTTTATTTGCTATCTCCCTCTACCGACTCGACTATATCATTTCATCCTTCCCAGTCAAATTGTCCTCATTGCATTTTGAAGTGACTTCCCCCAAAACGAATTCGTTCCTCTCTTTCCCTCTACCATGTACGTGTGCATGCATCGATGTTTGAGTTCAACGTGGTTTGACATACGCTACAGGTGAGCTAGATTCTTTTGTATCGTACACGAAAATTACTCACGTATAAAATAGCGTGCAGTATGTGTGTGCTTGTCTCTTTATTTACTAATACTAACGCGAGGACATTTATAGGATACTTCGTTCGTTGGTTTGAGTTCACGATGGGTAGACAATAAACCGTCCATTGATGGGGTAACTTCTTTTTTGCATCAGAAATCATGTTTTCGTTCCTCTTGATATGAACGTAAAAATAATATTGCGTACGCAGGTATGAATTAGTGTCAGAGGGAAATGGAAGTGTGGATTGAAGTCAGTTGAATGAAGAGACAGATTTGTATTTATTATACCAGGGACAGACATACAGCTGTACTTGCGTTGTAAGAGTACAGCGTTGTACAGGTACTATCGTACCATGACAGACATACTTTGGTTGTACATTGTAACGTATGTCAAACTGACAATCAGAATTTTTCCAATTTTCACCACATATTTCAATGAAAAAGGTTTTTATTTAGCGTCTAAACTATCAAACACAACAAGCAAATTTCCATTCTGAGTTATTAACTCAAGAGAAAGTCAGTGAAAAGAATGTTTGCCAAGTGTTTTGATACGATTTGTTCATGCTACCCACCACTAACCGACTATGGCGCTGCGCACAGTACAACTGTAGCCATGTACAGCGGTAAAATAGGTCGGTACAGGTACAGCGATTGTACCGAGTTGCTTGCATGGTTCTAGCGCTGTACATGATGACAGACATACAATTTTCGAAGTACAGCGCAAGTACAGTTGTATGTCAGTCAAAAGTATTATACCAGGGACAGACATACAGCTGTACTTGCGTTGTACGTGTACAGCGTTGTACAGGTACCATCGTACCATGACAGACATACTTTGGTTGTACATTGTACCGTATGTCAAACTGACAATCAGAATTTTTTCCAATTTTCACCACATATTTCAATGAAAAAGGTTTTTATTTAGCGTCTTAGCTATCAAACACAACAAGTAAGTTTCCAGTCAAAGTTATTAACTCAAGAGAAAGTCAATGAAAAGAATGTTTACCAAGTGTTTTGATTCGATTTGTTTATGCTACCCACCACTAACCGTCTATGGCGCTGCGCACAGTACAACTGTAGCCATGTACAGCGGTAAAATAGGTCGGTACAGGTACAGCGATTGAACCGAGTTGCTTGCATGGTTCTAGAGCTGTACATGGTGACAGACATACAATTTTCGAAGTACAACGGTAGTACAGCTGTATGTCTGTCATAAGTATTAGTCGAGTCAGTTAAAATAACTGCTGACTGGACTAGTTCACCAGTCATCCTCGCTAGTCAACGCTAGTCAATTCATTTTCTAGTCAAGTCACTTTTTGTTGTGGGCGGCTGCCGAAGCAGTTCTAGTCGAAGCGAAGCTAATGAGAATAGAGTCGGTCTTCATTTTTTACCTTCGAAGATTTCGTGCCCTGCTTGGAATAGACCCCAGTGACTTTCAAAACTTCTGGTTGGTTCGTCACTTCACTTCCATTTCGGAAGAATGTATTGCAGAGCAAATGAAACAAACGTCTTGTTCAGTTGAATGCTTGCAATGGAATGAAAATTGTATTCTATCTCTTAGCAACTATTAACAATCCTTAGCGACGCGTATTACTATGCTACTACGATTACATTACTCCTCCCTAATCCGCGACGCCTGTTAACATTCGAAACTTCTGTTGCTTTTGAACAGTCATCGGTTTTGTGAACCCGTCAGCTGGCTGTTCAGTTGTAGGCATATAGCTTAGTTTTACAACACCATTTTGCAGGTTATCATGCACGAAATGGTATCGTATACTGACGTGCTTAGTCCGGGGGTTATAAGATCCGTTGTTTGCGATGCTGATTGCCGATTGGTTATCGCAACGTACAGAAATCGGCCTGGCCTCGAAATACTGCGACAGCAAATTGCTCCACCACATAGCTTCCTGAATTGTGCGAGACATAGCCATGTACTCCGCTTCGCAGGACGAGAGGGCTACGGTTGGCTGTTTCTTGACGTTCCATGAGATCGCTCTTCCCTGCATCAAGAAAACGTAACCGGTCGTGGATTTCCGGTCATCCGTATCTCCTCCCCAATCGGCATCGCTGTAACCAACTATTTCCGCTGGACCGTTTGCCAAGTACTGTAATCTCTTCGTAGTTGTACCCTTCAGGTACCGAATTATCCTTTTCACCGCTTCCCAGTGAGGACGGCCAGGGTTAGCACTGTACTGGCTCACAACGTTAACGGCGAAAGCAATATCCGGTCGAGTGTCTTGAGCTGCGAAAGATAAACACCCGACTGCTTCTTTGTATGGAACCGACTTCATTTCATGCGTTTCGGATTCCGTCTTCGGTGCCATCGACTTGTCCAACTTGATGCTAGAATCTGTAGGTGTTGCAACTGGGTGAGCCTCGGCCATGCCGAAACGATCGATGATGTCTTCGATATAGGCTTGTTGATCCAACCACAGCTTGCCTTCTTCACGCTTTCTCGTGATTCTGATCCCGAGACAGTGATGCGCCTCCCCGAGGTCTTTCATTTGGAACCGACTGTGCAGATGAGCCTTCAGTTTCTTCTTTAGCTTCCGATCGTTTGTAAAAATCAAGAGGTCGTCCACGTAGATGATCACAAACATCATTTTATCCTCATAAACACACCAGTACAAGCAAGGATCTACTCTCGACCGCTTCAATCTGAACTCACGCAGCACCTCATTCAATTGCGCGTTCCATACGCGGCTAGACTGCCTCAGGCCATACAGCGCCTTCTTGAGTCTGCACACTTTTCCGTTTTCTGCTGCGAACCCTTCTGGTTGCAGCATATAAATCTCCTCATCCTTCAGCTCGCTCTGAAGAAAAGCTGTGACTGCATCCATTTGGTCGATGTCCAAATTGTACCGCACTGCCAGAGCCATCAAGTATCGGACGGTCGCGTATCGCACGACAGGAGAATACAATTCGTTGTAATCCAGACCAGGTCGTTGAGAGCAGCCCTTCACCACAAGTCGGGCCTTGTATCTCTGAGTCTTCCCGTCGGGACCTTTCTTCGTTCGGAACACCCATTTCCGCCCTTCAGGCAGATCTGCGAGCACGCATGTCCTGTTCTCGCTAAGGGAAGCGATCTCTTCGCGCATCGCCACCATCCAGCGATCTCGGTCGGGTCGTCGCAGAACCTCTTCGTAGCTCGTCGGATCATCCATTATATCCTCATCGCTCGTCGTATTTGAGGTTAACTGAGGAGAATGAACACCGCCAGGAAATGAACTGTAATTAACAAAGTCACTGTACTTGCCTGGACAACGGCGCTCCTGACCGCTGCACCTCAACTCCTGCTGCATTTCATCAGCTAGTCTATTTAGTTGCGGTGGGAGCGCATGATCGGCAACGGCATCCTCGTAGTCATCCGCTTCGCTGAACGAACTATCAACACCAATCGCTTCTTCCGCTGGCTCGATATCATCACGATTACCACAAACAACTCTAGCACCAGTCACAAGCTCGACTGTACCACATGCAGGATGGTCACGGAACTCGTCCCAACAAAGCTCCATGAACTCCACCGGCTTCACTGGTTGTTCCACCTCACAAATAACGACACCTTCCTCCAGAACTACGACGTCTCGGCTGATGCGCAAACTGCCCTTCTCAGAATCATACACCCGATAGCCTTTTGTGTCTTCACAATAACCAACGAAAATACCCTTTTCGGATATGGGATCGAATTTCTTCCTATTCGCCTTCGGAACCAGGGTCATCACTCTTGAACCAAAAATCTTAAGATGCCCAAGATCCGGCTTTTTTCCTGTCCACGCCTCTTCAGGCGTTTTGTCCTTCAGGGAACGTGTAGGTCAACGATTCACCACGTGAGCAGCAGTCGAAATAGCTTCTGCCCAAAACTCCTTTCCAACCTTTGCATCGTTGAGCATGCATCGCGCTTTTTCTACTAACGTGCGGTTCATCCTCTCGGCCGCCCCGTTCTGCTCGGACGTATACGGGCACGTGGTTTGATGTCGGATCCCGTCCGACTCCAACAGCTTCCGGAAATCTGCATTCACATATTCCTTTCCGTTGTCTGAACGCAGGATTTTCAGCTTCTTACCCGTTTGTCTCTCCGCCTTGGCCTTAAACGATTTGAACGCCCCCAGTGCTTGATTTTTATGCTTCAAAAAATAAACCGCCACGCGCTTGCTCGCGTCGTCCAAAAATGTCACAAAATAACGACTTCCACCCAACGACGGAACCTCTACTGGACCGCAGAGGTCGGAGTGTACCAACTCCAACAGCTCTTCAGCTCGTGACTCGCTGCTAGGAAACGAACGCCTCGCATGTTTGCCCTCCAGACAGGCAACACAATTCTTCAACGTCCCGACTTGAAAATCGATTCCGTCCGCAATCTGTTTTAGCTTCTTCAGCCCACCTTCGTGGAGATGTCCAAGACGTCGATGCCAAAGTTCAATACCGCTTACCAGAAGTGACTTCTCCGATCGATTGACTTTGTACAGGCCACCTTCCTCGACACCGGTGATAACCAGATCGCCGTCTTCATCCCGAACTTCACATTTGTCCTTGGTGAATATAACGGTTTTTCCCTTTTTGCAGATGCTACTTACAGATAGCAAATTTGTAGCTAATTCCGGGATCTTCAGTACTCCGTTGACATCGATTTGACCATCGTCACTGTTCAAAACGACGGTACCCTTCGCTACGGCCTTCATGCTGGTATTGTTCGCCGTTCCGACATTATGGTTCACCTTCTCTTCGTTCACAAATTTCTGCTCCGTCCGTGCCATGTGGCAAGTGGCACCCGAATCAAAGTACCATTCATTGGTAATCACATCTCCCATGGCGAAAATGGAACACAGACCCTTGTTCTTCCTCGGCTTCGGTTGCTGTTGCTTTTCCGGACACTTGGTAGCAAAGTGACCTGGTTTTTGACACTTGAAGCACGTTTTCTCGTCGACCTTCGCTTTCACCATCGTTGGTTTGAACCTTCTGGAACCCTGCTTGACATACAAAGCATCTTCGTCACTGCAATTCATTGCGCCCCGTTCGATCTTCACATCCTGAAGTATCTTGGACTTCACTGCATCCGCTGTCAGCGCAATACCTGACGCCTCTAGTCCCATTATCATCGGCTCATACTGCTCCGGCAAGCCCATTAGCAACATCGCAGCCAACCAGGAATCATCGACTTTGAATCCCACTGACGCTAGCTTGTGACTTGTGCTCATCACCTCATCAACATAAGCTTCCACACTGGAACTGTTAACAAGACGTATCGAGGTGAATTTTCGTAACAATCCAATCTTCCGATTCAGACCGCTATCCTGGAATGCCGTTTCAAGCTTCTTCCAGGCAGCTCGTGCATCGGCCGCATCCAGCACCAAACTATAGTTGTAGGTTTCCAAACTAAGACAGATGGTAGCCAATGCCCGTTGCTTCATATCCGCTGGCACCGCTGCTTGTGCTTCGTCGGTTTCAGCACTAACTGCTTCCCAACATCCTTCACGGATCAAAATCATCCGCATCGCGAACGCCCATGTCGTGAAATTTTCCCTTCCGCGTAACTTTTCAATGGCCGGCAACGCCACGCAGCAGCTCCGTTCGCCCCATCTCCGATACTAGAATTGTTTCGCGACATCTTGACTTCGGATTACTTCGGATACTCCTTCTTACTTGATACACTTCTTGAGATTAATGCTTCAGTTAAAATAAAACTACTTCTTAACTTCAGTTATGGCCATTTGCCTGGGCCCATAACCTATTGCAGAGCAAATGAATCAAACGTCTTGTTCAGTTGAATGCTTGCAATGGAATGAAAATTTTGATCTATCTCTTAGCAACTATTAACAATCCTTAGCGACGCGTATTACTATGCTACTACGATTACATTAGAATGTCGAGAATGAGAATTAAACTCGTGACCTTTAGCGTGAGAGGTACAGATGTTGCCACTACCCTAGATCACCACCCATCCATAATATCTATTATAAAAAAGTGTTCATTCCACCGGAAAATTCTTTACCATTCTCGCATGTCCGCAACACGAAGCTCGATGTCGTCAATCAAAGTACGTAGAATAGAAGGTAGTCTCCTCCCTGCTTTGATCATGTAGTGGTAGGCAAAGAAAAAAAAGCAAAAAATTGTAATAAACCATCGATTGAATTCATATAAATTCGAACATTTTTGAATTTTTTTTAAATTGTAACAAAAGAACTGTCTCAAAATATGTTTCCAGGTGATGAAACAACAGTTAATCATTTTAAAACTAAAAACAGTGAAATTATCGCATCTGTATTATAAAAATAACGCAAAAAAACGATGAACAAATGTGTGGAGAGGTTATATCGAAGCAGTGTCGTTCCCGCAATTTGATAATATGATGAAAGATGAACACTGCTGATTTTTTTGTCTTTCATTGAAGCATCCATCATGAATCATCGCGACGCTTTCATTGGTCTCAGTTTGGAGTGTTCAGCCGTAGTGGGGCCGCTTAAGGGACCAAATTGGCGTTTCTGGAAAACGAGAAAAACATTTTCTCCATCCCGGATCATCTTCCGAAGTGATTGCAAATAAATATTTTGCACTTTCGCAAGAAGTGAATGTATAAATTTGGAATTTCGTATGAAACCATTGAAACGGAACGTTTTGGAAGATCCAAGAAGCAAATGCATGGAACAGCTGAAAACATCTCCGATTAGTTTATCTCATCACAATTTATATAAAAAAACACACTTACCTCCAGTACGAAGACGTCTTCTTTGCTGATTATAGGTTAAAACAGTATCCCCAAAAGAATCCGGCGAAAAATGAAGCGAACAAACAAATATGTTTCGCGTATCAAACGAGCTGTTGTATTCGAAAAAGTTTAACCATTTCCGTCTCAACAATTTGTTGGTCGTAAAATGGTGGAAAGTTATCCGACTTTCTTCAAAATTTTTCTGCTCCGGCATCGCGGGACGTTGCACTTCGACATACTGCTGGAGTAAACAAACACTGTTCAGTATGAAATCGATAAAAAATCACATCAAACCTTACCTGCAGTGAAAATGCGGTACACTATCGTGATTATCGTCGGCTCGACCAACGATTTGGTCATTTACGATTTTTTGAACTTTTCAAAACAAGAAATATTGCAAAAACTTCCGAACATCGAACAAATTGAGGATTGTTTATTACTATCTTCTTTGTGTGCGCGCTCCGTGTGTATACACAGGTAATATCACTTACCTTCTATTCTACGTACTTTGGTCGTCAATGTCGAATTGCGTCACACGGTTTCCAGATTCGTATAATTCCAGGGGTTAGACATCAATTGAATCAAGGCGGTATAATAAGGTGGAACTTTATGTCAGAATTGTTGTTCAGCCATTACTTGAGTTCGAATTGACAGCGGCCAAATGAACGGCTAGCGTTTCCGAGAAAGAGGATAACAAATGGCATGCAATGAAGAGTGCATACCGCTATGTGTTTGTTTGTTTACGCTGGTGGCATCATTGTTGTGTTTCGGTGACTGCTGCAAGTTATTGTCTTCATTGCTGTTTTACGGGACGTGAGGGTTGTTGCCGTTGTTGCTGGGTTTGGCAATTCAGCGATTGTGGGAGCTGTGCTAGTGGGTATATGAAGGAGCCACTACCGGCGGGCTTGTACCGTACTGCTATTAGTTCCATTTGCTTTGATCACATTAGTCGTTGACGACCCATCCGCGTTGATAGCATTGAGCTTCGTTCACTAGTTTAGGGGAGCGTCAAAGGATAACTGTTTTTCGGACGGAATGAACACGTTTTCAAAATTAAAATTATGAATGAAAACTAATTTTCCCGTATCAAAATAGTATTATATTTAAATAAAAAAAACACTTTTTTTGCAGGAGGTGAAAAATCTCGTATGAAAATTGTTTTTGAAGAAAACTTTATATTATAATGAACAGATTTAGAAACAATGTTGGAAATGTATAGCCATATAGTCGAATAAAAGTAAAAAATACGTGTTTCAAGTAAATAAATAACATGATGTGAACATTTTCATTCAAATTTTAACATTTGAAACCCGGTTTCGTTTCTTCTAATCTGATACAGATTGCACTAACGAGTTTGGGACCCAAATTGAGGCCCCTAATTGGAAGTCGCCAACAGACGACGACACAGTATCACTGTCAACGCGAATTACGATTGAGTGATTGCAGCGGTACGGTTTGGATATCCAGGCATGTCGTTTCCCGACGACTGCTACTTCAGCTGGAGACTCACCTGATCGTGCGGGTTGTGAGACACAACAGCTAGTTCGATTAAAACCGGTCCAGCGTAGGTAATTGTTGGTGTACAGAAAACGCTATGTAGCATAAAAATTGGACCTGGTTTGTTTATAAACAAAAATAGTCGCTGTCATTTTTCATCCCCTCTCGCATCTTCTATGCCTTATCCTCATACTGTCGAAAACGAACCACCTGTCAATTCCAGCTCCTTGAATTGAATATAGGCTACCCAAAATCAAAATGGCGTCATTTGTTTACCAACATATCATTTGCGAGTATTGAACTCGTTGAAATCACCGAGATAGTAAAAATAAAGAAAAATGCGCTACTTTATTTCTAACTGCATGAGCGATTTTCACATTTCGGTTTCACGTGGAGGTGTTCCCATGGAGTTCAAAGTTAGCCACTATTCCACTATATAACCGGACCGAGTTGTAAACAACAGTAATTGACAGAACCAAAATGTCAGTGAACCGCAGCAATATTGGGTACTACACCAAGGCGCCTAGAAGTATATCCTAAGGTGGGCCAACTTCCTAAAACCACTCTTCAGCCATCTTGGAAGTCTACTGTGTTTTGTTTGTAAACAATACACAATACGCTAGGGCCGAAGCTCGCTCGTGATCAGTCTATCTCTTTCACGCTACAAGCAAATAATTCCCCTTCTGCTTTCTTCCGTTCTGTTTTCATATACCGCTCCCCTAACCAACTTAGTGACGAAACGGCCTCACCTAGTACCATAGACCCGTCTTGGGGTACACCAGGTGGGTGACGTCTTTAGAGAACCCCTATTGCACTGACAGGAGCCAACATATCGGGTATCCCACTGACATTTTCCCTTTGTTTTCACATGAATTGGGTATCCCACTGACAGTTCTGCTTGAGATTTTGCTAACGATCCTAGCATCAATCATAGCACCCGGGGTACACTGGCAATATGAGGGATTTGACGTTTTAGTCATACCCCTGTACAATTCAATTAGATTTTACTCGATCGGATTTCAGAATACGGATCGAAGAATACGAAGTTCTCGGTCGTGAATGTATGGCCAAAAACAATTTCGAGAGGAACCAAAAGGGTCTATGAATAACATAAACGTTAGATTCAATTTCATTACCATTCCGAGGAGAAATTCTGCGTGGAGTTTCTAGGATGAACACAATATGTCATATGAACATTAACCATGGACAACATGTAATGATCTAAGATGGCTGATTTTAACTGTGTATATTTTTACCGTTAAGATTAAATTACAAAACCTCCTGGTACGGAAGGAGCAATTTACTTCTTCTTCTGCTTCTTTTCTTTCTTGGCCGCACTAGCTTCGCTCTTGGCTGCCTCGGGTTTCCTCTTCGGGGCTTCCTTTGCGGCAGATGGCGCCTCCTTCTTCACCGTTTTCTGCTCCTTCTTCTCTTTTTTCTCCTTTTTGTCCTTCTTGCCGGCATCGGACTTCTTGGAGTCAACCTTCTTCTCGGGTTTCTTAGTTTGCTTCGTTTCGGCCTTTCCATCACTCTTCTTAGCGGCTTCAGTGACTTTCTTAACCTCTCTCTTGGCCTCCTTCTTGGCTACCTTTTTAGCGGCTTTGACTGCTGCCTTATCCTTGTCTTTATCAGAGGTAATGGAACTGCGCGAGTCACGCATAGAAGACAGACGCGACCGACGACGGATGCGTTCCTGGCGGCGACGCAAAGCCAATGTCTTCATGTACTCGGCTTCAGCCTCCTTTCGGGACTCGACACGGCGCTTCTTGATAGCAAGACGATGTCTCTTGCGCTGCAAGACAACCGGGGTGATCAGACGTTGGATTTTTGGCGCCTTGGTACGTGGCTTCTTGCCCTCCTTCTCCGGCAACGGACGCTTCACAACGAACTGACGAACATCATCTTCCTTGGTTAGATTGTACAGCTTACGAATGTTGCTCGCACGCTTAGGTCCTAGGCGACGGGGAACAGTGATGTCGGTCAGTCCGGGAATGTCCTTCTCGCCCTTCTTCACAACAATGAGCGCCAAAGCCGACAAGTTCTGGTCCACAATGCAACCACGGACAGATTTACGTTTGCGCTCACCAGTGCGGCGTGGGCGGTAGCAAGAATGTCCTTTCTTTAACAACAGACGGACACGGGCTAAAAATATTAAACACTCCATTTGATACCATTAAAGGTAAACAAGTGCTAGGTATAATACTTACTGTTGGTGAGGACGCCTTGTTTCATGGGGAAACCCTGCTTATCGTTTCCACCGGCAATCTTGAAGACGTAGCCAGCCCATTCATCACCGAGATGATCAGCGGTGATTTCAGCGCCCATTCGCTTGTCGTAAAAATGACGCAGCTTATGATCGTCCATGACTTCAAAAGTCTTTTGGGCCCCAGTAGCGGGGAACGATACGTTCAACTGTTGAAAAACAACATTATTGTAGTTCACTTTGGTTGAAAATAAACATCAGCATAAGAAATGATCAGGTAACTTGAAAACTGCAGCCAGGCTCAGCAAAACGCTTTTGTTTACATCTGAATAATTTTCACTAAAGTGCTTATTCATACACCTTCCATTTAACCAATTTCAACAATTCAACATCTCTTCGTCCATAAGAGCCGTCAGAGGTTTAAAAACATGCGCTGCAGTTTCAACGCAAAATTTCCGACATCTTTCACTCTTTTATTGGCGTTTTTATAGAAATTATTATTCGCTCGATTCGTTCCAACATTTTGAATGTTAATCATTTGTTAATTTCGGCAACGAAACCATAAAAAATCACCAAATTATACTCGTACCTTCATCTTACACGTCTATTTCGATACACTCGCCGAAGGTAAAAGGACTGTCAATATCAAACGCTGTATTGAAGGAAGTACTAGAAGTAATACTTCCGTTTTCCGTCTGTCAAAAATTGACTTTTCCGAACGAAACACAAGATGTGTAATATTGAGTTAACAGGTTTCTACCAAGATGCTTAAATCAAAGTAAGAGTAGACGGCTGTAAAGTTGGCCCGATAATAGGCCGTATGAATAAAAACAAAATTTACCGTTACTTTACTTCATTCGAGCACTCGAGCAGTGAGATTAAGTTTTTACTACGTTTGGTGTGAATAAAAGAAACAACAAAGTATTTACTTTTCGAAAATGGATGTTTAGCTGATTTCGTATGGATAAAACAGCATTCATCAAGTATTTACTTCGTTATTATCAAGTATGCTCATGAGCATACTTTGGATCTGAAAACACTATCATTCGTTTTGATGTCATATCCGATTTATGTTTAATGCTGCTATCTTGCACTTGAAGTTAAACAAGTTAACGATCCGCATTGATGGCATTGAGCTTCGTTTACTAGTTCAGGGGAGCGTAAAAATATTGATTGATTTTCAGGCGGAATGAACACGTTTTTAAAATTTAAATTATGAAGACAACTTTATATTATAATGAAAAGTTTCAGTAATGATGTTGGAAATGTATAGACAAAGGGTTAAATAAAAGTCGGAAAAAAGTGTTTTAAGTGATTAAATAACATGATGTAAACATTTTCATTCAAATTTTAACATTTGAAAACTGGCTTCGTGTCTTCTAATATGATAGGTATTACACTAACGAGATAGGGACCCAAACTATGGTCCCTAATTGAATGTCGCCACCAGACGTCGACACTATTCCTTTTTCATCGCGAATTCACGCTTTGTCAAAAAAAAAACGTTTTGAAACGAAACCTAAACAATCAGTTGATAGATGTTTGACAAAGTAAAAACTATGTTCGAATTCGAAAATCAAATTAGTAAACTTTTATTCATACGGATTCAAGTAAATACTAGGAAAGTTTACTTTACTTGGAAACGGGCAGAATAAGTAAATGCGGAGGCGATCTGGCGGAGAGGTAACATCCATGCCTCTCACGCTAAAAATCACGAGTTCAATTCTCACTCCCGACATTCTTCCAAAAATGGAAGTAAAAAGTGACGAACCAGCCAAATGAGTTGAAAATCACTATAATACAGATAAAAAAAAGAATAAGTAAATACTTTGTTTTATTCATACGACCTAACTTTCGGCTTCCTATTTAACCCTTTGCGGTCGTTTGTCTGCTCTCACGAATGTAAACGAAGTTTCTGTGAACAATAGGTAACGGTACTCGCTATAAAAAATATATTTTTAGGGTGGAAAGATAAGAGGATCTCTTTCAAGAGAAGTTAATTCCGACCGCAAAGGGTTAAACGTGGAAACACACTAGACGGCTCTCCCGCGCGATTTTCTTGATGACAAGTCGCAACAGGAGCTTGATGTAAAACACATTCAGCGGCTTTCGACGGCTTCGCTAGCTGCCATTATTATTCTTTTATAGATGGATGCAAGACGAGTCTATGGTACAAGATACAATGTCAATGAGTGGTAGGCTCTTTTGTTTTGATCATTGCTTTCACATTATCTGGCAAATGATGTACATGACCTCACAGGTGGATAGTATGATGATTTCTGTTTTTATAAAACATTATTTTCTTCCAGCTTCCGGATTGCCAGGGCCTTTGTGAACCCATCAGCGGGCTGCTGCTTCGTGTTCACATATCCCAGCTCCACTACTCCTTGATCCAGGACATCTCGGACGAAATGATACCTGATGTCTAGATGCTTTGTTCGTGGATTGTACCCTTGGTTCTGAGCGATACAGATGGCTGATTGGTTGTCACATCGGATGGGAATTTGATGCATGCCGAAAATCTGCAACTGGAACTGGTGCCACCAAAGTGCTTCCTGGACTGTGCGGGAAAGCGCGATATATTCCGCTTCGCACGAGGACAATGCGACTGTTGGTTGACGTTTGACGTTCCACGACACAGCTCCTCCCATGAACGTGAAGACGCTTCTGAAGGATGCATTTACGTATCCGGTGGTGGATTTTCTGGAGTCCGGTTCTCCTCCCCAATCGGCATCTGTGAAGCCAACCAAGCCTGTGCTATTCTGCTTCGAATACGTTAGACGGTTCGAACGCGTGCCTCGCAAGTACCTCATGATACGCTTAACAGCGTTCCAGTGGCTACGTCCGGGATTCGCATTGAATTGGCTGACTTGGTTTACTGCGAAACTGATGTCCGGCCACGTTGCCTGCGCCAGATAGGTGAGACACCCCACTGCCTCCTGGTAAGGAATCTCTTTCATTTCGCGCATCTTCTCCTGTGTCGCCGGAGACATGGACTTGTCCAGTTTGACGCTCGCCTCTGCTGGTGTCGAAACTGGGTTACAATTCACCATGTTGAACCGTTGCAAAATACTGTCGATGTAGTGCTCCTGATCTACCCACAGTTTGCCGTTCTTTCTGTCACGCGTGATCCTCAGTCCCAGGCAGAAAGAAGCTTCACCAAGATCCTTCATTCTGAAGCGGTTGTGAAGGAACGATTTCAACATTTGCTTCAGCTTGGCATCATTGGTAAAGATCATGAAATCGTCCACGTAAATAGTGACAAAAATCATTTTCTCACCGCTGATCCGGAAATACAGGCACGGATCAACCTTTGATTGGTTCAGTCCGAACTCCTTCAGCGCGTGATCCAGCTGGTTGTTCCACAGACGGCTTGACTGTTTCAGCCCATAGAGTGCCTTCCGTAACCGACAGACTTGCTTCGAGGTGCCAGCAAATCCCTTCGGCGCCTCCATGTAGATGACCTCGTCCGATAGCTTGCCTTGAAGGAACGCAGTGACCGCATCCATCTGCTCCACATCGAGGTCATGTTTCACCGCCAGCGCCAGCAGATAACGAATGGTGGAATACCGTACTACGGGGGAATACACCTCGTCGTAATCGATGCCTGGCCGCTGTGAGCACCCTTTAACAACCAGCCGTGCCTTGTATCGTTCGATGTCACCAGTTGGTCCCCGCTTCGTATTGAAGACCCATTTGTTTCGGATTGCCTTCCTATCGCTTGGAAGGCTGTTTAGCTCCCACGTTTCGTTCTCCTCCAGAGCGGCGATTTCCTCACGCATGGCCGCGATCCACTTCTCGCGATCCGGTCCATTCAGCGCCTCTTCGTAGGTTTGAGGGTCATCGATCGATGTCTTGGAGCACACCGGTGTGGGCTGGGGGGAAACAACTTCGCCAGAAAACGAACTATAGGTAACGTAATCGGAATTCGGCGCTCCCGGTCGCTGCGCCTAAACCCTTGCTGCTCAACAGCTGGTCTACCAAGTTGCGACGGGAGCGCAGGTTCATTATCGGCGTCAAGGAACTCGGGATCACTTGAATCGCTGTCGGATGTTGCAGTTTCTTCAACTTCATCATCGAAATCATCATCGTCGACATCCGGTTCCACACGGACGTTCAACTCGTCGATTGAATACAGCTCCGTGAACTGTATCTGCTGCTGATTCTCGCTTATCTCGACCAATTGTTGCGGTTCTCCCTCTTGAACAATGACGACGTCGCGGCTGATCCGGATGTCACGCTTGACCGGATCGTACAATCGATACCCCTTGGTACCGTCAGCATATCCCACGAAAACTGCTTTTTGGGATTTCACGTCGAACTTCTTCCTTCTTTCCTTCGGAACGTGGACAAGCGCAAGCGATCCGAAAACCCTCAAGTGTCGCAAATCGGGTTTCTTACCGGTCCAAGCTTCTTCTGGTGTTGTTTCGATGGACCTCGTCGGGCTTCTATTAACGAGGTACGCTGCTGTCGAAACCGCCTCGGCCCAAAATTCCTTCGGCAGGCGCGAATCACTCAGCATGCTTCTGGCCTTCTCGATGAGTGTCCGGTTCATTCTTTCCGCTACACCGTTTTGCTCAGGGGTGTACGGACAAGTTTTCTCGTGGCGCACTCCATTTTTCACCATGCTGCTTCTGAAGGATGCATTTACGTATTCGGTCCCGTTATCCGTTCTCAGAACCTTGAGTTTCCTTCCGGTTTGGCGCTCACTCATGGCCTTGAAACTTTCATAAGCTCCAAATGCTTCTTTCTTCTGTTCCAGGAAATAGAGGAAAACCTTCCGGCTCGCATCGTCGATAAACGTCATCACGTAACGACTGCCACCGAGAGAAGGAACTTCGATGGGTCCAACCAGGTCCGAGTGGACTAAATCCAGTAGCCTTTCGGCTCGTGACTCACTGGAAGGAAATGGATTACGTGCATGCTTACCCTCGATACAAGCGATGCACTCTGGGATGACGTCATTTGCCAAGTCGATGCCGTCTGCCATCGTCGCAAGCTTTCGTAGACTTCGACGATTGAGGTGTCCCAGACGTCTGTGCCAAATTCCGTTACTCGGTGCCAGCAAGGCTTCCTCGTGCTTCTGGTTCAGCATATACAAGCCGCCTACCTGTGTACCAGATGCGATCACGTTGCCATTGCTCTCGCGAACTTCACACCTTTCGGCATCGAAGACCACCGTCATTCCCTTCTGGCAAATCTTGCTAATCGAAAGGAGATTCGTGGCCAATTCCGGAATCTGCAGCACTTCCTTCATTGAGCTCCAGCTTGACCAGACCCTTCGCGACAGACATCATGCTACCGTTTTTCGCCGTTCCCACTGGATGCGCCATTGGCTGTTGCTTCACAAATCCAGTTTCATTCCGAGACATGTGACACGTGGCCCCGGAATCAAAGTACCACTCCTTCTGGCTTACATCGCCCATCGCAAAAACGCTGCACAAAGCTTTGCCAGACATTTTCGATGTATTTTGCTTCTGTGGACACTTCGCTTCAAAATGCCCACGCTTCTTACAATTGTGGCACGTGTCGTCCTTCTTGGCCGCACCATTTTTGCTTCCACGCCGTCTTGAACTTGAATACAACGCTCCGTCCCCACCGGCGATTTTGGGTCCGTTCTGCAGCTTCACATCTTGCAAAATTTTTGCTTTCACCGAGTCCGACGTCAACGCAGTGCCGGATGCCTCGAGCCCCATAATCATGGGTTCGTAATGGTCCGGAAGCCCCATCAGCAACAACGCAGCCAGCCATGAGTCGTCGACCTTGAATCCGATTCCCGCAAGTTTGTGTACCGTGGACATCAATTCATCGACGTACGACTCCACGCTGCCGCATTCGTCCAACCGAATCGACGTTAGCTTTCTCAGCAACCCGATTTTCCGTGTCAGACCATTGTCCTGGAAAGCATTCCGCAGCTTCTCCCAAGCATCCTTGGCGTCCTTCGCGTCCTGGACCAGACTGTAGTTGGTCGTCTCCAGACTCAAACAGATCGTGGCCATCGCTCGTAAACTCGTTTCCGCGTCGACTTGCTGTCCTTCCGGCGGCGACACAGCGTTCCATGATCCCTCGCGGATGAGCGTCATCTTCATAGCGAACGCCCACGTGGTGTAATTTTCTCGTCCCTTGAGCCTCTCGATAAACGGTAACGAAACTCCGCTGATTCGTCCGCTCCCAGCAGCTTGTACTCCAGCAGCAGGAACTCCAGCACCGTTTCCATTGCCGTCTCCTCCGTGGCTCATCTTAGGTTGACTAATTACTTTAAAAAAATCTTCTTTCTTCCGGCTATGACCTGTCCTGGGCCCATAACCTTTTGCGGATAAAAATGTAAAACTAGACCGTTCAGGTTGGGTGTTAGAAGACTAATGAAAATTTTATTCAAATCAACAAACTACGTTGCTACGTTATATATAACAGAAGTACATTTCGTTGGTTACAGTTTAGGCAATGTCTACTGCGATCACAACATGCCCGTTGTCGGTGTCGTACGCTCACTAATATTTTGCATCACGAGCGAACCGTGTCGGAATATATTCATCATATTACCGAGATGGAATTGAGCAACCTCTGGCATTTGCTGTCGTTCGTCGTCCGTTGTTGCGGCCCTTAAGACAAAAATTGTTCGTATGATAAACAGAGCTACGGAAACCCTATTTACCCATATTTTAGGCGAACAAATAGATTGTTCTGTTATCCGCCCGAGGAAGGCATTGTCATCTAATATTTCTACTGCTGTCATCCAATTTTATTAATAGTCGCGAGTGATCTCCTCAAAATTACCTAGCGTGATGCGATCAATCACCCACCAAAATGAAGTCGCCTGTTAAAAAAACTGTTAATCTGAGGAATCCAAGTGATTGCATCAATCTTGTTTACCCTTGGTTTTACAATATAATACCAAAACGTTATTGAAATGGTTACATTCAAGTCGCAAATCCTTATCATCAGTCCACTCATACAATCGTACGGTTGAATTGATGCTAGCCAATACACGACCGTTGAACTCAATGAGAGAATAGCACGCGCTCTTGGTTTCCTTCTCGCAAACTTGAGTGAGGGCTCCATCCGCGTAGTGATAGATGAGATGTGATCCTTCCTACTTTGGGTTCCGGTTCCGTTTGATTCACCAGTGCTGTGCCGACGATGCATTCGAGTCGTTACCCAACTTCTCCGAAATCAGTGACATAGTATACTTGGAATTTGCATGAGTTGGTGTGCAATTTCAACTTCTTGACCAAACTCGGCACTGCTGGCTCCTGGCTTAAGTAGTGCCATGTTGCTCGAGTAAGTTACATTTTTCGTCTGAGTTGACGCGCTCTGTCTCGAAGGAGTCAGATCACTCGAGTCCTGAAGATCCATTCGCACCGTTATAACACCAAACTATTGAGAAGCTTCCTGGTCCCATTTGTACCGTTCGAATGTGCAGCTTTTGAATTTCATTAATTGTACCAAGAATAACTGAATATTCGGTTGCAAGAGCCAAACTGTCCTGATACGCTCCGGCATTAAGTAAGCATATATGATTTACTTCCTTCAGGTTGACATTCGAGAAAACCGCTGCCGAATGGTTCCGAACGGCTGGAGCTTTCGTTCAAGGGTGAATCAAGGCGCGTAGAAGTATATCCTAAGGTGGGCCAGCTTGCTAAAACCACTCTTCAGCCATCTTGAAAGTCTACTGTGTTTTGTTTGTAAACAAAACACAATACGCTAGTGCCGAAGCTCGCTCCTGATCAGTCTGTCTCTTTCACGCTTCAAGGAAATAATTCCCCTTCTGCTTTCTTTCGTACTGTCTTCATATACCGCTCCCCTAACCAACTTAGTGACGAAACGGCCTCACCTAGTACCATAGACTCGTCTTGGGGTGAATGTGACAGTGCTGAGGGAAAAGAATGTTATTATTGTGAACATGTGCAATTGGCCGTTTCATACCTCTTGCGCTCCGACTTGCCTGCTTCAATTTCAATATAATAAATGTCGCATGCAGTTACACACGCAAGCTGACATGAATTTCACGCGACTACACTAATGCACTTATCATACGGCGGATTCCATTCACATATCATCGATTTGTTGTCACATTGGACCAATCGTGCTGTTATGGAGTAACCTGAATAATTTGGCCATAATCGACATTCGCACAGTAAAATGTCTGCGGATCACTCAGAAAAACGGGAATTTCCGTTTTTTCCCTACAAAAACTGTATACAATGTAGGAATCTCAAATGAGGGGCTTAGAATGAAAGGGGGTAAGTGATTTCATCGATTTTTCTACATCGACTCTCTCTTTTGGTCATAACTTAGCTGCAAATACATTCCCAGCTGTATTTGACCATGCGGAAGACAGATCAGAGCCTCATCTATCGAATTCTATAGCAAACTCAAATTGGAACGATTTTGCAGTTGAGTTATTAACTGAAGATAAAGTTGATGAATTGATCAAGTCACTTACACCCCTTGCATTCTAAGCCTCTCAAATGAAAACAAAACAGAAGTGAAAAAATAAAAAAACATCTTTCATCGATGTCGATAAAATAGTTTACCAAAATGAATCTAGTACACAGAAATACGGCCGTAAATCAGAATGGCTTTTTCTATGACGACGTATCGCATCCGACGAATGAGTATACGGATACGACCGTAAATGAGAATAAGGGTGATTGTCTTTTTGAAATGACAATGAATTTGACATGTTGAATGTGAATTTATATGGTTTCTATACAGCGGAGCTACTATAGTGTGGTTCCAAAGCCGGCTAATGTGTGCTTACACTTACTCTCAGATAATTCGTCGCAAGATATTTTTGTACACTCCAATGAAATTTTCAGTGTATTCACAAAAATATCATTATTCTAATAATAAAATGAAATATTCACTCTAAATGGAAAATTTAATGCTCGTATACGATTTTAATTTAAGAAAAAATATGTTTATTTCTTTCTAAAATGTGACGTTTCATTTAACTCGTTGATCCTGGCTATGAAAAATTGAATTCACTAGAAAATTGTCTCTTCCTTCTTGAAATACAGGGTCTTGAACTATTGCATATGTGCGTTTAGCTGGTGGCTTCCATACAGTCGATGAGAAATTTGATGATACAAAACTAGAAATATTTTCTGTAAAGTAAAAAGTGCAAGAAGTCCATATCTGCCATAATGATATGTAAGCTTCATCTCACAAAATTTCTATTCCGAAGATGGACACTATTTTTTTGAAAACCGAGCTAGGTTGAAATAGTTTCTTGACCATCTGTAGTATTGCCAGCTTTTGTTTAATGCATACTTTATGTAGCCACTTATGCTTGTTCGACACTTTTCCATGATTTCACCAGAGCTGTTTATAAATAATAAAGACAGCAATACCAATATGGCTGGAAATAAGTGATAATTTACCATCAGTATACGTTGATCGCATTTCATCTCTTAAACAATATCAATATTTGGCTTTAGACAAATAATGTACTTTTACCTTAACTATTCTATGAATCTTGTTATTTGGAGGAGGCCTAATGTATTCATCTTGTTTGTCATCTGACAGTTTGTACTTCCTGTACATCGTCTCTAGTACGTTCAAAACTTTGTCTCGACATTTCTTTCCGGCAGTTCTTTACATTGAGGTAAGACGTGATTCCGGGCAGTAATATTTTAAAATTCAGTAAATCTTTACCAATCAATAAACACGATCCAAATCAAATATGTTTCATCTTATAAAACATTCTCCAATCCTGGGAGCATCTTATTTGCCTCGTGAAGTGATTATTCTCTGACATTGTTTACGTCTATAACTGAAGCCTGATACCTATTGTGTTTTACAGGAAGAAATATGGCTCCGCGATATGAGATCTGTGTTGGCCTTAACAAAGGTCACAAAACAACTGAGATAAAGCAACAACAGTACCGCGGTGACCGTAAAGTTAAAGGAATCCGCCCATCCCGTACCAAGGGCGTAAGTATTATCACTTCCTAAAGTATTTGATGTCGAATCACGGCTTTACTCGTCATCCACTTTAACATGATGAAACCTCCTTAATCCATTCACAGACCGTACGTGTTTTCTTGTCTTCTGCCAGGCAGCTAACATTCTGTTAGTTCGCTTAAGTAGTTCGTCTAGCAAAATCGTACAATATGGTTAAATTTTGGTTCTGATCAATACGCGTAGCATAGCTAGCGTAGGTCGCGTTTTACATAGACCTCTTTCATAAAGATTGCTTTTATCTCCCACAGATTCAAACCAAACACACCAAGTTTGTTCGCGACCTCGTCCGCGAAGTCGTTGGCCATGCTCCGTACGAGAAGCGAGGCATGGAATTGTTGAAGGTTTCCAAGGATAAGCGTGCGCTGAAATTCCTGAAGCGTCGTCTCGGTACCCACATTCGTGCCAAGAGGAAGCGTGAAGAGCTGTCCAATATTCTGGCCCATATGCGTAAGGCCGCCCACAAGTAAGAGAACGGCAAGAGGTGGACTCTTTTGTTTTGCTTCGTTGGTATAAGAATTACAAATACAGAAAAAATAACTTAAATATAACAAAATATAAGTTCCAAAAGATGTTTTGATTTTGGATTTTTGCAATCCGAAAGAATAACTAGATTGGGGCTGGCTGGGTGATCGGATCTGCGTTTTCTTGTTGAATTTAGGAAGTTTATATGTTGCAGAATGCGCCTTGTTGACACTGTTGAGCCAATAAAAATCTAATTTAAATTTTATATGTTCTGGGAGTTCGAAATTAGGCTTGTCATCCATAAGTTCATATGTACTTTCTGTTTGTTTTATACGATTCCGCTAACTATACAACACAATCTCAACTTACCGGTTTTTGGCGGTTTAATCCCTGTCTTAACTCTTTAACGGGCCGTGAGAACTAGGCATTTAATCAACGCAAACTACAATAAAACTAATGGAGCTCATGATCAGACTCAGCAGGCCCTAAACAGCTCATATGTATAGAAAACTTCAACTTCTTCAATGACTTTTCGGTAGATTTGCTCTTGCTGCTCTAAATTGGGAGTTGTTAACACGAAAATGCTAGATGTCAGAAATAGTTACCACATAAAGATAGAAGTAATACTTTAATGTTAAGGAAGAGAAAAAAAATAAAATCTTTGGTGACAGCATAGTTGTCACTACCCGTATAAAGGTTAATACCTGTTTCCGTTGACATGTCTCTTCCAGTTTCTTATTGCTATTTCATAAACTTATTGATTGTTATTTCAAAACGTGACCGGAAGAAAATCGCGATGGAAATAAGAGCAACAGAACAACATTATCGATAAAAATAAAAAAAAATTACACAAACAAATTCGGCTGTTACAGCTGGAGTGCTAAACGAGCCTAATTAATAATTTTATCCTATCTATTTATTTTAAAAAGAGTGAAAACGTATTGTTACAAAAGGCTACTGGAAATATCCTCACGCGAAAATAATGTGGGGTCTATTCCGAGAATCGCTTCACGGCGTGACAGTTTTTTTTTATCTGTATTATAGTGATTTTCAACTCATTTGGCTGGTTCGTCACTTTTACTTCCATTTTTCGGAAGAATGCCGGGAGTGAGAATTGAACTCGTGACCTTTAGCGTGAGAGGCATGGATGTTACCACTACGCCAGATCGCCTCCACGGCGTGACAGTCATTTCGCGCACGTGTCGGTATTCTGAGAATCGGTTTAAATAAAAAATTGCCAGGTGCAATCAACTGTTCATTTGTCATTGTACTTCCGAGTAGGAACACAATCTGGTCGGAGTTGAAAATCAGGACACTTGTCACAGTTACGATAATGACCAATCCATTGTGATTCTTTGACATAAAAATAAATGAAATTTATTTATCTAACATATTCCTTAAGTGATCCATGCGGTGAAAATACTCCGGAGATGATGGTTTCTGTATTTTACGAGCACAGGAGATATTTTTGGCGGTTTCAGAGTCATCAAACATCAAGTGTAATAGTACCGAAGTACAAGCCACGGGTTCGAAACACAAGTGTTCTTAGTGCAACCCAGATTTTCTGAGCGACTGGATTACTGGATTCAGCATAGATTTGGAAGTGAATCCCAAACAAATATTCTGGCAATGTTTCGGCTTTTCGCAATCAGATATACCTGTAATGTTTCGTTATTGATTTCAAACTTCTGTTTTTACAGAATGGCTAAATCTAAGTACCGCTATGAGCCACCGACACATATGAATCAAATGTGCAGCGTTATACCGATTTCACTCTCAGAATAACCCCCTACGGTTTAAATTCCACACGGGAAAAAACACAATTTTCATTATAATTTTTTGCAATGAAATTCATTCTGAAGTCAATGTTATGAGGGCGAAGTCCCCATCTATCGAGAATAATGAACGGGAGCGGCCCAAGCCGTCAAGGTGATGCGATCCGAGTCGGCCGCATACCTGCCGTTGAATACGGCGGCCTTGTATTCTAATGATTGTCTAGTTAGTTCGAAACATAGGAGACGATTCTTCAATAAGGTCCTGTCCACCTTTAGCGTATGCCACGTTCGCCTGGTCCATTACGTTTGCCCTGTTAATTTTTGTTTCGAAATAACTTTGCTCGGTGTCTGTAATAGCAAAATAGAGCTAATGTCTATAATTCATATCGCCTCGATTTATATTAGGCTGTCAAAAAAGTCCTGCGGTATTTTTTTTTTTAATTTTCATTTGTTCATAAAATTAGTTACAATCATCTGTTTTAAATCAAATATGCGCCGTTTTGTTCGATGACTTGTTCCCAACGAGATGCCAACTTCATAATACCCCTGTTATAGAAGCTCGCTTCCTTATTGGCAAAAAACTCGGATAGCCAATTTTCACAGGCCTCTTTTGTGGCTAACTAACCATGAGTGCTACCTTCAAGCGGTCCAGTTGTTGGCAGTACAGGTCCGAATTGAGCGTTTGGCCATAGGGAAGCAGCTCATAATAGATTATTCCTTGACAATCTCACCAAACACACAGCAGAACCTTCCTGGCCGTTAATGAGGGCTTGGCCACCGTCTGAGCCGCTTCAGCGGGCTTCGACCACGACCGTTTGCGCTTCACGTTGTCGTAAGTGACCCACTTTTCATCGCCAGTCACCATCCGCTTCAGAAACGGGTCGATTTTGTTGCGATTCAGCAGCGATTCACATGCGTCGATACGGTCAAAGATGTTTTTTTGCGTCAACGTGTGTGGCACCCATACATCGAGCTTCTTTGTGAATCCAAGCTTCTCCAAATGGTAAATAACGGTTTGATGACTTATCCCCAGCTCTTGGCCGATGCTACGGCTGCTACTATGCATAGTAGTACTGTAAAATATGTCGGATTTTCTCTTTATTTTGCTCCATATTTGCGACACTATAACTCACGAACGACTTAACCAAACAAAACACTGTCAAGGACTATATTATAGCGCGCAAAAATACCTTTCCAACAAACTATAGTATGACTCGATACAATGAATACAACTAGAACTACGCGCTTACAACGACACCTCGCGGAAATACCGCAGGACTTTTTTGACAGCTTAATATAATAGTGCCCAAAATTCAGCTTTTGAAAAACTATAAAAAATGACCGATCCACTATCGAACCATTTGCTCCGTTAGACCTCTTGAAAATGTAATGCTAAGCAGTCGAACATAAGCTAAAAAACGCTTGCAGCAAATACTCATTTCAGTAGTCTGTCATTTGTTGTACAAAAGCTGTTTTGCAGCTGAAGAAACGGTTCCAAAACTTTTCTCTGTCGTATTACCAGGTAAATATCAATAGTTGAACAAAAGCTAAAATTTGGTCTAAATAATCTTTTATACAACGTATGGCCCAGCACATCGTCTTATTAATCGCTCAATCGCAATTCAACTGACTAGTTTTATTACAGCTTATGAACGGTTCTTGTCGGTTGGGTCAATAATAGTTGAAGCTATGTTTTAGGCTTGAATTGCGTCTGCTCAGCTTTTTCATGAGTTGTTGAACAAACGAAAATAGATGCACCCTCACCGTTTTCGATTCACTGGCGTATGAACCAGGTAAATACCAATGGTTGAACCAAAGCTTCAATTTGACCTGTACGATCTTTTATACTGCGTTTAGTTCAGCATATCGTGTTATTAAGGACTCAATGCTATAGTTCGACCATTATTCGACCGACTAGTTTATTAACAGCTAATAACAGAGGCGAATGCCACATTAGGCAATCTCTATAAAAAAACAGCTAATCATTGTTTGTTGGGACTTTCTTTTCTGGAGGAGCATTTGGTGGATTGCCTATTCTTGTCGGAATTGTCAAGCTGCCACGGTATCCAAGATACGACCGCACTGTCGACGTAGGTCTACGACATTATTGCCAGCGAAAATAAACATAATAGAAATTAAAGAATGAACGATTTGGTACAAATATTTGGTAGCACTGACAAGGGTGGATGAATGCTGAGGGTGGGGTGCGAACGATTCGCTAAGTAATAGAAGGCAAACTTGAGTCAATTGCATTAACTAACAGCATTAACATGTACTGTTGATTGCTCGGTGTCTAGAACCACACTGAAACACAAAACTTATGGAATATCCAAGTAATTTTTCAGCATCTCTTAGCAACATTACACCGTGTAATGTTGTTTTTGTAAAAACGCATTTTTAATCCCCAACAAGATTTTCGTGTCTGGATTTTTACGTGTTCAACTACCATATACAAAAGCCATCACTTCGAATACGATGGAACATTTTATTCATTTTTTAAGCAAACTTCATGCATATTCTTTGGATTTGGTTAATGTAGTACTACGTTTATGGTTGAATGTACCAAAAACGAAACTATTGCATTCTCATAAGATGATTTTAACATTTAGATTTTTTCACGATCTACGAATTCTTATCAATTGCATGTTAGTCGAATCAGATATTTTCTTTAAATTTATTTGATATGCTATGCATTACGATTTAGTAGTCCTCAAATTGTTTAAGGTCAATTTCTAGCACAATGCACTCGATCGGATATCAGATTCCCTGTTAATGAAGTCAGCTATTACTGCAGCGATCCTGGTAAGCCACACTGGCATACAGCAAAACCGTATTTTGTGGTACCTGAGAGGAACGAAGGAGAACAAGCAAATGGCCGTTTCGTACTAGTCCGTAGATCATGTGGTCGACATATCGTGGCCAAAGCTTACTCAGAAATTTCGTCTGCAACATCTGGATCGCCCTCATGTTGTTCCTTTACTATGCACCATCTCCTTTCCTTGATGAGGACCATCTTGGTCACGAAAGACCAAGAGCTGTAGTTCACTGAACTGCGTAACATTTCCCTTACTGGCAGCGACACGGAACTGCCCGGTAATCGAGCTCCAGCGATGCCTTTTCCTCTGAAGCCTGTTTGAGATCCGTTTCCTGCTCCGCCATCTGTTTCGGCACCTGGTTCATTTTCTCGATCAGTACTATTCATATTTCGCACAAGACATACTATTCACTCGATAGAATAATCTTGAATAATTCCTTCACATTGAAAAAAAATTTTTGCGTCACCAAACAGTGCTGTTGCTAGGCAACAGTCTGGGCATAACACGGGATAATTGACTAAAACACGTCTGTTTGGTATGACGGTTGGACACAAGAGAAAGTTTATTCACTAATACACTCATTGCTTGCAACAATATAAAAACTAATTCATCGGTTACTCATCCATCCATTGAGACTGTCGTATTTATATTCAATTCATCAACTATCCCAAAGGGAATGCGGAATGCTACACTCCAGGATTGTGCATGTGAGTGAATAAAATCCTTCGTGAATGGTTTCCTGGTTTTAGAGACGAATGAACTGAAAAGTTTAAAGCCTCTTTAATCCAACATCATCATCATCATTCCTGGTTTTCTTCCTTCTCAATCTTACTGACTTACTGACAAATGTTTAGGAATGTAAACAAACATTCTAAACGGTAACGGTATTGAATTAAAGAGACTTTAAACTCAGAGAGTTCATTCGTCTCTTGGAACATTCTAAAGAGAAACCTGGCCAAATTTAGTTAATTTCTGTCAAGTGTGAAAAAAGTTACGCAAGTTTGAAAGAGTTACAATAGTTATCGACTCACCATTTATGCATAATCGATCCACATTTTTTTGTAAATAAATTTCACTTGAAAAAAAGGTGAACGAGGCGGATGTCAACAAAGTGGGTACTTACTCGGGAGTATACTTGTGATACGAACGCTGAAGAAACAAGCAGGCTTACAACTAAACGCTTCCTATATACATTCGTACTCATGAACCAAAAACGATGAGTAATCTTGGAGCTGTGCTTCTCATGAGTGCGTAATGTTTATAATGAATCAAGTATCAAACAAAATGTAAATCAATTTCCACCACCGGTGGCAGTGCATTAAACCAGAGTCAATACTTATTTATTATATCATATTTCGTGTGGTTGACAATCGATTTGAATTTCCAAAGAAATTACTCATGTGTGGGAAAGGATTACATATGACAGTCGTTTCAGCCAGATTTAAAAATGGATTATAAGAAAATCCGTCACCACAATAAATCAAATGGTAATGGTCGCAGTGGTTCAATGCTCCTACAGAAGAAGAAAATCCGATAAAGCATAGCGACCAAACGAAAAAACATGCAACATAAATACAAAGGTTTCATTTTCATCATAAACGAGGGTATTTACACATCATGTCTTCAAAACAGTCTTCAACAGATTATCCGCAGTGAGTTCGGTGGTTTGTACAGTTTTGCTTCGTATCACACTTCCAGTTGAATCGGTTTCCTCGAACGAAATTTCTACCGGTTTCTCCACCTTTATATAGCGTTTCATAACGGTGAAATCGTCTATATTTTTAACCGTAGAGCACGATGCAACTGGCTCATCATGATTTTCCTTCTTTAGATCTGCCTTCGGTTTGGACGCAACTTTTTTGACCAACAAGGGTTTTGGCATCTCTTTGCCTGGCTTTAGCTCAATCGAAAATGTATTCTGTGCCACTGGCTTGAATTCTTCTATGGTAAAACTAGTGTATGTGCCCGATTCCTTCGTCTCCTTCGCCTCCTTTGCCTTCTCAACATTGGTCTTGATTTTTATTTTCCGTGGTTTTTTTTCAGTTTTGAGTTGTGTCGTATGATCGTACTGCATGTCGTATCCGTCCCAAAACGGCACCATTCGGAAGATACCATCCTGACCGGGACGATATGTAAATCGGGTGTAGCCCACCGGCCGTTTGTATCGATGAAACCTGACAAGATGTTTCGTTAACCCGGCGCTCGATTTGTACAGGTTTGTACATTGATGACATTCGTATGTTCCTGGACCGGTACCGTAGTGTACTGAATCTACGTGCTGCAACAGAAATGGCAACCAATGAAGCATGTGCGTGCGTGTATTAATAACTATTGATAACGTACCTTTTTCAACGACTTTTGACATTTGTAAGCAGCGTCACATCCAAATTCTTCGCACTGGAACATGCGCCGTTCGTCATGTGTGAGCACATGTTCGCTGAGATCCGCCTTCGTCACTGTTCTGGAGAGAAAATGAGATGATTTGACAACATGATTTGATTTGAGTTTTAAATTCCATCTAGCGAAAACATGGCTTTTCCAAAATGTCCACGCTTGTCCTCGGGGAGGGGAGAGAGTGTATAGAAAATGTCCACGTGGACGCGTGAAATAAATCTATAAAATCAGGTGTATGGCACGATTCTCGCTATCTCACTCTACCTACTGTCGCCACCTATCTCACTATCCCTCTGCTGAAAAAGTTCATCATCGACATCACGATATGTCAGTTTGTGGTAAATTGGTAATTCACGACGACAGTGGCATTGTGTCGACGTCTGGTGACGACTTCGAATTAGGGCCATAATTTGGGTCCCAAACTCGTCAGTGTGATCTCTATCATATTAGAAGACACGAAGTCGGGTTTAAAATTTTAAAATTTGAATGAAAATTTTCACATCATGTTATTTAATTACTTGAAAAATGTATTTCTGACTTTCATTCAACCATATGGCTATACAATTCCAACATTGTTACTGATTTTTTTCAATATAATATAATGTTATCTTCACAAACAATTTTCATATGAGACCTATTCCCCACCTGCAATTCAAGTGTTTTTAATTTAAATAGAATACTAATTTTATATGGAAAAGCTAATTTTCATTCATAATTTTAATTCTGAAAACGTTCATTCCGACTGAAAATCAGCTATTCTTTGGCGCTCCCCTAAACTAGTAAACGAAGCACAATGCCGTCAACGCGGATCGCTGTTTTGAAGAAAACAAATACTTTTGACGCTTTAGATGTTGGCACCAAAAACATGGCGGGTGTCATACAGCTGTATAAAATTATATATACAGGGTTTTCCATTTCGGGCTTCCGAAAGTATACAGCCCTGCGCTGACAACCTTTCGACATAGCTGTCAACCAAAGCCTCATATCGTTAGTTGAATGTCTGCCATTTTACAATATGGATCGTTTTAGCATCGCACAACGTGTTAATTTTGTTAAATTATACTGTAAAAATGATGAAAAACTGGCAAATGTTTTTCGAGCATTACGGACGGATTTTGGTCATCATGGACGGCCTACAGAGCACACAATCGCTAATGTAGTGCGTAAATTCGAACAAACTGGATCCGTAGCGGATATTGTGAAACCTGTGCATCATCGTAATGTGCGTTCGGCCGAAAATATTGCTGCTGTTGCTGCCAGTGTGGAGGATGACCCGAATGTTCCGATTCCACGGCGTGCTCAGCAATTGGGCTTGTCAAACATCATTGTGGCGAATTTTGCATTTGAAATTGCATATAAAGTCCAACTGGTACAAAAATTAGAGCGTGGTGACCATGGAATGCGACGGGCATAGTCGATTGGGTGAACGAACAACAGGAGCAAAATGCTGAATTTTCGCATCAAATTTTCTTCAGCGATGAGGCACATTTCGAGCTCGGTGGCTATGTGAACACCCAAAATTTCCGTATATGGGGCTCAGAAAATACACACGTGATTGTTGAGAGGCCATTGCATCCGGCAAAAGTCACTGTTTGGTGCGCATTATGGTCTGGTGGAGTCATCGGGCCGTATTTCTTTGAAAATGAGGACGGCGAGACGGTAACTGTGAATGGTGAGCGCTATGGCCGCATGTTAACCGATTTTTTTTGCCACAAATTGAAGATATGGATACGGATGACATGTGGTTTCAGCAGGACGGCGCCACGTGCCACACAACACGACCGAACATGGCCATATTGCGAACGAAATTTGAGGGACGCATAATTTCGCGTTTTGGTGATGCCAATTGGCCGTCCAGATCATGCGATTTGAACCCGCTAGACTTTTTTTTGTGGGGTTATGCGAAAGACCGTGTCTATGCCAACTCTCCGCAAACTCTTGAACATTTGAAAGACAACATTCGTGAAGTTATGACCGAGATACCGCCCCATATGTGCCGTAAAGTCATCGAAAATTACCTGTTCCGGATCAAGGTGTGCGAGGAAGTCCTAGGTGGACATTTGAATGATGTTGTATTTCACACATAATGGCATAAACCAAACTTTAATTTGAAATAAAAGTTTCATCGAAATTCGAATTCTAAGTGTGTTTTATTTCAATTTACTTTCGGAATTTAAAGTTGGAAAACCCTGTATAAAAATGGATATCTGTCTGTCTGATTCTTATGGACTCGGAAACCACTGAACCGATCGACATGAAAATTGGTATGTAGGTGTTTTTGGGGCCGGGGAAGGTTTTCGTGGTAGTTTGAGACCCCTCCCTCCTCTCTAAGGGGGGGCTGCCATACAAATGAAACACAAATTTCTACATTACCCGAGAATTTATCAAGCAAATGCATGCAAATTATGCATCTGAAGGTTTTAGGGTGCAATAAATGATTCTATGGTGGTTACATACTCCTCGCACCTCATTTAGGAGGGGCTGCCACACAAATGAAAAACAAATTTCTCCATTACTCGAGAATTAATCAAGCAAAGGAACCGAAATCTGGCACGTGGAGGTTTTAGGGTACAATCAATGTTTCTATGGTGGTTAGACACTCCATCCCCCTCTCTAAGGGGGCGCTGCCATACAAATGAAACACAAATTCCCACATTACTCGAGAATTAATCAAGCAAACGAAACCAAATTTGGCATGTGAAGGTTTTTGGGTGCAATAAATATTTTTACGGTGGTTAGATATTCCTCCCCTCTCTTTTAGAGGGGGTTGCCATACAAATGAAACACAAATTTCTACGTTACTCGAGAATTATTCAAGCAAATGCAACCACATTAGGCATATGAAGGTTTTAGGGTGCAATAAATGTTTCTATGATGGTTGGGACACTCCACCCCCCTCTCTAAGGGGGAGGGAGGGGAGGTGCTGCCATACAAACGAAACACAAATATCTACATTACTCGAGAATTAATCAAACAAACGAAACCAAATTTGGCATGTGGAGGTTTTAGGGTGCAACAAATGATTCTATGGTGGTTAGACACTCTTTCTCCCTCTCTGAAGGGGGGTGGAGGCGATCTGGCGTAGTGGTAACACCCGTACCTCTCACGCTCAAGGTCACGAGTTCAATTCTCACTCCCGACATTCTTCCAAAAATGGAAGTTAAAAGTGACGAACCAGCCAAAATGTGTTGAAAATCACTACAATACAGAAAAAAAAATCTCCAAAGGGAGGGGGGAGAGTTTTCAGCTTCTTTCCCATATTAATATTTTGTTTTATTTTCATTTATTCCCTAATAAATGAGAATAAAACAAAATATTAATATAAATGAAAGTAAATTAATTTCTAAACCTATTCAAACTCCTAAAAAAAAGGGGGGGCATCTGTCATACAAATAAAATATGAATTTCTGCATTACTCGAGAATTCATCAAGCTAACGAAACCAAACTTGGCATGTGGAGGTTTTAGGATGCAATAAATGTTTCTATGGTATTCCGATACTCCTCCCCCTCTCTTAGAGTGGTCCATCATACAAATGAAAAACAAATTTCTGCATAATTCGAAAACTAATCAAGCAAATGGAACCAAAATTGACATGTGAAGATTTTAGGGGGCACGAAACGTTTCTATGGTGAATAGACACTCCTCCCCCCCTCTCTAAGGGGAGGAGAGGGGAGGTGTCTGTCTTTATTCTATCATATTTTCTGTATCAAACATTTATTCCATGTAACGGAGAATCATGTTATTTGCAAGTGGTTGAAAAATCTTGAACGAGAATTGTGACTGAAAATAATCTGATATTATAATGATGAGTTTTGGTAGAAGTACTAGGATTTTTTTAGTAAAAGGTAAATTCAACGGGGTCGATTAGAATATCAATCAATGAGCAGTTCTGCGATTGCGCTCATGAACTTGCGCTTAGTAAGAAAACGTAAATGTTCAAAGGTATTGAAAACAAAAAATAAATTGTGAGCGGAACGAAGTTTGCCGGGTCAGCTAGTATGAAACAAAATCAAAAACATTCACGTGCGGACAGATTTAAATTGGTTGTCAAAATGAATCAAATGAGAAATGTAAAAAAAAGATTTATCGATAACAGGAGCAAAAAGTGTTACAAATCCAAAATTCCGAAATTTTGAACTGAAAAATCAGGAACATTCAAACCCGTTATCAGCCTATCACTTACCAACGCATTTTCAATCGCACTGCCTTTTCTGGTTCAAACGTAATAAACAAAACCCGAGTAACGAAAACGTTTGTTCTTTTAATAGGAAGAAAGTTGCAAGAATAAAAATTGAGCAGAATAACTTGATTGATTCCGCGTGACCTAGAATTCTATCTATATTTAAAAATTGATTAAATTTATTTTGCTTTTCAAGCAATTTGAAATTCCCACTCACCCTGAGTTCTCCTAAAGAAAATATTGTTTAAGATGTTCAGGATAAAATTGGCCCGGAAGTAAATGAGATAGGAATTTTGTGTCAGAGACAGTGCCATAAATTATCAAATATTATTCACCAAAGAAGGAATCATCTTTTTCTCAGTGTCAGATGAATACTTTTCTGTTGAAACACAACATCATACCAGTCATATTGAATATAACACAAAAGTTGATTGCAATCACGTGTTGGTCTTCATCGTTGCAGTGAATTTTTATTTCCATATAATAAGGAAAAAAGGACCATGGATCCGGAAAGGCAACATAATGGTTTTCGTTGAGTTTTTCTATTTTCAAAATACTCAAACTTTGACCGCTTTGCACGACAATCCCTTAAGTTCAATTGTTTTGTATTTTTTCGAGGTTGTGAACATTTTGTATGGGGTAATTTTTGCAATTTTAGGGTCGAATTTTTTCCCATACATTCATTGGCACCAAAATAGCATGGGAAAGGAAAGTGCGTTCAGGCAAGTGTTGCCAACAATATCGATTTCAACGATGCTTCCAAGAGTAGAAAAAGCTTTTATAGTCTTACGCAATTAAATCTTGATTTCTTCTTCCCTGAGAGCCTTGAGTTGAGACATAATTTTTGGGAACAAGAAAAAATCACAGGGACGAGATCGGAGCTGTAAGGTGGATATGATAATATTGGGATCTGGGCTCGACAAGGTCATATTCAACTGAGGCAAGTCAGGAGACTATGAAGCCTTCGCATTCAATTGGAAATGTATTTTTGTTTCTTCCAGCTGTTTCTTAAATCAAAAGGCATACGAGCCCTATCGTCGCTATCTGTTCTACTTTGTCAAGGATTATGCACTGAATTCTTTTTTCACGCGATTAATCCGTGCGCGCAAAAATGTGTAAAATGCGTATAGATTGTTCAGTCATAGGCGCAGGATTTCTCTTCCCAGCCAGGTGACAAGAGGCAATGCCAAATCGCGTAATTTCAAGAAAATTGCGTAGAAAAGAATTTGATCGGATAACTGGCTTTTGCGCTATGATTTTTTATTAACGCTTTCTTTGAAAATAATTCGAACGATGGCGGAAAAGGTGACAACGATCAAACTGATATACACTGAATTCTTTTTTAACGCGACTGATGTGTGTGCGCAAAAAAAATCGCGTGAAAAAATTGCGTCATTTCGAGAAAATTGCGTAAAAAAGATTATCCCATCACCGGCGCGCGCTCGTCACAACCACACTCGCACACGCTCTCGCAAATTTTTTTTTCTTCTCTTTCTCTTCCCAAAGAAGCGACGATAGGATTCCCAACAAACCGCACATTTTCAAGAAAGTCGCGTAAAAAATCACGTAATTTCGACTAAATCGCGTAAAAAGGTGAATATTTTTTCGCTGTTATAGTGACTTTTAAGCCTTTTGGCTGGTTCGTCACTCAATCGAGAGTGTAAATAAACCGGCCTTTCAAACATATTCTGCAATATACAATGTAACAATGAACAAAAGAACTAGAACTAATAGGAGTACCGGTAAGTTTCTTCGTTTTTTTCAAAAATTAATGCTTTATTCTGCAAAAATGGTTACAAATTTAATATTAAAAGCATTGGCCATCGTTAGTCACAACTTTTTCTAATCTTCCTGGCAATTCACGGATTCCTTTGCGGAAATAATCGGCCGGTTTCTCGGCTAACCACGAATCAATCCAATTTTTGAATTCATCAAAATTGGAGAAGTGCTGGTCAACCAGCCCATGTCGCATTGATCGAAAAAGGTAGTAATCGGACGGAACAATGTCTGGAGAATACGGCTCAAACGCATCAATTGTCGTCGGTGGAGGTCCTCTGTAATGGTTTCATTCAGTTTTAGCAGCTCATAGTACACCACACCCAGCTGGTCCCACCAAATAGACAGCATAACCTTCTGGCCGTGAATATTCGCGCGACCGTCGATGTTGATGCATGGCCGGGGTATCCATTTCGGATCATTCCCATTGCTTTCAAACGGTCGGATATGGTTTGCTGAGCTACTCCAAGTGTATCTGCAAGTTCTTGTTGCGTTTGTGACGGATCTTGATCGAGTAAAGGCCCAAATTCATCATTTTCAAACTTTTTTGGCGGTCCGAAACGTTCTTCGTCTTCCAAGTCAAAATTACCACTTTCAAATCGTGCAAACCACGTCTGACACGTTCGCTCAGTTGGAGCATGATCACCATAAACTTCCACCAAAATACGATGACTTTCCGCAGCTTTTTTCTTCATATTGAAGTAAAGAACTAACACTCCCCGCAAGAACTTTCTCGTTGGTACGAAATTCGACATATTCGAAGTGGCAAAAAACTATGTTGTTTACGCTTCAACTTTTTGACATATACTGAAAAAGACGCGCATGACAGCAGCTTTCCAACGAATGTCTGGAAATTTGATTCACTGGAATAATAATCAAGTTACGCCATCTGTTGTAATACCGAAGAAACTTACCGGTACACCCAATTGATATCAGTACCTACTGCCTTTTGAGCATATCGTTTATTTTCTTGAATTTAATGTTTTTTTTTTGTGTTTGTGAAATATAGAAATATGTGTAATATAAAGAAACATAAGATATAACATGAAACAAACATAAAACGGAATATGAACAGAACCGAATTATTTACTTGATCATTTGCGATAAAAACAAATTGAAGAATGTTTACGTGGACAAAAGGGGGAGGGATATGTTCGTACTTGTCCACGGAGGAGAAATCGTGATTTATTGAATCAACTGCTAAATCTTGACGGGATTGTAATATTTTTTGTTTGTCTCCCGAGAAAAGTAAATTCACAAACCAGGATTAGTACTAATTTGAAATGCATTTCATTTATCAACTTCAGTAGAATATATAATAAGGATGCAGAAAGTGAGATAATTAATTCATTTCTTTCCTGTCACTGTGTTCACCTGTAAATTTCTGTGAAGGTAGGCACCCTTAGATTTTTCATAAATAAGAAAGCGACACTCTTAACAATATAAGGGTTGTCTTCATGTGCGACTATACGCTCAGCGACTAGTGCTAGATTTCATTTCAATAGCAACTAAATCCCTGTTAATCAATTCCCACGACTTGATTAAATAACTGGCCGACGTATCCGTTTTATCCGTAGCCATAGTCGAAAGTTCGATTGAATTGCTCAAAGAATTTGGTTCTTTTTGTTCGTAGTTCGCTGTAAAATCGGAATTATCCGGAACCAGCCGAAATTTTCCATCAAATTCATCCTGGCGATACTGAAAGCGACGATGGCCTGTCTTCCGTTGGCACTCGTGGAGCCTTACAAGGTGACGAGAGAGTCCAGCACCTGCGGTGTACTCCTTAGAGCACAGGTGACATGCGTAGATTGCAGGACGACAGCGAAAATGATGCGTCAATATGTGCTGGAATTATTCAATTGACGTAATTTGTTTCCGCCACGCTGTGGAGATATTGATACCTTACGCAATGTCGGCTCACTCTTGAATGTTGCTGTGCAGCTCATTTTAGTACATCGCATCTTTGCCGAAGAATCGTGCATTCGGAAATGTATCATCATATCTCGTTACGTTACAGTTCTGCAAAATGATACAAAGAGTAAATCGAAATACACTTAGGTGGTTTCTTTCAAACTGTCGTTCATTTTTTTCATTTCTAGACAGCAACACAATTGAATAAGAGTATCATACCATTCTTGATTTTTCTTTGATTTTCAACTAGTGAAGTCCATCTCACGATTCGTGGGACTATATTATGTTTGAACATTTGGGCATTTAACACGACATGAATACATGAACATGAATAACATTTAATTTTTCTTGAGATAAAAAATTAACTCATTGTGAAATGTCAATCAGAGCAATAGCGGAATATAATTTTAACACAAGCGAAGAATTGTATTGTAAGCCACCCCCTAGTAGAATAAAAAAAAATTGGCAGTTGGGTTCTTTCAGATCCATCATTCAGTTTTGACAAATTCGTGCATGGTTTCCGAATTGAAAGTTGCTTCAAAATACAACACATTGCATGCTGATTTCGGATTTCCTGTTGTTCCGAGAAATAACCAGTAGAGCCGACCGAAAAGCGACTAGAGCAGCAGCGAAAAACATTCTGATCATATCACTATCAATTGCGAAAACAGTCGTAGCTAGCCACCGACTATACAAGTCTGTCCAAGAGGAATATGAAAAAAGAAATAATAAGACAACGAAGCCAACAGACGCACACGCTAATGATCTGTTGTCTGCTATACTTTTCTTTCCTTAAATTGCTAAGGAGCGAACACGAAATTATTGCGACACCGAAAATGTCATGCCAATTTTCTTATAATGTTTAGAATCAAACCAAAATTTTAGGGTAGTTTTATACATATATTTACTTAAAAAACCAAAAGAAAAGTTAATCGATGGAGCCTTGAGTGTAAAATTGAACGCATTTTCGCTTGATGCCCTCCATCAAAGTCTTTACAGTGTCATCCGGTACCAGTTTCTCAGTTTTTTTTTCCATTTTCTTAACATGTCCTTCTCGTCTTTGAATGTCTTCTTGCTCTTCCGAAGTTCCCGCTTCATTATTGACCAGTACTGCTCCACCGGGCGCAGCTCCGGACAGTTTGGCGGGTTCATGTCCTTTGGAACAAAATGGACAGAATTGGCCTCATACCACTCCAGGACACTTTTAGAATAGTGGCATGATGCCAAATCTGGCCAAAATAGCGGAGCTTCGTTGTGCTGCTGCAAGAACGGCAAAAGGCGCTTCTCGAGGCACTCAGATTAGTAGATCTCGCCATTTACTGTGCCCTTTGTCACGAAAGGCTCAATCCTCAGTCCGCAAGAGCAAATGGCCTGCCAAACGAGGTACGACTTCGAGTTTGACAGCATGTAGACAATACACATCAATGAGAAAGTGTGCAAAATTTGGTTGATTTTTACCCAATGGTAAAAAAGTTATGCCCTGTTGAATGTGTCGCAATAATTTCGTGTTCGCCCTTTAGTAAAGATTATTCCAATATGGACAAAAGTTGACCGATAGGGACAGCAAACAACGCCATATTTTTTCCCGCTCTCTTGACATTTCTCTTTAGTAAGGTTTGCCATTTCATATTGGAAAGATATACGATCCAACAACGAGTCGAGATTATGAAAAATTCACTACTGATATTCGGAGTCAATAGCCTTAACTTTAAAAGCGCTACGTCCAATTTATGGTCGTCATTTGAATCAACAGGAACAGTACAAAATGTTCCCATGCCACTGAGACAAAGAAGTGCCCGTAGTGTCGAGAATATTGCTGCCGCAAGCGCATCAATTGAGGAAGACCCAAATCAGTCTCTCAAACGTCATTCTCAAACGTTGGGCATCTCTGTGGTGTCGTTGTGGCGAATTTTGCGAAAAGATCTTGGCCTGCATCCTTATAAGATCAAATTGACGCAAGAACTGAAGCCTCTTGACCACCAAAAGCGTCTTATGTTCGTGAATTGGGCAGAGCAACAACTTGAAAATGATCCGGATTTTCATCGAAAAATCATCCTCAGCGATGAGGCTCATTTCTGACTGAATCCACACGTACTCCATGAGTCACCATTGCATCCCGAAAAAAATACGGTTTGGTGCGATTTACGGGCCGGCGGCTTCATTGAGCCGTACTTCTTCCGTGATGATCAAGACCGGCACGTTACTGTGAATCAGAATCGCTACCGCTCAGTGACAACCGAGTTTTTGTTTTATTTAAAAAAAAAACTTTTGCATCGCTCTTATTAAAAAACCCGATACTACTACAGTAATTTACATTTAATACGATTTTTTTGAATTGGACAGACCTGTAATGCGGCACGTTTAATTGGACATTTTTACCTCTAATTGGACATTTTTGTAAACATCGAGTTCGGGGCCCAAATTATGGCCCCACATTGGAAGTCGCATCAGACGTCGACACTGTACCGCTCATCGAAAATGTCCAATTACAGGTCAAAATCGCCTCCAAATTGTGCGACACTGAGTGGTGCCTCGGCATGTCACATTAACCCTTTTTAGGCCAAGCGTTCGAAAAATCGAACAGCAACTTTGATATTTTTTCATGGCTTTGAATAGCAACAATATGGTAAGACTTTGGTATCAAATGATAGCTTAGTCTATTAGCTACCACTTACTATCAATTTCATTCAATCTATATATATATATATATATATATATATATATATATATATATATATATATATATATATATATATATATATATATATATATATATATATATATATATATATATATATATATATATATATATATATATATATATATATATATATATATATATATATATATATATATATATATATATATATATATATATATATATATATATATATATATATATATATATATATATATATATATATATATATATATTGTCAAACACGTGGAAAAAAGATGTTTCCATCACATAGAACACATATTCATTGCTGAATAGTCGAAGATCATTAGAAGCTCAATTTCAAAAACCCACTCTGGTCATATATAAAATCATTTTTCTTCCAATTTTCCAATTTTTTATGCCGTAACAACACTCCTTGTGGGTTGTATATTGTGTTCAACTTTGAGCTCAATCGGTTTTCGAGTTTTTGATGCGTACACAAACGAACAGAACATTTATATATATATATATATATATATATATATATATATATATATATATATATATATATATATATATATATATATATATATATATATATATATATATAAATGTTCTGTTCGTTTGTGTACGCATCAAAAACTCGAAAACCGATTGAGCTCAAAGTTGAACACAATATACAACCCACAAGGAGTGTTGTTACGGCATAAAAAATTGGAAAATTGGAAGAAAAATGATTTTATATATGACCAGAGTGGGTTTTTGAAATTGAGCTTCTAATGAAAATCGACTATTCAGCAATGAATATGTGTTCTATGTGATGGAAACATCTTTTTTCCACGTGTTTGACAAAACGTGTTTGAACATCTATGGCGCTGCGCACAGTACAACTGTAGCCATGTACAGCGGTAAAATAGGTCGGTATAGGTACAGTGATTGTACCGAGTTGCTTGCATGGTTCTAGCGCTGTACATGGTGACAGACATACAATTTTCGAAGTACAACGGTAGTACAGCTGTATGTCTGTCATAAGTATAACAGACTATAACAAACAAATTCGTAAATCTAAATGATGAGTTTGGAAGCTTACTTGTGAATTGGAAGTATACTTACTGTTACTAGACTACATAAAGCCCTTTCAAAGGATCATACCAATGAGGTACATATAGAGGTGGAGCAGTAGGCGAAGTGTATCTGTATTGGCAAGCAAAATATCGTTTCGTAATTATTTGCATTCAATATTGAATGTATATGGAAGAAACAAAATAGTGTTGAAAGTATTCACGGTTGCATGATAATTTGAGCCAAAATTCTCATGAAATCATTCAACTGGTTGTTTTTTAACAGATGACAATAATATCGTGGCTTATTTCGATTATTCATGTGGTAAAAAGGTCCAGAGAGTAGTCGTATGCTTAGTTCTCGAAAGCAGTAACATTTTCAGTGAAATTTTGATTAATTGGCGATTATAATTTCACAACATACACACCGACACTGAGAGCCTTCGAAACATACACTTCATAACGTTAAAATAATGAAACTTCGTTTGTTTCTATGAACGTGGAGGAGTGAAAATGGCACATGGAAATATCACTTATATCCGTTTTTTTCGACGTGATTTCACAAATATTCACTCCACGCTATCACATTAGCCTCATATTCAGCGGAAGCTCTACAAAAATGTACTTTTTTAATTGATAAATTACTACCTGAGAATGGCATTTTCACATGGATGCGGTGGGCAATCGAAGATAAACACAAAGAATGACGTCACTATTTGCGAAATAGTTACGGCAGCGCATGCTATGTCGCTCGAAACTCGACCATCTTCATTACCTTTTTTCCAGGACATTGGGATCATACCAAGGGACTTGTTTTGGTTTAATTAACGAAAACGGTCATTATCAGCTTCTCAAAGCGAATATACCAGGTGTATGGCACGATTATCGCTATCTCACTCTACCTACCGTCATCGCATATCTCACTATCCCTCTGCTGTAAAAGTTCATCATCGACATCACGATATGTCAGATGGTGGTAAATTGGTAATTCGCGATGATGTCGACTTCAAATTAGGGCCATAATTTGTGTCCCAAACTCGTTAGTGTAATCTCTATCAGATTAGAAGACACGAAGCCGGTTTTTAAATTTTAAAATTTGAATAAAAATTTTCACATCATGTTATTTAATTACTTAAAACACGTATTTCTGACTTTCATTCAACCATATGGCTATACAATTCCAAAATTGTTGCTGAATTTTTTCATTATAATATAAAAATTGTCTTCATAAATTTTCGCATGATACTTTTTCACCAACTGCAAACAAAAATGTTTTTGATTCAAATAGAATACTAATTTCATATGGAAAAGCTAATTTTCATTCATAAGTTTAATTTTGGAAACGTTCATTCCGACTGCAAATCAGCTATTCGTTGACGCTCCCCTAAACTAGTAAACGAAGCACAATGCCGCCAACGCGGATCGCTATTTTGAAGAAAATAAGTGCTTTTGACGTTTGAGATGTTGGCACCAAAAACATGGTTGGTGTCATACAGCTGGAATATACCAATTAGTTTAACATCCGTCATCTTGAGAATGATGGACAAGATCGATGATCTCCATATCAAATCATCATATTTGAACATGCGACCATTCAAAAAAATTATTTGCCTACCAACCTACCAAGCAAATAAATTAACTGAAACGGCGCTTCACATGTTAATTTCAAAAATAGAGAAGTCTTTTGACGCTAAAGAAATCTCGCTTACTGCTTTTCTTGATATTGAGGAAGCTTCCAAAACGAACCAAATATTTTGGTATCATGTTTGGCTAAAGTTGGAGTATGTAATTTAGAAAATATAGCCAAGACTGCGCTCTGGGCTTGTACAGTAATTTACGTTTAGCCCATTAACGACCAAGCTGTGAAAATATTTTTTTTAACAAAAGCCATTCGTGTTATAACGATTATTGGCGTTACAGAAACTTCAATCTTCAAGAATTATTTTTTTCCGTTCTTCGGTTTTCCGGAAAATGGCATAAAATCAAGAAAGCGCCAAATAAAAACATTGGCCAAAACCTACAGTTTGTTCCTGTTGGAGGTTCAATCCAATGGTTTTTTTCCTACATCACAATGTGTGATATTTTATCAAAGTAATACAGTAGAAAAGTTCACATATTTTTGTGATGTTATGTACTTTCCGCACATAGTTTCGTTACACCCAATTTGTTGCCCAATAAAATTATAGAAAACTAGCTGAAACGCTTAGCTGTGGCACATTGTGGTTGCACAGTTGAGTTGATTTTTTTCATTTTTTCAGGTTGTAACAACAATCCTAGATGTATATATATATATATATATATATATATAAATGTTCTGTTCGTTTGTGTACGCATCAATAACTCGAAAACCGATTGAGCTCAAAGTTGAACACAATATACAACCCACAAGGAGTGTTGTTACGGCATAAAAAATTGGAAAATTGGAAGAAAAATGATTTTATATATGACCAGAGTGGGTTTTTGAAATTGAGCTTCTAATGAAAATCGACTATTCAGCAATGAATATGTGTTCTATGTGATGGAAACATCTTTTTTCCACGTGTTTGACAAAATCATGAACTGAAATTGTGTTTCGAAGTGATTTAAAATTTATCGATTTCCCTCATCTATTTCTATATATATAAAAATGTTCTGTTCGTTTGTGTACGCGTCAAAAACTCGAAAAGTGCGGAACCGATTGAGCTCAAACTATGATACAACATACAAAACAACCAAACACATCTAGGATTGTTGTTACAACCTAAAAAAATGAAAAATTCAACTCAACCATGCAACCACAAAACTCTCAAACGTCATTCACAAACGTTGGGCATCTCTGTGGTGTCGGGCGAAAAGATCTTGGCCTGCATCCTTATAAGATCAAATTGACGCAAGAACTGAAGCCTCTTGACCACCAAAAGCGTCTTATGTTCGTGAATTGGGCAGAGCAACAACTTGAAAATGATCCGGATTTTCATCGAAAAATCATCCTCAGCGATGAGGCTCATTTCTGACTGAATCCACACGTACTCCATGAGTCACCATTGCATCCCGAAAAAAATACGGTTTGGTGCGGTTTACGGGCCGGCGGCTTTATTGAGCCGTACTTCTTCCGTGATGATCAAGACCGGCACGTTACTGTGAATCAGAATCGCTACCGCTCAGTGACAACCGAGTTTTTGTTTTATTTAAAAAAAAACTTTTGCATCGCTCTTATTAAAAAACCCGATACTACTACAGTAATTTACATTTAATACGATTTTTTTTCAATTGGACAGACCTGTAATGCGGCACGTTTAATTGGACATTTTAACCTCTAATTGGACATTTTTGTAAACATCGAGTTCGTGGCCCAAATTATGGCCCCACATTGAAAGTCGCATCAGACGTCGACACTGTACCTCTCATCGAAAATGTCCAAAATTATATATATATATATATATATATATATATATATATACATATATATATATATATATATATATATATATATATACATATATATATATATATATATATATATATATATATATATATATATATATATATATTATATATATATATATATATATATATATATATATATATATATATATATATATATATATATATATATATATATATATATATATAGTCTATCTATTATTATTGTTGGATAAGGGTCTCGACTACGGGATTTAAGCATTTAAATAATACAATTTTTTCTAAATTTAGAACTGGTTTTAGGCATGCTCATTAGAAAGAGGGCATTGCAATTTAAAACTGTTGTAGGTGACGACACCACGAATAACAGGAATAACATTAAATAAATCATTCATTTGACATTTGACGTGACGGTGCTGCTGCAAGCATAGACTGCAAGTGTGAATTGGTGGAAACGGTGACGGAACGTGGACGTTCTTTTACGTGACGTTCTATTTGAATCGCACATAAATCTGCACATCCGAACTCTTTCTCAGAGCTTGGACGGATGTCTTGAATATTCACGATATGTAACGCAAGTAACGGAGTTGTGTTAGAAGTTGCCGCTCTGGTTCAACCAAGGCGCTTGTATAAATGTATAACAGGTGAAGCAACATCATCACTTCAATAAGAAGGGGATTACGGTTTGTGGAGCGGGGGTTGTTTGTTTTGTTATTGCTAGGATACGCCATTATGCTGGATGGATGAGAATGGAATTCTACAAAATCATCCCTTCTTTTTCACATAAATTCGCGAAAGCCGAACATAGTAGGCATCGTTCGAATAAGCGTCGTGGCAGTTTGTAGAGAGCTGCCGGCAGCTGTTTGTAAACAATACCGACAGCAATTCCAATATGGCTGAAAGTGCATTTCATATCATTGTTTCACCTGGTATATATAGAGGCGCCTTGGGTTCAACAATGCAAAATGAAAATCAAACACCTCATCATAGGATGCGGTGCTAGTGCCCACCACACGGTATGGAGCAGTTGCGACATTATGCTTGAATATCTAATGTCGAATAGTAGTAACATTTGTTACCAAAAAAACGATCTAACATTTGTTAACTCTTTTAGACTCTATTAGTTCTTGATTTAACACTGTGCAGCGCTTAACGATCAGATTTGATGAAGAATTGGCATGTGTCGAATTGAATCGATCATAAACATATAATGTTTAATAACAATTCTAGAGATTATTGAACAATTCAGAGATCCAAGAAAAACAAATTAGGATATGTGTTATTCCAAACTTCTGGAAAATAATCTGATGTCATTGGAGAATATTTCTTCCACTGATCAACTTGAACTGGTTTTGTCAGAGTTTGGACCCAACATTTCATCAACATTTGAAAAGAACTGCCCACTGATGACTTCTAGCGAAGATGCATCTTGGCGGAACAAAAAACTTGAAAAGCTTAGAAAACTTTTCAACAAAGCAAACATTAATTCTAATTGGAAAGATTACAGAAATTGTCTAATACTAAGGACAGACATACATCTGTACTTGCGTTGTAAGAGTACAGCGTTGTACAGGTACTATCGTACCATGACAGACATACTTTGATTGTACATTGTACCGTATGTCAAACTGACAATCAGAATTTTTCCAATTTTCACCACATATTTCAATGAAAAAGGTTTTTATTTAGCGTCTTAGCTATCAAACACAACAAGCAAGATTCCAGTCAAAGTTATTAACTCAAGAGAAAGTCAATGAAAAGAATGTTTACCAAGTGTTTTGATTCGATTTGTTCATGCTACCCACCACTAACCATCTATGGCGCTGCGCACAGTACAACTGTAGCCATGTACAGCGGTAAAATAGGTCGGTATAGGTACAGCGATTGTACCGAGTTGCTTGCATGGTTCTAGCGCTGTACATGGTGACAGACATACAATTTTCGAAGTACAACGGTAGTACAGCTGTATGTCTGTCATAAGTATAACAGACTATAACAAACAAATTCGTAAATCTAAATGATGAGTTTGGAAGCTTACTTGTGAATTGGAAGTATACTTACTGTTACTAGACTACATAAAGCCCTTTCAAAGGATCATACCAATGAGGTACATATAGAGGTGGAGCAGTAGGCGAAGTGTATCTGTATTGGCAAGCAAAATATCGTTTCGTAATTATTTGCATTCAATATTGAATGTATATGGAAGAAACAAAACAGTGTTGAAAGTATTCACGGTTGCATGATAATTTGAGCCAAAATTCTCATGAAATCATTCAACTGGTTGTTTTTTAACAAATGACAATAATATCGTGGCTTATTTTGATTATTCATGTGGTAAAAAGGTCCAGAGAGTATTCGTATGCTTAGTTCTCGAAAGCAGTAACATTTTCAGTGAAATTTTGATTAATTGGCGATTATAATTTCACAACATACACACCGACACTGAGAGCCTTCGAAACATACACTTCATAACGTTAAAATAATGAAACTTCGTTTGTTTCTATGAACGTGGAAGAGTGAAAATGGCACATGGAAATATCACTTATATCCGTTTTTTTCGACGTGATTTCACAAATATTCACTCCACGCTATCACATTAGCCTCATATTTAGCGGGAGCTCTACAAAAATGTACTTTTTTGATTGATAAATTACTACCTGAGAATGGCATTTTCACATGGATGCGGTGGGCAATCGAAGATAAACACAAAGAATGACGTCACTATTTGCGAAATAGTTACGGCAGCGCATGCTATGTCGCTCGAAACTCGACCATCTTCATTACCTTTTTTCCAGGACATTGGGATCATACCAAGGGACTTGTTTTGGTTTAATTAACAAAAACGGTCATTATCAGCTTCTCAAAGCGAATATACCAGGTGTATGGCACGATTATCGCTATCTCACTCTACCTACCGTCATCGCATATCTCACTATCCCTCTGCTGTAAAAGTTCATCATCGACATCACGATATGTCAGATGGTGGTAAATTGGTAATTCGCGATGATGTCGACTTCAAATTAGGGCCATAATTTGTGTCCCAAACTCGTTAGTGTAATCTCTATCAGATTAGAAGACACGAAGCCGGTTTTTAAATTTTAAAATTTGAATAAAAATTTTCACATCATGTTATTTAATTACTTAAAACACGTATTTCTGACTTTCATTCAACCATATGGCTATACAATTCCAAAATTGTTGCTGAATTTTTTCATTATAATATAAAAATTGTCTTCATAAATTTTCGCATGATACTTTTTCACCAACTGCAAACAAAAATGTTTTTGATTCAAATAGAATGCTAATTTCATATGGAAAAGCTAATTTTCATTCATAAGTTTAATTTTGGAAACGTTCATTCCGACTGCAAATCAGCTATTCGTTGACGCTCCCCTAAACTAGTAAACGAAGCACAATGCCGCCAACGCGGATCGCTGTTTTGAAGAAAATAAGTGCTTTTGACGTTTGAGATGTTGGCACCAAAAACATGGTTGATGTCATACAGCTGGAATATACCAATTAGTTTAACATCCGTCATCTTGAGAATGATGGACAAGATCGATGATCTCCATATCAAATCATCATATTTGAACATGCGACCATTCAAAAAAATTATTTGCCTACCAACCTACCAAGCAAATAAATTAACTGAAACAGCGCTTCACATGTTAATTTCAAAAATAGAGAAGTCTTTTGACGCTAAAGAAATCTCGCTTACTGCTTTTCTTGATATTGAGGGAGCTTCCAAAACGAACCAAATATTTTGGTATCATGTTTGGCTAAAGTTGGAGTATGTAATTTAGAAAATATAGCCAAGACTGCGCTCTGGGCTTGTACAGTAATTTACATTTAGCCCATTAACGACCAAGCTGTGAAAATATTTTTTTTAACAAAAGCCATTCGTGTTATAACGATTATTGGCGTTACAGAAACTTCAATCTTCAAGAATAATTTTTTTCCGTTCTTCGGTTTTCCGGAAAATGGCATAAAATCAAGAAAGCGCCAAATTAAAACCCTGTTGGAGGTTCAATCCAATGATTTTTTTTTCCTACATCACAATGTGTGATATTTTATCAAAGTAATACGGCAGAAAAGTTCACATATTTTTGTGATGTTATGTACTTTCCGCACATAGTTTCGTTACACCCAGTTTGTTGCCCAATAAATTTATAGAAAACTAGCTGAAACTCTTAGCTGTGGCACATATATATATATATGGCACATATATATATATATATATATATATATATATATATATATATATATATATATATATATATATATATATATATATATATATATATATATATATATATATATGTGCCACAGCTAAGCGTTTCAGCTAGTTTTCTATAAAAATAGGGAAAAAAAATCATTGGATTGAACCTCCAACAGGATTTTAATTTGGCGCTTTCTTGATTTTATGCCATTTTCCGGAAAACCGAAGAACGGAAAAAAATTATTCTTGAAGATTGAAGTTTCTGTAACGCCAATAATCGTTATAACACGAATGGCTTTTGTTAAAAAAATATTTTCACAGCTTGGTCGTTAATGGGCTAAATGTAAATTACTGTACAAGCCCAGAGCGCAGTCTTTTCTATATTTTCTAAATTACATACTCCAACTTTAGCCAAACATGATACCAAAATATTTGGTTCGTTTTGGAAGCTCCCTCAATATCAAGAAAAGCAGTAAGCGAGATTTCTTTAGCGTCAAAAGACTTCTCTATTTTTGAAATTAACATGTGAAGCGCTGTTTCAGTTAATTTATTTGCTTGGTAGGTTGGTAGGCAAATAATTTTTTTGAATGGTCGCATGTTCAAATATGATGATTTGATATGGAGATCATCGATCTTGTCCATCATTCTCAAGATGACGGATGTTAAACTAATTGGTATATTCCAGCTGTATGACACCAACCATGTTTTTGGTGCCAACATCTCAAACGTCAAAAGCACTTATTTTCTTCAAAACAGCGATCCGCGTTGGCGGCATTGTGCTTCATTTACTAGTTTAGGGGAGCGTCAACGAATAGCTGATTTGCAGTCGGAATGAACGTTTCCAAAATTAAACTTATGAATGAAAATTAGCTTTTCCATATGAAATTAGCATTCTATTTGAATCAAAAACATTTTTGTTTGCAGTTGGTGAAAAAGTATCATGCGAAAATTTATGAAGACAATTTTTATATTATAATGAAAAAATTCAGCAACAATTTTGGAATTGTATAGCCATATGGTTGAATGAAAGTCAGAAATACGTGTTTTAAGTAATTAAATAACATGATGTGAAAATTTTTATTCAAATTTTAAAATTTAAAAACCGGCTTCGTGTCTTCTAATCTGATAGAGATTACACTAACGAGTTTGGGACACAAATTATGGCCCTAATTTGAAGTCGACATCATCGCGAATTACCAATTTACCACCATCTGACATATCGTGATGTCGATGATGAACTTTTACAGCAGAGGGATAGTGAGATATGCGATGACGGTAGGTAGAGTGAGATAGCGATAATCGTGCCATACACCTGGTATATTCGCTTTGAGAAGCTGATAATGACCGTTTTCGTTAATTAAACCAAAACAAGTCCCTTGGTATGATCCCAATGTCCTGGAAAAAAGGTAATGAAGATGGTCGAGTTTCGAGCGACATAGCATGCGCTGCCGTAACTATTTCGCAAATAGTGACGTCATTCTTTGTGTTTATCTTCGATTGCCCACCGCATCCATGTGAAAATGCCATTCTCAGGTAGTAATTTATCAATTAAAAAAGTACATTTTTGTAGAGCTCCCGCTGAATATGAGGCTAATGTGATAGCGTGGAGTGAATATTTGTGAAATCACGTCGAAAAAAACGGATATAAGTGATATTTCCATGTGCCATTTTCACTCCTCCACGTTCATAGAAACAAACGAAGTTTCATTATTTTAACGTTATGAAGTGTATGTTTCGAAGGCTCTCAGTGTCGGTGTGTATGTTGTGAAATTATAATCGCCAATTAATCAAAATTTCACTGAAAATGTTACTGCTTTCGAGAACTAAGCATACGAATACTCTCTGGACCTTTTTACCACATGAATAATCGAAATAAGCCACGATATTATTGTCATCTGTTAAAAAAACAACCAGTTGAATGATTTCATGAGAATTTTGGCTCAAATTATCATGCAACCGTGAATACTTTCAACACTGTTTTGTTTCTTCCATATACATTCAATATTGAATGCAAATAATTACGAAACGATATTTTGCTTGCCAATACAGATACACTTCGCCTACTGCTCCACCTCTATATGTACCTCATTGGTATGATCCTTTGAAAGGGCTTTATGTAGTCTAGTAACAGTAAGTATACTTCCAATTCACAAGTAAGCTTCCAAACTCATCATTTAGATTTACGAATTTGTTTGTTATAGTCTGTTATACTTATGACAGACATACAGCTGTACTACCGTTGTACTTCGAAAATTGTATGTCTGTCACCATGTACAGCGCTAGAACCATGCAAGCAACTCGGTACAATCGCTGTACCTATACCGACCTATTTTACCGCTGTACATGGCTACAGTTGTACTGTGCGCAGCGCCATAGATGGTTAGTGGTGGGTAGCATGAACAAATCGAATCAAAACACTTGGTAAACATTCTTTTCATTGACTTTCTCTTGAGTTAATAACTTTGACTGGAATCTTGCTTGTTGTGTTTGATAGCTAAGACGCTAAATAAAAACCTTTTTCATTGAAATATGTGGTGAAAATTGGAAAAATTCTGATTGTCAGTTTGACATACGGTACAATGTACAATCAAAGTATGTCTGTCATGGTACGATAGTACCTGTACAACGCTGTACTCTTACAACGCAAGTACAGATGTATGTCTGTCCTTAGTATTAGACAGTTTCTGTAATCTTTCCAATTAGAATTAATGTTTGCTTTGTTGAAAAGTTTTCTAAGCTTTTCAAGTTTTTTGTTCCGCCAAGATGCATCTTCGCTAGAAGTCATCAGTGGGCAGTTCTTTTCAAATGTTGATGAAATATTGGGTCCAAACTCTGACAAAACCAGTTCAAGTTGATCAGTGGAAGAAATATTCTCCAATGACATCAGATTATTTTCCAGAAGTTTGGAATAACACATATCCTAATTTGTTTTTCTTGGATCTCTGAATTGTTCAATAATCTCTAGAATTGTTATTAAACATTATATGTTTATGATCGATTCAATTCGACACATGCCAATTCTTCATCAAATCTGATCGTTAAGCGCTGCACAGTGTTAAATCAAGAACTAATAGAGTCTAAAAGAGTTAACAAATGTTAGATCGTTTTTTTGGTAACAAATGTTACTACTATTCGACATTAGATATTCAAGCATAATGTCGCAACTGCTCCATACCGTGTGGTGGGCACTAGCACCGCATCCTATGATGAGGTGTTTGATTTTCATTTTGCATTGTTGAACCCAAGGCGCCTCTATATATACCAGGTGAAACAATGATATGAAATGCACTTTCAGCCATATTGGAATTGCTGTCGGTATTGTTTACAAACAGCTGCCGGCAGCTCTCTACAAACTGCCACGACGCTTATTCGAACGATGCCTACTATGTTCGGCTTTCGCGAATTTATGTGAAAAAGAAGGGATGATTTTGTAGAATTCCATTCTCATCCAGTTCATCCACTACTCTCGCATGTGAAAATGCAATAATGGCGTATCCTAGCAATAACAAAACAAACAACCCCCGCTCCACAAACCGTAATCCCCTTCTTATTGAAGTGATGATGTTGCTTCACCTGTTATACATTTATACAAGCGCCTTGGTTGAACCAGAGCGGCAACTTCTAACACAACTCCGTTACTTGCGTTACATATCGTGAATATTCAAGACATCCGTCCAAGCTCTGAGAAAGAGTTCGGATGTGCAGATTTATGTGCGATTCAAATAGAACGTCACGTAAAAGAACGTCCACGTTCCGTCACCGTTTCCACCAATTCACACTTGCAGTCTATGCTTGCAGCAGCACCGTCACGTCAAATGTCAAATGAATGATTTATTTAATGTTATTCCTGTTATTCGTGGTGTCGTCACCTACAACAGTTTTAAATTGCAATGCCCTCTTTCTAATGAGCATGCCTAAAACCAGTTCTAAATTTAGAAAAAAATGTATTATTTAAATGCTTAAATCCCGTAGTCGAGACCCTTATCCAACAATAATAATAGATAGACTATTTTTCCCAACTAGTCGCGAATGATTTTGACTCTGAAATTTGGAACTAAAGGCCCATTTATACGTTGCTAGTAGCTGACTTCACAATGAGCAGCTACTGACCCGGTGAACTCGCTTTACAAATGGTTGACTCGCCTTGTCCGTTCACACAATGTGAGCTGCTGGTAAGAAACTAGATACTACGGCACAGGTTTACCAGAGATGCCAGGCGATTTTTCAAATGTCCATCAAATAGTCAGAAACAGCAATCAGATCCGAATTTGTCAGAAGATTGATCCGAAATCGACCTCTTTATTGGCAGTTTTCGTCTTAAGTTTACAGTTGAATTTATCATTACACAATTTTAACGCGAAACACACGCTGGCCGTGTTTAAAAATATTTTGTGCTGAATTTCTTTGAACCGAAGGTACTATCCGGAAAAAACAGAAAGAAAAAAGGATTCGGGCCAGGAATTGGATGCAAAGAAAAGGAGCAACAAATACAATATTGAAGTAACTCTACGATGATGATCTCCGAGAGTACAGAGCAGTGTTGAGAATAACACCTGAAAAAGTGAAAAAACTGTTGGATTTAATTGCTCCACAAATACAACGCAAGATACACTCATGAGGGATGCTATACCGACATGAGTGAAACTAGAAATGATGTGCCTTTCTTCTGGAATATCGTTCAGATTATTGTCGATATTTTTTTAGAATCTCGAAAGCATCCATAGCTAAAATAATTCCGAAAGTATGTGGTGCTACAAATGGCAGTCTAAAAGATTTTTCAAAATTTGATTTATTTCGCCTTGACAGCAGCTTCGTGTACCAATTTGTGAAATGAAAATGATAGTAGATTTGCAGGAGGAATAAATACGCCTCAAAAACTAATATAATGAATGAAAATCTACTTTTTTAAATCGAATATGTATTCTGTTTCTTAGAAGAATACTTTTTTGCAAGTTGTGAGTGAATTTTGAATGAAAATTGTGCCCGATAATGATTTTATATTTAGAATCCCAAGAAAACTATCTCAAAAAGAAAACGTGCCCCACCAGCCACCACGATTTTATTTTAGTCTTATCAATGCCCTAGACTAATAAAGGAGAGGTGTGATAACTTCTATCTGCTACTTGCCTAATTATTTTCTAGCTTTTAGTAATTATTATGTTTAATCACAAATAAACCGTTTAATTTAAAAAGTTTTTTTACTCATTTTATTTTCTAGTTTTTAGTACATTATCTGTTTCATTAGAATATTTCTCTACAATAAAGGCATTGTACTGTATTCTATCAGTCAAAAAATTTTATTTGATACCGATATTGAGTGGATTGCAGAAAATACATAGTGTGTTCTCCAAGTCAAGTTCGTTGGTTTGATACACATATCTCAATCAACCTTTTTTTGAGATGATATGGAATCAGATTTTTTTTAAAATTTTGTAGCGGCGGTCAAATTGGATTTTTCAAGATAAGCAGTTTTAAAATGACAGCAGAGATAAAGTTATTTTATAAATCCGGTCAGTTCCTATTGGTCAAATTTCTATTAATGTGAGACAATCCTACAAACATACAAACATACATACGAACAGTTTAAGCTAAATAAAACCGTTTAATAAAGTAATTTGCTATTATGTGATTGCGGCCATCTTGGATTTTAATTTTTCATGATCCACTGTGATCTACTATTCAAGCCCTTTAATTTGATACCCATGTGTGTTTTGACATAATATGTAGTCCGCCATTTGGTAGAATTTTTATGGATTTGTATTTTTCATAAATAACCGTGTTATACTAGTCAAGCCCTTTCATTTGATACCCATAATAATAGGGTTTTTAGAAAATATGTAGTCCGCCATTTTGTAGTGGCAGGCATCTTGGATTTACATTTATCATAAATAACCGTATTCTGCTAGTCAATCCCTTTCATTTAATACCCATATTGATGAAGTTTTGAGAAAATATGTAGTCCGTCATTTTGTAGTGGCAGCCATCTTGGATTGGCATTTTTCTTAAATAACCGTATTCTGCTAGTCAAGCCCTTTCATTCGATACCCACATTGATGGGGTTTTGGAAAACCCACATTGATGAGGTTTTGAGGAAGAAAGGGATCCGCCATTTTGTAGCGGACGCCATCTTGGATTTTCAAAATCATGAAATACGCAGTTTTGTAATGACTACAGAGATAAAGGTGTGTTCCAAATTTCAGATCAATCGGTCAACAGGAAGGGGGTCGAATTTCTATTAATGTGGGTCAGCGCTACAGACAAACACGTTACAAACATACAAACAGATTACAGGGCAAGCTGAATAAAACCGTTTAATAACAACGATTCCGCTTAGAAACTATGAGGGTTTTATTTGTTTTTCCAATAATTTTCAAGTCTATAAATATCTTCACATATTTTCAAATATCTTAAAAATAAAGACAATGTAAAGATTTGGCATCCCTGATTCGAGCGCTAATTTTTTTTTACGTTTTGAGGGATGCGAGTGCGAGTAAATTCAAAAAACTTTGAAGTAGCTCGCACGCCAAATCACACATGGCACTAACTGGCATGATGTGTTCACACAGTGTGAGTAGCTGTACTGCAGTAACTGACTAGACAGACTCGTATGCTTAAGGCTGATTTAGACGATGCCAGTCAGCGCTCTAGTTGAAGTATCCAGTGAACAGAGAATAGACACTCTGTTCAAGTAACTTGTACCAGTATCGAACAAGTAATTGGCCTCTAACTAGAACACAGTGTCTGTTCTCTATTCACTGGATACTTCAACTAGAGCGCTGACTGGCATCGTCTAAATCAGCCTTTACTCGCGCCGTCTGAATCCGGCTTAAGAGATATGTTGACATAAAGAATATAACCAAAATCAATACAAAACCCGAGACACAAAGTCCAGACAAAAACCCAACGAACCGTCCGTCTCCGTCCTGAGACGAGACATGACAATAGAGGGCCGATTCCGGACCACTCTTTCTGTCAAACTCGGACCACTTGCAACTCGGCTTCTGATTGGTTGATGAGGAAAATAGTTGACAAAGATAAATATACAAAAATGGGACTTCCAACATTTTCACAGTGTTGCCAAATATATTCAAAATTGAATAATAGTTGCATTCAAATTTCTCGAGTGATTAGCGTAACACTTTATCATGCCGGGAGATTTTTCGTCAAAGAAATTCTTACATTCAGTATGTGTTTTTTAGAAATTTCAGCTAAGTACCTACTACTAATTAAAAATGACACAAGTGATACCTACGTTGAGAAGGCAACAGTTTCACTGGGAATAACAATAAACTCAGGAATCGTTTTCAAGAACATGGTCAAGAATAATGGACGAATTTTTCGTCGACAGTGACTTTTTCGTTTGGGGAGCGTTGGCATTGGGAATGACGTAAACAAAGTTATAAAATGATTCAGAGTGCAGTCCACTACCGGTGCGCAAGGAACATTCTTAACCCAGCTCATCACTTTGCAAACAACAGACATAAACCCATAAGCCGGGAAGGACGTAATTTCAGCTGATCTTAAAATAGATCACGGAATAAACGAAAACTCATGAAAATCACAAATACTTACCGATGCTTGCAGAGGTGGCATTGGAAGGGTTTATCCTCCACGTGTCTGTAGCGTATATGATACGACAAAGCTTTAGGCGAAGGCCACATCATCGGACAGAGAGCGCAGGCGAATTTTTTGTTGTGAATGTGTCGATGATCTGCCATCAACTGCTTTGTAGCGAAGAGTTTATCACAATCCGGACAAGAGTATTCACGATCTACAAAACCAGGACTACTTATTTCAGTTGACATTAATGAACGAAATTTTATGACCTACTGTGATATTCCACTTGTCTTCGGCAATGATCGGCGTACTTCAACCGGGAACTGAACAGTGCCCCGCAAGTGTAGCACCCTATACTTCGTTCTGTGGAATGTGTTCTCACATGTTCTAGTGCAATACTACGACGCTTGTATGTCTGTTTGCAATCAGGCCATTTACATTCGAGCGTTTCCTTCGTGGACTTTTTGTACAATGGAAACTGATCTTGAACATGGATGTTTACGTGCATGAAAAATTGCTCAGCCTTGTAGTACATCTCATTACAGTTGTCCCACTCGCATCGAAACGAGGTTTTGAAATTGTTTAGGGAGTTTCGCCGTTTGCTGTCACTATTGCATTTAGGTATTGTAATTATGCTGCTCAAACTAGCGCCATAAGTTTTCAAACGGCCGTGGTAAGCATGAAAATGTACATGGCCTACAAATTCTTCTGCATTATTCGTCCTGAAATGGCACAAGTCCCAACGACAAATGAATTCTGTAAATACAAGTTACATTTGATGTTTTTTTTATAAACGTAGAACGTCAAATGCAATCTCCATACCTTCGTCGTCTCGACTCGTATTCGCAAGAAGATAAGCATGTTCCTCGACATGTTTTATATACACAATATCCTCAATGGTTTCAAAGCCACATTTTAGCCATTCACACTCGTACATAACCGAATGGTAAATCTGCTTATCGCTAAAATTCTTCAGTTGACAGCGGATAGGAACCTACGAAAACAAAATTTTATCAACCATTAATACACCCATCATTTTATATCACCTCAATCCCAACGTTCGATTGGGTAGGTTCATCCATCAGATGCTGCTGATCGTCCATTAGCAGCTCATCATCTTCCGCTTCAGGACATTCAGGTGGCGTTTCCGAATTTATCATCTCCTGCTGCTGGGTAATCCATTTTTCACACTTATCCACCCACAGGTCACCATTTTTCTGAGCTGTGGTTGGAATATTATCGGAGCATTCATTCGCGCCCGACGGCACTATCGCGGCACCTTCGATGGTATTATAGTCATCAATAATGAGCTCTGGCTCTTCTTTAATCACAAGCTCGAATTTGCCCTGTTTAGGCGAGCAAGGAGCTTTATTCGGCGAACCCGATTTACGTTTTCTCCCCATCGCGATAGAAAACAAAAAAATACAAATATTCAGTGTTTTGAGTAACTTTCTACAAAGAAAGCAGAGAATGATACTTTAAACCAAATTTCATACACAAACTTCTCATTCATGGAACGCAACTCTAAATGACACTTGTGTTGCCAGCAAGATATTCTATACAAGGTAAATAGATCAGGAATACCAGGTGATTGAATTCAATGTATCATATGGTAAAAGGTGCGGCCGTCTGTTAATTGAGTGAGCTGAGATGGCGGTATGAGAAAACGATTCTTGGAAAAAATCACAAGGCGTAATGTCACCTATGTTTCAAACTAATAGGGCAATCAGTGGAACACAGGTTTGTTTGCGAGAGGCAGCCGCTTCCAACGGCGTGTCGATGGCCGACTCGGATCGCGCCACTTGAGTTGCTTGGGCCGCCTCGGTTCCTTATCCTCGTTAGAAAAGGACCTCACCCCCCATTACATTAAACTCAGAATAAATTTCATTACGAAAAAGAAAATTTATAATTTTTTTTTTCTGTGTTATATGTATACCCATGAGTCTTTTTCCACGTATGAATGTTTCTAATAGGCTTTTGTGACATTGAGTTTTCTTTTCTCTACGATTATTTCTACTATGTAATGGACATACATACAACTAGTCGGTGTTAATTCAGAGGGGACCAAGTCGCGAAATTAAAAAATTCGAGTTATTGATTACAATAGGTTAAGAAATTCGTAAGCTACAAACACATGAAACAAGTTTCCAATCTGAGTTATTAATTCAAGAGAAGTCAACGAAAAGAATGTTTACCAATTGTTTTGATTCGGTTTGTTCATGCCACCCACTACCCGTCTATGGGACTGCACAGTTGGAATTGACAAGTTGAAGCCATGTACAACGGTGAAACAGGTTGGTACAGATACAGCGATTGTACCGAGTTGCTTGCATGGGTCTATCGCTGTACATGCTGACATACATACATTGTTCGGAGAACAACGCTAGTACAGTTGTATGTCTTTTACAAGTATGAAATAGGTCGATACAGGCACAGCGATTGTACCGATTTGCTTGCATGGTTCTAGCGCTATACATGGTGACAGACATACAATTTTCGAAGAACAACGCTAGTACAGTACAACTGCATTTGAAGTGCATCTCATTACAGTTGTCCCACTCGCATCGAAATGAGGTTCCCTAGGTCCAGATGATGTATTTTTTAAAACAAAAGTAGAACGTTGAAAGCAATCTCCATACCTTCGTAATTTTTACTCGTATTTATTGATTTACATGATTTACATGTGGAGCCGATCTGGCGTAGTGGTAACATCCATGCCTCTCACGCTAAAGGTCACGAGTTCAATTCTCACTCCCGACATTCTTCCAAAAATGGAAGTTAAAGTGACGAACCAGCCAAATGAGTTGAAAGTCACTATAATACAGAAAAAAAAAATGTATGTATGTAGGTTCTCAAATGGGGATCAACACTAGGGTAGGAGCCTGCCCGTTGGTCTCAAATGTTCCTATCTCACGCCTCCACGAAGATCATATGACGACATTTTTAGATCGGGCGTGAACTGGAAACACACACCTGGTCTTGGCTCCGAGAACGGGTGTCGAAAGTGGCTAAGTGAGGGGGTGCGAGCGAGTCAGAGCGCTATATCTCTCCCGGGGAAGGCCTCCCGGGTCATGGAGGCCTTGCCAACCCGCTGTCTCCCGGGCAAAGGAGATACACCCAGAAAATGGAGCTACGTTCACGAAGAATACTTAGAATGCGATCGCCCGAGGAGGGTCCCCGAACTGGAGCTGGTCCTGGAACGGGAGTAAGAGCGAGCGGCCAGCGGCTGGAGGGCGAGGTGCAAGAGCGGGCCACCAGCCGGGTTCAACCCGAAGAGCTACCGCCACACGGAAACAGCAGCCATCGACATCACCAACGAAACGCTGCGCCTACGAGGCGTGTTGCGAATGTCAGACGACAGTCGTCCACACTTGTGGGTACTACTAGGCGACGGATCATGTGGACACACGAAATGAACGAATTCGTGATCCGCGCCTATTACATCTGCACTGCTTTGGAGACGGACATGAGCGGTCGCCCTCGAATACTCGCAATGTTCGAGGAAGCGTATCCAAAGTTCGTCGGGAGGCTTGACCAAAACGCGATGAACGCGAGGCGTAGAGCGATTATACGCAACAATATGCTCTCCCAAACGCAAGTCGACGAGATCAAGCAGCAGGTGCAGAGAGAACTAAGCTCCAGAACAAGCAGAGCAAGCGATGTGTCGAGACGAAGTTCAGTACGGCTGAGCAATTCATTCGCGAGTGGGGCACGCGAATCAGCACCAGTGGAGGCCACAGTACAACAACCCCCTGAGCCGGAAGACCCACAGCCAGATCAACAACTACTACGCGATCTGGTCTTCCATTACGACGAGGCGATCTCACAGTTCCGCGACACGGACCCTTTGTCGCGCCCCAGGATCCCGAAGTTACAGCATTCCCGCAGGCTGACAAGTGCAGTAAAGCTCATGAACGAGCACGTTCTTCCGCTGCACTTGGTTGATGCTGAGAACATGGAGGAGCTGCAACTGAAAGTTTACTGTGCTGCTGTGGCGACCGCCAAAAGTTTAGGATACCGTATTAGGCCAAGAGGCAGACTGCTCCAACATCTCCGTGAAAGGCGTGAGCCTCCATGGCGAAGGAGATTGGAGCAACGGATCCTAAACAAGCGCGCCGCAATTGGAAGACTGATGGGGTACAAAAGAGGCAGCAGATCGGTGAAATTATGTCGCCAAGTTGCTGTGATCGTGCGGCCTACTGAACTTCGCCAGCTGGGAGCTCACCAGCTGACGGAAAAACTCGACACACTGGTACAGCAATTGAGCGTCCTTACAAAACGGCTGAAACGTTACTCTGACTCTGCAAAGCGCCAGGAACAAAATCGGATGTTCAGAGATAACGAGAAAGCGTTCTACGACCACATTAGCGACGAGAAGCCCGACTACCGCGAAGGTTTGCCAGATATTAGCGATGTGACGAACTTCTGGGCTGGTATTTGGGAGACCCCAGTAGAACATCGCGACGGGCAAATGTGGTTAAGACGGGAGGAGGAGAGTTGTGGTGAAATTGGAGAGATGCCAGCTATCATCGTCGGAGAGAACGATGTTCGCGAAGCCTCGCGGTACCTGAGGAACTGGGCAGCACCGGGCCCCGATGGTGTCCAGAACTTTTGGCACAAGAAGCTGACCGTCGCACATCCAAAGATAGCTGAGTGCTTCAACAAGGTGCTACGTGACCCACACAACCTTCCTGAATTCGCCACCCGTGGCGTCACATTCCTCCTCCCGAAAGACAGCAACACATTGAACCCATCAAAGTACAGACCGATAACGTGCCTATCGAGTCTGTACAAAATACTGAGCAGCATAATTACCGCCAGAGTTTCTGCTCACTGCGAACAGCATCACATCATCGCAGAAGAGCAGAAAGGATGCAGGAAAAATACGCATGGCTGCAAAGACCAGGCCATCATCGACGCAGCCATAGTCGGCCAGGCGGTATATAACCAGCGGAACCTAAGTATGGCCTACATCGATTACAGGAAGGCTTATGACTCCATACCTCACTCGTTTCTCGTCCGGGTATTGGAGCTCTACAAAATTGATCCCGTCGTCGTTAGGTTCCTGCAGCATGCGATGAAGCAGTGGAGCACGTCTCTGCACCTCAGTGATGGGGAAAATGTGTTGCAGTCTAGAACGCTGCAGATAAAGAGGGGGATATTCCAAGGCGACTCTTTCAGCCCGCTTTGGTTTTGTCTGGCACTGAACCCCCTCAGTAGGACGCTCAATAGAAACGGTCATGGCTATAAAATAAGGTATGGCGACGGCGCCCACGAAGAAGTGACCCATACCTTCTTCATGGATGATCTCAAGGTCTACGCTGATTCACGTCAGCGTCTAGGTGTAGCTATCCGGGTTGTCGAAGACATAAGCAGGGACATCTGCATGGAGTTCGGCCTCGACAAGTGTCGCTGTGTCCATCTGCTGAAAGGGCAGCTTACCGAATCCGGAGGTTACGAGGTCTATGACGGCGAGTTCATAAGAGACATGGTTTGTGGCGAATCCTATAAATATCTTGGATTCCGACAGCTCACCGGGATTCGCCACTCCGACATCAAGACGGAGCTGCGAGACAAGTTCTTGAGTCGAGTGAACTGTGTCCTGAGGACTTTCCTCAACGCGGGGAACAAGGTACGCGCGATCAACACATTCGCGGTTCCCCTGCTGACCTTCAGTTTTGGTGTAGTCAAATGGAGCAAAACTGACCTAGAGGACCTTAAGAGGAGGATGAGGAAAGCATTTAAAGAGGCCGGAATGCACCATCCTCAATCGGCACTGGAGAGAGTTTCACTGCCACGCAAAGAAGGGGGACTTGGAATAGTCGACATATCTGCACTGTGTGTTGCCCAGGTACGACAACTGCGCGAGTACTTCGCAGAACGCGCCAACCAAAACGCGCTATACCGGGCTGTCTGCGCCGCTGACAGAGGATACAGCGCTCTGCATTTGGCGCAAGCGGAGTACCAACTAAACTGCAATCTGCAGACAGTAGAGGAGAAGATTGCAGCTTGGAAGCAGAAGGCAGTGCATGGTGCCCACCCCCATCAACTGGACCGGCCACACGTCGACAAGGCCGCATCTAATCTGTGGCTAACGCGTGGTGAACTCTCTTCAGTAGTAGAAGCCGACATGATAGCCATCCAGGACAGGATAATGCCGACGAGAAACTGCAGGCGGTACGTCTGGCATCAAGACGTTGATGACATTTGCCGGATGTGCCATCAACCAGGTGAAAACATAGAGCACATTATGGGAGGCTGTCCCGTTTTGGCCAACGCAGCCTACACCGAGCGCCACAACAACGTGGCCCGTATTGTTCATCGACAACTGGCGCTCCAATGTGCTCTACTGGAAGACAACGTACCAAACTACCGGTACCTGCCTGCACCTGTCCTGGAAAATGACCGTTTCAAGCTGTACTGGGATCGCACTGTTCTGACCGACCTCTCGATCCACCACAATCGCCCAGATATAATGGTTTACGACAAGAGCGACCGCAAAGTCACCATCATCGATGTCGCTATTCCACTGAATCAGAATCTGGAGGAGACCCACGGTCGCAAAATCTGCAAGTACCGACCATTGGCCGTGGAGCTCAAGGAACTGTGGGGGCTAAGGGAGGTCCCAAGAATTGTTCCAGTCGTTCTCTCTGGAACTGGAATTATCCCGAAGACACTTCTGGAAGCGCTAAAGGTGTTGAACATGGAGAAGGAATTGGCCGGCATCCAAAAGTCGGTCATCCTTAGCACCTGCGCGATTGTCCGACAATTTCTCGGCCAGGACTGAAACAGCACGAGCATGCAGATACGTACATTCCGCAGAGCCTACTCCCCCTTTGGCATTCAGAAGCCCGGGGGCAGGTGAAAATTCTGGCTAGGTTCGCCTAGTTAAGAAGTGAGATAAATCTGCCAAAAAAAAATGGGGATCAACATAGGGTAGGAGCCTGCCTGTTGGTCTCAAATGTTCCTATCTCACGCCTCCACGAAGATCATATGACGACATTTTTAGATCGGGCGTGAACTGGAAACACACACCTGGTCTTGGCTCCGAGAACGGGTGTCGAAAGTGGCTAAGTGAGGGGGTGCGAGCGAGTCAGAGCGCTATATCTCTCCCGGGGAAGGCCTCCCGGGTCATGGAGGCCTTGCCAACCCGCTGTCTCCCGGGCAAAGGAGATACACCCAGAAAATGGAGCTACGTTCACGAAGAGTAATTAGAATGCGATCACCCGAGGAGGGTCCCCGAACTGGAGCTGGTCCTGGAACGGGTGTAAGAGCGAGCGGCCAGCGGCTGGAGGGCGATGTGCAAGAGCGGGCCACCAGCCGGGTTCAACCCGAAGAGCTACCGCCACACGGAAACAGCAGCCATCGACATCACCCAAGAAACGCTGCGCCTACGAGACGTGTTGCGACTGCCAGACGACAGTCGTCCACACTTGTGGGTACCACTAGGCGCCGGATCATGTGGACACACGAAATGAATGAATTCGTGATCCGCTCCTATTACATCTGCACTGCTTTGGAGACGGACATGAGCGGTCGCCCTCGAATACTAACAATGTTCGAGGAAGCGTATCCAGAGTTCGTCGGGAGGCTTGATCAGAACGCGATGAACGCGAGGCGTAGAGCGATAGTACGCAACAACATGCTCTCCCAAACGCAAATCGACGAGATCAAGCAGCAGGTGCAGAGAAAAATAAGCTCCAGGAACAACAGAGCAAGCGATGTGTCGGAACGAAGTTCAGTACGGCTGAGCAATTCATTCGCGAGTGGGGCACGCGAATCAGCACCAGTGGAGGCCACAGTACAACAACCCCCTGAGCCGGAAGACCCACAGCCAGATCAACAACTACTACGCGATCTGGTCTTCCACTACGACGAGGCGATCTCACAGTTCCGCGACACAGACCCATTGTCGCGCCCCAGGATCCCGAAGTTGCAGCATTCCCGCAGGCTGACAAGTGCAGTAAAGCTCATGAACGAGCACGTTCTTCCGCTGCACTTGGTTGATGCTGAGAACATGGAGGAGCTGCAACTGAAAGTTTAATGTGCTGCTGTGGCGACCGCCAAAAGTTTAGGATACCGTATTAGGCCAAGAGGCGGACTGCTCCAACATCTCCGTGAAAGGCGTGAGCCTCCATGGCGAAGGAGATTGGAGCAACGGATCCTAAACAAGCGCGCCGCAATTAGAAGACTGATGGCGTACAAAAGAGGCAGCAGATCGGCGAAATTAGGTCGCCAAGTTGCTGTGATCGTGCGGCCTACTGAACCTCGCCAGCTTGGAGCTCACCAGCTGACGGAAAAACTCGACACACTGGTACAGCAATTGAGCGTCCTTACAAAACGGCTGAAACGTTACTCTGACTCTGCAAAGCGCCAGGAACAAAATCGGATGTTCAGAGATAACGGAAAAGCGTTCTACGACCACATTAGCGACGAGAAGCCCAACTACCGCGAAGGTTTGCCAGATATTAGCGATGTGACGAACTTCTGGGCTGGTATTTGGGAGACCCCAGTACAATATCGCGACGGGCAAATGTGGTTAAGACGGGAGGAGAAGAGTTGTGGTGAAATTGGAGAGATGCCAGCTATCATCGTCGAAGAGAACGATGTTCGCGAAGCCTCGCGGTACCTGAGGAACTGGGCAGCACCGGGCCCCGATGGTGTTCAGAACTTCTGGCACAAGAAGCTGACCGTCGCACATCAAAAGATAGCTGAGTGCTTCAACAAGGTGCTACGTGACCCACACAATCTCCCTGAATTCGCCACCCGTGGCGTCACATTCCTCCTCCCGAAAGACAGCAACACATTGAACCCATCAAAGTACAGGCCGATAACGTGCCTATCGAGTCTGTACAAGATATTAAGCAGCATCATAACCGCCAAAGTTTCTGCCCACTGCGAACAACACCATATCATCGCAGAAGAGCAGAAAGGATGCAGAAAAAATACGCATGGCTGCAAAGACCAGGCCATCATCGACGCAGCCATAGTCGGCCAGGCGGTTTATAACCAGCGGAACCTAAGCATGGCCTATATCGATTACAGGAAGGCTTATGACTCCATACCTCACTCGTTTCTCGTCCGGGTATTGGAGCTCTACAAAATTGATCCCGTCGTCGTTAGGTTCCTGCAGCATGCGATGAGGCAGTGGAGCACATCTCTGCACCTTAGTGATGGGGAAAATGTGTTGCAGTCTAGAACGCTGCAGATAAAGAGGGGGATATTCCAAGGCGACTCTTTCAGTCCGCTTTGGTTTTGTCTGGCACTGAACCCCCTCAGTAGGACGCTCAATAGAAACGGTCATGGCTATAAAATAAGGTATGGCGACGGCGCCCACGAAGAAGTGACCCATACCTTTTACATGGACGATCTCAAGGTCTACGCTGATTCACGTCAGCGTCTAGGTGTAGCTATCCGGGTTGTCGAAGAAATAAACAGGAACATCTGTATGGAGTTCGGCCTCGACAAGTGTCGCTGTGTCCACCTGCTGAAAGGACAACTTACCGAATCCGGAGGCTACGAGGTCTATGACGGCGAGTTTATAAGAGACATGGTTCGTGGCGAATCCTATAAATATCTTGGATTCCGACAGCTCACCGGGATTCGCCACTCCGACATCAAGACGGAGCTGCGAGACAAGTTCTTGAGTCGAGTGAACTGTGTCCTGAGGACTTTCCTCAACGCGGGGAACAAGGTACGCGCGATCAACACATTCGCGGTTCCCCTGCTGACCTTCAGTTTTGGTGTAGTCAAATGGAGCAAAACTGACCTAGAGGACCTTGAGAGGAGGATGAGGAAAGCATTCAAAGAGGCCGGAATGCACCATCCTCAATCGGCACTGGAGAGAGTTTCACTACCACGCAAAGAAGGGGGACTTGGAATCGTCGACATTTCTGCACTGTGTGTTGCCCAGGTACGACAACTGCGCGAGTACTTCGCAGAACGCGCCAACCAAAACGCGCTATACCGGGCTGTCTGCGCCGCTGACAGAGGATACAGCGCTCTGCATTTGGCGCAAGCGGAGTACCAACTAAACTGCAATCTGCAGACAGTGGAGGAGAAGATTGCAGCTTGGAAGCAGAAGGCAGTGCATGGTGCCCACCCCCATCAACTGGACCGGCCACACGTCGACAAGGCCGCATCTAATCTGTGGCTAACGCGTGGTGAACTCTCTTCAGTAGTAGAAGCCGACATGATAGCCATCCAGGACAGGATAATGCCGACGAGAAACTGCAGGCGGTACGTCTGGCATCAAGACGTTGATGACATTTGCCGGATGTGCCATCAACCAGGTGAAAACATAGAGCACATTATGGGAGGCTGTCCCGTTTTGGCCAACGCAGCCTACACCGAGCGCCACAACAACGTGGCCCGTATTGTTCATCGACAACTGGCGCTCCAATGTGCTCTGCTGGAAGACAATGTACCAAACTACCGGTACCTGCCTGCACCTGTCCTGGAAAATGACCGTTTCAAGCTGTACTGGGATCGCACTGTTCTGACCGACCTCTCGATCCACCACAACCGCCCAGATATAATGGTTTACGACAAGAGCGACCACAAAGTCACCATCATCGATGTCGCTATTCCACTGAACCAGAATCTGGAGGAGACCCACGGTCGCAAAATCTGCAAGTACCGACCATTGGCCGTGGAGCTCAAGGAACTGTGGGGGCTAAGGGAGGTCCCAAGAATTGTTCCAGTCGTTCTCTCTGGAACTGGAATTATCCCGAAGACACTTCTGGAAGCGCTAAAGGTGTTGAACATCGAGAAGGAATTGGCCGGCATCCAAAAGTCGGTCATCCTTAGCACCTGCGCGATTGTCCGACAATTCCTCGGTCAGGACTAAAACAGCACGAGAAAAAAAACAAAAAAAAAAAAAAAAAAAAGAAAAGGGTAATGTCGGGGACATAACCGGAGTGACGTAGGACTATACAAGGTAGACAGCTTTTGTTAAATATATATTTTAAATATATTGTTTTATTTTCTTCTCCTACGTGAATACCTACCTATCTACCTGAAATATGGATTAGTTTACTGTTTACTCTTTATGAATATGTTGATGGTTCTGAGAAGAACCTTTGGTGTTGTGTTTTTGTTATCACTCGATATTCCCATCTTGTTCGGTTAAACCTTCCTGTTTAGCTATTGCGTTTGCCACTCGTCACAGCTTTCACAGTTGGAAAATTTCTTCCCATCCAGCTTGTGACATGTTGTTCAGTAAATTACATTTAATGCGACATGCCGGAGAAACACTTTGCCACTCACTGAAACTAATTGTTGCCTTGATGAGCGCCGAACCGAAGCTGCTCTGTTCTTGATGCGGGTTTTCTGATTGTCGTGAGCGGCTTTGCAAGTCAACTCGAGCACTCCGACGGCCGAAACTCTATAATCGCTGTTAGGTATACTGGTGCTCCGGCATCAATCCGTTCGGCCTAGTTACCCTTGCGGAGCAATCAGTGAATGCGATCAATAGGGAACTGGAGACCTGCACGGTTCGAGTGAGACTTTGCCTTTCCCTTAACTTGTTCTCCTTTGTTACGTCCACGATGCCGATGCCGTACAACCACACGGGTTTACGGTTTGAAAGAAAATAAGATATTTTTTTGGGGTCCGCGTGTTTTATACTCTAGCGGTACACACTCACAGAATAGAGACAAATCGGCAGACTCGACCAGAGGGGCGAGTCCAACGAGACGAACGAATGAGCGTTAAAAGGGAGCGATGGCAAAAAAAAACATTCATTACGATTTGTTGCTCGTTGGATTCACATGCAGGCTAAAAAGGGTCCTTTTCAGGATCACAAAATTATCTTCAATCTAAAGAGTTTATTGTTTTGTTATCACTCGATATCCCCATCTTGTTCGGCTAAACCTTGCTGTTTAGCGATTGCATTTGCCACTCGCCACAGCTTTCACAGTTGGAAAATTTCTTCCCATCCAGCTTGTGACATATTTTACAGTAAATTACATTCAATGGCACGTCGCATTACCACCACTCAGTATCGGATTGAAGGTAATTTTAACCTGTAATTGAACATTTGCGATGACAGTGGTACAGTGTCGGCTTTCAATGAGGGGTCATAATTTGGACCCCGAACTCTATGTTTACAAAAATGTCCAACTAAATATGTCGCATTACAGGTCCGTCCAATTAGCTAAATGTCGAGATAAGTGTAAATTACTGTACTTTCAATCTAGAAGCAATTTAAGAGTTGGTGAAAATCAATAAGCTCAGAACAACTGCCAAATTCATATACTCATCATATCCTGGCAAACAAATTATGAAAAAATCAATTTGTGTTTTATTATTATTTTGGATATTGTTTTAGAAAGCATTGAACTGTATTTCCTAAACTCTTTTTTGGAAGGTTTAATGGCCCTGAAAAGCGCCTTGTTTTATGAAATGGTTCCAATTTAGAAAACTTAGTACTCGTGGTTTTGAAAAAAAAACCATTTCGAACGCCCTTGATGCCGCCTTGTTCTGGATTTGCCACCAAAGCAGTTTGTATAAAGAACAAACTTTTTTCTTCTGCTACCTGATGCCGTTTTGCGATTGCGTTTGCCACTCGCCACTCGCTGCAACTGCCTGTTGTCTTGATGTCCACCGAACCGAATGTGTTCTGTTCCGAATGCGGGTTTTCTTATCGTCGCGAGCAGCTTTGCCAGCTAACTCGATCACTTCGGCGGCCGAAACTATATAACGCCGGCTGGGTGGACTGGTGCACTGGTACTAACGCGCTCGGCCTAGCTACCCTTGCGGGAAACTCCAGATCAACACGGTTCGAGCGGGATTTTGCCTTTCCGTTCACTTTTCCTCCTTTGTCATGTCCAGCCATGGCTGCTTGGGTTGGTTTGTTGATGTGTTGTGATGCGAACCGATGTGGTGTACGGTTTGAATGAGAATGATCGTTACGGCAGCGGAGCGGGGATTTTTAAGCTGACTGGCTGGCTCGAGAATTACGCATGTGTGAGACTGCGACCAATGTTTCGTTCATTTTTTTCTTTTGACGTGGGACTACGTCTAACCGGAGTATATGGGGGGTAAAATGAAAACATAATCACTAAACATGTAGGAAAAAATGCAAGATTTCGAATGCTTATAACTCGAACATTTTCTACTGGATCGGAAAGATGTTTGCATCAATTGATAGGGAATATTTCTACGCATCTATCGCAATTAATGAAATGTAATTTTTCATTAGATGAATAATTAAATAACTGTGAAATGTTAAGCGTTATCTAAACGCCCTAACTGCGTCGTTTTGATTGGGCCGCTCTACGGTTTCCCCGACACAGACTTCAAAACCAAGCAGCCTTGGGGAAATCGGAATTGCAAATACATGAAAGAAGGGGAAGCTTTTGTTCCCACCGAAATGTGTTTCCCTAACACAGACTTCAAATCTAAGGAGCGTGGGGAAGTTGGCATTGCAAATACATGCAAGTCGGGGGTATTTTTGTTCCAACTGAAATGTGTTTCCTTAAAACAGACTTCAAATTCAAGGAGCGAGGGGAAATTGACATTGCAAATACATGCAAGTCGAGGGCATTTTTGTTCCGACTAAAATATGTTTCCTCAACGCAGGCTTCAGAACCAAGGTGTCTAGGGAAATTGGGATTGCAAATTCATGCAGGTCGGGAGTATTTTTGTTCCGACTGAAATCTTTTTACCTATGAAGACTTCTAAACCAAGGTGTCTGGGGAAATCGGCATTGCAAATACATGCAAACTGCGAGCACTTTTGTACTCGCTTGCCTTTGTGCAAACTAGAGTGCTTTTCCCTAACACGATCTTCTAAACTTAGGTACCTGGTAAGATCGTGCAGTCACTATAGACATGCCATTTGTTCAAACTTTTTATTCAAAACGCATATATATGTAATTCAATTGAATTCGGAAATTGTTTCATTCAAACAAAAGTTTAATCAATACAAACAAATGATAACTAAGCTAAGGTAGTCCCACGTCAACCTTGCGGTTATATCATAGATATAACCCACCCATTTTTCCTTTCCAATCGTGCTTCATTCTATTTCGCTGCTGCTCTGGTTGCCCGTTTTGGTCGGTACGATTTGAAGAGCACAAAATGGACCAATCAAAAATGGGCACATAGTGCATTTTGACAATGCTTGATATTTCACAATTATTCAATTATTTATCTCAAGAAAAATGAAATGTTATTCGTTATGATAGATGCGTAGATATATTTCCTATCAATTGATGCAAAAACCTTTGGGATCTATTGAGAAATGCTCGAGTTATAAGCGTTCCAAATCTTGCATTTTTTCCTACTTGTTCAGTGCCTAGATTTCCATTTCACCCCCTATATCTTCCGGTTAGACGTAGTCCTACGTCAAAAAAAAAGGTTCTCAAATGGGGATCAACATAGGGTAGGAGCCTGCCCGTTGGTCTCAAATGTTCCTATCTCACGCCTCCACGAAGATCATATGACGACATTTTTAGATCGGGCGTGAACTGGAAACACACACCTGGTCTTGGCTCCGAGAATGGGTGTCGAAAGTGGCTAAGTGAGGGGGTGCGAGCGAGTCAGAGCGCTTTATCTTTCCCGGGGAAGGCCTCCCGGGTCATGGAGGCCTTGCCAACCCGCTGTCTCCCGGGTAAAGGAGATACACCCAATAAAATGGAGCTACGATCACGAAGATTAATTAGAATGCGATCACCCGAGGAGGGTCCCCGAACTGGAGCTGGTCCTGGAACGGGTGTAAGAGCGAGCGGCCAGCGGCTGGAGGGCGATGTGCAAGAGCGGGCCACCAGCCGGGTTCAACCCGAAGAGCTACCGCCACACGGAAACAGCAGCCATCGACATCACCCAAGAAACGCTGCGCCTACGAGACGTGTTGCGACTGCCAGACGACAGTCGTCCACACTTGTGGGTACCACTAGGCGCCGGATCATGTGGACACACGAAATGAATGAATTCGTGATCCGCGCCTATTACATCTGCACTGCTTTGGAGACGGACATGAGCGGTCGCCCTCGAATACTAACAATGTTCGAGGAAGCGTATCCAGAGTTCGTCGGGAGGCTTGATCAGAACGCGATGAACGCGAGGCGTAGAGCGATAGTACGCAACAACATGCTCTCCCAAACGCAAATCGACGAGATCAAGCAGCAGGTGCAGAGAGAAATAAGCTCCAGGAACAACAGAGCAAGCGATGTGTCGAGACGAAGTTCAGTACGGCTGAGCAATTCATTCGCGAGTGGGGCACGCGAATCGGCACCAGTGGAGGCCACAGTACAACAACCCCCTGAGCCGGAAGACCCACAACCAGATCAACAACTACTACGCGATCTGGTCTTCCACTACGACGAGGCGATCTCACAGTTCCGCGACACAGACCCATTGTCGCGCCCCAGGATCCCGAAGTTGCAGCATTCCCGTAGGCTGACAAGTGCAGTAAAGCTCATGAACGAGCACGTTCTTCCGCTGCACTTGGTTGATGCTGAGAACATGGAGGAGCTGCAACTGAAAGTTTACTGTGCTGCTGTGGCGACCGCCAAAAGTTTAGGATACCGTATTAGGCCAAGAGGCGGACTGCTCCAACATCTCCGTGAAAGGCGTGAGCCTCCATGGCGAAGGAGATTGGAGCAACGGATCCTAAACAAGCGCGCCGCAATTGGAAGACTGATGGCGTACAAAAGAGGCAGCAGATCGGCGAAATTATGTCGCCAAGTTGCTGTGATCGTGCGGCCTACTGAACTTCGCCAGCTGGGAGCTCACCAGCTGACGGAAAAACTCGACACACTGGTACAGCAATTGAGCGTCCTTACAAAGCGGCTGAAACGTTACTCTGACTCTGCAAAGCGCCAGGAACAAAATCGGATGTTCAGAGATAACGAGAAAGCGTTCTACGACCACATTAGCGACGAGAAGCCCGACTACCGCGAAGGTTTGCCAGATATTAGCGATGTGACGAACTTCTGGGCTGGTATTTGGGAGACCCCAGTAGAACATCGTGACGGGCAAATGTGGTTAAGACGGGAGGAGGAGAGTTGTGGTGAAATTGGAGAGATGCCAGCTATCATCGTCGGAGAGAACGATGACCGCGAAGCCTCGCGGTACCTGAGGAACTGGGCAGCACCGGGCCCCGATGGTGTCCAGAACTTTTGGCACAAGAAGCTGACCGTCGCACATCCAAAGATAGCTCAGCGCTTCAACAAGGTGCTACGTGACCCACACAACCTCCCTGAATTCGCCACCCGTGGCGTCACATTCCTCCTCCCGAAAGACAGCAACACATTGAACCCATCAAAGTACAGGCCGATAACGTGCCTATCGAGTCTGTACAAGATATTAAGCAGCATCATAACCGCCAAAGTTTCTGCCCACTGCGAACAACACCATATCATCGCAGAAAAGCAGAAAGGATGCAGAAAAAATACGCATGGCTGCAAAGACCAGGCCATCATCGACGCAGCCATAGTCGGCCAGGCGGTTTATAACCTGCGGAACCTAAGCATGGCCTATATCGATTACAGGAAGGCTTATGACTCCATACCTCACTCGTTTCTCGTCCGGGTATTGGAGCTCTACAAAATTGATCCCGTCGTCGTTAGGTTCCTGCAGCATGCGATGAGGCAGTGGAGCACGTCTCTGCACCTTAGTGATGGGGAAAATGTGTTGCAGTCTAGAACGTTGCAGATAAAGAGGGGGATATTCCAAGGCGACTCTTTCAGCCCGCTTTGGTTTTGTCTGGCACTGAACCCCCTCAGTAGGACGCTCAATAGAAACGGTCATGGCTATAAAATAAGGTATGGCGACGGCGCCCACGAAGAAGTGACCCATACCTTTTACATGGACGATCTCAAGGTCTACGCTGATTCACGTCAGCGTCTAGGTGTAGCTATCCGGGTTGTCGAAGAAATAAGCAGGGACATCTGTATGGAGTTCGGCCTCGACAAGTGTCGCTGTGTCCACCTGCTGAAAGGACAACTTACCGAATCCGGAGGCTACGAGGTCTATGACGGCGAGTTTATAAGAGACATGGTTCGTGGCGAATCCTATAAATATCTTGGATTCCGACAGCTCACCGGGATTCGCCACTCCGACATCAAGACGGAGCTGCGAGACAAGTTCTTGAGTCGAGTGAACTGTGTCCTGAGGACTTTCCTCAACGCGGGGAACAAGGTACGCGCGATCAACACATTCGCGGTTCCCCTGCTGACCTTCAGTTTTGGTGTAGTCAAATGGAGCAAAACTGACCTATAGGACCTTGAGAGGAGGATGAGGAAAGCATTCAAAGAGGCCGGAATGCACCATCCTCAATCGGCACTGGAGAGAGTTTCACTACCACGCAAAGAAGGGGGACTTGGAATCGTCGACATTTCTGCACTGTGTGTTGCCCAGGTACTACAACTGCGCGAGTACTTCGCAGAACGCGCCAACCAAAACGCGCTATACCGGGCTGTCTGCGCCGCTGACAGAGGATACAGCGCTCTGCACTTGGCGCAAGCGGAGTACCAACTAAACTGCAATCTGCAGACAGTAGAGGAGAAGATTGCAGCTTGGAAGCAGAAGGCAGTGCATGGTGCCCACCCCCATCAACTGGACCGGCCACACGTCGACAAGGCCGCATCTAATCTGTGGCTAACGCGTGGTGAACTCTCTTCAGTAGTAGAAGCCGACATGATAGCCATCCAGGACAGGATAATGCCGACGAGAAACTGCAGGCGGTACGTCTGGCATCAAGACGTTGATGACATTTGCCGGATGTGCCATCAACCAGGTGAAAACATAGAGCACATTATGGGAGGCTGTCCCGTTTTGGCCAACGCAGCCTACACCGAGCGCCACAACAACGTGGCCCGTATTGTTCATCGACAACTGGCGCTCCAATGTGCTCTGCTGGAAGACAACGTACCAAACTACCGGTACCTGCCTGCACCTGTCCTGGAAAATGACCGTTTCAAGCTGTACTGGGATCGCACTGTTCTGACCGACCTCTCGATCCACCACAACCGCCCAGATATAATGGTTTACGACAAGAGCGACCGCAAAGTCACCATCATCGATGTCGCTATTCCACTGAATCAGAATCTGGAGGAGACCCACGGTCGCAAAATCTGCAAGTACCGACCATTAGCCGTGGAGCTCAAGGAACTGTGGGGGCTAAGGGAGGTCCCAAGAATTGTTCCAGTCGTTCTCTCTGGAACTGGAATTATCCCGAAGACACTTCTGGAAGCGCTAAAGGTGTTGAACATCGAGAAGGAATTGGCCGGCATCCAAAAGTCGGTCATCCTTAGCACCTGCGCGATTGTCCGACAATTCCTCGGTCAGGACTAAAACAGCACGAGCATGCAGATACGTGCATTCCGCAGAGCCTAGTCCCCCTTTGGCATTCAGAAGCCCGGGGGCAGGTGAAAATTCTGGCTAGGTTTGCCTAGTTAAGAAGTGAGATAAGTCTGCAAAAAAAAAAGACGGGTGGGTAATGTCGGGGACATAACCGGAGTGACGTAGGACTATACAAAGGGGACAGCTTTTGTTAAATATATATTTTAAATATATTGTTTTATTTTCTTCACCTACGTGAATACCTACCTATCTACCTGAAAAATGGATTTGTTTACTGTTTACTCTTTATGAATATGTTGATGGTTCTGAAAAGAAACTTTGGTGTTGTGTTTTTGTTATCACTCGATATTCCCATCTTGTTCGGCTAAACCTTCCTGTTTAGCGATTTGTTGTCACTCGCCACAGCTTTCACAGTTGGAAAATTTCTTCCCATCCAGCTTGTGACATATTTTACAGTAAATTACATTCAATGGCACGTCGCATTACCACCACTCAGTGCCGGATTGGAGGTAATTTTAACCTGTAATTGAACATTTGCGATGACAGTGGTACAGTGTCGACTTTCAATGTGGGGTCATAATTTGGATCTCTATGTTTACAAAAATGTCCAACTAAATAAGTCACATTACATGTCCGTCCAATTAGCTAAATGTCGAACTAATTGCAGATTACTGTACTTTAAATCTGGAAACAATTTAAGAATTGGTGAAAATTGAATAATCAGGAAAGTCCCCAACTATCAATAAGCTCAGAACAACTGCCAAATTCACATACTCATCAAATCCTGGCAAACAAATTATGAAAACATCAATTTGTGTTTTATTATTATTTTGGATAATGTTTTAGAAAGCATTGAACTTTATTTCCTAAACTCTTTTTTGGAAGGTTTAATGGCCCTGAAAAGCGCCTTGTTTTATGGAATGGTTCCAATTTAGAAAACTTAGTACTCGTGGTTTTGAAAAAAACCATTTCGAACGCCCTCGATGCCGCGTTGTTCTGGATTTGCCGCCAAAGCAGTTTGTATAAAGAACAAACTTTTTTCTTCTGCTACCTGCTGCCGTTTTGCGATTGCGTTTGCCACTCGCCATTCGCTGCAACTGCCTGTTGTCTTGATGTCCGCCGAACCGAATGTGTTCTGTTCCGAATGCAGGTTTTCTTATCGTCGCGAGCAGCTTTGCCAGCTAACTCGATCACTCCGGCGGCCGAAACTATATAACGCCGGCTAGGTGGACTGGTACACAGGTACTAACGCGCTCGATCAGCTACCCTTGCGGGGAACTCCAGATCAACACGAGCGGGAACTCCAGATCAAGGTTCGAGCGGGATTTTGCCTTTCCCTTCACTTTTCCTCCTTTGCCATATCCAACCATGGCTGCTTGTGTTGGTTTGTTGATGTGAGGTGATGCGAAACGATGTGGTGTACGGTTCGGATGAGAATGATCGTTACGGCAGCGGAGCGGGGATTTTTAAGCTGACTGGCTGGCTCGAGAATTACGCATGTGTGAGACTGCGATGTTTCGTTCATTTTTTTCTTTTTCCTTTCCAATCGTGCTTCATTCTATTTCGCTGCTGCTCTGGTTGCCCGTTTTGGTCGGAACGATTTGAGGAGCACAAAATGGACCAATCAAAAATGGGCACATAGTGTATTTGGACAATGCTTGATATTTCACAATTATTCAATTATTTATCTCAAGAAAAATGAAATGTTATTCGTTATGATAGATGCGTAGATATATTTCCTATCAATTGATGCAAAAACCTTTGCGATCTATTGAGAAATGCTCGAGTTATAAGCGTTCCAAATCTTGCATTTTTTCCTACTTGTTCAGTGCCTAGATTTCCATTTCACCCCCTATATCTTCCGGTTAGACGTAGTCCTACGTCAAAAAGATTTACATGTATTTACATGAATGTTTTATATAATGTGTTGGGTTCGATAATTTAGACACTAAATAAAAACCTTTTTCATTGAAACATGTGATGAATTTTGGTCAAATTTCTAATTGTCAGTTTCACATGCGGTACAATGTACAGCCAAAGTATGTGTTGCATGCTACGACGGTACCTGTACAACACTGTACACGTACAATGCTAGTACAGTTCCCAGCAAACATTAAATCGCATAACAAGCGTATATATAACATCATATGCCCTAAATTTTGGTTGGCATATAATGCGCCTAACTGCCATATGCATGCAAAAGTGGAGGCCATATACATACATGGCAAATGCTTACCGAAATAGTTTGGATGAATATGCAACTTCGACCGGCTATATTAGCGATTATGTTGAAATTGAATTGCGATCTAATATGAATATATTCATGAATTGTCAAAGCACCCAATACGACTTTTGCCATACTCATATACGATTTATTACAGAAATAGAAAAAAACAAATGACGAAAAATATTTTCGTGAAATGTTTATTATAGCCTCGCGAATCGCCATTTTTATATATGATTATTTATGTTTGTAGAAATAATAATTGTTTAATTGACTTGTGTTGGGAGTGGAATTTAAATGTTTAAAATGGCATAGATTGATGTTTGGTGAAAACTGCTCCGATGTGGGTTCGAACTCCGGTCGTCTGGATCATCATCCACCACCTATCTCGCGCGGCTATCTGAAATTTAATTCAACAGCGGTTAAAATTCATACATATGATTCGATATGATATAACCTAATACATTCTATGCAGTAGGATTAGTCATTCCTGGTTGTCGATTTTATTATTTAACTATGTTCCAAAGAAAAAGATATTTGATTTCCCTATCATAGAAATCAAATATATAATATCATTGAACTGGAATAATAAAACATAAATGAATATAAATAAAACTATCTCAATTTTAAATTATTTTTATTACAATTTTCACTGTACAATTTGTTTTCTTAATCATATCTAAATTCTGATTACTATTATAATAAATATAATAAATCAATCTTGCAACCTTGCAAAACGCTGCGATATTCGCGACTACGAAGCTGAATTTGACAGCTTGTGTGCGTGAAGCGAATGTCAACAAAGAATTGCAAAAAGAATGTGATTTTTAAACGCACCGTTTTTAACTTTTTTTGCAGAAATTTTCGTAATGGTGAGTATGTATCGAAAGAACTATCCTCTAGGATGCTAATTTAGTGAAATCACATAAATTTACTGCAGGGGAAAACGTTTTCTTACCGCATCCAAAGGACACTGTCTTTACTTGTGAAAAAGTAAACAAACTTTCAGGATACTAAATTTTAATAAAAATAATAATTGTGTGCAAAATTTATCTTCCAAACGGTTGGAAAATGAGTTTTCCTTATGCAGTGAAAAAAATTGTACCGTAGCTTAAGCTGAATTTAACTTATAAGTGTTTTTCTGTGACCTTGTTTCATGCATTATCAGGAGCCATCAGTCGGAGAAAATGAAACCCGCTACGTGGCTGTGGAGTTTGCGGATGTGTTCGATTACGCTGCGGGTGGAAGCCGTTTAGTCGTCGAAGACGAAAGAGTAATCAAAGCTGGACATCTTTTAATAGTTGGTGTTGAAGAAGTTCACGATAAAGGCTTCAGTATTTTCTCGTCCTGCCTCCAGTCATTATCTCCAAGCTCGGAACCCCATACAATAAAAATTCGTACGAAAATCTCCTTCTCCAAATGGTTGTTTTCGTGTTCCTGTAAAGCTGGCAAAGGGTAGCGCAAACACGTCATGGCTGTTTTGTATCATTTGCTTAAGTATGTTTTATTTTATTTCTTTATTATTGCACATTTTGCACCAAGTTGGACTGTTTCACACTTTTTCAAAAGTGCGAAAATGTGTATGTGAATACTTGGAGAGTAGAAGTTCGACAAGGTGAAATGGAGGCTACAAATACGGGAGGTTTTTGTAGGTTCTATCTTTAGCCGTAGTCGTTGGATCCAGTCTAGATACCGCGATTTGTCCGTTTTCGGAGGGAAGGCATGAAAAGAAATTCCGGGGCGATATCTCTGCTTACATCCGGGGACGGCTGTAAGCAGAGATATCGCGACAATACGGCTTTTGAATTTTGCAGATTGTTCGGAGTCAGCTTCAAGCAAATTTCGTCCGACTTGCATGTTCTCCGGGCAATTTGCGCAGCTTTTGACGTCCATATTTCACACGTTCTAAGGAAAATATTTTGAAAAATATTAGAGCACTGATTGAATAGACGCCAGATCTTTGTATTTTAGGTATTTTATGAACACTAAGCGGATATTTTTATATCAAATTTCATTAATTCGGTTTACCTCTCTCGCAGGTAGATTGACAGAGGGTGTACTTCAACGGCTTTTTTTCACTACTAAATGACAATTAATTTTGGTTCGGAGCATCGAAACAGCTAAGAAAAACTATTTTTCAACAATTTCCACTAATTGTAAGATAAACACGGTACAAGTTTTCGAGAAATTAGTATATTAATTACAGAGATAATATGCAACGGTTTGTTTACATATTTTTCACTCACACGCGAAACTTTCATAGGTGGCGACACCGTACCTTCGATGACGCGAATAATGTGCCAAATTCGATGTGGTATATATCTAAGGGTGGGTTTAGACTAGTGATATATTCATGTGAAGAAATATGATGAGATTTATAGAAATCGCATCAACCGTTTACACTAGCGAGAACTTCTATAATGAATATATTCATATTTTCGATTAATTTATTCACCTGAAGTAGAACTGCATCCAACTTTAGTGATTTCTCACAAGTTAGAAATTCACAAGATATAGATCTTCCTAACGCTCTTCGCTTTCTTTGATGGGGCTCACGCTGGTCACGAGGGTCTCTTATTCGAATACGTTGCCAAATATGATAACCGCGTTCAACACATGAAACAGCATTATTTCTACAAAAAAAGAACGAATTGCGTAACACAGTGCCAAATATTTTAAAAATAATTGAGCATTTACCTATTTTTACTGGAAATCCCAATGGAAGCTGCATAGTGAAAAAATCTCTCAGTTTAGCCACATGCGAATTGATCATTGTGGATCAAAATTGGTAGTACTTGTTCTTCAAATTTAATAAGAAATTCTCCACTCAGCCACATACCGAGCCGGAAGTCAGCAGCACCTGCTCGTCGTTTTAATCTAGTGACAGCGGAACATCAAATCTGCCGGATGAAAACCCTTGTTATTTATAATATTCCTAACATCTTTCACATATCTAACTACGAAATTAATCTAAAATAGCAAAGGTTCGTAACGCTGTCGACCGGTTTCGAAACCGGCACCAAATCGTCTTCATTATTGCCACTATTGACCGCCTTTACCAATGGATCTTTACCTTTGTCTACTTCCTTCCTTTGGCGGATTGCTTGATTGCCGATCGAATGCTCCAACTGCGCTTCTAATGATTGCCTCCGCGCTGACAATACGACCAGAATTAAAGATGTTACTGCTTGATGTGACGCTCCAAGTTCGAGCGGAGGCAGCATGTACCGATCCAGCAACGAAGCGCCATGAAGCAAATTTACCACGCAAACTGACTCTCTCCATCATCCTCAGACGCGGATTTTCTGTTGTTGAGCTCCGTGAAGTCGTGATTTGCGGAGGAAATTGTGTAGCAAATAGGACACATATCGCTCCGATCCTTCGATGGAAGGATTAGTGGGCTGCTGTCGGTGGTAGTGATGGTAATGGTTTTCGATGGGTTCCGTCGCCAAGAACTGCTGTAAAATTAATGTCGTAACGCTGTGTTTGAAATTGTGGAACTTTCGTCGTAGCATCCGTTGTCCGAATCGGTGCTGGTAGTCTTTTTAGCTGTTGATTGCTCAGTGTGAAACGGTTGTTGTTGGTCCTCGCTGCTGACGGTACGATTGGCCCAACTGATATCCATCGTTTCCTGGAAAAACGAATCCATCGAGAGGCGGTCCATTGCTGCTTTTGGTTGCGATCTGCGGATAATAGAATAAGGGGAAAAATCGAACGATAATCGGATCATCAATCAATTGTGCACGGCGACATCCGCCGTTTTTGGCCTCTATACGATTTATTACAGACATCGTAAAAAAAACAAATGGCGCAAAATATTTTCGTGAAATGTTTATTATAGCCTCACGAATCGCCATTTTTATATATGAGTATATATGTTTGTAGAAATAATAATTGTTTGATTGATTTGTGTTGGGAGTGGAATATGAATGTTTAAAATGGCACAGATTGATGTTTGGTGAAAACTGCTCCGATGTGGGTTCGAACTCCGGTCGTCTGGATTATCATCCACCAGCTATCTCGCGCGGCTATCTGCAATTTAATTCAACAGCGGTTAAAACTTTCGAGTGCATCAGCATTTCATTGACATTTCAATATGATGTAATATGTCCTTTATTAGGATCTAATATGATTTACTGTTTCATGATTTTCTTCAGCATGCAACACGATTTTCTACAGTACTGAATCGATTTAAATTATACGCTTATACGTCACACAAACTGCATCAGCGTAATATACGCATATGATGCGGATTAAATATATTTTACGACAATGTACATCATAAAATTGATGTTTATTATACCGATATGCGACTTAATTTGATAATGGTATATAAAATCGAGTTTTTACATTTTATGCGATTTCAAATATACACGATACATGCTTTGATTGATATTATATGCGATTATGATTTATTCGGATTTCTTGTAAGACTTGGCACGTGCAAAATTATACGATTTAATGTTTGCTGGGTATTTATATTAGATCGCAATTCAATTTCAACATAATCGCTATTATAGTCGGTTAAAGTTGCAATTTCATCCAAACAAATTCGAAAAGCATTTGCCATGTATGTACACGGCCTCCACTTTTGCATGCATATGCAGGTAGGCGCATTATATGCCAACCAAATTTTAGGGCATATGATGTTATATATACGCTTGTTACGCGATTTAATGTTTGCTGGGGGGTTGTATGTCTGTCCATGATATAACTGACAACGTATAAACCCGGCTTTACGCTGAAATGTCTAGTGGAGCTATTTTCCGCATGGCGGCGTCATTTTTATCTAGAAGATTAATTGCACGAAATTATGTAAGTGTGTGTTGCTACAAAATATTAGTATCCATCGAGCTGCATTCCAAAGGTGCACATAAGCTTTCAAGTTAATAGCGGAAACCAAACAAATAAAGTTTTCAAATTTTTGAAATTATAACATTTGATAATTCGATACGTGAAAAAAAAACTTCAGTGGAATCTAGTTTATGTGCAGTGCTCAAATTGCTATCTACAACGGATAATTTACCGTATGCAAGCTACGAGATTTCGATATTCTTTTTTGTTTGCAAGCAAGCTGTAGCAATCAACATTTCGCCCTCCAGCTGAATAAGAAATCAAACATTGCGTGTCGTGTGCAAGTGAATGTTCGTGAAAAAGTCAATCGCTCGGTTACAAATTAATATAGAAGCTTGCATAGACTAAGCATATTCCTTTATCGTCATGCCGGGAGAAGCTTGGCCGCGCACTGCGCTAGAAATTCTTCTCAAGTTATACAAAGAGCACCAGATTCTGTATGATATGCGTCACCCAAAATATTATAACAAGATTGAGCGGCAAAAGGCACTGATAAATATGATTGACTTGATAGAAGATCATCGTCCTGGGACTAACGTGAATGATGTTATTAGGAAGATTCAGACGATGCGTACCCAGTTCGGCCAGGAGTTGGGCAAGGTTAGACGGGCGAAGGCGAAGGGTAAAGAGCACGTCCCTACAATATGGTGGTACAAATATTTATCCTTTTTGCGATCTCACGTCAAGCGGAGATCGTCGGTCGACGACAATGATAAAGATGACTACAATTCATCAACTACACAACATTCAGATGCGGAATATGAAAACTATGCGGAGGAGACGTATGAACAGTATGAACTCGAAAACGATGGAAGTTCTGAGGTTGTTTATGAAATTCAAGCATCTACACCGGCAAACGGTATGTTGAATTCGATGAACTACTGTGTCTCATCCTACATATAGTTTATTTTGTGACACTGTCTCTTACTTTTAACTGCCCAGGTATCAAAACGGATTTTAGTGGAGAAACAAAGTTGATGCTAAAACACGAAGCCGGCACTGCGTCTTCGCCGACCAACGGTTCGTCCAAGGAGACCATCTACGAGATAACGAATAACAACACATTGGTCTCGAAGCGGAAAATCGAAGTTATATCCACAGAGGAATTGCCTCCATTGGAAAAGATGCCACGGAAGGAAGGTACCACCGAGGGTGACATTTCCCCCACAAGCACTAGCAAAAAGACCGAGATGTTCGAAATTACCGTTGAATCAGATCGGGCGCGTAGCATCGGCAAATTTGTCTCATCGCAGATTGCTTCAATCAAGAACGACTATTTGTTTTATTCGACCCAGATGGAAGTACTGGAAATCATTAACAAAGCACAGTTAAAACAATTGCAAATAGATAAAGATTCTAAGAAGTGATGGTACATCGTTCTGGAAAATGTAGTTTAAGTTCCTATTTTCACGAACGATATTTCAATGTAAATAAAAAAGTTGATGGGTCTGGGTCTAGGGGCACGGACGGGATCTTGACAAAGGACTGTGATTGTGTGTAGTAATTGCATTTGAATTGAGTATTTTCGTTGTTTGGAATCTATATTTTTTCTCCTTTGATACATCAAATGGAAGCCCTGAAAAAAACTTTTCCTGTATGAACTTGTATCTTAACCCTTTGCGGTCGGAATTAATTTCCCTAAAAAGAGATCCTTTCATCTTTCCACGCAAATAATATTTTGTTTACCTATCCGAGTACCGTTACCTATTGTTCATAGAAACTCCATATACAATTGTGAAAAAGTTTACTAGACATTAGAAGTCGTTTAGAAAAGTTTAAACTATATCGTTAAATAAAGTATTCGGTATGATTCCTTACCGTGATGGCTGAGAGCAGACAAACGACCGCAAAGGGTTAAACGTGTTAGATGAGATAACGTGGTAGAATCGAGAACCATATTCTATTCAAAAATTTACACAAAAATACCATTAACACGTTTTAAAGCGACTCTATGGAAATTTTTAAACGTATAAGAGCCATTGTTTCTTATCGTTGTGAAAGTTATTTTCGTTCGAAAGGGAATGCTTAAAAGCTTATATGCTTATATTAGTTACCTTTATTATCATATGTTATACTGTCAGTCACCGGTGACTGGAGCAGCCTGAGCGAAAACTCTGTGTCAGTCACCGCGGTGACTGACGTGGCAGTCAACGTGTTGAAGCTATTACCAAGGCGCCTAGAAGTATACCTAAGGTGGGCCAACTTGCTAAAACCAAGACGGGTCTATGGTACTAGGTGAGGCCGTTTCGTCACTAAGTTGGTAGGGGAGCGGTATATGAAAACAGCACGGAAGAAAGTAGAAGGGGAATTATTTGCTTGTAGCGTGAAAGAGACAGACTGATCACCAGCGAGCTTCGGCAATAGCGTATTGTGTTTTGTTTACAAACAAAACACAGTAGACTTCCAAGAAGGTTTTAGTGGTTGGCAAGGTGGGCAAGTTGGCCCACCTTAGGATATACTTCTACGCGCCTTGGCTAAAACCTAAGACGCTAAAACCACTCTTCAGCCATCTTGGAAGTCTACTGTGTTTTGTTTGTAAACAAAACACAATACGCTTGAGCCCAAGCTCGCTCGTGATCAGTCTGTCTCTTTCACACTTCAAGCAAATAATTCCCCTTCTGCTTTCTTCCGTAGTGTTTTCATATACCCCTCCCCTAACCAACTTAGTGACAAAACGGCCTCACCTTATGTTATACTTCTATGCGCCTTGGCTATTACTACCCTTTTCTTCTGTTTATTGAACTATGCAGAAGGAGGCAATGAATCATCATTTATCATTTTTAAACAAAAGTCTAAATAGTAAGGATCTACATAAATATAAGCCTAAGTTAAATAAATCTATGACTACAGAAATATATTATAGATGAAAAAGGCATTTTGTCCTTCGTTTCCACCTTGTCCGGAACGTTGGTTGGAGAGGGTTATAATAACTTTATAGCCAGGTTATAGATTGTGAGTATTCTATGGCCATGAGTGCTCTCTTGGGAAGTTCGTGCAGCTGCTGTAGTGAAATAATCTCATTGGGTGCTAAGTTCTGATTATGTATAGGAAAGAGAAAGGAGAATGAGCATTTGCCGAAGTGGAAGTGAAGCGGGCTTCTAAGGAACACATATATGGGAACATAATATTAAGATCGCGACAACTCTCAAGCTATCATAATCTGATATGCGTAAGTATACCCTTTCTTTTCGAATTTCTATATCAGCAGCCAGTTAATTGCATTTTTACACAACCGCACAACATGCTCGATATTATGACATCCTGGACCACAACTACACAAATTGTAGTAGCAAAGCCTACACGATAGAGACGTGAATTGAGCACGAATTGATTGAACTTTGGAGATAATAGAGTAAAACGATCTTCCGAGATCATCCCTCCATTGATTCTGGCAACTTATAAATGCATGTTTGTCCGAAAAATGGAGGATAACTAGTGATACGCATCAATTTATCGCCCATAATCTGGCATATTTCGTTCATTAAGCATGTTGTTTGCATAATTTCGGGCGTTTTTATTGCTTTGGTATGCTAAGTACAACAAAATATGTTGCCTGTTACATATTGCACATTGCAGCTTGCTTATTGCTCCATTGTGCGAGCCGTACCGTCTCGCCAAATAAAATCCTGTGCGATTTCTTGCAAAGTTCGTTTCATCGAAACATGACTCGAAATCAATGTCAGAACGAATATCGTTTCGAATGTGGTGAATATCAATTTGATGCTTTTGATATTCAAAGTATAAATTACAACGAAGTTATGAACCCCACTCAATGCTGCATTCATTCATCATAGCAAATTTGTTCATGCATCAGCGATATGAACAAAATGAACTCGTTCGTTATTGTCATTAATATCTAAGACAAGACCAGACAACTGGCTTCTTACTCTTCTTCGTCGTCCAAAAACGAAGCCAGAGCTGCCAAATATTATAAAATATCGGATTTTTCAAATTTCTATTTTAATGAATCGTAACATTTGGTTGGTGCGAATTCAATGATTATTGCATATTTTCAAATAGACAATCTCAAAAATATGCTTTAAAAGGATAAAATAAATCTTTTAAATACCCATATCTATAATATAATCGTTTCCAAAACAAATTTGGGATTTTTTTAGCAAATAAATCTAATCTGACAACCGTTACAGCGTTATGCAGATTCTCATTGTCTGAACCAAAACATTCTATCTTATTATATGAGCAGGAATACAACCAAAACAACGTTAGGAAGCCATTTTATTCATACAAAACGTAATTCAAAAATAAAAATGAAGTGTAAAGCCTTAAATTGTGAGCGAAGGACGGATACTCATCCTGAGTATAAATTTTATCGGTTCCCTCAAGACAAAAATATTCGGAAAGAATGGATTCGATTTTGCGTGAACAGTGAATTAGAAGTTCCATTCTTTGAAATCAAATCAAGCACAAGAATATGTAGCGTAAGTATTAAAAACTAATTCTAAAACATATCCTAATACTAGTATATATACAGGCTCATTTTGTTGATGGGAAATACAATGAAAATGGAGTTACGAAAATTCCGACCTTAGCTGCATCCGCGAATGAGGAATGGGAAGAGATACAAAGTATTGAGAACAATTATGATTTGGTTGACGTATATGAAGGAGATAAACAACTACAGGAAGAAATATTTCGTTTGAAACATCAAATTTCCAAGCTGAAAAGGTAGTGTGTCAAAAAATATGTTATTTTCTAATATTTTATATTGATGTAACCGTTAATAGAATTGTAAAACAATGGAAGAAAAAATGCGGATATCTAACCTGAGAATTCGTGGAAAACAACCCTTGAAGAAGCTTTTCAGAGAAGATCAAATTAAGCTATTAACAGGAGAGGTTAAAAAAGTGAAACGTTGGTCCAATGAAACGATTACGGAAAATTTACAAATTCGGTTTGCATGTCAAGGTGGATACGACAAGCTTATTCAAAAAGGCTTCCCGTTCCCATCCACGAGGACTCTACTACGCCAAATTGAAGGAGTTCGTTTCAGTCCTGGTATGTAATTATAATCATATGTCTCATCGCATGTTAATATATGAAATGATATTTTGTAGGTATTCTTGAAGATATATTCGAGCTGCTACAACATAAAGTCTCCACAATGTCGGTTGAAGAAAAGGACTGCGGATTGGTTCTAGACGAAATGAGCATAGACGAGGCAAATGAGTTTTGCCAAAATACGAAGCAGTTTGTTGGAACAACAACGCTTCCTATGTCCCAAACTTTAGCCTGTAAAGCTTTGGTATTCATGCTAGTTGGAATCGCAGCGCGCTGGAAACAGGTGGTTGCTTTCGAGTACACCGGCAACTCTATACAAAAAGAGTTTTTGAAGAATGCTGTATTGTCTGCAGTTTCAAGAGCAGAGGGAATCAGTTTGCGTGTCCATTTTATAACAACAGATTCCGGGTCCGAAAACCAGCGCATGTGGAAGGATTTGGGGATCGATATTCGTCGCAAAAATGAGACATTAAATGCTGCGATACCTCATCCAAACGCTGAGAACAGAATGCTAGAGATCATACCCGATCCCGTACACGTATTTAAAAATACAGTACATGGCTGGTTGAACAATGTCTACCTGAAAGTTCCGGATTGGTATGTTCGTGAAAAAAAGCTAACATCCAATATTGTTCATCGAGACCATTTAACCACAATCGTGAACTCCGAAATAAACAACACGTTGCGGCTTTGTCACAGACTAACGGCCTCGGATGTGTGCTTTGACAACAGAACATCTTCAATAGATAAAATGAAAGTATGCAACGCAACAAAATATTGCAACAGGACGGTGGCTGCAGCATTGAAGTTTCATGCGGAAATACGAGAATTACCGGAGCTTCTTACTACCGCATGCTTCATAGAAGACTTTGCTCGATGGTTCGAGCTTATCAATAATAGGGCAGAAGAAAAAGTATTTTGTTTGAATGATCCTATGAAATATGACGAGGATATCGCTCATCTGAAGACCATGGTGCGGTTAATGTATGATCTCCAAGTAGGACACGGACATTGGAAACCATGGCAAACAAGTGTAATCGTTTGCACGAATGCAATTGTGAGGTTGACAGATCGGCTTTTGCATGAAGGACACCCACAAATATTTACATCGCGGTTCGTCCAAGATTGTCTGGAGAGTCTTTTCTCATTGATTCGTGCAAAGCAACCACGCCCAACTCCATTGCAATTCAGCAATAACTTGAAAATTGTGACTCTTTCGCAATACATGACCGTAGTACCGAATGCTTCGTATACAGCCGATACACAACAACATCTTATTGGATTGATAGATTTGCTATCAAAGCGGCGTGAAGAATGTTCAGCCCAGAAATTGATGGACAATGAAGCAGCATCGACATCATATCGAATTTCAGCTTCATCTAATTCTAGTGATAATGTGGATGATATGAATATTGAATTCGACTATGAGTACACCGTCGATGAAGCGAAAACTTTTCTCGACAGAACAGAACAAAATTCGTTGTTCTATATAGCTGGTTTCATCATCAAAAAAATTATTCAGCGGGAAAGAACATGTCAGCAGTGTAACAAGAGATTGGTAGTCAGCAAAACACAACCTAGATTGTATCAACCGTCTCTTTTTTCATATTTGCGAGCTACAGCTTCTAACTCTCCCATCTGCATAGTGAATGATGAGACTTTTAATTTCTTCTTAGCAATGGAAATTCTATTCCGAAATATGAAATCGCATTTGGAACCTAACGAAGCTGATTTGCCGAAGAAAATGGCAGGAGAAATGTATGTTTTGCCATCCACTTTATTCCATTGTGAAAAAACAAGGAATGACATTATAAAAAAATTTATATCTTTTCGTTTCAAAAGCGGAGAAAACAAAAAAACAAGGAAACGAAAATTTGATAGCAGGAGCATGGCATGGTAGAAATAAAATATATTAGTATCAGAAACCAAATAGATTATTATTAAACTAAACTTATGTCCATTTCCATTTTAGTGTTGTCCGAAAACTCATTTTTTCCACTTTTTCCCAAAAATGACTTTTTCAAAAAATCATAACTTTTGAACCTCTGAACCGATTCAGATGATCAATAAATCTAATTGAAGCCAATGAGGTAGATTTTTAATAGAAAAAATATTGAAAAAAGTATTGAACTTGGAAAGAGGGTTCTAGAGAGGTGTTTTTTTCGTTTTAGAGTCATTATTTTGTAAATTTAACATGTTTTAAGTCTTCGTTCAATATTCTTATGTGACTAGACTAGACCTATGCGACTAGAATCCTATCTTTCCGGTAAGTGTGATATTTTTTCAAAAAAGATTGGCTTATTGGCTTCAATTTAATATGTCGATCATCTCAATCAGTTCAGTAGTTCAAATGTAATAAATTTTTGCAAAAAATTATTTTTGGATAAGAGTGGAAAAATGATTTTACGGACGACCGGTTAACTTTGAAAAGTCACTCAAAAACACAAAAAAGCCTATCTGATATCGAGATATGTTATGTAATAAATCCTCAGCTTTCAAGAAAAAACATAAAATATAAAAACATAAAAACAAAATACATAAAAATAACAAAAAACAACTACAATCAATAGTTACGAAAACAAAATTCGATTTCTTGGCAAGCCTAATATTTTTCCAAAAAAGATTAATTGGCTTCAATTTGATATATCGATCATCTAAATCGGTTCAGTGATTCAAAAGTTATGAATTTTTAAAAAAGGCACTTTTAGGAAAAAGTTGAAAAAAATGATTTTTCGGACCACCCTAAAATAAGAAAAGGTCACCCTAACGAAAAAATAAAAAATACGGGTCTAATATTTTGCAATAAAGAAAGAAACTACCACTTTTCATGGAAATCTGAGGAGCACTATATCGGTTTGACATGAAATGGATGTATATATATATATATATATATATATATATATATATATATATATATATATATATATATAAATTTTTCAATTCAATCAAAATATAGTAACAAAATAATTAGGTAAAACGTGTATACAATTCCTTCACATTTCCTCTAAACTAAGTATCGTAATATCAATTAAATTCATTTTTTTTCTAAATTCAATACAAACCCAACGTAATTTATTTTTATTGGCAACACTGGAAAAATCGACTTTGTTTACAAAATTTATCGAAATCGACCAATCAGAAATCAGAACGACTGACAGAAATTTGGTCCGTAAAAGACCCCCTATTGTCTGATCTTATCTTAGGTATAACCTGGACTCGAAGTGTGTAGGACACGATTCACTTATACACTCTCAACTATGACATCTTATCTTTGATGAAAAGCAGCGATCGCAAAGAAATTCATAACAAGTGTTTTTTTGTTGTTGCAAATATTACGTGTTTCACTATTTTTTCAAAAAATACGTCAATAATACGTGAGATAGAAAAGTTAGTGAACCATTAACGTTAAAGGCTTTTCGGAATTAGTACCCTGAATGTGTTGTTTCTGTGCAGCTTTTTGAAACTGGTCTTTATACGGCGGCTCGACTGCGAAGGAATATATTTATATAATATTTTCATTTTCAGACAACCCTATGGCCCGATGAGTAGCACCCGGCTCGAGTTCAACCCGAATTATGAAAACATATCCCACAAATTATCATTTCATCGATTTCCAATGAATATGACCATTCGAAAGAAATGGCTCCGATTCTTCGGACAGGACTTAAACAGCAATACTAAAAACATGTGCATTTGCAATGTACATTTGCACACAAAACAGTTTATTTTTAGCTGTTTCTACTGTCAGAACGATTATCATGCCTCGGGAAGTCAAAACCGGACGGCTCGCTGAAAGGTTTTGATTGACATCAAGCAAGAGTTGAATCCAGTAAAAACATCCGTAACATCCGCGGCCCAGCTTTCTAATGGGACTAAACAAAAATATCCCGAGAGGGATATTCCATCAAAGGAGATCGGGTGCAGCATCACCAACATCTCTAATGAAAAACCTAGCGATTCGGCCGGTTCTGATGGCCTAATTCAAACACTGCGGCAGGAGATATCGGAGAGCTATCTGAGCTATTCGGAGAGAATCCAGTAAAAACATCCGTAACATCCACAGAGTCGGTCCAGCTTTCTAATGGGACTAAACAAGAATATTCCGAGAGGGATATTCCGTCAAAGGAGATCGGGTGCAGCAACATCAACAGCTCTAATGAAAAACCTAGCGATTCGGCCGGTTCTGGTGGTCTAATTCAAGCACTGCGGCAGGAGATATCGGAGAGCTTCAGGAAGCTAAAATCCGAATTACCGAACCATAATTTACCCTATGACCCATAAAAGGAAATCCAATGCGTAGCACCGTATGAACGAGTTGGCGGTCAATCGATTAATCCATTGTAACGAGCACTGCGTGGCAAGTAGCACCGTCTTGTTAAAAACACATATCATTGATGTTAAGATCTCCCAAATCTGGCCAAAAATAGTCTTCATCGCGATAGCGCTTTCCATTGACGGTAACATGGTCGGTCGTTCTCATCGACGAAGGAATACGGCCCAACCACACCAAGCAATATTTTTTTGGAAATGCAATGATGTTTCTTGAAGCACATGTGGGTTTGCATCTGATCAATAACGCATATTTTGCTTGTTGACAAAGCAATTTTGCCAGAAATGAGCCTTATCGCTGAGGATGATTTTGTGGATGTTCATAACTTCGGTTGACGTCCTAGTTGATGATTAGCATTTACTTTTGTTTCATTCTTGCTGTAACTAGCAACCCTACAATCACTTTATTTTAGAACAAGAGAAACTAACTAACGAACTAAGATCGAATAAAGATTAAGCAGAGCTCAGGATACGCTCATAATATTAATTTCCGTGTTTTACGTATAATTATTCTGAATTTTCTCTCCGAACTTTCGTTAACTAAAAGTGATGAAAACCATCATTCTCTTCAGGATTCGCCAGAATCCAATCGAAGAAGTTTCGGCGCTCCATTTGATCAAGTGGCTTTAATTATTGAATCAATTTGAACTTGTAAGTCTTTTCGCGAAAAACGTCCAATGAGGTTTGAGGGCTGTCCAATTCTTAAAAAACGCTGTGCAGTTGACTGATTTGAGTCATTTCGGATGAATTCATTTGCGGCTGCGATATTTTCGTTGCTTCGTGCGGCTTCTCATTGGCACGGGAACATCCAACAGCGAAAATGTAGACTCAATTTTGATCACTAAACAATGCATAGCCTGCCGGCTGGGACGATTATTACGGCTGAAAATTCCAGTATGCGCTCACCGACTCCGAATTTCGGTAGTAATCTATATATACAGCCATTCCATGCCATAAAAATGAAACACAAATTTCTGCATAACTCGAAAACTAATCAAACAAATGGTAGAAAACTTGCCTTGTGAAGGTTTTAAGGTGCAATAAATGTTTCTATGGTGATTAGATACCCCTTTCCTCCTCTCTAAGGGGAAGGGGTCTGCCATACAAATGAAACTAAGACGCGAATGACGATATCGTTAAAGCGTCTATAATAATAAAAAAAAAATACAAATGAAACATAAACTTCTGCATAACCCGAGAACTCATCAAGCGAATGGAGCCAAATTTGGGATGTTCACGGACACTTCAAATCTTACGATTCATTCGTTTCTGAAATGATTTTGACTAACGTTTTGAAATTGACAGATCATTAAAATGTGTTAATGGTTTGTTCACATGAAGACACCAAACTATCAAGTCGCTAATGGACGACCCTTTTATATGTCAACTCACCTTGGCCCCCAATATGTTCTCGGACTTGAGTGGTGTCTTGGTATGTCGAATTAGAAGTAACTTACTGTATCATGAGATTATCGAATGATAATCTATAATCAGAAGCGACTGTAAATTGAAATTTAGTTGAACTACTTGCTACTTGGTGGCGTCACAGTCTTTTGAATGATTGTTTAGATGCATTCATTGAAATATTGTAGAGGTGTAAATGTCACTTGCATACTTTTTCATAAGACTGATGAATTTATGTTTAGGTGTGAATATAAAAAGATTTTGCTAGACCTAATGTAGTGTATTGATTGGTGAAAAAATAGATACATCTTTTGTATTTTTCTATACAAGTAAGAAATATGAAGCTAGTTTAAAAGAATAATTCACCGTATGCAAGTAGCGAGACTATTTTGACCAGCCATTTTGTTTGCAAGCAAGCAATAGCAATCAACTTTCGCTCCTACGTGAGGAAAAAAAAAATCACGAAAGCTATTTGTCGTGTGCAAGTGAATGTTCATGAGAAAGACCAGGTCCTCGCTATTGCATCTTGACATAGAACGTTGCGTCCAAGAAGAGCAATCGAGCATCGTTATGGCTGGAGAAAGCTGGAAGCGTCCGGCACTGGAGATTCTCCTGAAATTGTATAAGGAGCATCCGATACTGTATGATATGCGTCATCCGAAATACTACAATAAAAATGAGCGTCAGAAGACATTGATGAGAATAATTGACTTATTGGAGGATCATCGTCCCGGAACCACCATGAACGATATCCTCAAAAAGATCCAAACAATGCGTACTCAGTTTGGCCAGGAGCTGAATAAATTTCGAAAGACACACAAGACGGGTGGCGAATATACGCCAACCGTTTGGTGGTATAACTATTTATCCTTTTTGCGATCACATATTAAGCCTAGGTCCGCGATGACCGATGATAAGGATTATGAAGAAGATTATAACTCATCTGCCACACATAATTCGGATGGAGAATACGAATACACAGCGGATGAATCATATGTGGTCGACAATGAAGGCTCTTCTGAAGTTGTCTATGAAATTCAAAGTACAGAGGAGAGAGGTAAATAAAATGCGATCAGAAGTCGTAAAACCATTGTACATTTTTCATCCTTATTCTAGATACTAAAGCAGATTTCGGCGGAGAAACAAATTTGTTGCATAAACACGATGGTGCTGCACCTACAATGATAAATGGATCGTCAAAAGGAGAGATCATTTATGAAATTACTAACACCAACACGATCGTTCCCAAGCGTAAAATTGATGTGATCGAGACGGAGGAATTGACACCAAAGGCAAAAGTACACAAACAAAGTGCTTCAGAAGAGACCGTTTTACCGGCAAGTGCTACTAAAAAGCCTGAGGTTTATGAAATCGTGTTAGAAACAGATCGAGCGCGCAGTCTTGGCCAGTTCGTTACAGCACAGATTGCAATGATCAAGGACGATTATCTGTTTTACTCGACACAGATGGAAGTGCTGAGTGCCATCAACAAATCGCAGCTGAAACAGTTGCAAATGGATAAGGAAAATAATTAGCAATTACTCGAGTTTGTACATGATGAAATATTGATTTTAATGAATATGTTTTAATTGTTTAGCTTATTAAACGAACAGAATTATCCCTGAATATCTCGCTTGTGAATTTATTGTAAGATTCAAAAACTTTCATTTTCCTTCGTTTTTCGCAGTTAAATGTTTCCGATTTTTTTTCTGTTGAGTGTGAATCATTGCGTCCATTGTTTTGTACTATTGTTGTATGCCCCATGTTTTCTACTTAGCTTCAAGGAATAGACTGAAAGTTCCAGCGAGTAGGTACTAATCAGAAATAATCTATCTAATGAAATTTATAGTCTTGATCGGCGACACATACCAAATCTCCATGGGCTCCAGAATAGTAAATGTTCCGAGGTTTCGCTTTTGCATTGCAAAAGCGACAAATATCATCTTGTACGAAACCTATGTTCCGAAGATGGTATTTGCCCGGACAGTGTCCTGTTATAAGGCCAGTAAACATGCTCAGGTCTTTATTATTAAGACTCAGCAATTGTTGAGTAATTTTAATACTTTACTTATTTTTTTTGACTGGTTATGTTGACAGTCATCAAGTTGACCATTGGATTTTCCAGTCTTCCTATGTTTTCAGCTCACTCTTCAACACGAAATCAGAAATTCCACAGAATGTTTCTGGACTAGTGAAGGGGGAGTTAAGCCGCATCTGGCAAGTCCATCTGCTTGTTCATTTCCCTCTATACCGCTGTTGCCAGGAATCCAGTACGATTGTACCGATCTTATCTGACGTAGTTGCCATAAAATGAAAAATTTCCAGACTATTTAGAAGAGCATTTGAAAGCATTTAGAGCTTTAAGTGTCGCTTGACAGATATTATGCAGATGTTAGCATGTCTGTTTTTTTAGGTAGACATTTATACATTCATTATTGCAGCAATTTCTGTCTGAAAAACTGTTGGCCAGTTCCCCATAGCTACAGAAATTTTCATTTTGTTAACATACAATCCAACAGTTCTGATACCCATATTCCACCCATCAGTAGAGAAGATGATTGAGCAGCACTGAGACCACCCTCATCCCATACTGAACGAGAAAGTTCGATCACTCATCACCACATTACGATCATAATCAGTCCTAGGTTCCAATCAAGTGTTACCGGACCCCTCGGTGTCAAACGCTCCCACAACAGCTATTCTGTGAACGGGTGAAATAGGCCTGTGGTAGGTTCGTTGTGGAGACAAATAAATATATAGGGATAGAGAAATCGAGAGAAACAATAGAACTGTCAAAACTTTGCAAAAAATAAACAGAAGAAACTTGAAGAATTGAACGATTGTCTTACAAAAAAATTAAAAGGTGAACAGGAAAAGAATAAATTATTATCGCTACATTTACAAAAGTAAAGTAGCGGATATTTAGAAAAGGCTGGAAGACAGGAGAAAGCACTAAACGAATTTAAAGATCTGTTACTTCACGGGTCGCGGTAAAAAAATAGATGGTAGTCGCTTTTCCAAATTCGTAGTGTCCTTTTATTGTTCAATGTTCGGATCACTTTGAATTCCTGTTCATAATACAATGTTTTATGTTTAGGATAAGCTTTAGATAAATCTTGTCTTACGTTTAGTGCTTCCTCCTATCTTTCAGCCTTTTCTAAATATCCGCTAACTGTCTGTTCCGGTCTCTGATTAATCGTGTTTCTATTAAACGTATGTTTTGAATGTGATGTGATGTTCCAATGTATTTTGATTATATTGATTTCTTACCACGTATTCAATATTTTCCGTACTAATTATCCGCACTGTTTAGAATAAGTATTTTTAGAATAAGAATAATTGTATAAGTTTCTAAAAACAATTCATAATTAGTTTATGTAGAAAAAGAATATAGATTAAGTAAATACCTCATATAAGTATAGTTTTAAGTATACTTTTGTGAATGTAGCGATACGAATTTACTCTTTTCCTATTCACCTTTTAACTTTTTTTGTAAGACAATCCAGGGTGTCGACTCAAAATCCGAAAATAAATTTCCTGATATTCCCTGATTTTCCCTTAACTTTTCAGAAAAATTGCAGATGTAGACTAGTAATTAAATTCTCTAAAAGTACTTTTTAGGAGCTACAGCCCAAAAAAATAAAGTTAGCTTAAACAATGAAATTTAAGAACGTCTGTCGATATTTTATAATAAATTAATTGTTTGTGAATTTTTAATTGAATTTAACGACGACTGGTGAGGGTCTTAAAAGATTTAAAAAAATGGATTTACTAATACAGTTCAAAGTTATCCTGAAGGACTCTCAAATACTAGTACAGAATGAGACATTTTCATTTTGATTTGGATCAATTGCATGAAACTGTTACGATTTTAACGAAATGTTTTATCTCTTTTGGATTCCTTCTGTACTTCTGTACTTCTGTAAAATTTTCCCCGTTTTGTCTCCAGAGATTCCACTTTTGTTTCCCGTAGCCATTTTATTAACTTTGATTCATATGACGATAAAAAGAGCCTAACATCTTTATTGAAGCTATCCGTCCAAAATGAAGTATAGCATCATACACTTGTCGCATAGCACAACCGTTTCCTCCCACATATTTTCATAAAAACTTTCGCTAGTGGAAAAGCCCTCTCAACGTTGGGGTTTCTAATGAGAGACAGAAGACCGTTTTGGGTAGAACTTTCGTAAACCTGTCCTTTCCAAAAATGGTTCAGTCGTTCATTTTTCGGATCATAATGAGCAAACTTGTTTATGTTGCTAGCAATATTGTTTCAATGATAAATCTGTTGGAGCTCCACTGATACGACCAATATCCGTCAAATATCAGAAAGTCAATAGTCCAATAGTCGGAATAAATGATGGAAAGATGAAGGATACATTAACGTGCTTCGCATCTCAGATGAAATTTTAAGATTTGTCAGTCGTAAAATTTTGGCGACTTTTTTTTAATCCTTTGATGAACCGTGTAAAATATGCAATTCAAAGCTACCCAAATTCAAGAGTTTTTTCTGTTCATTTTGAAAAACCAGTTGCAGCTCGCGTAATATGACCAATTCCCTGTTTATAACTGAAGTTTGTTCAAATATATAATTCCCATGCCTTCTTCAAAAGCTGCAATCCTGATGCTTGAGAAAGTCCCAAGAACATTGACGTCATGTAAAGATTTACCAAATCCTTCTCATTTTCATCCTAAAATCTGACATACAGATCCATCTGTATCCTCTTTGTAGTCTTGTTCAAAGACTCGCCGAAACCAAAGGCAATGTATAGTTTACATAGTTTCATCGAATCAAAAATCGTCATAAAACTCATTTTATCACGCCCTAGTTAGACCTTCTCAGCTTCCTGGTTGTCATGAAACATTCTTCTCAATACAATAATGTATTTTTCAGCAGTGTGGAGTGATTTGTGCTACATAACTGTTTCCAGGCGCCACAGGAGCTCGGCTTTCATAGTATGATTTTTAAGCATTAGTTTATCGATAGTTTTTGAAGAAAAAAAGGAAGGGAATTGGTTGAAGCTGAACGGCAGATACTGATGCCAAAAATGCCAGTAAAACATCGCGAATGTAAAAGCAGTCTACTTTCGCGCTGTTTACCCTTCGGAAGGACTAAGTTCACCTACAGGCAAAGACAAACAACATATACTGAAAAACCAACCAAAACCAACAATTTTCTAATTACTGCAATAATCAAAATTTTAATTGACGGAATTTAATTTTTTCCGATTGGTGACGAAATTCCCTGACTTTTCCTGACATTATTTTAATTCCCTGAAATTCCCTGATTTTCAAGATAGTCGACACCCTGCAATCGTTCAATTCAAGTTTTTTCTGTTTATTTTCTGCAAAGTTTCAGTTCCTATTGTTTTCTCTTCTCTCTATTTATCTATCCCTATCTCTTTATTTGTCCACAACAAACCTACCTCAGGCCTATTTCGCCCGTTCACAGAGTAGCTGGGAGCGTTTGACACCGAGGGTTCCGGTGACACCATGACTAACACGTGTTCGTGACCCCACTGCATAGACTGTTGAGTACCGCTATTGTAGACCCACATAACCATGTAATACTTCTGAGTGAGATTTTGTGAACAAACCGCCGTCCTTTTTAAGAGAACCTAGCCCGTTCGAGTGGTCTTTTGCAAGAGTCTTACTGAGTCTTGCAAAGATGGGGTTATTTTCAATGCAGTCATTTGCCTAAGAGTTTCGTCTCTTCCGAATCGTGCCAGTTGTGTATTTTGTGAGATACTTCCGAACTGTACAGTGTTAGGCCCAGGACTTCTTGTCTGGGCCTCTTGCGTTTGTAAACGTTGGTTCATTACCTATATTGACGATGCCAATGTTGTTTGAAGAGAGAAATTATAAAAGACATTCACCTCGACTGTTTATGTCAGAACAATCCCATAAAGTATGGTGAGCGTTGGCGTTGCAGCCGATGATAAAGTCTTTGTTAACTTCTCTGCAGTAATTTAGGGACGTCGCAACCTCATGGGTTGCGGCAGGAAAATAAGCCGATGCAATTATTATTTCGGATCTTCCCTTAGCGGTTGCTATTAGACACAGCTAATTATCTCAACTCTGATCATGACGAATTTTAGTTCAATTAACTCTATTATAGGAAAGCATTTAATATTTGCCTAAACGAGGACAGCAGTTCTTGGGGAGTCATGTTTGTCATTGTAAAATAACTAACCTGAATCTGTTAGAATACCAAGTATTCTTCCTTTGTAAATCCAAGGTTCTTGAATAAGAGCTAAATTCATAGCATCTTCGATAAACCACCTCTTCCTCCTTAGTGTCCTGCGTTAGTTTTGACCGCTCGTTTCTTTCGTTTGGGAGAGTGGTAATCCCATCTTTTTCACAAAGCATGATCGAAGTTTCTAAACCTCTTGCTGTAGCCGCTGATTCGGTACCGTTAGTGGCGGGGTATTCAATAAAAGTCCCCAACCATTCATCCCATCCTCGGGTCGCGTCTCTCCTTGGCTTAGGGATTTATCCAGTGTTTTTTCTCTACGTGATAGTCATGGATAACAGCTGTTAAAATCATCCTCCTTAGGGTTTTGGACCCTCTGCTCTGGTTTTCAATAGTTTCAGATTTTTTTTCGGACATACTGCATAGTTCTTGCAGTTCTTTTGACTCGATGAAAGCACGCATCGCGTCTGTTTTGTGTGAGTATGCCTATGCTGCGGAAAATCGCGTTCAACACTCTAATCATTAATCTCAAATATATTTTAAGCAACCAGTTCACAGAAACTCGAGTGCCAGTGTGAGTCGGAGGCATTTTTTTCTGGTGAAAAATCACTCGGCCAGAACGGGATGTTACGTTAACCACTCGTTCTATGGTGCACATTCAATTATTTACTCAATAAATTTTCCATTCCTAGTTAAGTGATCCCCAACGCCATAACGTTGTGGTGAACATATGGAGTTTTTTCTGTAATTATAGTGTCATTTCGAATGTATCAGAACTGTAGGCGTATAATAAGATGATCACTCTTCCCTATTTATTATAAGCGAACACATTATTTTAAATTGTGGAATTTTCGATAGACACTAAAGGAACGTTTCTGCTATTTCACAGGTTTATTTTCATGTCTAATATCAGTAGCGTATCATAGAATAATAAAGATATCTGCCTATTTTTTTATATTCAGCCATGAGTGCGTCGGCTTCCACTTTAGGAATACACTTAATTTTGCTCAAACACGTGGCGATCATGTCTTGTATTTTCGGCAGCATCGTTCGACCTTCGCCGCACAAGTACAACTTAGTGTTATCTTCAAGCAGAAGCTTGATTATTTCCTCCTTCTTGTCCTCTATTATGTCTTGAACGAATTTATATCGGGAGTCATTATCGCGAGAAAATGCCACGTACGCATGATCCAATAGGCCAAGTTCTACATACTGTTGTATTTCATCTTTAAATAAATAATTCCTGTCCCGATGTCTACAGCTGGTTAATAATATTGCCGAACCTAGCTTTGCCTTTTTGTTGAGTTGCTTACCTCGTTTGCGATATTCTAGAAAACTCATATATGGCGCAATGCCTGTCCCGGGACCAATCATGATAATATTTTTCTCCAGATCCTCTTCCCGATATTGAAACACGGGTTTTACGTGTCGTAGGTACATATAAATATTTTTATCGTATCTCGTGGCATAGAGAAGTTTGTTTTCTAGCATTGTGGTGGTGATTCCAATCTTTCCATTATTCAGCATCGCAAATACGATGCTTATGTGTCCTTTCTGATTGAAGTTTGCAATAGAATAAGGGCGCGCTTGTAATCGAGGGAAATGTTCAATCAACGTCGCAAGTGAGGGTCGACACGACGATAGAATTTTTAGCAAATGCATTAAATTCATCTCATTTTTGAGAATAAATTCACTGTAAAAACTTGCCCCTTCCTTGGAGGCCAGGATTTCAAGCAATCGCTTTTCGCACGGATCGGAGGTATAGTTTGCTAAGACCTGTAGGGATATCTGCAAAAAAAAATTAGTATTTATGAGCAAAACATGTTGCCTCCCCCTACCTTCCGTGGTATGATTCTAAAGTCCAAACACTCTGAAAGTAAACGTCTCGGTGTAATAAATTTGGGTACATATGACGGTATTTCTGGATTTTTCCTTTTAACAGGTTTAGCCAACCGTACTTCGTATACGCAATCGGCAATTTCAACCAAATGGAAACGCTCCAGCATAAAGTTCACATCAGACAACAAGTTCTGTGTCAAAATTCCAATCGTGTCACCCGGATAATACTCTTCAATATTCTGCGGACGATAAAAATGAATATTAGGAAACCCAGAGTATGAAAGCTGTAAGCTGTAAGTTGAAACTTACCGGAGGTTCTTTTATTAACATTTTGTATACCGTTTTGACACCATCACCCTCAGCTAACACTTTGTAACTAAGAATCGTAGTTTTATGTACGGCAGCACCAAAGGGCTGCTTGGAAGTGCTTTGGAGATGATCTGGCATCTGGCAATTTGGGAATTATAAGTTATTCATTATGTACGTTAACTAACACTTCAGTAGGACATGAAATGGTCCTCAATGAACCGACATTTTAGGACTCACCACTTGTCCGTTTTCCGCACGGATCGTGTCGATATAGTGAGCGGGAAGCTTGGGAAGTGTCAATGTAGTATTTTTGAATTGCTCAATGAAATCCATTTTGAAATTATAAAAAAAAATCCTATAGAGAACTGAGAAATATTGTTTCTGTTGTTTCACCGGCTTTACGCAAGACTTTCGTTGAACCGCTTGTAGCTTGATTATTTGTTTTTGAATGGTAAATTTAAATGTCATTTCGGTAGCAAAAACATCGTAATTCATTTTGAAAAAACATCGCAATCAAATATTCTTAAAGGTGCTACAGTCCAAGACGGGTCTACTAGGTGAGGCCGTTTCGTCACTAAGTTGTGTAGGGGAGCGGTATATGAAAGCAGTACCGAAGAAAGCAGAAGGGGAATTATTTGCTTGTAGCGTGAAAGAGACAGACTGATCAGGAGCGAGCTTCGGCACTAGCGTATTGTGTTTTGTTTACAAACAAAACACAGTAGACTTCCAAGATGGCTGAAGAGTTGTTTTAGCAAGTTGGCCCACCTTAGGATATACTTCTACGCGCCTTGCTACAGTCATTGAAAGACACAGCCTTCACTCATCGACAAATGAAAAAGGCCTGAGATTGATAAACTTTGCTGCGACTACAAAAATGATCTGTTCTAGCCTCTATTATCCCAGATTAAGTATTTGAAAGAGGATTGTTCCCAGATCTATTACGTTCTGATTGATGGTCCCCATTTCTAGGATGTCGATACTTTGACAATTATTTCATCGCTTGTGTGATACGCAAACAGTTGTTAAATATGTATGCTGAAATATCTCTCAGAGATTTCAATGAATGGTCACAAAACTGGATCAATGAATCGCAGAACGTTAAGTCTCAATTCAAGGCACTTTTCATTGAATTGAGATGGGAGATACGACGCATGGAAACCAGCCCAATAGGGTTGACGCAGAAGCCAGGGTCAGCGCAAAATACACTGTCGTTAGAAACGACGTATAGTGCTTCTATACCGCCGTTCTACGCATAGTTGTCCAATGTTACTTTTTGACAATTTTTCAACAAGTTTTCCTCATAAAACGATGTGTTCATGCCTAATCTTCCGGAAAAACACATAAAAAGTAATTTTTTTTTTTTTTTATCCAAAATATATATTTTATTAAGGCTCATATGGCGTCAGCCTAACGGGGCCGGGAGTTCAATATTTTGACAATGTTTGCTTAGACTATGTTAGTAATATGTAACCGATTACTCGCGGTTGACTCGAGGTTAGTATTACAAGTGTTCTCATAATTGGTATGTCGCAGTCTTCGATGCTCTGTACGTGTGCCCGACACGGGATACTTCCTATTGGGATGCAGCTGACCATTAATCAGCAACGCCCCCCTAGTCTGTACCCCATATCTAGCGTGGTGCGTCTTTCTCGACTCGAGGAATCCAGGATAGAATGGCGGCGCAATCATCAGCTCGTGTAGAGTTGTCATGAGCGGTACAACCTTTGGCTCTTGTTGAATGATCAGTGGACTGCACAACCTTTGGCCCGTGTGTCTGTAAAGAGTGTGTGTATGTATTGCCGCGACTAAGTAAAAGTTTATCGATCGGATAGGAGGGATATGAAACGGGGACACAACGAGGGAAACATCATTAAACGTTGACATCGGCGTTTCTGAGGAACAGGTATAGATGAAGCAGAAGATCAGGATCCCGGCTACCTAAGATATCCCGGACGGGGATATCCGATTGTCTGCCTTGTGCTCTCAGTGCTCTAGAGAGCTGAGAGCGAGCAGCATGGAACCGGATACACGACCAGACAACATGCTCGATGTCGTGGTAGCCATCGCCACAATCACATAGATTGTTTGCTGCGAGCCCAATGCGATAGAGATGCGCGTTTAGGTTGTAGTGATTGGACATAAGCCGAGATATCACGCGAATGAAATCACGACCTACATTCAATCCCTTGAACCATGCCCTCGTCGAGACCTTAGGGATAATCGTGTGTAACCAACGACCGAACTCATCACCACTCCACATGCGCTGCCAACTTACGAGCGTATACTGACGAGGAATGTGGAAAAATTCATTATAAGCAATTTGCCTTTCAAAAAGTGTGCCTTCTAAAGCGCCCACCTTAGCTAGCGAGTCCGCTTTCTCATTCCCCGGAATCGAGCAATGAGAGGGAACCCATACTAAGGTAATCTTGAATAATTTTTCGACCAAAACACTCAATAGTTGTCTTATTCTAGTTAGGAAATAAGATGAGCGTTTATCAACCTTCATTGAGCGGATTGCCTCTATTGAGCTGAGACTGTCTGAAAAAATAAAATAGTGGTCGATGGGCAATGTTTCAATGATCCCTAATGCGTAATATATCGCACCCAGTTCAGCGACATACACGGAACAAGGATCTTTGAGTTTGAAAGAGGTACTGGAATTTTCATTGAAGATGCCGAAGCCAGTGGACCCGTTTATGAATGAACCGTCAGTAAAGAACATTTTATCAGATCTAACTTTCCCATATTCTGCCGAAAATATCGGCGGAATAGAATCGGAGCGTAGGTGATCTGGGATTCCATGGATTTTTTGTCGCATGGACAGATAAAAAATGACAGAGGAATTGCAGAAGTAAGGGAAGCAAACTTGGTTGGAGATGCCTGGTGAAGGGTGCACGTCGTGGGTAAGGTACTCATGGTATATAGACATAAAACTTGACTGAGGAGTCAGTTGGAGTAGATTTTCGAAGTTATCAATCACCAATGGATTCATGATCTTGCAACGGATGAGAAATCTGTAGGATAATTCTGTGAACCGAAGAGTAAGCGGGGGTACTCCTGCCAAAACTTCGAGACTCATCGTATGTGTCGAATGCAAACACCCCATGGCTATACGCAAGCAACGATATTGTATTCTCTCCAGCTTGAGAATATGAATCCTGGCAGCTGATCGGAAGCAAAAACTGCCATATTCTAACACTGATAATATCGTTGTTTTGTACAACTGAATGAGGTCTCCTGGATGGGCACCCCACCATGTTCCGGTAATTGTTTGGAGAAAATTGATTCTTTGCTGGCATTTCTGTTTCAAATACGCAATGTGTCTCCCCCAGGTACACTTAGAATCAAAATATACACCCAGGTATTTGAAAAACATAGAGTGTTGGATCGTTTTGCCGGATAGGTGAAGCTGTAATTGGGCGGGTTCGTGCTTCCTAGAAAAAACGACCATTTCAGTTTTCTCCGTAGAGAATTCGATACCCAGCTTGAGGGCCCACGTGAACAGATTGTTCAGGGTATCTTGCAACGACTTTTGCAGAACGACGGGATTAGTACCCGTGATGGAAATAACTCCATCGTCTGCAAGTTGTCTCAGCGTGCAGTCTCTAGTTAGACAATCATCCATATCATTGACGTAAAAACTGTACAAGAGGGGGCTTAGGCAGGAGCCTTGTGGTAGGCCCATAAAACTGTAACGAGAAGATTTCGAGCTGCCATGAGAGAAAATCATGTGCTTTTCTGACAGTAAATTGTACAGGAAATTGTTAAGAATTGGTGAAAGTCCACGATTATGAAGCTTCTCTGAGAGAATTTCCATGGAAACTGAATCAAATGCCCCTTTGATATCGAGAAAAACGGAAGCCATTTGTTCTTTGCGAGCAAATGCGATTTGGATTTCAGAAGATAGCAGCGCGAGACAATCATTTGTCCCTCTACCTCGGCGGAAGCCAAACTGCGTATTTGACAGCAAATTGTTCGCTTCAACCCACTTGTCCAAACGAAGTAGAATCATTTTCTCTAACAATTTACGAATACAGGATAACATTGCAATCGGCCTATACGAGTTGTGATCGCAAGCCGGCTTGTTGGGTTTCCGTATGGCTATCACTCTCACTTGTCTCCAGTCATGCGGGACAATATTCAGCTCCAGAAACTTGTTGAACAAGTTCAGCAAACGCTGTTTTGCCAAGTCGGGAAGATTCTTCAACAAGTTGAATTTAATCTTGTCCGACCCCGGAGCTGAATTGTTACATGAGAGAAGGGCAATTGAGAATTCCACCATCGAAAAATTCTCATAATCGCTTTGAAGTGGAATGTCGCGTACGACGTTTTGTGCAGGAACGGTGTCGGGGCAAACCTTCCTTGCAAAGTTAAAAATCCAACGGTCAGAGTATTCCTCACTTTCGTTTGTATGGTTCCAGCCACGCATTTTCCTAGCCGTATTCCAAAGAGTGCTCATAGCGGTCTCCCTTGACAAACCATTGACGAACTTCCGCCAATATCCACGCTTTTTTGCTTTAATCAAACCTTTTAGTTTGGCTTCTAGAGCTTGGTACTTTAGAAACCATTCCACTAATCCAGTTTTCCTGAATTTTTTGAAAGCGGATGATTTTTCAAGGTAGACCTTTGAACACTCCTTGTCCCACCAAAGTGATGGAGGACGACGTCGGAAAGTGGTAGCCGGTACACGTTTCTTTTGAGCTTTCGTAAATCAAACTCGATATAAAGTTATACTCTTCGAGTGGAGGAAGTTCATGCATTGAAACAATTGCTTCAGATATTATTTCCGCAAATGTTCTCCAGTCAATATTCTTCGTGAGGTCATACGAAATATTGACTGACTCACGAGAGCTTGATTCATTAGCGATCGATAAAATTATTGGTAGGTGATCACTACCGTGGGGATCTTGGATTACCTTCCACATGCAATCCAGGGATAACGAAGAAGAGCATAGAGATATGTCTAGCATGCTTGCCCGTGCAGGAGGGTTGGCTATTCTGGTTGCTTCCCCAGTATTCAAAACTGTCAATTTGAAGTTGTCGCACAGATCATAAATCAAAGTGGCACGGTTGTCATCGTAGAGTGATCCCCATGCTGTTCCATGGGAGTTAAAATCACCTAAGATTACCCGCGGTTCCGGCATTGCCTCGATAGTATCAAAGAACTGATGGCGGCGTACCGTAGTTCTGGGAGGGATATATATCGAAGCAATGCAGAAGTCTTTGCCATTGATTTGTGTCTGGCAAGCGACAACTTCAATGCCTGTCATCGATGGGAGAGTGACTCTATAGAAGGAGTGACATTTTTTAATCCCCAATAGTACGCCACCAAACGAGTCATTTCGATCGAGGCGAATTATGTTGAAATCGTGGAAATTCAGCTCATCGGCTGAAGAAAGCCATGTTTCACAGAGAGAAAATACATCACAGTTAGAGCTGTGAACTAAAAATTTAAACTGATCTAGTTTAGGAATGATGCTTCTGCAATTCCACTGTATTACAGTGGTCAAATCCTTGACCTCTTGCACTGAATCAGGCATCGAGGGAAATGAACGCTGCCAAAAAACCACATTTTTCTTTCAAAAATGTTCTCACAATCGGAAGCAAACATAAAACTATGCTTTTAAGAGGGTCGTTTATATTTAAAGCATTTAAAATGTTGTCCACCAGGTCAGAAAGCGCAAGCAAGCCAGATTGTGGCTGTTGCCTCGACCGCGAAAAAGGAGCAAAGGAGTTATTGTTTGTTCCCAGCTTTTAAAAAAAACAACATCAAGCTCAATTGTCTCATGTTGATATTCCAAGCATAACCATGTAGATCCATAATAAATAAATCGGTTCAAGTACAAGAATTTTATGTCACGCTTTCAGCGAGGCTATTGCACTCATTTCTGGTTCGAAAGAACGAACTAATTCTCAAAAAAAAAGTTTAGCAGAACATGTGTGCATCTTGTTAGCGAATGCCTAATAACAATGAGATTTATGTTACAGATCACTCCCTTCTTCATAAAACGATGTTTTTATGCATAATCTTTCGGAAAAACACAAAAAAACTTATTGATTGTTCCCAGTATATTAAAAAACAACATCAAGTTCAATTGTCCCATGTTTATATTTTAGGCATAACTGTCCCCCCATGAGTTTTCGAGCCCGTAACCAAGATTGATTGATTCAAGTGAGGGGATCTGTTCACATTTCATTAAACAATAGTTTTCTGCTTTTAAAAAACCCAGTGTATTGCTAAACTGAAATGCTTTAAGCTTCTGGTAGCCAAATATGGTAGAAAATTTCGATGACATTTTTCTCAGTTGCCGATTTTGGAACATGGGATGTTGGAAAAAATCATCTTCGCTAAGATCAAATGCATTGATTTTCGGGCTAGGTTGCATCGAAAACCTATATACATATTCCAAACGAAAATTAAAATAACAGATCCAGGCAACCACTGAATATGAGCAAATGAACTTTTGTCCTTCAATATATTTTGATGTTTTTTTTCTCCACCCAGTGTCATTTTTATCTTGATTATCGGAAACGTCAGAACTGAATTTCATTTCAGCCAAATGAATATCAGCTGTTGTTAACTTCTAACCTGTGGGCGGTTACACATTATCCGGTTTCCGCCGGACCGGTTAGAATCCCAAATGGCAAATTTCGACCGTACCAACCTCTTCACGGCGCCGTGATGCAGCCGTCCACTGCGACTGCAATGTCCGGTGACCGGACAAGCATTATACGCGATGACAGTAGTATTGTGTCGACGTCTGGTACAGACACCGGTTTGGGAAAGTAAATCATTCTCTATGAGAATATCAGACCTTAAGACAGTTAAATTGTTCAAACTTTTAATGAAAATTTTTACTTTATATTATGTGATCACTTAAAACTCGTAATACTGATTTTTACTTAACCATTTTTGTATAATTTTCTTGATATTGTCACTAAAACTCATCATTGTAATATGAAATTATTATGAAACACAATTCTTGTTCAGGGGGTTTTCATCACTTGCAAAAGAACGTGCAATTGCATTGCATTAAGCATTAAGAACATATTTTATAAGAAAATGTTAATTTTCATTCATAATTTTTATTTTTAAATATGTGTTAACTGCACCCGAAAATCAATTATCACTATCAATTCCCAAAAGCGGAGCACGAACCTCCACGCGAATTGACAGTTGTTTTCATGTCTGTTAGTATTAGTACAATTCAGGCAATTTTTCGCCCCATATATTAGTATGTGTGTGCCATTTGACGTTTGTTTGTTGATTTTGAAATCAAACAGAATTTGCAAGTGGTATGAACACTGAATTTTTTATTTCGCTTCTTTATTCAGCTGCAGTGAAAAATTTCAGTGATGAAAGTTTCTGCTCAAAGCGAAGCAATGATCACAGGCACACGAGGTCGTCATGGAGTGTTTTGCCATGGATTGTGTTCAACGGTGTGTAGTGTCTTCTGACAAATTAATCGAGCTATTAAATTAACTTCTGTTTATGTTTAGCTCACAGCAACTACGAGTTCTTAAATTATCTTCCGTTTTTGTATTGTTCACAGATTCGCTATTGAACAAGTTCGATGATGTCAAACAAATCTCCAATTGGTTCTTCAAAGGGCATATTTTGAGCGACTTTATCGAGATTTTATGAGGAGGTCAGTCTTTGTTTATTTGAGCACATCAAAAATAGCTCTCCTAATATTCTTATTGGGTATTTCAGACAGTTTGACCTGATTTGGGTCGCGATCGACGACGAGGTGGTCGAGGCTCGGCTTGAGGAACTCTAGCCCAAAATGTCCGATCTGTGATCGGTGATCGAGATGCCCGACACCGAAGCATCGGTTCTGTCATAACAAAATCACCCAAATCTCAAATTAAAATATCTGAGTCAGGCATTCTTTGCCCAAGATCCACGTATAAATAGCTGTGCGTTGATTTGCTATGCGCTCGAGAAGCTACCGCTGCCCCAGGAGTAGGTGCTCGACGAATTGCGGCATATGCTGAGCCCGTTTCTGGACGAGGATCTTCGGATGCAGCAATGGGATAGCATTTGAATGAATCATTATGTTATTTTTAGGAAGGAATTATGATGTTATTTTAATCGTACAGATTTCTACTGTAATGGTGAAATAAAAAACACTCTAGAATGAATGGAAGGGCATATATTATCTCGTAGACAAATTCCAAGACAATCACAGGAAATGAACACATTACACATATAAATAAATAGTGCCGCTAGCTTCTTACGAAATGTTATTATTTTTTCGGTCTTAAAATTGTACACTTGTTTCTGAGACTGTTGAACCAATATGTGGCAACAGAACGTGTGAAAAAATCATGCTATTTGTGTATGTTTAGAAACAAAATAACTGAGCGTATGAATGACTACACCGCAACTGGACTAAATTTAGTTATTCTAAAGTGGGGCGGAAGTATTTACGATAGGTGCTGCAAGAACACCGTTATGATCCAGGATGCGCTAATGCCGTGAGGGCTGCTCTTACTTTGACCATGCTCCTGATGTGCCACACAATATGAAAACGCTCGTGGTTGCCGCAGCAGCTGTGGTTTTAAAATTTTCGGTCTGCAAACAGCTGCATGTAGCCGGAATATTTGCAGCAATGTGTACCTGTCAATCCACTATATAAATAAATGCATGCATGTCTATGTGAGAGATGTACAGTTTTGTGTAGTGTATTTGTATGTGAGAGATGTACGGTTTTGTGTAGCGCGAGGTCTCTTTCACATTGTTATCCGGTTTTCCGTCCAAACCCAGAGGCGTTTTTTGAAACCGGTCCGGCAGAAACCGGATAATGTGTAATCGGCCTGAGGCTGCTGTGTACGGTAGGGTTTTGCAGCTGCCGGATGCCGTATTCGGAAATACCTTATGAAATTCCCGATGTCGCAAATGACTTGACGGTAGCTAAAACCACTCGTTGTATCCATTCTGCATATGCCGTTGCTACCGTTCCGCCAAATAAAATTTATTTTGAACTTAAATTCACTGCCAGAACGAATATCGTTTCGGATGTGATGAATATCAATTTGTTGCTTTTGATATCCAAAGTAAAAATAACAGCGAAGCTATGAACCCCACTCAATGTCGCATTCATTCATTATAGCAAATTTGTTCATGCAACAGCGATATGAACAAAATAAACTCGTTTGTTATTGTCATCAATATAATGAGGGCAGTGTGTTTCAAGCTGAAAAAAAAGTCATTCACACTGGAACAAAATCATGTTCGTTACTCGTGAATATTTGTTGATATTCTAAGACACTGCATGGGACAACTATGAGTAGAACGGCAGTATAGTTCGGCCAACAGCATATACCGTGGATATGAAGTTGCAACCAGATGGAAGGCCACTTTTTCAAAGGTTGGAATAGCGATAAAAAAAAAAGAAGCAAAACAGAAGCAGGATTAAAATTACTAAGGAATGACAAGCTGTGAAGTCACCAATATAGAAAGCGATTAGTCAGCAAGAAAACTGAAAGGCTAGTGGAAAGGACAACTGAGCTTGTAAAAAAGGAGAGCGCACGGCCGCATTATATGATCTACCGGATCATATAACAAATCAGGGCGAATATTCAAATGCCAGAGACCTGGAAGGATTCATATTGACCATCTACAAAGAGGGCGATCTAGGCTCGATTGTAGCAACCATTTTTCTCTGAGATTGAAATTTTTCATTTCATCTTCAAAATCTCACCAAAATCAATAATTACTAGAAGAAATTTTGGGCCCATATGATTTTGAACGCTAGCATTAATTGATGGAAAAATGTAGTTCATTAATAATTTATTAATTCGTTTATTTTTTATTTGAATAACAACACTTTATCTATGTAGAGGATTATTATAAGGAAAGTAACACTATTTCTCCCTTTCCCCCTGAATCTTTTTTGACATTTCTGATGGGTTTTAACCTTCATGTACTCGCGCGCAAAATAATAACTCGTATACTCGCGCACGGTGTCACAGACCGAGATTTAACTTCTCTGTAATATTGCTTTTGTGTACTTTTCAGGCGCTATTGGTATTTATTTAAAGAAGAGGGTATAATTGATCATCTGTTTTCAATATTCAAATGTAGCGTGATGTCCTACATTCTATATTATCAATATTATATTGCTAGCGTTATAATGAATAAATAAACATCACTGTTTATTTTTTTCTCACTAAAGCACAGAGAATGTAAAATACGAAAGTGTGCGGCCGTGAGAATCCATTTGCTTTTGCATATTTTTAAAACATTTGAAAATACTATTTAAAAGAATTACATTTTGTAGCACGTATGAGAAGTACATGTAAGAAAAGTGTTCAATTTTGAGTGCTAGCTCAGATATTTCATAATGATCTCATGATTCATGATATTTTTGCACCAATCGATTTGGACACTTAAAAACACATTATAGCCATTATAGTTATTTTTCACACAGCTCAAAGCGAAGGAATTGACTCAACTCAGGAAATATTGAAGCTCAAACCATTGTAATGCTGAATTCACCCGCAACAAACATAACCTAGAGAGATTCAACTACAACCGAAAACGAAAAATTAAACGAAGTTTGAACCATTTTGAACGACTTAGTAACCAAACCAATTTTAGTGTTTTTTAACTACGTTTTGCTATTGATTGTTGAATTGAACTTGAAAACCTAAAACATCAGAATTAACTCAGATTAATTAGGAGATCAGAGCACTATCTCATACTCTTGAGCAATACACATATGTGCCAATAATAATTTGGAGAAGCAAACTGAAGATATCTACGCCGGTGTTGAAAGTGTAGGAAACAGAAGCTACTGGACTGAACGAGAACAACATAATAGCTTTTAGCACCATTTGAGGAATCATCAGATGGTTGAACGACGAAAATTTGATTACAAAATAGGAATTTAAATAAAAACATACCCGATTATTTTATTTAGAATGACAAATTATATCGAAACCTTTTTGAATCCTAAGCATTACCTTCATAGCAACTTTAGGCCCTCTTTTCAAGTGTAGACAGTTCTCCAGTTTTTGAACTGTTGCCTTATTATGCTACCTTTCAGGTCATATATAATATCATATATTATATTGAAGGTATTTACTTTACGCAGTGTAAACAAGTATGTCTTGGTAACTTAAAAAAGTTTCCATAACATCTCAAGGAAGCATTTTATTTTTACTACGGTGTATATGCTTACTGACTTCACATGGATACCATCAACATCGTATAATCAATAATAACTATGCCAATCAATGATACTAAAGCTTCAAAATTGGACTTACAAATTAATACAGATTTCAATACATATTTTTTGAAAAAAAACTAAGATAAAAAGACTTTTCTAGACCAAAAACACAGATTTTATTATGGAAATCCTGGTGATATGGACATGTAGTGGAGGGAATATGGACAGGTTTATAATATACGAAGCGTAGATGTTTATCGCTCGCGAGAGGAATAATTTCGCTTTCTCTCAGTGTTTGTTTGTCCAGAAACTGAAATAGAACCAACAGAGAGAAAGCAATGGAAAAAAAGAGTTGAATACTCTTTCCTTCACTATCGATCGTGCATTGGATGTGATCTCAACATTTCACTGTTCATTTCAACCCCACCAGTATAATTATTTCAATAATTTAAAATTCCCGCTCACAAATTATTTTACTTTTTCGTACATTCCTAATATCGCTTCTCTGTTAACTCACAAACCGAAATATAAACATCGATGGATTAAATTTTGAAATGAAACCAATCAAAATGCTTAATATCGAAGCCGCAAAAATTACATCCACACGCGGAATCATGTATGATTTTCAGTTTTTGTTTCCCTTTTCCACTTTTGATCAGTATTCAATGTCATAGGGCGATTTAAATATTATAGAATAACATGTAGAAGGGGTTTTCATTAACAGAAGTTTAAAAATTATAATGTAACTATACAAATCAACCAACTGTCCATCTTACTCTCACTCTTACCCGCACCTCCACTATGTGGTCGGTACCGTTTTTGACTACTCGAATTTTGAATCGTCACAAACTTGTACGACGAGGATGGGCTCGAGTTTAAGGTAGGCTATACAGTTTATATATTTTCGTAGATGATTGATGTAATTTTTATTTATTTACTATGACTCTACATCCCATTGAGATTAGATCTGATTCACTACTCTTCTTCAATAAACCCGGTCCATGGCTGCAGTTCTCCAACTCCCGGCTGCACCGAGTCCTGCTCCACCTGGTCCAACCACCTCGCTCGCTGGGCTCCTCTCCTTCTTGTTCCTACTGGATTAGATGCGAACACCATCTTTGCAGGGCTGCTGTCCGGCAATCTTGCAACATGCCCTGCCCATCGCACTCGTCCAGCCTTGGCGACTTTCTGGATGCTGGGTTCGCCGTACCCAGCAAACATTAAATCGCATAACAAGCGTATATATAACATTATATGCCCTAAAATTTGGTTGGCATATAATGCGCCTAACTGGCATATGCATGCAAAAGTGGAGGCCATATACATACAAGGCAAATGCTTACCGAATTTGTTTGGATGTATATGCAACTTTGACCGGCTATAATAGCGACTTTTGCCATACTCATATACGATTTATTACAGACATAGGAAAAAAACAAATGGCGCAAAATATTTTCGTGAAATGTTTATTATAGCCTCACGAATCGCCATTTTTTTATATGAGTATTTATGTTTGTAGAAATAATAATTGTTTGATTGACTTGTGTTGGGAGTGGAATATGAATGTTTGAAAAGGCACAGATTGATGTTTGGTGAAAACTGCTCCGATGTGGAACTCCGGTCGTCTGGATTATCATCCACCAGCTATCTCGCGCGGCTATCTGAAATTTAATTCAACAGCGGTTAATACTTTCGAGTGCATCAGCATTTCATTGACATTTCAATATGATGTAATATGTTCTTTATTAGGATCTTATATGATTCACTGTTTCATGATTTTCTTCAGCATGCAACACGATTCACTACAGTACTGAATCGATTTAAATTATACGCTTATACGACACACAAACTGCATCAGCGTAATATACGCATATGATGCGGCTTAAATATATTTTACGACAATGTGCATCATAAAATTGATGTTTATTATACCGAATTGCGACTTAATTTGATAATGGTATTTACAATCGAGTTTTTACATTTAATGCGATTTCAAATATACACGATACATACTTTGATTGATATTATATGCGATTATGATTTATTCGGATTTCTTGTAAGACTTGGCACGTGCAAAATTATACGAATTAATGTTTGCTGGGTAGAGTTGCGCCAGTTCGTGGTTCATTCTGCTTCTCCATACTCCGTTTTCCTGTACACCACCGTATATTGTTCTGAGCACTCGGCGTTCGAAAACTCCGAGCACTTGTGAGTCCTCTTCAAGCATCGTCCATGCTTCGTGCCCATAGAGAACAACCGGTCGAATTAGGGATTTGTACATGGTACACTTCGTACGGGGTCGGAGCTTGTTGGACCTCAAGGATTTGCGGAGCCCATAGTAGGCACGACTTCCATTGACAATGCGTCTTCGAATTTGACGGCTGTTGTTGTTGTCAGTTGTTATCAACGAGTCAAGGTAGACAAATTCCTCCACCACCTCGAGCTCGTCGCCGTCGATCACAACACTACTACCAAGAAGAACTCTGTTGCGATCAGTCCCTCCAGCTAGCATGTATTTAGTCTTAGACGCATTGATCCCAAGCCCAATCAGCCCTGCTTCGTGTTTCAGTCGGGTATACAAGTCGGCTACCGTCGCATGTATTCTTCCGATTATGGTCCACGTCGTCGGCGAAGCAGATAAACTGACTAGACTTGTTGAAAATCGTGCCCCGCATGTTGAAGCCCGCTCTCCGCATAACACCTTCCAGCGCCACGTTGAAGAGCAGACAGGAGAGTCCATCGCCTTGTCGAAGTCCCCTGTGAGTCTCAAATGATTCCGACAGCTCACCTGAGATCCGCACACCGTTCATCGTTGCCTGAATCAGTCTTGTTAGCTTTCGGGGAAAGCCGTGTTCGTCCATGATACTCCATAGCTCCGCTACGAGGCCATCCTTACCAGCTGCTTTGTGGTTCTTGAGCTGATTAATGGCCTCCTTAACTTCCTCCATCGTCGGGGGTGGTACGTCGTCGTTGATCATTGCACCGGTGTAGTCCTCCTCAACGCCGTCTTGGTCTCCTGTCTGCGCGCTGTTCAGGTGTTCATCGTAGTGCTGCCTCCACCTTTCGATCACCTCGCGTTCGTTCGTCAAGATGCCTCCTTCCTTGTTTCTGCACCAGGAAGTTTAGTTTCGTTTAGTTTCTTGAAAAACTTCCGCGATTCATCTCCTCACACTCTTTCTCTTCCAGGCGGCGCTTTTTTCCCGAAAGAGATGTGTTTGCTGCCTTCGCTTCAGTTTGTATCGTTCCACGTTTTGTCGAGTCGCTCGTTTCAGCATGGCTGCGCGTGCTGCATCCTTCTCGTTCAGGAGCGCTCGGCACTCGTCGTCAAACCATTCGTTCCGTTGTCCTCGTTGTTCATACCCGATGACGGTCTCTGCTGTGCTGCTAATTGCTGCTTTAAAGGTGTTCCAGCATTCATCGAGGGAAACAGCATCCAGCTCATCTACCCCCGGTAACGCAGCTTCAAGACGCTGCGAGTATGTTGCAGCAATGTTCGGCTCCTGTAGTCTTCGTAGGTGATACCGTGGTGAGCACTGGTGTCTTATGTTATTGACGACTGACAGTTTAGAACGCAGTTTGACCATCACCAGGTAGTGGTCTGAATCGATGTTAGCGCTACGATAGGTTTTGACGTCGATGATATCTGAGAAGTGCCGACCGTCGATCAAAACGTGATCAATTTGTGTTTCTGTTTGCTGTGGTGATCTCCAGGTGTAATGGTATTGGAGGCTGTGCCGAAAGAAGGTGCTACGTATGGCCATGTTCTTGGAGGCAGCGAAGTCGATAAGTCTTCGGCCGTTTTCGTTGGTTCGCTGATGGCCGCTGAACCTACCAATTACCGGTCTGAACTCCTCCTCTTGGCCGACCTGAGCGTTCAAATCACCGATGACGATTTTGATGTCGTGTTTTGGGCAGCGATCGTATTCACGTTCTAGCTGCACGTAGAATTCTTCTTTATCGTCATCGGTGCTAGCTAGATGGGGGCTGTGGACGTTGATAATGCTGATATTGAAGAAGTGGCCTCTCATTCTCAATCTGCACATTCTTTCATTGATCGGCCACCAACCAATCACCCGTTTTTGCATCTCCCCCATCACGATGAAAGCGGTACCCAGCTCATGTGTGTTGCCGCAGCTCTGATAAATGGTATACCCACCATGGAACAATCGCACCATCGAACCTTTCCAGCACACCTCCTGCAGCGCTACGATGTTGAAGTTGCGGGCTCTCAATATTTCCGAAAGAATTCGGGTACTCGCAAGAAAATTGAGAGACTTGCAGTTCCATGTTCCGAGTTTCCAATCTCTAGTCCGTGTTCTTTGCGTGGGTCTAGTCCGATTGTCCTGTCTCGAATTTCTTTGTGAATTTTCCTGTGCGTTTTATTTTTACGGATGGCTTGCAGGGCCTGCACCAACCCCCTGTCTCGCCGGAGGACCGTCGTGCACACTACTTTTTAGAGTCCCCGCTGGCACGAAGACAGTGATCAGCCGCCCCTAACATGGGGATCAGACGCTGTTTTGAGCCGCACCTCCATGGTGGACAGACGCTCGGATAGGCCCCCTTCCCTGTCAGCATACGACCAAGATCCCACCGGGGTTGATTACTCGATCTTCACTATGATTACTCGTACCCCAGCCGGCACCACGGGGAGGTAGGGATAGGAGTTACTTGACAGGAAGCTGAGGACCACGAATGGGGTCTATTTTATGCCTGCAGGTACGCGAAGTACCGATGGTACGCTTAGTCCAGTCATTTACCAACCATGGATACCATGGATGATTGATGTAATGGTATGGCTAAATTTGACTTCCTCCTAACACGTTGAGCCCCGAATTTTCGTTGCCGCGCTTTCCATTCAACCCGCATCAAGAGCGATTGCACAATATCAGTGTCGGTCCCAGCTCACAAAGATACTAATTGCATGAATAGAAAATAGTCTGAAATTCGACTAGTAAGTAGTCAGATTTTGTACAACATCCGAAACCAAACCGCATGTATTTTTATTTTCTTATTTTGTAACTGTCAGTCCCAGTCAGTTAGCGCTTCCCTAACAAAAAGCTCAACGTCGGCCCCTAGGAACCGACGCGGGGCTCAACGTGTTAATAAACTTTTTTGATCCTTGAACAAAAAAAATAATAAATTATATAAAATATATACCGGGAATTTGTGTTTCAAAAGCAAATGCTTTATTTATCATCTATATTTATATTATTGCCTTTAGAATAGAACCCTTCGGAAGCAATACACTTTTTCCAACGAACAATCCCGTCATCGAAACACTTTTTAACCCAATCGTTACGAGTGTCGTATATAGACGACATCCACGCGACGAGCTGTGTGTACGAGCGTCGTCTTTAGACGACATGAAATTCATACTGATTTTCGATCACAACAGCGCGATGTGCATACTTTTCGGCGCAGTGCTTCGTACAGGGGTAGCACTTCGGCGAAGCACACTGCCGTAATGAAAGGGTTAAAGCTGTATTCAGGACTGCAGTTTTCGCATCGAGTTCGTTTTTATGTCTTGAATGATGTCGAAATGGGTCCCACGAAGCGAGATTTTTTTTTCGGTTTCGGAAATATCAGAATATACCGAGAAATACGCCGAGATGAATGCATTTAAAGTGGAAACGCAAAGATACATGTTTACCAGTGCAAGTCGGATAAACCATGTTTGGCGAAAAAACATTCGACCGGGACAATATTCAAATCCGAAGCTCCCATCACGATATGCGTAACGATAACTACTCGACCATTAATGCCCCTGATTCTAATTCACATTAGGAACATACGACTTAGTAAGAAATCGACCACCAGGTGAGTTAAACTTATTTTAGCTATGAATGACAATTTCATCGAGACCTTCAAATAATATCTGCCCGCATAAAGGGTGTGTCACATCAAATTGCATCACGGAAAAAACGCTGTAGAAATTCGCCCAGTAGACCGATCCTTTTGAAAATTTTCGACAGTAAAATAAAAACTATTAAACAACTTTTGGCATTTTCTTTTTATTCATACTTCGAGCCCAAGCCCGTATGCTCGCACCTTCCTCTTTACCCCGTCCATAAGGTTCTGTACAACGTCAGGTTGTAGTTTTTTTTGAACAGAAATCCATTTTCTCTTGAAGTCCGCCTCCGATTTGACAACTTTTGGGTTCTTCCGGAGGGCCTGCTTCATAATCGCCCAATATTTCTCTATTGGGCGAAGCTCCGGCGCGTTGGGCGGGTTCATTTCCTTTGGTACGAAGGTGACCCCGTTGGTTTCGTACCACTCCAACACGTCCTTTGAATAGTGGCACGAAGCGAGATCCGGCCAGAAGATGGTCGGGCCCTCGTGCTGCTTCAATAGTGGTAGTAAGCGCTTCTGTAGGCACTCCTTAAGGTAAACCTGCCCGTTTACCGTGCCGGTCATCACGAAGGGGGCGCTCCGCTTTCCGCAAGAGCAGATCGCTTACCACACCATGTACTTTTTGGCAAACTTGGATAGTTTCTGCTTGCGAATCTCCTCCGGAACGCTGAATCTGTCCTCTGCGGAGAAGAACAACAGGCCCGGCAGCTGACGAAAGTCCGCTTTGACGTAGGTTTCGTCGTCCATTACCAGGCAATGCGGCTTCGTCAGCATTTCGGTGTACAGCTTCCGGGCTCGCGTCTTCCTCACCATGTTTTGCCTTTCGTCGCGGTTAGGAGCCTTCTGAACCTTGTATGTACGCAGGCCCTCCCGCTGCTTGGTCCGCTGGACGAATGAACTTGACAAATTCAGCTTATTGGCGACATCCCGGACCGAACTTCTCGGATCACGTCTAAACTGCTTAACTACGCGCTTGTGATCTTTTCCACTGACGGAGCATCCATTTTTGCCGTTCTTCACCTTCCGGTCGATGATTAGGTTCTCGAAGTATCGTTTTAGCACTCTGCTGACCGTGGATTGGACGATTCCCAGCATCTTACCGATGTCCCGATGTGACAACTCCGGATTCTCGAAATGAGTGCACAGGATTAATTCACGACGCTCTTTTTCGTTCGACGACATTTTTCCAAATTTACGAAAAATTGACAGTGAAGCATGGCCAACGTGATCTATACACTCTTATCTGATTATAAGCGAAAGCTGAAGATATAATTCCTAAAAATTAAATTTCTACAGCCTTTTTTTCCGTGATGCAATTTGATGTGACACACCCTTTATGTTAGACGGTGAAGTAAATAGCTCTAGTAGTCATTTTTAACGCACTCTGCATACACAATTGTTTGTGTGAGCAAAAGTTTTTGCTTTATGACAGTGTTTCTGATGTGTTTTGCACTACTTTAATTTTAAAAAAGGGTGGCAGAAGCTTAATTACTTGAAAGTTAGTTCCAACCCTCACTCATTGGAGAATAAACGTAATCGGGAGATTTATTCGTTAATTGGTTTGGCGTTTGTTCATTTCAATTAATGAGTTTTTGAAAAATTAATAAAAAAACGCTTTATCTCTAACTCATAGTACACCCATGGTTTCTACGCGATTTTTTACCGCGGTTTCTATTACGAAGTTGCGGATTATCCAATTAACAAGAAAATGCTGGAAAATAGGCATGATAAAAAAGTTATTTAGTATCCATTTTAAACAACAGATCAGATCATCCCAAAAAATCAAACTAGCTGGCCATTCTGTGAATCATGGAATGGCAATTGCGAATTCTGCAATATACCTAAGCGTAAATTAACCATCGCATTAATCAACAATCCAATAATCATATTTCCTTTACCTTCTAACACCCATTCCGTTTAGTTTTCATTTGATCTTTTGTTATCGGTATGCCAAGCCTTTGTGATACACACGGCATTTCACTCATCCTCCATGTGCCCAATTTGAAATATATATTTAATTCGATAACAACATCTTTTTTCGGCGACGGCTTCCCATCGACCAGGCTGTCTCGATAATTGCATAGGACTCGGTGGAAATGCTACAGTAGACGCTGAACCTGACCTATTTACAAACTTATCCAATTGCATTATCAATCTATAAATAAGCAAGATACTTACTTTCACTGACCCGACAATCAAATTTCTCTAAATTTTGCGGTTAGATTATTATTGAAGCAAATTGCAGATCTCATTATTTTTTCTACGCGATGGATGACTAGCGAATTTGTTGGTCATGGTCATGTGTTATGTTAAATTCATCATCGACAAAAAACCCATGGTTAATGGTCTACAATTCTGAGAAACATAACTGATGCTATTCCGGAATTCGGATATTACAACTTAAAAAAAGTTGTTCGAAAAAAAAAAAATATGTGACTGATTTGAAATTATTTTCGTAGAGTGGCGTTTAATTGAACTGTTAATAAAGTTTTGATCTACGATTTACTACCATTAACTTATATTTTTCAGCCGAAAGATTTGTTTCCTTATCAAACATACAACATTTTTTCGGATAACAGTCTGCCAACTGTATCAAGCTGTAAATAGCAATTGCATTGTGCCAATCTCAACACAATTTAGAAAACCCTTTTTATGATGGTCATAAGAGTGAATGAAAACATACGTATTATATGCAAATTATGTGTGCTAAGAACCCATCGGAACTGCGCACGAAATGTGATTAGTGCTGACCCAGCGGACCGATTTATCTATCGATCTCCTTAATAATACAATCTTGCTTTTCATTGGAAGCGTTAGAAATGAGTGTATACTCAAAGTAACACATAATGTAGCCTAAACCTGTTTTCCACAGTGTATTTGCTGCCGAAAACACATGTTCCGCATCTTCTTTGCATAAAAAACCAACGAACAAGCGAGACTTTTCTCTCTACTTTTTTTCATCGCCACTGAAAATTCGTCCGTCCAGGCTCAGCCAAATATCTATAAAAGCAATCAATTTAACCCGAGAGTCTGTCATTTGCTATCACAACGCCGTTTGATCAATTGATTTTTAAGTTTCTCCTGTTAGTACCAACAGTGATCGCAGCTCGTGTCTTTCACCCGTGAAAAGCCGCTACAAGGGAAAGGAAACGCGGCAAGATAAAACCGTCGTACTGTTTCCGCGTGTTTTGTGTGCAAAAGTAGAAAATCCAGTTGAGAAGAAGCAAGCATCCACGATCTTCGGACCTTAATCACGTTTGTGTTGTGGCTCTCAATAGCCTCCCGACTAAGTGAACCGTAACAGTGGTAACGAGTGGTGAATAGTGCAAGTGTAAAATTTTGCGGTCTGGTAGGTTGATATAAAACAACCAACAGTGGGGTGGGAAATGTTATGTTATATTAATGAAAAATGAAAGTAAAATCTAGAAAAAAAGTGGTTTTGTTGGCTGCCTTTGAATGTAAAACTGATCAATGAACATCAATTTCGAAGTGGGAAGCTTGCCAGGAATATTAGAAATACTTATCGAAATGTGGAAAGAATCAAAGGCATTATGTATTCACAACTAACGTAATATTTGGACTACACTCTAGATCGGTTCACTATTCATAAGTGAAAAAAGTTAAACTGAATAAACTGAATGAATAACAAATGAGATTTTTCTAGTGCAAGATGCAATCCGTTATTAAAGTTCTAATTTTTTAAATTTTGTGTATTGCTTCTTCGATTTTTTGAGGCATGTTGGCTGGATTCAAACCTATCGATGGAGCAAAACAGTAGCAGAAACAATTTCTCATGATTTTTAATAACGATTTTTACATAACTTTTTTTGGGGTGATTCGTTTTTTCGCCTTTTTCCAAAATTGTCATTTTTCGAAAACTCATGATTTTTGAACTACTGAACCGATTCATATGGTTGACATATCAAATTAAAAACAATGACTTGTTATTTTATAGAAAAATATTACACTTGTAATAAATTTAGATTTTGTTTTCGAAATTATTGATTGTATTTGTTTTTCGTTGACTTCATGGCTTTGGACTAGAGGACGCTATATTTTTTTATATTTTTTCTTGAAAGCTGAGGTTTTTTTTACATAAAATATCCAAAAATCGGACATATGATTTTTTTCGTTCAAAAGGAAATGGGCACTCTATTTAAAAAAAAAATACGGGTGTAATATTTTCGACAAAGAACAAATCTCCCACTTATCACGAAAATCTGAGAACCATCGTTTTGACATTGAATGACTGTATACTGGATATTTCTTTATTTTTAGTTGTTTTCGACCCTCGAAACCTTTTGGGTTATATATTTTTTTAAATCTATATAGTCTGTATATTCATTTTGGGGCTAATATTCAGAGCTAGTTTGTTCATAATCACCCACGCGCGCTGTAGACACCATCTTTCTGTATTTGAAAAACCTCGAAATTTGCGATTCACTTCAGTCACAAGAGTTTGCATAGACGCCTAAGTGACACTACCGGCAACTATACCTCAGATTTATTGAAAGTGCTCGGCATTTCAATCTCCTGCATCTTTCCAGAAAGCACTCGCTTCATCAGAGCCAAATATCTTTCGACTGGGCATAACTCAGGACAAATACGTTTGGTACATCATTTACTTTATTGGCTTTATACCACATCACAGATTAGGCCAAACGGATCGATTTTCTGAACGGCGTAAGGATCCCGTGGCCATTTGATTAGCGTCACACCTAAATGCCGGGGTTCAAGTTCGATTCCCGTTCTGGTCGGGGGAGTTTTTCGTCAAAGAAATTTCCTCCGACTTGCACTGTGTATTCTAGAGCTTGCCACTCAGAATGCATTCAAGGTGTGTTATTTGGCATAGAAATCTCAACTAAGTACTAATAAAAATGACGCAAGTAATACTACGTTGAGACGGCGGAGTTCCTCTAGGAACGTTAGTGCCATCTAAGAAGAAGGAGAAGAAGGATCGATTCATTGATTAATTCGGTACCAGAGAATCGATTTTTGCTGAATCGATCTTGGAAAAATGAAAAGCATTTTTTACTTATTCTATATGAGTCCTTTCTTTGAACAGGATAAAAAATCATTTTTCTATTTATGCTCAAAACGCATTTTAGTGTTTGTTGTTTGAATGTTCCCAAAAGGCCAAAAAATATCAAAACCCAAAAAGTTATGCATTTTTCAGGGCATTCGTCTTGTACCGTCATAGAATCAACCAATCAAATAAATCGAAAAAGTTTTATTTTATAATAACAATAACTGATATCCCAGAACACAACAGACATCGATCCCATAAAAGCCGTATGTCTCGCTTTTAGTCGAAGCCGCTTCATAGTTTTAGTGCTAGTTCTAGAAAACAACCTTTCAACTGGAACTGATATCACGCGCCCCTGAGTAACTGCCGCTTGTTCTGTTCCGTCAACATTTGTACGAAGATAAATCCCTAAAGAAACAGACTGACTTTGTTAGTAAGCTCGATGAAGCGATCCAAATGTTAACATTATGTTTAAAAAACTTGTCTTTGGTGAGATTAGAATCGATGTTCACTGAAAAACAATCGAAAAAATCGGAACTAAATAATCGATTTCTGCGATTTTTTCGAGTACAAAGAATTGATCTAAAATTGGAAATCAGAATGGAAAAGATCGATCTTCTAAAAATCGATTCAAGATCGCCCAACCCTAGTCGCGATAGAAACCCTTAACTGAGAAACATTACCGCATCCACCTTATTCTCCAGACTTGTCCCCGTCAGATTAATTCCCTTTTGCTTCGATGGGACATGTATAGAGATTGCATTACCGTCCCAAAACTCAATAACCGGTTATTCGGTAATGAAAATTTCATTACCGGTAAAACCGGTAAATTACCGGCAAAAAATACTTCAAAATAACCATTTTCTCAAAGAAACGGCTTTTATTGATGATGATCAGTTTACAAGAAAAAAATTTCAACTTTTTGCTACTTAGTTTGTTGATTACAGTAATACAAATAATGCTAAGATCGGAACACATTAACATAATTTTCAGAGGAGGTAAACGCACGTTCAGAGACCAATGATTTTGGGCGTACAGTACGAAGAGCATCGATTTCCATTGGCATGTATTTACCTCTGTAGGAAAAATCTTGTCTGAGGGTTTTCATTAATCCGTTTATAGACGTTGAGCTTGGACTGAACGTTGATACCTTTGATAGCTGCAATTCGTTCAAATTTTTCCTTGACGCTCAACTGTTCTGCAAGTTCTGCATCATCCAGTAGATTCTTTCCCTCCTGTTGTCCAGCTATCAAATCAACTGTCAGGATCATCGTCAGGATAATCGTCAAATTTTATTATGTTACGAACAATTTCAAATTTCTGCTTGATCAATGCAGTCCGTGACGTTTGATAAAAGACGCCGGAGTCATCATTGGTTTTGCCATGACGACGAGAATGATTGTTAATATACGCGAACAAATCTGCACATACCAAACGTTTTTCTGCAATCAGGGCTGCAAGCAGCTGCTTCGAAATTTCTGATGGTGGCTCCGATAGCTGTTCTAGCATGAATTGCAATCCGACATCAGTTACACAAAGGGCGCGGTTTATCCAGCATTGCAGTTCAACATCGACCAGAACTGGTTCAACCAATCCCTTCACTGCTGTCAGTTCTTCATCGTTGCAGCTTATTCTGTGTTCCGTTTTCATATCGAGCATCGATTTTTGAACTGAAGTTCGGAGGTCGTAAAATCAACGCAACACTGCCAGGTCTGTTTTTTCGACCTTGTTCTGATTCTCGAATTATTTTGAAGCGGCATAAAGGCCAATGTTGTTTTTGGTTTAAAATTTCCGAAATTATAGCTTTTTGATTGTAAAATTACCGGTAATTCGGCAATGAAAAATCACACGGTATTACTGGTAAGACGGGTAACGGTAAAACCGGTTAACAATCCCTAGACATGTACTTGCAGAATATGAAGATGTCGAAAAATGAGTCGGCGAATGCTTTGCATCGAAACGAAATAAGTTTTATTGTAAAGAAATCATCTGAATCGTCTAAAATAATCGATCATCTAAAAAACTGGACAAATTCAACTCGCAAACCTGATAAATGAGTAATTTGATAGGATAATAAACTATGTCGTTGGAATCGGAGATTCCAAATGAGTTCATTTAGGAAGAATAAACACTAGAAGTGAAGGAACATGATGAATGTCAATAGAAAGTTTGACTTTGGAAACTACCGAAGTTCTTCAAGAATACGAATTTTTCACACAAGGATTCTTGAAAAAGAATAAGGGAAAATTATAATAGTACTCGAGAGAAACATCTGAACCTTACGTAGATAGGTCATCGAAACCATCTTTCTCTTCTTCTATAGGAGCCCTGAACCACTGCGACAATTAGTTTGATCTATTGTGGTGCACTCTAGTTTACTATTTATGAACGGTCAGTTCGTTCTATCACTCAGGGAATAAGTGGTGGTCGCCCTAGGACTTTGCATCTCCCTCCAAGAATATATGGCTTCCTCCATGAAATTCATTCCCTTGTTTGGTTTATCAGATCAGGTCATATTTATATGATTTCATGAGGTGATAAACTCAGACGAAGAACTATTTATCTAGGCATTGACTAACGAGTACTTGGTACTCCTATTTCCATGGGATATCAATGTGAATGTTGTAAGCTCAAGGTAAGGTATAAGCGAAAATTTATCGATCAGTAGTTGAGCGGCAGACTGTCCGCGCTAAGAAAAAAGTTTAAAAACTATTAAGTGAATTGTTAGCAATTGTACTTAAAATTCGCTTCTATTCGATTGAGTGTATTTATACGATTTCGTCGCATGTTATGTAACTTCATTACGTTATTTTTCATCAACAGACAGACAGCATAAAACGAGTGTTTATTAATATATATTCCGGTTGCAACTTGTGGCACAAGAGTAAAAGTAAATCACAAAACATGAAGATGAAAGTTGCTGTTGCAGTTGGTTTCCTTGTTTGCATTTGTGAGTAACGTGTTGTTGGTTTTATGTCTTTGCTTTCGAGTGGAATCGCTTAATTGTTCAATTCTTTTCCTGCAGGTGCAATCGAGGCCCGTACTAAGGCGGAAAAACGTAAAGATTTTGAATATGACGGAGGAGACACACAAACATTCACAGCTCCCTTCAATCCCAAGTCTGGCTACAGCGCCGGAAGTGGTCTTCGTTCGATTGCGCAAGGATCGGCGGATCAGGCAGGGTCTGCTGTAGCGAATCAGCATGCGGCTGCTAAACAGGCTGCGTATGTCGCTCAAAATACGCTCGCGCAGGCAGCAGCCCAAGCAGCCGCAACAGCACAAGCAGCTCTGCACGGGAAACAAGTTTTACTGCAAGGGCTGGAACAACAAAGTCTTGAAGCTCATCAGGCACTGGATGCAGAGATTCAGCAATTGCAACAGGCCAAACGTTCAGCCAAAGCGGCACAGCATGCTGCTCAACAGGCCTTGAATCACGTGCAAGTGCTGACGGCAGCATTAAACAACGCTCAGGTAAATCCTAATTAATTATTCAAAACATTAAACACTAATCCTTTATTGAATTAAGACTAAATAAAATATATGAGTACTTAAAAAAGCGTCCTAAACTGAGTTCCTTAAAGAATTAGAGTTGCCCTATTTAAGTTATCAATTGTTCCTAATATGTGTTTTTGAATTGACGCATTTTTATTTAGCAGGTATAATGCTAAATAAAAATCATACATATTTCTCTATCCCACACCAAATTTCTCGACAGGTCGCTTCCGAACATGCCCAACAAGCCGCCAGCGAAGCCGCGGCAGAACTTGCCTCGCAGACTCAGATGGTCGGCGCTGCTAAATCCCGAGTGGAAGCCATTGAGGAACAACTGAATTCGGCTCGCGTCGACTTCGAAGCCACTTCGGAAGCTGCTCATAAGGCAGCCGTGTCGGCACAGGAAGCACAAAATAATGCTGCGGAGGCTGCTGCTCACGCTTCCATTAGCAATCGCGCCGGCACCATTGATATCCCAAATAAGGTTCTTAAGACCCAAAACCTTTACCCAGCGGAAGATGAAATCAACAGTGCTGAAATCGACATTCCATACAATCATAAGTTCAATGAGTTTAAACCTTCATCACAGAACTTCAACTATCCAGGATATTAAGTATTTGGATGCGGAAATAACAATTTGAAACTCTCTATGTTTTAATAGAAACGAGACCAATTGTATCAGCCACTAAGTGATTGCGTACAATCAACGTAATTTGCTAGATCTGGATAATCATGAGACTGTGAATTGTGCTTTTTGGTTTATTTTGTTAGTACCTTTTTCGTTGTTCGTGTTATTTAGATTATGTTATACATATAGTTGATACAGTGTTCTTTATGTGATTCACAGTATGTTATTAGTTACCAATAAGATGATTAGGATTTTTGTTCATCGTTTAACGAAGCTCTAGATTTAGATAGATGTTTTCTATTTATATAATAAAAATGTATTTTTATGAGAAATGGTTTCAAAAATTAAACAGTATGGAGAAAAAACGTGCATTTTTCCGACAAACTTTACCATGGAGTGGAATCATGAAGGCGATTTTATGCATTTTCAAACATTACTGTGTTTAAAAATAATTTTGATTGATCCTAAATTTGATTGAATCTCTTGTGTTAATATTTTCTTTTTTCATAAGTGGGTGGCAAGTACAATGGATTTTAGTTTGAGCGTGGTCTGCTCCAAATGTTGTGACAAAAATCGTCATACAAGTGAATCCAATAGCGTTTGGTTGTGCTACCATAGAATTCTATTTTCGAGGTTTTGATTGGAGATATAGCGTTCAATATCGAAGCGAGCTTGCAAAAAAATTATTATTGAGCATTTCTTCCTCGAATATCTCGTAGGTTTTTAAATCGGTATGTTTCACCGATTTAAAAAAAAAAACATGTAAAACAAATCGAAATGACAAGACCACAACAAAATTTTAATTCACGCTTTCATGAGAGCAATCTATTTCCAACTAACCAAAAACATGATTTATTCCAACAATTGTTAAAGGATATAATGAATTTATTATAACCGACGGGGCACGCGATGGGAGAAATGACTGAAGATGAAAACCATCTTTCCGGCGAAGCGCGTAGACTTGATCATAACGAATTAAGAGACCTACTTGACGCTGAACGGCAAGGATTACCACGAGGTCCGGGTACTTTACGACCTTCGCCACGAAGGTAAGCGATAAAGTCAAATATATCTCCCACACCAAGTTCCCGAAGAAGGTCTTTCTGTGGCGAACAGCGAGAAGGGAATATCCAAGCCGCTGGGATATAACCTCGGCTTATTATCCCAAGAGATTACTGGAGGAGATCAACCAGCTGACGATAAACATTGTGCAGAACACCGCCAACCCACTCAACGACCCTAGCTGTAACAGATAGGACGTTTTTTGTCGAACCTCAAATGGTAATACAAAATTTCGTGACATGTAGCCGTGGGCTGGCCGATCCTCTAAAAGCGCGTAGCTTAAGCGCCACTCCCGAAGGAGACTGCCCGCCAAGGTCGATTGCCCGGTTGAGACTCCCTTTAAGGGCGAGTTCCATTAATGAATTTCCAAACATTTAATTTTGATAATTTAGTAATAACTTTAATTGATGAACAACCATTTTACTAATAATCATTATGGTTACATTTATTTCTATCTCTAGGCCTATCTACTTCTCCTTTTAATGCAGTATTCTAGTCTAGAAATTTGAAAGAAATCAGATCTTTTCCTTCATATTTCTGTAGTTTAGGCATTCAAGAATATACTTTAGAAAGGACTTATCGAAAATCCTATTATTTACCGAGTTAGAGCCATTTTAGTGATGCGGTATCTAACCTGGCACGGGCATAACAATGAACTTCAAACGCATTTTTCTCAAAACTAGTTTTTCAAACTGGCGTACACGATATCTCAAGTTCTACAGAACCGATTCATGTCGAATTTCTATGGATACAATCTGTAGGCATCACTCTATCGCATGAATCTCTATGAAAATTTTACTATTTAAAAAAAACGGAAAACGTAAGAAAAATCGTTTTAAACCGCATTTTGTTTTTAAAACGGCCATCTTTTTGTCAAAAAAATATGTCTTTGGCTTGTCCGAGGTTCATACGATAGCGGCATATTTACTGATTCAGAATCTGTTCGATTTCGGATAACCAGAAGGGCTGGAATCACGTACGCCATGGCACTACTTTTGTTTGTACCCTCTCACTTCATCAGCTCTTAACTATTCTAGTTATGAATATTTTTTCTCCGTTAAATTTTTGTTTTATTGTTCAAAGATAGAATTAATTAAATTTCTATTATTTATGTGCGTGTCTGAATGTGTGTGTCTCAGTCATGACTTTGTTAAGTTTCGCTGTGCTTCTGTGCTTTTGTTCGATTGGTTTTGGGCTTTTGTGGGGTGCTTTTATGGGTGATTCATTGTCCGGGAGTGACGACACCGGAACAATGACTACCAAATCTATTGTTGGATGCCCTCGTAACTCGTAATCCAACTCTTTCGAAATTTATTCGGTCCCTACAAAAAATCTCCGTGGCGTCCTCACCGGACGCCACCCTCCACAGAAAAAATGCCAAATAGAACGGACTCACCGGTTGGTTTCAATTCTGTTGGTTCTGCTGCTGCTTTCTCTGATCCGGGAAAGTTAAACCAGGCGTACTTACTTAAGGCAGTACTCTAGTCTAGAAATTTGAAAAAAATCCAAATGTTTTTGCTTCATATTTCTGTAGTTCAGGCATTCAAGAATATGCCCTAGAAAGATTTATCGAAAATCCCATTATTTTCCGAGTTGGAGCCATTTTAGTGATGCGGTATCTAACCTGGTACGGCCATAACAAAGAACTTCAAACGCGTTTTTCTCGAAACTAGTTTTCTCAAACTGGCGTACACGATATCTCAAGTTCTACTGAACTTATTCATGTCCAATTTATATGGATACAATCTGCAGGCATCTCTCTGTCGCACGAACCTCTAAAAATGATATTCTTTAGATTTTACTATTTTTAAAAAATCGGGAAACGTAAGAAAAAACGTTTTAAGCCGCATTTTAGTTATGGCCGCCATTTGTCAAAAAATATGTTTTTTATTTTTATTTTTATTTATTTATTTATTTAGTCTTCGATTAAAAACACCGCACAGACACTTATGAACTAATTCTTATTCTAAACACATTTTTGGACATGTTAAAGTCAAATTGGTCATCAACTTCGTTGAATAAACGGCAACATATATCCAATGGGTTGTTCTGTTCATATTGAGACAGATGAGTTTGTAGTCGGAGAAGCTCAATATGTCGGGTTTGTCTTAACGGTGCGTGAAAATTAATTTTACCAAGTAGTTCGGCACAGTCGATATTGTTGGAAATCATGTCAAAAATTAAAAGTCAAGTCGTTGTAGGATCATTCTTCTTTTTTTGAGCGTTGGCAAATGAAGGAGTTGGCAGCGATCTTCGTAGGTAGGAAGGTGTATAGGATCGGACCAACTGGCGAAGAGCGTAGCGGACGAAACATTTTTGTACCCTTTCAATTCTCCTGATGTGAACGTTATGGAGACTTTCACGCCGCCCATACTGGAACGGCATACTCTAGTACACTGCGAACTATAGAGCAGTATAACGTTTTCAGGCAGTACACGTCTTTGAAAGATATGGTGTTCCTACGTATGAATCCCAACACCGAGAAGGCTTTGGTGATAGTTAAGGATACGCGCTCCGTGAATCTTAATTTGTGATCCAGGTATACAACGAGATCTTTTATTGTGGTGACTCGTTCAATGCTCGATGATGACATTTTGTAGCGGAAAGTAATGGGTGAAAGTGACCTCGAGAATGTTATAACATTGCATTTCCGTACGTTAACTTCCATGCCGTTTATGTCACACCATTCAGTAAGAACTTCAACATTCGACTGAAGTGCGCAACAATCCAACATAGACGTTATGCTGCGAAAAACCTTCAGGCCATCAGCGTTCATTAATTTCGGAGATTTAATCGATCTGCAAAGGTCGTCGATGAATAAAACAAATAAGAGTGGGCCCAGGTGACTTCCTTGTGGCACTCCGGAAGAAATATCAAAAGGTGCAGATTGTGTGTTCCCAATACGTACGAATGCACTACGTCCTACCAGATACGTCGAGATCCACCGGGTAAGCCAACCAGGAAGGCCAAGCCTTTTCAATTTTTCCAAGGCAAGACGATGAGGAACCCTGTCGAATACTTTGGCCAAATCTACATATATGGCTCGAAAGCTCTCGAGGAAATCTCTCCCAGGCTCTCTGATCTGAATTCTCACGCGGGAAACGAATAAGCTTTACACCGCTTGCAGATCAGCTCAGCCCATATGTTCATTATCTACCTTAGGGCAAATACATATAGAGTATGTATTGCCCTAGAACATTCAAATTGCTGACCGCTACAGACAAAATCGGAAAAGCAGCTGATCGCCCAGGCCACAAAAGAGCTGAAGAACATGCCTACATCCATCTTTTCATCGACTATCGACCTATGGCTATGACTACATCCAAAATTTAGCTCATATTATGTCATCCTGATTTATTACATTAAATGAGCCTAAAAATAACAGAAAATGTCATAACTTTTAAATACTGTTAAGCATTTGTATAATATATATGGTACGAACATATAAGATTAATACGAGAGAGCGAAACAAGAGACGTTTCAAATAAGCACACATTACTACACACTAGGGTGCTGTTCGCGCCCGACTCGACCGCTCCGGCATGACGTCATCGATGCACACTTGAGCGCATGCGCGGGACAGTTTTATTCATCGCCGACGCATCAATCAAGAATCACCGCCATTTCGAATGTTCAGAGTTCCACAAGCTATCTTCGATCCAGCGTAAGGCAAAGGTGATGGAGTTAAAAGTATGCTTTAATTGTCTCCGTCCACGACATCGATCCCTTTACTGTTCATCGAAGCAGACTATTCTCGCTGTCACCGGAAGCATCACACTGTGTTGAATCAAGAGCTATCTTCTTTCACAGAAGACCATCCTCATAACTACGAGATGGAAGAACAACCCTATTCCTGTTCTAGCACACCAGAAGAGCTACAGGAATTCCAGCCAGTCACCAATACCGTCGTTTCCTGCAGTTGTTACAAGGCTGCTAGAACAGTGATGCTCATGCCTGCTATAGTTCGAATCAAGGATAATCGTGGACGCTCAACACCTTGCCGAGTTCTGCTGGATAGCGAATCACAAGTCAACTTTTTTTTAAGTCATTAGTTGATCGGTTGTTTGTCACACGGCGGCCAGCAAATGTGTCCATTGCAGGAATCGGAAGAATCAAAACCTACGCCAAGGAACAAGTGATGGTAGAAATGCAATCAACGCAATCCGACTTCACCACTAAAATCGGCTGTCTTGTGGTTCCCAATATTATGGAAACAATTCCAGCCGCGAAGATAGAATCATCATCATGGCCGATTGATATAAACATACCCCTCGCAGATCCAAATTTCAACCACTCAGGAGTCATCGATATGCTGATCGGCGTATCACAATTGTTGCGTTTGTTGAAGACCGACCACCTCCAGCGTTACTTGATACGCAGCTTGAATGGCTAGTTGCCAGTATCATCGACTCTGGCATTACTCAGCAATGTTTAACGACTACCTCCAAATCAATTGTCGAAGTTCCACGTCGAACCGCTAAGCTGAAAAGGAGCGAGGAGACGTTCCAGTCAACCTGTTATGGAGACAACATAATGAGATATGCAGTGAACCAGCCATCGCTAGAACCATTCCAAGATGACGGAAACAGCCAAATATCGACAACACGACGTTACCTTCCATTGGATGATTTTATATCCAGCGGACGTTCACCAAAACGAGCAAGTAAGAATAAACCTTCCAGTTACAGACCAACCCACCTTAGCATCGAGTACGAGTCAGGCACCCGGGATGACATTCCTAATGACAAGCAACCACAGCGCGAACAGACAGTCTTCACAGCCGTTCCAGAAATCAGCAATAGCCAGACGCCGGTATTTTCGAAAAACCACGTCACCCGTATTCGATCAAATGCTACGAAGTCTAACTAGTTGATGAGGAAATTTCCGTTCTACCGAGGTCCACCATCCGTTTATCCAACTGACTATAACATCATAAAAGCTGCAGGTTCAGTGAATTCTTCCCAGCTCGACGGGAGTATGCTCGCGCCCGACTCGACCGCTCCGGCATGACGTCATCGATGACATATTGAGCGCATGCGTGGGACCGTTTTATTCATCGCCGTGCTGGTGCTGAGGAACGCGTCAACAGGTGCCAATGAAAATGGTCATCTCGAATTTCAAAAAGTTACTCCATAAAAAATGTTCACTACCTCGAAAAAACACCCTGTGCAAAATGTCAGCTCAATCGGATGTAAGGGAGGCGCAAAGAGGTCAAAGTTTGAGTTTTTTGACGTAGGACTACGTCTTTCATTTCTATAACGGGGTGTAAAATCAAAGTTTCGAAAACGAAAGCGTTACGCCGGAGACCGAGATTTTGAGCGTTAATAGCTCCTAAACAACTGAACGAAATGGTATGATAAACACTTCATTCGAAAGATAAAATGTCTACGTGTTCTATACTTGCTACTTTTTGATCCAAAAACTTGTTTCAATAGTCTTAAAATTGCTTTCAAAACAGGCTTTTTAAATCACCAATCGGTATATAAGCGAGCACCGCTCGGAAATCCACTTAGTTCTAATTGAACAGCGATTGGAGCATGTTGTCGCTGTTGTGGTGAAGCTCTTCGTTTATCATGAAAGCACGGATGAACGGTGTCACCAAGAGCCTGTTTGTGCACCCTAGGCCAGAAGGGAATCCATCAGGAGGAGAGTGATGCCACAAACAGTTCCCCGGGAAGACATCGCTACACACACATACACGCGCAGAATTCTTTCCGTTTGGATGCCATTCAGCATCGAGAAAGTTCCGGAAAGATCTAATCATTGCTGGAAAATAATCTGCCAGATCCTCTGGGAATTTAAAAATACATTCATGTGAAAGAGTTTATTTGAATGTTTTCTATCCATATAACACTGTGACCAAATATTTTTCAATCAAGTACTATTAACAGGTGGTTATCGAGTTAGTATTAACCACTGGTGGGCTTCCAGTATCGAGGATAATGTGGAAATATCTAATCGTTACTGAAAACAATCTGCCAGTTCCTCTGGGAATTTAAAAATACAGAAAGAGTTTATTTGAATGTTTTCTATCCATGTAACACTGTGACCAAATACATTTGGTTTTGTGATTTTTCAATCAATCGCAATTAACAGGATAGCTTCTGAAGATTATTGTTCCCCATCAGTAGGATATTTCCGTATCCAATATTGTATGCGCCCGCAATCGATTATTGCTCAGTCGCCGAAAGTTCCGAGCTCAGAGAGTTCATTCCCCCTCTAGTTTGCCTTCCAAATTGCCATCGTAAACCACACCTTCTCTCGATTCAATCACACACAAAAAGCATACTTAAGCGATATTCTGGTGGTGAGACACATTCATTTTTCGTGAGGACATCGACGAGACAACATCGTTGCCTAACGTGCTGGAGGAGGTGGACGGCGAAGGATCGACACATACACGCGCAGAATTCTTTCCGTTTGGATGCCATTCAGCATCGAGAAAGTTCCGGAAAGATCTAATCATTGCTGGAAAATAATCTGCCAGTTCCTCTGGGAATTTAAAAATACATTCATGTGAAAGAGTTTATTTGAATGTTTTCTATCCATGTAACACTGTGACCAAATATTTTTCAATCAAGTACTATTAACAGGTGGTTATCGAGTTAGTATTAACCACTAGAGGGCTTCCAGTATCGAGGAAAATGTGGAAATATCTAATCGTTGCTGGAAAATAATCTGCCAGTTCCCCTTGAAATTGAAAATTACATTCAAGCGAAAGAGTTTATTTTAATGTTTTCTATCCATAAAATATCCATATGTATTTTTGGGTTTGTGATTTGTCAATCAAGTACAGTTAGCAGGTTAGCTTCTGAAGATTATTCTTCAGAACAAGGTTTTTCGTATCCTATATTGGATGCATAAAACCTTGTGCCTCCAACGTAACGCTCTCGTTTTCGAAGTCCCCCAAATATTCATTTATTCATTCATTCAGAATGGATTTAGATTCAACTTCAAACAAATGATCTCTAAATCAACGATAGTCCTACGTCACCCTTGCGGTTATACCATAGATATAACCCACTTCCTGTTTTTAAAATCGAAAAATCACTCAAGGGAGAGTAAAGGAAATCGGGGTTTTCGGAAAAAAAAATTGATGCCAAATGTCTTAAAATGTCATCTCGGAAAAAAATGTTTGTCAAAAATCGGCATTTTGCGACTTAGGTTTTTTTCGGAGTACCTACGAAACGAAAAGTATGGTTTTGGGTGCCAATAAGAATAGTTATCTCGATTTTTCATTCGGAACTTGCTACGAAATGTTGATTTGCACTATAATATACCCTATGCAAAATATTCGCTCATTCGGACTTCATTTACTGGTGTCACAAACGTTAAAATTCGAGTTTTTTTGAAAAACGAAAAATCTCCGAAAATCGAGGGTTTCAAAAACCAAAACAAGTTTGATTCCAAATATCTTTAAAATTGCATTAATCTAAGTAACTCATTTTCGTTTGTTCAAATTCGATTTTGCAGAAGTCATTTTCCCCAGTGGCCTTCGTTTGTCGTTGCACACCACAAACCAAACGGGAACGTGAGAACTCTGCTTCGGTTGGCACTTCATGATATACAAGCATACGAACCAAAACCTCATGATCGTTCTCAGTGCTGCAAGTTTAAATTCACTACATATCGAACCCCTCCCTTTAAGACACATGGCAGCAGCAGGATCATACGGACTACGCGAGGCGAATTATTCATACTCTGTTACTACAACTGAACCCGACCCATAGTTGTCAACAAGTGTGACACTCGATGAACGAACATCTAGCTAGATACTGAGAGAAGGGCAGTCAGATTCTTTTTTATATTTAACACTGCTATTGGTCGCGTTTTCCAATTCTACTTACTTTTCAACTCATCACTCCTCCCCATGGGAGGAATATTCAAGCGAAAAACTTCTTCGTTCGGAGATTAAAGTAATGAAAACAAAAGGTGAACTATAAAATGAATGGAGCAGGAAAAACAGATGTAGGCAAATTGTAAGCATTTCGTCAGGGGTAAGGTAAGGTATTGTATTATAGAGACTTTAAACTTTTTCAGTTCATTCGTCTCTAGCCTTGAGAAAAGCCTTTGGAAAACTTTACTCTACTTCAGCACTACACCTCCTCCCTCTTGCCTTGAGGAAGGCACTGGATCCCTCGCCGTCCAGCTCGTCCAGCAATGATGTTGTCCAGTCGGTGTCCACGCAACGAATGCATTTCGTCACCTACTTCTTCTTCTTCTTCTTCTTCTTCAATGGCACTAACGTTCCTAGAGGAACTTTGCCGTCTCAACGTAGTATTACTTGCGTCATTTTTATTAGTACTTAGTTGAGATTTCTATGCCAAATAACACGCCTTGAATGCATTCTGAGTGGCAAGCTCTAGAATACGCGTGATCACAGTGCAAGTCGGATGAAATTTCTTTGACGAAAAATTCCCCCGACCAGAACGGGAATCGAACCCGAACACCCGGCATGTTAGTTATGACGCTAACCACTCGGCCACGGGAGCACGTCGTCACCTACACTACTAGCAATTTGTTAGGTGCCATTTCAAGATGGGCACCAATGGTAGTCGGTTCAGGACCACCCATCTTAAACATTTCGAAAAAAAGTACTTGTGATGTGGCCTCTATATTTCACGTTTATTACACTCATGAAACGCACCAACTGGTAGAAAACATAGCAAAGGATCTTACTAACAATTCGATTATGAATCGTCAAAAACAAATATTTTAGGTACTGAATGACAATTACAATTTATGGGACCAACGGACAAAATACTTGTTCTTGGAACCGCGACCTCAGCATTGAATTATTAGAAAAATCCCTATTAATATGTTTTCTGAAGGTTTGTATGTTTCATGAGTGTGATAAACCGACCCGTAAAATGTGAAAATTTATCGTCTTGGTGTTGTTGGTGGTTTAGGTTATAGGATTAAAATTTCCATTATCCATCTGTTTGTATATGTTTATTTGACATGGACTTCATGCTGATATTTTTTTCAAATAACAGAATGTATTTATTATTTGTCGCAAAAAATAACTTAATCATGTATATTTACAAAATAAATAATCATGCAACACTACATCTTGGGCACATCTTAGCATACTAATAGAAGGAATAGTATATACTCTAATATTTACAAGAAAAATAATAACAACTATTGCAACATCACATCACATCGGCTACAAATTTCATCATTTTCACACTCTAGCGCCTGCGTACAAATCCAGCATCCTTAAAGATTTTTGCGATACGGTCGCGTGGAATTTTATCAGCGGCCCGATCAAAAACGGGCATTTCCTTATCGCTGAACCAGGATTCTTTGGCGAGTGCTTCAGCAACGTGTGGATTATTGTATACCCTATTTTTGTACTCCGAAGGATAGTGGGCCTCGTTGATTGCGTTTTCTACCACCGCCGGGTGGGCAAGTGAAGCCTGGATAGAGGGGAAAGAAATAAGATGATAATTCAGCCACACCAGATTAGCATCCTGTAAACTTGTACCTCTTGCCGAGCCAGAGGAATAGGTTGACTCAAAAAGATTTGTGCGGAAGCACCAGCACACAGAATGGCGAAGATCAGAGTGTGTCCATTCATTGTGTTCTGTAAAAAAATGTTAAAAAAGGTACATGTGTTAAAATCTGTGAAACGATGAAACATTGAACTTTTTAACGCATAAGGAAGTGTAAGAAAGTCGGAAGTGAAATGACCATTTTTATAGCAAACCAACATAGTCAATAAAAACAGAGCAATTGGCAGTCCAAAGGAGTCATGCCCAGTGGATATAACGGGGGTGGTTATATAACCCATTTAACCATTCCAACTTTTTTTTAACAATTTTCTTGGTGTCGTGTACCAAAGACAATTTACAGTGTCATTGAGATGATTTCGTTTGTTTTGTTATCATTTGCTAACGATGTAGCGGGCACTAATAACCAAGGTCATGGTCAAAAATATATTTTACCACATGTATAATTCAAGATAAGAAAAGTTAGAACATATACGTTATATTTCCTCGGTTTGTCTTTGTTTTCTCCGCTTTCTATTTATAATATGAAGTGCATTTGAGGGATAATTACAATTTGTAACAGAACCAGTTCTTCAAACTTTGCATACTGGTGCATATGAATGGAATATTCATTATCTATAAGATAAATTGGTCAGTCCATACCGATATAGGGCAGCAGGTAGGATTATCATAAAAAACACTGATAAAACGTGAAACAAATAACTTCATATCGTGGAGTCTGCTCCCCCTCATCCTTGAAGTAGCCCTATACGTTTTTGCTTTGATGTTTTTCAATGAGTGAGCCAAGCAAGAAGTATCAAGACCAAAAATGTGATCATAAAACATCATAGTGTCGGGAAACATCTGACTTTCGAGAAGCTTGACAACTGTCTAGCACGAGAATGAGGAACACAACGCGAATGAGGATTTCAAACGTAAAGCAATGAGTTGTTCACTTAAAGCACCTGTTGTTGATCAGAGCAAGGTGGCATTCCATTCCGGTGTAGAAGGAAGTCTTCCAATATGTGTTATCCACACCGATTGCCCTATATCACACTATACAAACAGTAATTGAACTGAAGTAAGAAGTCAAGTATAGATGTTGAGAAAAAGCGTATTTTAATTTGTTTATACAAGCATTGCAAGGGTCGAGAACTTAAAATTATAAATTAACTTAATAATTTGCACGAGAATCCAAACCATCATACAGGGCAAATGAGAACAGTATTTTTTAAATTTTTGTTTCGGGACAGAATTGTCGATTTTTCAGACTTCTTAACTCCTTTCGGTTTCTCAATAGAACCATCTTGATGGCACACAATTGATGAAGTTGTTTTTTCCAACACAATTAATTCGGAACTTATCGAAGCATGAATGCGAGAGCGCAATGTATGTTATGAAGTTGATTGGAGGATATTTTTCGTTTGTATCATCAGAGTATTGGTTTAAATTACACGCGACCAAAATGAATGTGTTATTTTTGGATTTCTGTAAACATAAGGTTTGATGGATATGAACCTCCAGATTCATTTGTGTTTCCATCATGACAGATGCAGATAATCATGTTCTGTTGATTTAGATTGAACTAATCCATGCTGAATTCTCACCGTCGTTTATTTGCTTGCTCAAGCAATTCTTCAAGCAATTTTTAATGGATGTATCAATTTTGTTTTGGCGCCTACGAACTAAATCTTGACATGGTTGACTTTTAATGTTTAACTATCACGAATGTAAGCAATACTAATGAACCGATATTAGTAAACAACACATCGTCAGATTACTGTAGGTAGCATCACAGATTTTAAGAAGTAAGTTGCTCCATTTCACTATGAACAGGTCTGTATACGATCATGAGGTTGAACTAAACAATTTGGATAACACTCGGAATCTTTCGATAACATATGAACATATCACATTGTACTCACAAATTATTATTTTCTTATCACAGGCTAAACCGAAATATCCTTCCCCTAACGGTTGAAAGTTTGAATGCTAACTATCTTCTGACAAAACAAGTTGCGTTCTTTTATATAGATGTGCTCTATTTAGCAGAAAAGGAGCAACGAGTGCGAACGGTTTTATTATTGCTCAGGAACGCGCCTCCGTTATTGTGCCCGTAGCCAGGCAGCCTTATTATTTCTGTCTAAAGGTAGCCAGAGATGTAGTAGTGACGACAGCAACACCGTCATCACGTTAGCGTGTAAAATGATCATTCAGATGAGAAAAAAACTTCCGCTTGGGCTTGCTCCATCAACTACTGATACATGCTTCTCTTTCCCGTGCACAGATTGATCCACAGATTGAGCATATTCTGTATCCTTATCGACATTGTCAAACCGGTAAAAACGCTGTTATTCAAATGTTCACATTGTCACGAAATGATACTTACACGAATAAGGATTAGCTATTATTTTTACAATTCCACAACATTCAAAACACCAATCAGTCATTGAACAGCAAGTATTAATTGAATTTCGCTCGGATGCTGTGGTCGAACGTAGGTGCCATTCGTAGTGATCACAGATCCCGTACGCAGAACGTGATTGAAACCGTGTACATTGTGTTGGTGTGTTCTTCGTACATTCACCGCCGGGCGTTTTTATACTTCCACTAGTATACAGTTTATGTCAGCAATATGCGGCGTTAAACCGGAAGATAACAAACTGGTTACCGGAATATCAAGGTCGTAAGTCCATACAAGTGCAAAAATGAGCTCTGGACTAAAAATAAACGGATGATAGGGCGAGAACATGCAAGCTGAGAAATTTGTTCCTCGTCACGTGTCCGTCCATTGATGATTCCATCGATGTTCATGACACTATTTTTTTTGCGAAACTATCGAAAGTATCGAAGGTATTTTTTTGTATGAAATGCATTTAATTTTGGTAAATTCGACTCGATTTTTTATGCTTTCTCTTATTAATACAATAACGATGGGTCGAATATCAGCCTAATAACAGACCCTAAAGTAAAAATGAATTCTGAAACATTTTACAAAAATTATCTTTATTATATTGACTCGAATAGAATAAACTCAAAACAATTACTGTGTTATACCCAGTTAAGTCGAACTAACAGAAAGGAATCAGACAAGACAAAAAAGTATTAAACAAGATGGAGCATTGGCATACATGTCGGACCCGGTTATATACAAACTCGATTATATGTGATTCGATTGTATACAATTTTAGACTCGATTATATGCAGTTTGAAAAAAAAATGTTTTTTTTATACAGGTCGGACTCGATTATATATAGTCGACCATTTTTTTCAACAATTATTTTCAAATCCTATACATAATCGAATCTCAAGAAATTATGTATTGGATTAGAAAATTATTGTATTATTGTATCGATTATGTATTGGATTCGAAAATTAACGTTAAAAGTGAAATTGCGATTATATATAATCGAGTCGGACCTGTATTGCAAATATGACTTATTTCAAGAAAAAATGTAACTTTTCAACGTTAAGGTGAAATTTAAGTGGCTATTACATGTACAGTGGGGTAAAAATCGTGATTTTTGAAGATTTTGCTTGAATTTTCACCAGGAATTGTTTATACCGATATTGCAGCCAAATTAAGAAATATAGAGTTTGGGTGTCAAAGAATAAATTGTAGAGCGGTTGAAGAGCTTCAATTTAATTGATAGAAATAATCAAGTTTAATACAAATTTTTGGGATAAAAATAATAATAACACATTGACAATTTTTAACTTTTAAGTGTTTCGCTTCCAAAAGGTTATTTAAATCCACTAATTTCCACTAACTACTATAAACTGTAATTAATTTTCTCATCTTTTAAATGAAAGCAACATAATTGCCTTCCGGAGCGTACTTTTTAATATAGAGTTCGAGGCAACAGAGTCTCAAACAACAACAAAAAATTCTATAACTCTGTCATTGTTGAAATTCGAACATATTCGTAAAAGGATATATGATCGTCTATCACCTCCTGAGAGAATCTGGATAAATTTGTTTTTTCATATGAGAAAGGGGATTTAATCAAAAATCAAATCCTTCTTTTAAATTCAAAAAACGAAAAATACATGCATAAAAAACGAATAAATTTGTTTTTGACTCGATTATATACAGTATATAATCGAGTCCACCCTGTATTTGGATGTTGCTCAAATAATGCTTTAGTTTCGCTTTTGTCTCAAATTATTACCACCGGGTTGAGCAATATCGCTCCCTGGACTCTTTTCCTCTAGTTATATGGAAACTGATTATACCCACGCAATGATTAGAGGTTTGATTTCAATGCTAGGTTTTTGCTTGCATTTCACCGTGAATTGCATCCGTGTCCCAATATATTGTACATCATCCTAGTTAACCAACGCCAAATTTCCTACGCTTCCTGTTATTTTTCCATTTACTTTTCGGTTTAATGGTTGATCCTTTGAGACATCCGAAGAAAACGGGGAATTGTTCGATTTTTTCATGAATTCGTTTATTTTTACAGACACTCGTTAAACGTGGTTAAATTATCTGTCACCACTGGGCAGTCTCGCTGGTACATTTTCGAAATCCTCATCTGGTTTGTGATGAAAATCTAGGTTTTCTGTTCACAGCTTCCGAGTAGTAATACACATTAGTCATCTGTACTGGTAGATGCAAAAAATAAACTGGATATATTACTCAATCCTCAAATTGTTCATTTGTTGCCCTCGCTAATATTGGACTTTATGCTATCACTTTATGAAACTTAGAGATTTAATAAAATGTTTGTATCTCAAGATACAGTGGTAGACATTCGTTTAGCCGCACCCTATTTTTCCTCAATATTTTAAAAAATAAGTCAATTCGTTGTACAGTTTTGCTCATAAAAGATGATTATTGTTTATTTTCATTGAATTCATTCTAAAAAAAAGTATAAGTTCACTTTTTGTTTTCTAAGTAATTCAAATATGTGGAATCAGGGTGAACATTCGTTTAGCCGCATCCTAAAATTTCAATAAATGAAAATTTGTGCGGCAAATTTCGAGTCCAATCGGTAGCTAATATTTAGTATGTCCACCTCCATTTCGGATCACTTTGAAAACTCGATTTGGCATCGAGTCAGACAGCTTATAAAGTGTTGCCATATTGATTATAGCCCAACATTCCTGAATTACTGCCTTGAGACTGGAAATGTTGTCAAATTGTCATCCGTTTGCTTAGACCATCTCGGCCAAGATTCTCCATAGGTTCTCTATGGGATTGCAATCGACTGCCAGCAGGTCATTCAAGAAGCGGAATGTCCTTCTCGGCAAACCATGCATTCGATTGCTTGGAAACGTGGATCTATGCATAACTCTGCTGAAAAAACGACATCCTCGGTAGCGTTATTCTCAGTATGGCCAATCAAAACGTCTTCCAGTAATTGAAGATACTTTTCGGAGTTCATTCGGGTGAAAATGAAACATATGAGAAGCTTAATGTGATAGGAATCGGCAAACTTCCGCCCCCAAAGTTTCGCTTCGATCTCACGACATTTTTTTTCTGTATTATAGTGACTTTCAACTCATTTGGCTGGTTCGTCACTTTAACTTCCATTTTTGGAAGAATGTCGGGGGTGAGAATTGACCTTTAGCGCGAGAGGCATGGATGTTACCACTACGCCAGATCGGCTCCATCTCACGACACGCCGTTGACTTAAATTGTACCAATAGCAACTGTAACAGTCCGGACCATCCAAATTGAACTTTTTTCGCCGGAAAATACAACATTTCTCCATTCTAGTTTCCATTCCATGTATTGCCTGGCGAAAATGAGATGGTTCTGTTTATGGGTGGCGGTCAGTTTCGGCTTCCATTGAAGTTTCTTCCACATGATGTTTGGTGACTCATTCAAGATGCGCGCAATATGCTTCTTTGTTACTGGAACAACCGATTCTACCTCAATGTATGAGCAGGACATAGTTTCCTGGTTGCTTCGTGTCTTATTCGACCTTTCAGACGCAAAGTAACTTTGGTGTTCCCATTTGTTGATCGTTATATCCCATATTTCTGGCACTATTTAAAGAAATTCCGTACCACTTTCTCAGATAGACCAATTTTTGTTACGATCGAGCGATTAGAAAACTTTTGTTCACTGAATATCTTTATTATTTTCCGCCCCTCTTCCGTCAATAGAATACCTTTCGCCATTCCTTCAGATTCTACGTAAATCACTAATCTGACCAACTTCTTACGTTGCATATCTAATATTTATCTTGTAAATTGAACATTCCCAAGTATTTTTTCAAAAAACACAGATAAAGGCTTGGTGATTATGCGAAAACTCGATTTTTAAGCCCTGCGGCTAAACGTATGTCTCGGAAAAAAACGACGTTTGAATGTTTAGATCCACCGATGCCACCTTGTGTGTGTGATTGTGACGCACGTCCTTTCAATAAAAGTGACTTAAATATAATATCACTACAGCAAAGAAGTATCCCGATAAAAAAAAAACATTCCTTGTTGTTTTGTAAGTGTATCAAGTTTTTTTTCCAAGTGCGGCTAAACGAATGTCTATCACTTTATACGAAAATACGCTCGACGGTTGCCTAGTAGTGAGGTAGTGAGAAACGCAAGCAAACCGTCATTTTTTTCAGGCAACAGGTTTTTGTCCACCAATCCAGCATATTATTTTGTTTTCTTCAATAATAGTTTGCCTCTGGAGCAATTTCACTTTTAGGGCACGGAATTCGTTCTACAGTTCTTGTAAATTCCCATCGTAGAAACCAGGAAACGCTTCCAATACAACATTGAACATCAATCGATCGATGATAAACCCTTTCAGTACCGACGAAAAGAACACGTCTAAGCGAAGAACACCGGGCCGAATCGGCGAATTTGCAGAGGTTTGCAAAAATACTCGTAAAAACGAAAGTAGAAGTAATATTTACAAAATATAAAAAGCAGCATATTCGGAAATAAAGGGAGAATAAAACGATACGAATTGTGTTTCATTGTTTGTTGAAAATCATAAGAATAACATGAACATAAGACATAACAAAAATTGTACAAAAGTGATTTCTCTTTTTCAAATGGTAATTGCACATAAAAAAGTCATCATTTGGTCATAGCTATATACATCTTTTAGTATAATGTATAGACATTGAATTTTGCAATCATTTGCAATACAATAACAGAAGGCAGATAATAAAACGGAAGGATAACGCTATGATGCACGGCAAGCGTCAGACAGATTTACTACACAAGTGGTAATACGTCACAAAAAAATGTTAGTGTTATTATAGATATTTATAGTTAGTTTCCTGGCCACTAAAAATATGTAATATTTCTTTACTTTTACTTACACGAGCAATTTATTAGCCGATGTCGATTGGCGTAATGTGGACGCGTCTTAACTTATACAGACCCGCGACACTAATCAACATAAAATATAATAAAAAGTTAAATCTAAAAACCATTTTTTCACTTGTTTTGCATTGAATATGAACCATTTTAACATTTTATAAAATTATTTTGAAACACAGACCTCTTGTGATGAGTACAATAAGGCCCCAACGGAGGCGCAACGATTTATCGTCGTTGGTATTTTTGGCAAGTGCCCCGAACGACGATATATCTACTACTAAAAGGGTTAATATTTACGCTGGGCATTTCCGAAGCGAAATCTATTCCTCATTTGAGCGTTAATAATTCTTTTCCGCTAAACGAAGTATTATGAGAATCACTTTATTCGAAAGATAAAATGTCTAAGAGTCACAATCTGGTTAATCATTAACCCGAAAACTTGTTTTAGTAGCTTGAAAGTTACTTTGAAAACAGGCTATTGAAATAACAAAAATCTGTATATAAACCTGTGCTCGGTCGATAATCCACTCTTAGGAAATCCGCTCAGTTATGATCCTGTAGTGGTTGGAGCATGTTCAATCCAGTAACTATTTTGCTACCAATCTGAAGTGGAAAACGATGTAATAGTTTTGTTCAAAGCGGATGTCCTATTGCAACTACAAATTGTGCCATTGACGATAGATAATGCTGTCCGCATTAAGGCCGTTTTATATTATCCAGCACGTAGCGTAAACGGCACGTACCGACACGGGCAGACAAATACATGATGTATTCATATTATCAGGCATAGCAACTTCTCTGTACGGACCGGAAGTGCTGACGGAGCGGAGAAGTTTGTTTTCGTAGCGGGAGAGTAAATTCGCGTTGACGAAATCGAGCCAAGCGTAGCTACTGGTGATTGAACCGTTGTCGTACCGAAGAGCGACGCACGCACCCTACCACGAACTTCGACGTTTGATTTGTATGTATGGTGCTACTTGCCAGTGAAGTTCGTGACCGGCACCGGCAAAATATTCTTTTCGAGAATCCCTTCATGCATTTGTCTGAAACGTGCTGTGTATGCCTGGAGCCGTTCCGCTATATACACGCATATACATATGAAACACACGCAATAATATTTGTCTTGCATGAAACGTGTCATGCTGGTTACGCTACGTGCCTGATAGTATAATATTTACTTTATATGAAATGTTTCATCACGGGTTGGAGTAGAGAATTTATAATATATATTCAATATGCGTAGTGAATACACACAATCGAAATTGACGCGAAACGAAGAAGTAAAACAGTCATTTTCATCCTTTATGGCGGGTTTACATTACATAGGTGGATTTATTCACCCGAAAATATATGTAAACGGGTAAGAATATATATGATACACTTCTTCGAGGTATATATGTATAGAATGTATAGAATAAATTCAGGCATATGTAAACGCTGGTGAATTTCTCACTGGTGAGAAATCACTAAAGTTGGATGCAGTTCTACTTCAGGTGAATACATTGACCGAGAATTTGAACATATTCATTATATAAGTTCGCGCTAGTGTAAAGGTTGATGCGATTTCTATAAATCTCATCATATTTCTTCACATGAATATATCACTAGTCTAAACCTACCCTTAGTCTCGAAATTGTCAAGCCCTGGTCAGGGCAACTTCATTCTACGATATCACAAACTGTGCCAACAATTCATGTACCAAAATGTACGCAAAGGTAGGGAGCGAATGGCTGCATTCCTACGACATAATAAACAGAAGCGGAATGAGGAAGAATACATTCTCTTGCGAGACGCTATCATGAACAACACAGCTTTTATATTGCCAGACCAAAGCTCAATGCATTGTCATGTCATTACAACCCGTGTGTTCAAATAAAAAATGAAGTCTTCGATGAGCTTCTATATAACACATAATCGGTTCCACACGATGCTGCATGTATAGGATTGAATGGCAAAAGTGAGGATTATCTCATACACACATTGTTGGTTTGATTAGTGGACATAAAGGCGCGTCCACATTATGCCGAATGATGCCGATCGGCCTGTACCAGGCGGCATATTCGGTTCGTTATGAAATGTGGACGCCCCATCGGGTGCACGAAGCCGAAGTCCCATCGGATGCACGAAGCCGTCACGAACACACGAAGCACTATGTCGTCAACTTCGTTTTGTTTGGTTCGACTTTCTCGAACCGGACCCACTTGTTTCGGGTTGGGTTCGGTTTGATTCGAGTCGGTTTTCGGCACGTCGGCAAGCCCGGGCGGTACGTCCACATTTAGCCTGTACCAGGCGGCATATTCGGTTCGTTATGAAATGTGGACGCCCCATCGGGTGCACGAAGCCGAAGTCCCATCGGATGCTCGAAGCCGTCACGAACACACGAAGCACTATGTCGTCAACTTCGTTTTGTTTTGGTTCGACTTTCTCGAACCGGACCCACTTGTTTCGGGTTGGGTTCGGTTTGATTCGAGTCGGTTTTCGGCACGTCGGCAAGCCCGGGCGGTACGTCCACATTTAGCCGACTTTACCGGGCGGCCAAGACCGATTGGCGTAATGTGGACGCGTCTTGAAATCCCATCGCAACTTTGCATTCTGTACGTATCGCAATTTTGCATTCTGTAGTCCGTTCGTCTCAAGTGCAATCGGGTTGTGAAAATGTTGCAACTTTACCATGCAATTCGACATACACGAAGTGAGCTTCGTGTTCCATTTCTGTGCAACGAAAATGGTAATGGATTTTCAGGTGGAATAAACACGCTTTTAAAACAAAAACTACGGATGAAAATTAGCTCTCCAGCATCGAATATGTGTTATATGTATCAGAGTATTTCAGAGTGTTAGTGTATAAACCTTGAACGAAAATTTTGTCTGAAATTCTGTCTGATTTTATATTATGAATAAAGCTTTGACGGAAATGCAAGGAAATTAATAGAAAACTAATTAACACATTGACTGCCATTGTTGAGTCTCCATAGGTTCCCCACAGGCCATCTTTCTCCCACCACAATAATGCTCTTGAACTCAGTGGTAATCGAGTTCACCGGTGAACTCATGGCCCAATGGGAACTAACTTCCGAGTTCACCGGTGAACTCATGGTAGTAAATGTTTTAAGTTAGGGTCAGGTCTATGTATTCTAAGTATTCAAATTACATCGAGCAAGACTTTTTTTGTATATTCCACATTTTTACATTCATTGAGATGAGAAAATGAATGGTTTTTGCACTATATTCACTAGAAATAATTTATATGTCAGAGCAACGTTTGCTGGGTCAGTTAGTTTGATGTTATAAAAATTTAAATTATTTTCGCATGACGGCATTGTAGTTTGTAAAACTTTTTGTATATCCGATGCGATGTTTTACGCTGAAGAAATGCAATTAGATACGTTACACTGAACAGGTAACTATCTTTATGGGCAAATTGGAATGTCATAAGCGCACGAGTTAATAAACGATTTTATTCAGCAATGCAAATCCGAAATGGCCGTCGCCATAAAATGACGATATTTTTCTTCAAAACCTGATCAATTCTTCTTCTTCTTCTTCTTAAATGGCACTAACGTTCCTAGAGGAACTTCGCCGTCTCACCGAAGTATTATACTTGCGTGTTTTTTTTAGTAGAGTTAAGATTTCTATGCCAAATTACACGCCTTCAATGCATTCTGAGTGGCAAGCACTAGAATACTCGTGACCACAGTGCAAGCCGGAAGAAATTTGTGTGAAGAAAAATTTCCCCGAGCAGAACGGGAATCGAACCCGAACCCCCGGCATGTTAAGTTTGACGCTAACCACTTGGTTTGACACTAACACGCTAACCAAGGGTGCACCACCCCATCAATATGGGTATCAAATAAAAGGGCTTGACTAGTAGAACACATGAAAATGTAAATCCAAAATGATCGTCATTACAAAATGGTGATGTTTTTTTTCCCAAAATCTCATCAATGTGGGTATCAAGAACTTGACTACTAAAACACAGTAGATCATGAAAAAAAACAAATCCAAGTTGGCCGCAGTCACAAAACGGACAATTACTTTTTCCTTCCATCTCCCGCATATGGGTATCAAATTAAAGATCCCTTTCCTTTTGATGATTTGTTTTTGAATTTTGCAACCACCGTTGTTTTTTTTTGTCGTTATAATTATTCGTACTCTATGATATCAATAATCCAGTTTGGCTGCCGCTATGATTTTTTTCAGAATTCAATTTTAAATTTTAAATTTATTACAGTGCATACATAGATACAGTGGAACCCCGATTATACCCCGGATTATACTACCTCCAACGAAACCCATCCCTTTGCGTTGCGTTCAACATTTTTATAAATCAAGGTACACTAGAACCCCGATTATCCGTAGAATAGTCGGGCAAACTCATCTCGAATAACGAAAATCGCGGATAATGCACTAAAAGACTAAAAATGAGGTACAGACACGAAAAAAAGTGTTTCAGCATGAAAACTATGCTTTATTAATGGATTATTTACTATTGACCAAGTTCGAGCAACGTGCCTGTGCACGTTCCCATCGAACTTTGCAATTGGTGAAGAATTCTATCGAGAAGGCAGCCCGCGTACATCTACTTGCAACAATCCGTGCAGCGATTGCCTATGGGCCAAGAGTTTAGGACTTTGCGTAAAAAAGAGAAGAGGACTATTTCGGATCATTTCGCCAAAAATACTAATTTTAGATACTTTTATACCTTCAATAAAAAATTTAGCGCTTTATCTCGTTTTGTTTTCGAGTTATGAATTTACAAACGACTGACTGAGCTAATGATTATACTAGGGAAGAATAATAATAATTCTTTACGGTCGTATGCTTGCTCTCAGTCACTAAACCTTTTTACTGTTATGGTCGTAGACAGAAACCTGATCGAAGACATCTTGTTCACAAATTAATACGGACCTTCTAACGGCGTAGGAAGATAAGAGGAATCAATTCTTTCTAGAGAAATTAATTCCGAAGAGTATGACACGCATAACAACAATTAGTACGACCACAAAGAGTTAAAACTGGAGAAAATTATCCTGAATGTAAGAAAAATAATGAAATATCTTGTTTAGAAGCTCCCGAAACTCAATTGACGCACTGTGTATGTTTAGTGTGAACAATGAACTAATTTTTATATGTTAAGCTAATTTATTTTTATATATTACAAATAGGGTAAATGATCTTGGTTTGTCCAGTCGAAAATATGATCATGGTTTGCCCACTTTTTTGAATGCTCTAATTCAGCGCTCCTGTGTCAAATAAGGCCTTCGAATGTTTCGAAACATATAAATATATAAATGAAATTGCCTTTTACATGATTTATAGTAGTTTGATAGTATATTTTTACGAAATCACATGTTTTAAAGGATTATAAAATACACCTTCTATTTGTGTCAATGCGCCCCTCATTCGAGCTAACTTTTAATCGATCACCAGATGATTATTTGACACGTATTCAGACCTTTTCTGGATTACAACACTTATAAATATTGTAAACATCATGCTTGCTCACCATTTGTATCGGATTTACATAGCTAAACCATTAAATTAACGCATTTTGATGAACTCAATTCTGATCATGAATTGTCCAATTCAATAATGTTGTTTTGTCCACATGATTTCTATGGCAACCGCTTGGCGCGCTGCAGTTTGTTTATGTTTGTTTATGGTGTGCTTCGCGCATAGCAGAAGTATGGTTTTTCTGTGTTGATTGTGTTGAGGTGAACACTTCTAAAATGCCCAAGAAAAGGCGATATTCTGAAGAAAGCTTAAATTATGAATGAATCAATATGATCACAGTAAACTCAAGCAATGATAAATGCAACATCTAATTGTGAATTCGAATGTTTTCATTCAAAAATGGAGATTTCTGAAACCGGACAAACCATGATCATTTTTTTTGGGCAAACCATGATCAGAGGTGGTCAAACCATGATCATAATTCTTCTTTAAGGAAAATCGTTAAAAAACATAAAAATTTGAATAATTTCAACACCTTATGGTAGTATTAGCAACTAGAGACTTGGGGCTTTTCAACAAACCCAAACTCGTATCGATTATGTGTGATTTTCATGAAGAAAAATCGATTTGCATTTACTAGTTGCGTAAAAACACCCCAAATTGGACAAACCAAGATCATTTACCCTATGCATGTATAGTCATAATACCCGATTATCTAAATTATATTTTTGTTTACTTATGCATCACTACACTGGAGACTACTCATACCACGACAGAGTTCAACATAAAAGTTCAATCAACTGATTTGCAAATACCACGCTGCCTATGTTGATTGATTGATTCTTTGTTTTTGAGAGACTTTATACTTTGCAGTTCATTCGCCTCTAGCTGCCTATGTTTCTATGCAATTTAATGTGGTTGTTGTGCGTCATTTTAACAGTTGGAAAGGGTTCGCAACGAAGCGGATTGAAAGTAAGTTATAACAACACTAACTGTTTTTATTCAAGATCATTACCGAGGTCAGCAGGTTGCATCGAGAGGTGTGATACATGCTCGCGTGTCGAATGTGATGCAAAATCAAACACATTAAAGCTCCGCGTCTGAATAGCGGTTTTACCATTAGCAGTAGAACTAGCACCACCGACTTCCTCATGAGTAATCTTATTGTGATAGGAATGTTCTCTCATTTTATTTTTGTTCGAGCCGGAACAATTTGTTCGCAAGGAATAGAGGATTTGTTTGCAAGAACATTTGTGGAAAAATATGAATGTTTGAAGGGAAATAACATAAAATGCTTGTAGTTTGCACATTTTGTGTTTCAAGTTGAGTGAAATAAATTCGCATTGCTCAAGAGAACAACCAAACATTCAAACTGAAATTTATGTTACCACCATGTGAATGTAAATCGTTCTATGAATCCAATTGAAATTCCGCTTGAGAACAAATGAAAACATACCAAATATCTAAAACTAGCGAAGCATTTCATACACTTCGAGTTAGAAAAAGTATATATGAGAGAAACGATTTCTAGTTGCAATTAATAAGTTATCCTCCAAGAAATATTTTCTAAACCAATATTGATTTTCTATGTGATAATGATGTGATAATAATCATTTATTACAGAGGTACTTGCCACAATTTTTAAATCGTCACTATGTATCGAATCGCGTTACAAGCAATATCAATGTTCTCATATGTTTTTCTAAAACTGACACTTTTACACGGATAGATAAAAAAGAAAAAAACAAATTGTAGGGTAAGTGGGGGTAATTTCGACTTCCTAAGCAATTCGCCTAATATTTCCAAATTAATACGGTCTAAATGAAAAAAGTCCCATTGTACACGAAGCTATGTTGGTTTTCTTTTTTCAATCAATAATATTTAATCATATGTCAAGCTTCAAACTACCAAATATATAATAAATCAAAAGCGATGATTTTTGGACATTAACATTCTATGTGGGGTGATTTGGACAGTCTGTGGAGTGATTTGAGCATGTGTGTGTTTCATTAAAAGAACATACTTATGTTTATGTTAAGTAACTTAGAATAAAATTTCAATCAGCAGCTGTGTTCTGGGATTGATACCAGGTATCTTGGCCAGGAGCCAGACCAGAAAAATTTCGTTGAGATCATGCAATTCCTTTTTCGACGGCTAAATTTTATTGTTGAAAAGCATGGCGTTACCCAACATATAGCATACCTTAGATATTCGGAAACAATGATTGTTGCATGTGACATTTTAGACGCTCCATAAATGCACCAAATCAATCTCTTCTGGCTGAGCGAGTTTTGAGATTGAACGAATGAGTAAACTTATTTTTTTCATCCAATTCAAATGCTATTTCCCGGGAATCATGTGACGTCAAACCATATAGCTGATTTTGAAGGTCGAGCATATGATTGACCATCTCCAGTTCCTGCTGAGATTAAAAAAGGTTCTATGTGATTTTTCGGATGCGGTCGACGAATTTGGCATGACTTTCTTCAGATTAGATATTCGGTGACAATGATTGTTGTAAATGACATTTTAGGCGCTTCATGAATGCGCCAAATCAATCTCTTCTGGCTAAGCGAGTTTTGAGATTGAACGGATGAGTAAACTTATTTTTTCTACCAATTCAAATGCTATTTCCCGGAAATCATGTGACGTCAAACCATATAGCTGATTTTGCAGGTCGAGAATATGATTGATCATCTCCAGTTCCTGCTGAGGTTTAAAAAAAAGGTTCTATGTGATTTTTCGGAGGCGGCCGACGAATTTTGCATGACTTTCTTCAGTGTTGTTCGAGCATTTTCAAAGAAAATCCGTCCTTGATGGTCTGGATTGCTCTTTCAATCCTTCGTCAATCAATGTTGTTTGCTCATCATCTTTTTGCAATTCCGCAGCATCTGGAATCAATTAGACCAAAGAAAAGTTTCAACCTGTATGACCAATTCACCCCACATAAACCTGTCCATATCACCCCACACAGCATGCAAAGATTAAAATGCAATTTATTTCATTCATTAGTATCAAATTTATAGCTTCGCTGCATCAAATGGCTCCTCTTATGTAGACGACCAGAACTTTACTGCACAATACATGAAAAGTTTGTTTAATCAGCCGAAAAAACCTTCAAACCACCATCGACTTTTCATTTTCTTACAATCAAAGTGCTTGCTCTGTCATGTCACCGTTTCCTTCCAACTTGGAAATTTTATCAATGATCAATGTTTTTTTTACGTTAGGCACATACGGTTTAACAATAAAAGAAGATGACATTATAAAAAAATCCATGTAGAGTCGTACTTTCCGAGATAAGGGAGGTGTCCAGATCACCCCCTATGTCCAAATCACTCCACTTACCCTACAAATTGCCTCGTTCATCAAGTTATCGATAACGCAAGAAAAATGCTTGTAACACTTCTGAAGCTTTATAGCATATGCCACAAAAGCTCATAATTCCAAGCAAAAGTAGGTACGACGTCATCACTGCGCAAAGCTTAACAGCGTAAGGTCGTAGTCGTTTTCAATCAAGACTTTTAGTAACAGTATGTAACAGGTAGAAAAATATTATGAACATGTTTTTTTCACATATTCTACAAGCGGAAAACAGAATTTTTAGTCATTTTTTGCAAAATCAGTTGATTCAATATGTATATAGGGTGGCCACAAATCGTTTGTTTTATGGTTCCCGCTGTAAAAATATCGTTGATTTTTCACTATTCTATTCACTGTTCTTGTAAAAATTGTAATAATTATATTATTGACGCCATCCAATGTCATTATACTCATGGCAAATAAAGTTATAGGAGTAAAAGGTGAGTCGGCAATCATTGCGACACTTTAGGTTGATTTATGAATCGGCTATAGTAATCGAAATAAAACCAATTTTTTACAGTAATCAAGTATAGCGCAATTTCACCCAAATCAGCTGGTCGCTGACCCGACCCTCTTCGTTTTTTTTGGAACTTTGTACATTTGCTGGCAACTACCCAACATCACAATTACCATATGGCCAGTTTTGATTACGAGAGTATTTTATAAGGGCGTAGGCAGAAACATTGAACCTTTTTTTCATAAAATGGTAACTCGAAATCAAGATGTCTAATTAAAATATTATGTACGGTAAATTCGTTGGGGGATTATGGAGCCTCTAGAGAAAAATAAAATTTTAAATACACCGTTAAAAATCTTATTCAAAAATCGGGTTTAATATTAAAAACTTTTATATCTTTTTTAAGCACCCTCCCCCTTTTTGATATTTTTCAATATATTTTTATAAGAAAAACAGAATTTGACATAAAAAACAGAACAACAATTCGAGATAACATTAACAAACATTATTTCCATTATATTGGGGAGAAAGTGATCCATTATTTTTTCGGTAGCTGGCTTTAGTGATCAATATCTCGCTTAATATCTATCATACAATTTCAATTTTAGGCTCGTCGTAAAGGTGACATTTGACAAAAAAAATCTCTTGCAGTTTTTTGTTTGATCCATTCAGTTGTGAGTTACAGAGTGTTAACCCCTTCACGTATAACGTCGAACCTCACTCGTCGTCTATCGATGTGAAATGGATACATGCTTCAGGCGTGTGATGATGCAGGACTGCTGCGTTCGTAAGTAAGATACACACACTCAGCAGAGTATCGAAACGACTCACTGTGCTCGTGTTTGGGCCCTGTTGTTGGAAATGAAATCGTACGGCAAGGGGTTAACAATGGAGGTCAATATAAAGAAAACTCTATATATTTTACGCTTTTTCTTTTATGAAGGCAAAAATGCAAGCCAGGCCGCTGAAATTGTGAATGGTGTTTATGGTGTCGATACTGCAAAAGCAATTTAATTTATTTTCAATTTTATTTAAAGTTTATCTTTATTTTTTTTTTAATTTAAAAAAAAAATTTAAAATTGTTTTTAATTTTTTTTAAGGTACGATACGCTAAATTCAGATCTCTACTGTCAACGAATGGACCGTTTGAAGCTAGCGATTGGCCAGAAACGTCCAGAATTAGCCAACAGAACAACGCAAGACAACGAAACGGTGTACATTTGACCCAAATCGGACAATCCGAAGCACATTAAAAATAGTTTTGAATTTCATCTAAAAAAAATAGGATTACTTTTTCTTCAACCTAATATAAAATTGATCATTTCCTGATAACAGTTAGTCTGAAAAATTAAATTCTATTTTTGAGTTAGGTTTTTTAAGGATTTATTTTTCCTAATTAGATCATTGATTTTCAAACAACTTTTTTTTCCCAAAATATATATTTTATTAAGGCACATGTGGCGTTAGCCCGACGGGGCCGGGAGTCCAATATTTTGACAATTTTTGTCTTACAACTATGTTAGTAATATGTAACCGATTACTCGCGGTTGGCTCGAGGTTAGTATTACAAGTGTTCTCATAATTGGTATGATGCAGTCTTCGATGCTCTGTACGTGTGCCCGACACGGGATACTTTCTATTGGGATACAGCTGACCATTAATCAGCAACGCCCCCCTAGTCTGTACCCCATATCTAGCGTGGTGCGTCTTTCTCGACTCGAGGAATCCAGGATAGAATGGTCACTAGCCGGCGCAATCATCAGCTCGTGTAGAGTTGTCATGAGCGGTACAACCTTGTCAAACATATTTTAATCAGACACCTGAATTTCGAGTTCTGAAATTTTTTGAAAGAGAGATCAAAAATTTTGAATACACCTTTTTAAAAAAAATAAGTCAAAATTCAAATTAATCATATTATAAAGAAAGTTGTGATTTTAGGTAGCTTCGATCATGAGTACCAAGTTTCAATAAAATCTAAGAGGGTCCTGTCAAATTTTACTGTTTTTTGACTGATCTGACGTAGAATTGCTCTATAAAGATAATTCCGGTTGAATGAAAAAAATCCCCTCTTGTCTTCGATGGTGAATATTTAATGAAATAAGGATCGGACATAAAACCTATAGTAAGTTTTGAAAACTCTAAATAAGTCATTACAATGGCCATATTTTTCTTCGGCGAAAAAAATATTCGAGTTTTCCATCTCTTCCATCAAAACTAATCTTTCTTAAAAACAAGAAATCTACTGAAATTTTGCAAATATTGTGAATTTTACAATCTAATGTATTTATATCTGTTTAACCAAAGTTTTGAGAAAGTTGTACTGGGAGTAAAATGTAACTGAACGAAAGGGTTTTACGATCAAAATTTGGTCGAATTAAACGCATTGATGTATTTTTAAATCGTATATTTTAAGAAACCTCGAAACTCCTATTTTGTAGATGTGTTTGTGCATAATGATACTTCTATTTTGATTATGGTATTTGATCTTCAGTTATCAAAATGTTTCTTGACTGGAGAAACGCAACATTTTGCATCGATCATTAAAACTAATTGGAAATGGAAATGGACTAATTTCGGATGGATAAAAAACTACAAAACATAATTAAAATTTTCCTTAAATCCTACGTTTATTAGGTCTTCTACAAAAATGCTTCGACGCCCTATCATGGCGAAAATATTTCGATTCTTTTCCAGCTCCACCCCGGAGCAAGGAAGTTGGATATCGTGAGCCACATTGTGTCTGTCCGATGGTTCCCGGAATAAAACGCTGCAGAAAACGACTGCAACAGAAACTACCACCTAGAAAAAGTGTAGTAGGCTAGAAACATTGTAGCGTTCTGTCTTGAACCAAGGCGCCTAGAAGTATGTCCTAAGGTGAAGCCGTTTCGTCACTAAGTTGGTTAGGGGAGCGGTATATGAAAACAGTACGGAAGAAAGCAGAAGGGGAATTATTTGCTTGAAGCGTGAAAGAGACAGACTGATCAGGAGCGAGCTTCGGCACTAGAGTATTGTGTTTTGTTTACAAACAAAACACAGTAGACTTCCAAGATGGCTGAAGAGTGGTTTTAGCAAGTTGGCCCACCTTAGGATATACTTCTAGGCGCCTTGGTCTTGAACAACGTGTGCGGACTTTCCTGAAGCCACACGATTGTTCCGTTCTTTTCTGGCAGGACTGCCGCCAAGGGAAAAAAATCCATGGAGTGGTATACCACTTGACAGATGATGGCCAAGGACAAGAGCCTTCTCGATTCGCTAGAGTTTCGCCCAATCGAGAAATACTGGTCCATTATCAAGCGGAACTTGTAGAAGGTCCATAATACGTAAGCGAGAAGCAATTTGAGGTAACGGGAGTTCTGCATCGAATAATGTGGAGAAGATGGCTGCAAAAAGAAAAAGACCTGGCAATTTGGATTCGATTTGGAGCTAAATAAAAGGTCTTTCTATGTGTTAGGTATACGATGAACGTAAGGTGGTGTTACGTTAGTGGGAGTGAGAGGTGGTTCCAAAATCTGTATTTTTATCGTTACGTAATTTGTGCACGGCGCCTAAACTACAGAAATTAAAGCAATTCGGATTTGTCAACTGGAAGAATCTTCTACGATCTTTACATCACATAACACTGTTATCTTTGTGCTTGAAAAGAATACTGTGATGTCTCTAGAATTTTATTAGATTTCTTATATTTGTTTAATATTCGCTGATCTAACTTCGAAGGTTTTTTATTCAGGATAAGATAGTGCATCAATATCTCCAAATGGCTGCCCAGAAATTAAAACCAATCTGTATTGAAAATAGTTCAAAGTAATACGTGCCTAATAACTACAGCAGCAGCGTTGAGTTGAAAACTAGAAGTGGGTTATATCTTTGATATAACCGCAAAATGGACGTAGGTCTAACGTTGACTTAGCAATAAATAAGTAACAAGCATATGAATCTTAGACATTTCATCTTTCGAATAAAGTGATTATCATATCACATCGTTTAGTCAGAAAAGAGTTTTTAACGCTAAAAGGGATTTCGTTAAATGTTCCGTTGGGTCCGACTGCAGAGGAGGAATGGAATTGAAAAACGACAAACGGGAGAAAGAGATGTTGGAGGTTGAAAGGAGATTGGCAGAAAATATCTGCATTTTATCTTTCGAATAATGTGATTATCATGCCACTTCGTTTTGCCTGAAAGAGATAATTAATGCTCAAAGGAGGGATCGAGTCCTCCGAGGAAATACCCAACGCAAATTAGAATCGACTATCAATTGCGGCATTCGTACACAAACAATTTTATAACGCAGGTTTCATCAAAGTGATTTCTTCGATATGGTGAAATATCCACTATCATATATTTCGTATCCGTCATTATCAAATTCATAGTCAATGGCTCGACACTACCATTTTCACTAAATGCTTCTTTCAGTTCAGCCTGCAAGAACTTTTGTGAACTCTAATCCATAAATTTGGGTTCCCTGAAAAGGCCGTTGATTATATGCCAAAGTACTAAGATATTAAAGCGGAAGCGCAGCTGTTTAAGCACGCTCTCCTCGGATATGATGGGCCAGCTGGATGTCCTTGGGCATGATGTGACGCGTTTTGCGTGGCTTAGCACACAAATTGGTATCTTCGAATAGGCCTCCTGCAGTGCCATAATCGCGGAAATTTGGAAGCGCAAGTCGGTTTTCAAGTCCTAGTCAATTCCACAAACCAAACGCTGCAAAAAGGTAGCTTGCGGATCAGCAATTCGGTAGACTTCTGATAGCGACGAATTTCACGCCTTGAAGTCCGGCGCAACTCTCTCGTTTTCGAAACTTTGTACTTACACCCCGGTACAGAAATGAAAGACGTAGTCCTACGTCAAAAGTAAATCTGTTGAGTCTAATGATGAGATTTGACTACGCAAATAGTGATCATGTCCCATGCAATAATCTGCATAATCTTATGCACCAATAGTTGAATGAATTGATATATGGACGGAAGTTTCACTGGTTTGTACTATCATACGATAAGCATGACGATGTACGTGTTAAGTGGATTGTCACATACCATTGAAAATATCTCATAGTCTTGGAGATCGCATGTTTATTATTGGAAATGGTTTATATTGTCACATCCCTTGTTAGAATTCGAATGGGACTGGAATAAAGACTGCTGTATGTATACAAGTACTCATAAATGTTTAGAAAGTTCAAAGCTGACTGGTTGATTTACTTTTTGTTTCAGTTCCAGTGATTTTTCCCTAAATTGATATGGTTGAATTTCCTACAATAAACCCATAAAAAACGCGAGTTCAGTGAATCACCTGAGAAACCTTTTTCAGTTTTAGTTAGGGAAATGAGGTAACTTTATCATTTCAATCAAAATATATTGCAAAATTGAGTCATTCAAAATTATGCTTTGCAAGTAAAGTATTGTGCATTGTTATACTTTATTTCACCAGTTCCGAACACTATATCCGTGACGAACTTATCTAAGCTATCATTGAAAAAGGATCGTTGGTGATCGATATACATTAGGGTGCCAATGAAAATGGTCATCTCGAATTTCAAAAAGTTATCCCATAAAAAATGTTCACCACCTCAAAAAAAAACCCTATGCAAAACATCAGCTCAATCGGACTTAAGGGAGAGTGGCGCAAAGCGGTCGAAGTTTGAAGTTTTTGAAAATCGAAAAATCACCCAAAGGGCGAGTAAAGGAAATCGGGGTTTTCGAAAAAAAAAATTTGATGCCAAATGCCTTAAAATTACTTGCCAATAAAAATAGTTATCTCGATTTTTCATTCGGAACATGCTACGAAATGTTGATTTGCACGATCATATACCCTATGCAAAATATTAGCTCATTCGGACTTCATTTACAGGTGTCATAAACGTTAAAATTTGAATTCAAAAAACGAAAAATTACCGAAAATCGAGATTTTCAAAAAAAAAAGTTTGCTGCCAAATGTATTAAACTTGCATTAGTCGTCGAGATTCACAGTTAGCTCGAATTTTTTGTCAAAAAAAAATTTTGACAAAAAAATTTTTGGTTGTTTTTCTGCCTGAAAAATCGATTTTTGACAAAAAAATTTGTTTGAGATAATTGTAAATCTCGACGTGTTATGTAATATCAAGACATTTGCATTGAAAATTTTATTTTAAAAACCCCGATTTCCGGTGATTTTTCGGTTTTCAAAAAACTCAAATTTTAACGTCTGCGATACCAGTAAATAGTGCAACTCAACATTTCGTAACAAGTTCCGAATGAAAAATTGAGATAACTATTTTTATTGGCACCAAAACCATACTTTTCGTTTCGTACTTCGGAAAAAAGTCTGGCAATTTTTTTTCCGAGATTACACTAGATCTCGACGTTTCATGTAATTTTAAGACATTGGCATCAAAATTTTTACTATTTTTAATGGCATCCAAAACCATACTTTTCATTTTTTCTCATGCATTCATTGGCACCCTAATATACATACAGACCGAATTTTAGTTCGCAAAAGGTGTTCAACTGTGTAATAACCAGCACTTTCGCTCAAAATGTTTTGCCTCAGTTTTTGAATATTAAGGGTTCATTTTATTCTTTAGCAGTGTAGATTCAAATTACCCACACAAGATATAGTTCAAGGATTTCTCGAGCTTTGTTTACTGCTGGCCTCTGCCTACGACAAGAAGATCAAGGTGAAGCGTAAGCAGCCAGATAAAAATCTGGATCATGGTCACGCGAAAGCGAAAGGTGACTTGCTCCTGACGCATCTCGATTCGAATTAAAGTTCATTTTGTATACGACAATTATCCGTCCTTCCTCTCATGATGATACATACTTTTTATGGAAAATGTGTACCGTTCTGAATCGTATCTCAGACACTCTGTAATAATAACTTCTTAAATGTCCTTAAATGTCTTAATGTCCTGATGATATAACTATAAAATGAATATCACAATTAATTCTTTAGAGTACCATTTAGTTATATCATCAGGACATTAAGCATTTCAAGTTATTATTACAAAGTGTCCGAAATATGATTCGGAACGGTGTGTGTTAACTGGAGCAAGTATAACAACTATTTGGGGGAAGTTGGCTGAAGACGGAAGTAAGAGATTACCCAACATTCCTTCCACATGCTTGAAACACAAACCTGGAAAGGTCTAGGGCGTTTTCTTTTTGTTTATTTCCGAACTAAAATGAATAAGCAATGTCGTGACACCGCCGTTTAAACAATTGATCGAGCACGAGCTGACACACGCCAAGTGAACTGGATCGTGAGTTTCTTCATTCTCGCTGAATTTCAATTCAAGAATGGAAGAAAGAGAAAGTTACCACATTTTATTACTCGATTTCGTTTATTAGTCAACATTTAAATGCATTGTTTCAATCAACATAATCATTTGCGAATGCCGGGGGTCTTACTTCTGAATAAACGGGCACCTGGTGAGGACCCGAAGTGGTGTGGTATCCGGGGTGCTGTACGGGGCGTACTTGTTCTCGTACCTCCACCTCTTGCTCAGTTTCGATTGGTCGAGAAACTATAATTCGTCGAATATTGACTGTCCTGCTGGAATCGGTAGCATCGCGCGGGGCAGGAGTTGCAGACAGCACACGACCCCGAACGTACGCGTCGATCACGCTGCCCGACGTGCCGCTGTTTGGACTAAAACCAACCTCGGAAATGGAATCCCTCTCGGAAAGTAATCGAATAAATTGTTCCTGATTGGCACGAGCCTGGTCAGGTGAAACGTTGCTCGAAACTATTACCCTTGGAGAAGAAACTGTCGTTTCAGTGTAGCCAGTGTTCCGGGATGCCGACGATTGCTGATCTCGGGATTCTGCTGGATTGTTATTTTCATTGGCAAAACGTGCGTTTATTGTTGGATTTGGCACATTAGTTGAAGTCGCCACTTCTGGTTCAATGGTAGAAGATCGAGGAGTTTTATTGTCGAACTCGTTCGATAAACTTTGATGGGTCGCCTCAGTAGCGTAACTGATGGCAATATCCCCACGTTTCGGTGAATCTTCAACGGTGTAGTTGTTATATGTTCGATATTTAGCGGTTGAATCAATTGTTGTATAGTGATATGGGTTTTCAGTGGAGGAGGATGCTCGGCCACCACTGCGTGCGTCGATAACTATTGTGTCATCATAATCGAGAGTACTACTATCTGTACTTGTTGAAGGTATATAAGAGGGGTGTGGAGTTGTAACTACAGGTACAGACACATGCGGAGGTTTAATGGTGGTCACAGGAATAGCATTTGTCGGAATGTACACAGGTTGAACATGATTCACGTAGATTGGAGTTTGTGGTGTAACTGTAGGATGCGGAACTTGTCCTGTATTACTTGTGTGAATGATCACAGGATGCGGTTGAGCCGTTGGAGTATTATACACTGGTATCTGATGAAACTCGTACGGATATTGTGCGACTGGAGTATTATGTACCGGTTGCTGATTGTATAAAGGATGTTGAGGAGTCTCCGGGGTATTATATACTGGCGGCTGGGTGTATACGGGATGCTGCTGTGCAGTTCCAGGTCTTTGCGTCACCGTCGTTGTTTGAGTAATTATAGTATGGCCACCTTCTTGTCCATTGTTCGAATGAGCAAATTGATGATCATCTGGTTGTCTTCCGATTCCGGTTTCAGTTTGAGATAAAGGCTGTTCCAGTTCTATCAAAGCATTGCCAACCGGACGAATAATAACACGTTCTTCTATATCATAAAATTGGTTGTGAATGGCGGGCCTCCTTACTTTGTATTTGCGAGATCTTATTACAGGCAACGGAGTTTGAGTGTTCGTAACACCGTGCTGTTCGTAACCGTGCTGTTGCGTGATTGTTTTGGTAACCGTAGTAGTAACTGGGGGTACGTGTGCTTTCGGTGTCACAGGTTTTACTGGTGTCGGTGGAATTATGGGTACTGTGGGTGTCACATGTTCGATAGGTATGTGAACGGGCACGGTAGTTACTGTTGGAATGTAAGTTGGTTGGATATCCGGCGGATGAAATTGTGTAATTACTGGATGTATTGGTTGGGGCTTAAACACCACTGTAGGTGGTCGTTGAACGGCTCCATATATTACTGGCGTTACGGCTGCATGATTGTAGGTATAGAAAGGATGTGAGGCTACCGATACAGGTGCTTCTGGTAGGTTATACGAGTAAACAGATGGAGTCCCTGCTACTTGGTAGGCATGGATGGGAAGTTGTTGTCCCTGGATGTAGTTGGCCGATCGATACCTCACCGGACCAGCCAATAATCCAGCCTGAGCATGCGTTTTTCCATTGATGTAGGCTATTCCTGCTGGATTTGCGTATGGTAGTTGGACGGCAACATGTCCTGTAGAACCCAGTTCAAAGCACAAATATAGCGACAAAACTCGTAACAACATTCTGGAGTAAAAGAGAACAGAAAAAAAGAAACAAACTTATTTATCAAATCCCAAGAAAAAAAATTAGTTATGAGACGAATTGACGAATTGACGAAGTATTTTCTGTCGTTTGGTGAAGAATTCAGACTAACGGGTCAAATGGTTATATAGTGTTCGTTGAAGATGGACATGTAAAGATGGTGCGTAAATGCAAGACATAGTAAAACGAACAAAAGTGTTGCTTGGAGATATCTTGATTTTGTTTCTATTTGATACTTTCGACTACTTCTGAAAAATCAAACTCTGTTCATCCAATAATTGAAATGGTATTAAGGGGGTATTCTAGTCTACAAATTAGAAAAAAAACTCCTAAACTTGTTTTCTTCATATCTCTTAAGTTAAGACAATCAAGAATACATAAACGCTTTTTTCCCGAAACTAATTTTATCTAGTTTCGATATCTCAAACTCTACTGAATTGATTAATTCCAGGTTTGATGTGAATAAATCTTTATACATCTCTCTATCGCATGATTTTTTTTCTTCTAAATTTGTACTGAACCGATTTATTCCAAATTTGATGTGAATTTTATACATCTTTAACTCTCTATCGCATGAATCAATAAAAAATTATAATTCACTAATTTCATTATTTAAAAAAAATTGAAAATGTCACATAAAAAGTGCAAAAAAATATTTATTTTTTTAAACGGCTGCCATTTAGTAAATTTTGTTTTATAATTTTGAATATATTTTTTCTATTTAGTTCTTGTTGTATTGTTAAAAGATGATTCATTTGAATGAAATAATTGATAGTAAAAATATTCCTTGATTTATTTGTTCAGAGCTCCAAAAACTGTTAGAAATTCGTGCCTTTTCACTACTGAAAAACTACTTAAAACTACTGAAAAAATTAAAGCACGATTCATGTTATCTAAACTTCAAGAACTTACCCTGCCACGCTTTGCTGTGGCAAATTTTGAAATGAACAACGAAATAAAACATAGAAGTTTCATCTTTCAAACTTTTGAGTGCACAATATTTTTTGTTTTTCCATTGTTTGCATAGATACAATGGCTATCTAGTTTTCCGATTGATCTTCTGCATTATTGATTGTGATTGCGAACGCCAATCGAATAGAAACAGATTGATTTGAAATATCATCAGACAAAATTTTAAATAGTTCACGATTTTTCCAACACTCAAACACAAAAGAAATGTGTTGCTATCACATAGAATACATAGAATAGGGATACCATCTGGTCGGAGTTGAAAATCAGGACACCTGTCACAGTTACGATTGTGACCAAACCATTGTGATTATCTGAGATATAAATAAATAAAACCACGTGGAATTTATTTATTTAACTTATTTCTTGGGCGATCAATGCGGTGAAAATACTCCGTAGATGATGGCTTCTGCCTTTTTACGAGCACTGGAGATTTTTTGGCGGTTTCAGAGTCATCAAACATCGAGTGCAATAGTATCGAAGTGCAAGCCACAGATATGAAACGCAAGAGCTGCTTTTACAACCCAAATTTTCTGAGTGGCTCGATTTATTCACCACATAGTTCAGCATTGATTTGGAAGTGGATGCCAATCGAATATTCCGGCAATGTTTCGGTGTTTGGATATGCTTTTCCTAATCAGATCTGACTGTAATGTTTCATTGTCGATTTCAAACTTCTGTTCCAGCAAATTGACTAAATCTAAATACCGCTACAAGTCACCGACACTTATGAATCACATATGCAGCGTTGGCCTCATAATCCTAAAGTTATTTTGTGAAAAAGGGGTACTTCTGGCGCAATAACTTGGAATATCGAGAAACAAAAACATCACCATGGCCAGTGAAACTGAATCTCTAAATTAAAATAGTTAAAACATCTCGTGGAAGATCCAACTGCTACTCTTTATATGCTCACAAAACTTTGGTCTTCTACAAAAAAGGTTTTACTCAAAAACATAATACACTGAAAATAGTTCTGATTCTGCAACAAAATTGTATCTCTCATGAAAATCAGGACATGTCCTGATGGTAACCCTACATATACATGAACTGATGGAAATCACTTAGTGCTATTCTGACAAAGCTCCTATCTGTAGTATATGGCGAGTTACTATCCAGGTGTGTAAAATGGCGTTGTCTCGATGAAATAAAATTGATCAAAGTTGGGTTCACCAACCTAATATTGGAACTGTTTCTCAAATGTGAATAATCATAGGATATGGGTTACATTCAATAATAGGAGACATATCAAATGAGGATGGTACCGAAAAATAGGGTCCTCACTAAAAAAAAATCAAATATTATCTCTCTTCAAAAGTTGTGAGTTAAAGATGCGAAATTTAATGGGGTAAAAATCCATTAACAATTATTTTTCAGTTGTCAGAAATATTCCCTGTGAATTTTGTTTTAAGCCAACACGTACTACCATTCTAGTCTTGATATTCTAGCGTTACGATAGTTTACAGAGTATCAGTATCTCTGTACTTCAACATTCTCACATATTTTATTTTCGAAAACTGGGATAAGTGTTCGGCTGTTTGTGTTTGTGTTATATTTTTTAAAACTCATAATTTTCTGATCAAATGTGCTTGAGATTATCCTTACCCTAAGGAATAACGTTGTGAGAAACTAAAAACCATGTAAGCAAAAACACGCAAGAAAAATTATTCGCCCAGATATACCCGAATATGCTCAATACCAAATTGTTGTATACTACGCCGTTTCTGTTACTTTGTCGAATGTAGACATTGCATACAGTTGTTATTTACTTGATGACTGGAAAGAAGCAATTTGGTCAGATGAGACTAAAATTATGCTTTTTGGATCCGATCGTATCGAAATGGAGTTCGATGGCATCGTGTGGCTTCGGTGAACTCGAATTCATAGAAAAGTCGAAATTGTGGAGTGACCAGCACAATAGACAATAGCCCAATAGAACATTTATAGTCTATTTTGAAAGTAAAATTTCTAGAAAATAATCCAACAAGCTTTCAACAACTACGGCAAGTAATGGTAACTAAGACTAAGGTAAGGTAAGGTAAAAAGATTGGCGGGTAATGTCGGAGACATAACCGAAGAGACGTAGGAATCCTTTTGGTCGGAATCATTTGAGGAGCACAAATTGGATCAATCAAAACGAGGCAAGTAGTGCGTTTGGACAATGCTTGACATTTTACAATTATTCGATTGTTTATCTCAAGAAAAATAAAATTTTATTCATTGTGATAGACGCGTAGAAATATTTCCTATCAATTGAAGTGAACATCTTTGCGATCTATGAGGAATACTCGAGTTATAATCGTTCGAAATCATTCATTTTTTCCCACATGTTCGGTGCCTAGATTTTTTTTTACCATCTATAACTTCCGGCTAAACGTAGTACTACGTCAAAAAACGCACCAGAAAATACAACTAAGCTTGTTGTATCAATGCCCGAGCGACGTCAAGCTGTCTTTCATGCTAAGGATGGTGACATAAAATATCAAATGGATATCCGAAATAAAGTGAATATACATGTTTTTTTTTTGTTTTTTTTTTCACGATCATCTGATCTCAAAAATTGATCAAAGTTACATGCCTATGATTCGAATTTATCTTCACAGATACAACAGCAAACCAACCAATTTACCAAGAAAATCCTAACAAAGTACTATTTGGAAATGACGAAACTTGAGACGGCGTAGTTCCACCAAGAACATTGATGCTATCCGAGAAGGAGAAAAGGATATGTGACTATTTCTGTACACTGCAATATTCAATCCCAGATCCACTTTTCAAAACCAATCTACTGTCAAACAACGAAGCTTTGATTTTAAAACCTTATATCACATCAAGACATTTATTTACAATGTATTAAAATGCAAGAGGCGACATATACTCAATGATTAAATGCCATCCAGTCCTCACGGAGCCCATGAGTTTTTTTTACCTATGATTTTTTCTTATACCAAGTACAATTATCTTTGTTAAAATTAACTAATTTTTTTGGAATAAGTTTAAAAAGCGTGGGATAAATTAGTGTACCGCTCTATTCTGCTCTTCCAACAGGCGATGTTTAAAAAGCTGGTTGAAATGTTTTTGGAACTATTACGAAAATAGCTATCGTACACGTGACTGTACATATTTATAAAATTCAAAAAAATAAAATTCAGAAATGGCAAATTTAATTACCGTATTGAAAATTTTAAATTGAATTAAACACAAGTTGGTACAAATGAACGCTACAAATAATTCAGGAAAAATATTTTCCAAACATTTACTATGTTTTTACATACTACAACAAAAACTTTTGATGATATCACATATTGCTACATCAGTCCAAACGTTGGAATCTTTCAGGATTGATCTTGATCTTCATATCCATTTACAGTGCACTTGTTGTTCACAGTATAGTTCCGGTGATCCTCACATCATTCGAGCATACCGGGTTCACACACAACTATTCCAACAATTTCACTATCAGCCGTTAATACGACAATCCGAGCGAAACTTACTTGATGCCGTGCTTAACACATCGAATAAACAATGTGCAGGACGTTTGGAACGCGAGCAACTACACTGTACTGATTATCGCAGCATAATACACACTGCTTTTTATAGATTCGCACCTTTTGTGCTCAGGGAGGATCACTAAATGCTAACAATGAGCGCAGGCCAAAAGCACACCAGAAATGCGTCTTCGAACTTGTGCACGTCGCCCTCGAAGGCCATGAGAATTCCATATTTCAAACTCCTCCGAGCTCTGGTCGTACGGAGAAACGTCATGTAGTAAGCAATTTGAAAATTTTACTCTCATTGAATACTATCTAGGCATGGAAAACGCATGATACAAGGATACGCGCTTCGTGCGTTCACGTGATTACATAAAGACAAAGCCACATGCTCCTTAAATCGCCTATAGTGCCTGTGATGAGTAAGTTGCATTGAATGTATCGAAACTATTTGTTGGTTGCTCGTACCTTCGAGTCCTAGGGACTCCATCAGTCGAATGTATAGTGGACAATCACAACTCAATTAATCATGAAGTGCAAATTTGCACTGATATTTACAGACAGGACAATTGTTTCGATATCCACATTTTATCCAAGCATAAATTGGGAAAAATAACACAGCTGATATATTAAACACTTTAAAAACTATTTGTTTTATATTCAGATAATTGTCCGTCAGCGGTCTACGTAATTCTTTCTTCACTGTAGAAATTATTTGTGATCAATTCCATTGATTATTTTCTGCCACTTATGAAGACTTAGTGAAGACAGTTCATGTGTTAGAGGCATGGTGTGGATTTATTTAAATTTTTAAAATAAATCTTTTTTTTTTGTATTATAGTGACTTTTCACACTTTTGGCTGGTTCGTTTTCAATTTTTGGAAGAATGTCGGGAGCGAGAATTGAACTCGTGACCTTCAGCGTGAGAGGTACGGATGTTACCACTACTTCAGATCGACTCCACTTAATCGACATAGTAAATCTGTGGTTTATTGCCGAAAAACTTTTTCAAGTGATTTTCGGCAACTCTTATGTTGACCAATGTTTTGGTATCAAGATAGTACTGCAAAAATCGAAGCAAATGGTAGCCACACGACGCGGCTTTACGGTGGATGCATCAATGCAACCAAGCTCCGTTTTGCGCGTCACCGAAGATTTGTGGTAGAGATGGGCGTACGCTCGTTCTGATGTTCTGACGGCTCAAATGAGCGGCTCATTTGAGCCGTCAGAACATCAGAACGAGCGTACGATCCACGGTTCTTTACAAATAAACCACGGTTCAAAAAGAGCTGCGGTTCAAAAGAGTCTCGGCTCAAAAAAGAGCCGTGATTCAAGAGGGCCTTGGCTCAAAACAGAGGTGCTGTTCAAAAAAGTCTTGGCTCAAAGAAGAGCCGCGGTTCAAAAGAGTCTTGGCTAAAAATAGAGCCGCGGTTCAAAATAGAACCACGGTTCGAAAGAGTCTCGGCTCAGAAAAAGAGCCGCGGCTAAAACAAGAGCCGCGGTTCAAAAAGTCTCGGCCGTGGCTCAAAAGGATATTGGCTCAAAGACGAGCCGCGGTTCAAAAGAGTCTTGGCCCAAAATAGAGCCGCGGTTCGAAAAAAAAGGCACGGTTCAAAAGAGTCTCGGCTCAAAAAAAGAGCCGCGGTTGAAAAAAGTCTTGGCTCAAAAAAGAGTCTCAGTTCAAAAAAGAGCCTCGGTTCATAAAAGAACCGTGGTTCATGGAAGAACCGTGACATAGTTGCAGTTATTTTCGTTATTTGCGAGAAATGCAAATCCAAAATGGCGGTAGCCACAAAATGGCAATTTTTTTTCCAAAACCCTATCAATACGAGTATCAAATGAAAGATCTTGACTAATGGAAACACAGTTAAATGCAAATCCAAAATGGCCGCTACTACAAAATGGTGATGTGTATATTTTTTCAAAACCACATCAATATGGGTATCAAATAAAAGGTATTTACTAGTAGAACACAGTTATGTGTGTAAAATGCAAATCCAAAATGGAAATATTTTTTTTCTGCACATCAATGTGGGTATCAAATGATAGGTCTTGACTAGTAGAACACATTTATTTGCGAAAAATGCAAATCCAAAATGACCGCTACCATAAAATGGTGATGATTTTTTTTCAAAATCACATCAATGTGAATATCAAATGAAAGGTCTTGACTAGTAAAACACAGGTATTTTTGGAAAATGCAAATCCAAAAAGGCCGCCACCACAAAGTAGCGATGCATATTTTTCTTCAAAATCACATCGATATGGATATAAAATGAACGGCTTGACTAGTAAAATCAAATGAGCCGGCTCGTTTCAATGAACGAGCGGATCTGAGCCGCTCACTGAAATGAACCGTTTTGCCCATCTCTAGTTTACAGTGTCTACAAGATTATATTTGTTTTGTGCTCGTCAGTTATTTTCATCTATTAACGTAAATGATTTTGGTTTGTCCAGTCCAAAAAATTAATCTTGGTTTGTCCACTTTTTGAATGCTCTAGTTCGGCGCACCAGTGTCAAATTAGGTATTCAAATGTTTCAAAACATATAAATAAAATTGGGTTTTTTCCTAATTTACAGTAGTTTTATAGGATATTTTCACGGATTCACATGTTTTAAAGATTTATAATTTGTCCGATTCACTGATGTTGGATTGTCCACACAATTACTATGGCAACTGCAGTTTGTTTGTTTTGTTTTGCTGTTCTTTGCGCGAGTCAGAAATAAAATTTCTCTGTGTTGAATGCTGTCCACCTTTAAAATGTTCAAGAAAAGGCAATATTCTGAAGAAAGCCTAAATTCTGAAAAAAGCCTAAATTCTCAAGAAAGCCTAAATTATGAATGGATCAATATGATGACAGTAAACTCAAGCAATGGAAAATGCAACATCGACTTGAAAATTCGATTTTTTTCATTCAAAACTTGTGATTTCTAAAACCGGACAAACCATGATCATTTTTCGGACAAACTATGATCATAATTTCTTTTTGAAGAAAATCGTTAAAAAACATAAAAAGTCGAACAATCTGAACGCCTTATGGCATAATTAGCAACTAGAGACTTGGGGCTTTTCAACAAACCTAAACTCGTTTTGATTACATGTGATTTTGAAGAAATATCGATTTAACATAATTTACCTTACTTATACAATTGAGGATGTATGTCATTTCAAGCCAACTGGTCGTACATTCGCAGCGAAAAACAGGTGGTCGGTTCGGGACCATGGAAGGAGAGGGGAGTCGGTTAAGGACCACAACTTTTTAAAGTGTCGGACAAAGGGACTTCCGATTTGGCCTCTGTTTTCCACTTTTTCAATACTCATGAACAACTTCGAATAGTAGGAAACATAGTTAACAAGTTAAGTGTCACAGTTTTATAGGGACATCGTTTCTTATTGTAGTGGAAGGTATTTTTGTTCGGAATGAAATGCTTATAAGCTTATATGCTTATATTAGTTACCTTTATTATTATATATTATACTGTCAATCACCGGTGACTGACGTGGCAGTCAACGTGTTAAAGAGTTATACTATTCCACATCAAATCAGTCGATCGATGACCCGACCCTCTCCGTTTTTTTGGAATCTTGTACATATTCTGGCAACTACCCAAAATCACAATTTGCACGACAATTTCACAATTTTAAATAACGACTGATTTTTTATAAGAACGTGTGCTGAAACATTTTTTTTTTCAAAAAATCGAAATCAGGATATCAGAATAAAATTTTATGTACAGCAAAATTATTGGAGAATATTTGAAACTATTAAGGAAGAATAACATTTTTAATATTTGAAAGTTTTTAACATTAAATTAAATTTTTGAGTAAGACTTTTTAACAGTGTATTGAAATGTTATTTATCCTAAAAAGTTCAATAATTGTCCAATTCATCTAGGTTTCGAGTTACGATTTTTTGTATAAAAGTTGAATGTTCCTTCATACGCTATTTAAAAAAAACCAGTCGTAATTAAAATTGGTCATATAATGATGAAAATTGTATTTTAGGTAGTCGCCATCCAAGAAGTTTAAAAAAAATGGAGAGGGTCGCGCAAAATCTGTTTTCGACTGAGTTGAGGCGGAATTGCAACAAAAAACAAGAATTTTATGTGATGAATGATCGTTGAAATTTAGGGGGTCGGGTCAGGGCTACCTTCTCCTAGGCCTTCCTAGAATTCGTCAGTGGGTGGCAGCCTTTGTTCTTCTATTTTCATCCTGGCTTTCACATTATTTGAACACCTTACGGAGGTATCGTTTTTTTTTATTGATAAATATAGTTTCCATGTTGATATATATTTGTTCGTGTATACACCTCACTTTCAGTTTTTTACTGAGTTATTCGCCGTTTCCACTATCCGGTGATCTTGCGGTAATCGGCGAAAATCGGAGTTCTACTGTACCAAGGTATCGACCAGAACGGTTTTATTTGTCCTAAATTGGATTATTACTAGAAAAATCCTTCAATTTCATGCAACAATAAAGGCATTTCTCGGGGAATTAAGACATTAAACAAAATTTTATTTTTTGTGATTTTGGTAACAATGCAAACATTATCCACACTTAATCACAAAGCTGGGCTAACAAGTCCTCGAGAAAATATGGATGTACATTGGGTCCAAATCGTTCTATCGGAATACCGTTTTTATTCGTGACAAACATCGTAAAGTTACTGCTAATAAAACCACCACATGTTCCTGGCTTCATCCGTTTGAGAAATTTGTACAACTCGATGCATCTGGAGCCATTGACCTGAGAATGATCAATCAATTCGCAATTAGAAATCGTAACCGATCAATTAAGAGCGATAAGGATGACATGTATCGTGAGAAGCTCGCTGAAGGCCTATAGATGATTGGTTTTCCAATTCCCGCCTACCCAAACTAAGTCTTTTTCAATGACGCGATTTCCTTTTAGATCAAAACAAGCGTAATACAGCTAAGCTATATAGAATACTTTACTTACTTCAATCTCAGCAAAAACATCTCCTATTTGCAGGTTGTTGCTATCGCTTTGGGAAGCCAAAGCGGTGCGTATCTCCTCCATCGACTCTTTTGTGCCAAATTGAAAACAAGGAAACATGAGTATGTTTAGATCTGTCGGAAAATTGGTTTATTTACTGGGTCAGAATCAAACGGCATTGGCCCATATGGAATACCTTTTCTAGTCTCGTTGTGATACTTTTTATAAAGTGGAGCGAGCATTGATAAAACTTTTTCACAAAAAGCATTTTTAGTGGAAATGTTCACAATAATGCAGACTGCACCCTGGTACTTGTTTAAGTTCACAGCATTTTGATTTATATCTAGTACCGTAAAATCAAAAATAGACTCTCCTGCATTCATACTAAGTCCACTTGAAAGACAGGCTGAAAAGAAATAATACTTTTGTGAGAATTTGCCTAAAAATGTTACAACCGTACGTATACTGAGTGAATAGCTGATCTCTCTATAGAAGCCCAATTCACAAAAAAAAATGATAATTACTAGCTTTGTAATGTCCAATCTTAAAATATTTGCAAAACATAACTGCTGAATTAAGTTCGACCCTCAGGCACAATCCCGAAGCTCGTAACCTACCCGGAAATTATAACAAATATAGCGAAGGGAGTGGCATCCGGTCCACAAAATGTGCAGGGAATTATGTCGTCATTTTTGACACCAGTAATTAATAAAGATGTCGAACTGTTGCATGACGGCCACACGGCCATGGGAAAAAATTGAACGAATTATATATAAAAAAAATCCAGAACTCATTATAGGTACTGATCACATCCTTTGTTTGCGAATTAGCACGTTTTCAATCACACAGTCTTCCAACATAGAACCAGTTAAAAATGATATTCATTGACACGATCTTTGAAGTGTTTTTCTAACAGACTCGTATGATATTTGTATAATTTGCTAACTTTTAAATGATGTCTGTTAAAATGTCACGAGAATTTGAAGTTTAGTACACAAACTACGAAGTTTTTGGTGGAATTTTGTTTTGTTTTTTTTTCAAAATATTTTCGGACATTTGCATTTTGTTTGTTAACACAATATTTTGTTTTAAAATTGTTTCCACTATTACGAAAGCTGCGTCGCTTTTACTAATGTATCTTGTGAACTAAACGTCAGATTGTCATGTAATTCTAACAAGTATCATTAGAAGTTTATTGGTGTTCAATTAAATACGTGTGTTCAAACAAATAGTGTTCAAACTTTTTGATCGAAACAAGTTACCAGACTGTTCAAACACGTACAAAACATACTGACATAGGTGACACAGTGACCAATGTTATTCACATCCATATGTCATATTAAATCCAATTGCTAAGTTCGTTTGACTTCAAGTATTTGTGGAGACCATAGTAGTCCCATAGTAGTCCATTGATAATGCGTCTTCGGATCTCGCGGATGGTATCATTGTTAGGCGTTACCATTGATCCAAAGTAGACAAATTCGTTCACTACCTCATATTCATTGCCCTTGATCACTACACTACTGCTTAAACGGGCCCTGTCGTGCTCGGATCTGGAAATCAGCATGTATTTGGCTTCAGACGCATTGATCTCTAGTCCAATTCTCTCTGCTCCGTGCTTCAGTCTGATGTAATCTCCAGCTAGTGTATCAAATGTTCTGCCAATAATGCCTAAGTAATCTTGTCTGCGAAGCAGGTAATTGACCGGATCTATTGAAAATCGTACCACGCAAGTTAAACGCCGCTCGTCTCCTAACAGCCTCTTACGCAATGTTGAATAGCAGACAATAAAGACCTTCATCTCGGCGAAGATCCCTGCGGGACTCAAATGAATCAGATAATCCACCCGATATTCGCACACAGCACTGCATTCTATCCATCGTTGCCTTATTAAATCTTGTCAGCTTCCCGACAAGGCAATTTTCATCCATGATTTTCCATAGCTCTTTTCGTGTTATTGATTCATACGCGGCTTTAAAGTCGATCAATAGACTGCGTTATAACTCTGTACTGACGGCATTTCTGGAGGATCTGCCGCAAGGCAAAGATTTGGTCAGTAGTAGACTGACCTTCAACGAAGCCGACCTGATAACTTCCCATGAATCAAGTGGTAGTTGGCGAGAGACGATGGAAGATGATTTGGGAAAGCATTTTGTAGGCGGTATTCAGGACGGTGTGGATGCACGAAAATCAGCGTTCGTGTTCGAGTTCCAGCTGCGCGTAGAATTCGTCTAACCTAATTACCGATTTTCCCACGATAAAATCCCGCTACAAGCGCTTACTGCCCAGTCATTTCTTGATAGATTTACCAGATTCTCAAACCAGTTTGGACATTTCCTGGCAATTTAATGCAATATAGAAAATATGTTCTTTTCCATGACAAAAGTGGTAAAATAGTAACGAGGGAGAGAGGTTGATCACAAGCGTCTGAAAAATACGGTAGACTTTCAAGATGGCCGCAGATCTGTAATGTGTTGGCTCTCTGTACTCAAGATTCCGTGATCGTAACCTAGATTTTAAAACTGATAGGATATTCGTTTGAACTGTAGGCTTTTGATTTGTGGTTCAGTTACCAGACGTGGAAATCTGTCGAATCTACATGATAAGTAGCAATCAAAACGTCATATGCAGCAGCTGTTCTGTCGACAAATGTTTCTAGTGTTGTATGTATGTATTTGTAAACAAGTTTTGACATGAAGTTTGACATTGACACCTTACTAAAGCATCTTGATTATAACTAAGCATTCATTCGAATACCTTCAAACTATCGGAAGATGTTGAAACTAAAAAGAAGATCCATTCCGAAAATTGCAATCAATAAATTTGGTATTTATCAGCTGAGGTATTTTAAGATCCCCATTCTACAAGCATTACTGTATTTTCTACGAACTTTGAATCAGTATAATTAACTTCTCACAGAAGTGAACAATTAGTTGGAAGCATTTTTTGCCACTATTTTTTACGCAATACAAAAATCTTTAGTTCCTACTTTGATGAGATAAACCGTTATTTATTTTAGAGCAGTCGTATAAAACATGCAAACGTGCAAAGGCTTGTTGTAATGCAATATGCAAGTTAAAATTTCAAATCTTCCCCAACCGATTTTTCGGAACAAAATATCAAATGGGAAAAACGTATCAAACTTATGCTTTTTTTTTCTAAATTCGTTTAGCAATTGCAGAATCGCGAAGCAATAATTTCGGTGAGAATTATTACTTGATCCTCCAAAATGAAATGTAGTTCTATCCGAAGTCATGCATCATAGTTATTACCAAAGAGAATATCAATTCCACAAAAAATATATGAAACAAACTGATAAAAACATACTAGAATAGTCCGCTATGTCCAACGAAATTGATATCTAATGGCAACTAATCTGATATTTACATTTTTCCAAAAAATATCATTCAGTATTCTTGATTTTCAACAAAAGAATGATTAACTGATTCATACGTAATTACTAATTCACAAAATCAAGTAATAGAAAATCGAGTTACACTATCGATCTAAACGATTAACTAATCACTCACTCGGATCTACTCGGTGCAACGTTTCCCGAAAAACTAAACACTCCATTTCACCAAAAAAGAATATATACACAGAGAAATGGATAAAATTTGAATGTTTGCATATTTATGAAAACACCATGCAGCTGAATTAGGTTTTCCGAGGTTATTGACGAAGGAAGCCACCTCGTTTCGTTCTAAACAAACCGAACGATTAGAAAAATTCAGCCGGGTTATTTGCAAACCGTAAGACGTCCGAACCAACAAATATTTGCAAAATATTTCAATAATTCAGCATGAACCGCGTTCTGCGACCAAAGCTACCAACGCACAGTGGTACCAAGTGTTTAACTTTCAGCCGAGTTTCTCTCGGGGGCTCGATATTTTTTTTTAATTTGGGGACGAACTGCCAACAAAAACACATGGTCATATGATATTGGTATTGAGAGAAACAGTAGAACAAACCGTCCGAAATATAATAGGAGTACCGGTAAGTTTCTTCGTTTTTTCCAAAAATTAATGCTTTATTCTGCAAAAATGGTTATAAATTTAATATTCAAAGTATTGCCCATCGCTAGTCACAACTCTTTCCCATCTTTCTGGTAATTCTCGGATCCCTTTGCGGAAATAATCGGCCGGTTTGTCGGCTTACCACGAATCGATCCAATTTTTGACCTCATCAAAATTGGAGAAGTGTTGGTCAACCAGGCCATGTTGCATCGATCGAAAAAGGTAATAATCGGACGGAGTAATGTCTGGAGAATACGGCGGGTGGGATAGGACCTCCCATTTCAGCGTTCCCAAGTATGTTTTTACCGATTTCGCGACACGCGGCCAAGCATTGTCGTGCTGCAAAATAACTTTATCGTGTCTTTACTCGTATTGTGGCCGTTTTTCCTTCAGTGCACGGCTTTATTCGCTTTTAGCAGCTCATAGTACACCACACCCAGCTGGTCCCACCAAATAGACAGCATAACCTTCTGACCGTGAATATTCCGCGCGGCCGTCGATGTTGTTGCATGGCCGGGGTATCCATACGTTGCCCGACGTTTAGGATTGCGTAATGGACCCACTTTTCATCGCCAGTAATGATTCGATGCAAATAAACCCGTTCTTTTATGCCGTTGGAACACTTGTTCGCACGTGGAAAAACGACGTTCGACGTCTCGTGGCTTCCATTCATACGGCACCCAATGTCCTATCTTTGGGATCATCACCATTGCTTTTAAACGATCGGATATGGTTTCCTGAGCTACTCCAAGTGTATCTGCAAGTTCTTGTTGCGTTTGTGACGGATCTTGATCGAATAAAGCCTCCAATTGTTCATTTTCAAACTTTTTTTGGCTGTCCGGAACGTTCTTCGTCTTCCAAGTCAAAATTACTACTTTTATACCGTGCAAACCACGTCTGACACGTTCGCTCAATTGGAGCATGGTCACCATAAACTTCCACCAAAATGCGATGACTTTCCGCATTCTATGTTGCTTACGCTTCACTTTTTTGACATATACTGAAAAAGACGTGCAATGACAGTAGCTTTCCAACGAATGTCAGGAAATTTGATTCACTGAAATAGTAATCAAGTTACGCCATCTGTTGTAAAACCGAAGAAACTTACCGGTACACCTAGTAAATTAATAAAAAGTATAGTATAAACATTATATTTTCATGATTTTTATTTTAAGCTTATTCTATATATCCTATACTTATGTTCAAGTGCATATTTTATCAAATTCCTTTAAAAAATCCTATTCAATTTGAATGAGAGAAGTGTCACCCATATTTGGATGATGGTGCAACGAGCAACGCAACGATCGATTATTTCATATGATTCTATATGCTCCTATTTAAACGTTCGAAAACCAGGTATCTTGGCTATAGATATAAAGTTATCCTCGAATTCAACAAATTTCTCGAAAGGAGCATTGGATTTGTTGTGAAGATTACGAAAAACTATTAATCACTGTTCTAAATTTGATGAAAAATGTTGATATAGAATATATCAACGGATAATTTTGATAAGGCACGGTATGTTGTCATAATGTAAATAAATTATATCTTCAAATAGATATTTTTTGTTAAACTCTGTACAGAGGATAAGCAAAAACGAATTGACTAGCACAGCTTGACCAATGTGCAAAATGTCATAACTCAGCGATAATATGCGTATTTAGATAAAAATTTATCTTGTTTTATAAGCCGGTTCTCGCCGGCAGCCGGCACCGGAAATGATCCGGATTTTCTGGTGAAAGCCTGATTTTCTCATTACTTGGAACATTCGTCTATTCATTCAATTTTAATGTTCCCACTTCGGTACTGTCCTTTCAGCTATTAATTCCCTTATACTTAGGGTTAGTTACCTTCTGTCCTGATTTATCGGACATGTCCGGATTTTGAAATTTATTTGGGACGTCCTGAATTATTTTTCACAATCTAGCCTTTGTCCTAATTTTCATGAGAAATTCTATTTTGTTGCAGATTCATAATTATATTCAGTGTATTATGTTTTGCAGTAAAACCTTTTTTATTGAAGACCAAAATTTTGTGAGCATATAAAGAGTAGTAGTTGGAACTTCCACGAGCTCTTCCAACTATTTTCATTTAGAGATTTTGTTTCACTGGCCACGGAGATGTTTTTGAATTTTGTCTCGATATTCCAAGTTAATTTTCTTCAAATATCTAAACGAAAGTGTCATTTCAACGACGAATTGCTCCAGAAGTATCGCTTTTTCACAAAAGGATTATGTGGCTAAATATGTTCATAAGTGTAGGTGGCTCATAGCGGCAGTCAGATTTAGCCATTTCATTGAAAAAGAAGATTGAAATCTACAATGAAACATTACAGGTAGATCTGAATAGGAAAAGCATATCCAAACACAGAAACATTGCCAGAATATTCGATTGAATCCATGCTGAACTACAGTCAATCGCAAAATTGAGTGTACAAATGCTACATTCACTGGTCTTATAACAGGACACTGTCCGAGTAAATACAATCTCAAAAACATAGTGTTCGCATCGAAATTTAAAAATAACTGTTTTGTAGCAGATTGTAGAACACAGCTCAAAAACTAGAAATAATTCATTTATTTAAATACTATTTTTACCTTTTATTTAAACTACTCACATTAATGATTTTGTACATGTGTTTTTTCACCGAACAAATCTTATCAACGATTTCGATCCTAGGGTAATAAATTCTAATTAGTTTATAATTTAATTTATATCAATCCAATTACGAACCAGAAACTAGAATAATAGTATCACTTCGATCTATAATTTTAACTTCAATTTTAATTTAGTATCTAGAGTTTTACAATGAACAGTCACAGTTAAACGATAGCTTACTTCATTAAACTCGTTTCATACTTCATCAATCTATCACAACGTTCTGTTTAGATTTCATTTTGCGACAGGGTCACTAGCGAGCCCACTGGTTTTTGTGCTCAACGGCGGTGGTAACAATACCCCCTCCTAGAACTAGTCATCTGATCCGATTTACATTTTAATTCCAACGCCGCCAGTTTAGCAACTGCGCGTCGATAAATCCCCTTCGAAGTTCCTACCAGTACCTGTCGTGCTCTCCCATCGATGCCATGGAAGGCCTCTTCATCTACTCCACGGATCCAGGTTCTACGATTATTTCCATCGACTGTGTACACCAGTTCTCCTTCTCGAATAGGTTCCTGCTCTTCATAACATTTTGTGCGTCGATTAATGATTGGTATGTACACCTTCAACCATCTTTGCCACAGCATATCTGCCAGTTCTTGAGATCGCTTGTAATTGTCCCGTAACGCTCCGACCGAGTAAAGTGCGCTACACATACAACGTCCCGTCACCGTGAAGTCAACGTAAAGGTATGTAATGTCAAGTATTCTCCCATGGAAATCGTATGGTAGCATTCACATACACACTATCACCGGCAACTTTGACGTCGGCCAAATAATTTCAAGAGAATAGTTGACGGGACGGTGACGGTGACGCTGTATGTGTAGCGCACTTTAGTCGGCACGTGAGCCTATTCACGCTCTCCAGCAGGAAGACCACGAAGAAAATGGTTTGGTGTTATGGCTTGGAGGTCTGCTGATTCCTGTGGCGTATATGTGAGCGACCGAGAATTCACCATGTCCTCAGCCTCTGCTAGAACTGTGAATAAAACAGGAAGTGGGTTATATCTATGGGATAACCGCAAGGGTGACGTAGGACTATCGTTGATTTAGAGATAATTTGTATGAAGTTGAATCTGAATTCATTCTGAATGAATGAATATTTGGAGAACTTCGAAAACGAGAGCGTTACGTTGGAGGCACAAGGTTTTATGCATCCAATATTGGATACGGAAATATCCTACTGATGGGGAAGAATAATCTTCAGAAGCTATCCTGTTGATTGCGATTGATTGAAAAATCACAAAACCTAATGTATTTGGTCACAGTGTTACATGGATAGAAAACATTAAAATAAACTCTTTCATATAAATGTAATTTTAAATTCCCAGAGGAACTGGCAGGTTATTTTCAGTAACGATGAGATATTTCCACATTTTCCTCGATACTGGAAGCCCACCAGTGGTTAATGCTAACTCGATAACCATCTGTTAATAGCACTTGATTGAAACATATTTGGTCACAGTGTTACATGGATAGAAAAAATTCAATAAACTCTTTCACATGAATGTATTTTTAAATTCCTAGAGGAACTGGCAGATTATTTTCCGGATCTTTCTCGATCCAAACGGAAAGAATTCCGTGCGTGTATGTGTGTGTGTGTAGCGGCTGCTTCGAGATCTTCCCGGGGAACCGTTTGTAGCATCACTCTCCTCCTGATGGATTCCCTTCTGGCCTAAGGTGTACAAACAGGCTCTCTTGGTGACACCGTTCATCCGCGCTTTCATGATAAATGAAGAGCTTCACCACAACAGCGACAACATGCTCCAATCGCTGTTCAATTAGAACTGAGTGGATTTCCGAGCGGCGCTCGCTTATATACCGATTGGTGATTTCAATAGCCTATTTTGAAAGCAAATTTAAGACTATTGAAACAAGTTTTTGGATCAGAAAGTAACAAGTATAGAACGCGTAGACATTTTATCTTTCGAATGAAGTGTTTATCATACCATTTCGTTCAGTTGTTTAGGAGCTATTAACACTCAAAATCTCGGTCTCCGGCGTAACGCTTTCGTTTTCGAAACTTTGATTTTACACCCCGGTATAGAAATGAAAGACGTAGTCCTACGTCAATATTTCGTCCGTTAGATTTCCACCATCGTAAAGAGCCTTCAGTGCCTCCTTTGCCAATCTAACCAACCTATTCCAAACGCGCCCATGCGTGGCGCTGCAGGTGGGTTGAAGTTCCACCGAATTCTAGCATCGGTGAAAATATCTGCACACTCCAGTTCGATACGACGCACCTCTTGGACTAACTCCTTGCTAGCAGCTTGAAAATCTGTGCCGTTGTCGATAAAAATTGTAGTGGAGCACCTCTCCTGCAGAAAAATCGTTGATTGCCCGAGTCGTTAGACACGTAAGCAGGCAAACCCATCTCTTTTCAGATCGTCGTCCAATCGTGACTATAACTGGACCAAAATAATCTAACCCCACGTGACTAAATGGACATAATTGTGGAGTGAGACGTTGTACAAGTAGAGGTGCCATTCTGGGAACTGCTGGTTGGCACTTCTTAATTTTGCTCATCGTACAGATTTTCATCACCTGCAGAACAGCTGCTCGGATATTCTGGATTCTAGAAGCACTGTCTGAGTTCGTTTACCACTGACTCACGGTTTGCACGACCGAATTTCCCATGGTACTGAAGAATAAGCTTATTGGTAATGTCGTGTTCCTCGTTTTTCAGGGGAACCTTAATTGACAGTAATGAAAATTTCATCAATTTCTCCAACTGGGGTGTGGTTTGAACGGTGTCGATTGGCAGTTTTCTCACCTTCCGGCGGCAGTTTGACATGAATTAAAAAACACAAGCAATGCGCCTCACCAAAATACTCCAGTGCCACAAGCGTGTGATATACACCAGTGGTTTATGAAATAAAATTTCATGGAACAAGTAGAACGCCCGCAGCTCTTCTTCTACATCTGGTTCGGGCTAATATAGAAATTCAGGGCCATTTATCCACCTTCCGTCAGTTTCGAGTGACTGATATTGTAGCGGAGCAACTTTAGATTTGGCCGACACTATTGCTACCCTTGGTTGTCCATTCAGTATAACGCGGAAGTAAGAGACGCACCCTTAGGCATCCTCACCAGCGTCCGCAAATATGTGGAGTTCGAGGTTATGATAAACGGATTGCGTTATGCCGGGAATGTAGCAGCGAGAAACTTCCGTCAAAAAAGACTGCAAGTCTTCGCGCAGCATGGTAGCAAACATGAAAGTATCCTTTGCTGTATTCCAGGACATCCCCAGAATTTTTTCCATACCGCCGGTCTTATCACAACGAAAGTGAAAAATTTGGTTTTTTGCTAGCTCTCCGAAATACTCCAAGAACACTGGACTGTTTGACACCCATTTTCGAAGGATAAATCCTGAATGAATGCAACCTCGCTGGCCCGCTTTATGGCATCATCTACCGTGAATGTGGAATCTAGGTAATCGTCGACGTAATGCTTGTCGACAATTGCCTCGTCAGCATCACTGATTGGCAAAGTCCTTCGCGTTTAGGTTCTTAATGTAGTGCGTCGAAACCGGCGGATGGATCATCGTTGCCACCGGCGGACCATAGAGATGCTTGAATCAGTTCGCTACCTCTGCAAAGTGTATCTTCTGTTCCGGAAATTGCAATTGCTGTACCGTATAGACGTTAAGAAGAAGAAACTTCTCCTTGGATCTTTTTGCAGAAACCGACACATCGATGGATCTGGAATCTCGTTCCAGTCGTTATTAGTTTCCAGACACCGCTTGAATTCATATGATCTGCAACGCTGCTTTCCATCAGAGAATACGATGAGCCCTCGTCCAAAAAAGCGATGACGTCCATAGTTCGCTTCCCGTTATAAAGTTTAATAAGAACTACTCGGAAGATGACGGGATGTTGTTTCGAATTATGAATGAGACAGTTTGTTGAAGGCTTCTTCTTCTTGAATGGCGTTAACGTTCCCTGTGGAACTTTTGTCGTCTCAACGTATGCATTAACTAGCGTCATTTATTAATACTTAGTTGAGATTTCTTAAGCCAAATAACACCCCTTGAATGTAATCCGAGGGGCAAGCTCTAGAATACGCGTGACCACAGTGCAAGTCGAAGGAAATTTCTCTGACGAAAAATCCCCCGGCCAGAAAGGGAATCGAACCCGAACGCTCGGCATGATAATGTGAGACGCTAACCACTCGGCCACGGGTGCACTGGTTTGTTGAAAGCATTTGCTATAATCAAGTGGGAGCATTTGCTATAATTTTCCGCGGAGCACCATTTGGAAATTCCTGATCTAGTTGATCGCACGCACGGCATGGCTTTCGGTTGGCGTACTGAAAGTAGCTTTTTAGTTGATCTGATAGCTGTTTCGATTGTTCCATTCCCATATGGGTGTTCAGGAAGCCCTCGTTCTCTTTGGTTCTCATTTTAACATTGTTCCTATTACGGTTGGAACGGTTTTCCGACGGCGGGTCCATGTAGAGTGTGACTTCGGTCGCCTCAGAGACGATTCCGGAAAGAAAATCAGAGAACGTTGACAAATTCACTGCAACTTGTTGTCGCTTGTATCTTACCCATTCCAGTTTAGTGCTGGGAGGCAACCAGTGGGAGCTCCACCAGTTCTGACATAAGCATCGGGTTTACGAGGTGATCCACAAGCTCTGAGGCTACCAAATGATCGCACAGTTGTTGGACGACCATACCGTTGTAAGTAAATGTAGTTAGACGACCAATGTGAGGTGGTTCAGCTATTCTCGCCTTCTGCATCAGGGTATGGAGAAGTTGTTCTGGTTTACCATATAGATGACGAAGAGTTTCAATTACTCTTGGGATCGACTCTGGGAGTAACAATCTGCTCCTCATTACCTCCAAAGCACTAAGGGCTCTCTTGCAGTCTTCCGAGGTTCTCGAGGTTGCTCCAATTACATGCTGCATTTCCATTTATGAAACTGCTTATAAAAAGGGGCCACTCTTCTGGTTTCCCTGTGAACACCGGCAATTTAGCGAATGGACTCTTCCGTGCAGATACCTGCGCTTTTGACAACTCCTGGTATCCCTGTTGAACGACTGGATTAGGGGGGCGATTTGGGAGCTGTTCCATAACCTTTACAGGCGGCATAAATGGCTTGTCCATTTGTGATGGCACCAGGTGGTCCCGAAGCGATGTATTTTCCTTCGAAACTTTATAAAGAGGTGGTAGGTTGTCCTTGTTGGTACCCAGTTGCGTCGGCACAGCTTTGGGAGTGGAAACTCCTGGAAAAGCTCCCCGTGGATCGACAATATGTTTGTTTTGATCGTTTGGGAATTTGAACTTCTCCCTCCACAATATTTCTAAATCCGCATCCGTTTGCGTCCGGTTTTGTACAACAAAACCTCCGCCAGCTTCATCTTCTTGATAATACGTTTCAAAATTTTAGTATGAATCAATCTGTCACCAAATCTATCACAACGTTCTATTTTGATTTCATTTTGCGGCAGAGTCACTAGCGAGCCCACTGGTTTTGTGCTCAACGGCGGTGATAACCCATAGGTTTAGTGCAAGATGATGGGCCTGATTCTCGAATACACTTCACGGTGGAAACGGATTGAAACGTATCCGCGATGACAACGGTACTGTGTCGACATCTGGATACGAGATAAGTTTCCCACTAAACTTGTCATTATAATATCAAATTATCTTCAGATGAAATTTTTGTATGAGATTATTATATCACATGAAGAAAACAAAGTTTTCCACTCGCATGAAATACCAGTTTGATACGAAGAAGTTAATTTTCATTAATGATTTTTTGTTTGAAAAGTTCTCATTCTGCCTGAAAACTCATTATTATCTTCGACACTTCACTAACTCGTAAAACGTAGTTCAATGGCGTGCCGCTTATTTCGTTTCCACCGCGAAGTGTATTCGAGAATCAAGCCCGATATTTGTCGTATAAAAAAGACGGGTGGGTAATGTCGGTGACATAACCGGAGTGACGTAGGACAAAGGGGACAGCTTTTGCTAAATATATATTTTGAATATATTGTTTTATTTTCTTCTCCTACGTGAATTCCTACCTATCTACCTGAAAAATGGATTAGTTTACTGTTTACTCTTTATGAACAAGTTGGGGGTTCTGAAAAGAACCTTTGGTGTTGTGTTTTTGCGTTTTTTTACCAACTTGATTCTTGATTTTTTTCTGAAGGCTTTGTACTTATTAAATGTTCAACGTCGGGCATCTTTCGGCGTATACACATATCGTACAATCAAAATTATGGCTGTGATAGGGAATGCACAGGTGGTCATCAGCTCGTTCACTATCATATATTTCACTATTGAGCACATTACCGTACATTAAGCTGTGGTTTCGGAGACGAATGAATTGTAAGATTTGTAGTCTCCGCAAACAAAGTAAATAAAAATGAAAAAGAACTGAGATTTTTGAGACGAACTCTACGATCTGTCGAGAAATAAACGAGCTATAAGCGTTCTGAAAAACCAACAGTAAATACAGGGACGGATGACCTTCGGATTAAAGTCCTTTAAAATAAGAACAGAGCAGCAGGAAATACATAGCTCATCGTGTTGCTCCTTAGTTATTTCTCTATGCAATGCAGATGTAACGTCAGTCAATTTTCAACATCAGTTATCTCTATAATCGCTGTTAGGTATACTGGCACCAATCCGTTCGGCCTAGTTACCCTTGCGGAGCAATCAGTGAATGAGACCAACAGGGAACTGGAGACCTGCACGGTTCGAGTGAGACTTTGCCTTTCCCTTAACATGTCCTCCTTTGTTACGTCCACACGTCCACGTTGCTACTTGTTTTCTTTTTATGATGTGATGCGATGCGATGTTAAACGATACCGTACAACTACACTGGTTTACGGTTTGAAAGAAAATGAGATATTTTTTTGGGATCCGCGCGTTTTATACTCTAGCGGTACACGCTCACAGGATAGAGACAAATCGGCAGACTCAGCCAGAGGGGCGAGTCCAACGAGACGAACGAATGAGCGTTAAAAGGCAGCGATGGCAAAAAAATACATTCATTACGATTTGTTCGCACGTTGGATTCACATGCAGGCTAAAAAGGGTCCTTTTCAGGATCACAAAATTATCTTCAATCTAAAGAGTTCATTTTTTTTGTTATCACTCGATATCCCCATCTTGTTCGGCTAAACCTTTCTGTTTAGCGATTGCGTTTGCCACTCGCCACAGCTTTCACAGTTGGAAAATTTCTTCCCATCCAGCTTGTGACATATTGTACAGTAAATTACATTCAATGGCACGTCGCATTACCACCACTCAATGTCGGATTGGAGGTAATTTTAACCTGTAATTGAACATTTGCGATGACAGTGGTACAGTGTCGACTTTCAATGTGGGGTCATAATTTGGACCCCGAACTCTATGTTTACAAAAATGTCCAACTAAATATGTCGCAACACAGGTCCGTCCAATTAGCTAAATGTCGAGATAAGTGTAAATTACTGTACTTTCAATCTAGAAGCGATTTAAGAATTGGTGAAAATCAATAACCTCAGAACAACTGCCAAATTCACATACTCATCAGATCCTGGCAAACAAATTATGAAAAAATCAATTTGTGTTTTATTATTATTTTGGATATTATTTTAGAAAGCATTGAACTGTGTTAGCGCATAAACCGGGCTAACTGCGGTTGGATGGTTCTGACTAAGCACACTGTGGAAATTGAAAAACACAAGTTTTTGGAGTCCAAATTTTCTCTTTATATTTCACTCATTACACAACATTTGGTAATCACTTTGTCGTTGGCGGTTAGGGAAATAACTGGGAAAGATGGATGATCTGTTCTACGTTCCCTTTGCATTTGTCAGAAAGTTGGTGGGGTTTTTGTCCTGTCGGCTTCGCTCGGCTCGATCGGGTGCTGTTCGTTGTTATGTTGCTGCTACATTCATCTCGCTCTCGCACGTGACTAGGTGATGCGATGGAATGGAATAGACAATAATTGCTTCGGGTGATGATCGGAAAATGTGTATTGTAGACAAATGAAGGTTTCAATTTATATCGTCCTGACATGTCAGAACACGTTTTGCGCTCGCTGCGCGTGGCGCGAACATTCTCCCGGGGCGAAATGTGACTAGTCCTTCTCTTCATTTATTTGTAATTACTCGTTGTCCAGAATAGAAAGATGAAATAATTTGCTTGTTACACGGCGAAACACTCCGGATGCAGTTTTTACATCTGCTACTTCAACTACTGTTTCATTATCTGGGTATACAGCTATGATTTTTCCCAACATCTATGTTTGGACACGTGTGTTGTCTTCAGCTATGATGACTATCGTGCTCGGCTGTATGTGTGAACGTTTCTTCAAGCATTTTACACGAGTTTGTAGTTTGGAGAAATATTCCGTGGACCATCGCTTCCAAGAATGGTCCCGTAACAGGCTGAGATATTGCCAACGAGATAACCGATTTGATTGGATGTCTAAATAAGAAGGTCTAGGTACTGGTCCCAACGGTTTTTTAGGATGAAGATGGGCTGGAGTTATTGACTCATATACCTCATTCGAAGCATCGGCAAACCCTATACGAGTGGAGTTTCGTTCAACTATGCATGTAGGCATGTGGAGTTCATTAATCTCCGGAAATGAGTCTCGAAACATAATCCATTCTCGAAGCAAGTTAGTATCAAATTTGTCTTCCCAATCAATTTTGGAGGTCCATATGTGCTGCATCAGTGTTTCAGCAAGGACCAGTATAGGAGAAACAAGTCCTAACGGATCAAACAATCTAGCGATTTTTGACAAAATGTACCTGTTAGTGACAAGCTTGTCATAACGGACATCACGGGCATTAGGAACTTCAAACCAGAAGCTATCAGGAATGGGATCCCACAATATTCCGAGCGTTCGAACTGATCGATACACAGAAGATTCATCGAATGTAGTGTAGGGTTCTCGATCTTTCACTTCCGTTAGAGCTCGGTTGCTGCTTGGATCGCTTACAGTTTCTCTGAATGGAAGGTGCACAACGAATTTCCCGGTTTCACGATGTGTTCGCTGGAAGTGCTCTTCAACTTCTTGATTTTCAAGATCTTCAGTTACCACGTTCGAATGTATTTCAGGCTGGCTGTTGCTGGCTGTTGTTGTAGGCACCTGTGACCACCCATCCAAACACAGTCTCTTGTAGTAATGGTAGATCATCACGAAGGCGAAATTTTCCCTGCATTATTACATCGAAGAAAAATTCAGCTCCGATTAATAAGTCTATTCCATCGGGAGTATCGAAGCTTGGATCAGCCAGTTGCAATCCAGATGGAATACCCCAGTTGGTAACATCGATCCTTGCAGATGGCACCGATCCAGTCACACGAGCTGCAATAAGACATTCCATCTCTTTTTTGAAGTTGCTGTAGTTAGATTTAACTGTTACACATGTCCTTTTATTAATGACAGTTTTGGAGCCCCCGATACCAACAACAGGAATATTGGTAGGATGCATAGTTAGATCAAGAGTTCTCGCTACAGATTCGGTCAGGAAGTTGACCTGCGAACCAGAATCCAGTAATGCTCTATGCATATGGGGGTTACCATATCTGTCGAGAATGTTTACAGTAGCCGTCAGAAGTAAAGCTTGCTTTGTCACCTTCGAGATGCTGAAACAAGAAGTATTTACTTGGTTGAACTGTGATTCCGGTTCTAGTGATATATCGATATTTTCAGGATATGAGATCGGTTGGTGCACAGAAAGGGGTGGAGTAGTGAATTGGTCCAGGTGAAGTAAGGTATGGTGTTTTTTGGAACATTTGCTGCACGTTCGTTCGGATGAACATGCATGAACATGATGGCCTTTGCGCAGACAATTATAGCAAGCATATATCGATTTTACCTTTGCAATTCTCTCATGGATACTCATTTTTCTAAGTACTGGACACTTATAATTGAGATGTATTTCAGAGCACAAATCACATGCGACTCCAGATGGCGATGTAGCTGCGTTGGATGATCTTATGTCCTTTAACGGCATCGAAAATTTCTGCTGCATCGGCTTATCGATGGGTACGAAAGATGTAGCTTCACATCTTTCCAAAATTAAATAATGATTTTGCAGGAAACCAATTGTATTTTTATAGTTGGGCAGTTCTTCTTTGTTTAAAGTTTTCTCCCAGCTTTCACGCGTATCTCTATCTAGTGCGGAAGTCAAAATATTAACAACAAGAAGTTCTGAGATACCGAGAAGTTCCTGACCCATGAAGCGCAGACCTTCGACATGACGCGTACATTCGTCGATGAGATCTCGCAATTCTTTGGATGATTTCCTGGTCATATGATTGAGATTCTTGATACTCTGGATATGTGTATCTACTATGAGGCGTTTGTTATCGAATCTATTTTCTAGAATGCGCCACGCATGCTCGTAATTATTATCTCTGATGGTGGACGCATCGATGACACCACTGGCATCACCATCAGAGCCTTTTCCAAATGGTACAACTTTATAGCATTTGATTCGGTGGAGGTACTCATAAGATCCTGAAACATAGCCTTGAATTTAGGCCAATTTCGGTATTGGCCATCAAATGTTGGCAAGGGAACACGGAGTGCTTGTTGATGAATTATCACTGGAGGCTGATTCCTACCTGTGGGGTTCTGCAGATCACCTGGATCTGTGACATGAGCTTGCAGAAGCTCCTCGATAGTGGTTGACACTAAATTGAAACGGTTCTCAAAATCACTGTAGATTTCTTCTTGAATATCAATCGCTTCATCGGGAATAATAGCCATTACCTTGCTGTGGAAACCGCTGAACTCCGAGTATGCCGCATCGATATTTTTAGTGAACGTTTTCAGCTGCGCCATACTGACTTGGTTCCCTGCAGCCATAAGCGCATTCTGAACACGGACAATCTTCTGATTCACTTGGTCACGTTGACGAAATAGAGACGATAATAGCCTTTGGCTGCCAGAATCAATAGCAACCTCCCATTCAGCAAAACCTTTAAAACTTGCAGAATCATCCACACTCTCTGTAATTATCGGCACTGTTTTAGAGCCTTCAGCACTGGTGGTCTTGATTGGGGAATGTTGCGTCGTCATTTTCACGGTTGCGTATAGTTTGGTAATCGTGTAACACTGTTCTTCACGTTAAAGGACCACAAATGTTCTTTTTCACAAAAACTCACGTTGTCTAAGCCACGAGGGACGCTTACTGGTACAATATTTTTCACAGATTCACAAAAACTAATTGCAAAAGGATATCGATCAATTGCAACGCAATGTTCTTTCGACACCTCTATTCCTAAACGTCGTTTGGCAGCTTCACGCAGAAGCACTACCACAGGACATTTTCAAATAAGTTGATCAACTGCTACGCAATGTTCTTTCAACTTATTCACTTCACGCAAAACACCTTTTTTCTCGAATGAAGGGTAGTTTCACGCAGAAACACTACCACAAGAGGATGTCACATATGTTGATCAATTGCTACGCAATGTTTTTTCAACTAATTCACTTCACGTCAAAACACTTGTGAATGAATTTTATTCCACAGGTTAGCAGAAGCCAATCCGGCTCGAAGGACCAAATGTTAGCGCATAAACCGGGCTAACTGCGGTTGGATGGTTCTGACTAAGCACACTGTGGAAATTGAAAAACACAAGTTTTTGGAGTCCAAATTTTCTCTTTATATTTCACTCATTACACAACATTTGGTAATCACTTTGTCGTTGGCGGTTAGGAAAATAACTGGGAAAGATGGATGATCTGTTCTGCGTTCCCTTTGCATTTGTCAGAAAGTTGGTGGGGTTTTTGTCCTGTCGGCTTCGCTCGGCTCGATCGGGTGCTGTTCGTTGTTATGTTGCTGCTACATTCATCTCGCTCTCGCACGTGACTAGGTGATGCGATGGAATGGAATAGACAATAATTGCTTCGGGTGATGATCGGAAAATGTGTATTGTAGACAAATGGAGGTTTCAATTTATATCGTCCTGACATGTCAGAACACGTTTTGCGCTCGCTGCGCGTGGCGCGAACAAACTGTATTTCGTAAACTCTTTTTTGAAAGGTTTAATGGCTCTGATAAGCGCCTTGTTTTATGGAATGGTTCCAATTTAGAAAACTTTGTACTCGTGGTTTTGGAAAAAAAACCATTTCGAACGCCCTCGATGCCGCCTTCTTCTGGATTTGCCACCAAAGCAGATTGTATAAAGAACAAACTTTTTTCTTCTGCTACCAGCTGCCGTTTTGCGATTGCGTTTGCCACTCGCCACTCGCTGCGACTGCCTGTTGTTGTCTTGATGTTCACCGAACCGAATGTGTTCTGTTCCGAATGCGGGTTTTCTTATCGTCGCGAGCAGCTTTGCCAGCTAACTCGATCACTTCGGCGGCCGAAACTATATAACGCCAGCTAGGTGGACTGGTGCACTGGTACTAACGCGCTCGGCCTAGCTACCCTTGCGGGGAATTCCAGATCAACACGGTTCGATCGGGATTTTGCCTTTCCCTTCACTTTTCCTCCTTTACCATGTCCAGACATGGCTGCTTGGGTTGGTTTGTTGATGTGTTGTGATGCGAACCGATGTGGTGTACGGTTTGAATGAGAATGATCGTTACGGCAGCGGAGCGGGGATTTTTAAGCTGACTGGCTGGCTCGAGAATTACGCATGTGTGAGACTGCGACCAATGTTTCGTTCATTTTGACGTAGGACTACGTCTAACCGGAAGATATAGGGGGTGAAATGGAAATCTAGGCACTGAACAAGTAGGAAAAAATGCAAGATTTGGAACGCTTATAACTCGAGCATTTCTCAATAGATCGCAAAGGTTTTTGCATCAATTGATAGGAAATATATCTACGCATCTATCATAACGAATAACATTTCATTTTTCTTGAGATAAATAATTGAATAATTGTGAAATATCAAGCATTGTCCAAATACACTATGTGCCCATTTTTGATTGGTCCATTTTGTGCTCCTCAAATCGTACCGACCAAAACGGGCAACCAGAGCAGCAGCGAAATAGAATGAAGCACGATTGGAAAGGAAAAAGAAAAAAATGAGGGAAACATTGGTCGCAGTCTCACACATGCGTAATTCTCGAGCCAGCCAGTCAGCTTAAAAATCCCCTCTCCGCTGCCGTAACGATCATTCTCATCCGAACCGTACACCACATCGTTTCGCATCACCTCACATCAACAAACCAACACAAGCAGCCATGGTTGGATATGGCAAAGGAGGAAAAGTGAAGGGAAAGGCAAAATCCCGCTCGAACCTTGATCTGGAGTTCCCGCTCGTGTTGATCTGGAGTTCCCCGCAAGGGTAGCTAGGTAGCTAGGTGCACCAGTCCACCTAGCCGGCGTTATATAGCTTCGGCCGCCGAAGTGATCGAGTTAGCTGGCAAAGCTGCTCGCGACGATAAGAAAACATGCATTCGGAACAGAACACATTCGGTTCGGTGGACATCAAGACAACAGGCAGTTGCAGCGAGTGGCGAGTGGCAAACGCAATCGCAAAACGGCATCAGGTAGCAGAACAAAAAAGTTTGTTCTTTATACAAACTGCTTTGGTGGCAAATCCAGAACAAGGCGGCTTCGAGGGCGTTCGAAATGGTGTTTTTCAAAACCACGAGTACTAAGTTTTCTAAATTGGAACCATTCCATAAAACAAGGCGCTTTTCAGGGCCATTAAACCTTCCAAAAAATAGTTTAGGAAATAAACTTCAATGCTTTCTAAAACATTATCCAAAATAATAATAAAACACAAATTGATGTTTTCATAATTTGTTTGCCAGGATCTGATGAGTATGTGAATTTGGCAGTTGTTCTGAGCTTATTGATAGTTGGGGACTTTCCTGATTATTCAATTTTCACCAATTCTTAAATTGTTTCCAGATTTAAAGTACAGTAATCTACAATTAGTTCGACATTTAGCTAATTGGACGGACATGTAATGCGACTTATTTAGTTGGACATTTTTGTAAACATAGAGATCCAAATTATGACCCCACATTGAAAGTCGACACTGTACCACTGTCATCGCAAATGTTCAATTACAGGTTAAAATTACCTCCAATCCGGCACTGAGTGGTGGTAATGCGACGTGCCATTGAATGTAATTTACTGTAAAATATGTCACAAGCTGGATGGGAAGAAATTTTCCAACTGTGAAAGCTGTGGCGAGTGACAACAAATCGCTAAACAGGAAGGTTTAGCCGAACAAGATGGGGATATCGAGTGATAACAAAACAATAAACTCTTTAGACTTTTTGTGATCCTGAAAAGGACCCTTTTTAGTCTGTATGTGAATCCAACGAGCGAACAAATCGTAATGAATGTATTTTTTTGCCATCGCTCCCTTTTAACGCTCATTCGTTCGTCTCGTTGGACCCGCCCCTTTGGCTGAGTCTGCCGATTTGTCTCTATCCTGTGAGTGTGTACCGCTAGAGTATAAAACACGCGGACCCCAAAAAAATATCTTATTTTCTTTCAAACCGTAAACCCGTGTGGTTGTACGGCATCGGCATCGTGTACTCAACAAAGGAGGAAAAGAGAAGGGAAAGGCAAAATCCCGCTCGAACCGTGGTGGTCTGCAATTTCCCGTAGGTGTATCCGCCAATTGCACCGGAAAAGGTTGCTAGGTCGAGCGCGTTAGTACCTGTGTACCAGTCCACCTAGCCGGCGTTATATAGTTTCGGCCGCCGGAGTGATCGAGTTAGCTGGCTTAGGTGCTCGCGACGATAAGAAAACCTGCATTCGGAACAGAACACATTCGGTTCGGCGGACATCAAGACAACAGGCAGTTGCAGCGAATGGCGAGTGGCAAACGCAATCGCAAAACGGCATCAGGTAGCAGAACAAAAAAGTTTGTTCTTTATACAAACTGCTTTGGCGGCAAATCCAGAACAAGGCGGCATCGAGGGCGTTCGAAATGGTTTTTTTCAAAACCACGAGTACTAAGTTTTCTAAATTGGAACCATTCCATAAAACAAGGCGCTTTTCAGGGCCATTAAACCTTCCAAAAAAGAGTTTAGGAAATAAAGTTCAATGCTTTCTAAAACATTATCCAAAATAATAATAAAACACAAATTGATGTTTTCATAATTTGTTTGCCAGGATTTGATGAGTATGTGAATTTGGCAGTTGTTCTGAGCTTATTGATAGTTAGGGACTTTCCTGATTATTCAATTTTCACCAATTCTTAAATTGTTTCCAGATTTAAAGTACAGTAATCTACAATTAGTTCGACATTTAGCTAATTGGACGGACATGTAATGCGACTTATTTAGTTGGACATTTTTGTAAACATAGAGATCCAAATTATGACCCCACATTGAAAGTCGACACTGTACCACTGTCATCGCAAATGTTCAATTACAGGTTAAAATTACCTCCAATCCGGCACTGAGTGGTGGTAATGCGACGTGCCATTGAATGTAATTTACTGTAAAATATGTCACAAGCTGGATGGGAAGAAATTTTCCAACTGTGAAAGCTGTGGCGAGTGACAACAAATCGCTAAATAGGAAGGTTTAGCCGAACAAGATGGGGATATCGAGTGATAACAAAACAATAAACTCTTTAGACTTTTTGTGATCCTGAAAAGGACCCTTTTTAGTCTGTATGTGAATCCAACGAGCGAACAAATCGTAATGAATGTATTTTTTTGCCATCGCTCCCTTTTAACGCTCATTCGTTCGTCTCGTTGGACCCGCCCCTTTGGCTGAGTCTGCCGATTTGTCTCTATCCTGTGAGTGTGTACTGCTAGAGTATAAAAGCTGTCCCCTTTGTATAGTCCTACGTCACTCCGGTTATGTCCCCGACATTACCCACCCGTCTTTTTTTTTCTTTTTCTTTTCCAATCGTGCTTCATTCTATTTCGCTGCTGCTCTGGTTGCCCGTTTTGGTCGGTACGATTTGAGGAGCACAAAATGGACCAATCAAAAATGGGCACATAGTGCATTTGGACAACGCTTGATATTTCACAATTATTTAATTCTTTATCTCAGGAAAAATGAAATGTTATTCGTTATTATAGATGCGTAGATATATTTCCTATCAATTGATGCAAAAACCTTTGCGATCTATTGAGAAATGCTCGAGTTATAAGCGTTCAAAATCTTGCATTTTTTCCTACTTGTTCAGTGCCTAGATTTCCATTTCACCCCCTATATCTTCCGGTTAGACGTAGTCCTACGTCAAAAGGGGGCATACCACAATAGTTCAAAATAATGGATGCAGTGGTTCACACCTAACAAGGGAAGAAAAAAATACAAATGCTAACAGTTCGGCTGAAAAGTTCATAAGGTTGACGTTTAGATGGCGCCTCTTGCAAAAATCTACTTGACTACCACAAAGCACCATCTTTCAATGGATACGTGTCAAAGTTTGACAGCAATCGGTCGATTGGTTCGTGAGTTACAGCATTGAGAGTGAAGCAACCTTTTGTTATTGTGAAAAAAATGGAAAAATCCCAAATCAATGAAAACGATGGCAAAATTGCATGAATTGTGCTTCGAATTGCTACCGCATTCGCCGTATTCTCCAGATCTGAGCCGCCGCAAATATATTCTGTTCGTAGACTTGAAGAGAATGCGTAGACTTGAAGAGAATTTTCCATAGTTCTTTCGTATTTCCACTTGTTTATGACTTTATTTGCCGTATAGTGGGTTCTTCCGAGTACAGATGCTATTTCCTGCAATGTCTTTCCACGACAATTCATACTTATTATCATTGTACGTGTAGCAATATCTCTGTTTCTCCGCCTAACTTGACATTTTGAAAAAAAAAGTACGCTAATTCGCAAAGAAACTTACTCACAAGACTAATTCGTTCGGAAAAATTTAAGGTGTACACTCAATTTTGCGATGCCTAGAATAGAGATTGTATTCAATTTTTAGGAATAAACAATTAGCAGAAAACTTTCGCGGAATTTTATTGCACGTACAGTTGGTTAAATGTGTGAGTAATTGATATGCATCAAAACAATCAATGTATTCAACATATTTTACCATTCGCTATCCAACTCTTGACGAGTAAAGTTCAGTTTCGTTATTGTGCGTTGCCACTTTTACTATTGTGCGATTGGTATAGTGTACGAGTGAAGGTCATTGCTGTCCGCTTTCGAATTGACCTTTTGTGAAGTGGAACAAAGGAAGCAGCGCTCTTGCAGCTTGCAGCCCTTGGCGGCTGTTGAACATTGGCATAACGGGATCGCCATCGTGTGGCTGTCGTTAACGGGAATTATCATCATGTGACCGTGTGAGCTGTTCTTGCGCTATTGTGTTGATCCATAGCGCGTAGCCTCTGTCTCTCCCTGGTTAGGGCAGTAGAGCGCAGTATCGGAACAACTTTTATATTAAGGTACACATATTTAATATTAATATTATTGTTCAACTCATATGTTCATTGCTTAATATTATCATCATAATTTTTTGTTTGTTTGTTTTGTTATTTTTTTTTTGAGATTATTGTTAAAATCAATAATAGATTAGAAATAAGACAAAAATTTTTGTAAAATGGAGAATAGTGGAGGATCTCCAGAGATGGAGATCTCCGATAATGAATCCCATTCAAGATCTGGGAAAAAACATAAACGGATCCCTCAAAAAGATGATAATTCTTCTGGGGACGAATCTGCTCATCATTCCAAGCCCCCCTCTAAGAAAATAGCAAGCCTCCCTTCTGAACCCACTGTTACTTCCACTCCCCCTCTCCCATCATCGATTTCGCTTCCCCCTTCTGATGTTTCCGATCCAACCCAATCCTCGTCCTCGTCTTCTCCCTCTGTTGTCTCCGCTCCACGTGTCAGAGTTTATCCAGAAGATGCACCTGGAACTGGCCCTTGGGTTGTTTTCCTCCGGCCAAAACCAAAAGGAAAAAGCCTTAACGTGATTCAGATCATGAAAGATCTGGCCAGATACACTTCTGTATCTGAAATTCGCAGGGTTAGACCGAACAAATTGCGGGTTGTTGTGAATGAACGGAAACACGCAAACGAGATTGTTGCTGACCAACACTTCACTCTCGAATATAGAACATTTATACCCTCCCATAACGTAGAAATTGAGGGGGTGATAACTGAAACGGGTCTGACGAGCGAACAAATAAAAAAAGAAGGAAAAGGCAAGTTCAAGAAGCTTCCCTCAATGGAAGTAAAGATCTTGGACTGTCGCCAACTCGGGAAACTCTCCCATGATGGGGACCAAACTAAATTTACGCCGTCAGACTCGTTTCGAGTCACCTTTGCTGGTGCCGCCCTCCCTGACTACGTTATGGTGGATAAATTGAGACTACCTGTGCGACTCTTCGTGCCAAAGCCCATGACTTGCAACAAATGCAAGTCAGTTGGTCACACTTCAGATTATTGTGCCAACAAGGAGCGCTGTGCCACTTGCGGAGAGCAACATGAGGGGAAATCCTGCAGTGCGACTGAGCATAAGTGTCCATATTGCGGAGGATCCCCACACGCGCTCTCAGCTTGTGAAACTTACAAGAGTCGCTGGGAGAAACAGAAGCGCTCTTTAAAGGAACGCTCGAAGCGCACTTTTGCGGATATTTTAAAGGGCGCTTCTCCACTGGCCCAACAACAACAACAACCAATCTCAACACACAATATCTTTTCCACGTTGCCAGTTGATGAAATGGAAGCGGACACAGCTAGCGGGGGCACACCGTTTATTTTCAAAGGGAATCCCCGGCGCAAAAATGTGACCACTCCCAAAGTTCAAGAACAAGTCCCCCCGGTGATACCCCCAGTTAGCTTGCCTAAAAAACCGAGTGCAGCGGACAAGCAAAATCAGGTTCCTCCTGGCTTCCGTGGGAATAGTTCACCTTCGAACGACCCAGCACTCGAGGGGACATCAAAAACCCCAACTGTCCCTGTTTTTCCGTCCAGCTCAACTTCCCAATCGGGATTTATAAAGTTGTCTGACCTTTTGGATCAAATCTTCAAGTGTTTTAATGTTTCCGACTCCATCAGAACCCTTGTCATCTCAATGCTTCCAGTATTAAAGACAATTTTACAGCAATTGATGCAAACATGGCCCCTCCTTGCAATGATTATCTCTCTTGATGTCTAATTTAGATAGAGAGGTCGGAGATATCACTGTTTTTCAGTGGAATTGTCGTAGTCTTATCCCTAAATTGGATACATTCAAATTTTTAATTCATAACTTCAATTGTGATGTTTTTGCTCTGTCCGAAACTTGGCTTTCTTCGCGAGATGATATCTCTTTCCACGATTTTAATATTATACGCTTGGACCGTGATGATAGATACGGAGGGGTGCTTTTGGGGATCAATAAGTGCCACTCATTTTTTCGAATTGACCTTCCACCTATTGGAGGGATCGAAGCTGTTGCTTGTCATGCAAACATCAGAGGCAAAGACCTCTGTATTGTCAGCTTGTATTGGCCTCCGAGAGCTGCGGTTAGCCGCAAACAACTTGATGACATGTGCTCACTCCTTCCTGAGCCACGATTGATCTTGGGAGACTTCAACTCTCATGGAACTGCCTGGGGGGAACAGTACGACGACAATCGTTCATTGTTGATATATGACCTTTGTAACAACTTCAATATGACCGTTTTGAACACTGGGGAAACAACACGTGTGCCTAAACCTCCTGCTAACCCAAGTGCTCTTGACCTCTCGCTTTGCTCGAATTCACTATCGTTAGATTGCAAGTGGAATGTAATCCAGGACCCCAACGGTAGTGATCACTTGCCAATCAAAATTTCCATCACCATTGGGTCGAATTCTTCTGAATCTATAAACATGGCATATGACCTCACAAGACACATTGACTGGAAAAAATATACGGACGCGATTGCTCTAGCCATCAATTCCAGAGATGGCTTACCTCCATTGGAGGAGTATAACTTCCTTTCTCGTTTGATCTATGACAGCGCGGTTCGCGCTCAAACGAAACCCATCCCAGGTTCCACTATTCGTCGAAGGCCTCCCAATCTATGGTGGGATAGCATATGTTCCAAGCTTTATGTAGAAAAATCGAATGCATTTAAAGCTTTTCGGAAACGTGGAATCCCTGAAAATTTTCAGACGTATTTGGACCTTGAAAATCAATTTAAAAACTTGATCAAAGGGAAAAAACGTGCTTATTGGCGAAATTTCGTGGGTGGTTTGTCACGAGAAACGTCAATGAAAAAATTATGGAAAGTGGCTCGAAACATGAGAAATCGCTCTTCAACGAATGAAAGCGAAGAATATTCACATCGATGGATTTTGAATTTTGCTAGGAAGGTTTGTCCTGATTCCGCTCCTGTGCAAAAAATTGTTCGAGATATACCACAAGATAGGTGCGATCTTGATTCCGAGTTTTCGATGGTAGAATTCTCTCTTGCTCTCCTTTCATGTAACAATTCTGCTCCGGGATCGGATAGAATTAAGTTCAACTTGCTGAAAAATCTCCCTGATGTGGCGAAACATCGCTTGTTGAACTTATTCAATCGGTTTCTGGAGCATAATATTGTTCCAGATGATTGGAGACAAGTACGAGTTATAGCTATTCAAAAACCCGGAAAACCCGCGTCCGACTTCAATTCGTACCGCCCAATAGCAATGCTATCTTGTATACGGAAATTGTTGGAGAAAATGATCTTGTTTCGCCTTGATCGATGGGTTGAAACGAATGGCCTACTCTCAGATACACAATATGGGTTCCGCAGGGGCAACGGGACGAATGATTGTCTTGCGTTGCTTTCTTCAGAAATTCAAATGGCTTGGACATAAAGGGGGCCTTTGATTCTGTTTCAATAGAGGTTTTGTCAGACAAATTACACTCTCGGGGTTTGCCGCCTCTATTGAATAATATGTTATATAACTTGCTTTGTGAGAAACATTTGAACTTTTCTCACGGAGATTCGGCAGTAAGTCGGGTCTCTTACATGGGCCTCCCCCAGGGCTCATGTTTAAGCCCCCTTTTGTACAACTTCTATGTAAGCGACATCGACAATTGCCTTACACAAAATTGCAGCCTAAGACAACTTGCAGATGATGGAGTGGTGTCTGTCGTAGGATCTAACGAATCCGACCTACAAGGACCCTTACAAGATACTTTGAACAATTTTTCAACCTGGGCCATTGGGCTAGGGATCGAATTCTCCACGGAGAAAACAGAGTTGGTGGTTTTTTCTAGGAAGCATAGACCAGCAAAACCAAAGCTTCAACTTTTGGGTAAACCGATCACTCATGCTATGTCATTCAAGTATCTTGGGGTCTGGTTCGACTCCAAATGTACTTGGGGGGCCCATATTAGGTATCTGAGTAAAAAATGTCAACAAAGAATAAACTTTCTCCGTACAATTACCGGCACCTGGTGGGGAGCCCATCCCGAAGATCTTATTATGTTGTATCGAACAACTATTCTCTCAGTGATGGAGTATGGCAGTTTCTGTTTTCAATCAGCTGCCAAAACACACCTCATTAAACTCGAGCGAATTCAGTATCTTTGTCTCCGTATTGCGTTGGGATGTATGCCCTCAACGCATACCATGAGTCTCGAGGTTTTGGCAGGCCTACTCCCACTAAAAGATCGCTTCAATTTATTATCTCTTCGGTTCCTCATCCGGTGTAAGGTTATGAATCCATTGGTGATCGGAAATTTTGAGCAATTGATCGAGCTAAATTTTCATCCTGGATTCATGAATTCATATCATGAATTCACCTCTATGCAGGTTGTTCCTTCTTCGTATATTCCCAACCGTGTTTGTTTTCCTGACTACATCAATTCCTCTGTACATTTCGATCTGTTCATGAAGGAGAAAATCCATGAAAATCCAGATTATCTTAGATTGGGGTTCGTTCCTACAATCTTCAATGCAAAGTATGGGCGTATTAATTGTGATAATATATACTTTACTGATGGGTCCTCTATGAATGAGTCCACAGGATTTGGAGTGTTCAACGTATTTTTTAGCACCTCACACAGTCTTCAGAATCCTTGCTCGGTATATATTGCTGAATTGGCAGCGATATACTGGGCGCTGGACAGCGTCGCCTCACGACCTGTTGAACACTATTACATTGTAACGGATAGTCTTAGCTCTGTCGAAGCTATCCGTTCAGTGAGGCCGGAAAAGCACTCGCCGTACTTCCTTGAGAGAATACGAGAAATTTTGAGTGCTTCATCCAGACGCTGTTATGTCATTACCTTTGTCTGGGTCCCTTCACATTGCTCAATTCCGGGTAATGAGAGGGCTGACTTATTGGCAAAGGTAGGTGCAATTGAAGGCGATATTTATCAGCGTCAAATCGCCTTCAATGAATTTTATTCTTTAGTTCGCAAAAATACCATCGCAAACTGGCAACGTAAGTGGAACGAAGATGAATTGGGCCGGTGGTTTCACTCGATTATCCCTAAGGTTAGCCTCAAACCGTGGTTCAAAAGTCTAGACTTGAGTCGGGACTTTATCCGCACCTTCTCCCGACTCATGTCCAATCACTGTTCGTTAGATGCACTACTCTTCCGTTTCAATCTTGCCAGCAGCAATCTCTGCGTTTGTGGCCAAGGTTATCACGACATCGAGCACGTTGTTTTGTCGTGCGAGGTGTATCTGGTCGCCAGATCGAATTTAGAAAACTCCCTTCGGGCCCGAGGAAGACAGCCCAATGTGCCGGTGAGAGATGTGTTGGCTCGGTTAGACCTTGATTACATGTCCCATATATATGTTTTCCTTAAAGCTATAGATCTTCGTGTGTGATTGTCCCTACATCCTAATACCCTCCTTTCCTTCCTTTGCGGGTAATTCGTCCCCTTGCTATAAATAGTAGAATAAGTTGAAATGTAAATAAACTATAGATATACGAATAGATTTAAGAATTCAGTGCTCATCAACATTGTTACAATTTCCTTATATCCCATCCTTCTCCTAAAAATATGTCACCCTTCTAAACTCGAGTACACCGCGAGTAATCGGTTTTCCACCTTACTAACCATAGATGTAAGAAAATTGTTTCTATATATATATAGTTTTAAAAATATATTTAAGAATTCGGCTCCTTTAAACTTAAGTAACAGAGCCTGTAAAAATAAACGAATTAAAAAAAAATAAAAAAAATATTTTATACCAAATAAATGGAAAGTATCGTCAAGGAGCACTCAATTGTACACTCAATTTTGCGATAGACTGTAGATCAACTGCATATAACAGATGTCGCCGTTTCCGAACACGTCTCTAACATGAACATAACATTGTCTTCCTTGGGCCTCAAGGGCATTCAAAAGGCTGCGTAATTATCCGTACATTGCCAAACTACGTGATCCATGTCATCGTAACCGTATTCACACCGACAGACATTGCTTTGAACAAAATTTATTCTGTGGAGATGCACATCTAGCGAATAGTGGTTGGACATAAGTCTGCTCATTACACGAATGAAGTCACGACTTACGTCCAAACCTTTGAACCATGCTCTCGAAGTAAAATTTGGAATAATTGAATATAACCACCGCCCAAGACTTCCAGTGTCCCAATCGGTTTGCCAACTCAAGAGGGAACTCTGACGCAGTGATTGGAATTCATCGTATGAAATCTGTCTATCAAACAATTCGCCTTCCTGGGCACCTACCTTTGCGAGAGTGTCCCCCTTCTCATTGCCAGGAATTGAGCATTGAGAGGGGACCCATACGAAGGTTATCTTATAAGATCTTTCGATCAATGCACTCATCTGTTGTCTCACTTTGGTGAGGAAATAAGATGGGTGCCTACTAGTTTCCATCGACTGGAGAGTTTCAAGCGAACTGAGACTATCCGAGAAAATGAAGTAATGGTCTGCAGGATTGTTGGAGATCATCCCCAATGCGAAGTCGATTGATGTCAGCTCAGCAACATAAACGGAACAAGGTTCCTGCAGTTTACGGAAGGTGCAAGAATTTTCATTAAAAACGCCGAAGGAAACTTGACAATTATTGACTTCCAGAAACACCCAATCAGTTCGAAAAGTTTCATTTCTTACAGGACTTATCGACGAAACGCAAATAATAGTTATATTGATTGAGATTGTGAACTTGGTGTGGTGATGTTTCCAAAACACAATCACAATTCAAACACAGAATCAATTAACAAATCGGAAATGAGAACAATTTACGACTTTAGAATGACTATCTCATTCTGACTATAATCAAGACACTCTAGTAAAATCTAGTAGAGTTAACAGACCGGGTCGTTAGGGATAGTGCCAATGTCTCAGGCTCCAATAGCAGAGCACCTGTCAATTCTAGCATTCTGACTAGACCACATTATCATATTATAGCCGAATCAATATAAGTCGAAGTCATTACCATGGTGATTGTAAGGTACACAAAATAACGTCTAGCATGAAACTTTGAACACATGGTACAGCATTGATTGAAAATATAAGTATAATTGCATGTTATTGCAAACCTTCGCTGGTTAACTTTGTATGAATCGATTCAACAGGAAGTAGTTGGATGGCGGTCAATTTTTAAGTCGGGATTCCACTGGATTAACATTAAACGGCAAGCCGCACCAAAGAGTTCCCGTCTAATGGTATCTAACAAATATAATTATAAGCATTTCGCGTAATATTTAACGATTTTACGTGATACCATAACGATACCATAACAATTCCCCCAGTTATCCCCAGTTGTTCTACAACTAGCATGAATAACTTACAATGCTACAAGTATGTGGACGAAATTTTACGCCTTTTAATTTTATTGTTTTCAAAAATTTGTGCCTCTCGAATGGCAATTATAAGCATTTCGCGTAATTATAACATGGTCTACTTACAAATAGAGAAATCATCTGATTGGTTTGTATGCGCTTTACTGCCGTTCTACGCATGGGACAACTATGTTCCAAAATCAGCAACTGAGAAAAACACATTCAAAGTTTTCTAGCATATTTGTCTACCATAAGCTTTAAGCATTTCGGTTTGGCAATACACTGGGTTTTTTATGAGCAGAAAACTATTGTTTAATTAAATGGGAAAATATCCCCCCATTTGAATTAATCAATCTTGGTTATGGGCTTAAAAATTCATTGTGGGACAGTTATGCTTAGAATATCAACATGGGACAATTGAACTTGATGTTGTTTTTTGAAATACTGGGAACAAACAATAAGTTTTTTTTTGTTCATTCCCGAAAAATTATGCTTAGAAATATCGTTTTATGAAGAAAGGAGTGATCTGCAATACTTTGCAGAATATAAATCTCATTTTCATTAGTCATTCGCAAACAAGGTGTACACGTGTTTTGTGAATCTTTTTTTATTTGTTTGAAAATTAGTTCTTTCTTCCAAACCAGAAATGAGAGCATTAGCCCTGCTGAAAGCGTAAATTAAAATTCTTGTGCTTGAATCGATTTATTTGATATGGATCTACACAAAATACATGGCGGGACAATTATGAATAGAATATGAAAATGGGACAATTTGAGAATGCTTGAACAACAGTGAAAAGATCCATGCAGAATTCGAGATGGTCTCAATCCAATTTTTCTAGTCTGGAATCTGGCCAAGACACCAGGTATCGATCCCAGAACACTGTCACTGATTAAAACATTATCCCAAAATACTTTGCATAAACATAAGTATATTTTTTTCCGATGAAACACACAGTGGACCAAATCACCACGCATGAAATTTTTATGTCCAAAAATCATCTCTTTCATTTTATGATATATTTGTTAATTTGAAGCTTGATATAATGATTAAACATTGATTGAGTGAAAACAAGTGCAGCTAACTATACAATGTGACATTTTTTATTTAGATTTGGAAATATCCGGCGGTTTGCTTAGGGGGTCCAAATTCCCCCCATTTCCCATAGTCACGAGAATGAAATTTACAGCAACTTATCGATATCCTTGACGATATCCAACGGGTTGGTAGTTGGAGCGAAGCGAGCCACCGGTTGTCCATCTTTGTCGACTAGAAATTTGGTGAAGTTCCATTTAATGAAACTACCCAGACTTCCACCTTGCTTATGCTTCAGGTATTTATACAACGGGTGAGAGTCGTCTCCATTTACATTGATCTGAAATGAGAGATGATTAAGAATGTTATTATTCATAAACTACTTTTTCTTTATTCTCTGAGATTCTCAACAGTTCTACGGCATTCAAATTTTACTAAAATGTTACCAACACTTTTATACTTACTGTCGCAAAAACATCTCCCACATCAGCGTTCGCGCTTCGTAGGTGACAAACCATTTCCTCACCGTCTTTTTCTGGCATCTGGGAACCGAATTGATTACAGGGGAAAGATAGTATTTTGAAATCTGTTCAAAGACAAAGAGACTGTTATTTGGTGCATTTGTTCATTTTCCACAAACTTACCCTTATCGGCATATTTCTTCGACAGCTCCGTGAGCTCTTCATAGTTCCCCTTAGTGAGACCACACTTGGACGCAATGTTGACAATCAATAGAACCTTCCCGCGGTATTTCTCCAGACTGATATCGTTTCCCTGCCCGTCCTTCGCATTGAAATCGTATACCGATTTAGCGTTCTTGTAATCTGAGGTGGATTCTGTAGCCATGTTCGCGTACCTGTACCGATATGCGCCGTACTGTTTGTGAAACATGAAATATCATTATATTATGATATGTTCTAACATATCAGTCTGTGAAATAGAACATATGTGTGATTGGCGTGATGCAGCCATCAATAATTTAAACTGCAAATTATAATGCTGGTGTGTTGTGTTTGCTATCGGTTAGCATGACTTGCTATTTTTCCTTCGACCGGCATGAAGACAAAACTGATGTCATCATGGAAAATAAATAGGAAACCCGAGTGGACCTCGATCCTCAAATTATTCTCATATAATTCTCAAATACAGCTGTAGATGATAGAATTATTGAACATTTTACGAGTAATATATAGGATATATCCCACACGAAAATTGAAATTAAGAAAAAAAAATATAAAGTAACGAGTACATGTTTTGTTTTTTTCAGATAGCAAGAACAAAATATCACCATTATCAGAAAATTTTTCGCAAAAAAATTAACGTACAGATAAAAATGCTACTGCTACACAAAATAACACACTTTTTCCGCTGATCATGTGTAATATAAAAATATATTTTTTACAATAAGCACCCGAATTCACAACACTTTAGCAAATGACACTCACATTCAATTTCACAACTGTTTTTAAATTGCGTATAGCTTTTAGGCTCATCAGCTATCAGTGGTTCTCAGAGATATGTTTTCGATTGTATATATTTCGCAACCATATATACCGGCGATAAGAGCCAATGACAGATAGTAAATTTTAAGGCGAAGCGGAGAAACATCGCATCGCAGCTTTGCACCAGGGATGTCAGGTGATTTTTCCATATACAGTAAGTTACATCTAATTCGACGTGAAGCTAATTGGACAGATCTTTAATGTGATACTTTAAATTGGACATTTTTTATATAGTCTGATTTGTTTATATTTGCGACGACAAATGTACAGTGTCGACGTCTGGTGGCGATATTAGTGCATGGGAGATAAATTATTCTCTATCAGATCAGAAGGGCCAAGTGCTGTGTAAAAATATAAAAGTTTGAATGAAAATTTTTACTTCATATTATTTGATTACCTAACACATGTAATCCTGACACGCACTTAACCATTTATCAATGCATTTCCTGTTTGTTCCACAAATAATTACTATTATAATATAAAATCATCATTAGACACAGTTTTCGTTCAATGTTTCTGCGATATCGAAAAAGAAACCCACTTATTTCATCACATAAAATAAATATTCGATACATTGAAGTAAATTTTCATCCATTATTTTGATTTTCAAAGCATGTTTATTCCTTCTGAATATCCATAATAATTTTCGCCTCCCAATGAAAGCACTCTACACTACACTACACTCTAAAGCATGCCATCTACTCTACTCTACTAATCTAATTGGCGATCTAGGCAAAACGTAAACGATCGGTGAGACATCTGGATTTTGTTTTTGAACTAAGAAAATGATGCTAATGTAACCTAAAACTCAAAAACAAATCACGTATATTTTACTTCCGTGCTTTCCAAGGTAGTTCTAACATGATTGTGCTCTCGAATTTTTCTTCTTTAATTCAACCATTGTCAACATTTTTATAGTTTTCACTACTGAAAGAGGTAAATAAATAACATGTTATATATAAAATTGCGCAGAATCAAATTTCTTACAAACTCATCGCAATCAAATAATCATTTATGATTATAGCATTGTAATTTATGGAAAGAACTACAAACCATTAGCTCACATGGCAAAATTTAAAACCATCATCACTTTCACCGCAGCGCCGCGTAGGTGTAGATTTGTACGTTAGATAGCCAATATACTCTTCAAAATCAGAATCCGAATTGGATTACGATGCCAATAATACAAAAGCAAAAGCAGCAGGTTTTCCATTTTCATAGTCTTTATTTTTAGATTTTCCAAAGAATACTCGGAACATGACAGTCCAGTATAGTAGTGTTGGTGATCCCGAGTGCCAACCCGTGAAACATCTCAGTGCGAAACTAACAGCTTTCGGGGCGAACCTAGTGCGACACTAGGTTGAAACTGAATGAATAAAAAAACGTTTTGACAGCAGTTGGTGTGGTACTGGGGTTAAAACTGAACAAAAACGAATTCGCTATTAAAATGACACTGTCTTTGCAGTGGAAAAAATAAACACATTCAGGAACAAAATTATCTATGAAAATCAAGTTTTTCGTATCAAATGAGTATTCTATGTAAAAGTGTAACAACTTTTCCACAAGTGGTTAAAAATCATGAGCGAATATAATTTCTAGTAATAATTTTTTTTTTGCGTTTTTTCATGAGTTTTTTTTTTTTGAGAGGAATGCAACCTGCAATGTGTTGTGGGCCTGGCAGATATTTTGAATTTCGCTGCCAGAGGAAATCGTTTGATCATTAAGGGTTATTTTATTTACTTCGTGGAAGGAAATGCAACGCGCTGATATGAAGGTTCAGACATGGTTAGTTATCAACGGCTCAATCTCCTTCCTAAACCGTTGAAACCAATCGAGTTACCAGGTTTACTCGTTTTCGATGAAAGGTTACTATGTGTCTGGCCAACATCTTAATTTGTAGTCAGGAACGACGGTACAAATCGTTACATTTATTGTCAAAGTTATGATCATATTTTTCAGTATCACTAACATATGCAATTTTCATTATTGTTAGGGCAATTTGTCCAACTTTTCATAGACTCTGGGAAAAGATTCAGTAGCTCTTTTAGTAATGATTACATAAGGGTCAGGACTATGTGATTTGATCATGCAAACAACATTTCAAAATGATTTTCATTCAATGTTCGAAATTTTTTAACTTTGAAGGCATGTTAATCTCAAAAAAGGTACATTTTTTCGGTTCTGTATTGTGTAGCAGGAAAAAAACAAAGGTTTATGAGATGAAAACCATTTCAGTAAATTCGAATCTACCACAACTTGTTTGTATGTTTCATAAACAGCAATGAAATTAATGAAAAAACCCCATGCACCAAAAGTATAATTGAAAAATACACGGTTTGTTCACATATTCATCATACAACCATAAAATCCGGTAGACGCCGACACCGTGCCTTCCATGTCCCGAATACAAAACCACGCCATAAATTTTGCATTATAGCATGCACGATAAAAATGTATTGTGTGTCTTTTATATCAAACTAGTTGACCCGGCAAACTTCGTTCCGCCCAAATGGATTTTCACATAGGACTATGTCTTTGATTTCTATAGAGGGGGTCACTCTTAGAAAAATGTAACGATTCATTAAGAGATTTCAAACGCAAATTACTCAAATGTACAACTCAATGCGGCATATGTTGTGTTATATATCAATAGACAGGAAAATTTTCCACCAATTTTTTACTTGAAACATGAACAGAAAATATAGTAAAAAAATAAACAATTTGATGATTAAAATGGGTATGTTCTTTCGATTGCACCAACCACTCGCTTTCCTCCTTATGAATTATTCTCCATTTGCCGATAATAGGCATTCAGTTGGTAGAATGAATGGAGGGATAATCCTGGAAGATGGTTTTACTCTATTCTCCTCAAAGTTATCAGATTCCCCATATGTCTTCCTTAGAAGCCCGCTTCACTTCCTCGAATGCACTTGTCCATTTTCCTTTCCTTTTCCTATACTTTAGCAGAACTTAGTAACCAATGAAATCAGTTCACTACAGCAGCTACACGACCTTTCCAAGAGAGCACTCATGGCCATAGGATACTCAATATACATCAACTGGCTATAAAGTTATTACAAACAATGTTCCGGACAACGTGGCAACGGAGGAGAAAATGCTATTTTTATCTATAATATATTCTATAACCATAGATTTATTTTACTTCTTACATGGACGTAATAGTCATAGTTCTATGAGATTTCGGAAACAATTTTGGAAAGTTTGAGCTATGACTCACAATTCCCACATTTCAACCAATCGGAACTTCTGCTCTCGGTCCATCACAAAAACGCGCAAAATTAATAATATGTTGTCAGAACAACAAAACAGCAATGCCGCCAAAGTGCGAAAGATTGGAAACTGTCATATATTGATAGTGTATAGTTAGCAGCTATGACATGAAAACTAGTACTAGAGCTTACTCTATTAACTATCACCTCATAGTTTTGGTGTTCAAACGATGCTATACCTTAGTTTTCTATCACATAGCTCACTATATACTAGAAATATCATCCGTGGGGCAGCACCTTAGAGCTTATATTTATGTAGATCATAATTATTTCGGTTCATGTTTAAAAATGATAAATGATGACTCCTTGTCCTTTTCTGCATAATTGAATAAAGAGAAGAAATGAGGTAATAATATCTTCAATGGTATTTTTGTGTACATTTTTGAACAGAATGTGGTTCCGGATTCAATCATATTATCTCATCTAATTCGTTTAAAGGATATATTCATACAGGAAACGATTTTTAGGGCTTTCATTTGATATAACAAAAGAGAAAAATTACAGATTTTGAACAATGAAATGCTATTAATACACACAATCATAGTCCTTTGTCATGATCTCGTCCGTGTCCCTAGGTTCAGACCGATCTATTTTTTTGTTATCAATACTTTCAAATATTCACATTTTCTTACTAAGCGAACGTTCATGGACCCAATCGCAGAACTATTCATTGATTGATCTTCTTATTGATCTTTTACAATTTCCTTTTACAATAATTTTCCTACCTCTACCAAAACTCATTATAATATAAAATTATTTTCAGACACAATTCTCGTTCAAGATTATTCAATTACTTGCAAATAACATGTTTCTCCTTTACATGCAATACATGTTTGATACAGAAAATATAATAAAATAAAGACAGCTCTAGGGGGTCTTCGTAGCCTAATTGGTTGGGTGTCCGCTACTAAGCGAACGATTATTAACCTCATAACTCAGGGCCCCTCAACTGACCATCTTAGTGTGTTATTCTGGCTACTATGTCCACGCAACAATCATCATGTGTCGGTAATCCCAGTCCTTTACCGCTCACATTTTCGGTCTGCTGCATCGGTAATTGGCACTTTTAATAACGCAACAAAGGAAGCTTCATATCAACAGTCCCGCTGTGAACAGCCCAACTGTGAACATTCGAACAAAAGCAATATTCTTACGCCGAAAAAAAAGGCGACATGTGTTGTGCATAGAATAGGAATTCTCTTGCGCCTAAACGGCTACTGTGTTATAGATAAAACAAATGTTTATCGATAGATAGCGATACTTTTACGCCTCAAAATGGTAACAGTTTAATATACAACAAAAGTTATATTAAGATAAAAAATGTACACGAATGAATTCGGCTCTGTTACAGCTGAATTGCTGAATGAGCCTAATAAAATAAACTGTTGGGATAAAAAAAAGACAGCTCAAATCGCACTACTCTTTTCTCGAGTTTTGCGCTTACCAACACATTTAGTAATTCATTTTTGTTTATGTAGTTAGAAGATATAGGAGTGCGTTTTTCACCTGAAAATCCATTTCCACTTTCGAATAAAGATCATTTTAGTTAGCGCAAACATCAAATGGACTTGAAACGCTTACCAAGATGTAATTGTAGAACTTTTGGGGATTCGATTTTTCAAATTTTCCTGTTTTCCTTGCGAATTTTCCCCCCTCTTAGAGCGGAGGAGAAGTAAATATTGCTTCCCCCCTGAAACCTTCGCATGTCAAATTTGGTTCCATTTGCTTGATTAGTTGTCGAGTTATGCAGCCCATCCCCCCTAGAGACGGGGGAGGAGTGTCGAACCACCATGGAAATATAGGGTTGGGAAAAAGAAATGTCGTATTTCTGATCGAAATTTGACGCTTTATTTAACATACTTAAAATTATCCAATTTAAGTCAAATATGCATCGTTTTGTTCGCAAACTTGTTGCCATTTAGAAGGCAACTTCATTATCCCCTCCTTATTTGCAAAAAACTCATACAGCTAGTTTTCGCAAGCCTCTTTTGATGCCAACCTAGTATCACCAAGAGCGTTTTGCATGGATCGGAAGAGATGATAATCACTTGGAGCCAGGTCCGGACTAAACGGTGGGTGCAATAGGACATCCCATCCGAGCTCCCGTAGCTTCTGGCGGGTGATCAAAGATGTGTGAGGTCGAGCGTTGTCCTGGTGGAAAAAAACACCATTCCCATTGATCATTTCTGGCCGCTTCTGGTCAATCGCCTGCTTCAAACAGTCAAGCTGCTCACGGTAGAGAACCGAGTTGAGGGTCTGGTCATAGTTGAGCAGCTCATAGTGGATGAATCCCTTCCAATCCCACCAAACACACAGCAAAACCTTCTTGGCCGTCAATACGTGCTTGCCGTCAATACGTGCTTGGCGATGGTTTGGGCCGACTCACCGCGCTTCGACCACGACTTTTTTCGCTTTAGGTTGTCGTACGTGATCCACTTTTCATCATCAGTCACCATCTTCTTCAAAAATGGGTGGAGTTCGTTCCGTTTCAGCAGTGCATTGCAGGCGTTGATTCGGTCTAAAAGATTTTTTTGCGTCAACTCGTGTGGCACCCATACATCCAGCTTTTTTTGGAATCCAATCTTCTGCAAATGGTTCCAAACGGTTTTATGGTCTATACCCAGTTCCTGGCCAATCGAGCGAGTTCTCACATCATCCGGTCTACTTGGATGATTTCAACGATTTTATCGGTTTCCATGGCGATTGGCCTGCCAGTACGGGGTGTATCTTCGACAGCCACTACACCAGAACGAAATTGATCAAACCAACGCTGTGCTGTGCGAATCGTTACAGTATCGGGTCCATAAACTACACGATTTTTTTCGGCCGCCTTCGTTGCAGTTTTACCTCGCAGGTGGTAAAAACGTAAAATATGGTGAATTTATTGCTTGGTGGACTCCATCTTTGACGCGCTATAACTTGAGACTGAAAAAGACAATCACAACACTGTCAAAACGAAACTTGTAGATTGTCGACAGATTGACAGATTGTTGTCTTCAAATAGCCGTATAGTAAGACCCGATGCGATAAGTACAACACAAGATATGTTTAAGTGTTGCCATATATTGACAATATACGACATTTATTTTTCCCCAACCCAATATTTCTTCTAGAAGACCAACTCTGGCATCAAATTGATCGTCTGAATCGACCCAATGATTCAAAAGTTATGAGTTTAAAAAAAAGGCATTTTTTTTTTTTAAAGGGGAAAAATAATTTTTTGTACCATCGGTTAACTTTGAAAAATCATAACTCAAGAACAAAAAATAACGCCTCTCTAATTTTTGGATATGGTATGTAAAAAAAACCTCAGCTTTCAAGAAAAAAAAATAAAACAAATATAGCGCCCTTGGTCCCCAGACCATGTAAACTATAAAAAAAATACAATCAATTATTATGAAGGGGGGTCTTCGTAGCCACTTGGTTACGCGTTCGCTTACCAAGCGATCGATCGTGAGTTCAAACTCAGGGCCCTCAATTGACCATCTTTGTGTTGTTATAGAATAACTACGTCCACGCAACCATCATCAGCGATGGAAATCGATCCACGGTCGAAATGAGATCGATTCATCCATACAATGCTCTGCTCTGCAAGACACATCGGGCTGCTGTTCTATAAATAACTCAACAATGATCAATATCAACTGTCTTCGCTGTCCGGTCTGCTGAACAATGGAAGAACAGAAAGAATACCCTTATGCCTAAATGGCTACTACTGTGTGATTTACCATAATGTAATGGAACAGAATACTTAACGCCTAAATGGCTACTACAAACTACTGTGTAATTTACAATTTATAGAAACATAAACATATGTACATGTACACGATTAAAACCCGGCTCTGTTACAGCTAAAATGCTAATGAGCCTAATAAATAAATAAATGAGATAAAAAAAAATTTATTATTTATTATTGTTATTTTTTTATTATTTTTTTTTCAAATGTAATAATTTTTCAATGGCAACGAAGTCTGCCTTTAATTTGATATGTTGATAATCGGAATCGGTCCAGTAATTTAAACGTTATGAATTTTTGAAAAAAGTTAGTTTTGGAAAAAAAAGGAAAAAAGTTGATTGGAAAAATGGAAATGGTCACCCTAATGAAAAATAGAAAAATACGAGTCTAATGTTTCGCGGTAAAGAACGAAATTACCACTTTCTATGGTGTATGCCGAATCGTGAAGTATTTGTTAGTGTAGGGGTGTTTCTGCACCCCTAAAAACGTGTACTTCCGGTCTACGCTTCTGACACAGTCAATTGCAAAATTGAGTGCACAAAAATTCTAAATTTCATAATTAATTTATATTCTTTATATTCATCGCATAATCGGTCCTTCTTACTCTCATGTAGTGGTAAGAAAAAAAATAAAATGGTCACATTTTTAGTTCGTGTTTAAAAAACAAACAAAAAAACCTTCACTACAGACGTGACAAAATAAATTGCACAGTTCAAGTTTAAAAAATCAATCCCCTAGTATTAGGTATGGCCTATTTTGGCACCCAACACTGCCTGCAAGCGCCGTTGCATCTATTTGGCGAGATTTCTGGACACTGTAGACGGAATATCAGATCTTCCAGATCTCCCTAATCGTCGTTTTGAATTCCACTTTGATCTCTGGATTTTTATTCTTCAGACGGTTATTGATTTCCCACCATAGATGCTCAATAGTGTTCAAGTCCGGAGATTGCGGAGGTGTTTTGAGTTGAGTGGGACGTTATAGAGCAGGCACTCCCGCACGATGAGATCAGTGTGTTTTAGGTAATCATCCTGTTGAAAGTAGTAATCACGAGGGAGACCCAATTTCTGCACGGAAGACTACAGGTTACGTTTCAAGATATTAAATTAAGCCATCTTGTCCATCGCCGAATCGATAAACTTAATGGCTCCTGTTCCAGAAGTCGCCATTGTACCATACATCAGCTGACTGCCGCTGCCGTGTTCTCCTGAGGGAACTAAATGCTGAACCTCGAGCACCGATCCTGGTTTCCTCCACACCATCGGTCTTCCACCCGATTCAAAGAGATTGGTTGAAGCGAAATATTTTTGTGACATGGTCAATAAAATTATGTTTCATAGTAAATTTGTCCCATTAAATTATCTTTTGTAATTGCTTTATCACCATTCGAAGATTTTTCATTTTTAGCGTTGAAAATTGAAAATTAAACAAAATTGGTTGAGTATTGTCTTGCTTAAATTATATAACTTTATTTGTTCTAACAATATTATACAAAGGATTTCATAAATTATATGCAACAATTATATCACGATTCAACATATGGAAAACGTATATCTTCATCGATATCGTACTTGTATAACGACTTCCATAAATTATATTAAACACTATAATACTTATCTAATCAGCTATTTTAGTACATAACCGCGCTTTTAAGGAGCAGCCTTATTGGGTCCCCGAATGCCGCTTGAGAATGGATCAATATGCAGAGGGCGCAGATAGGTGACGACTTGGCTGGGATTATTCTCAGCGGCTATCTGCTGTGCGTGGTAACGGCTGGCCTGGGCAACTGGGCCATGGCGCGCCGATTGGCCAGGTCTCGGACCCCCTCGATTTGCCTCTTGTTGTGCGTGATACTGAGAAAATGGAACGGGTACTGGTACGGGCACTGGTACAACCGAGTAGCCAGCATCTACCAATGCTTGAAACTCTTCCTGAGACAAAGGACGATCAATCTTTGGTGGAATTTTGTGCTGCTGGGAGGAATGCTGTTTCTCATTGTTGGCGTGTTGGTTTGCACCAGATGTTGGCGCAATACCGGTCTGTTGAGAAACAAAAATAGTCGATCGTGATGGGGGTTCTGAGTCCTTTGATCTCTGGATTGATTGGCGGCTTTGTTCAGCATGTTTATCAACAGTGATGTACTGAGGTTTTGGACGATGCGTCTGTATCTGCTTGTGCGGCTTCTCGTGCTGCAACTGGGGTGCCTCCACAACCTTCATCGGGTGCTGAGACGAGTGCTGCTCGATCGGTTGCTTCTCGGGAGCCTGTTGCTGATAGTATACTTGTAGATTCTTTTCTTTGGGAACATAATATTGGATCTTAGGAGACGGCGTTCCAGCATGGTGCTTTTCAGCAGCATGAGGGGTGACATATTTTGGTGAGGCATCAGCATAGTACTGTTGTGGAGAATGTTGTTTAGATGGCGAATCTTGTCCAGCATAATGGTATTTCTGTGCCGAATTCTCCGTAAATTTTTGAGGTCCAACTTGAAGATGTACTGCGCTTGGTTTACCTGTTGCTCGCGCAAACGGTGCGATGTATTGAGCCTTTATTGATTGTTTGGAGGTTTGTTCGTTGGCATTTGTTTGAGAGTATGCATACTCTGAGGACTGAGGTTTGGCGGTATATCTAGAAATGCTCTCCTGTTGGCCACGCTCAGCCTGTCTTTGTGAGTTTGATGAATGTTGATATGCTAGAGGATGATTGGATTCTACCAATTTGGCAAGTTCTTTTTCAAACGAAAAAGAGCTTATTGGCTTTGGAACGGGAGTTACAGAACCGACCTGTTGTATGCTTTTGTATTGAACACGGTATTGATCGGCTTCAGATTGTGGATAGTGTTGTCCCTGGTCTTGAGCAGTCTCTAACAGTTGAACTGACGGACGGTACTTAGGCGATTCTAGAAAATGCATGATAAAAAGATATGTAACAAAATAACAATACTATGAATAATTACAATCACCTTGTTTGTCCACAGGACGACCATGCTGTGCGGACTCTTGCTGATTTTGGGCTTGGGCTTGCTTCACAATTTGTGCGTACTCTTCCTCGGTGATATATTGAATTTGGTTATGGTGTTGTGCCTGTTGCGGTTGTTGTTGATAATACTGTTCGTTTTGAACATTCGGTGCATCGTAAGTGTAATGCTTTGCATGTTTGTTTCTTGCAGCAAGTTTTTGGTGCTCGGACAGCTGCTGGTATAAACTGAGATATTCTTGTGGTAACTGTAAGAAAACATAACATATCGCCTAATCAGTTGAGCACTAAATTGCAGCTAAGTAAACGTGAATGCTTTGTAGTATGACCACCAACCAAGGGTTCATATTTTGCAATAGGGATGTTTAAATACCCTCTTTTTTTTTCTCTATTATAGTGATTTTCAACACATTTCGGCTGGTACGTCACTTTTACTTCCATTTTTGGAATAATGTCGGGAGTGAGAATTGAACTCGTGATCTCTGCGTGAGAGGTATGGATGTTACCACTACGCCAGATCGCCTCCACTAAATACCCTCTTGTCAATGATAAAATTTAAAACTACATAAAAAGTTCATCGGAAAATGAATTATGTTGCAAACAAGATTGTGACAACTTACCTCACGCACTTGTTCTTGACCAGTTTTCTGTTGATGGGGCCTGAAAAGATATTGATTTTCACTTTGTTGGGCATAGAGATGTGCTGTGGCTTCAGGATCCGAATAGTATGCTCCTTGGTGTTGTCGTCGGTCTGCGGCTTGCGGTAACGTGCGCGTCTCATGATCAGTCTGTCGCTTTTCCTTACCGGCCGTCTCTTCAGTTACATTCTGTTCAGCTAACAATCCTCCTATCACACAGCATCCTGAAACACATAGCAAAAAGGAGAAAATAATAATCAGTTTCTGAAGATGTCATGAGGACACTATTTCCAATGCTGTGGGAACACAATCTGTTCGCATTTATTTCCCCCTTAATGTTGTACATTTTTCAAGCGACTTTATAGCATAACCCAAACGCTGCGCACAATCAAAAACAACAGCGACCATGGAAAAGAATGGATATAGGAAAATCGTGCTTGTTGATAATGCCTTATGCAAATGTCTGAGAGCATAAGTTTTCATGAAACTCGCTAGAGTTGTGGGAAATCGAGGTAAAAACACTTGCGAAAACATGCTTTATAACGGCTTTATATTTCAACATTATTGCGCTACGATCCCTCTGCAGACTTATTTGTATGTGTACAGACAAATAAAGGGTGATTTTTTGGAGGATAGTTTTTTAAACATTTATTTCTGACAACTCACGTGTGACTCACCTGGCTCCTTCCAAATTTAAAAAAATACAGTTTATGTTGCCATTTTACCATGGAAAGATGCACGATCATTATTCGAAATCATTGAATTTTATGATAGAAATTTCGCGTTCTGTGAAAAATGGTTTTCACAAACTTCTACCATTTTATTGTTTGACAAAATAGTTACATTTGGTGCGATTATAAATCACAGTCAATGCCAAAACTGCCAATACTTCCAGAAAACTGCATTGTTTAGTGTGATGCATGAGCCGACGGAATCATGAATCCAAAAGTTGGTGATTAAGATTTCTGTTTATGGTCCAACTTCTCCGAAATGGGTCGACCGATCTTGATGAAAATTTTTGTGTATATTTGGTACACTTCTTGTTTGGTGTACCAAATATACACAATCATTGCTCTATTTAGTTCAAAAGCATACAAAAGTATAGTTTTTCTATTAGTTTGAACCTTGTTTTTAAAAATTCTGATATTTCGATGATTAATTGAATAAATTGTGTAAAACACTTGTTCGAAAATGTCACTTCCATGTACCCATTATGGTAATAAATTTCCTGGAGCGATTTTGTTTTTAAAGATTTTGTAGATTAACACAGTATTTTATTAACCAAGTTCATCCAATTAACCTTATCAATCAGCATCCATTTTTGTAGTCCTCACCAACAATCCAGGGCTCGTTGGTAAGGCTTTCGGGTAGACATACAGGTATGTAGGTAGGTGGGGAGGTAGGTAGATATGTGTTTTTATTCTCTCTCCTGTAAATCCCATATCTGTAATAACTACTACAGAACATGGAATTATTATATAGAAGTAAGGAGAGATTAAGATGATTAGGATTTATGCGCCGGCTAGTGATCATTCTATTCTGGATTCCTCGAGTCGAGAAAGACGCACCACGCTAGATATGGGGTACAGACTAGGGGGCCGTTGCTGATTAACGGTCAGCTGCATCCCAATAGGAAGTATACCGTGTCGGGCACACGTACAAAGCATTGAAGACTGCAACATCTCAATTATGACAAAACACTTGTAATACGTACCTCAAGCCAACCGCGAGTAATCGGCTACATATTATTAACATAGTTGTATGCAAACATTGTCGAAATATTGAGCTCCCGGCCCCGTTAGGCTGACGCCATATGAGCCTTAATAAAAATATACATTTTGGATAAAAAAAATTAGCATCCATTAGATTCCAACAACGCTTCTTATCAACTGGCAAGTTTTGCTTATCTTTCAGCTCCTTGCAATAGTGTTCACAGCGAAAGACTTTTCTCTGAACCTATTTTGTTATGATTTATCTTCTGTTGATGAGAAATTATTGTTTTTTTCTCTAATATCCGGTATCCGGCCAGATATCAAATATCGGTCGGATAGGCAGTATACCGTCTAGTTACCGAATATCCTTTGCATCTCTAGATTAGACTGTTGTTTAGTGCTTCCCGGTTGAAAAATAACTGCCTGCCCGTCGTTGCTAGGCCTCTCTGCTAGCTGTCAGGAGAATCACAAAGGGGTGAGGGTTGTGGTGCAGTTTTCGCTTCTCTTCAGGAACTGAACAAAAGATATTAGCCCATTAACCTAAGATCTAGTTTTTACCAGAGTGGACCACACAAATATGCTTCGGTCGGTCACGCCTAGTGCTATTTCACTACACTGCTGAGCGTTCAAAAAAGTCCTATGATATGCAACTGCACAGCGTGAAAACGTGATGTTAATAGGAATATAATATAGTATATAATCGAGTCAAAACATTTTTTTTATTGTTGTCTATACATATATTTTTCGTTTGGGAACATAGAAGAAGACTTTAATTTTTGATTCATCCCCTTGATGTCATAAAATCCTTTTCTCATATAAAAAATTCGAATTTTTCCAGGAGATGATAGAGAATCATGTTTGATAAAAAAAATCTTCTACTCATGAGTTTCATCAATGACAAAGTTATTGAACTTTTTCTTTGTTTCGAGCCCTGTTTGCCTTGAACTGGCTCTAATTCAATAATTAGGCTACGTAGGATAGTTCTGTTCCATTTCAAATATGAGAAAATTTTACATAGGATACAGTTGTGAAACTTCGGCCATTAATAATAACATATGTTTTCTAAACTAATAAAAAAACTCACTCGAATTACCATAAGAAGTACTATTGCGACAATAGGTACTTCTGCCGTATGTCCTCATTTTTTTCCCTCCTACTCCCATCTCCTATTTTTTTATCTAAATTTTAGTATTTTTTGTAAGAAATATCCAAATAATTTGGCCGTCGTCAAGCTTGAACGGCATTACGAAATGTCGAAAGAAAATAGGGAAACTCGAACTCAAAATTTAAAAATCACGAAATTCATATCAAAACATAAGAGCACGAACAAAACCCACAACATTTTTTTTTATGACGATTTCAGACAGATTCTGAGATATATCCGATTGAAAGCGTATCGATTCTCAATAACCGAAACATATAAGACCATGGACTCGAAGATGAACAAGCAAGAGTACGTTCTTCCGTACACTGAAACACGCCAATTATCTGTGATGTTCTTGACAAAGTTGAAAAACTGCAGCTACGAGAGGTGCTTCGTGACAACTGGTGGATTCCACGAACAAGATTTACCCAACTCAATTCCGTCTAAGGCGTCGTACACAAATTACGTAACGCTGAAAAATGGATTTGGATATATATCGTGGGTTGGTACTTTTGTAAAGCGAACGATCTCGGTTGCCATCCGCCGTCGGGTTTAAAAATATGTCACGATTTGTCACGAGATGCGTCGTCGGCGAAAGCACACATTCAAGATTTCGTTTCATCGAGTAATTGAGAATCCATGTTACATAATCACATCACTTACCACAGTAGATCCTTCAAACCTCTCCCCATAAACAAATATCCGTTCGCTATCGGTTACCGGTCTATCGTCGCAACAAAGTAGAGTACTAGCAGAGCTGGAGATAGCAGCTCAAATACAGAGTGTAACTATATTCATATAATTGTATGAAAATGTATCAACAAAAGAAAGAAAGGAACAGTAGTTGGATGGCCCCCAGTGCACAACTAATACCAATCAATTTGGAATTATCATTCATCAGAAGCGTGATTTACTTTACATGATTTACATGGTCTACAGCAGCAAAACTTTGGAGTAACATAATATTGATGCTGAACGATATGAGTTGAGTTTCAAGTCATAAAAAAATCAAAAGTGGGAAGTTACAACTACAGCCAAAACGTGAAGTTTCAACTCCCGTCATTCTCTGAGTTGAACTTTATTTTGTTCAGCTGTACCGTTCTGAATCATATTTCGGACAACATCATATTTCGGACATTTTGTTCTAATATCTTGAAATGTTTAATGCACTGATTACATAACTATAAAATTAATATCACAATTGCTTCTACAGAGTAATCCCTTGGTTTCACTATCATTTCATATGAGAACTACATTTGAATTTTAACATGATCGGCAAAAATCTGACAACACTATTCATTATCGTTTGTGTTTAACGTTCGCATAACGTGAGAACGTAGAATTTACCCGTTCATAAATATTTAAATTTCTCCCGTGTTTCATCAGTTTTTATCATCGTTAACAGTTTACTGTGATTGCTTGGTAAGTGTTTCGCAGTTGATTATAAAATATAATCAAGTGTAATGTAATTTTCGTCCAAAAGATTACAAAATAAAGTGTCCAAAATTTGAATTCAATCTGTCCGAAATTTGATTTAGTGTCCGAAGTTTGATTTTTATCCGCTTCATTTGAAAAGTATTTTATTCGATGATTTTTTTTATGTTTTCAATCAAATATGTACCACAATAGAAAGCTTTAATGCATATTGAACTAATTTATTGAAGATATCAATCAAATAATACCTGTTCATAAAGTTCAGATCTGTTTTCTGCACCATATGCCTTAAGCGTCCGAAATATGATTCAGAACGGTATATAATTTTGTAAGACTTTGTGCACAAGTTATGTAACGCGTGGAGGAAGCGTAACTTGTAATTTGTTGGAGGTTCTGCGTAGGGAGGAGGGGGCACGAAATCCATGTTTCCAGCGTTACGTAATTTTGGCGGAGCTATATTACTACTAAGCATCGAATTCGTTTATTCGCGCAAATTGTTTCGATTCGGCTCAATAACCTCACAAGTCGTACTCAGATATAAACAGACTAGACAGCAAAGATAGATAAAAATCAATTCATACATTGTAATCTCATTTAACATCATTAATGCATTCAGCGAGGTGATTGATTGACGGTTATTTGCTTGATTTGACATGCCAATAACCTAGCTAGTAAAGGACCACTCGTATTGCATTTTGATAACCAATGTCTTCGAATTTAATTGAGCTGGTGATTATCCGTCGCGAAGTTCAGCAGTTATTGCGAACGATTTGTATTCACCCACAGATTCAGCTAACCGATCGTGTCTTTTTTCCTGTAAAAGATCTTTCTCTTTTTTCGTATGTTGTCCGTATGGTTGCTAATGGTTTGAGATACCAGCTCAGTGCTTAACGAAGGTCGGACAACGGCTGCCATAAATTTTCACTTTACGCCACTTTAATCGCTGTGGCGTGCGGAAGGAGTTTACATCCGGGGTGAAATTACTCGCAGTAGCATTTTGATTCGATAATTAGTTCTTCATTCACATTTAATTTGATACTAGCAAGCATGAAAGCGTAATTTTAATCGAAGCGAATTCGAAACCACATCTTTGTAATCTAGAGTGTGTTATGGTTTGCGGTTTATGCGACTTTTAAACGATCGCATGTTTGTGGTGGGTGTATTTTTAATTGTAAATTTAATCTTATTTCAATGATCTAAAGGCCACTTAGAATCTGGATTTTGCATCCTAACTCGTACTATAATAAGGCATTATTTCAATTTTGGAGTTCATCTCATGCAATGGCTCAGCTTGCGAAAAGCTTCTCTAATCTCACTAAGATCAACTCGATTGTCGAACAGAACTGAATCAAATTTAATGAAGTAATCAAGGGTTAGTTTGGTAGCATGTTAAGATGGCTGACTGTATATCATTTAAAAACTACATAATCGATCAACGTAACAAATTTCACAAGCGGGCATTAGAGCACATTGCGTTTTTGGGCTTTGCCCAATATCAATGGTGCATAAAAAACTCAGATTCTAATCGAATCAGCGAAATTCGGCACGAATATCACAATCCTGCAATTCCACAATCAACAGAAACGGCATGATACATGTATACATTCACTTTGCGAGACTCTATCATGAGCAGCGCCGACACAGCCTTCGCTATTGCCAGGTCAAAACGTAATGTATTGCCATTACATTACAGCACATGTGTCCAAACAACAACAAAAAAGTGAATTTCCTTACAATATTACACGTATTGAACCCCACACGTTACTAGATTTATTCGGATGAATGGTAAAAACGAGAATTATTTCATAAACACATTTTTAGTTTCATTAGTCGGAATGGAATTATTAAATTTTAGTAATAGAATTTCAATCAGTAAAAGTCGATTTCGATCGAGTAGTGAAATCCGATCGAGTTTCAAATCAGTAATATGGATTACAGTTCAACATTGTTACCTCAAACATAGTGCATAGCCTACGCGATGATCTGAGACATCGCGCAAATATACAAAGTATTTTCCTAAATATTTCACCAACAACACGATCATAATCGTAGGCGGATATCCAATATATCAACGAAGAAATACTGATAATGACATTAGCAATCGTTTGATGGTGACACACTTGCAAAAAATTAAATGCTCATATTAATGTTGAGTTCTGCAGTTTGGCGAAGAGCAAATAAAAAACATTTGCAAGTCCATGAATAAAAAAAGCAATATAGCTGTGTGTGTTCTTCTAATACAGAATACCGATCCTCGATTCCTCAATTGAATGACAACACCATGAAATGTTGACTGCATGATATTTCTGAATTGCTCTGCACCAATGTAGCACTGCGAAACTTTTTTCATAATGAGAAAATATAGTCACGAAGGATTCATGTTTGTTAATCGAATAATAATGCGCATCATGATTTCCGATAGCATGAACATCAAACAAAATTTCGTTCAAATCATTTAATTCGTTCCTACATATTTATATTCGATTAATTTTATAGGCATTCAAACACATTCAAACACACTTACAACACATTAGTCATTTTTATTGATCAACCAAAATATTCGCTAGAAATAATTTAGATGGCAGAACAACGTTTACCGGATCAGCCAGTAAAATAAAAAAATCATTTTCATTGTTATGGTGTGCCCCCAAAATGATCGATGCAAAACTCTCGTAAATGTATCACAAAATGACTGAGCAATAATTGTGATTAAAAGAGGAAGCTTGTATCTTCAATTTCGACCAATCAGAACTAGATATTTCCATCCAACGTGTTGAGATTTTTTAATTTTTTGATAGTTTGTTTCACGACATATATTATTTTATTCAATTAAAAAAATTGTTGTGGAGTGCCTTAATCGATTGACGTAAAAATCTCATCAATCCATCATGAAATGACTGAGCAATAAGCGATTCAAATTGAACATTTTTGATGATGCGATCGATTTTAGTTTTTCAATATGTTCCCGAAAGACGTAATCCGATGTCAAAGTTGAAAATTTGCCTTTCTCCGGGCCAACCGAGGTATCCATATGCCGGAAATCATATTCAAAGGAAAATGACAAGAAGCGACCAAATGCGAGGTACTTAACACCATGCAGTTTTATTTCCATTTAAAGTAGGGCCTACCTTAGCCCCCCATAGCCAAATTTCTTTGAAAATCCTATCTTTATTTTCTCTTACTGAATATTTATCAATTTGAAAACATTGCAGTTGGTAATATGAATAAACTTGATGTTACTTTCTCACTGAGGCGATCTGGCGTAGTGGTAACATCCGCACCTCTCACGCAAAAGGTCACGAGTCCAATTCACAATCCCGACATTCTTCCAAAAAATGGAAGTAATGTGACAAACCAGCCAAAAGTGTTGAAAGTCACTATAATGCAGAAAATAAATATTTTCTCATCAATTTCAACAAATTAATTTTCTCATCATTTTCAACAAAATGAATAGAGATAAAATGTAGTAAATATCAAGTGTAATAAATAATTATTAATACAAATTACCAAAATATGGTTCAATATTTGTTAGTTAAAGCTTTAAATCATCTCGTTCATTGATTTTCAAATAGTTCCTTCGGTTTCGCGTTGTTTGTAACCATAATGCCTTTTTCGACAAAGTGTGATGATGAAAAAACGAGAATATATTTTTCAGCAATGTCTCACATCGCAGGATACCGTTTTTCAATGTTTCGTTATAACTAGACCATATAACAACCTTGGTTGTACTTCCGCCTCATCTGTGCTGATGATAATCAACTTTTTTTCACCTTGGCTCATTTCATCAATGTGATATAGTACAGATTTATTATCCATTGAAGAATTTGGAAATTTCGAAGATCTAAAAACATTTTAGTAAAATCCTTGTGTAATGCGTCCAAGTGAGTGACATATGATAATAAAACATGGTCTCGAAGCTTTTGTGATAGTTTCGACAAATGCGGAAACTGTGAATATTCTCTTCTGCTTAAATTTTTTTTTGAAAGTTTTGTCAGAAGGGCCGATATTATTGATATTGTTTCAATCAAACTGAAATCGTCGCCTTGCAGCTGATACACAAATTCAAAAAAGCTGAGAATCTTGCTATGCGAGGGACTCTTGTAGATCAGCGAACTCCAGCGTGTAGAAGAAACCGAGTAAAGATTTCGTCGTTTTTCTCATATAGCTGAGCAAACAATCGAGTGTTCAAAGCATTGCTTCGAAGGTTTTTGATAGCACTCATAACATAAAAAAACTGATGCGATCTAGGGCTCAGATTTCTTGCTACTAAATGTCGTCTGTGAATCATACAGTTTCATCTTTAATATATCGAACATACCCTAACAACAGAGCTTCATTGCTGGGTAATGTAGATTCGTCCAGCTGGAGAGCAAATCTGTTGGAATATAATAAATTGAACAACATTTTTCTCTCTTCGCGACCCATCTCAAGTTCCTGAAATAATAAAAACGCATATGAACCTAAGGGCAGGGTTGTTATACAGTGAAATATCAGGAGCATGTTTATACATGAATTTGATGATGACTTCCTTCGTGTTATATCGCGTATACGTTTAAAATACAGAGAAATGTTAAACATGCCTGAAGGAATGTTGAACAATGTTGCACGAACATGTTCACGTTTTTTTACTTGCCGAATTTTTCATCTTGTACTTTTTTTATTTCCATATTGTGCACACTCATCGTCTTGTTTAGTTTCTAAAATGTGCAGCAATAGTATTTTCTACTAAGATATTAGTCATTCTCAGGGTTGCCACATATACTGAATATTCTGTATTTTACTGATTTTTCGTCAAATTTCAGATACAGAATCTGTATATATAGATTACAGATTTTCTGCAAAGATACAGAATTTAATGATATTTTCCAAAATTCTAATTTAAATGTTAACTAATTACAGTTCATTTGCTTTGTCTACTTTCTTACTTATAAACTTTGCTTTTTATATCGTTGAGTCATGAAGATATGTACCTTGATTTATAAAAATTTTGAACCATATGAAATATCACCTCACTTCTCCGTTACTGCTAAGGATGTTATTGGGACACTTTTTTATAATTCCACATTCATCAACGTTTGTTGAGTGAATATTCTCGCTTCACAATACCAACAAAACAGAGTTCCGAAATCGGTTGGCTTCCATCGATCAATCGGAAATTGACGGAAAATTGAAGAAAATCTAAGTTCAACAAAACCATAAACAATCATACAATTTATTATGAGAGAACTTTTTTTATGATTCATTTTGTTGTATTGGTACGACTTGAGCTAACCATAAATAAAAACAATAAATTCAAAATGAAAATAAACGTTTCCTTCCATTTTGCCGTTAGTTTTTTGATACAGATTTTTTGCCAAAAATACAGATATACAGATTTTTTTAGAAAATTTTACAGAATCAAATGTGGCAACCGTGGTCATTCTTCTAACAATGTGATTCACGTAACACAACTTATGGAGCATCTTAAATATTTCAAACAAGAACTTGTGTTATTTTTTAGGGGTCGATATTCAGCCCCCGTCGACCCCAAAATATATTTTCGTTTCTGTCGACCCCTGGGAAACCGAAATCGACCCCTGGGAGTCGACATCGACCAGTTTGAGAAACCCTGGTTTAAAGTCTCTATAAACATAATTCAATAAACTAAACTACTGATTTACTTTCCAAACAAAAATGATATCAATGTGATTTTCAGTTCTGAAATCATTGAATGTCGTAGAACACAATCACGATAACGAACCCGCTCACGCAAAGTCGCAAAATTAATGGACATAGGGTTTCAAATCGTTTCACATCTACAACTCAATACTCTCCCGATTAATGTACATTGCTTCCGCATGTTAATCTTAACCCTCCTGTACTCGCGTGCAAAATCATAACACGTATACTCGCGCACGGTGTCACAGACCGAAAGTTGAGCTTCTCTGTAATATTGCTATTGTATATTTTTTAGACTTATATATATATATATTTATTTGAAAAAGAGGATATAATTGAATGAAAAAACTCCAGAAAATATGTTTACTTCATCTTCACTCAGTTTTAATAGTCCTCTAATTCAGCCTCCTCAAAACAGAATAATTTTTGATAACCCTACACAAATAACGAAATTCGACTTTTTCCCTGTTATTAATTGAAAGTAAACCACTGGATATAATTCATGAAAGTATAAAAATCTATGAAATAACATAAAAACGTATTTATCGATTTAGATTTCATTGGTATAAGAATCAGAACATACCATAACTGCATGCTTGAGAAAAAACATATTTTTTTACATTTCATACAGTTGTAGCGTGTTTTTTGGGTCTTTTTTCGAAGAGAAGAATGTATAACGACCTTCTACATAGTTACCAGATGATAAAGGTTCTGGAATTTCAAGTTTTCATAATAATATTCTTTGTTTCTGTGTTCTTGGTTAACAAAAACTTAATGCCTGTTTTTTGGGAGGAGGATAAAAGATAATAGAAAAGGATTTCTAGGAACTTTCTGCGACTTGTTTTCTCGTTGATGTTGTTCAGCTCATATATTATGAAAAAAAAAATCCCCGAAACTGTAACCATAAGCCACCGAGTAGTTTATAGTTTACAGTTTACAAATCTTCCAAAAGTGCATTCTTTCACAAATGTGTATATGTGTGACCATTGTATTTAGTGGACAACTATACGGCAGTCAAACATTTGTATTTTACCTTTGCAGGTATGAATCTAACGACGAATAATATATGAATCCGTTCAATCCGGTGACAAAAAAAAAGACTGAAATCAAATAAAAATAGTCCGGTAATGATATTATGCATTATATTTCTTAGATATTCCAAGCCACTGTCGTTAATGTATACATTTCATTGAACAATATTCTAAAATACGAAAAAAATCACTTGTCCAAAAAAGTTACTTGTATACTCGAGTCGGTGTCTCAGACCGAAAGTGGCAAGAAAGTGATACACGTCCCCTTCCTACCAACTCATATGATACGATGACGAACAACGCATGACGAAGCTAGAGAGCATCGCAAAGTCGTTGTGTTGATGTTTTCTGAGAAATGAACGAATTATTGATTTCTCGGTCTCTCAGACAGCGATTGTAGGAGTGTCAAGACTTAAATTAAATCTTAAATCTTAATCATTTATAGTCTTCCGGAGCCACAGTGTTTTTCTTTGGCCACAGTATCGGCCGGCCCTCGAAGCACACTGAAATATTTCATTTCTGAAGTTTTAAAAGTTAATTTTACAGGTATCCTCGTCTAGCAAACGCATTTTAAGTACATTTTTTCAAGTTAGAGAAAAATAACAAAGACTCCCACTAAATGCTATTTACATTTATGTACAAAACACGATACCAACATTATTGAAATGCAAAATTTCGCGTTAAGATATGTGTTGATATAACAAGGCCCTGCAAGCCATCCGTAAAAATGAAACGCACAGGAAAATTCACAAAGAAGACAGGACAATCGGACTAGACCCACGCAAAGAACACGGACTAGAGAACAAGAAGGAGAGGAGCCCAGCGAGCGAGGCGGTTGGACCAGGTGGAGCAAGACTTGGCAAGAATCGGTGCAACCGAGAGTTGGAGAACTACAGCCATGAATCAGAATTATTGGCGAAAAATTGTAAAGAAGATCTATTCTCTCAATGGGATATAGTATAATTATAAATAAAATGATATAACTCTGATAAATGATAATATAGATTTTTGTTAATAGATATCCAATACTTGCAATGGACATGTGTCATAAAAGGTGTCCCACATGTCCCAAATCACGGAAAAAACGCTGTAGAAAATTATTGGGTAATTTATCTTCAAAAATTGGGTAAAAGTAGTTGAAAGTGTATTGTTTGCACTGTATTTTTATCGCTGTCAGTTTTTCGAAAATCGGAAAAAATGGTGTAACCTGAAAAGTAACGTCGCGAATTGAATTGGCGCAAGCACCTGGAATAGCCTCAATTCTCCGCACCGCACCGGAGTTAAGGCCCATCGATAAGTACTGAGCTATTATGAAGCAGGCACTATGGAAACATCTCAAGGTGGGTTTCCGTATAGAAAAATCTGCAGCCAGATGTTGTGCAGAGCCTTGTGAGTGGAGTTTAGCGTAAAGTGCGAGCATACAGTTATGGTATTGAAGTTGAATGAAATAAAAATGCCAAAAGCTTACTAATGGGTGATATTTTATTGGCTGAAAGTTTGGAAAGGATCGGTCAATTAGGTAATTTTCTACAGAGTTTTTTCAGTGTTTTGATGTGGGACACAATTTATATCGACCACATGCGTCGTTCGTTTTTCTTGAACGGCACTAACGTTCCCAGAGAAACTTTTGCTGCCTCAATGTGGCATTACTTGCGATATTATTATTAGTAGTACTTATTCGAGATTTCTTATGCCAAATAATACGTCTGGAATGTATTTTGAGTGGTCAGCTCGAATACGCGTGACCAGAGTGCAAATCGGAAGAAACTGCTTTACCGAAAATCCCCCGACCAGAATGGAAATCGAACCTGATATGTGACGTGATAATGTGTGGAGTTGACCACTAGAACACGAGAGCACACGTGTCGTTAACGCTAGCGTTGAATCAATATTCGATCTGATTATTTGAAGTCCAGTTTTTGAAGTTTTGAATAGTGTAATCTTTTTAATGCCAAATCTAATGATATAAATAGTATTCCAATACTCATGCTGTCGAAATTTATAAGCTGTGAGAATAAGTATTCAACGCAAATACATGTGAATAGATTTCATTATTTTTCTAATCTAATTCAAAGTAAACAGACACCAGGCATTTTCACCAGGCTTGAAGCTTGATAACAAAAGAGGTAAACATGAAGCAACAATTAAGTACCAAATACTACTGGGATGGTGCAAGGAGGACAGAGTTGTATTTTAAACCACGATCGTTGACGAAAAGAGAAAAAGTTCAATAACGAATCTACTTAACCATTTTCCGTGGAGCAGAGAAGGAAATGGACATAAAATGCAAAAATCAGGATCAATAGCGATATCACATTTTCTTTCTGCCCACTTCGCAAATCAGCCCTAGCTAACTAGCTGCATATCGTTAAAAAATCACGGAACCATGAAATTCAAGTCAGCTAGATGTAACACGTACATGTCTAGCGGTACAACTGCGTACAAACCACAAAAACCACCCTGGAATATTCCCACCTTCACAAAAGCTTTGTTAGTTTTTTTTCAACATACAACATGCACATTTGTAAACAGACAATACCTAGCTTAGACCGTGTAGTGCATAATTGCCATATGCCTAAACTAAGAATTGAGATGGGAAGTTTTCATGTTTACGCCATTTTCAACGTGTAGGAAGAAAACCAACAGCACGATCTTTCTGCATCTTCCGCCCGCATTGACTTTCCTGTTCCATTAATTGCATTATTATGGCTACATTGTTCTCAATTCACATATGCAAATTCGATATTATCAATGGACGAATATTAAAAGTTATTGTCTGTACAATGGACTTTCATATAATGGATTCCATGTTATTAACATTTCGGGCCTCTTCAAAATGGTTTGATGTAATATTTGATAGGAAGGGAAGTATTTCTTTTCACTAGAGAATGTATTAGCCGCTGACCGCTTCGCAGTCTATTTACTATCTCAGTTTCGGTCTTTCATAAACATAGGCAATTTACTTCGTAGTTCGATAGATACTTTCTGGATAAAACAGATCACCTTCGACCAGGGCAGTATGCTCTCTTTTGACCTAGTGATATTCCCATACGAGAAACAGCAACAGCTTGTGCGCCAGCCTCATCAAACGCACAGCAAAACTTTCCTAGCTTGGCCATCACTTTGACCATCATTAATCGCCATCCACTTTGGGAATAGATCGTTTATGTTGTGACTCAACAGTGGTTAGAAAGTGGAAATTTGATCCATTGAGCGATATCCATTGTCGCGATGATTCTGCCTGCTCGAAAACAACATCTCGCGTGAAAGTTGGCAAAACTTTTGAAGTTGCACGGTGTGTAACTTTATGAAAAAGTTCGGGAAAAGTTTAAACATCGCCCGAAACCCCGGAATCCCGACCGGCAAAACCAGTGGATCTTAGAACACATGCAAAAATAGTGGGTCTCTTCAAGCTGCAGTTAAACCCGAATTTATCATCAAGGGAAGCAGTGAAAACAGGTAAATGTTTCGCAATACTACATCCAAAAAGTGAAGAAGAAGACTGGATCAAGAAATTTCAAAACCCATATCGTTCCGGACCGAAATGCAAAGCGAAATTCGGAGGCGAAGAAGCCCTCGAAGAAATTGTACGAACACTTTTTAACATAACATGAATGCACAATTATCGGCGATGAAACATACTGCCTGGCAGTTCTCGATTAACATTCCTGGACATCAATTGTATACCTCGGTTGATCGGAAGCATATCTAGGAAGAATGTAAAACCAATAAGAAGTCGAAATTCCTCGAAAAGTTCCTTGTCTGGCAAGCAATCAGCATTTATGAAATAAAAGTGTAAATTCTGTTTCTTCTCGGACCATGAACCAGCAAATTTACTAGAAGAATTGTCTACGGATGACATTACTGCCTTTTCTGAAGCGGCATTAGCTGGATTACCTATTTTGGCAAATTATACCAAGCAATGGTACAACGAAAATGGTCCCAAGGAGATTAATCCGGCAAATACTCCAGAACAAATGCCAATCGAGGAATATTGGGCAATTGTGAAGCTACTGAAGGAAAGGAGTGGAACTGCGTTTAAGCTAAAAGGTTTTAAGCAGAAATGGAATTTGGCAAACAAACGAGTGAGAACAGGGGTATATAGTAAGGAAGAAGACTGAAACAATGGTCTTACAATAATCATACGCATGTATGCCTGTTACATTGCACTATGGAAAATAAATCGCGTTTTAAGCCCCAATAAAATTTTCATGTTCAACCTTTATACATAAAATTATTACCATGTCATAGCAATCTGTTCAATACTTTGATTATCAGAATCCAGAGGAACCAGAAACCAGATCAGATTAGAGCCTTATATTACAATCAAGAACCAACGCTCTACTACAAGTTAATTTGCAATGTACAAAGTCACTAATAATGTGTTTCGAAAGCACCTCTTTGTCCGAAAGCATGCGCTGTATTCACTTGATTTGACTCCTTGTGACTTCTCGCTTTTCCCTAAAAATTATGCAAAATCGAAATCATATTTTAGACGACATTCGAACACCATTTCTCAGAATGGGTTAGAAAATGCATTTGAACCTCCATTAAATCGTTTTACGGCCAGTCCCGAATCATAATAGACGCACTTTGTATATATTTAGCAGGAAGTGTGTAGTGTCTTCAGAAACGAAGCATGCCATACTTTTGTATTGGTCCTACCTTGGGACCCAAACTATTCTCTAGCAGTTTAGAAGAGAGAAGTTTTCATGATGAATATTCTTACCTGGAGATATTTAATTACCTGAAGCACGTAGTACTGACTCCAACGTAACCTATTTTTTCTAATTTTTCGATATTGTCACTAAAAATTATTGATCTATATATATATATATATATATATATATATATATATATATATATATATATATATATATATATATATATATATATATATATATATATATATATATATATATATATATATAAATATATATATATATATATATATATATATATATATATATATATAAATATATATATAAAAATGAATTTCTGTCTGTCTATCTGTCTGATTCTTATGGACTCGGAAACTACTGAACCAATCAACATGAAAATTGGTGTGTAGGGATTTTTGGGGCCGGGGAAGGTTTCCGTGATTGTTTGAGACCCCTCCCCTCTCTCTAAGCGGGGGCTGCCATACAAATTAAACACAAATTTCTACATTACTCGGAAATTATTAAGCAAATGAAACGAAATTTGGCATATGAAGGTTTTAGGGTGCAATAAATTATTCTATGGTGGTTAGACACTCCACCCCCTCTCTAAGGGGAGGCTGCCATACAAATCAAACACAAATTTCCGCATTACTCGAGCTAGCAAAATTGATCTTTGTTCGAAACTGGAATTGGATTTTAATGTGATGAAATGCACTTATATATCTTCTTCTATCTATACAAAAAAAGGATCGCCGGATGTGTTGATAAGAGCAGAACTCGAGGAAGGAATTTAACCATTCAGGGCTGTCTTTATTCTATCATATTTTCTGTATAAAACATTTATTCCATGTAACGGAGCAACATGTTATTTGCAAGTGGTTGAAAATCTTGAACGAGAATTGTGTCTCAAAATAATCTGATATTATAAAGATGAGTTTTGTTAGAAATACTAGAAATTTTATAGTAAAAGTTAAATTCAACGGGGTCGATTAGAAGATCAATCAATGAACAGTTCTGCGATTGGACCCATGAACTTGCTCATAGTAAGGAAACGTGGATGTTTGAAGGTATTGATAACAAATCACAAATTTTAGGCGGGACGAAGTTTGCCGGGTTAGCTAGTATAATATAAAATCATCATCAGAAACAATTTTCATATCATATTTTTCCACCAATTGCAAAAAAAAAAAGTAATTTTTATTTACATAGAATACTAATATGATTTGAAGAAGTTAATTTTCATTCATAATTTTTATTTGAAAAGCCGTTTCCAAAATTAGGAGTACGAAGCTTAATATCGTTAACATCAATTCAGAGAGAAAGTATGCCCCGATTGATAAATCGTGTCCTGGGAAAGTTTGATAGATCCATTGAAACCGCAAAAAAAAATAGAATGTATTTTTAGAATGCAGATAAAATATGCATCGCATTGCCGAATAAAAGCTTCTTAAGAGGTATTCATCATGGTACTTTAAACCTAATCAGCTGTGAGATGTGTTAGGTTTTCTTTTTCATTTTATAACCAGCTATACTCCCTCTATAATTGTAAGGAAACTAAACGACACAATGAAAACGTTATGATTGTAATAGTCAATGAAGTTGTTAAAAATTTATTTTAGTGGCATTATTAGGACTGCATAGTGTTGATAAAAAATACTACTTAAACAGTATTTAACAGAAATCTGAAGGTTCTAGAAATGTACGTATATTTGGTTTTATTTTCGCATAAAAAAATATTTTCAATATAATCAACTGTTTGACAAAGGAACTATGTCAAATAACATATATGTTTTCTTCAGAGCCCAATATTAGTTGTTTCCATCCCACATACATTTATTTCCAATATGAAAGCAACTTGAACTCCGGTCAATTCCATGACAATAACATGAAGATGCAACAAAAGTGAGTAAATTTTCTAAACCAACAATGTAAGTCCCGTTCCAACAGCAAAATTTTCTTGTATAGCTATTCACAACTTCCACTACCATGTCACTGTTCAGTATTGTAAAAAAATCGCATATTAGGCCACACAGCATAGTTATCAGTTCTTAAACCAACACAAATATATGATCTCCAGATAATTTTTGAAATCAGTATTCCATTCGAACTGCTTCTTCGTATCCATCTTCACAACTTTTTTCAACCGTTGATCCCATCAACAAACAGATACACATCACTATGTATGTCAGCGGCAAGCACACAAAATCCAGCATCCAACAAGAAAATTTACTCTAAGACTCACCGATGAACAATTTGAACCACATTTTCACACTAAGCCCCTCGCAACTTGATGCAACGTTCTTATAGCTGAATGAAACTCGTGACCACCACCCAATATATACCGAACGCGATCTCCACACCACGATTTCTGAGCACGGATTAACGAAACTCAGAAGGTTTCCACTGGTTTTCTTTGAGGAACGCGTTTTCCGACCGATATGCTTAGCGCTAGTCTACCCGCGCACAAATTGGATGAATACGGCTCCGTACTTGGCATTTATAAAATAAAACAAAACAAAGTCGTGTATCTAACCCGATCCTACCGCGAGATCTGAAAAACGAACCAGAGACCACAAAATCGTGGAGTCTTGGGGTGCATGTTAATTCACGAAGACTCGGGCCAGATGAGAAGCCACACAATGCAATTGAAAAGAGAGTACAAAGCTTCTGAAGAGCTGCTTCAAATGCAACCGACTATGCATTCTCAACGGCATGCCGAGAGACCCCTGTGCGAATGAGAGCGTGTAAGAGACCTGCAAATTCCGATTCAAAAAGAGAAAGGAACCATCGCATTTTGCTTTCGGTCGATTTACCTTTTGCTGGTGTCTCCTCTATGCTGCAATGTTATGATCTAATGGAAACAGATTCACACAATTCACTACATAGGTGATCTATACCTGACGACATTTATGTAATTTGTTCTATCACAAATCATATGTATAATAACTGGCTTAACGTGCACGCGATTAAAATTCTAAAAAAAAACCTTGTGATTAGGCGAAGTACTCTCATGCTTGGGTATGTAACAAAAGCAGTATTCCCACAATTTATAATGTTTCGCCGATCTGTCACATGATCAAGTCAAACACGTAACATAAACGTAACCAACGAACGACTTTGTCAACAAGATGTGTACGTAATAACATAAATAAGAGTATTGAGTCTGTACTTTGCTTGAACTTATCTAGCGCAGAATCGCATGCACATCAAGTGGTGAGGAAAAAATATATTTTCAATTTCTCCCATACTTGAAAAATAACCAGGTGAATATTTATAACATACGTATGAAAACGCGAAATAAACCAATCGATTTTGAGCTAGATCACTCATTATTAGCTAGAATATCTGTGGAATTGGTCCTGTCTGTGTGAGAGGCAGAACTATTTCGATGGCATGTATAATATTTATCTATGAATATAACTCATGCACTTGGACCAACAAGTTTCTTTTAAAGAATGATCACGTTAACCTTTACGCTTCCCTCAATGAGAAAAGTATTTTGTCTCACTAGCTAATACTTTCTACATCTGTAGCGGTGCTCCGTCATCAGACAATTTTCGATGTGGCAACCGGCTGTTTTTTTTTTTACTTGCAGCACAGATCCACTGAAACCAATTCGTCCGAGAAAAACTGTAGGTCGATCTGTGAGCATCTCACATAGCGGATTTTAGCAGATTGTTTATTGCCGATAGTTGAAGGATTCTGTATAAAGATCTCCGGTGATCGTCACTCATTCTAGGTAGAAATATCTGCAACTATTCATTAGGAAAACAAATTTTATGCTAACTTGCAATATTATTTTAATGCAAATTATTCGTTCATGGTTAAAATCCTTGTAGATAATAGTAATAATAATAATACAATTTTAATCCCTTTTTCTTCTTCCTCTACTTCTTCGTCTCCTTATTATTATTCTTCTTCTTTTCTCTTTCTTCTTCTTCTTATTCAAGGATACTAGCATTCATTGAAGAATTTCACCAAATCACTCGCGAAGATCCCAGGATTATTTCGGCTGCCCTGATGATCTTCGCTTTTGAAAATTTGTGAGCCTTGGCGATCATTCCTGATTTGTTCCACGTCTCTCACGATTCATCTACCATAACTTTTCAACGAGTGTATCAATCCTGATGGAATATTTACCACTAAGTAAACAATTACTGACGCTGTTATTAGTTTCTTGGCACGACAACTAGAGGCACTATAGTAGCTAGAAAGAAGCGGCCGAATACTCACTGGAATTGACGAATCTGATGATTTGGTTTGATATTCGTTTGAATTTTTTAGAAAAATCAGAATTTTTCTTCAAATTTCCTGGTTTCGAGTATTCTTTTTACGCTGAAAAGGTTAAAAAATCATAATTTTACATTGTTTCATTCATAACACATAAAGGATAGCTTGCTATAAGTTGTAAGTTGTAAAAAAAATTTTTTACTAAGTAAACGATGGGTAGCATGTGTTGCGCTTCAAATACTGCACATCCTTCTCGTATCGGCCAAATGGAATCCCCTACATAATCAATGATATCAACAAACTTAATGTGATATCGATTGCATCGTCATTATCCACAGAGCGAGGTTCAGAAAAATATCCGGAAGTTAATACTCATAACCTATACGAGTAATTCCAAATGAAATCGTTCTAAAAATGCAGACTTTAAAAACATCTATTTTTGATTCGAATGAAAGTTTGTATACCGTTTTGATTGGAGGAAATATGAGTGGATTTGGATTTTTTTGACTCCAGTGTAACTTTCGAAACGGACGTATCGATTTTAGTAAGTGAATCTTTGCTAATTTATATCTCAAAAACTTTGAGTCGTACCGAAACAGTGTCTTAGAAACAGTTATAGTGTATTGATGTTAAAAAGTGAAAAACATTATACACTGAGAGAAAAAAAATAGAACTCTTTGTGTTTATTTACAAAAAAAACTTTAATTTGTAATATCTAGAATACGTATTTTTTATTTATTTTTTTATTTTTTCATCTATATATACAGCCATTCTATGCCAAATTTTTTTTTCAAAAGTGGTCATTTTGTTCTTTATCGTAAAACATTAGACCCATATTTTTTTATTTTTTTCGTTAGGGTGCCCATTTCCATTTTAGGGTGGTCCAAAAAATCAACTTTTTCCTCTTTTTTCCAAATACGACTATTTTAAAAAATTCGTAACTTTTGAACCACTGAACCGATTTAGATAATCGACATACCAAATTGAAGGCAATGAGCTAGCCTATATTGAACTTGCAAGAACGATGGATTTTGTTTTCCTAATTATAAATTGTAGTTGTTTTTTGTTGTTTTCATGGCTTTGGACTGGAAGGCACTATACACTGCGTTTCACAACTATAGAACCACTCAATATTTCTGAGTTTCCAGAGAAATGTGAAAAGTCGGTTGAATTGAAGTATATAGTATAGATATAAAACTATCTTTATTTATAAGACTGGCCTTTTGAACTTTATTGTTGTGTTCAGGCGCGAAACATTCAAAAAACTAAAATTCCAGTGTTTCATAACTATAGAACCAGATAGAAAAGAATCTCTCTCCTTTACAAAATTAACGTTAATTTCACATGAATTACAATAAGGTTCTAATTCGTAGGTTCTCAATCAGGTAAAATAACCCATTTGGGGTGGTTTCGACCAAGCTGCACCATGTTGTGGTGTGTATTTATTTCGTTCTACGCAGAGAATACTGCTCGTTTAAGCTCTTCAAATCACTCATACTGCTTGTAAGCTGCATCTAGTATTCGTACGATCACTCCTCATAAGTTCTTGATATGGTTTTGATCTGGTAAACAAGCTGACCAGTTCATTAAACCATGCCATGACCTTCCGGATTTTTATGAATTGGTGCCAACCTACCCAACTATCACATTAGTTTTGGTGCAAAAACAGCAGTAAATGATTCTGAAGTACTTCGTTACACTTTTGACAGTTCATTCGTGTTGATGGTAAGCTTTCTAAACCAGGCCTTTTTGAGAAAATTCTCCCCAAACCATAAAAATCCCGCTGTGAGTTCAAAATCTAATGTGGATGCTAATCCTATGGGTTTAATTATTTCAGGAGAACTTCTCTGACAAAGAGAAATTCAATTTGAATAGAATTTCTTCATATTGCAAGAATTTACGTAACGTGTAATTTAATTTTTCATCTCGTAACTTTGCAGGCGGCAGTTTGATGGTTGTGGGAGAATTTTCTCAAAGAGGCCTGGTTTAGATAGCTTACATCAACACAAATGAACAGTCAGAAGTACAACGAAGTACTTCAGAATCATTTACTGCTGTATTTGTGCATAAGAAAAATTAGATGATTGGGTAATTTGGCATCAATTCATAAAATCCGGAAGGTCATGGCATGGTTTAATGAATAGGGGTTTTAGATTCTGGACTGGTCAGCTTGTTTACCAAATCAAAACCTTGTAAGGAACTTATGAGGAGTGATTAGACGAATAGTAGATGCAGCGTACAAGCAGTATGATTGATGTGAAGTGCTTAAACGAGCAGTTTCCTCTGCGTAGAACGAGATAAACGCTACAACATGGCCCAGATTGATCGAAACCACCCCGAATGGGTTATTTAAACTGATTGAAGAGTAAAGATGACATACGAATTAGAACTTATGAAATTCGTGTGAAATTGACGTTAATTTTGAAAAGGAGTGACAGATTTCCCTTCTGGTTCTATAGTTATGAAACACTGGAATTTTAGTTTTTTCAATGTTTCGCACCTGAACACAACAATAAATAAATGGCCAGTTTGGTTTCTACACTATACACTTCAATTCAACCGGCTTCTTTCATATCTCTGGAAACTCAGAAAAAATGGGTTGTTCTTTAGTTGTGAAACACAGTGTATTTTTTTTCATGTTTTTCCTTGAAAGCTGAGGATTTTTTACATAACATATCTCGAAATGAGAGATGCTATTTTTTTCGTTTTTAAGATATTATTTTTGAAAGTTAACCGGTGGTCCAAAAAATCATTTTTCCCCTTTTATCCAAAAATGACTTTTTGCAAAAATTCATAACATTTGAACTACTGAACCGGTTTAGATGATCGACATATTAAATTGAATAAGCTATGAAGAAATATCACTAGTCTAGTCTAGTCACATAGGAATTTTGAACGAAGACTTAAAACATTCTTCTTCTTCTTGAATGGCGTTAACGTTCCCTGTGGAACATTTGCCGTCTCAACGTATGCATTAACTAGCGTCATTTATTAATACTTAGTTTAGATTTCTTAAGCCAAATAACACGCCTTGAATGTATTCCGAGGGGCAAGCTCTTGAATACGCGTGACCACAGTGCAAGTCGAAGGAAATTTCTTTGGCGAAAAATCCCCCGGCCAGAACGGGAATCGAACCCGAACACCCGACATGATAATGTGAGACGCTAACCACTCGGCCACGGATGCACTTAAAACATGTTAAATTTGAAAAATCATATCTCAAAAACGAAAAAAATAGCATCTCTGATAACGAGATATGTTATGTAAAAAATCATCAACTTTCCCAAAAAAAAATATAGCGCCCTCTATCTTCAACTGAGAAAACTATGAAAAGCTAACTCAATCAGTAATTACTAAAACAAAAATCACAATGTTTCCCAAAAGTAATATTTTTTCAAAGAAAACTAACTCATAAGCTTCAGTTTATTATGTCGATCATCTGAATCGGTCCAGTAGTTTAGAAGTTATGAATTTTTGTAATGGAAAAAGGTGAAAAAATTGTTTTTTCGAACCATCGGTTAACTTTGAAAAATCATACATAATATCTTAAAAACGAAAAAAAGCATCTGTGATATCGAGATATGTTATGTAAAAAAGCTTTCAAGAAAAAATATAAAAAATATAGTGCCTTCTAGTCTGAAGACATGAAAACAACTAAAAACGACTACAATCAGTGATTACAAAAACAAATCCAATATTTTTTAATAAAAGACTTCAATTGATATATCGATTATCTCAAACGGTTCAGTGGTTCAAAAGTTATGAGTTTAAAAAAAAGTATTTTTTGGAAAAAGTGGAAATAATAGATTTTTCGAACCACCCTAAAATGGAAATGGTCACCCTAACGAAAAAACAAAAAAAAATATGGGTCTAATGTTTTGTGATAAAAAACAAAATCACCACTTTTCACGAAAATCTGAGTACCACTATATCGGTTTGGCTGTATATAAAATAGGATTTTTGTCTGTCTGTCTGTCTGATTCTTTTGGACTCGGAAACTACTGAACCAATCGACATGTCGGCATGCAAATTGGTATGTAGGGGTTTTTTGGGTCGGGAAAGGTTCTTATGATAATTCGAGAGTTCGGTTCTATCACCAGTAGCTACGGTTGGCTCAATTTCGGCAACGCGAATTTACTCTCCCGCTCCGTCTGCGCTGCCGGTCCGTACAGAGAAGTTGGTATGTCTGATAATAGGAATACATCATGTATTTGTCTGCCCGTGTCGGTACGTGCCGTTTACGCTACGTGCTGGATAATATAAAACGACCTTTACTCGAGAATTAATCAAGCAACCGAAACCAAATTTGGCATGTTGAAGTTATAGGGTGCAATAAATGTTTCTATGGTGGTTAGACACTCCTCCCCCTCTCTAAAGGGGAAGCTGCCATACAAATGAAACACGATTTTCTGCATAACTCTAAAACTAATTAAGCAAATCGAATCAAATTTGGCATGTGGATGTTTTAAGGAGCACCAAATGTTTCTACAGTGGTTAGATACACCATCCCTCCTCTCTAAGTGGGGGGCTGCCATACAAATGAAAAACAAATTTCTGCATAACTCAAGAACTAATCAAGCAAAAGGAACCAAATTTGGTATATGGAGGTTTTAGGAGGCAATAAATGTTCCTGTGGTGATTTGACACTCTTCCCTTCTTCCTAAGAGGGGAGGGCTGCATTACTTGAGAATAAATCAAGCAAACGGAACCAAATTGTGCATGTGGAGGTTTCAGAGGGAAGGTAGGAGGTTTTTTTTTGTGTAACCCGAGAACTAATCAAGCAAATTGAGCCAAAATTCACACATGCAGGTTTTAGGAAGCAATAAACGTTTATATGGTGGTTCGACACACCTACCCCCTCTCTAAGGGCTAGGGGCTGCCATACAAATGAAACACAAACTTCTGCGTAACTCGAGAACTAATCAAGCAAATAAAGCCAAATTTGAGATGTGAGGGTTTTTGGGTACGAGAAATGTTTCTTTGACGGTATGACACCCTTCCTTTCTCTGAAATGGAGAGGGGTTGCCATAAAAGTAATACTCATATTTCAACCACACATGACAATTGAAAATTTTCGGAATTCTGGAGGAAAATGGGAAAATTGGACATGGATTTTTCCTTGTGTCGGTACTGTACATCCTCCATAGTCCCGTTTGTAGCGAAAACCTTGTTTTTTCGTCCACAATTGCAAATTATTCGCTAGATAAAGAATTTCCTAGTACAGGCAAACCTGTTACTGTGCATTCCTTTTTTGAATGATTCCTCATTTGCGCCACCCTTGTCGTTCAATTTGATTATTTATACAATTGGTTGGTGTAATTCGAGTTCCGATTTAATGATAAAATCGCACAGAAAGGTTCACACAAATGACGGATTGCACAAAAAATGATCGTACAAAAACAGGTTTGCCTGTATATTTTTCAGTCATAACGGAATAAAACTTGTTTGGAACATCTTCTCGGCATCACTAGATTCTGCTTCATCATCAGATTTGTTTTTTTTTTGTTTCCCCTCGAAGAACAACAATTTTCCCGCTGTCGGATTGACCGGACAGAAATTTGGTAGGAATTGTGTTTTTTTCTCTGCTAGGGAAGGGAATGAAAATGTTGCTGCAAAGAATGGAATATACTATTCCTGTTACCATACCACCAGTCAGCTGACATAATTTGAGTTGCTTTGTCTGCTGAATTATCAAACACTTACATTAGGTACAATGCGAAATATGATGTCACACATTTCAAATTATAGTATTATAGCACCAGGTATGATTAAATAAAATGTAGCTTATTGTACCCATAAAGAAGCATACTGTTAGTATAAAAACACATGAGAGTGAGTAACATGTTATGCCATCTTATTATTCGCAAGCAAGTGAAAACGCGAATGAGACTAGGCAAAAATCAACGTGGAATCATAAAAAGTAAAAGAGGAGTAATTTATCCAAAAGTACTAAGTATAGCAACGAAAGCAGGTATAGCTTTGCATAAGTCCTCATCGTACGTTCTTTTTCCTTCTGTTTATATTTTCACCATAGATTAATTTATTTCTTCCTCTTTTAACGCTTAACAATAATAGGCAGCTTCAGTGGCCGCGCTTAATGAACATTGATGAAACTTTGCCGATCTGCAACATCGTTTGGTGAAAGACCATTATACAAGGGCGCCCTGCTTGGTGCTAAATTGTTCGGTAGCATATTTTCACTGTTATAGCCGCATTGCGTACCTTATGTACTGAAATGCCGCCTAGAAGACGCAACGAAGGAAAAAAATCACCATTGGTCACATTATGCAATGCTGAAAACTGTATCAAAGCTAATTAAAATATGTAAAAGCGGACCAACTCGTCGAATCCAAAATCTCTCCATTGGCAATCCCTGGGAAGAGTTATGAGACGTGTCGAAAGGCGATAAAGCAGCGCGCTTTCAACTAAATGAGCTAAACTCAAATGCCCTAATATTGATGCATCAATGTGTCTCGAAGGCTAGCCAATGTACACTTATTCACTCAGATCATATCAAAACAACAATTACAACCGAACAAGAGAAAGTGTTAAAATTGTTCAATTAAATCGATTATATCGGTGACAAGCAATAATGACCAACTTCGGTGAAAATTTCTACTTTGATTGATCGATAAAGTGAAGCTGTAGCGCCATGAACAAGAGTTTTATTACATACTTATTGTTTTCTTCTCCAAGAAATGTGTTGAAGCCCACATTATTATATATTGTTTGTATGGTAGTTGTGTAGTAAACACAACTTTAGCTCACAGATTTTCTGATTGTGAATTAACTTGTTGTATTACTACATAAAAAACGAGAAAATTTGGCATTAAAAAAATATTTTATGTGTATTTCATAATAATCGTTATATTGAAAACAAGAATTTTTGAACACATCATACACTTCATGTGGATTTTCGAAAATTTGGCAAAAAATAAAGGAAAACGTGTGATTTGTAATTTGTCTGGACAAAAACGCCAAGCAATAGAAAAGCGTTTATACTTATAGAAAATTACGAAACACGGCCAGTGACTGTTCCTTGATCATTCATTGTGTGCACCATATACACCCGGTCCGGTTTCCTTCTCTTCTCGAATTTCCTATGCCTAAACATTCAAAGCGCCCAACTGCATAATGGCGGATAATGAACGTTGGTATGTCGAAGAAAGCTGAATCCATCATTTAGGGGGTAGTTACTAGTTGAATCTGTTACACTCATTCAGTGCCGCGCCCAATGTTGTGGATGATGTCGTTATAACTTAATGCAGTGTTGGATAAAACGAGTAAAAAATAACGAAATGTTGATTTCGGTGATTTACAGAATAACAATAATGAAGTAACGATGATCTTACTTTTGGACTGTTGCATGTAGTTTCACAGCTGGCAGGTTGGGAGTTGGCAGATCGGTCAATTACGTTCTAAATGTTCTAAGATGTTTAATGTTTAGAAATGAGTCACTTTTGAATGTTTATATTTTGACGTAAGACTACGTCTTTCATTTCTATACCGGGGTGTAAAATCAAAATTTCGAAAACGAAAGCGTTACGCCAGAGACCGAGATTTTGAGCGTTAATAGCTCCTGAACAGCTGAACGAAATGGTATGATAAACACTTCATGCGAAAGATGGAATGTCTACACGTTATATACTTGTTACGGTATTTTCGTATTAGCGTCACCGGAGCCGAAATACAATAGATAGCAATTTTATTGTACATAAATGACATATTTCAAAGCAAAACTTAACCGGGCAAACGTATGCTACCTGAAGGATCGTCTCCTATGTTTCAAACGAACCGGGTAGTCGATGGAACACAGGTTTGTTTGCGAAAGGCCGCCGCTTCCGACGGCGGGTCGGCGTCCGACTCAGATTGCGTCACCTCGACGGCTTAGGGCCACCTCTGTTTCTTATCCTCGATTGATGGGGACTACGTCCTCATTACGTTGACCTCAGAATAAATTTATTTAAGAAAAATCAATTCAAAATGAAAATTGTGCTCCGGTGGCGTTTATACTTAAATACCCCAAATCCCAAATACGCATTTTCGTAGCACTAAAAAATGACAAAACACTGCATACAACAAAGCAACAACAATACACATAATATTTGAATGCCAGTGCGAACAACAAAAATGCTATCTATTGTATTTCGGCTCCGGTGACGCTAATACGAAAGTACCCTTGTTACTTTTTGATCCAAAAACTTGTTTCAATAAGGCTATTGAAAATTATTGCTTTCAAAACAGGCTATTGAAATCACCAATCATATAAGCGAGGCTATTGAAATCACCAATCATATAATCATATAAGCGAGCGCCGCTCGGAAATCCACTCAGTTATAATTGAACAGCGATTGGAGCATGTTGTCGCTGTGTGGTGAAGCTTACTTCGTTCATCATGAAAGCGCTGATGAAGGGAATCCGTCAGGAGGAGAGTGATGTCACGGAAAGGCGACCAAGAAAGTACCAGCATCGAAAAATGATTCCGCTTGAGGCATCCACACACACATACACGTGCGCAACTCTTTTCGTTTGCTGGTTATCGAGAACAATCCGGAAAGAAGTGATCGTTGCTGAAAAATAATCTGCCAGTTCCCCTTGGTATTGAAAATTACATTCAAGCGAAAGAGTTTATTTTAAGGTTTTCTATTCATATAATACTGTGACCAAATACATTTGGTTTTGTGATTTTTCAATCAAGTGCAATTAGCAAGAAAGCTTCTGAAAATTATTCTTCCCCATCAGTAGAATATTTTCGTATCCAATATTGGATGCGCGTACAACGAAAAATGTTTCGCATCGCGAAAATCATAAAATTTTCAATCAATTATTGCTCAGTCACTGAACGTTTCAAACTTAGAGAGTTCATTCGCATCAAGTTTGCCTTCCAAATAGCCATAGTAAACCACACCTTCTCTCGATGCAATCATAACTTTAAGATGTAGAACCCTAGGTTGATCACTTGAAATGTAGTATTATATTATAATGTAAACCAAATTAAGAAATAAAAAGAATTTAAGTGAAAAAAGCGATGCAATCACGGACAAAAAGCATACTTAAGCGATATTCTGGTGGTGAAACGCATTCATTTTTCGCGAGGACATCGACTGGACAACATCGTTGCTGGACGAGCTGGACGGCGAGGGATCGAGTGATTCATTACCTGACCTGACCTGACCTCAAACACACTCAGTGTGTTTGGAACTGTGAGGGAGCGCAGAAAAACCGATCCATCAGGTGGAGAAGAGAAGGCGACCAAGAGAGTATCAGCATCGAAAAACGGTTCCGCTTGAGGCATTGGAGCAGCCGCCACAAACACCCATACACGCGCGGAATTCTTTTCATTTGGTTGCTGTCCAGCATCGAGAAGATTCCGGAAAGATGTCATCGTTGCTGAAAAATAATCTGCCAGTTCCCCTTGGAATTGAAAAATACATTCAAGTGAAAGAGTTTATTTTAACGTTTTCTATCCATAAAACACTGCAACCAAATACATTTGGTTTTGTGATTTTTCAATCAAGTGCGATCAACGTACGACCACGTCTTTCGGCAATTTATTAGAGGTGCAATGAATCTTAAGAAGGAATTCCCGCGCACTGGCAAACGATGGTTACTCAAAAATTTCTCAAACGAGAAATGGGTGTTGTGAGAAAGGATGAACGAACGCAAAAATAATGTAGGCTGATTTGATGCAACAGATATTTTGTCTATTGGAAATGGAATACGAATCATATCACAATACAAGCAATGTAAATATAATGGTAATAAAATTATATTTCATGTAAAAATAGAACAAATCATCATCGTTATTTCGAGGAAATTCTTTCACTTTACGATGCAGTTCATCAGCAGGCGCACACTGTCTAGGCCAATCGGTTCCACCGATTCTACATCTGACCAATGTCACTGATGGCTGCTCTCTGGATCTTCAGCTTCCGCTTCCTTATCGCTATGCTTCTCTATTATACGGAACTGGGGATAATTTGATGGATTCAGTTCTTTAGGGATAAAATGAACTCCAATGTCATTGTACCATTCTAGCATGACCTCGCTGTAATTGCAGCTTGGTTGGTTGAGGCACTTCCTTTATACACATTCGAATTCAAGGTCTTATCCGTTACAAAAAACGCAGATTCTCTTGTCACAGGAACAGACCCCTTGCTAAATTATGATTTTTTTTTGCGAACTTGTCCACAAAACCAAACTTGAATCTGTTAGTAACCTCGATGCGAGCAGGAGCCTCGTATAATTTAATCCTAGGGATTTGGTGGAAACTTCCATCACGTTTCGTAAGCACCTGCTCGTACAGCTTACCAGCCCGGATTCTGGCCACTGTGTATTATTTGAGGCTTCGGTAGGAATATCTACTTATGCTCAGTGATATTTGTAGTCTCTCGGAAACGGATTCGTCACACAGTACAGCGGTTGGCATACAGTTTTTTCGCCACATCATAATCCGAAACGTTGGGATCAACCTTAACTTTCCGAATAAATTTCAACCGCAGTTGACGATCGAGGTCTCCACGCTTAGTTTACCCTTTGCGGGCAGACATGAGAGTTTGTTTGTACTTTAACAGTTCGGCTGAAAAGTTTATAAGGTAACACAGTAAAACAATTTTTTTTGCAAAATTCGATTTTGCTATTCAACACTATTGCCTTCGAGGGCGATACAGCGATTATAGCGATCTTGCAATTTCATACCATTTTTATAATACTCTTTCGTTTTTTCCTCCAAATAGACCTCAGTTTCGGTAATCACTTCATCATCGGTCTTAAATTTCTTGCCAGCGAGCATTCTCTTTAGGTCTACGAACAGAAAATGGTCGCTGAGAGCCAGATCTGGAGAATACGGTGGATGCGGAAGCAATTCGAAGCCTAATTCATGCAATTACAAACGAAATTCGGATTTTTCCATTGTTTTCACAATAACAAAAGTTGCTTCACTCACGAACCAATCGACCGATTGCTGTCAAATTTTGACACGTATCCATTGAAAGATGGTGCTTTGTGATAGTCAAGTAGATTTTCGCAAGAGGCGCCATCTAGACGTCAACCTTATAAACTTTTCAGCCGAACTGTTATGATTTCTCGCGCTACAGTACGTTTAGGATAATCCAACAGTTTTACTAGCTTCCAAGTTGATTCTGATGGATTTTGAAGATGACTTTGCACTATTATTTTTCTCCCCTGAATGATAAATATTTCGGAACCAAGCTAGTTTTAAACTGCGAAAGACCGAGCAGCAAACATCAAAGCACAGTCAAATGTTTGCATATTTGACCACTGGAAGCGCCGCTATCGCCACGATAAAGTTCAAAAGTTCAAGGAGCGGAAACGAAAAATAGGTTCAGGGTAAAACCGACACCCTTCTATTTTTCCAGATCAAAGCTATTTTTGCAAAATTCTCGTTGCCCCTGTGTGCCCTTGCCTTTTTTAACATTACATAAAGAAAATTGCGTAATTGTCGAAAACAAACGACAAAACCAAACAGGTTTGCAGAAAGGGTCGTGTAAAATTTCGCTAGTGAAGTTAAGGTGTTCCAGTCGAAAAATTTTGTAAAATTCGATACTTTAATGAGCCTAATTCATGTTAGAAAATTTTGTAGTGTATTTTGTGTCAGGGTAATATATCAGAGTTGGACTGATATTCGAGTGAAAATAGTCAAAACCAACGTTGAGCAGGGCATGTCAACCAAAGAGGCCCACATCTCCTGTGAATTTTCACTCAAACTCCTGTGTTTACTCTCGAACTACAGCAGAAGTTTGTTCATTACCTACTGGATCACGAGAACAGTTTCTATGAAATTCTTAATACCGATATCCGTCATGGCAAAAAAAAAATCAAAGTGAAACACCCTTACAATACGAAAAAGATAATTACTGGCTGAGAAATCCCAGACCGGAATCCGATACATTTGTTCCGCAAACCTTAGACTGCATCAACAGCAAGAGATATGTGGTTCAATAAGTCATCGGTGAACAGTAAATACAGTCCAAATACATATGTAAATTTGTTTGTTTTTTACAATTCAATTATCCCCCTTACCCCTCTTGAAGTGTTCACAAACTAGCGTTGATAGAAAAGATGAGTTTTCTTGTGTTATAGCGGCAAATGCACGAATAAAAGAACCTTGGTGTCGTACTGTGTGCTGTTTTCAAGAGTGTAAAATGTGTAGACTTCTCATTCCCTCAGTATTAATGTCAGCTTGGAATTGTACCCGAAAAAATCCCGAACGATGCCGACCGGCTTGGTTATGAGGCTCAACACAACCGCTGGCGCCGTCATATCAATGCACGAGAATTCAACACCACATTGAGAGATGAAATTGTATCTTATAACAATTCGTCTGAAAACTTTATAACTTATTATAAGGTAACATAGTAAAACTATTTTTTTGCAAAATTCAATTTTATTATTCAACATAATTGCCTTCGAGGGCGATACAGCGATTATAGCGATCTTGCAACTTTTCGATACAATTTTTATAGTACTCTTTCGGTTTTTCCTCCAAGTAGGCCTCAGTTTCGGTAATTTCGGTAATATTCCACAGTTGCAATAGCTGGAGTAGAGTCCGGATAACGGTTGTCAAATCCTAAGACAAGACGTGACAACTGGCTTCTTACTCTTTCTCTTCGACCAAGTGTGAGCAACAGGGATGCCGAACCACTCGAGATGTCAAGTTTCCAAATGAGATAAAGTTTCGAAGACTATTTTTTCATGCCCCTAACATATGTTTTCGTATCATACATTTTGAGAATTGGATACATTCGGATGATGTGAAGCAAAATTGTTGCGTATTTCACAACAACTTGTATTTTTCTGTGATGTATTATCATGAAAACTAGTGTGAGAGTACATACCATGAGTACATTATGTCGAAGTGCATTTTCAAATATTATTGGCAACCCTTTAGAATTGACCAATCAGCAACTGGTCCGAAATCGATCCCCTATTGTCTGGTCTTGGCTTAGGTCAAACCATGCTTTGGTTTGTATTGTATATTGAATTACAATTTAGATTAGTTGAATTTTAGAGTGTATTCGAACATCTATCAAATGAGTATATTGTATAGACACTTTAGATAACTTCAATTATTCATGTATTCAGTATTCGGCGGGACAAACATACTGCTGTCAGAGTAATTGTTGAAATAAATTTTCTTTCCGACTTCGACTCCCAAACAAGTCACACGTCTTTTTATTATACTCCGAAGAATTGGATTAAGTATCATATAGTAGTTTCCCTCGGATTTCCCTCGGTGATCCGTTTGCACTGTATTTTTTCCATCAAAAAGCAATGCTTTATCAATACACGAAATTCCGTTTTTTTAATTTTTTTCAAAATAACAAAAGTTGCTTCGCTCTCAATGCTATAACTCACGAATTTGCTGAGTTTGACGTTTCACATATAATACAGTATCCCCTATCACATCTAACCTTCAACAGATATTATACGCCTAAATATACACGAAAAAAGGTTCAATGATCCGAATTATCTGCACCTTGTCTGGTGTAAACTCCAACAACGATATTTATGTTTTTTTCCATTGTTAGGAATGGTCAAGGTCTTATTGTGTGTATGAGATCGGTATCGGGTCATTTTTTTCACAACTCAAAACAAAGCATCAACGAACGTTGTTCACATGACCTTAAATAAACTGTGTCCGTCAGGTGGAATTTAATGTTGCATCAGGCATTGTGCACTGGAATTGTCTCAAAAATGTTACGAAAATTCACTTCAACAAAAGCGCAATTGTAGTGAAACAATTCCTAGTTTATGGTGTGACAAATGCTCAGCACCTTCAGTTTGACTGTGGTGTGGGTTAGTATTCGCCAGCAACATTCGAGGCATGATCAGTACCCACGTAGCATAGGATTGAAAATATACAACAAAATGTTAAGGCAAAGCAAGATGTTACTACCTGAAGCCCCGTTGCTGCAGCGTCACAGCTAAGTCACCCTGCAATCTAACGGCGATGTGAATCCAACACATCGACCTTCGGGTCGACATTTATTTCTGCTCAGCATCGTTTTCTCACTTTCGTTATTTATGTAGATATACTATTACATAGAAGATCAAATTAGCGGGATTTTTAGCGAGGTTTGAGAAGACGTTATCGTCTTCTGAAATTGGTGACTCTTTCAATAGAAATAAACATTTAACCATCAATTAAAAATGTCATGTCTCGTATTACATTAAAGTTTCAGTGCAGTAAGAGTATAACTTATAGTTAGACTCTTACTGCTACTACCGTGTGGCAATGTAGTATCAATCAATAACGGTAATAGTAAAGATAAACCAGAACTGAATAAAAACAAAATTATCTCTCCCAAATGCTGACAGGGTCAGTTGGCCTAAGAATCGGTTTCGACTAAATGACAGACGTATGGCACGATTGGCTTTTATGGGATCGTTGTCAGCTGAGTTCTGGATAGATACCAGTTGTTAAATTTCCAATAATGTTTTTTCAATTAATTTATTTTATTTATTGATTCAGTGACGGCAACAGATGAGTGCTCTGGAGAATTATTTTTTCTGGAATTCAAAAAAGACCACAAGGCCTTCGTGCTAAAAACAAAACAAAATGCTTTTAATGTTTGAATAGAAATAGCTTTTTTTCCCTTATAAAAGAAAAGACGACACTCATAAAGAATAAGCAGATAAATTGGAAAAAAGGCTTTCGATTTTTAAAGATCGATCGACCGAATTGAGCGGCACAGATCGATCCCTACGTCGTTTAGAAAATGGATTCGCCAAGATTGTTCTTTTTATAAAGATCGCCTAATCCTAATCCTGAAGTTTACACAAAATAAAAGAGAAATAATTCTTTGCAGGGAAATACATTGCACATGGCACTCTTACCAGGTTCGCTTTTTCTTTTTTTATTTATTAATTTACAAAATCATCTAACGACATGGTCTTCATGATAAAAATGTCACAATATGATTAGGTAACGAACTAACTCCTAGCAACATGATTAACTTGCAACATGATTGAGAAGTACTTCAGCATTTGATGAATGTTATGAATTCAGATAGTCATCGGCAAAAATCTAAAAGTAATACAGGCAACCTGTTTTTGTGCGAGGGATAGAGACCAGACATCAATAGCTTCGAAAAATGGTTTTCGCTACACAATTTGAAAAAAAACCTTGGATAGAGACCGCATAAAAAAAGTTTCTCCACGTAAATAACCCAAATCCTGATGATTTCATTCTTGATCAACGTTCGATTCCCTTTGGTTTTCCGTCTGTACGTTGGGACATGTTACCTCTTCGTTTGCACGTGACAGTGCGTGTATTAAATTTCCTGTGTTCGGAACCTTCAGCTGGAAAGGTACAGATTTTTCCAATTTTTCCGAATGGCATGAAACGTCGAAATTTATTCTAATCTCAAAAAAGAACAACAAGAAGTGCTGAGAGAACTCTTAGCTCTTAGTAAACCCCGATTTCCGGTGATTTTGCTCAAATTTTAACGTCTGCAACACTAGTAAATGAAGTCCGAATGAGCTAATATTTTGCATAGGGTATGTTATCGTGCAAATCAACATTTCGTAGCAAGTTCCGAATGAAAAATCGAGATAACTATTTTTATTAGCACCCTAAATCATACTTTTAGTTTCGCATGCCGAAAAAAAGTCCCAGAGTGCCGATTTTTGGCAAAATTTTTTTTTAGATGACACTAGATCTCGACGTTTCATGCCATTTTAAGACATTTGGCATCAGAATTTTTTTTTCGAAACCCCCGATTTCCTTTACTCCCCCCTTGGGTGATTTTTCTATTTTCAAAAAACTCAAAGTTTGACCGCTTTGCGCCACTCTCCCTTAAGTCCGATTGGACTGAAACTTGGCATAGGGTGTTTCTTCGAGGTAGTGAACGAGGTAGTGCATCTCCCAAATCTCATTGTGGCGTATTTTGCGAAAAGATCTTGGGCTACATTCTTACAAGACCAGATTGACTCAAGAACTAAAACCACTTTACCATATGAAGCGCCGAAACTTCTCCAGTTGGGCTCTGGCGAATCTTGAAGAAAATGACGATTTTCATCACAAAATGATCTTTATTTTAATGATGATGGTCCCACCTCTTTCCCCTACATAGGTTTAAGCTGGACGAGTTATCTTGTGAATAATTATATGGAGGAGTTTCTTTGTAATATCAAATCAACCAGTAAGCAAGTTAAAAACAAAAAACGGTTGTACCACTGGCATAGATTGTTTACCAAAAGAACAAGTAAGGGCATTATCTGAACGCTAAATATTCCATGGCATGTCAAGAGAATTTCCAATCCGGGAAGACACTTGACCGATCGGGAATCGAACCCAATGCCTATATCAGCATTAGCCATGAATTTACAAGGGATTTCCCGCTTTACTAGATTCCCGAGAACGATCTACTAATGCGATCGCTTTCGAGTCCAAACAGCTGAGCAACCCCGAGCCTAATTCTAGCCGACACTTCAGGCCCAGTAACTCTCCCAAGGCATGTCAAGAGAATTTCCAACCCGGGAAGACCCTTGACCGATCAGGAATTGAACCTAATACCTATGTCAGAACCAGCCTTGAATTTACAAAGGAAATCCCGCTTTACTGGATACCCGACAACGATCTGTTAATCGTTTTCGAGACCAGACAGCTGAGCAAACCTAAGCCTAATTCCAGCCGATACTTCAGGCCCTTCATTCAACCTGGGGTATAATCGCGTCAATCTGAATCTGCAATGAGATCTGCCACAACACAGAAAGATCTCGTCAATCATCTGTCAAAAGGATAAATTTACAAGTATTCCGGTTGAGCTATCCCTAGCTTCTTTTCAGTTTCCACTTTCAATCCCTTGGAATGGATCGATCTTATTAAACAAAACAAAAACAAAGAAAAAAATCACTTTTGCCAATGTTCAATTTCAAATTTTACTATGCCGGTTCACGCGCGCGATGCTCAAACTCTTGTAGACTTCACAATTATTTTTAAACTAATCTAATAACTAAAATTATTGAAAAATTGAAGAAAAAAAAATAATAAAAACAACATACCATCATCATCATAGTCTAAAGATAAAAAAAAACACACACACATGCACCTACACCTAAAACAGTACTCTATTCATTATATAATAATGATGACGGTCCCACTTTGTTTTCCTACAACGATTTGAGCTGGACGAATTTTCTTTGAAAAATATATATATATATATATATGGATTTCTTTTATAATACAAACAAAACCAGTATATCAGTTAAGATCATAGACATAGATTGTCACTCGAAAGAGCAAGTAAAGGCATTATATGAACGCTAGATATTCCAAGGCATGTCAAGAAAATTTCCAATCCGGAAAGACCCTTGACCGATCAGGAATCGAACCTAATACCTATATCCATACCAGCTTTGAATTTACAAAGGAAATCCCGCTTTACTGGATACCCGACAACGATCTGTTAATCGTTTTCGAGACCAGACAGCTGAGCAAACCTAAGCCTAATTCCAGCCGATACTTCAGGCCCTTCATTCAAACTGGGGTATAATCGCTTCAATCTGAATCTGCAATGAGATCTGCCACAACACAGAAAGATCTCGTCAATCATCTGTAAAAAAGATAAATTTACAAGAATTCCGGTTGAGCTATCCCTAGCTTGTTCGCAATTTCCACTTTCAATCCCTTAGAATATGATTTTCTTAAAAACAGAACCATTTTTTTTTTAGCCAATGCTCAATTTTAAGCTTCTCTATGCCGTTTCACGTGCACGATGCTCAAACTATTGTAGACTACTCGAAATGTATTAAAAAAAAAAATTAAAAACGAGTACAAACAAATAAAATACCACCATCATCATAGTCTAATGATAAAAAAGACAAAAGCACAAAAAAAAATTAATCCGTTATAGCTTCGTCATCTTACATACTAACATTGATTACACCCCAGGTCAAAAATTTAATTCATGCTTCAAAAACTCTTTACAAATACTACGAAACATTCGAAGGCTTGTTGCTGTCTTTGCCTCATTGGGTAAGGTATTATACAGTCGATATCCCTTATAAAAAATTGAATTTTGGGTACACGACATTCGGAAGTTCATGGTTCTGAGGTCGCTTGCTTGTCTTGTATTATATCGATGCATGTCTCTTCCATACATTATAGTGTTTCGTAGGTAATTCGGCGTCATATTATTAGTCATTTTGTATATAAACGTGAGCGTGCAATATTTAATACGCTGACTGACTGACATCCATTGTAGGCATTCTAGCATGAATCTCCGCGGAGTTCGTCGATCACATCTCAATATCAGGCGCATAGCCTTGTTTTGCAACATTTGCATTCTTTGCATCTGTCTCTTATTTGCAAGAAATAGTACAGATGCACAATAATCAAAATGTGGAGCGATCAGCGCTTTGTAGATCGTTATTTTGCTTTCAAAAGTCAAGAAACGATTTATTCTACAAAGCACTCCATATTTTTGAGCTGCCTTCTTTATAGTATAATTAACGTTCTCTTCAAAAAGCAGCGTTTCGTCTAGAATAACGCCAAGATATTTGATTGATGATACTCTTTCTACGGGTTGCCCATCTATACTTATACTTAGATTGCCACTATCAAGACTGCGTGTCGATACTACCATGTATTTCGTTTTACTTATATTTAATTTCAATTTTTTCCATTTTAACCAGTTATCTAAGTTTTGTGGTTCAAGATTCATTTTCCTGTAACAGTCTTGCAATGTATCTGCCACAACAAATATCACTGTGTCGTCAGCGAACAAATTCACGTCGCTGTCATTCAACACCTGTTTGATGTCATTGATATAAAGCAAGAAAAGTAACGACCCCAGAACACTTCCTTGAGGCACACCCAGATTCACTGATCCCGCCGATGATTTACTGTCCCTATAAATAGTGATTTGTGTTCGCCCGCTTAAGTAGCTTTCAAACCACGTCTATACAGGTCCAGTTACATCATAACTGGAAAGTAGCTTTATCAATTTACACCGGTCTACTGTCTCGAAGGCCCTTTTCAAATCAATAAATACCGTCAAAATAACTTTCTTCTCCTCTATAGCCTGTTTCCATTTTAGAAGCAACAAATTAAGAGCCGTTTCACAAGAGTGGTTTTTCCTAAATCCAGACTGTTCATCTACCAGTATTTCATTTTCCGTTATATGTTCCAGAAGTTGATCTTTGACAACGATTTCTAGGATTTTTTCGTACATTGGTAATATATTAACTGGTCTACGGTCTTCTGGTTTGGTCGATTTCGGATTTTTTGGAATCGGTATGACAACGGATTTCTTCCAACTATGTGGGCATTCACCTCGAATCATCGACTCATTTACTATATATAGTAGATTCTCTTTGATTAAATCAAATGCATCTACTAATACCGTTTTATTGATATCGTCAACACCCGCACAGTTTCTTAAATCCATCACAACCTTCCTCAGTGTTTCCATACTGATGGTTCTAAAGCATCTCCATTGTGAAGACAAACTAGGAAAAGCAAGATTTAGTCGATTTGTAGGAGGCACAATACCATTGTGGATTTCCTCCACACTTGACGTGAAAAATTTGTTCAATTTTTCAGCTGTTATGAAATTACATTCTGTATTACCGTCAAATTCAATGTCGATATCTTTACTTCCGCATGGATTACACAAATCTTTTATTTTTTTCCACAGCTTCTTTGGATCATGTTGAACTGCCATTATTTCACTTTGAATTAATTTATTTTTGGAATTCTTTAGTTCACGTACATAAATATTTCTCCATACTTTGTACATGTCCCAGTATTTAATACTGTTTGTACGTTTAGCTATTATTAGGTAATGATCCCGTTTTCTTCTGATGGAAGCTAGCGTAGTGGTATACCAGGCTTTGTCTCCGCTCTGTCTTTGTGCTGGAATGCCCGATCCTCTAGGGGTCAATATCTTTTTCATTGAAGAGCAAAGTGCTTCCTCAAGATTTTTTGCAACATCATGAAGAGAGGAGTGTTCTCCAATCGGCATTATTTTGTTCTGTAAAACAGATTCCAATTTGCGTTTGCGTTTGCGATGAGGCTCATTTCTGGCTGAATGACTTTGTCAACAAGCAAAATATCCGTTACAGGTCGGACTCAAATCCACGTGTGCTTCAAGAAACACCATTGCATCCGCAAAATGCCAAAAAGCCAGCTACTTCAGAAGAGAAATTTCATTCTTAAAATATAAGAGTTGAACTACAATTAGAATAAATTTGAACTCAATACCTCAAAAAACCTGTGTTTTATTAAAAGAAAATTGACAATGAAATGAAATTTTAAAATTAGATTTAGAATGCTAGTTTTGTCTAAAAAATGTTATTCAAGTATCATATAGCTGTCATAATACTTTTTTCATGTATCACCGATATACTTTTCACAAAACTCAAGGAAAACTATAATTGGTACATTGAAGGGCTCATTGTTGAATTAAAATGAAATAAATTAAAATAAAATTTCAATCAAGTTCTTTATACAATTTAGTCAGATAGTTATCGAGATATTAGTCAGAATTTTCTAATACTGAATTGAAATTGCTAGAAGAAAGTGTACCGTAATTAATTTTGAACTAAAAGGCAGTATTTGCTTGCAAATTTCCCCGAGTTGGTGACATATCTCCTCCATATTTGGTACACCTACCCTACCTAAAAGTTAAAAGAAACATAGAGTATACAAGAGAATAAAGTTACCAATAAATTTTAAATTTGAATTATTTTTTTCTCATATACTTATTATTAAATAATCTTTACCATAGTCATGATAATAAAAGTGTGAAATTTTTGTTTTTGAATTACTTTGGTTTTCCCTAAGCAAGTGGTTGGATAAAGAATAAAATTCAGTAAAAACCGATCAGTTACTTCTTGTGAGCTAGACCATCTGCCAAAAGGCAGTCAATGGCTTGATATCTGGTTCAGGTCAATCGAAATTACGCTATTTTCTTAGGCAATGGGGTGGAGAGAAACATAACGTAGCTACGGCAGCACCATTACGTTTCTAGAAAGATTTTTACACGTTGTCACGCTCGGTTGTCAAATGACTCGTATTGTCAAATAGCAAATCTGGAACTGAACAGACCAGAAGTTGGACGATATCCTATTTTAACATCTATTGGGATACAGCGTTATGTTTTCCAACTCACGTAATAGTTGACTCTGTAGGAAAGCAGTTTAATTATCGATAATTCATCCCTTTCGGTGTTTAAGTACCCATGACCTTGAAAAGTACTGCAATACCTATGCAATGTTGTTTTGTGTTGTGCATTATGCATCCCTCATCATTTTCGAAATTCAAACTGATTGCCAAACAACCATTTCATTATTTTGCATCTACGGTAACAGCGTGGTTCGAACTAATAGTGACCTACATCATTCTATTTTCCTGAGAGCATCTATAGATTGAATTGGTGCAAAATCACCTCTCTTTCGTGCAGACCATTAATTTGTTGAGGCGCACACCAGCAAAGGCACATTCCACCAAATTGTTTCGAAAGGCATCCGCCAGCAAACTCTTTTCCGCTCCTAATCTGTTTCATGCGAAACCGCGGCAGATCTGCCAGATTTCGGCAATCGGTATAATTTTGCAAATGGCAAGATGTAAACACTCGTACAGTAGACAGAATGCGAAGAGAAAACATAAAAGTAAAACAAAGAATATCATGTACTTTTAGCCTTTTCGGCAACGTCTTGTACAACAACATTCACTTCAAGTTGGTAGGTGAGTATTCTAAGTGAAATAGGAAGCCGGATACATGTGCACGAACTTGATATTCTCGCGAGGCATAGTTGAAACATAAAAGCAATGAACCGACCGCAAGGCACGACTATCAATGTTGATCATACGTTCATTTCATTCGATATTGTCCTTTTCTCTAAAAAGCCATGAAGTCATATACAAGCCCCACGCCCCCAGGTCCATCCCCCGTTCTCTCAAAAACCCCTATGTAATGCTTTAGATATTGTCCTAAAGTTTCTAATTATTCATTGGAATTCGTTCTGCGACACCTCGTTGCTTCAGAATCGATACCACCAGCAAAGTACTGATTTTCAGACCGCATCTTCGCATCCAGCTGTCAACAGCATAATAATCATTATTCGTAGACTCAAAAAATGGAAAAGCATCTTCAAATATAGTATATCTTAATCAATAACCAAAATACCCGAACACTTCACTTCATTCCTAACATCCAAAAAAATATCACGAAAATTCATTATTTTTCGACCTTCCAGACAGGGGTCCCCCCTTAATCTATTCCACTTGCACTGTAGTTGGTACATAGAAAACATAGTACAGTCACAATCACACAAATGAAATGATTTGTTCCAGAGTTTTCTGAGTGTTACCCACTGGTTAGAGGAGTGTGGTCCTGAACCGACCCCCTCATGGATTTCAGGAGCGTTGCTGTCTGTTGAACCTTCAGTAGTGTCAAATGAACGGTGTCACAACGCCGGCAATTTGCCCAAATCGATACTCAAGTTTTGTTTTTTTTTATTTTTAGGAGGTTGAAAGAGGCTGCCAGAGGAATATACTAATGGGAAGAGAATTCGCAAGCTTTACAATATCGCCAGAAAAAGTATTGTGCATGCTTTTCTCATAAATTAAAATCGGATTTTTTTTCCCTGAAATATTAATGCTTAAGGTGGCCGTCAAATATTTGATATTTTTTGACAGATAAGGTTTGATCTGATATTTGTACAAACACTATTTTGTTTGCCACTCTTCAATATTCAACAGTAGTAAACAATATTCGCGACTACGAAGCTGAATTTGACAGCTTGTGTGCGTGAAGCGAATGTCAACAAAGAATTGCAAAAAGAATGTGATTTTTAAACGCACCGTTTTTAACGTTTTTTGCAGAAATTTTCGTAATGGTGAGTATGTATCGAAAGAACTATCCTCTAGGATGCTTATTTAGTTAAATCACATAATTTTACTGCAGGGGAAAACGTTTTCTTACCGCATCCAAAGGACACTGTCTTTACTTGTGAAAAAGTAAACAAACTTTCAGGATACTAAATTTTGATAAAAATTAATAATTGTGTGCAAAATTTATCTTCCAAACGGTTGGAAAATGAGTTTTCCTTATGCAGTGAAAAAAACTTTGCCGTAGCTCAAGCTGAATTTAACTTATAAGTGTTTTTCTGTGACCTTGTTTTATGCATTATCAGGAGCCATCAGTCGGAGAAAATGAAACCTGCTACGTGGCTGTGGAGTTTGCGGATGTGTTCGATTACGCTGCGGGTGGAAGCCGTTTAGACGTCGAAGGCGAAAGAGTATTCAAAGCTGAACATCTTTTAATAGTTGGTGTTGAAGAAGTTCACGATGAAGGCTTCAGTATTTTCTCGTCCTGCCTCCAGTCATCATCTCCAAGCTCGGAACCCCATACAATAAAAATTCGTACGAAAATCTCCTTCTCCAAAAGGTTGTTTTGTATCATTTGCTTAAGTATGTTTTATTTTATTTCTTTATTATTGCACATTTTGCACCAAGTTGGACTGTTTCACACTTTTTCAAAAGTGCGAAAATGTGAATAAAAGTGCGACCTTGCATCAAATCGATTTGCTGTCTTCAGCGCACTTATTCGTTATCAATCGAAGAATAAGTGCGCTGAAGACACCAACATGATTCGATGTTAGAGCGCACTTTTATTCGTATTTTCGCACTTATGGAAAAGGCCGAAACAGTCCAACTTGGTGCAAAATGCACAATAACGTGTTTTGAATCATAAGTAATTAATTCGCCTCTGTGCTTAAGGAATTACTTTGAACTCATCAAGAGGCTACTAATAAACGACTTGTTTAAAAAAGGTAGTTTCAGGGAAGAAACACTTTAGTAAAGGCCTATTTATTTAAAAAATATATATTCTTAACATGTCTATTGTACAGGAATCCGGTATTTCCTCTTCTAGCTTCACTGTAGATTTAGGCTTTTGACGATACTGCTTCACGAGAGTCACTGCTTTGACAATAGATTCGAGCATTTCTCTTGATTTAAGTCCAGTCCATGATACAAGATCGTCATCGCTTCCAAAGGAGATCGCTGAGATACGCTTGACTTTAAGTTTATCCAAATCCGTAGTGTCTACCTGAACTGCTTTATGTACTGTAGAAACACAGACTTCGGGATGATCTGCACAATCAGCATCGATGGCAAGATCTGAAAGGTTTGGTGTATCATGTCTCTGGTCCATCGCTGCCCCAACTTTGGCACGGTTTGCAGCACGTTCAGCACGGCCCTCAATAAGTCTTTTCCTGGCTTCGCTGATGGGAGGTTGTGGCAAATTCAAGTCGGGAACTGCTGATGGCCTAAGAATTAAGCGATCAGTGGCACGGCTTGTTGCTATAAAAAGTAAAATAATAATAAAAAAATTATAATATTATTGCTTCAAGGCGTGTATTACACTTCATACTTGGAGAGTAGAAGTTCGACACGGTAAAATGGAGGCTACTAATACGGGAGGTTTTTGTAGGTTCTATCTTTAGCCGTAGTCGTTGGATCCAGTCTAGATACCGCGATTTGTCCGTTTTCGGAGGGAAGGCATGAAAAGAAATTCCGGGGCGATATCTCTGCTTACATCCGGGGACGACACAAACAATACGGCTTTTGAATTTTGCAGATTGTTCGGAGTCAGCTTCAAGCAAATTTCGTCCGACTTGCATGTTCTCCGGGCAATTTGCGCAGCTTTTGACGTCCATATTTCACACGTTCTAAGGAAAATATTTTGAAAAATATTAGAGCACTGATTGAATAGAAGCCAGATCTTTGTATTTTAGGTATTTTATGAACACTAAGCGGATATTTTTATATTAAATTTCATTAATTCGGTTTACCTCTCTCGCAGGTAGATTGACAGAGGGTGTACTTCAACGGCTTTTTTTCACTACTAAATGACAATAAATTTTGGTTCGAGCATCGAAACAGCTAAGAAAAACTATTTCTCAACAATTTCCATTAATTGTAAGATAAACACGGTACAAGTTTTCGAGAAATCAATATATTAATTACAGAGAAAATATGCAACGGTTTGTTTACATATTTTTCACTCACACGCGAAACTTTCATAGGTGACGACACCGTACCTTCGATGACGCGAATCAAACACCGAACATGGAAAAAATTAACTGAAATATTCAAGGTAACCTAACCATGTACCGACAGGTTTGAAGAACAGACTGAAAAAATATTTTAGGCATCCAATAATTGAATATTTGCTTATTGTGTTTTGTGTAGAATATATTTGATCAGTACACGTTCACCAAATTTTATCTGTCAAAAAATATCAAATATTTGACCTCCGGCCAAACAGTGTACGGCCACCTTAAGAGCTCCATCTACAGTAATCCCATGAGATGATTCGTGGGTCATTGTAATTGAGTTTAATCATAGGCTGACCGAACGTACCATTTTGAACGGGACAGTACCGTTTTTTCGATCATATTTTTGGATACAGAGAAAAACATATTCCTTTGTCATCTTCATCTTCAAATAAACTTTGGAACTTGGATTCAAATTTTGCACAGTGTATTCGTAGGGATAGAGTCTACCAATTGTTTGTTCATGGAGAACAATGTGGTTTTGTGATTTCGATGGTGAAAATTACGATAAATTGTTTGAACATGGTAACACGTTATTCCTCTCACTTGGATTTTCTATCGAGAGGTTTCATAGTAAAGGGTGTGTCACATCAAATAGCATCACGGAAAAAACGCTGTAGAAATTTAATTTTTAGGAATTATATCTTCAGCTTTCGCTTATAATCAGATAAGAGTGTATAGATCACGTTGACCATGCTTCACTGTCAATTTTTCGTAAATTTGGAAAAATGTCGTCGAACGAAAAAGAGCGTCGTGAATAAATCCTGTGTACTCATTTCGAGAATCCGGAGTTGTCACATCGGGACATCGGTAAGATGCTGGGAATCGTCCAATCCACGGTCAGCAGAGTACTAAAACGATACTTCGAGAACCTAACCATCGACCAGAAGGTGAAGAACGGCAAAAATGGATGCTCCGTCAGTGAAAAAGATCACAAGTGCGTAGTTAAGCAGTTTAGACGTGATCCGAGAAGTTCGGTCCGGGATGTCGCCAATAAGCTGAATTTGTCAAGTTCATTCGTCCAGCGGACCAAGCAGCGGGAGGGCCTGCGTACATACAAGGTTCAGAAGGCTCCTAACCGCGACGAAAGGCAAAACATGGTGGGGAAGACGCGAGCCCGGAAGCTGTACACCGAAATGCTGACGAAGCAGCATTGCCTGGTAATGGACGACGAAATCTACGTCAAAGCGGACTTTCGTCAGCTGCCGGGCCTGTTGTTCTTCTCCGCAGAGGATAAATTCAGCGTTCCGGAGGAGATTCGCAAGCAGAAACTATCCAAGTTTGCCAAAAAGTACATGGTGTGGCAAGCGATCTGCTCTTGCGGAAAGCGGAGCGCCCCCTTCGTGATGACCGGCACGGTAAACGGGCAGGTTTACCTTAAGGAGTGCCTACAGAAGCGCTTACTACCACTATTGAAGCAGCACGAGGGCCCGACCATCTTCTGGCCGGATCTCGCTTCGTGCCACTATTCAAAGGACGTGTTGGAGTGGTACGAAGCCAACGGGGTCACCTTCGTGCCAAAGGAAATGAACCCGCCCAACGCGCCGGAGCTTCGCCCAATAGAGAAATATTGGGCGATTATGAAGCAGGCCCTCCGGAAGAACCCAAAAGTTGTCAAATCGGAGGCGGACTTCAAGAGAAAATGGATTTCTGTTCAAAAAAAACTACAACCTGACGTTGTACAGAACCTTATGGACGGGGAAAACAGGAAGGTGCGAGCATACGGGCTTGGGCTCGAAGTATGAATAAAAAGAAAATACCAAAAGTTGTTTGATAGTTTTTATTTTACTGTCTAAAATTTTCAAAAGGATCGGTCTACTGGGCGAATTTCTACAGCGTTTTTTCCGTGATGCAATTTGATGTTACACACCCTTTAGTAGTATAGTATTCTCATGGTTTAGCTTCCTATTTTCTTTCACAAGAAAAATGTCTTGTTGTACTACGCGACTTATTTGAAATCCCGCGCCGGGTTGCTTTTCACCAGAGATTGTTAAGTGATCTTTCAAACATGTATTGTTCTTGTTGAGACACAACATAAAACAGAAGTGTTTTGACTAATGAGATGCAAACTGTTCTTAAAAGTTGATTTTGTTGATTTATACAAAAGGCTAAATTTATTAAAACTGTGGATTTTTTTACGATTCTGCGTTAGAGTACATTAAAAAACAAAAGACTGGTCTAGGAGAAATACAAAAGATCAAATATTTTATATTAAGATCAATTCCTGAATGGTCGGAAATTTAAAGCACAATTAGTAAAAAAGCTTCGTGTTCAGATAGATGAAAATTCTAGCAAAAGTACATCTCCAACGATGCCATTTCTAACCATTATTTCGTAGAAAGTTCATGATCAACCGAAATCGAATCACCATCATCCAATAAGCTCAAAAACACTCTCCAATTCGCACAAGCTCTCTTCAAGCAATCCAAAATCAGTTTATTTTTTTATTATTCCGGATATTTCTATATAACTGTTGCATTGAGTTCAATTGTAATAACTAAAAAGCGCCAAACAAACTGCCATATGTCGAAATATAATATGTTTCCTTATATTGGCAATGCATCCTTCTAGAAAAACTGAATGCAGCCAATTGCAGGTAGGCAATTTTGCATCGGTATCGTCACTGTGTGCTGGATCGATTACGATTACGGTTGTCCGTTGGATGGCAACAAAATTAAAACTCGTTGGCCGCTGCTACCGCTACCCACTGCTGATAATGATATTTGTGGTCAGGGCCCGAAATCTTCGACGGTGAAAAATGAAGACCGACTCTACTCCCAGTAGCTCAGCTTCGACTAGAGCTGCTTCGGCAGTCTAATGAATACAAATCTGCCTCTTCATTCAACTGACTTCAATCCACATTAAATATTTCCTATCAATTGATGCAAACACCAATGCGATCTATTAAAAAATGCTCACCCATCGGCCCTTTTTCAGAGCCAACAAAACCTTCGACTGAAGAATTATTTTAAAAATTTCGATGTATTCTAAAATAATATCCCAAGTAATAAAATTGGGATTGATGTTTATATATTTTTTTCATATTTTTCATATTTAAGAGAGCTGGTGTGAATTTAGAAATATGTTCGGATTTATTGGTCACGATGATCATGATGTTTTGAATTGTAGAGGCTTTGAAATTTCTTAGTTTATTCGTCTTTTGCCTTGAAAAAAGCCAATATGGAAAACTGAACTGAACATCTTTTTTGGATGCCATTTGGAAAGCCTCTATCTGGATGACTGATAAATCGTAAATGACTCATTGGTGACTTTTATCTGATCGTTAATTAAATTTTCGCGAATTCTAGCATTGTTTTCGAATTAAAAGTGGTGTCAAACTGCAGCGCATTTCAAGCCGGATGTGAAGAAAGTATTTGTAGTGTTGAGAGCTGTGTTCTTTGGTGGGAATGAAAAGGGAAAATTTATTCCGCAGTGGTTGCTGTCTTTCAGTAGCGTAGTGTGCGGGCGGCAAACCCGGGATTTACCGGGGGCGCTGAACCTTTGGGGCGCCAAATTTCATCTTTCAATTGAGTAAAAAAAAACATCCATCATGAGTAGCTGCCTGTGTCCGTACATGAAATCAATAACCTTTCTTTGATTTTCGCAAAATTGAAACACCCAATTGCGTTGTTTTACAATTATTGCTTAAGGGGGTAGTATACTATAGAAACTTGGAAGAAATTAAAAAACATATTTCCGACTTAAAATGTTCTATGGGATGTCTTATTTACTGTAGTTTTTGTCCCAGGTTTGTCCGATGCTCCGTTCCAAAGTTACAAGCCAATTAGTGGACCTAAGTCTTTGCGTAAGGAGTGTGGATCCAAAAATTAAAACACATTTTTCTCGAAACCATGTTTTGCAAACTGGTGGAAGTTCTACCTCCGGAACGGTTCATACGATTTTAATGAGATAGTTTTTCCCATATTCTCCAATAAATTTCGTGTCATCGTACGTAGGATGATATTTTGATATTTTGAAAAATAAAATTTTGGTGAATGTGAATGTTTAGATTTTTGAGGCAAAAACGTATTTTTTTACAAAAAATGTTGCCATCTCGTCAAAAATCAATTTTTTGAAAAAATCTTACGTACGATGACAAGAAATATATCCAAGATTACTCAAAAAAATCATTGGTTGAATCAGTCCACTAGAAGAACCTGTAGATCTCCAAGGTTTTGGCTGCAAGGGTTCAACAAACCGGTTGCGACTATTCAGGGGACGGTCCAATTGGCACCAATATATTTTTTGTTTGCTAAGAAATATATACCTAATAAAACTGTGATTTCAGAACAATCATAGTAAAATATTTTCTCGTTGAAAAAAATCGCGAAAATTACATACTTTTTATGATGTTTATAGTGTACTACACCCTTAAGGGCAGACCCGGAAGGAAGAAAAATAATGAATGTTCTTGATTTTTTTCGGATTCTAGGAATAAAGTGAAATATTCAGGTATTTTGGTTATTGTTTAAGGTATCTTTTAAGTATTATTTTTTTCATTTTTTGAATGCACGAATAATGATTATTATGACGTTGAAAACTGGATGCACAGATGCTGTTCGAAAATCGGTACCTTGCTGGTGGTATCGGTTCTGAAGCAACGGGTTGTCGCAGAAGCAATTCCAATGAATATTTTAAAACCTAAAGGGGGACATAGAGGTTTTTGAAAATTCGAAAAACTGATAAAATAGCATCCGGTTTTGTTAATAGTGAGTTACTTTTCATGAAAAATCGGTGTTTGAAAGCTCATCATAAATCTTAAAATGATATATCAAAAAAAGGGCTATGTAACGCCTTAGATAATTCATTTTTACATGCTGAAAAAAATAAGCCAAATCGGTCAAGTAGATCCTGAGATATCGATACCACCAACTGAAAAACAGGGTTTTGAGAAAAACGCGTTTAATAATTAGTACATCAATAATATATTTTTTGAGATGACCTTTTGGCTGTAACTTTCCAACGAAATTTAATATCGAACAATCCTTTTAGGACAACATTTCTGAGGGCATAAGCTTCCCAAAAATGCACAGGAATGGCCAAAACGTAGATCGCGGCCCACGTAGCTTCCCCTGGTCGCCCGCCTGTCTGATATTTACACGTTACTAAAATCCGTCATGTACAACAGGAGTCGATCCCAAAAAATATTAAAATGAAAAGAAAGTATCGCTGGCTCCTAATGAATGTTTTGCAGAGTTTGTTTTCTCGAATTTTCTCGAGATCGAATTCGAAGTCGAAAACAGCCACAATTGCTTCATTTGAAGGGGATGAAGTTTTAATAAAGCATAAGAAGCCCTTTGAAGACAGCGAAATTGTCAGGAGAGTTGTTGTTCGAAAATATTTACAATGAATCTGAAATAATTGCTTTAATGAAAAAAATTGCTGTCAAGAAACACAATACGTAGAACAGAAGCTAAAAGTAAAAACTTGGAAAAAATGCCGATAGAAAGTATTGATGATTCCGGATTGCTATCCTTACAACTCGACGAATCACAACAACAACTTTTTCATGTTTTCGTTGAAAAATTATTAACATTTTTATGTATAAACTAGCTGACCCGGCGAACTTCATCCCGCATAAAATAGATTTTTAATTTGAAAACATTTGAACATTTACATTTTCTGACTAAGCACGATCATTGGTTCAATGCTATTCATTAATTGATAGTTTCATTGGCCGTTTTAGAATTGTCTCTTTCTTCAACAATCCATCACCATCTATCCCTGACAATCCATCACCATTTACGTTTCACACCAACGCAACATAAAAAACAATTCCGTCAACTCGAATTCCAATGGGACTAACAACGCCTTCACCGATGTTACTTCAGGACATATGATAATTCAATTTTCCGAATTTTCACATTTTAGCGATCCATTTGGATTTATATAAAACAGGGTTGGCCAAACTTAGCAGCACTTCAGGCCGTAATCGGCGCTTTGGCCACTCCTGATATAGAAGATCTAAGATATAGGATTGTGTTATTTCACCTGAAAATCCATAACCATTTTCGAACCAAAATGAATTTCAAATGGAATGAAAACATTAAATGAAATAACAACGCTTATCGCGATGTAATTGTAATTAACACTCCTATACTCGCGCATTGGTCTGTCAGACCGAGAAATCAATAATTCGTTCATTTCTCAGAAAATATCAACACTACGACTTTGCGATTCTCTGTAGCTTCGTTATTCGTCGTTAGTCATCGTTTAGCGTATCGCATGTGTTGGTACAAAGGGAACGTGTGCCACTTTTTTAACACTTTCAGTCTGACACACCGACGCGAGTATAGGAGTAACTTTTTTGGACAAGTGCCTTTTTCATATTCTAGAATATTGTTGAATGAAATGTATAAATTAATGTTAGTGGCGTGGAATATTTATTGAACATAATGCATAAGATCATTACCGGACTATTCTTATTTGATTTCAGTCCCTGTTGTAACTGGATAGAATGGATCCATATATTAACTATTCGTCGATATATTCGTCGTTTGATTCATACATTCAAAAACAAAATATTAATTTTTGACTTTCGTATAGTTATTCGCTAAATATAATGGTCATACATATACAAACACTTGTGAAAGAATTTCACTTGTGGAAGAATTGTAAACAGTAAACTATAAACTAATTGGTAGCATTTGGTAATTTTGAACAGTTACAGTTTCGGGGATATTTTTTTTATAATGGACAATATCGACAAGAAAACAAGAAAAAGAAAAGGAAGTTCCTAGAAATCCTTTTATATCATCTTTTTATGCCCCATCTAAAAAAAGCATTAATTCTTAGTTTATCAAGAAAACAGAGACAAAAAATATTAGAAATATGCAAACTTTATATTCCAGAACCTTTATCATCTGGTAATTATCTTATAACGACCTTATACATTCTTCCCTTCGATAAAAGACCCAAAAAAACATGCAACAACTGCATGAAATGTAAAAAATATGTTTGTTTCGAACATGCAGTTATGCTATGTTCTGATTCTTACTCCAATGAAACTACAATCGATTAATACGTTTTTATGTTATTTTATAGCTCTTTATACTTCCATGAATTATATTCAGTTGCATACTTTCAACTAATAACAGTGAAAAATTCGAATTTCGTTATTTGTGTTGGAGTATCAAAAAATACTCAACTTTAAAGGAGGCTGAATTAGATGACTATTAGAACATAATAAAGACGAGGAAAACATATTTTTTGGAGTTTTTTCATTCAATCATACCCTCTTCTTCAAATAAATGCCAATAAAGCCTGAAAAATACACAATGGCAACATTACAGAGAAGTTCCATTTTTCGGTCTGTGACACCGTGCGCGAGTATACGCGTTATGATTTTGTACGCGAGTACAGGAGGGTTAAGAATATTCAATTTTGCGATTTTTCCCATTTTCCTTCGAAGTTTTACAAAAAAAAACAGATTCTTTCACCACATTTGTTGAATCTTTTTTATTCATATGTATAAGAAATCATTATCAGACACAATTTTTGTTCAAGTTTTACCCGACCTGAAGAGAATGTAAAAGAGTAAACCTTTTACATAGAACGCATATTTGATACGTTAGAGTTAATTTTAATATATGATTTTTGTTTCAAAAGCGTGCTTATTTCACCTGAAAATCCATTACCATTTTCATGAATACATGCTGTAATATCATGAAAATGAATTACGTTTTCACATGACAATAGCAAAGGCTGTGCCGGTGTTGCTCACGATAGTGTCTCGCAAGAGAATATCTACCTTTTACAGCGCTTCTGTTGATTGTGTCGCAGTTGTTCGCTTTCTCCTTCGCATACACGCGACCATAAATTTTTGACACAGCTCTTGACAACGTAGAATGACGTTTTCCTAACCGCGTTAAATCATCATATGATACACATAGGAATCAATCGAGCGTACTTTTTGGTTTGTTTTGTCTCCCCTGTTCATAATGTTCATAAACATTCTTCCAAAAAGAGAGATGATACTTGTGCAATATCCGTCTTGTTCTTTCAGAACAGCTGGAGGATTTTTCGTCATAGAAATTTCTTCTGAGTTGTACATTGGTTACACATATTGTAGAGCTTGTCATTCAGAATACATTCAAGGTGTGTTGCTTGGCATAAAAATCTCAACAAAAATGACGCAAGTAATACTACGTTGAGACGGCGAACGTTAGTGCCATTGAAGAAGACGATGGAGAGTGTATTATGAACGGTGTGTGTTTTATCGCCGAGTCTAGATTGTTTTTTCATTTTAGAAATTCCACATTATCCACAATTTCACGCGTTGCAGTGCAGTCGCTTTCCAAGATTCCACCAACGTCTTAAATAACATGTGCATTGGATCTACTCACATGCCTTCCAGTTGGTGTTGGTGTGCAATCCGGGCATATGTGATTTGATAATTCATTGTGCTCATTCAATAAGGCTTCCTACTCGCCGGTGATGCACCAGGCTTTAGGCTAATTTAGGTTACTTGGGCATATGTTGATGGAAGTTCGATGAAGCAGACGTAGTGCCATTTTTCATTTAACAACGTAAATAAATTCGTTTTGTGTGGAAAACAAACGGCGGATAAATGTATTATTTAGATATTGTTTATGAAAATATTTAAATCACGATGGAAAAATAGGTAATGGGGGTTGGAGAGTGAAAAATTGTGGTTTTATGCATGTTTTGAAGTCAAATTTTTAAAAATATGCAAAAAAACACGTGACACGAGATTTTGATATATATATATATATATATATATATATATATATATATATATATATATATATATATATATATATATATATATATATATATATATATATATATATATATATATATATATATATATATATATATATATATATATATATATATATATATATATATATATATATATATATATATATATATATATATATATATATATATATATATATATATACGTTACGACGGGATCCCGCCCCCGCAGCATAGCAGCATAATCAGGAAACGCAACCCGAAACCAACGAGACGCGCATGCAGCATAATTGAAGATGAACCGCACGCGCGAGAGGTGCAATCCGAAACCCGCGAGCCACCACACACGGATGCTGACGCTGTAGTTCGTCCCAATAAAATAGGTTACTCTGGATTGCCTGAGTTAGTCCCAAATTGAATTCCAAAGTGTTAACACATAAGAAGACGTGTATTAAATGAGAGAATAAAGTTTTTTTTTATCCATCTCGATACCACGATCCTATCTGGCGCAGTCAAGTGAAAGTGTGTGGTAATTAAGTGATAATAGTGATCGCGAAAACCGAACTAGCTACGTTCCAACAGTGCAACAACTCATCCACCGGGAAACCGCTGCAGGACGAATACCAAGCAGTTTGTGTGTTTGAGGAGCGAAATCGGATCCACACACAGAACCCTCCCAAAGAACCCGCACGAAAGGAACAATTTGAGGACTCCAGGAGATGAGAATACACATTTTCCTGTAAGTAACCCAGTTTTTACTTTTAACACAAAAGCAATCAGACACATTGAGTGAATGTATTGCAACGACATATAAACGATACTAATTCAGAGGTGCTAGCCCCTACCCGAGGTAAGCGAATACCTGGAATATCACAAGTGAATAAACAAATACTAACATAAAAAAAAAACACAAACGATAAACCCACAAGAAACGCAGAATAAACTAGCGAATAAAAAGTGAAAGTGAAACCACAAAGCACAAATATGGATAGAAATTCGGCTTCACCGGAGCCTTTGATTCCGGATTTTGATGAGTCTGTGCCAATAGTTGCACAGCAAAGTACAATTGCGGACGAATTAATACAACACATTCAACACTTAACAGAAAATCAAAACAAATTAATTGAAACTATTGCAAAACTGAAACAAAAAGCAGAGGATCCTTTTCTCCAATATAGGACTCCTGACCCCATTCGTAATTTACACGAATTCAAAGGAACTAGAAGAAGTGAAACTAAAGCGTGGATCGACGATGTCGAGAATACGTTAGAGCTATTTAAAAATCAGAAAGGCTCAATGGTGTATTTTCAATACATTAGGGCCATAAAAAGCAAAATTACAGAACGGGCGAAAGACACGCTTATTGCGGCCGGCAACCCGAATACATGGGAGGAAATCAAAGAAGTCCTCTTAAATGCACACGGAGATCGACGAGATCTCCCAACACAAATTCAATCTCTATTTTATGCCAAACAGGGCAACAAAAATGTTACAGATTACTATAACAAAATAAAAGCAATAGACTCCAGCATTAAAACGAGTCTCGCGCTAATGGACGAATATAAAGGGTCAATTACAGCCCTAAATAAATTAGTAAGCCTCATGACGCTAACACGGTTTGTAGATGGCCTGGGGGAAAATCTTTCAATGAATGTGAGAAGTCACAAGCCAGATACGCTTGATGAAGCGTTATCGATCACGCTGCAATACACAAACGCGGTATTTAGACAAAAACTAGAGAAAAGAAGTAACACCAGTAGTAACAGTAATGCTAATCCTCCTCAAAGGAACAACAATGTATACCCTCCATCAGGAAACCATAAGCAGAACTCGGGGAAATTTAGAAATAATAATTATAACAACGAAGACGTATCAATGAGGACACATACCTCAAAGATGCAAATGAACAACCACGAAGGGCAAGAGCCAGAGCCCAAAACGGAACAGATCAAAACCGAAGAGGCGAACGTTTCACAACTAGACTCAGGTGACGATGATTTCTTCGATGACGAACTAAATTTTCATCAGGAACACGCGCCAAACGTACTAACGTAAATAACAACTTCATACCTTATTTCACAATAAATACGACTAAGGGTGAAATGAAATTTTTGGTGGACACAGGAGCCAACAAAAATTATATTTCACAAGACCATGTCAACATCGAAAACGCCAAACCGGAAAGCGGAATTCGAGTAACAAACATGAATGGAACCCATGAAATTTCTAAATCAGTATCTTTCGATCCATTCGGTATCAAGAAAAAAGTGAAATTTTATGTTTTCAAGTTTCACGAATACTTTGACGGCCTAGTTGGGTACGAGACTTTGAGAGATCTAAGGGCTCAGCTCGACATTGGCAAAAATCAGTTGAGAATCGGAAGGAAAACATTTAACCTGAAGAAGAAGTTCCCGACTAGCAATAACATACATCTGAATGAACAAGAGTTTCAGTTCATAAAAATTGCGACGGAAAAGGATGGCGATTTCATTATATCGGACGAAAAGAGTTTGGGCGAATTTTCAATACTCCCTGGGGTGTACCACAGCTCCAACAGGGAAGCCTTTGTAGCCATTCGTAATTACAGAAAATCTCGAATTGAAATTAACCTTTCGGAATTAAACATTAACAATGAAGAATTCGTTATTTCGAAACTCCCAAGTAAGAATTTCGAAAAATCCCAGTTCAAAATCACAGATGACTCTTTAAACGATAGAGAAAAAATCGAACTCGATAAAATTTTGAGGAAAAATTCGGAAATAATTTATTCAGAAAATCAAGCGCTATCGTTCACGCACCAAATTAAACACAAAATAAGAACAGTCGATGATATCCCGGTGCATACCAAGTCGTACCGATATCCTCAAATTTATGAGGAAGAAGTGCAAAAGCAGATTCAAACACTGCTGAAAGATGGTATAATTCAGGAATCAATCTCACCCTATACGTCCCCGATTTGGATAGTGCCGAAGAAGGTCGACGCCACGCGAAGAAATAAATTTCGATTAGTCATTGACTATCGAAAATTAAATGAAAAAACAATTTCCGATCGTTACCCAATACCAGATATCACAGAGATACTGGATAAACTTGGGAAAGCGACTTATTTTTCGACTATCGACTTGGTCTCTGGATTCCATCAAATCCAATTAGACGAAAGCGATAGAGAAAAAACAGCATTCTCAGTCAATGGCGGAAAGTACGAGTTTACTAGAATGCCATTCGGCTTAAAGAACGCACCCGCAACATTTCAAAGGGTGATGGATGCTGTACTTCGCGAGTTCATCGGAAAATGTTGTCTAGTATACATGGACGACATTATCGTATTTTCAAGTTCCTTCGAAGAACATATCAAAGACATTCGGAACATATTTGGAAAACTAAAAGAGGCAAATCTAAAAATACAATTTGAAAAATGTTTTTTCTTTAGGAAAGAAACACAATTTCTTGGCCACACAGTTACGAGAGAAGGAGTTAAACCTAACTCAGATAAAATCGAAGTAATCAGAAACTGGCCAATCCCGAAGAACGAAACTGAATTGAAACAGTTTTTAGGCACAATTGGGTATTACAGAAGATTCATTAGGGACTTTGCCAAATTGGTAAAACCCCTTACAAAATTACTAAGGAAAGACACTGAGTTCGAATTTTCTAGGGAAACAATAACATGTTTCGAGAAATGTAGAGAAATCCTAACAAGGGACCCGATTTTGCAGTACCCTGATTTCTCGAAAGAGTTCATTTTAACAACAGATGCAAGCGACTACGCCATCGGAGCAGTACTCTCGCAGGGGCCCGTTGGGAAAGATAGACCGATTGCGTTTGCATCTAGGACACTGAACAAAACAGAGGAAAATTATTCAACGACCGAAAAAGAGTTTCTTGCTATGTACTGGGCGGTAAATCATTTCCGACCATATTTATATGGTAGAAAATTCAAGCTAATAACAGATCACCAACCTTTAACTTATTCTCTAACAAACACAAACAAAAGAATTCTTAGAGGTAAACTCAAACTCGAAGAATACGATTACGAACTTTTATACAAACCAGGAAGGACAAATACCGTAGCAGATGCTCTATCGAGAATAAAACCGGAAGAGATCACCCACAGTTCTATCCAAGACATCAATAACCAGCACCAATATTCGGAAGGAAACGATACAGATCTAAGCACAATACATTCAGCGGATACGAGTGACGATTATTACATATGGACCACAGAAAAACCACTGAACATGTTTAGAACACAAATTATTTTCAAAATCGCAAACATAAACACCGACGTATACGAAGAAATATTCCCAAGATACCATAGACACACGATAGTGAGACCATTCTACAATGAGGAGGAAATCACCAAAGTATTTAAAATGCTATTGAATCCTAAAGGTGTGAGCGGCATCAAAGCACCTATTTCTCTGATCCAACTTATTCAAGAAACATACAGAAAATATTTCTCGACTAATAAAATTTTCAAGGTTTTTATTTCAGAAACGCTACTGGAAGATGTACGACTGGAAAACACCCAAGATGAAATCATAAAACAGACACACTCCTTTGCGCACCGCGGAATGAAAGAAAATAAAATTCAAATTTTACAAAGATACTTTTTCCCGGAACTCGATCGTAAATTAAAAATTCACGTAGCATCCTGTGACATTTGCAAGAAAAGTAAATATGACAGGAGGCCACCCCAGCTTATCCACAAAAGCACATTTGGAGAAAAACCTTTCGAACGAATTCATATCGATGTATTTTTCATGAAAGGATCAAAATGGCTTACGATCGTCGACTCTTTCTCAAAATTCGCTAACATAATCGCTTTAGAATCCCGAACAATAGTAGACATGAAAAAAGCAATCACAGAACACCTCAGAATATTCGGCAGACCACAAACCATAGTGTGCGATCAAGAACCAACCTTTAAATCAATCGACTTTGTCGGATTTTTGAATGATCTTGGCATCGAAATGCACTTTGCGAGTAATTCAAACTCGAATGGAATCGTAGAACGTTTTCATTCGACTTTGATCGAATTATACAGAACCTTGAAACATAAACACACCAACATTTCGCTTAATGACCAAATGAATATCATAACAGATATTTATAATAACACATATCATTCGGTCACTAAGAGAAAACCCCGCGAGCTCATTTTCAACCAAAGAAACACGGTCGACATCGAAGAAATCACTGAAAACGTGAACAAACTTCAATCCGCAGTGAAATTAGAACTTGACAAAAGGAAAGCAGCGTACGAAAAACAGCACGAAAACAATAAAAAACCACCCCAACTTCATACAAACGATAATAAATATATTAAAATAACGCAACGACTTAACAAAGATCGAGATCCTTATAAAATAGCAACCGTACTAACAGACAACGATTTAACTTTTACCGATAAAAACAACATAAAAATTCACAAAAATCGCTTGAAATCCTAAAGGAATAATAATACTAATTTGATAAACAACTTTACATTTCCTTGCAGACTGTTCGCCCTTACATCCGCAACGACGTATCAGGATGTATCAAATAACAATGGCTTAATAGTCTTTAAAATCAATCAAGTTAAAATTAAACTCGGATACGAAAGAATAATACATAAAATTAATATGAACGATATTAAAAATAATATCTTATACATAGAAAAGCTAGCAAACACATTAAATACAACAACCCATCTAAAAAATACCCTTGATTACAAGTTAAAAATTGCGCACGCCAAAACCAACAGCTTATCTCCTAGGAGAAGTAGAAGAGGACTCATAGACGCTTTAGGTTCTACAATCAAATTCATAGCTGGAAATCCCGATCACGAAGATCTTTTGTTGATCAATCAAAATTTTGATAAACTCGAAACAACCTCGAATAAATTTATAACTAATGAATCAAAACAAATACGAATTAACAATCTCCTAGAAATCCATTTGAGCAATGTATCAAAAACATTAATAGATATCGAGGAATCAGTAAGAGAATCTCAAAATGAGCTAGGATATATCAACCTTATTTTTAACATAGATATTATTATAAGAATACTAGAAGATTTGGAAGAACAAATAACACTATCTAAACTAAACTTGATAAATAAAAATATACTTAGCCCAGCAGAAAAACTTTATATTTGGAATTTTCTAACTAAGCAAAACATAAGATTGACGTATGAAGACGAAATATTTGTTCACATCAATAGTATTGTCTCAATAAAAAGAAATCATTTTATTGTCATTGTAAAAATTCCGATAGTAGAAAATAGGGACTACGAACTACTGCAGTTAGAACCAGTCGGCGGAAACAGCTCGAAGATCAGCACGAACATAAAATACGTAGCAAAATATAAGGAAAAGCTCTTCCAACAATCCGGCAAATGCACGATATGCGAAAGAGCAAAGGCAATCACCGACGAATGCATCTCCAATATTCTAAATAACTTCAAAGCAAAATGCATTTTTTCAAAACAAAAGGAAAACCCCGAAATCAGAGAAATAATTCCAGGGACCATAATAGTGGATACCACAGTAAGAATTAACATTTCGGACTCATGTGGCGACTCGAGAGAAATAACAACACCAACCATCATAGAAACTGAAAACTGTACAGTTAAAATAGGAAACAGTACATTCCACAACGTAAACAAAGTTATCGAACAGTTACAATTCATGACACCAATCTTTGGGAAAATTATAGAAGCCAAAGAACATATCCCCGATGCAGAAACACTTCATACCATCACCATAGACAACCTCGAAGAGTTGAACAAAATCAAAGTCCATTTGTCCAAAACACAAACCGTTGGAGGATCACTGTTGACCTCCTTACTCGTCCTTGCAATTCTCCTATTCTTTATTCGCAGATACTTGAAGAATAGGAAGACAAAACCCAATACCACTATTCCCTGCCAGATGCATGAAGCCGCAGCAGATCCTAACCCAAAACCCACGGAAAAGGACGAATCACCATCCACCCCGCAACAACCATCAGAGGCAATGGTTGCGTTGTTGAAGAGTATGAAGAGTCAAACGAGGACGCTCGACACCTAGGGGGGAGGCGTTACGACGGGATCCCGCCCCCGCAGCATAGCAGCATAATCAGGAAACGCAACCCGAAACCAACGAGACGCGCATGCAGCATAATTGAAGATGAACCGCACGCGCGAGAGGTGCAATCCGAAACCCGCGAGCCACCACACACGGATGCTGACGCTGTAGTTCGTCCCAATAAAATAGGTTACTCTGGATTGCCTGAGTTAGTCCCAAATTGAATTCCAAAGTGTTAACACATAAGAAGACGTGTATTAAATGAGAGAATAAAGTTTTTTTTATCCATCTCGATACCACGATCCTATCTTATATATATATATATATATATATATATATATATATATATATATATATATATATATATATATATATATATATATATATATATATATATATATATATATATATATATATATATATATATATATATATATATATATATATAGATTAGCGCGATTTACATGTTATGTGATCTTTTTTTATGTAGATACATGTCAAAAACATGTAAAACGCGAGATTTACACACAACAATGGAATGAGTCAAACTGAGTCAAACATTATTTTTAAGAAGTCTCCATAAAAATGTCATGTGTTCCAAAAACTATAATAGATAGAAAATTAATGTCTTTGACAAAAAAACATATTTATAAAAGGTCTAATACGCAAAATACGCAAGATCGCTATCTTAACTTCAAACAAAATTAATATTAGTAGTATTTTTTATCAAAGAAAACATGAGAAAGTAATTGTTACAAAAAAATTTTCCCTGTAAAAATGCCAGTGCCCATCTTTCAATGTATGGGTGACTTGTTGGAAATTGTAAAAGCTCTTCACATATCGTTTTTTTTTAGAATTTAAAAATTTTTTTTTTAAATAAATGAATATTTTTGAAAATAATTTGTGGACGACTGGACGAGGAAATAAAGTAAAAACGGCCCCATATTTTGGAAAAAGGCTTGATGTTTTATATGCTTCTATTTAGCTACATTGTTTTGGGACGGCATCCACAAATCACCAAATATGTCTTCAGGAACATGATTATCAGCTTCCAATAATCGCAACATTTCTTCTTAGTTTTGAATTGAATCTCGCGTTTTGTAACTTCGTAGTTATTGTAATATTACGTAAAAGTGAAACCGATTGTCATACTATGCATAATATGAATCCTTCAACCACATTCTATATTTTATCAACGTACACATTGATTTGAATTCATTTACAAAATACTATCCGACTTATTAGCTATCAGTTCAACACCTTAAATAATCCAAAGATATCTCTGCCTCTCAACACCGCTCCGCATTTAGGTTTGATTGATTTATGTTATATGCCATAAACACCTTCGTTACACTTCACTCAAAATCGTAGCATGGAGACTGTACGGGTTGAAAACCAAACAGTGGAGAAATGCTACCTGTTCAAAAAAAAATCAACAACTCCTCATAAACATTTGTATTTACTGCTTGCCAGCAGAGTTTTCGCGATGACGGCATGTTCCGGTGGCATGAAGCGAAAACGGTAATGTATATTCAGATGGCATACCCACAATTTCGAATTTAAAAAAAATATAAATTGAAATTAACGTTCCCATACCAAATATGTATCTAATAATAAAACATGTATGTAATAGAGTAAAACTTTTTCTGGAATTTTGGGCGAAAATCTGTCTGATAATGATCTTATATATTAACATTGAGCATCTAGTGGGAATATTAATTGAAATATAAACTGCTTGGAATATAATTTCGAAAAGACAAAAACCACATCGACACCGATAATTACTTCTGGTTTTTTTACTTTCATTTCTCAATTTCTACTTCTGATAAATCATGAAAGTTATAAGGTGGATTAAAAATCATAGAATAACATGTAGAAGGGGTACTCATCAACAGAAATATAGGGTTGGGGAAAAAGAAATGTCGTATTTCTGATCGAAATTTGACGCTTTATTTAACATACTTAAAATAATCCAATTTAAGTCAAATATGCGCCGTTTTGTTCGCAAACTTGTTGCCATTTAGAAGGCAACTTCATTATTTCCCCCCATATAAAACCCCCCTCCTTATTTGCAAAAAACTCAGACAGCCAGTTTTCGCAAGCCTCTTCTGAGGCCAACTTAGACCAAGAGCGTTTTGCATGGACCGGAAGAGATGATAATCACTTGGAGCCAGGTCCGGACTATACGGTGGGTGCAATAGGACATCCCATCCGAGCTCCCGTAACTTCTGGCGGGTCATCAAAGATGTGTGAGCCCGAGCGTTGTCCTGGTGGAAAACAACAAACATTCCATTCCTATCGTTTCTGGCCGCTTCTGGTCAATCGCCTGCTTCAAACGGTCATGCTGCTCACAGTAGAGAACCGAGTTGAGGGTCTGGCCATAGTTGAGCAGCTCATAGTGGATGATTCCCTTCCAATCCCACCAAACACACAGCAAAACCTTCCTGGCCGTCAATCCGGGCTTGGCGATGGTTTGGGCCGGCTCACCGCGCTTCGACCACGACTTTTTTCGCTTTAGGTTGTCGAACGTGATACACTTTTCATCACCAGTTACCATCTTCTTCAAAAATGGGTCGAGTTCGTTCCGTTTCAGCAGTGCATCGCAGGCGTTGATTCGGTCTAAAAGATTGTTTTGCGTCAACTCGTGTGGCACCCATACATCCAGCTTTTTTTGGAATCCTGTCTTCTGCAAATGGTTCCAAACGGTTTTATGGTCTATACCCAGTTCCTGGCCAATCGAGCGAGTGCTCACATGCCGGTCTACTTGGATGATTTCCACGATTTTATCGGTCGATTAGCCTACCAGTACAGGGTGTATCTTCGACAGCCACTACACCAGAACGAAATCGATCAAACCAACGCTGGGCTGTGCGAATCGTTACAGTATCGGATCCATAAACTACACGAATTTTTTCGGCCGCCTTCGTTGCAGTTTTGAAAGACAATTGAAAGACAGCAGAGCAACATTGCTCTGCAAAGACAATTTGAATATTTTTTTTAATCTCCATCATATAGTAAGTTACCATAAACTTTCCCAGACTTCAAAAAGCGTACTAGCGTTCTTGTGTACTAACTCGCACGCAAGCTTTCATTCGAGATGCAAAAGGCCTAATCAATCTTCAAACGCTGTTTCCTAAAGCTTCCACCAATATCGAAGCGCTACGATCACCAGTGGAGTTATTAGGTTAAGAAAAAGAGGAATCCATTATTTTACATTAGTTCTCATGTTTTTACACTTTACACCATTTTACACTAGTTCTCATGTCACAATTCACTTGTACACGGTGTTTAAAGAGGCATGGAACTTTAAATTGAAATAAAACACAGGTAAATTTTAAACTGATTTGCTTTATCTGAAAGACATTTTTTCACCATTTCATTTGAATATGACTTCCGACATATGGCTACTTCGGCTGGCTATGAGGATTCTTATCTGAAATTCCAATTTTCGATTACAGCATGTCTTGGCAGTCTTGCATCATACGCAGACATTCTTTGCCAAATGAAGATTGAAATTGATTACCATTAGCCGGTTTTACACCTAGATGCTTGCAACGCTGAATCATTATTCTCGTGCTCGTCGTATCATTCTCGTGAGAGGATCATTACAGAGCGACGATTTCCATGCCACCTGGTGGAAAGCGCTTGTATATTCTTGCATCATACGTACACATTCTTTGCGAAATGTAGATTAAAATCGATTACCATTAGGCGGTTTTACACCTAGATGCTTGCAACGCTGGCTCACTATTCTCATGAGGGCAAGGATGGAAAACAAGGGACGTACGATTCTCGCTCTCTCATCCGGGCGTTCAATTTTCCTTTCCGAGCACGTTTACTTCGATGAAACTGGGTAAAATAAAAAAAAATGCGCTACAGCAGATAGGACGACTTTAATGTTTCATGTTTCACAGAGGATTTCTCAGATGGTGTTTAAATTAATCAAGAGACTACAAACAATAATCCCTCTCAAATCACAAATTTTGTGAGTTAATGTAAATGCGTTATTGGCCAAGGCTTTTACGACATCGAACACGTGGTCTTGCGAGATATATTTTTCCGCCTGCCCAAATACAGACCACTTTTTCCGGGGCCGAGTAAACTGGTGTCTAGAAAAGACCTTGATTACCTTGAATTAATAAAAAAACATAAATTAGCGCAAATATGTCAACATGTGTTTTTTTGTTTAAGCACGTAAATATTTGCTCATAATTTTTTTGGATTGTGGCACTCTACATAATTTGTATGCAGATAGACTATCCACAGTTTGTGGGGGAATGGAATACTCATACAACTCAAATGGATAATGATTATCTGCTATCACAAAGCTGAGAAATTTTTTGACGTTCTGTTTTACTATTGATTCATTCAAAAAAAAAAGCTTTATTTTTAAATGTTTTCTTATCCTGAGACTGGCTCACCATATTGCACTGCTACTAAAACCGTAGGCTAACTTCAAGGATATTTTTTATTCATTTTCGGCGAATAATCAATAGAGTGCCGTGTTATGAAACATCAGAATAATAGCAAAAACAATATGACGATCATAAGGTGTTGGACAGGTTATTCCAGACGGCATTGGAATATATTCCATCTGATCATCTTTAGAAAGGTTAATGACCTTCAAAGGATAAATTTATCTTGGGCACATTGAATTGATGTTCATGACTTCCAGTCGGACGTTTATTCGCTCTGATAATAATTGTGTGGTCCTCACGAAGCATATATTCCAATGCCGTCAGTTCACTGAAATTATTCGCATACCGTTTGATGATAAGGTAGGATGTTGATAATCATTTGCTGCGATACCTATTGTTCCAACAGTATTCATTCGACAATATGAAGACTGAATATCTGAAATTAACCAGATTCTACCATGCAAATCTGCGGTCAAAGCAGTATGTACACTTGAGAGATGCAACAAGTTTGAAGGGATATGAAAAAACATTAGTCGTTCGACAAATCTACTGCCACATATGTCGGAAGTCCACAATACATGAATATCATACGTCCATACTATTTCATTACATTTATTCGCAACGAAGAACGTAACCACACAGAATTGAATTAATCAAATATGTGATCCGTTTTATCTACAAAATAAAAAAGGGTCTGAAATTCAATCGAATTCGAAAGGTGTTTCGTGAAGTCACTAATTGAATTACTGTTGGAAAAATTAATTGGAGAGAAATGTGAATGTTCAGAATTATTGGAATCTAAAAACGATTTTGGGCGGGATGAGATTCGCCCAAATCTGCTGGTAATAAAATTAATCAATTGCATCCATTACCCGTCTGCTGTTTATCGGGCGGGAGACGACAGCAAAATAAAATCGACACGAGACTGAGTCAGCCACTCACTGCGGACAGTGCAATAGAGAATTAAAAATCCCTCGATGAGTGTCGTAAGATTTCAGTTGATCGTCTCTTGTTACACTTTCCGATCAAGAACTCATCATCCGCTCTATGGAATGGGATTAATCGTTTGTGGCTTGCACTCACGATAAAACTTGAGTAGTAGAAGTAATGCTTCGAGAGTGCAAGCAGTGGGGATTCCGCTCTCATATTGCTTTTTTGAGATCTTGCTAGCTCACCGTTCCAAGTATTCTCTCTGTGTACATATGAAGAATAAAAGAGCCTCGCCTGCTGGGGGTGATTTAAAAACATCCGACTAGAGGGATATACTTATTCATTGATCGTTGAATATGATTTTTTACCATCCCTGCATGAGGGAAATAATCAATCATAACTCAGCCATTTTAAACTGATTCTACGCAACCACGACTTTGCACACAACCAAAACATTCTACCAAAGACTTATTTCAAACATTTCGAAGCATTCTATAATAATATTAATAATAATATTAACGGATTAAATTATATCATTTCTTAGGGCCCTATTATAGAAATCGAGGCGATAAGAATTTTGCTCGTTAGCTCTGTTTTACTATTATAGAAATCGAGCAATTCGATAGCACCGAGCGAGTGATAGCTATCGATGCAAGTGTCAGAACTTTTCGAGTTGTTTGGTTCGGTTGTTGCATATCTTCAGAGAATTATTTTGTTTTGATTTGCGCCCCTGATATTTTCCTTTGGGAAACATTTCAGAAACGGTTAGATATATGCAATTTTCAATACATATTCGTTTGTTTTGATCAGTATTTGTTTTACGGTGCTGCCAGAATAGGCTATACAAGGTAAGTGTACAATCCAGCATTATTTATATAAATCATGTTACAATTTACAATGCAAAACCTACTTCCAGCGTATACTTCAGTGACTGAAAATGAATGGACAGACAAATCACAAGCAGTTTGAACGACTCCAATACCAATAAAATGAACCAATAAAAGCGAATGTAAACATTGCTCGAGGTTTTTGTGGAGACAGTTCAAATAGAATCCCGATTAAGGAAAATTGGGATAAATTCAGTGAGGAGCTTAATGCACTGAGACAATCAATGCGTCTTGGTTCAGAATGGCAGAAAGTAAGTGTTTCTTCTATGATATGATGAACTTCTATGATATGATGAACTTCTATGATATGATGAACTTCTTCTATGATGAACTTCATATGTAAATTTTATCATTCATTGAATTACTATCAACCGAATTTCCTACCTAAAAATTGCTTATTCCTGCTAGCGTGTTACTTTTGTCAGAAATTTTCTTTTTTATTGCTATACTATACCAAACTTTCTATACCATATGCTAAAGCTGAAATGTCTTGCAAAACAATAATGATTTTTTTAATTATAGACTAGCGGCCCAATTCTATGTTTTAATAAGTTTACCGCAAAGTCATTGGAATAGCTTTGCTGTTGCACTCAAACAGACTCTCGCAACTTATTTTCTTTTCTTTCATTCAATGTTTCTTTTTTAGTCCAAATATCTCTATGTCTCGAACATCTACTCTTTCTCTGCGATCAATTGTTCCTCTTCCAATTTTGACTTTGAATTTCAACTCTCTACTCTTCATTTCCTACTATCTACTCTATACTTTGTTCTCTCTTCTCTCTACTCTCTGCTCTTTATTTTAAACTTTGCACTTTCTCTCCACTCTCACTACTCTCTACTCTCTACTCTTTCTACTCTCTACTTTCTCTAATCTCTTTACTCTCTACTCTCTCTATTATCTACTCTCTACTCTCTACTCTCTCTACTCTATCTACTCTATCTACTGTCTACTCTATCTACTTTCTACTCTCTCTACTCTCTCTATTCTCCTTACTCTCTACTCTATCTACTTTCTACTCTCTCTACTCTCTCTATTCTCCTTACTCTCTACTCTCTCTACTCTCCCTACTCTCTACTATCTCTACTCTCTACTCTGTACCGTCTCTACTCTCTACTCTCTCTACTCTTCACTCTCTCTACTCTCTACTCTCTCCACTCTCTACTTTCTACTATCTCTACTCTCTACTCTCTACTCTCTCTACTCTCTACTCTCTCCATTCTCTACTATCTCTACTATCTCTACTCTCTACTATGTACTCTCTCTACTCTCTACTTTCTACTCTCTCTACTCTCTACACTCTCTACTCTCTCTATTATCTACTCTCTACTCTCTACTCTATCTACTCTATTTACTGTCTACTCTATCTACTTTCTACTCTCTCTACTCTCTCTATTCTCCTTACTCTCTACTCTCTCTACTCTCCCTACTCTCTACTATCTCTACTCTCTACTCTGTACCGTCTCTACTCTCTACTCTCTCTACTCTTCACTCTCTCTACTCTCTACTTTCTACTCTCTCTACTCTCTACTCTTCCTACTCTCTACTCTCTACTCTACCTATTCTCTACTCTCTCTATTCTCTACTATCTCTACTCTCTACTCAGTACTCTCTCTACTCTCTCTCTACTCTCTACTCTCTACTCTCTACTCCCTACTCTCTACTCTCTACTCCCTACTCTCTACTCTCTACTTTTCCTACCCTCTACTCTCTACTTTTCCTACCCTCTACTCTCTACTCTCTACTCTTCCTACCCTCCCTACTTTCTACTCTCTCTACTCTTTACTATCTCTATTCTCTACTCTGTACTCTCTCTACTCTCTACTCTCTACTCTCTCTACTCTCTACTCTCTACTCTCTACTCTCTCTACACTCTACTCTCTACTCTCTCAACTCTTTACTCTCTTTACTCTCTCTACTATCTCTACTCTCTACTCTGTGCTCTCTCTACTCTCCCTACTCTCTCATCTCTCTACTCTCCCTACTCTCTCTATTTTCTACTCTCTCTACTATCTATTCTCTCTACTTTCTACTCATTCTACTCTCCTTACTCTCTACTCTCTCCACTCTCTCTACTCTCTCTTCACTCCTCATACTCTCCCTACTCTCTACTCTCTCTGCTCTCTCTACTCTCTACTCTCTACTCTTAACTCTCTCTACTCTCTTTACTTTCCACTCTCTACTATCTCTACTCTCTACTATCAGGTCAATCACGGAGAGCAACTACGAAATGTACAGTCTACCCAAGCTCAAGCTCAAGTTCTACTATCTCTACTCTCTACTCTCCCTACTCTCTCATCTCTCTACTCTCTCTACTCTCCCTATTTTCTACTCTCTCTACTCTCTATTCTCTCTACTTTCTACTCATTCTACTCTCCTTACTCTCTACTCTCTCCACTCTCTCTACTCTCTCTTCACTCCTCATACTCTCCCTACTCTCTACTCTCTCTACTCTCTATACTCTCTACTCTCTACTCTCTCTACTCTCTCTACTCTCTACTCTCTACTCTCTCTACTCTCCACTTTCTCTACTCTCTTTACTTTCTACTCTCTACTATCTCTACTCTCTACTCTGTGCTCTCTCTACTCTCCCTACTCTCTCATCTCTCTACTCTTTCTACTCTCCCTATTTTCTACTCTCTCTACTCTCTATTCTCTCTACTTTCTACTCATTCTACTCTCCTTACTCTCTACTCTCTCCACTCTCTCTACTCTTTCTTCACTCCTCATACTCTCCCTACTCTCTACTCTCTCTACTCTCTATACTCTCTACTCTGAATTACACTGAGCAAAGCGAACTGTTTCAAGGAGCTGTGCCGAGATGCAGATGCCAACCCATGGGGCAACGCGTATCGAGTCGTGATGGCGAAGATCAGAGGACCTGTGACGCCCGTCGAATCGTGTCCCGAGAAGCTGAAGGTCATTGTGGAGGGTTTATTTCCGATGCATGATCCTACGATATGGCCACCGACACCGTACGCCGAAATAGCTACCGAACGTTCTCAAGTTTCCAGTGAAGAACTGGTAGCAGTGGCGAAGAGACTGCAGGTAAACAGAGCGCCCGGCCCCGACGGAATCCCCAACGCGGCCTTGAAAACGGCGATTCAGGCGTTCCCGGACATTTTCAGGATAGTGCTACAGAAATGCTTGGATGATGGTCACTTTCCTAAGAAATGGAAGATCCAAAAGTTAGTGTTGCTGCCAAAACCAGGAAAGCCCCCGGGGGTACCAACATCCTATAGGCCTATATGCCTGCTGGATACTCTTGGGAAACTCTTGGAAAGGATTATCCTCAACAGACTGACGAAATGTACGGAGAGTGACCATGGTCTGTCAAAGATGCAGTTTGGATTCCGGAAAGGTAGGTCCACCGTTGATGCTATCCGGACAGTGGTTGAAAAGGCAGAGAAGGCGTCACAGCAAAAGCGGAGGGGCGACCGACATTGTGCTATAGTAACGATCGACGTGAGGAATGCTTTCAACAGCGCTAGCTGGGAAGCCATTGCCGAGTCCCTACACCGTATGAAGGTTCCTGGGTACCTGTGCAGAATTCTAGGAAGCTACTTCCAGAACCGCGTCCTAGTCTACGAGACGAGCACGGGGCAGACAACGTTGAATATAACGGCCGGAGTACCACAAGGCTCTATCCTGGGCCCAACGCTCTGGAACGTAATGTATAACGGAGTACTGAATCTGAAGCTTCCCAAAGGCGTGGAGATCGTGGGCTTCGCGGATGATATCGCTCTCACAGTGGCAGGCGAGACACTCGAAGAGGTGAAGATGCTTGCAATCGAGTCCATCGTCTCGGTAGAGAACTGGATGCAAGCAGCGAAACTGCAGATTGCTCATAATAAAACGGAAGTATTGTTGGTGAGTAACTGCAAAGCCGTGCAGCGAGCGGAAATCACAGTCGGGGAACACGTGATAACTTCTAAGCGTAGGTTGAAATACTTGGGAGTTATGATCGACGACCGGCTGAATTTCAACAACCACGTCGACTACGTCTGCGAGAAAGCAGAGAAGTCCATTAGCGCGATAGCGAGAATAATGCCGAATAACGCAGGACCTTGCAGTAGCAAAAGGCGTCTCCTGGCTGCTGTATCCTCGTCCATACTGCGGTACGGAGCACCAGCCTGGTCGGCGGCTCTCGAAACCCACCGGAATCGTAGAAAACTGGACCGTACGTTTCGGCTCATGGCGATGAGAGTTGCGAGCGCGTATAGGACGATCTCGTTGGAGGCAGTCTGCGTTATCGCCGGCATGATCCCTATTGGCATCACTCTGGCGGAAGACAGAGAGTGCTACAGACGAAAGGAAATCAGGGGTATCCGGAAAACAGCGAGAGTAGAATCACTCTTGAAGTGGCAGCAGGAATGGGACACGGCGGAGAAAGGCAGGTGGACGTATGGGCTCATACCGGTACTATCGACCTGGCTGAACAGGAAGCACGGGGAGGTGAATTTTCATCTGACACAGTTCCTGTCTGGACATGGCTGCTTCAGGCAATATTTGCACCGGTTCGGGCACGCAACGTCGCCACTCTGTCCGGAGTGTGAAGATGTGGAGGAAACACCAGAACACGTGGTATTTGTGTGTCCCAGGTTCACCGCAAGACGCGAGGGGCTGCCTGCCCTTCATGCCGGGAACATAGTAGAGAAAATGTGTCGCGACGAGGGCACCTGGAACGCTGTGAACAGTGTAATCATACACATCATGTCCGAGCTACAGCGGAAGTGGAGGGCCGACCAGCGTAGTAATAACCCCTGACCATAGAAGAGGAACAAATGCGAGGGCTGTTGCAAAGTGTAGTACCCCACGAGAGTCGTTGTGACGGAGTGCGCGTTATGTTGGAGGGCACTGCCTAATCGGCGCTCCGTTGGGAGAGAAATCCTGCGAGGGTGGCTGTGACGGGGCGCGCGTCAAGTTGGAGGGCGCTTCCTAATCGGTTCACGTCTCGACAGGTGAGAAACCCCGCGAGGGTGACTGTGACGGGTTGCGCGTCAAGCTGGAGGGCAATTCCTAATCGGTACACGTCTCGACGGATAAGCGGAATCTGGAGAGCAGGGTCAAGAAAATGCTGGCAATGCCTGTTGGTGGATTGAGAGAGGAACATTGCGAGGGTCGTTTCGGCGGAGCGAGAGCCTAGGAGAGCATCATCAAATCGGTGGGTACCCCCACGAGAGTTGCTGTGACGGAGTGCGCGTTATGTTGGAGGGCACTGCCTAATCGGCGCTCCGTTGGGAAGAGAAATCCTGCGAGGGTGGCTGTGACGGGGCGCGCGTCAAGATGGAGGGCGCTTCCTAATCGGTTCACGTCTCGACAGGTGAGAAACCCCGCGAGGGTGACTGTGACGGGTTGCGCGTCAAGTTGGAGGGCAATTCCTAATCGGTACACGTCTCGACGGGTAAAAGGAAGCCTGTGCTGCGGATGTGCGTGGCGGAGTACAACGGAAACGTAAATGAGATGTATAGAGAAAAAGGGAAGGATCAACGCTAGTTAGCGTTGAAAACTCGTGAAGTGCATGAGCACAGCCGCCCCCTGAAGTAGTCGCCTAGATGTGGTCCCGGGGGGAATGAGGCTACGAGTAGAGGGCTTGGTTTTTGTGGGTGCGATCCCCACTCGACGTCTGGGTTATCCCTTCCCAGATAAGGCTGGAAGAGCGTTCCTCACCTCTATAAAAAAAAAAAAAAAAAAAAAAAAAAAAAAAAAAAAAAAACCCCTGATTTGGTTCTCAAATGGGGATCAACATAGGGTAGGAGCCTGCCTGTTGGTCTCAAATGTTCCTATCTCACGCCTCCACGAAGATCATATGACGACATTTTTAGATCGGGCGTGAACTGGAAACACACACCTGGTCTTGGCTCCGAGAACGGGTGTCGAAAGTGGCTAAGTGAGGGGGTGCGAGCGAGTCAGAGCGCTATATCTCTCCCGGGGAAGGCCTCCCGGGTCATGGAGGCCTTGCCAACCCGCTGTCTCCCGGGCAAAGGAGATACACCCAATAAAATGGAGCTACGATCACGAAGAATAATTAGAATGCGATCACCCGAGGAGGGTCCCCGAACTGGAGCTGGTCCTGGAACGGGCGTAAGAGCGAGCGGCCAGCGGCTGGAGGGCGATGTGCAAGAGCGGGCCACCAGCCGGGTTCAACCCGAAGAGCTACCGCCACACGGAAACAGCAGCCATCGACATCACCCAAGAAACGCTGCGCCTACGAGGCGTGTTGTGACTGCCAGACGGCAGTCGTCCACACTCGTGGGTACCACTAGGCGCCGGATCATGTGGACACACGAAATGAATGAATTCGTGATCCGCGCCTATTACATCTGCACTGCTTTGGAGACGGACATGAGTGGTCGCCCTCGAATACTAACAATGTTCGAGGAAGCGTATCCAGAGTTCGTTGGGAGGCTTGATCAGAACGCGATGAACGCGAGGCGTAGAGCGATAGTACGCAACAACATGCTCTCCCAAACGCAAATCGACGAGATCAAGCAGCAGGTGCAGAGAGAAATAAGCTCCAGGAACAACAGAGCAAGCGATGTGTCGAGACGAAGTTCAGTACGGCTGAGCAATTCATTCGCGAGTGGGGCACGCGAATCAGCACCAGTGGAGGCCACAGTACAACAACCCCCTGAGCCGGAAGACCCACAGCCAGATCAACAACTACTACGCGATCTGGTCTTCCACTACGACGAGGCGATCTCACAGTTCCGCGACACAGACCCATTGTCGCGCCCCAGGATCACGAAGTTGCAGCATTCCCGCAGGCTGACAAGTGCAGTAAAGCTCATGAACGAGCACGTTCTTCCGCTGCACTTGGTTGATGCTGAGAACATGGAGGAGCTGCAACTGAAAGTTTACTGCGCTGCTGTGGCGACCGCCAAAAGTTTAGGATACCGTATTAGGCCAAGAGGCGGACTGCTCCAACATCTCCGTGAAAGGCGTGAGCCTCCATGGCGAAGGAGATTGGAGCAACGGATCCTAAACAAGCGCGCCGCAATTGGAAGACTGATGGCGTACAAAAGAGGCAGCAGATCGGTGAAATTATGTCGCCAAGTTGCTGTGATCGTGCGGCCTACTGAACTTCGCCAGCTGGGAGCTCACCAGCTGACGGAAAAACTCGACACACTGGTACAGCAATTGAGCGTCCTTACAAAACGGCTGAAACGTTACTCTGACTCTGCAAAGCGCCAGGAACAAAATCGGATGTTCAGAGATAACGAGAAAGCGTTCTACGACCACATTAGCGACGAGAAGCCCGACTACCGCGAAGGTTTGCCAGATATTAGCGATGTGACGAACTTCTGGGCTGGTATTTGGGAGACCCCAGTAGAACATCGCGACGGGCAAATGTGGTTAAGACGGGAGGAGGAGAGTTGTGGTGAAATTGGAGAGATGCCAGCTATCATCGTCGGAGAGAACGATGTCCGCGAAGCCTCGCGGTACCTGAGGAACTGGGCAGCACCGGGCCCCGATGGTGTTCAGAACTTCTGGCACAAGAAGCTGACCGTCGCACATCCAAAGATAGCTGAGTGCTTCAACAAGGTGCTACGTGACCCACACAACCTTCCTGAATTCGCCACCCGTGGCGTCACCTTCCTCCTCCCGAAAGACAGCAACACATTGAACCCATCAAAGTACAGACCGATAACGTGCCTATCGAGTCTGTACAAAATACTGAGCAGCATAATTACCGCCAAAGTTTCTGCTCACTGCGAACAGCATCACATCATCGCAGAAGAGCAGAAAGGATGCAGGAAAAATACGCATGGCTGCAAAGACCAGGCCATCATCGACGCAGCCATAGTCGGCCAGGCGGTTTATAACCAGCGGAACCTAAGCATGGCCTATATCGATTACAGGAAGGCTTATGACTCCATACCTCACTCGTTTCTCGTCCGGGTATTGGAGCTCTACAAAATTGATCCCTTCGTCGTTAGGTTCCTGCAGCATGCGATGAGGCAGTGGAGTACGTCTCTGCACCTCAGTGATGGGGAAAATGTGTTGCAGTCTAGAACGCTGCAGATAAAGAGGGGGATATTCCAAGGCGACTCTTTCAGCCCGCTTTGGTTTTGTCTGGCATTGAACCCCCTCAGTAGGACGCTCAATAGAAACGGTCATGGCTATAAAATAAGGTATGGCGACGGCGCCCACGAAGAAGTGACCCATACCTTCTACATGGATGATCTCAAGGTCTACGCTGATTCACGTCAGCGTCTAGGTGTAGCTATCCGGGTTGTCGAAGACATAAGCAGGGACATTTGCATGGAGTTCGGCCTCGACAAGTGCCGCTGTGTCCATCTGCTGAAAGGGCAGCTTACCGAATCCGGAGGTTACGAGGTCTATGACGGCGAGTTCATAAGAGACATGGTTCGTGGCGAATCCTATAAATATCTTGGATTCCGACAGCTCACCGGGATTCGCCACTCCGACATCAAGACGGAGCTGCGAGACAAGTTCTTGAGTCGAGTGAACTGTGTCCTGAGGACTTTCCTCAACGCGGGGAACAAGGTACGCGCGATCAACACATTCGCGGTTCCCCTGCTGACCTTCAGTTTTGGTGTAGTCAAATGGAGCAAAACTGACCTAGAGGACCTTGAGAGGAGGATGAGGAAAGCATTTAAAGAGGCCGGAATGCACCATCCTCAATCGGCACTGGAGAGAGTTTCACTGCCACGCAAAGAAGGGGGACTTGGAATAGTCGACATATCTGCACTGTGTGTTGCCCAGGTACGACAACTGCGCGAGTACTTCGCAGAACGCGCCAACCAAAACGCGCTATACCGGGCTGTCTGCGCCGCCGACAGAGGATACAGCGCTCTGCACTTGGCGCAAGCGGAGTACCAACTCAACTGCAATCTGCAGACAGTGGAGGAGAAGATTGCAGCTTGGAAGCAGAAGGCAGTGCATGGTGCCCACCCCCATCAACTGGACCGGCCACACGTCGACAAGGCCGCATCTAATCTGTGGCTAACGCGTGGTGAACTCTCTTCAGTAGTAGAAGCCGACATGATAGCCATCCAGGACAGGATAATGCCGACGAGAAACTGCAGGCGGTACGTCTGGCATCAAGACGTTGATGACATTTGCCGGATGTGTCATCAACCAGGTGAAAACATAGAGCACATTATGGGAGGCTGTCCCGTTTTGGCCAACGCAGCCTACACCGAGCGCCACAACAACGTGGCCCGTATTGTTCATCGACAACTGGCGCTCCAATGTGCTCTACTGGAAGACAACGTACCAAACTACCGGTACCTGCCTGCACCTGTCCTGGAAAATGACCGTTTCAAGCTGTACTGGGATCGCACTGTTCTGACCGACCTCTCGATCCACCACAACCGGCCAGATATAATGGTTTACGACAAGAGCGACCGCAAAGTCACCATCATCGATGTCGCTATTCCACTGAACCAGAATCTGGAGGAGACCCACGGTCGCAAAATCTGCAAGTACCGACCATTGGCCGTGGAGCTCAAGGAACTGTGGGGGCTAAGGGAGGTCCCAAGAATTGTTCCAGTCGTTCTCTCTGGAACTGGAATTGTCCCGAAGACACTTCTGGAAGCGCTAAAGGTGTTGAATATGGAGAAGGAATTGGCCGGCATCCAAAAGTCGGTCATCCTTAGCACCTGCGCGATTGTCCGACAATTTCTCGGTCAGGACTGAAACAGCACGAGCATGCAGATACGTGCATTCCGCAGAGCCTAGTCCCCCTTTGGCATTCAGAAGCCCGGGGGCAGGTGAAAATTCTGGCTAGGTTCGCCTAGTTAAGAAGTGAGATAAGTCTGCCAAAAAAAAAAAAATACTCTCTACTCTCTACTCTCTCTACTCTCTACTCTCTCTACTCTCCACTTTCTCTACTCTCTTTACTTTCTACTCTCTACTATCTCTACTCTCTACTCTGTGCTCTCTCTACTCTCCCTACTCTCTCATCTCTCTACTCTCCCTATTTTCTACTCTCTATACTCTCTACTCTCTACTCTCTACTTTCTACTCTCTCTACTCTCTACTCTCTCTATTCTCTACTCTCTCTACTCTCTTCACTTTCTACTCTCTACTCTCTACTCTGTGCTCTCTACTCTCTACTCTTTCCTCCCTACTCTCTCTACTCTCTACTGTCTCTACTCTCTCCTCTCTCCTTTCTACTCTCTCCTTTCCACTCTCTCTACTCTCTACTCGCTGCTCTAAAAAAACGCACACACAAACACATACATGCACATGCACGCACAAATGAACACATGTACACACGCAGACGCGCACAGTCTCACACACAAAAAAAGGCATCGCAGCTGCTGACTGCTCACTCTCTCACACTGTTTTTGATTACATCAACCAATCAACTAACCAAAACACACACTCCCGCAAACGCACACGCACACGTACATGCAAACACACACACACACGCACACACAAACACATACACGCAAATGTACACGCAAACGAACACACGCAGACGCACACACTCTCTCACACAAAAAACGCATCGCAGCTGCTCACTGCTCACTCTCTCACTATGTTTGTGTTTACGTCAAGAATACGAACATTTACGACCGTTTACGACTGTTCACGACGACCGCGCTTTATTTTTTAGCGATTTTATTTATAGTAAGATTTATTTATAGTAAGATTTGGATTGACATGATGTGAAGGGTAAAGAAAACACTAGCACAATATAAGCGAGAATTAAGGGCCACAGGTGGTACCCAATACAATAAAGCTATTGACGCCGCTACAACAAGAAATCGACGCTAAAAGAGAATCACATGCAACAAAATTGTTTTGCTAAAAAAGTGGAATTCATGCGTGACTTTTTACGGAATTTCATAGATTGCAGTTGTGAGAATACATGATTTTTCATTTTTATTTTCTTCATTCTAATTTTAAACATTTTCTAATAATTGTATTTTTTGTAGAGCAAATTGTTCCATGATGTCGTTTTTATTACACATCCATGTATGCATTATACCTATTAAGCTTCATTCGTTGAGGGAATATCAGTTTTCGCCAAAACATGACCATATTGACACTTTTGGAAATATAGATATTTATAATTTTCATAACAGATGTCTCAAAAAAAGATTTGACATCCTTTCTATAGTGCTTTGTGAAACATTTCAAACTCGTTTCAAAGTATTTCAGCATGGCCACTGACATTCGAGCAGAGTAACGAATCGAGCTGTTTTCCTCGATTTCTATAATTCCAGATTTTACTCGGTGTGATAGTGATAGTGATTGTATCGAATCCTCGATTCGATTTCTATAATAGGGCCCTTAGTCTTACATCGAAAAGACAACCGTGTCCTTGACCCAACTTCCTACATTTGTTTTAAATTTTATTTACTTCGGTTAGATCTGAAGGACAATTCATTTGAACTTTAGAAAAATCTTATATTGAATGTCGTGTTGTAACTACATTTCTCCTATTCTTAGTGTCAGATTTGTTTTTCAGTGTAATTTATTAAATTCAAAGAGCATAGTTACGTATTGAAAATCCCTCCATCGAAATTTGCAAATAATCTTCAGCCTTCTTCGAAAATGCATTCTAGTGTCTATATAAATTTAAATAGGGTTGATCGTTTTAGAGAATAGGTACATTAAAGCATAAAATATGACTTTATAAAACCGTGACCTTTTCTGAAGACACTCTAAAATCGCGGTTTGTTTACATAAAAACGACTCCAGAGCTAATATCGTACGTTTTTTCCTGTGTGTTTCATTTTTACAGATGGCTTGCAGGACCTGCACCAACCCCCCGTCTCGCCAGAAGACCGTCGTGCACAGCTTTTTTCAGAGACCCCGCTGGTACGAAGACAGTCATCAACCGCCCTGACATGGGGAACAGACGCTGTTTTGAGTCGCACCTCCATGGTGAACAAGTGCTCGGATAGGCCCCCTTCCCTGTCAGCATACAACCAAGATCCCACCGGGGTTAGTTACCCGATCTTCACTATGGTTACTCATACCCCAGGCGGTACTACAAAGAGGTAGGGATAGGAGCTACTGGACAGGAAGCTGAGGACCACGAACGGGGTCTATTTTATGCCTGCAGGCACGCGAAGTACCGATGGTACGCTTAGTCCAGTCGTTTATCAAATAATATCGTACGTAGCAGCCCTAAACAAATAGGAGTGTAGTCTTTGGTTAAACAAAATATTCCTAGTGAAGCGAAAAAGATATTTTTTGTGGACGCCAATATAGTTGCCACCAAGGAAAGTAGAGTGGAAGGTAAAACGTAATGTCAGAATTGCCGTTCGGACGTATCCCGTAAGTTTGAACTTATTTACATAGATGGTATCCAAACAACACTAAACATTGACTACAGTTTCGCCGGCACGGTTGATTGTTGTTATGAACCAGCACAAAAAACAAAGCTGCAAATTATGCGCCAGTGGCGGTACCACGATCAAAGCACTCCCTGAATCACATTAGCCGAACCAGCTGGCGGAAGCATATGCATAAAGGTTACTAGGTTACTATTTTCAACGACAACTGTTTATTTGTTATACTGCTTCAAATACCTTCGACGAAATCAAATGTAACCATACCAACGTAAGTAATAACATAAACAAATCCAAACTTTTCGGCTTGCCATTCCTCAAACGTCTTTTCTAAATAGTGTAAATTACGAGCCACCTGTTAACTCCACCATCTTGGTTGCCATTGTTTTATGAAGGGATTATAACATAACTCTGTAAATTGCTTAAAAAGAGATACATACTGGAACAGAACTGGGAAGTGTTATGTCCAGCCCTACATAAATTGATATACACACCTTATTGTATAAAGCTTGATCAAAATAGTAACGCAGGTAAAGCTTGCGTAAGTGACCTGTCAAATAGAAATAAATCTACCTCTTTTATCTCCACCACTGAACAGAACAGACGTGTTTTGAACTCCCTCCCGTATCCGAAGATACAATAGGAAGAACTTAAAGTCCGTGTACTGTTCTAATGAGAGTATTACACGATATTAATGTCATTATTTCAAGTTGTTTCCAGTTTTTCCGCCATCTTCTGTTGCCTCTACAAAGCCAGACAAACGATTCTGTTCATGAACACCAACCAGTTCAAAAGTGTTGAACTTTATGACTTTTTCTGTATAAATGATAATTCAATACATATACTCATTTACTCACACACTTACAATAAGAACGTTCAGCAATCTTCCAAAATATCCATTCATTCCTTCATTGAGAATTTATTCAGACGCAACTTAAAACAAATGATTACTAACAAAACAGTAGTCCTACCTTGCAGTTATATCACATATATATTATCCACCTCTATTATCTTTAATAATGAGCGATTCTGTGGTTTGCACATTTTCATTTTTAATGCTACTTGGAAAATATATCTGTAAATATTCATGTAGCAATATAGAATCGAAAATCGAAAGGCATATGCATGCAAAAGTGGAGGCCATATACGTACATGGCAAATGCTTATCGAATTTGTTTGGATGAATATGCAACTTTGACCGGCAATAATAGCGATTATGTCGAAATTGAATTGCGATCTAATATGAATATATTCATGAATTGTCAAAGCACCAAATACGACTTTTGTCATACTCATATACGATGTTTAAAATGGCACAGATTGATGTTTGGTGGAAACTGCTCCGATGTGGGTTCGAACTCCGGTCGTCTGGATTATCATCCACCAGCTATCTCGCGCGCGCGGCTATCTGAAATTTAATTCAACAGCAGTTAAAACTTTCGAGTGCATTAGCATTTTATTGACATTTCAATATGATGTAATATGTTCTTTGTTAGAATCTAATATGATTTACTATTTCATGATTTTCTTCAGCATGCAACACGATTTACTATAATACTGAATCGATTTAAATTATACGCTTGTACGACACACAAAATGCATCAGCGTAATATACGCATATGATGCGGATTAAATATATTTGACGACAATGTACACCATAAAATTGATGTTTAATATACCGAATTGCGACTTAATTTGATAATTGTATATAGAACAATGGTAAATTAAACATTTTATGATGCATCGGCTTTTTACATTTTGTGCGATTTCAATTTTACACGATACATACTTTGATTGATATTATGCGATTATGATTTATTCGGATTTCTTGTAAGACTTGGCACGTGCAAAATACGATTTAATGTTGGCTGGGTGCATATCGTTATATATAAGAAGGATATTTCAAATAAAAAGGGAAAATTCGAAAATAAGAGGTACGCATATGTATGTTTCGCTGTGAAAATCATCATTTAGATCAATTTGGCAGATCTGAACGATAACATATAAACTCTCTTGAAGTATATTCGTTATTTTTTACCAACCAAAATATTCTCTAGAAAAAACATTATATGGCAGAACAACGTTTGCCGGGTCAGCTAGTTAGCTATATGTATGTATGAGATAAACATGAACATGATTCAATCCGGTTCCGTAAGGCTAGGCGCAAATTGAGAAGCGTATAGCGCTCGTGTGCTTACACGACACTACCAACACGACTCATATATACCACAAACGTAGCATGGTGGTGCCACAAACGTAGCATCAGCCTACATGCAGTAAACAAAAATAATAAAAATAAAATTCTGATAACGATGACCAAAAGCAATTCTACCATTTGAACGCTATTTATTGGTAACTTATCAATATTTTCAATTGTTATCTATTAATAATCAATCTTATAAAGCATATTGTTCATCAGAATTTTTGTTAAAATGGCATAGAATTTAAAGTATTCTAAACATTTTTTTTTTTTCATAAATACTTTCCAATCAACGTAATACATATTAGTGATGTTATTTTTTTTCGTTCACAAACCCAAATATAATCCGCGCGCTGCTCCACCTCGGTATGTATCTCTTGACAATACATGAAACTGTCGAACAATCCAGGCACCCCTCGGAAAACCAAATTTCGAAGTGAATCGTGAAATCGAAACAAGTGCTGTATTTTATTCATGACCTGACATTTGGCGTAGGCTCCGTCGAATACTTGCAGTCAGTCGAATTATAGCACGGCAATCAAGTTGATGTAGTTCTGCGTTTCGTCTGTTTGGTCGTGGGAACCTTTTTCGTGTGAGAAAAATTGCACATTTTTTTCCTGTTTTGCCGTAATCTTGTGCTAATAGTATTGTACCTAATTGTTGTTGTCAACATCGATCCACGGCTTACTCGTGCTAAGCCTGAGTTTATTTCTCGTCTGCAATTTTTGGGTGTTTCGTGCTCACTCCGTTTAGCGCCATTGCAGATTCAGATCATAGTTTTAGCAAATTCCCATGGATACGTGACATCATACGTACACACAGCAATCGGCCAGAAGGAATATGGTTTGAGGCAATAATTATGCGTGGCGACACAGAGAATCGAATGGATGACGGATGTGTATATAAATGAAGCAGAAATAAAAATGAATGAAATATTGAATTCCAAGCTGCTCGTATTTTGTGGTCCTACATGAGCGACAGCGGAATACGAAAAAGTGAGTGGAAAATAGTGACACAATGAGTTGTAGCACAATTACTAGCAAGATGAAAAGTGAAAATGTTTTGAGCGGAATTCATGCATTCGACAGTGTTTTCGGGGGAAATGTATGCAGCTAGCTAAAATTCTCTACGTAAATAGTAAATTCCCTTTTCGATATTTTGTAAGTTGTGGTTTCTACCCCGTTCAATATTTGTGGAATAAGGCAAGGTGTAATGTGGTATACCTTTACTGCATGTCTGTATATCCTAATATTATAGCCACAGAAGTCAACTGCGAATAGTGGTGGGAACGTAAAAACAAAAGGGAGAAAAATAGTTACATCGCACATACACATCTATACATTTGTAGTATCTATATATAGCAAAGTGTAAACATGTATTCAGCTGCTGCCATATTCGGATATAAAACATCGTGCATCTCGCTCGCGCTAGCATTGATTTCCAGTTTGATTCAGGTAAGGTATACTTGCATGCTCACAGCCTGCAATTTGCGCGCAAAACTTGTCCAAAAATCTTATTGCTTTTACACATCGTGTCGAAACATATTGATGGAAAGTTGAAGTCGTTCAAAACTATTCTTGTCAATGTCACCAAGTCTTGTTGGACTTTTTTGTGGTAATTCCACAATTCGTTGAAAAAGTATATAATGTGTTAAATGTACATCGAAACATACTAAATGATTGGAGAGACAAGAGGACGATGAAAAGTATTCTACGAACAACATTTCCTACATTATTTATACGTCCTTATCGATTGTTTAACATAGACAATATAATTTATTGAATGAATCAAAATTATCTAACATTTCTACATAATATTTAATATCTCACAGGATACACGTTCTCAACACATCAACGCACACATATCAAATAAGAGCATAAATAATTAAGACTTTCAGGCGTTAGCGGCAGTTTTGAGACCTATATCGCAATTCAGAGCTTGACGGTTTGAACTCCGTTTCTATGGGGTATTGTTACTCCCGCGGTACTAAATGAATAAGTGAAAACTGTAGCTGATTCATGGCAGTGCATTCTATCGTCCTTCTAGATGTATAATCGAGTTAAAAAAAATATTTGTTTTTTTACATACTCTTCTGTTTTTTGAATATAAAAAGAATTTAATTTTTGATTCATCCCCTTAAAATCAGAAAGCACCTTTCTCACATAAAAAAAATACTTATATCCGGAATCTTTCAGAATGTGTTATATCCGGAATCTTTCAGGATCATGTTTGATGAATAAAATCCTTCTACGCATATGTTCGAATTTTAACAATGAGAGAGTTATTGAACTTCTTTTTTGTTTCGTGCACTATTACCTTAACAAGTTAAGCCCCGCTTTTTCCTTCCTACGCTTTCCATTCATCTCGCATCTGGAGCATTTTCACAAAATCAGTGTCGATCCCGCTCCCAAAAATGATTATTGTGTAAAAAAAGAAGAGTCAGAAATTAGACTAGAAAGTAGTCACATATCTTAAAACCGAATTCTGTTTGAATGATGAGAAACATCTGAATTAGTGGATTTAAATGAAATTTTGGAAGTAAAAACTTAGAAGCTGGTAGTTTTGAAAGCGCTATTACCAATTTTACCCCAAAATGCATAATAAACATGATTTTGTCTATCAACCAAATCAATGCTCTCTAACTACTCTACAATTTGTTCTTTGCACCCTATTTCTATTCTTATTAATTTTGCTGCAATATCATTTCATACATTGCCTAGAATTATTTGGTACTTTCGTATTAGCGTCACCGGAGCCGAAATACAATAGATAGCATTTTTATTGTTCGCACTGGCATTTTTGCTTTGAAATATATCATTTATATTTCAGTGCAAAAACTAACCGGGCGAAAATAAAACGTAGATTACGAAAATCACCTTGTTTTGACGTGTGACTACGTCTAACCGGAGTATATGGGGGGTAAAATGAGAACCTAAACACAGAACATGCAGGAATAAATGAAAGATTCCGAATGCTTATAACTCGAACATTTCTTACTGGATCGGGAAGATGTTTGCATCAATTGATAGGGAATATTTCTACGCTTCTATCGCAATAACTAAAATGTTATTTTCCATTAGATAAACAATTGAAAAACTGTAAAATGTTAAGTGTTATCTAAACGCCCTAACTGCCTCGTTTTGATTGGCCCGATTAACGGTTTCCCTAACACAGTCATCAAAGCCAAGCAGCCTTGAAGAAATCGGCATTGCAAATACATGCAAGTCGGGGGTATTTTTGTTCCGACTGAAATTTATTTCCCTAACACAGACTTCAAATCTATGGAGCGTAGGGAAATTGGCATTGCAAATACATGCAGGTCGGGGGTATTTTTGTTTCGACTGAAATGTGTTTTACCAACACAGACTTCAAAACCAAGATGTCTGAGGAAATCGGCTTTGCCAATAAATGCAAACTGCGAGTACTTTTGTACTCGCTTGCCTTTGTGCAAACTAGAATATGTTTCCTTAACACGGTCTCCTAAACATAGAAACCTGGGAAAATCGTACAGACACTAGATGCGAATGAACTTTCAGGTTTGAATCCTCTATAGTATGAAAAGTAGAAGTTGAAGTTGTTGATTCATGCAAGGAGGTACTTCTGCACCCGCATGTTTTTTTGCACTTCGAAAAATGTTTTCCTAACACGGATTACTAGAGCGGGTACGAACATAACGCTTTGGCTCGGTTATTCAAGATTGCATTGAAGGATATGCCCTCATATCTTCTGCTCACTGAAATGATTGCTAAGCTAAGGTAGTCCCACATCAGCCTTGCGGTTATAGATATAACACCCATTTTTTGTCCCAAATTTATTTTTCCGCGATTTCGGAGGCACTGAAATTTATTTTTTGAACGACCCTCGTACGTTTTACGAATTAGTGAAACACCAAAGATAATGATGGGTTTTCATGCAGAATGAGAACATTTCAAATAAAAATTGTCAATGAAAATGTACTTCCTCGTTTCAAATAAGTGTCCAATGCGAATGGAAAACTTTGTTTTCTTCATGTGGTAAAATAATCTCATCCAAAAATTTTATCTGATGATAATTTGATAAGTTTAAGTTGGAAAATAATTTCGTATCCGGATGTCGACATCGTGCCGCTGTCATCGCGGATACACTTCATTTTGTTTCCATCGTGAAGTATATTTCAGAAACAGGCCCTATATCTTGCGAAGGATCCATTCTATACTGACAGACCTGTGACACACAGTTGTTGATTTGAGACATATCGATAATGCTTCCAGAAAACAAATATTTTACGCTGTGGTGTTTGTTTTTATTTGATATTTAATCGCCGTACATGACTTACCAGGGGTAGAAATTTTTAACCGCTACAACCGCTTCGTTCTTTTCTGAAGAATGCATATATTTTACAGTAAAAGTAAAATTTGCATTTTCTGTTGACCAAGATTATTCACTCCGTTGAGTTGAAATGTTCAAAAAATGAAGCTGTTTGCTTCACTCCTGGCTCATCATTCTGCAACCCCGTGAGCATTAGATGACGTTGGTTGAAAATGTTGCTGGACATGACTCTGAATGAAATCGAAAGTAGCCAGACCACGCGCTTCACATCGGCCAAACCATCTCTCAGAGGGCAGGTGTCTCACACATCGACCATTAAACCATCACAAACTGAAAATCGTACAACTGAATGCAGCTGAACAATCAGTCGGTCGGTTGGTGTAGTAAGAAAAAAAACAATTCACTGTAAAAAAACGATCATGTGTATGGTAGTTGAATTGAGCTTGTATGAGCACATGGACGGTATAGGTTTGTTGTGTAGTTTTCGCAATGATTCGTTTTTCATAGAGGAAAGTTACCTCAAATAGCTAACTCGAGTCACTCACTGCCGCTCTCGTTGCAACCAGTCATGTCTCAAATCTACGATATACTGACTCTAGTAATGTTGGCCCATACTCGGACATGGTTGAATGCGTTCGAAAAACTTGTGCGCTCGGAATCATTGTGCGAACACAAACCGATTAAATTTCATCAATAGAATATGGCATGTCATTGATGTCTTAATACTCGATGACGAATGTGAGTATTTTGTTAACATGGGACAAATATTGGACTGTAGGTATTCCAAAGGAAATTGTCTTGCCCTCAAAATTTCTAATATTATGGGGAACCCCTGGGAGTACAAAAAACATGGGTATTTGACGATTTATTATGTCATTTGAGATTTAGTGTTTCAATCTTTTGCGGTGTGTTTAGAGTGTGTTTGAAGACTTTGAGACTACAAATATCGTTTATTATGGCGGTAGTAGTTGTTTGCGTAAATGCAGTCTAAAAGTTGGTAGAGCATTTCTCTCGGGAACTGTACGGACGATTTGGCTGAAATTGGGCTAGAATCGTTAAAAAGTGTTTTCTACCACGTGGTATGACATCTCATGATCTAGGAGGACAATATATTGGTCCGAGGAATAGAGCTAAAATGCTACACTGAATTATTCTCGCAATAAAACCATGCAGTCACGGGCTAGCTGAAAACTGAAAGAACAATACCTCGAAATGAATCATCCGATGTAAGGAAACTTCCCCAAGTACCCACGTTAATTTAGGTGGGTGCGATGACCTTCTGAAAGGTACAAATGATTTGATTTTGCACTTTGTTGCTTTGTTGACCACTACATAGTGTCTCATTACTCAGAATGGTACTGTTTCGCGAGAGACATTTCATTTTCGAATGCAATAAATCCTTTTTTCTCTTTTTTTTTCTTTTTATCCTATTCGTTTATTTATCTAGGCTCATTAACATTTTAGCTGTAACAGAACCGAATTTTAATCGTGTACATGTTACATGTTTTATCGTATCTATGAATTGTACAATACACAGTAGCTATTTTTGAACGGTTTTATTTAGCTTGCCCTGTAATTTGTATGTTTGTAGGTTTGTGTGTTTGTAACATGCTTGTCTGTAGCGCTTTACCACATTAATAGAAATTCCAACCCCTTCCTGTTGACCGATTGATCTGAAATTTGGAACACACCTTTATCTCTGGAGTCATTATAGAACTGCGTATTTCATGATTTTTAAAATCTAAGATGGCGGCCGCTACAAAATGGCGGTTACATATTATCTCAAAACCCCATCAATATGGGTTTTTTCCTAAACCCCATCACTATGGGTATCAAATGGGCTTGACTAGTAGAACACAGTTATTTATAAAAAAATGCAAATCCAAGATGGCCGCCCCCAACAAAATGGCGGATTACATATTTTTTCAAAACCTATTGATGGGTATCAAATAAAAGGACTTGATTAGTAGAACATAGTTATACATGAGAAATGGAAATTCAAAATGGCCACAACAACAAAATGACGATATATTTTTTTTTCCAAAACCCAATCAATATGGATATATATCCATGAGGAATGCAAATCCAAAATGGCCGCCACAACGAAATGGCGGATTGAATATTTTCTCAAAACCCTATCAATATAAGTATCAAATGAAAGGGATTGACTTGTAGAACACAGCTATTTATGAAAAAGGCAAATTCAAAATGGCCGCCACCTCAAAATTGAGGGTCACATATTTTCTCAAAACCCCATCAGTATGGGTATCAAATAAAAGTACTTGACTAGTAGAGCACAGTTATACATGAGTAATGCAAATCCAAAATAACCGCCACAACAAAATGGTAGATTACATATTTCCTCACAACCTAATCAATATGGGTATCAAATAAAAGAACTTAACTAGTAGAACACAGTTAAACATGAGAAATGCAAATCCAAAATGGCCGCAACAACAAAATGGCGATATCTTTTTTTTCCAAAACCCAATACTCTTACGACTAAATAAAAAAAGTAAAAAAAAAACATTTTAATTTAAACGGTTTAATGTACTAAATGCTAGAAAATAATTAGGCAAGTAGCAGTTAATAATTATCACATCCCTTCCTTCATCAATCTAAGGCAATGATGAGACTAAAATAAAATCGTGGGGAACATCGGATTTCCATTATCCACAGTTTTTATTTTATTTTAGTCTTATCATTGTCCTAAATTAATGAAGGAAGGGATGTGATAACTAATTCCTGCTACTTGCCTAATTATTTTCTAGCTCTTAGTTCATTAAACCGTTTAACTTAAAATGTTTTTTTTTACTTTTTTTTATTTAGTCGTAAGAGTATTCGTTTTTTCTTCCATTGGTCAGCAGACCGGACAGCCATGATTATTGTTGTGTTATTAATAGTACAACAGCCCGATGTTTCTTACAGAGCAAAGAAGTTTCAAGTAAAGCTTGTATGGATGAATAGATCTCCATTCGACCAAGCATCGATATCCATCGCTGATGATTGTTGCGTGGACGTAGTTATCCTATAACAAAGATGGTCATTAATTGAGGGCCCTGAGTTTTGAAATCACGATCGATCGCTTAGCAAGCGAACTCGCAACCAATGTGGCTACGGAGACCCCCTTCTTTTCACTTGACCACAAATTTATTGACAAATTTATTTGTCAATCCCTATTCTATCCCTGTAGAAGTGCCCATCTTTCAATATATGGATGACTTCTTATGATTTATTTTTCTCAAATAATTTTGTTTATTTTCAGAATTCTTTGAGAAAATTAAATTTAAATTTTGACGTAGGACTACGTCTAACCGGAAGATATAGGGGGTGAAATGGAAATCTAGGCACTGAACAAGTAGGAAAAAATGCAAGATTTGGAACGCTTATAACTCGAGCATTTCTCAATAGATCGCAAAGGTTTTTGCATCAATTGATAGGAAATGTATCTACGCATCTATCATAACGAATAACATTTCATTTTTCTTGAGATAAATAATTGAATAATTGTGAAATATCAAGCATTGTCCAAATACACTATGTGCCCATTTTTGATTGGTCCATTTTGTGCTCCTCAAATCGTACCGACCAAAACGGGCAACCAGAGCAGCAGCGAAATAGAATGAAGCACGATTGGAAAGGAAAAAGAAAAAAATGAGGGAAACATTGGTCGCAGTCTCACACATGCGTAATTCTCGAGCCAGCCAGTCAGCTTAAAAATCCCCTCTCCGCTGCCGTAACGATCATTCTCATCCGAACCGTACACCACATCGTTTCGCATCACCTCACATCAACAAACCAACACAAGCAGCCATGGTTGGATATGGCAAAGGAGGAAAAGTGAAGGGAAAGGCAAAATCCCGCTCGAACCTTGATCTGGAGTTCCCGCTCGTGCACCAGTCCACCTAGCCGGCGTTATATAGCTTCGGCCGCCGAAGTGATCGAGTAGCTGGCAAAGCTGCTCGCGACGATAAGAAAACATGCATTCGGAACAGAACACATTCGGTTCGGTGGACATCAAGACAACAGGCAGTTGCAGCGAGTGGCGAGTGGCAAACGCAATCGCAAAACGGCATCAGGTAGCAGAACAAAAAAGTTTGTTCTTTATACAAACTGCTTTGGTGGCAAATCCAGAACAAGGCGGCTTCGAGGGCGTTCGAAATGGTTTTTTTCAAAACCACGAGTACTAAGTTTTCTAAATTGGAACCATTCCATAAAACAAGGCGCTTTTCAGGGCCATTAAACCTTCCAAAAAAGAGTTTAGGAAATAAAGTTCAATGCTTTCTAAAACATTATCCAAAATAATAATAAAACACAAATTGATGTTTTCATAATTTGTTTGCCAGGATCTGATGAGTATGTGAATTTGGCAGTTGTTCTGAGCTTATTGATAGTTGGGGACTTTCCTGATTATTCAATTTTCACCAATTCTTAAATTGTTTCCAGATTTAAAGTACAGTAATCTACAATTAGTTCGACATTTAGCTAATTGGACGGACATGTAATGCGACTTATTTAGTTGGACATTTTTGTAAACATAGAGATCCAAATTATGACCCCACATTGAAAGTCGACACTGTACCACTGTCATCGCAAATGTTCAATTACAGGTTAAAATTTCCTCCAATCCGGCACTGAGTGGTGGTAATGCGACGTGCCATTGAATGTAATTTACTGTAAAATATGTCACAAGCTGGATGGGAAGAAATTTTCCAACTGTGAAAGCTGTGGCGAGTGACAACAAATCGCTAAACAGGAAGGTTTAGCCGAACAAGATGGGGATATCGAGTGATAACAAAACAATAAACTCTTTAGACTTTTTGTGATCCTGAAAAGGACCCTTTTTAGTCTGTATGTGAATCCAACGAGCGAACAAATCGTAATGAATGTATTTTTTTGCCATCGCTCCCTTTTAACGCTCATTCGTTCGTCTCGTTGGACCCGCCCCTTTGGCTGAGTCTGCCGATTTGTCTCTATCCTGTGAGTGTGTACCGTTTGAGTATAAAACACGCGACCCCAAAAAAATATCTTATTTTCTTTCAAACCGTAAACCCGTGTGGTTGTACGGCATCGGCATCGTGTACTCAACAAAGGAGGAAAAGAGAAGGGAAAGGCAAAATCCCGCTCGAACCGTGGTGGTCTGCAATTTCCCGTAGGTGTATCCGCCAATTGCACCGGAAAAGGTTGCTAGGTCGAGCGCGTTAGTACCTGTGTACCAGTCCACCTAGCCGGCGTTATATAGTTTCGGCCGCCGGAGTGATCGAGTTAGCTGGCTTAGGTGCTCGCGACGATAAGAAAACCTGCATTCGGAACAGAACACATTCGGTTCGGCGGACATCAAGACAACAGGCAGTTGCAGCGAATGGCGAGTGGCAAACGTAATCGCAAAACGGCATCAGGTAGCAGAACAAAAAAGTTTGTTCTTTATACAAACTGCTTTGGCGGCAAATCCAGAACAAGGCGGCATCGAGGGCGTTCGAAATGGTTTTTTTCAAAACCACGAGTACTAAGTATTCTAAATTGGAACCATTCCATAAAACAAGGCGCTTTTCAGGGCCATTAAACCTTCCAAAAAAGAGTTTAGGAAATAAAGTTCAATGCTTTCTAAAACATTATCCAAAATAATAATAAAACACAAATTGATGTTTTCATAATTTGTTTGCCAGGATTTGATGAGTATGTGAATTTGGCAGTTGTTCTGAGCTTATTGATAGTTAGGGACTTTCCTGATTATTCAATTTTCACCAATTCTTAAATTGTTTCCAGATTTAAAGTACAGTAATCTACAATTAGTTCGACATTTAGCTAATTGGACGGACATGTAATGCGACTTATTTAGTTGGACATTTTTGTAAACATAGAGATCCAAATTATGACCCCACATTGAAAGTCGACACTGTACCACTGTCATCGCAAATGTTCAATTACAGGTTAAAATTACCTCCAATCCGGCACTGAGTGGTGGTAATGCGACGTGCCATTGAATGTAATTTACTGTAAAATATGTCACAAGCTGGATGGGAAGAAATTTTCCAACTGTGAAAGCTGTGGCGAGTGACAACAAATCGCTAAACAGGAAGGTTTAGCCGAACAAGATGGGGATATCGAGTGATAACAAAACAATAAACTCTTTAGACTTTTTGTGATCCTGAAAAGGACCCTTTTTAGTCTGTATGTGAATCCAACGAGCGAACAAATCGTAATGAATGTATTTTTTTGCCATCGCTCCCTTTTAACGCTCATTCGTTCGTCTCGTTGGACCCGCCCCTTTGGCTGAGTCTGCCGATTTGTCTCTATCCTGTGAGTGTGTACTGCTAGAGTATAAAAGCTGTCCCCTTTGTATAGTCCTACGTCACTCCGGTTATGTCCCCGACATTACCCACCCGTCTTTTCTTAAATATTTTTTATGTAATAAAACCAACAAATTTTGTAGGTTTTATAGTTTTTGAGCCAGAATTTTTTGTAAAAAATTGAAAAAAAACTCTTCAAAAAGTCAAGATTTTTTTTGAGGTTACAAGTATGCAAAGTTGCATAATTGCCCAAAAGTTTTTACACCCACAAAGTTTCATTGCAATCTGAGATGGTGCTATCCACTTCTTAGACGATTCGGTATGAAATTCGTCTCAGGGGTAATGGGGGCAAAGTGGTCAGTGCAGTGGTCGTTTGATTGTTTGGTTGTTTGATTTCATGAGATTTAAGTCACTCTGTACTTCAATAGAGCTTTCACATGTCAAAATATAAATAAAAACCAAAATCGCTCTCTCGATAGTCATTCGGCCGAAGTTATGTGCTCATTGTATTTAAGGAATTTCTCATGAAAGTTTACATCTTCAGCAAATCATCAGTTTGAACGATTTTTCTCATATTCTAGAAGCTATTTTGTTTAATTTCAGCGATGATCCGCATGAAAATTACTTTGCTGTTTGAGGACAAAGTGGTCAGTGATAACTCTGTCATTCGAACATATGCGTAGAAGGATTGTTTCCATGTGAGAAATGTGCTTTCTGACTTCAAGGGAATGAATCCAAAATTAAATTCATTTTTTATATTAAAAAAACTAAAAATATCGTTTTTTTTTTAAATAAAACAAAAACGGTTTTGGATATCAATGAAATTCTTTATTCATGTGAAAGTACATTTGATGCCTTCATGTATGGAACTCGATTTCTTTTGCATTGCCACCACGAGCACGATTGCAGAAGTCCAGACGCTGAACCCAATTTTCGGCGGTTTTCAAGCATGGATCGGCCGATACTGCTGCAATTTCACGTTCGATATTCGTACGAAGTTCATCAATCGTCGCTGCCTTGTTGGCATAGACCATAGGTTTGACGTAGCCCCACAGGAAATAGTCTAAAGGCGTCAACTCGCACGACCAAGGCGGCCAATTGACTGGGGCATTTCGTGAGACAATACGCTCACCAAACTTGGTTTTCAATAAATCGATTGTTAAATTCGCTGTGTGACTTGTGGCGCCGTCCTGTTAAAACCACATATTGTCCAGATCCATATCATCCAATTCGGGCCAAAAATATTCGGTTATCATTGAGCCGTAGCGATTCCCATTCATAATAACGTGCCAGTCTTGATCATCAAGGAAGAAGTACGACCCAATGACGCCGCCGGACCATAAACCGCACCAAACCGTATTTTTCGGGATGCAATGGTGACTCATGGAGTACGTGTGGATTGCTGCCTAAACAATAACGCATATTTTGCATATGGATGAAGCCTTCCAGTCAGAAATGAGCCTCATCGCTGAACATGATTTTTCGATGAAAATCCGGATCAATTTCAAGTTGCTCAGCCCAATTCTCAAACATACGACGCTTCTGGTGATCAAGCGGCTTCAGTTCAATTCTAGGCCAAGATCTTTCCGCGAAATTCGCCACAACGACGTAACAGAGCTGCTCAACGCTTGAAAACGATGTGTGAAAGACTGATTTGGGTCTTTCTCAATTGATGCGCAAGCGGCAGCAATATTGTCGACAATACGGGCACTTCTTTGTCTCACTGGCACGGGAATATTTTGTACTGTTCCTGTGGATTCAAAATTTTCCACCAAACGCTCAATTGTTGATCTGGCATGACGATTATGACGACCATAAATGGGACGTAGCGCTTTTAAAGATAACCATTGCCATTGACCCCGAATTTCGGTAGTAGATTTTGATAATCTCGACTCGTTGTTAGATCGTATATCTTTCCATTATGGAATAGCAAACCTTATTGAAGAGAAATGTCAATAGAGCGGGAAAAATATGACGTCGTTTGCTGTCCCTAGCGGTCTACTTTTGTAGCGTCCCTATTGAAATACCCGTTATATGCATTAGAAACGTATAAACGTATAGTAACTTCTTTTGTGATTTACGTTATTTTGCTCCCAAAAAAATCACAAACTTTAATAGCATGATCAACCTAATTAAGTATCTCGAACTGTCCTTTGATATCTCTTTTACTTCCATGGCAATTTCATTATAAGCATTTTTAAAAACCACGAATTCTCCTCCATTGTATACACATTAACATGTGTTTGAAAACATCAGTCAGCTCAAACCCTTCTATTGATAGATACGGAAAACTCAGGGTTTCCTCGATCACTGACACTCCCCCCCGCCCCCCCCTTTCCCTATGTAAAAATAATTCACAATATTTCAATAGAATATTCAAAAATCGATAATCTATATATATAAAAATGGATTTCTGTCTGTCTGATTCTTATGGACTCGGAAACTACTGAACCGATCAACATGAAAATTGGTATGTAGGGGTTTTTGGGACCGGGGAAGATTTTCGTGATAGTTTGAATAAATGAAACACAAATTTCTGCATTACTCGAGAATTAAACAAGCAAATGAAACCAAATTTTTCATGTTAAGGTTTTAGGATGCAATGAATGTTTTTATGATGGCTAGACTCTCCACTCCCCTCTCTAGAGGGGGTGTCTGCCATACAAATGAAATTTCTGCATTACTCGAGAATTAATCAAGCAAATGAAACCAAATTTGGCATGTGGAGGTTTTAGGGTGCAATAAACGATTCTATAATGGTATAACACCCCTCCCTCCTCTGGAATGGTTCCATAAAAATATTACACATATTTCAACCAAAAATATTACAACCAAACATGACAACTGAAAATTTTCGGAAAACTCTTTTGAAATTGATCTTTGTTCGAAACTGGAAATGGATTTTAATGTGATGAAACGCACTCTTATATCTTCTTCTATCTATAACAAAAAAAAAGGATCGCCGGATGTGTTGATAAGAGCAGAACTCGAGGAAGGAACATAACGATTTAGGGCTGTCTTTATTCTATTATATTTTCTCCATCAATTATTTATTCCATGTAACGGAGAAACATGTTATTTGAAAGTGGTGGAAAAAATTTGAACGAGAATTGTGTCTAAAAATACTCTGATATTATAATGATGAGTTTTGTTACAAAAACTAGGAATTTTATAGTAAAAGGTAAATTCAAAGGGGTCGATTAGAAGATCAATCAATGAACAGTTTTGCGATTGGACCCATGAACTTGCTCATAGTAAGAAAACATGGATGTTTGAAGGTATTGATAACAAAACACAAATTTTGGGCAGGACGAAGTTTGCCGGGTCAGCTAGTGCCTCAATAAATGAACGAAACGACAAAAAACGGGAAAAGTTTATTATGTGGATTTTTACGCGGATTTATCGGATTTTGCATTTTTTTTACGCGTTTTCCAATCAACGCGGTTTTTTTACGCGGATTTTCCGATAAACGCGGTTTTTTTTACGCGGGTACGCCAACCAATACAATATCACATCGCCCTCTCAGCTCACATTTTTCTCTTATGTTCCCTCAGAGCATATTACGGTAATTAGTGCTTGTAACGGAGCTTAGCGCTTATGAAGGAAATTAGTGCCGCACCTTATCACGATTCTTACGTGGATTTTAGGTGTTGGGTAACGGGTAGCTCACCGGGCGGTATAACGGGACGGGGTTTTTACGGGCAGCGATTCGTGAATGGATTTACCTGTCTACTTAGCTCTGGACGGTCCAACAGTGGTACTGCACGTGCATCGGCACTAGAGTGCACAAATCACAAGGGAATCTTCTAGCAACAGCAGATGACCTCATTCGTGAGTAAAAACCGAACTATAGCTACCATTAACCAACGAAATTGCAGGAAAAAACTACGGGTTTTCGGAAGCGAGCAACACTCAACTTTTTACTTCCGTTCTCCGTAGCATTTGATATCTATCATTAAGTGACATTTTTTTACGCGGATTTTCCAATTAACGCGGTTTATTTTTACGCGGATTTTCGAATTAACGCGGTTTTTTACGCGGATTTTTCAATTAACGCGGTTTTCTTTACGAGGTACGTATCCTCCGCGTAAAAAAAACCTTGGTGTATTAAAAAAGGCCCTACCTTTTCCAGTCAATCATTATTGGGGTTAGAAAATTTCATTCTAATGTTTCAATCGGCAAGAAACGGAATTAAAATAATGCCGTCAAATTCAATAATTTAAAATTGCCCTGCTAGATACTTGATATTTGTTTTGGACGGAAGTAAACTGCAGATGGCGCTATGAAGGATAATGTTGAATCCTGAAAAAGGCGTCAATCATGCGGACGCTTCAAATAGTGCGAAATTTCTATGTCTAGCCATTCTTGCAAACCATCTATTCCTTCTTTTCCTTTCAAGGCTACATTGCGCAATGTTATCGTCGGTGTGAACTGCATAACATCATATCTGTATGTACGTATATATTAAATATCCATCAATTGAGTGATTACCATTTTCGTTATATAGTCGTTGTCGATCCCGCTCCATGCATCATGAGCAAGCTCATTATTAAATCTCTTGCAACTGGCTTTTATATCGAACTGGATCTTTACGGACTCTTGTGAGTGATGCTGGGGCGTGTGGAAATACAACGTTACATGCATTGTATGTAATCAACCATTGTTCGTCGCCACAGTGGTGAACATATTGACTCGAAGATAACATTGTTAAATCATCAAATCATTGTTATTTATGTATTGGACTAATTAGCTTATTGGTTATTTCTGACAGTGTTTATTGCGGGTATAAATCCGAACAGAATCTGAGCTTGGGACACCCCCCCACACACACACACACACAAAGTGTAATTTCCTTCAGCTACCTCATACTTAACTATGTCTGGCTGCACAGATAGTCTTTTTAGTATCGAAGGGAAACAAAATGTGAAAAATGTGTGCTCAGTTCGAGTGTACCATAGATGCATCTTATGCATCTTAGCCGGCTCCGTATGTGAAAACTCGCATGCCAGACATGCCTCTGTACTTGACTGCTTTATTATGGTACACATTCAGCTCCTGGAAAGTGGGAAGGAACGTGTGCCCGTCTTCGTGGTAACTGTGCGGGAACGACAGCTTCGTCGAACAATACTCTGAGTGTGAGTGCACTTCAACGCTTTGTTGACAAGAGACGGCGAGCCACCGTAGACATAGCGATTGAAATAAATTGCACCAAGAAGATCGTTCTTATGCCGTTGTTGTTACACCATATACTTTTACGGAAGATTATTCAAAACAAACAGGACTTGGAAAATGTGGCATTGAAAACGATGCTGGAAATAATATCTGCTTTATGCACGCATTTCGGTGTGGGGAAAAATTAAATTCACAGGTTTTCAGAGTGATTCCAATCACAATTCAAATGTTAACTACAGACCATCGATCCATTTTCAATGCACTTTTTTATTTTGTATAATTTCTTCAAATAAATTTTCCATTCAGCAAAAAAAATATTTGATTATCGAGGACCACAAAATTCTGACCTGCATCTCGAATTTATATTCAATCAGTAATTCACGGATAATAGGACAAACGTCGTTATTCTCTCGATACGTTCTAAAAATATATTTTTTAAAGTGATAAATGTCGATCACGTTTAAGAAGAAATAATAGAAGGGTTGTCCAAGAAACGACCGCGTTGTTAACGTAGGACTACGAAACTATTGTCGGCGTGAACAAACATTATTGAATTTTAAGCATTAAACTTTTTAGTATAAATATTTGGTAGTACTCACTAGGACCGATTAGTAAAAACTTGCAGTGAGTGAGGGGCACCATTTTGAGCCGATTGTCAAATTAACTCTCAGCATAAAAATGTACCGTTGATTGCACGCTGTCTACACGACACTGTAACATTGATTATCCAAGTAATTTTTCAGTTTTTCAGTAGCTTAGATAAATTACATCTCCAACGCTATCAACGCTCCACAAAAGTTTTTTTTAAATCAAACAAAAACGGTTTCGGATATCAATCGTACGAAATTCAACAATCGTCGCTGGCTTGTCTGCATAAATCATAGACTTGACGTAGCCCCCCAGGAAATAGTCTAACGGCGTCAAATCGCACGACCGAGGCGGCCAATTGACTGGGCCATTTCGTGAGATAACACGCTCACCAAACTTGGTTTTGATAAATCGATTGTTCAATTCGCTGTGTGGCTTGTGGCGCCGTCCTGTTGAAACCACATATTGTCCAAGTCCATATAATCCAATTCGGGGCAAAAATATTCGGTTATCATTGAGCGGCAATTCCCATTCACAGTAACGTGCCGGTCTTGATCATCACGGAAGAAGTACGACCCAATGACGCCGTCGGACCATAAACCGCACCAAACCGTTCTTTTTTGGGATGCAATGGTGACTTATGGAGTACGTGTGGATTGCTGCCTGACCAATAACGCATATTTTGCTTATTGACGAAGCCATTCAGCCAGAAATGAGCCCGACCATAAATTGGCCGTAGCGCTCTTAAAGTTGAGGCCATTGACTCCGAATTTCGGTAGTAAATTTTAATAATCTCGACTCGTTGGATCGTATATCTTTCCATTATGAAATGGCAAACCTTACTGAAGAGAAATGTCAAGAGAGCGGGAAAAAATATGGCGTCGTTTGCTATCCCTATCGGTCTACTTTTGTAGCGTCCCTATTGAAATACCCGTTATGATTGTCTATCATCTCCTGAGAGATTCTGGGCAAATTTATGTTTTTCATGTGAGTAAGATGTTTTCTACCTTTAAAGGTATGAATAAAAAAAATAGATTCTTTCATATTCAAAAAACAAAAAATATATGTGATCGCCCGGGAAAAAGGAGGCTTATGATAAATTTTTCGATTTTGAGTTTTTTCGCGATTCGGAATCAGGTAACCCTTAAGAATCAATTGAGACCCATCCGAGGTCTCTAAGTTGAAAATTCAGCCCGTGAGATGGTTTTTTGTACAAGGTCAATTCAAAAAGTTTACAACACTAGGAGGATTAATAATACGTTGGTTTTATAGATAGTTATCGGAGTCGTCCAGCAAAAGCAAACAATTATCTTCGGGCGAAGAAATATAATCGTCAAGTTCTTTCTCATATGAAGCAAGATACATTGCTACATACTTGCTTGCTAATTTACTTTGCAATTCTTTCAACCACGCATACGAATCCATCCTTTGCACACTAGTAAAAATTATTTAGAACAAAATTACGACTGAGAAGTATTTTAAATTGAATAAAATGAATTAAATCACGTCTTTGCGATGTCAAAATCAAAAACACGATTAACGCGAAAACCGCAAAGTGATAAGAAATGTTTCGTTTTCAAACAACCGAATAATACACCATGGAAATGTCGATACATTCACCCAAAGTAACAAAAACAAGCAAGATTCAAACGTATTTTGTGCTCAAACTAGTTCACTAGTGTGACAGCATACCACAGAAGAGATTTCGTCCAACACGAAACCTTGAAAACAAATGTTTTCGTAGTGTAAACTTTAAACGCGTTTTTCTCGGAAAATTGTTTTTTTCCCTAAGCCCCCTTTCTTTCCGGACGATCACACATGCATAAAAAATGAATTTTTTTTTTGACTCGAATATATACAAGTTTCGTTTATATACATGAAAAGAAATCCGAGACTGTATATAATCAAGTCCGCCCTGTATACCATTTGGCAAAATGTTGATAACGTCGATAACGTCGATTGTGCAATATGCGTTCAACTTACATGTCAAAATCATAACTGAATGCCTGAAGTTCATCTAATCAATCAAATTCGCGATTCGAGAAGTACGTGCACTTGAGAGATGCAATAGCATCAGAGGGAAATGCAAAAGACATTGATCGTTTAGCCATTTTTCCGTTCACATATTATGGAAGTCCACGATAAATGAATTAATTGAACAAGGCATCATGCCATAAGTCAGACTTGCAACGAAGAACGTAATCTGTCACAATGCATGAATTGACCTAAATTGGGATTTGACTGAATTCGGAAATCATTACATTCAATCACTGGTTCAATCAATAATTTAAACAATACACTCAAATGATTACTAACCCAACGATAGTCTTACGTCAACATTGTGGTTATATTTTAGTTATAACCCACCCGTAGTTCCATAAGGGTGTATTCAACATCATTGACTTTTTTTTGGAAAAATAAGTCGTATTATTGGGTGCTAGGATTCAAAATTTTTGCATCCATTTATGTGAATCCGACTCTGCACCACTATGCATTAAACAGTTTTAAACGAAAACAAATATTTTCAGTAAAAATACATTTTGCTCCTGTGGCCGAGTGGTTAGCGTCCCACATTATTGTGCCGGAGGTTCGGGTTCGATTCCTGTTCTGGCGAAGGGATTTTCGTCAAAGAAATTTCTTACGACTTGCACTGAAGTCACGCGTATTCTAGAGCTTGCCACTCCAGGATACATTCAAGGTGTGTTATTCGGCATAGAAATCTGAACTAAGCACTACTAATAAAAATAACGCATGTAATACTTACGTTGAGAAGGCAAAAGTTCCATTGGGAACGTTAGTGCCACCCAAGAAGAATATTGTAAAAAATGGCTCTAAGGGAATGTGTTTTGAGATATAAAAAGTTTTTATATCGAATTCCATTTTTGAGCAAGCTTTTTAACAGTGTATTTAAGAGACTAATTTTCAAGAAAATTCGTCGACTTTTCAACAAGCGTGTGAATATTTTATTCAAAAAGTTCTATTTTTAGTCACGATTTACAAAAAAGTGTTTGATGAATTGGTTCGCCTTTCTTCTTCTCAGTAGCTTCGATTGCAGCTACCTGACGATAGTAAGTTTCACTACGACGCGCATTTTGAGCTATGCTAAGGGCAATTTTATTTTCGTGGAAATGTTTGATAACGTACACGGTAAATTCATCGATAGATTTTTTTACCTAACAAGGTAAAATTTTCGATGAGGCGCTGTAACAACAAACTATTATCAGAAAAATCACAGTACCGACCACCATGGACGCTGCTGCTTGTTTGAGAAACAGCAATTAGCAAAATCTTCGAGAAAACAACAAAAATCTGAATAATTTGTTTATATTAGCATACTTTTTCTGAAAATGAGGATTGATAATTTTAGTGAGAATTGAGAATCGAACCCCATCTCCAGAAAAAGTGCACCAATATTTATTTTTTGCAATATTCAGTTTTTTGTTGTTTTTTCGAAGTTGTACAAGTTGTATGCTTGTGGTGATATAATTTGCCTTTTATAACGAACATTAACACTGACAAAGCTTTTATATACGGGTAAATTTTAGTGCGCTACGAAGATACAGCATCTGCTAAATTATTCCAAAGTATTTTTGCGTTCGTTTTCTCGAAGTAAAAAACCCCGTCACACCTAACATCAATCAATCCCGTGGTGCTAGTCGAAGGATAGGACCAGTTTCGATTCCAATTAGCATGTTCGTTGAAATTCCCACAGCAATCGACGTCAGGGCAATGTTTAAAACAATATGAAGAACTCAACAACAAAGCACATCGGCTCATCAGCCTGCAAGTTGACGTAATGACAAAGCGATCACGTTTGTTAATATATCTCTATAAATTTACTGCCGTATGGTAACGCACCGTTCTCACTAGCATACGAGATATCGCTATTCAATTCACTAGGCAACATTCTTCCCCGAACAAAAAGTTCCCCATGGACCTGTAAATCATGAGATTTATTAATTTTTCCTGCCTGCTCTTTCTGAAAGAAGAATCAATATGGTCGAATGGTAGTGTCAGGTGGAATGTGTGTGTGCCTGTCAAGAATGTTTTTGCGTAAAGTTTCATTGAAATTGAGCTGTTTGGTTTTTCCTTTTACCCTGTTTCAATATGCAATATAACACCGATGAACCAAACGCACATAATATGAAGCTACTCCGCTGCCAATGCAGATTGCTCCGAAATTTATGCGTTGTTGCAGTAGCGAAAGTGATTTGATTTCGATTTCGATTTCATTTTTATCTTCTGTTTTCATTTGAATTATTTTCTCTTATCTCACATGCGTGTTTTCTGGAGCCGTCGAAACAAAGCAAAGCTGAAGAAAAAACACCCACACCCACATTACCTCCTCGTTTATCGTTCCCATGCACTATTACACAATTACACGGTTGAATGGTCGAACGATAAATATATGTAGGATTGGTACCTGTGTATATAACCATAGTGGAAGTTATATTTGAAGTAGAATAGTTAAAAGTGTAGCTTTGTAGGTCAATTTTGTTCATTATCTTCGAAATTAACTAGCTCATATAAGTTTCTGACTTTAAATTCTTGAAATGACATATTCCACGACTGACGAATTTCAAAGATGTATTTTGATTTCGATCAATATACCTGAAAGTTTTAGCTCGTGAAAAGCGGTTTCCTTTTAAGTTCCTCTTCGGGTCGTTCGATCGGGCGAAACACCAAGTTTGTTAGCCAAATCTCGTGTCGAAAATGTTCGGATTTCACCTGGAATAAGCAATCATCGCTCTCTCGATTTTTTGTGCGTTATTCCCGAATTTTGTCTATCTTCTGACTTGTGGTTCAAGCTCATCCGTTCCTGGAATCTTTGGAAGACCCTTGAGGCGGTCGAATGATGTATATTTATCAGTTTCCACAAGTCGCGATGCGGCCAAAAATTCGAACAAAGTCCTTTCGCTAACGGTTTGTTGATTTTCTTCCATCTCGATTGACCAGAATCTCACTGACAACTGAAAACTGAACGGATTTATACAAACACTCTGAAGAGAAACTGGTAAAAATTTGTTCAATTACTGTCAAATATGAAACAAGTTATGCAAGTTTGACATTGTCGTAATGATTATCGATTCACTCTTTAAGCGTTGGGCTGGGATTTTCTAGTTTCTTATGCAATGCACGAGTTCTAAAAAGCTCAATTAATTTGGTAGCTTCGTCAATGTCAGAAATTGATCTGCGCAAATTAATAAATCGCTTAACAAAGTGAAAAAAATTAAAAAGAATAGAACGTGTGCCTTAACTATTGAAAATAATAATTATTGACGTCCAATTACGTCACGGAACGAAACATACGCTGAAATATCAACGTAAGCGGAGAAATAACAGGATAAAGTTTTTTATTTATTTGTCGTAAACTAATGGAATAGGCCAACAACAAACTTGTTTTAGGTTGGAATCAAAATATACAGTAGAACCTCGATTATCCGCGAAATAGTCTGGCGAAGACACCGAAAAGAAAAATCTCCGATAACGCGATGATTTGAACGCAACAATCATCGTTCTGTTTGTTTTATTTGCTGAAAGCATATTCGTGTTCAATCATTTGGTTGTGGCTTCAAAACTTCTCAATACTTTCCAATTTGAGTACCGGAAAAAACATGGAACACGATCAATAAAATAATTGATTATACCAGGAATTGTGTTTGAAGACTAACGTACGGTATCAAACGTAATGTTCAATTGCTTTAGCCTTTGTTTTTGTTCTTTGTCATCCCTTCCATCCAGCAGCAACTACTTGACAGGTAGCTTACTCAATCAGACAGAATCACAAGCTTGGAATCGCGCATATAATAATGAATAAATTGTTCCGGGTGTTGGTTATAGCTGACGTTGCCAGAGAGAAGAGGCAGGCACCATTACACGTTTTGATTACATTTCCGGCATTTGATACACACGGCCGTCAATGACGTCTGTTCCATGTGAATCGAACTGGTTCTGACACTATAATAATATGATGAAAAGCCTGAGTTATCCATAGCAAGTTACTCTTCATTACATTCTCTGGTATCTGTAATGTAAAATCTAAAATTTATTGTACTTTTTCAAGCCTAACAAATTTTCTGTTAAAATGCGATACATTTTTTTTGTCATCAAAAAATCACCAAAGCTGGATTCTCAGTAGTGATGATTCATTCCGCCAAATTAGTTAAAATATTCTGATCTTGGGTTAAACCCAAAACACTTGATATTTTTTAAGTAGGACTACGTATTTGAATTCTATACTGTGGGTTACTTTACGAAATTGAAAATAAGTCATGTAACGGAAATTGGGGAGGTTTCGAACACAAAATTGTTATTGTGATATATGGTATATAACTTAAGAACCACTCGTTTTTTTTCAGTCTCCAGAGATTTATAAATCGATTGAAATTATGTATTTAGGGTAAGATATAATAACTATTTATTTATATCTTCGTTTACTTTTCTAAATACTTTTCTAAATCAATGAAGCGAGCGGATGGGATGGAAAACTCTGTTGTTTTTTCACGAGCAAATGTGTTTTATCATACGCCATGTGAAAACGCATTCGCACAGTTCTAATTTTGAAAAAAAATCAGTTTTTTGTTCAACGATTAACAATTGAAAAAAAAAACTATTTGTTTCAATAGTTGCCGTGTTGCATACTACCAAGAACAAGAAGAAATAATAAATGAAGGAGTAATCGCCATCGCACAGAGAGATGACTTCGATTCACCGTTTGTGACCGTTCAGTGATCAATGGCCTGCATAACCTTCGACCTGTGTATCTGTAAAGAGTATGTGTATGTATTGCCGCGACTAAAGTAAAAGTTTATCGATCGGATAGGAGGGATATGATGCAGGGATACAACGGAGGAAACATCATTAAACGTTGACATCGGCGTTTCTGAGGAACAGGTATAGATGAAGCAGAAGATCAGGATCACGGCTACCTAAGATATCCCGGACGGGGATATCCGATTGTCTGCCTAGTGCCCTCAAAGCTCTGGAAAGCTGAGAGCGGGCAGCATGAAGCCGGATACACGACCAGACAACATGCTCGATGTCGTGGTAGCCATCGCCACAATCACAAAGATTGTTTGCTGCGAGTCCAATACGATAAAGATGCGCGTTTAGGTTATACTTATTGGACATAAGTCGAGATAACACGCGAATGAAATTGCGACCTACATTCAATCCCTTGAACCATGCACTCGTTGAGACCTTAGGGATATTCGTGTGTAACCAACGGCCGAACTCATCTTCACTCCACATGCGCTGCCAACTTACGAGTGTGTGCTGACGAGGAATGTGAAAAAAATCGTTATAAGCAATTTGCCTTTCAAAAAGTGTGCCTTCTGAAGCGCTCACCTTAGCTAGCGAGTCCGCTTTCTCATTCCCAGGAATTGAGTAATGGGAGGGAACCCATGCTAAGGTAATCTTGAATAATTTTTCGGCCGAAAAATTTACCTTTACCCCGGCGGAACCAAAATTGCGTATTTGACAGCAAATTGTTCGTTTCGACCCACTTGTCCAAACGTAGTAGAATCATTTTCTCTAACAATTTACAGATACAGGATAACATTGCAATCGGCCTATACGAATGGTGGTCGCAAGCTTGTTGGGTTTTCGTATGGCTATCACTCTCACTTGTCTCCAGTCATGCGGGACAATATTCAGCTCCAGAAACTTGTTGAACAAGTTCAGCAAACGTTGTTTTGCCAAGTCGGGAAGATTCTTCAACAAGTTTAATTTAATCTTGTCCGACCCCGGAGCTGAATTGTTACTGAGAGAAGAGCAATTGAAAATTCCACCATCGAAAAATTCTCATAATCGCTTTGAAGCGGAATGTCGCATACGACGTTTTGTGCAGGAACGGAGTCGGGGCAGACCTTCCTTTCAAAGCTGAAAATCCAACGGTCAGAGTATTCCTCACTTTCGTTTGTATGGTTCCAGCCACGCATTTTCCTAGCCGTATTCCAAAAAGTGCTCATAGCGGTCTCCCTTGACAAACCATTGACGAACTTCCGCCAATATCCACGCCAGTGTCTTAGAATATCAACAAATATTCACGAGAAACGAATATGATTTTGTTCCAGTGTAAATGCCTTTTTTTTCAGCTTGAAACACACTGCCCTCATTATATTGATGACAATAACAAACGAGTTCATTTTGTTCATATCGCTGTTGCATGAGCAAATTTGCTATAATGAATGAATGCGACATTGAGTGGGGTTCATTATTTCGCTGTTACTTATACTTTGGATATCGAAAGCAACAAATTGATATTCATCACATCCGAAACGATATTCGTTCTGGCAGTGAATTTAAGTTCAAAATAAATTTTATTTGGCGAGGCGGTAGCAACGGCATATGCAGAATGGATACAAGGAGTGGTTTTAGCTACCGTCAAGTCATTTGCGACATCGGGAATTTCATAAGGTATTTCCGATTACGGCATCCGGCAACTGCAAAACCCAACCGCACACAACAGCCTCAGGTTAGAAGTCGTGGAGCCGATCTGGCGTGGAGGTAACATCCATACTTCTCACGCTCAAGATCACGAGTTCAATTCTCACTCCCGACATTCTTCCAAAATGGAAGGTAAAAGTGACGAACCAGCCAGAAGCGTTGAAAGTCACTATAATACAGAAAAAAAAAAAAAAAAAAAAAAAGGTTAGAAGTTAACAACAGCTGATATTCATTTGGCTGAAATGAAATTCAGTTCTGACGTTTCCGATAATCAAGATGAAATTGACACTGGGTGGAAAAAATAAACATCAACACATATTGAAGGACAAAATTACATTTGCTCATATTCAATGGTTGCCTGGATCTAGCATTTTAATTTTCGTTTAGAATATATAGGTTTTCGATGCAACCTAGCCCGAAAATCTTTGCATTTGATCTTAGCGAAGATGATTTTTTCCAACACTGATCCACGCTTTTTTTGCTTCAATCAAAACTTTAGGTTTGGCTTCTAGAGCTTGGTACTCTCTAAACCATTCCACTAATCCAGTTTTCCTGTTTTTTTTTTAAACCGGATGATTTTTCAAGGTAGACCTTTAAACACTCCTTGTCCCACCAAAGTGATGGAGGACGACGTCGGCTTACAATTAAGAATAACAAGCAGGGCCCGAAATCTTCGATGGCGAAAAATGAAGACCGGCTCTACTCCCAGTAGCTCCGCTTCGACTAGAGCTGCTTCGGCAGTCACCGCCAACAACAAAAAATGACTTGACTAGAAAATGAATTGACTAGCGTTGACTGGCGAGGATGACTGGTGAACTAGTTCAGTCAGTGGTTATTTTAACTGACTCGACTAATGAATACAAATCTGCCTCTTCATTCAACTGACTTCAATCCACATTTCCATTTCCCCCTGACACTAATTTTGTACCCCGGTATGCAATCTTATTGTACGTATAAAGAGGAACGAAAACTTGATTCCTGATGCAAAAAAGTAGTTACCCCATCAATGGACGGTTTATTTTTTACCCATCGTAAGCTCAAACCAACGATCATCGAGCCATTATCAAGTATGCTATAAAGGTCCTCGCGTTAGTATTAGTTAGTATTAGGCGTGCAAAATAGCGCACACACAGCACGCTATTTTATACGTGTGAGTAATTTTCGTGTACGATATAAAAAAATCTAGCTCACCTGTAGCGTTTGTCAAACCACGGTGAACTCAAACATCGTTGCATGCATAAAGATACATGGGAAAGAGAGAGGAACGAATTCGTTTTGGGGGAAGTCACTTCAAAATGCAATGAGGACAATTTGACTGGGAAGAATGAAATGATATAGTCGAATCGGTAGAGGGAGATAGCAACTAAACGCCCGACTGACTGTTCAGTCGTTTTGGCGGAGAAACTGCGTGAAGGAGCCAGAAGCCATTACTAACTGACTACGAATATAGTCCTCAGTTGACTATGACTATGCCGAGCTTCTTTTAATGAACAATGTACTATTTTTATTCATTGTAATAAAAACCGTTTGATATCTTGAACAACAATTAGTTAAGCTATAATATTCTTCGAATAACGGAATTTTTTGCGGTATGTGTACGCAGTAAATGGGCATATTCCTTATGATGTTCATTTTAACCGCTTTTCCCCTATATAGATTCGTGTATAAGTCTGAATTATTTTTCCTTAAAATGGAAGCATGGTAATAGGTGATAGCGATCATTTCTTCCTGATGAACATCAGTGAGAATTTTCGCCTTATTAATGTAGTATTTCTTCTATATTGCTACTTGGCTAGAATTTTGTCGCCAAATAACACGCCTTGATTGTGTTTGAACTGACAAGTTCAATGACACACGTTTCGTAAAAAAAATCATAAAAAAGTTTATGTGGAGATCTCAAAACAAATCACAACCGACGGTGTCGAAATCGAATAATTTTACAAGACCTATCGAACGTTTCACATACTAAACGAATAATACGCAATTTCATGAGTTTTGCACTATTAGCGGGCACCTAATGAATAATTTCAGAAGTTTAAATCATAATTGTGTCAAAAATTCACTATTCTTTTTTTCTCATATCCGCCGTCGTAATAATCAGCTGTGGCGGTGCTCGTCTCTACCCTTTGTCATCACACCAGTGCTGTTATTGCACCAACTGGATGAACAAAATACACAGATTGAAACAGTCTCCACCGAAATAGAGTAAATTCATTTGAGTTGCATGAGTTTTGGTTGATTGTATCACTTTCGGTTATACAATTGCGTGCTTTTTATCGCTCAAAATTAACTGACGGCACAGACAATGGAATGGAGCAAAAAACATTAGCGACACAGAAAAATATCACATTATCGCATCTTCGTATCACGATCAAAAATTAAAAAAAAAACACAATTCAATATTATAATGTTATTATTGTGCTCCCGTGGCCGAATGGTTAGCGTCACACTTTATCATGCCGAGGTTCGGGTTCGATTCCCGTTCTGGTCGGGGAATTATTCGTGAAAGAAATTTCTTCCGACTTGTACTGTGGTCACGCGTATTCTAGAGCTTGCAAAGCATAAGAAATCTCAACTAATTACTACTAATAAAAATGACGCAAGTATAACCTACGTTGAGAAGGCAACAATTCCACTGAGAACGTTAGTGCCATCCAAGAAGAAGATGTTATTATTTTCAGTTGGGCAGTCATCAATACAATTCATGGTTTCAGTACAATTATTTCCACGAGCTTCTTCTTGTCAGAATGACACTATACGACACACACACACATACGCAAATACACTGACATATTATTTGAGATTAATACATTTGAAACGTTTCGTCTAGTTGAAAACGTGACAAGTTACAAGTAATTACTGTTGCAAAATAGAGGTTGATTATTTTACATCGTATCATATCTGTGATGGAAAACGTACTACGATAAACCCAACCATAAAATATCGTGGAAAAATTTGGTCATACACCAACACACAACCCAGTTTCCGTGGTTCAAAGCTTCTGCTAAAGGGTGTGTCACATCAAATTGCATCACGGAAAAAACGCTGTAGAAATTTAATTTTTAGGAATTATATCTTCAGCTTTCGCTTATAATCAGATAAGAGTGTATAGATCACGTTGACCATGCTTCACTGTCAATTTTTCGTAAATTTGGAAAAAAGTGCGTCGTGAATTAATCCTGTGCACTCATTTCGAGAATCCGGAGTTGTCACATCGGGACATCGGTAAGATGCTGGGAATCGTCCAATCCACGGTCAGCAGAGTACTAAAACGATACTTCGAGAACCTAACCATCGACCAGAAGGTGAAGAACGGCAAAAATGGATGCTCCGTCAGTGAAAAAGATCACAAGCGCGTAGTTAAGCAGTTTAGACGTGATCCGAGAAGTTCGATCCGGGATGTCGCCAATAAGCTGAATTTGTCAAGTTCATTCGTCCAGCGGACCAAGCAGCGGGAGGGCCTGCGTACATACAAGGTTCAGAAGGCTTCTAACCGCGACGAAAGGCAAAACATGGTGGGGAAGACGCGAGCCCGAAAGCTGTACACCGAAATGCTGACGAAGCCGCATTGCCTGGTAATGGACGACGAAACCTACGTCAAAGCGGACTTTCGTCAGCTGCCGGGCCTGTTGTTCTTCTGGGGCTGTCCACATACCACGTGGACAACTTTAGGGGGGGTAGGGGTTACGAAAATGTCCACGCTTGTCCACGGTAAGGGAGGAGGGGGTTTTGATATTGTCCACGTGGAAACGTTAAGTATTTTTTAAAGTAGAACATTCAAGTTAGAAGTCAAAATTGAATGAGATCTGTTTTGTATTTACACAATTTTTTGAACTTCACGCCCGCCCTGAGTGCTCAGTATTCATCAATAAAAATACTGAACTGCCTGAGAGTGCTGCTCGGTCAAACATCCATATTTTTTCATATGACTGAACCTCTTTCCTGAAATGAATATTCTGAACCATATTAACCCATATTACGGAACCCGATCGGATTTGACAAATCGCAATCCGAACGAAATAAACTTTTGCATTCTGCATTTCAAGGTTACAATATTTGTACAATCCGATAGGATTTGATTCGATCAGATTAAGGGGGATAGAGACACGAATTTCGGACGTTTGTTCGAGGTCCGAAAAAGTAAAACAAAGAATATTTTTACCATCCATTATATCACTATTTGTTATATCAATAAAACAAAAATTGAACGGAAAAATATATATCCATAATTAGAAGCTGATCGAGTGAGGGGGTTCAAAAAAAAGTTGTGCCATGGCGTACAAGATTCCAGCACTTCTGGATCTCTGAAACAAACAAATCGAACAGATTCTGAATCAGTAAAGATGCCACTATCGTATGAACCTCGGACAAGTCAAAAACGTGTTTTTTGATAAAATGGCGGAAATTTGAACTGATTCTGAATCAGTAAAGATGCCACTATCGTATGAACCTCGGACAAGTCAAAAATGTGTTTTTTGATAAAATGGCGGAAATTTGAAGGAAAAATGCTGTTAAAAACTTTTTTTTCAAGTTTCTTGTTTTTTTTAAATAGTAAAGTTACGAAATTATGATTTTTTATAGGTTCATGCGATAGAAAGATACATTCTTCTTCTTCTTCTTCAATGGCACGAACTTCGCCGTCTCAACGTAGTATTACTTGCGTCATTTTTATTAGTACTTAGTTGAGATTTCTATGTCAAATAACACGCCTTGAATGCATTCTGAGTGGTAAGCTCTAGAATACGCGTGATCACAGTGCAAGTTGCAAAAAAGATACATACAAATTGTATTCATATAAACATAGATCGGATAAGTAGAACTTGAGATATCCTGTAAACCAGTTTGAAAAACATATTTCGAGAAAAACGCGTTTGTAGTTTTTTTTTTTCTTTCTTTATTATAGAGATTTTCAGCCAAAGGCTGGTTCTTCTCTAAACGTTTGTAGTTAATTGTTATGGCCGTACTAGATAAGATATCGCATCACTAAAATGGCTATAGCTTGGTAAATAATGAGATTTTCAAAAAAGTCTCTTCTATGGTATATTCTTAAGGTGGCCGTACACTGTTTGCCCGGAGGTCAAATATTTGATATTTTTTGACAGATAAGGTTTGATTTGATATTTGTACAAACACTATTTTGTTTGCCACTCTTCAATTTTAAACAGTAGTAAACAATATCAAACACCGAACATGGAAAAAAATCAACTGAAATATCCAAGGTAACCTAACCATGTACCGACAGGTTCGAAGAACAGACTGAAAAAATATTTTAGGCATCCAATAATTAAATATTTGCTTGTCGTGTTTTGTGTAGAATATATTTGATCAGTACACGTTGACCAAATTTTATCTGTCAAAAAGAGTCAAATATTTGGCTTCGGTCAAACAGTGTATGAGCACCCTTAAATGTCTGAATTAGAGAAATATGAAGAAAAAAAAAAGATTTTTTTTTTCAAATTTTTAGACTAGAATACCCTCTTAAAGAACGCAACATTGTGCTAATTTCAAATTCGACCGGATTCAGGAATAAGGGTTTATTTTACCGAAAAACACTTGAAGGGACTTATCTCAATCTGCGATTCGTTTCATAAACGCGACGAAAATACATATTTGTAGCGAATTGTAAAGGGCAAATCATTTACAAGGATGTTGAGTTAAAAAAAATCTTGGCAAGTGAATGGAACTCCGAAGCAGGTTTTCGCTTGAAGAAAGTTATGGCTGGGTCTGGTAGGACTGGAAGAAAATCTGTATCCTGAGCTTTTACCTACTGCTAGTTTCGATGAATTCCAACTCAACTACTTCAACTAGTTTCGATGAATTCCAACAAGTACTGCTAGCAGCTGAATGTATGAAAATCAACGATCCAGAACGCTTCTAGGGCACTTCTAAAACTCCACCCGCCTTACACACCAGTCATTGCATCTTCATATTATTAACTGTTAAGATTCTTGTAAGAACTTCAACATACTGTATAGCATAAGTTCTGAGAGGATGGAATTCTCAAGTTGCATGAAGGATGCTGAAATATTCAGGAAAAAACCGTGCATCTATGATCGAAAAGATGTATGCCTACAAAAATATGCTTTGGGTTTTTTCCTTAGATTCGCCATGAATTTTTATGGACAATATTCAGCATGATTTAACAATTAAGGGTTGTAGGTCAACGGAATCATCGATCACGATGATATTGCAGATGTTTTGTTTTACTAGGTTCATTATAGCCATCAGGCACTACCGAACCTGTAAAAGCGAAAGTTATTGATGTTTAGACGAGAAAATTCTGTTTTCAAACAAAGTGGTTGATTTCATTGTCTGATTTTTTGAAAACTCAAACAGCCAGCCAGCTTTAATAAAAATACTCGAGAATAAGCTCACAAAGGGTATTTTAAAATGGATATGAAGATAACGTGGATGGAATTCGGAAGAAAATAATGAGCTCCCGGACAATGTTGAAAACATCGAAGATTTCAAAACAAATCGTTACCATTGGTAAGGCTATAATTTTTATCATTAAACATATGGAATAGAAAATAGAAACAAACTTGAAATGAAATTTAAGCGAAAAAATAGAATTTCTTGATTTTTTGCTCAAAACCGGAGGAATGTCCACGTGGACAACAGGGGGAGGGGTATAAGAAATGTCCACGCTTGTCCACGGAGGGGGAGGGGGGTGTCTAAAATCATGCTTTTTCTGTCCACGTGGTATGTGGACAACCCCTCTCCGCAGAGGACAAATTCAGCGTTCCGGAGAAGATTCGCATGCAGAAACTATCCAAGTTTGCCAAAAAGTACATGGTGTGGCAAGCGATCTGCTCTTGCGGAAAGCGGAGCGCCCCCTTCGTGATGACCGGCACGGTAAACGGGCAGGTTTACCTTAAGGAGTGCCTACAGAAGCGCTTACTACCACTATTGAAGCAGCACGAGGGCCCGACCATCTTCTGGCCGGATCTCGCTTCGTGCCACTATTCAAAGGACGTGTTGGAGTGGTACGAAGCCAACGGGGTCACCTTCGTGCCAAAGGAAATGAACCCGCCCAACGCGCCGGAGCTTCGCCCAATAGAGAAATATTGGGCGATTATGAAGCAGGCCCTCCGGAAGAACCCAAAAGTTGTCAAATTGGAGGCGGACTTCAAGAGAAAATGGATTTCTGTTCAAAAAAAACTACAACCTGACGTTGTACAGAACCTTATGGACGGAGTAAAGAGGAAGGTGCAGGCATACGGGCTTGGGCTCGAAGTATGAATAAAAAGAAAATGCCAAAAGTTGTTTAATAGTTTTTATTTTACTGTCTAAAATTTTCAAAAGGATCGGTCTACTGGGCGAATTTCTACAGCGTTTTTTCCGTGATGCAATTTGATGTGACACACCCTTTATGAATTAAGTGTAATCAATTAACTGTATTTCATCACGGAGTTCGTTATCGACTGCAATCTAATGGTCTTGCTTTCTCAACATAAAAATAAGCACTTGGAACCGTATTCATCTGACATTTCCTCTTGGATTATCGATGACGCAAGCTCTATATAAGCAGTTCCTAAATTGTGCGTATTCATTCTCAAGCAGATGGTCAGTTTGGGGGAATTTTAAGACAACGATTTTTTTTTACTATAAAAATGATTACCCTTTTCCCAATAAAATCATCGGGCTCACTGACATGCACTCACACAGTAGTGATCTGCTGACTCCATCGCCTGGGTCGTAACCATCATCAGTGCGATCGATTAGTTGCCACCCTACACTACTTCACCCTATCAGTGGAAAGGGTTTACGTGCCGTCTTCTCTTCAGAATCACCTTGAAATTTTCTTAATGTACTATGTATCCAAAAACGTTGAAGGCCATCGTAGTATATATAACAGTTGCAAACAACGTCAGGAGGATAAGAAGATTTGAGTGAGAATGCACTTCGTTTCATGGAATATGCTTAATAGCTTAAGGGGGAACCCCTGTCTGGAAGGTCGGAAAATAATTAATTTTCTTGATTTTTTTTCGGATGTTAAGAATAAAGTAAAGTGTTCAGGTATTTTCGTTATCGTTTAAGGTATATTTGGAGATGTATTTTCCATTTTTTGAGTGCACGAATAATGATTATTACGTTGTTGGCAGCTGGATGCGTGAATACTGTCTGAAAATCGTTACGATACCATCAGCAATCGTTTCTAAAGCAACAAGGTGCTGCAGAACGATTTTCAATGGATAGTTTGAATCTTTTGGGGGTTACATAGGGGTTATTGAAAATTCGAAAAATTTCCAAAATGACGGCCATTTTTGTTAAAAATGAGTTATTTTACATGAAAAACCGACGTTTAGAAGCTCATAAAAAATCGAAAAAATTAGATATCAGAAAACGGTATTGTAACGCTTTTAATAATTAATTCTTACATGCTGATAAAGAATTTCAGCCAAATCGGTCGAGTAGATCCTGAGATATCGATACCACCAACTGAAAAAACATGGTTTCGAGATAAGCGCGTTTAAAAATTCGTGCAACAATACTATATCCCTTGAGGTGACCTCATACTTTTGGCTGTAATTTTCCAACGAAATCAAATATCGAAAAAACCTTTTAGGACAACATTCATGAGGGCATAAGCTTTCTAAATCGAATAAGCGCGTTTTAAAATTCGTACAACAATACTATATCCCTTGAGGTGATCTCATACTTTTGGCTGTAATTTTCCAACGAAATCAAATATCGAAAAATCATTTTAGGACAACATTCATGAGGGCATAAGCTTTCGAGATAAGCGCGTTTAAAAATTCGTGCAACAATACTATATCCCTTGAGGTGACCTCATACTTTTGGCTGTAATTTTCCAACGAAATCGAAAAATCCTTTTAGGACAACATTCTTGAGGGCATAAGCTTCCCAAAAACGCAAAACAAAACAAAAAGATTTTTTCGACCTTCCAGACCGGGGCCCCCCTTAAATCAACGTAATCAATAAGCCGTGAAACAATCGCACTAAACTTATCAGGTAATTTTCGATCAAATCATCGTTACAACCATGCACAGTGGTAGTGCGGCTCAATACACATTGGAGCTTGTTAAACAGTTTGGAAACTCGGCTCCAGTCATCGAGTTGTTGAATTAAACATTGTTATAACATTCACGCTTCAATTGCTATAGTTCGAACCAATCTATGTCCGCTTCATTGGTTTTTTTTATTTACAAGTGTACGGCTAGAATAGAATGGAAATTGAGTTTTCAGAGAGAAAAAATCGAATCTTTACTGCATCACATAAATGAATACCATTCATACATTTACGCTCAAACAATGTAAGATATTAAACAGAAGAAGAAAAAAAGTTTTCATAATATTTACACTATACGAAAGCGGAGGCAAGTTGTGTGTGGGACCAACCAAGTTGACGCTATCGATTGTCACATGAAAAAATAGGTTCGTTTCGTATACGTTCGTCGTACACTAATGAGCAAACTCATTTGCAACCAGGTCCACGGCACGGCATAAATGTGTATCTGCTGGAATTTTCGAATGGACAGGTTTTTACCACACAGTTCCTCTTCAACTTGACTTTTTTGCGCGTTTAATACATTCACCGTTTTTGGCGTGGTGACGGGATATCATAGAGACAGAAACCGGTTGTGGGTATAGATGCCACTCTGAGGTCCGGGATGTAATCGAAGGAGAAGATTTAGGTGCACAATCTGATGCACTGAGAATATGTATATTGCTGCTAAACCAGTTGAACTCACACGTGATGTTTTCATTTGTTGATGTTTTCATAGAAACACTAAACGACTATAAATCAACATGAACATAAAATTTATGTTTTTGAGGGATTTATATTCGCTCCTGCATTTTTCTTAATATGATGATAAAATATAATAATATTATAGTGTATGAGAAAATGTAAAAGAATGATATTAATTTCCCGTGTTTTGAGTGAATAGTTATAAATAGTACCCTCTGCATACAACACACCAACACAGTTTCGAAGAGAATACAAAACACCAAAGGTGTGGATGCAAAAGATATACGAGTAGTATAAAAAACGGGGAAATACAAAAGATTCCGTTGAGGTCACTAATGGTGTAACACATAACTTTTTCAGGGTGGTTTACATCAAACATGCCGAGGTGCGATCTTCGGATTCGATTTCCTTTTTTTTCGTCAAACAATGTTCTTCCGGCTCACAATTTTTTGTGTTATTCGGCATAGAAATTTCATCTGTGTAAAAATTAAAAATAACATCTGTTCCGTTAACTCTTTAACGTACAACGTCGAACCACACTAGTGGTGACCAGACTGTGCTAAAACCTACAACACCGTTCTGACAGTGGATATATTGAATATATTAGGCTGTCAAAAAAGTCATGCGGTATTTTTTTTTGAATTTTCATTTGTTCATAAAATTAGTTACAATCATCTGTTTTAAGTCAAATATGCGCCGTTTTGTTCGATGACTTGTTCCCAACGAGATGCCAACTTCATAATACCCCTGTTATAGAAGCTCGCTTCCTTATTGGCAAAAAACTCGGATAGCCAATTTTCACAGGCCTCTTTTGTGGCTAACTTCTGACTACCTAGCTCGTTCGCCATGGACAAAAACAGGTGGTAGTCACTTGGTGCAAGGTCCGGACTATACTCCCGGAGCTTCTGGCGCGTCACCAAAGAAGTGTGTGGCCTGGCGTTGTCCTGTTGGAAGACAATGCGGCCTCTGTTTATCAAAGATGGCCTCTTCTTCATGAGTGCTACCTTCAAGCGGTCCAGTTGTTGGCAGTACAGGTCCGAATTGAGCGTTTGGCCATAGGGAAGCAGCTCATAATAGATTTTTCCTTGACAATCCCACCAAACACACAGCAGAACCTTCCTGGCCGTTAATGAGGGCTTGGCCACCGTCTGAGCCAATTCAGCGGGCTTCGACCACGACCGTTTGCGCTTCACGTTGTCGTAAGTGACCCACTTTTCATCGCCAGTCATCATCCGCTTCAGAAACGGGTCGATTTTGTTGCGATTCAGCAGCGATTCAGCAGCGATTCAGCAGCGATTACATCGAGCTTCTTTGTGAATCCAAGCTTCTTCAAATGGTTTAACGGTTTTATGACTTATCCCCAGCTCTTGGCCAATGCTACGGCTGCTACTATGCCGGTCTTTCTCGGCTAATTCAGCGATTTTGTCGCAATTTTCGACGACAGGCCTTCCGGAGCGTGGCGCATCTTCGACGACCTCTACATCAGAACGAAAACGTTGAAACCATCGTTGTGCGGTGGAAATGGAAACTGTATCGGGTCCATAAACTGCACAATTTTTATTGGCAGCTTGAGATGCATTTTTGCCTTTGTCATAGTAGTACTGTAAAATATGTCGGATTTTCTCTTTATTTTGCTCCATATTTGCGACATTATAACTCACGAACGACTTAACCAAACAAAACACTGTCAAGGACTATATTATAGCGCCTTTCCAACAAGCTATAGTATGACTCGATACAATGAATACAACTAGAACTACGCGCTTACAACGACACCTCACGGAAATACCGCAGGACTTTTTTGACAGCCTAATATGAAGTGGAATGATTACATAGCTTCATAGAACGATATCATACGAATGAAAATTATTAATTATTTGAAAATTTTTAATGAACTTTGAAAAATAATGAATTGTTATCGATAAAGATAAAATGGAAGATCAAATTCTAAAAATTGAATTCTCGTATGTTCTACAATTACATCATAATAAACGTAATTATTCCATTCGATGTTGCGATAGCGAAATTCTTTGTTCGAAAGTGGAAATGGATTTTCAGGCGAAATATTGAACTCCTATATTTTCTATCTAAATAAATAAAAATGGAAGGTCAGAAGTGTTGGTATGCGCAAAACCCGGGGAAACGTTCGATTTGAACCGTCTTCATTTAGTTGTATTCGTCTCTTCCCATAGATCAATATAGCGGAGAGAAATATCAGAAAATTTTTGAAGGAAGGTCGGAAAATTCGAAAAATGGAATTCTCATATGTTCTACAATATCATCATGATTAGCGTTGAAAAAGAAGAAAAAAGAAAGCCACAATGGCATCGTTGTTAATCCAATTGAATTTCGCCGTTGTAGAATTAAGCTTCGCGGTCCCTTCGTGTGAAGTGAAAGACATTAATTTCTCAGCTGGAATAACACGCTTTGGAAATAAAAATTATGAATGAAAATTCACTTTTCTGTATCGAACATGTATACCATGTAACGGAGGAACATGTTTTTTGCAAATGAATCTCGTGCGGAAATTTTGTCTCAAAATAAATTAATATTATAATGACAAGTTTTGGTAGAATAAATAGGAAATTTATAGTAAAAAAAATTAAATCGTGGGGCAACAGGTTGAAAATGTTAGCACCATTTAAAAGGAAGACTATATACAATCATCGCAAAAAAGTCGATTTTTAGACCACCCTGATTCAGTATTCTATCTGCAGTTTTAAATATTTGTTAATCATTGTGATCAAAAAGCCACATAAAGTAAAAAACATTCTATGGCATTTTATGAGGCTGAATCCAGACGAATGTAGAATTCGAATTCGGAACAAACTCATGCACATGCAGATATGATGGTATGGAAAAATGTTTCCTTAGCCTTAACACGGCATTAGTCCCGTCACCCAGATATGGGTACACAATTCTCGTTCAAATTGAATATGATTTTTAAAATTATTTTGTGGAATAGGTACCTAAATATAAAGAAGGGTATATAGAATGATGATAAAATCGAAATCATGAAAATATAATGTTTTTACTATATTTCTTTCTAATTTATATTTCGGATAGTTTGTTCTACTGTTTCTTACGAAACCCATATTATATGACATTTTCATGTGTTTTTGTTGTCATTTGTTGTCAAGTCAATGACGTTCGTCATCAAATAAAAAAAATATTACTGTATCATTGAAAAGTTGCCTACATACAATGTTTGACCTTCATTCAAAAATTTATCAAAAATGAACAAGGAACTCTGCCGAATCACGCTAGGTGACGAACTTACTATGGAGGAGTTAAATTCTTCTTCTAAATTCAAAAACAAAAAATTTATGATTTTTTTTAAATATACATAATTATTAATATGACATTATGTGTCAATCTGGAAGCATTACAAGATCTTGGTTATAGGTAGCCCAACACAGATCCCATAAACCATTGTCCACTGAGAATTCATACAAAACAATCACTCATATCTCGGGGAGGGAATGCCAAATTCTTTGGCAAGTTTGTTCCAGAATCTGGTGATCTGTCGTTTTACCAGTCTTCTCAAGCTTCCGCTGCATAATTGCCCAATATTTTTCTATTGGGTGTAATTGGAGAAATTGGGAGGATTTTAAGTTCTTATCGATTGAATCCATCCACCTTATCGTCACTTTCAAGAACAAAAATTAAGCGTACCGTCGATGGGGATGAGAATGGGTCATGAAGGTAAGATTGAGTCAAAACTATTAGTAATATCTTGATAAACGTTTTAACATGAGAATTTCAACACTTTCGAAATAATCTCTTATTTATGCTGAATGAGGGTGAGAATGAGTCAAGCAAAAAAATGAACATACACAACTAAGCAGCAATGTACATGCAAAAAATACACCAATACACTCACAATTAGTAGCAATCCTCAAAATTCAACGCTCATTACACGGACCCTAGACGTGGCTTTTTTCGGACCGACGAAGCGGAATTACCTATAGGCAAATTCTTCGCACGTATAAGGAGAAAAGCGTTTCCTTAGCGACAACTTTACAGAAGCCACATTTTCCCGGATTAATGAAGCCGCCATCTGAAAGCCTTAAAGACAATCAAAAGATTCACTTGATTTCGGGATTCAAAGAATCCGATTACTGCGAAGCCGCTACTAAAGAACATCTCAAATGTTCCAAGTTCACCAGAAAGAATTGAGAACACAGGAATCGAGGAATTCCTCAATTCTAAACGAGAATAGTTGATGAGGGCGGCACACGAAAGCGACGAACAAAGACTGATATCCCTCCAGGAACCAGGAACCTTACATATGGATAATTTAATGGTTTCTGTATTGATAGAACAAAGCATGAGACTGGTAATTGGCTGACACAGTACCTATGTAGTACGATAAAATACATATTAAAGATCGCACAAAAAAAAGAAAATCACACATAACAATCGATCAAAAAAGCGCACAAAACAGGTTTTTCTGTAATGTAAAAATGTCTTTATTAAACGGATAGTTCACAAGTTGTTGAAATATAATCATAACAGTACTTAACATCGGAACATATTGAGAAGGATTCATTAAATCATTTCATTTTATTTTTTGTCATATAATTTTATTGCGTTTCTTTCGAAATATTAATTTATCCACGATAGAAAAGATGAAAACGGATATGCATACTTACGATAAAAAGAAACGCTGGCAATATGATAATTCAACATTACATGAGAATTTTTTCACAGATGTACATCTATCATTGCAAATTGCTCTGTTAATTTTCCAATTCTAAAACCGAAAATCACAACAATTTTATTCTATACTTTTTCACTCATCGTACGATTTTCTCTTTTTTTACAGTCTAGTCAAAGTGCTGATCTCGTGATAGAAATCCCTGGTAATCTAGGTCTCGATGAGTCCTACTACCGCCTGGACTATTTTCCACCAGTGGGAAATCCGGCCCCGAATGCGACGATAGCATCGCGGGACGTTGGCGATGAGATTCAATTCTCCAACGGTTTACCGGGCACCAGGTACAACTTCTGGTTATACTACACAAATTCGACACTCCAAGATTGGCTGACGTGGACGGTGTCCATCACAACAGCACCGGATCCGCCATCTAATCTGTCCGTTGCGGTACGGTCAGGGAAGAGTGCTATCATCAGTTGGAGTCCTCCCTCGCAGGGTAACTACTCGGCATTCAAGCTGAAAATACTTGGACTGTCGGACAACTTCGCCACGAATCAGACCGTTGCGAACGAGGATGGTCAATTGCAACATGTACTGCGAGATCTGACACCGGGTGCAACCTATCAAGTGCAAGCGTACACAGTGTTTGATGGCAAAGAATCGGTTGCATATACTAGTCGCAATTTTACGACAAGTAAGTCTTTCCATTTTGCGATCATCACATCTGGAAGCAATATGGTTCAACTAACCCAGTTTCTCACACAGTGGTGAAGGTATATTTTCAACTAACTTCACTGTAGCACTAATTTAGCGCTCAAGGTTTACGTATGCGCGTATGCGACGGTATATCTAATATAATGAAAGATGAGGAGACGAGAACGATGAGGACACTGGACAATGAGGAGCCACGCAATGTACACACTTCCCCGAGAGAGCGCAGGACTGGACGGATGTTTCAATTGAAATGCCTCTACACAAATTCGTTTATATTACTCATATGCGTTCCGCTATATAGAATTACACAGATAATGTCAAACAAATTAACCCAATCACGATTTTTTATTTCTTCCTTTTCTCATTCTAATTCCTTGTGGTAAACTTCAAAACTCACGCTACACTAACAAAAATTCACACGTATTATTGGGACAATGTTTCGCAGAACGTTATCGCCATAAAGATCTATTGGATATTAAAATTCTGCGAGGTAATACTGTTTACTAAATCTTTTGCATGTATGTTTAGAGGGTGAAATGTTTTGTCTACTGTCGGAATAATTCTATGTATAATTTGTATTCTTCAGTCACTGATCTTTCCAAATAAATATACATATTTTTTTCATTTGCTTCACGCAGAGCCCAACACACCCGGCAAATTCATCGTATGGTTCCGCAATGAGACAACATTGTTGGTACTTTGGCAACCGCCGTATCCCGCGGGAATCTACACCCATTACAAAGTGTCGATTGAGCCACCCGATGCGCTGGGTAGTGTTTTATATGTACAGAAAGAGGGAGAACCACCCGGTCCAGCGCAGGCAGCGTTCAAAGGACTTGTGCCAGGTCGAGCATACAATATATCTGTACAGACGATGTCCGAAGATGAAATCTCGCTCCCAACAACGGCACAATATAGGACAGTTCCCCTACGACCAATGAATGTAACTTTCGACAAAAAAGCAATAACGGAGAATTCATTCAAGGTGATGTGGGAAGCACCGAAGGGAGCAAGTGAGTTCGACAAATACCAAGTGTCCATCTCAGCCACACGACGCCAACAAGCGGTTTTACGAAATGATAATGAGAATATGGCATGGCTAGAATTTAAAGACAATCTCGATCCCGGTAAAACTTATCAGGTTGTTGTAAAAACAGTATCCGGGAAGGTAACATCATGGCCAGCGACCGGGGAAGTTACGCTCAAACCATTGCCAGTAAAGAGCCTTTACTCCTTTACTGACAGCAAAACTAGTATCATCACAATTTCATGGACACCCGACGATGTTAGCACACAGGATGAGTACAAAATCAGCTACCACGAACTGGAAACCAATAACGGCGACGCTAGCACAATGAATACCGACAAAACAAGTTTTCCTCTGGAATCATTGCTACCGGGGCGTAACTATTCTGTCACCGTTCAGGCCATTTCAAAAAAGATGGAATCAAATGAAACCGTTATTTTCGTAGTCACTCGACCATCGTCGCCAATAATCGAAGATCTGAAGTCGATTCGTGAAGGACTGAACATAAGTTGGAAAAGTGATGTAAACTCGCGACAGGAAAAGTACGAGGTCACCTACACCCGTAACGATACAAACGACGGCAAAACTGTACTTACCACCGAATCTAGATTAGTTTTTACAAATCTTTACCCAGGAGCTGGTTACGAGGTTAAAGTGTTCGCTGTCAGCCACGGGCTAAGAAGCGAACCGCATTCATACTTCCAGGCTGTTTGTGAGTACCTTTTAATATATAAATTTTTTATGAACAATGAGAATATTTTTGGAGTAGATTAAAAATATTTTTTTTTATAAAGTGCCTAGCTGGGTAAGAAGTAAAAGTTCCCCGTCAATAAATTGGGAATGATTATATGAAAAAAAATCTCAAAATTTATCTTACTATGATGTAACGCAACAAATCGTCAAAAAAAAATTCAAGACAAATTCAAATTTTTTGGTGTTTCAAAATTTAGGATTATTTTTGAATGTTTAGAGCATTGCGTGGTACAAATGATTGTATTTAGAAATTTCTTAAATTAATTTTTGGTGCTTAGTAATAATTTTAAATGTGTTCGTACGTATTATGAAGTATTTTTATTATTAAACATATGTAATATTACGTATATTTATAACTTCGTACGCATGAAATTAATGTGAACCACATATATTATTCATCACTGACGGGTAATATGTCTAAAAAAAATTGGAAACACAAAATTTCTAGAATTTTCCTTAATTGACAAGTGATCACTACTGTTGGGGTCCTGGATCACACTCCACTTCGGGTAAAACGTGAAATCAAGAGCACTTGTTTTAGCAGGAGTTTTAGGTACACGTGTTGTTCCTAGTGCCTATAACTGATTGCGCCGGCTGACATACTGCACATCCTTTCACAACGTCATTTTCATTAAAGACACTTTCGTTCGATGTGAGACACTCTAAATTTCTTTGACGACTTGACAACTTCGCTTCAATATGAAGAATGAAACAAATGAACGTGAAACGAAACGAGACTGTTCAGAGGTGAAGTGATGTTCTCTTTATTGAGCGTGAAGAGAGAGTAGCATTATTTTCAGTCTGCATGAGTTTGCAGTAAATTGAAATGCGATCATTAGTGAGCGACGATGTATCAATTTAAAAAAATGTAGGGTCCTGCTCACCATGATCCATGCGTATAATATTAATATCTTGGAATGATATTAGTTCGTGAACATCATTGCTATTTAACATCAGGAAGGTCATGTCAATTGTTGCAAAAATGTCTATTAGAAGCGTTGCGGTGACAAAGGAGTCTGATGGATTTGGAAATGTTGGAGAACGTGGAGATTTTACCACAATGTCAGATAGCTTTATAAACCCCGATTGGGAAATTGTACATTACGGTAAAACAGGAACCTTCGGAGTCTTTGATATCCCCTCGAGTACTGTGTTGTTCAAAGGATAACTACTCCCACGGAAGACAAGGGGGACCTGATTTCACTTTTCCGCTGCACTCGGTTTTGTAGGCAAATTAAAATAGAGTTTCACTGGGGGGACTTGTCCTTTGAACTTACCGGCTCGACAGTTGTCTGTTGTGAGAGGAAATGATGCCCAATGTATGGCTCACTAGTGCTGCCAGTATATACTATCAACATCACTATTATACTGTCAACTGCGTTGTGACGTTGTGTCTTTCACGCACCTCACACATACTAAAATGCAGGGTGCCTTGTTTCGAGTTTTTATCCAAGTGAGATCCCTCATGATCACGAGGAAGTATTTAACCTGCCGGAAAAGAGAGACAATCCAACTCAGTTGAATGCACTGCGTGCTGGAGAATTTGTAGCAACTAATATTGCATCAAAATTCAATTGATTAAAATAATAGATCGAAAATATCTACGACCATTTTAAAAAGAGGGTTCTCGTCTGGTGCTCTATCCACATTAATTATGGTTACTGGCTTGATTATTCTTCGGTACCAAATAATTTCGAATTCAGGCAGCTCACACATACTTTGAAAATCGATCCCATGAGGAATAGCGTTCGAAGAACAGTGCCTTCCTGAACAAACTGCAACGTATATTGGAACACTACATAGAACAACTTCAGCAAGATCGAAGTGTCCTAGCTTTATTTTACATCCTGTGATAATAGACGGAATAAGCTTATGTTTTCCAGCCATGACAAAATCATTATTCGGTAGATTAACGCAGTATTCGAGATGCTTACTGCCCATTACAACACGTGCTTTATCATTTTGGCTCAAGAAACACACCTCTTTTGGTCTCAGAATCGAAGCTAGGGGCACGTGAATTTATTCAGGAATAAAAATGGAATTTTGTTACGTAACGATCACGGCTACCCCCCTCACCCCTATGTCACATCAAGTAATAAAACCTCGACCCCCGAGATATATGTGGAGGCGATCTGGCGTAGTGGTAATATCCATACCTCTCACGCAGAGATCACGAGTTCAGTTCTCACTCCCGACTTCCTTGCAAAAAAGGAAGTAAAAGTGACGAACCAGCCGAAATGTGTTGAAAGTCACTATAATAGAGAAAAAAAAATATGTGCAATTTTTCATATTTTGTGTTTGGACAACACAAAGATTCCATGTAAGATCATATTTCATATTTCAACAGCGATTTTCACTAAAAATCAATCATACAAACAATAACGATAGCACGTACACACAATAGGCCAAACAATGGATTGTAAGCAAGAAAAAACTTTTTTCTCCAAACTTTAAGATTTTATGTTTACCTAATTCATGAATCGCCCCAGCTTCCCCCAGTTTTTTTCTGATAATCAGGAAGTATATAGATATTACGCGAAATTGAAAGAATACATGAAATTGAAAATATATAGCTTTGCCTTCAAAACTACGAAAATCCCATTTAGTTTTAACACAAAATTGAGTATACATTAACAAAAAAAAAATGAGTGGGTTATATCTATGATATAACCGCAAGGTTCACGTGGAACTACCTTAGCTTAGCAATCATTCGTCTGTATTGATTAAATTCTTGATTGAATGAAACAGTTTCCAAATTCAATTGAGTTCAATATATTTGCTCTGTGAGTGAAAAAAATGAACAAATGCCGTGTAAAGTCAATTCATTTATTGTGATTGATTGTTCTTCGTTACAAGTAAATTTAATGACGGACCTTTTACGTTTGGTATGATGACTAGAACAAAATATATGTACGGAAGAATTATCAAACGTTTGATGAACCAGCCTAAGGCTGAAAATCTTTCCAATAAAGACAAAAAAAATATTATCAAACGATTATTTTATTTTACATTTCCCTCTGAAGTTTACATCCCAAAAGTGTACATATTTCTCGAATCTCGAATTTGCTTGAAACTGGGAAGTTCATTCGCTTCTAGTGGCTGCACGATTTTCCCAGGTTCCTAAGTTTAGAAGATCATGTTAGGACAGACATATTCCACTCTGCACAAAGGCAAGCGAGGACAAAAGTACTCGCAGTTTACATTTATTTGCAGAGCCGATTTCCCCAGAAACCTCGGTTTTGAAGTCTGTGTTAGGGAAACACATTTCAATCGGAACAAAAATACCCCCGATTTGTATGAATTCGCAATGCCGATTTCCCCACGCTTCATGGATTTGAAGTCTGTGTTAGGGAAACACATTCCAGTCGGAACAAAAATACCCCCGACTTGCATGAATTTGAAATACCGATTTCTCCAGGCACCTTGGTTTAGAAATCTCTATTAGGGAACACATTTCGGTGGGAACAAAAGCTCCCCCTACTTTCGTGTGTTCTTTTTCTTCTTTTTGGCTTTAAGAGGGTTTAAACTTTTCAGTTCACTCGCCTCTAGGCTCTTTCGTGTGTTTGCAATGCCGATTTCGCTGCTTGGTTTTAAAGTCTGTGTTAGGGAACATTTTTCGATGAGAACAAAAGTCCCCCTACTTTCATGTATTTGCAATGCCGATTTCCCCAAGGCTGCTTGGTTTTGATGGCTGTGTTAGGGAAACCGTAAATCGGGCCAATCAAAACGATGCAGTTAGGGCGTTTAGATAACGCCTAATATTTTACAGTTATTCAATTGTTTATCTAATGAAAAACAACATTTTGTTAGTTGCGATAGATGCGTAGAAATATTCCCTATCAAGTGATGCAAACATCTCTCCTATCCAGCACGAAATGTTCGAGCTATAACAATTCGAAATCATTCATTTTTTCCTGCATGTTCTGTGTTTAGGTTTTCATTTTACCCTCCATATATTCCGGTTAGACGTAGTCCCACGTCAATAAACCCTGCGTTACATGCATTTTGCTCATAAATGACAATATCGTTTTATTTTTCTTACAAGCGTTTTGTTATATTTATCCATTCCGTCCAGCACCAATCAGTTCAGCTGAACTCGTTCGTTCGCAAACAGTTCGCCCGCAAACACTTCGTTCTCAAACAGTTCGTTCCCAAACAGTTCACTCGCAAACAGTTCGTTCGCAAACCGTTCTTTCGGAATCAGTTCGTGGTGAGAACTACCGTTCATTGAAAAGGAACGACCGTTGGTTCACTCTTTTAGGCGAACTAGTTCTTTCGTACCGTTCGTGAACCTTTTGCCCATCTCTGGACATTTACCCATGTCTCGTCGCCAGAGTCAGTATAGGTTGGATGAACGTGGGATCAGAATTTAATCGTTCAAGCATGTTTCCAGTCACTTGATTGCGATGAAAAAAAAATTAGCTTATTTGGCTCAACTTTTCTCATGCTCAAAACTCCTGAGAGATATTCAATTCACGGCCTAGCTCTCTAAAATTCACCATTCTCCGAGTACCGTTCCTTTTATTTTGTCGATGTTTTCATCAGATGAAGAGATGGATGGTCGCCCTTAAAGTGGCAACTCATTTATATCTTCTAGACTGTCTTTGAATGCCTTGTACCATTTGTACATAAACCTGTGTTTTCGACATATTTGAGTCACCAAATGTATTCTGCAACACTCTCAACATTTCAGCACAAGAAAATTTTTTTGCAACTCCAAACACAACACACAATATCTTTGACCAATAAAAGCAAAAGCAAGAAAAAGTTTTCTTAATGACGCTGCGAACAAACTAAATGACAGATCGCTCTCAAAATAGACATCAAAATCACTGACAGAAGTATCAACTCTAAACAATTGAAAGATGTTCAGCGGGAGGATTAAAATTACAAATTTCCAATATATATTTGACAAAATGTATCTGTCCAGATCTTTCATTATCTTATTGACGTTAAGGCTTTTTCCATTTGGTTTTGGTCGGAAGCAAACAACCTACATGGTATTTTATTATGCTTCTTCTGATTAGAAGAAGAAGCTCCACATGTAGCGGAGACAGCCCCACTGTTGTTTTCGCGTGAAGTGGGAGGGTAAGACCAAGGGTAGGGTGGAAGCGCATATAGAAGAGGGGGGAGACGAAGTATATGGTTCAGTTGGATCGGCAGCAACAGATGAGAAATACGGGATCGAGGGTTGAGTGCCAAAAGAAGCGTTAGGGGGATGAGTGCAAAGGTTTTTTATATCTTCGCACTTGAGCGACTTAACGTTCGCTTTTTGAGCAACCGAGGAGGAGTCAATAGTTTCATTGTAAGAGATATCCGTATTAGAAGATCCCCCACCCTCTGCCATTTTTATGCGGTAGTCATATAAAATTATATTGTTGCTAAAATCATAATTCTATTAAATTTTCAAATCTATTTATTTTTGAAAATATCTTAATGTGCCCACCAGTGCAGCTATGCTTATCGATCACTTGATCGCGTGCTGAGATGATCGTGAATAACTAAGGAGTAGTCTGAGGCGCTTCTTCACGTTGACGACAGTAAATTGTTTGAGATTGACCACCGACACACTACTCCAATAAAATGATGATTCGATTATTCGACGAAACCCAAAAACCAGTTACTTTGCCAGCCTTTGCTGAGGTTGAATTCTCTTCTCTCACTGGTGTTGCCTATAGTTAATCCACAGTGAGATAAAAACGAGCGATAAAAAAAATAGAACAGGAATAAAATTACAGCAAACGGTACTCCATCACAATAACGGAAACTCGCACAGTATCCGTCCGATTACATGAAGCTGTAGGCAAAGAATGATTCCTGAAGGGGTATTCCGAATTATTTTACGCCACGTATCTCAGTGATCTTTTCAGGTTACTCTAGGAAATTTTTCGCCATCGCATATAAAAGCACATTCCATTTTTGAGATTTATAATTATATAATGGTGATATATAATCATGCTGATCTCTACCCCTCATTACTGGAAATAATCCTCTCACCTCTGGCAACGAATATCATACTGATATTATCTTCCTTCCCCTGGTGACTGTAAGGATGTGACCGGCGTCGTTATTGTCTATTGAAAGTTCGGATTATCGAAACCCGCACAATGAGAATGGATTGCTTTCGCTGGGTCAAGCCAATCACGGAGCGCAACTACGAAGTGTAAAGTCTACCCAAACTCGAGGTCAAGCTCGAAATTACTATGTACTTTTCTATCTCACCTCCTGTCAAAAATATTCACGATCTGCCATTCAAACATTTGGATTAACTGTGACATATATTTTTCCAGATCCAAACCCACCGCGCAATATGACAATCGAAAAAGTTACCAGCAATTCCGTTCTTGTACACTGGAAGCCTCCGGAGCGTTCTGAGTTCACCGAATACTCTATCCGTTACCGAACGGAAAGTGAAAAACAGTGGATTAGGTTGCCCTCGGTGAAGGCAACAGAAGCTGACGTAACGGATATGACACCCGGTGAGAAGTACACCATCCAGGTCAACACGGTGAGTTATGGGGTGGAGAGTCCCAATCCACAGCAGGTCAATCAAACGGTACGTCCGAACCCGGTATCCAACATCGCACCGTTAGTAGATTCAAACAACATCACCCTCGAATGGCCTCGCCCGGAAGGCCGAGTTGAGACATACATTATACATTGGTGGCCAACGGAGTTCCCCGATCAAGTTTCTACCAAGAATATTTCGGAAATCAGCACGAGTAAGTTTTCTGAATGATGTTGTTAGTTCACTAATTAATTCACACTTCCAAATATCAGTTCTCCCATATCCAGGTAGCGGTCTCAGCGACGAAGAAAAACTTGCGGATGAACCGCCTACTGTACGTATCCTCATCGGAGATCTCATGTCAGGTGTTATGTATAACTTCAAAATCCAAACAGTATCATATGGCCTCACAAGCGATGTAACAAAACTGCAAACACGCACAATGCCATTAATCCAATCCGAAGTATTAATAGTGAATAACGTACAGATACGCGATACGGTCACGTTAAGCTACACGCCAACACCGCAGCAATCTTCCAAATTTGACATATATCGTTTCTCCCTTGGAGATATCAATATTCCTGACAAAGAGAAGTTTGCTAACGATACTGATCGCAAAGTCACGTTCACTGGCCTAATTCCTGGACGATTATACAATATCACCGTCTGGACTGTAAGCGGAGGTGTAGCAAGTCAGCCAATTCAACGACAAGATCGGATGTATCCGGAACCAATTACCGAACTGAATGCGGGTAATATTACCGACACCGAAATCATACTCAACTGGGATATTCCTAAAGGCGAATACAATGCATTCGAAATACAGTACCTCAAAAATGATTCCCATTACGTGCAGAATCTCACTGTAAACAATCACATCACAATCACCGATCTTAAGCCCCATCGCAACTATACATTTACTGTTGTCGTACGGTCCGGCACGGAATCCAGCGTTCTACGCAGTAGTCTTCCAGTTTCGGCTAGCTTCCAGACAAAAGAATCCGTTCCAGGGCGTGTAGACAAATTTGCACCTATTGACATCCAGCCTAGCGAAATCACATTCGAGTGGTCACTACCACCAAATGAACAGAACGGAATCATCAGACAATTTACCATTACATACGGCCTGGATGGATCACAACATACTCAGGCTAAAGATTTCAAGCCCATGGAATTGCGTGGTACAATCAAGGCCCTACTGCCAGGAAAAACATATATATTCCGCATACAAGCTAAAACCGCCATTGGTTATGGGCCGGAGCAAATGTGGAAGCAAAAAATGCCAATTCTGGCACCTCCTAAACCGGAAACTCAAGTCGTACCAACCGAAGTTGGGAGCAGTGCTACCACCATCGAAATCAGATTCCGCAAACACTATTTCAGCGATCAGAATGGCGTCGTTACGACCTACACCATCATCATCGCTGAGGATGATAGCAAGAACGCCTCCGGACTAGAAATGCCCAGTTGGTACGACGTGCAATCATACAGTGTGTGGCCCCCATATCAAGTCATCGAGCCATACTATCCATTCAAAAACAGCTCGGTCGAAGACTTTACCATCGGAACAGAAAACTGTGATACTCGCAAGTCTGGATATTGCAACGGGCCGCTCAAATCCGGCACCACATACAAAGTGAAGGTCAGAGCTTTTACTGCACCTGACAAATTTACCGATACTGCTTACAGCTATCCTATTCGGACAGGTAGGTTTTACAAGGGCTTACAAGAATATATCTATATGAACATGAGTGTATTCATCATTTGACATAACACAATTTTAATGCTTACATTTTTCATTCGTTTCGCTCGCATGAAACAGGACTATTATCAGTAGATGGTAAGCAAAATGTGATGACTGTGCATACATATCAGTGTGTTGTTTAGGTTCCTTTTGGTAACTTGTTATCCATTTTTTTTGTTTTCTTTCTGCTTTTTTCTGACGCAAAGTTTATGAACGTCTCAATACCAAACGATTTCCCTGCAATTCGACATCCTCTGGTTTATATTGCATTCGTGATTGCAAAACGTCCCCATATCTATATCTTATAGAAATCTGAATCGACTTCTATTCGATATATATTTTTATCAAGTGTCTCGGGTTTTTCTTTAATTCCTTAACTCCTGCAGGTTTGTCCGTCGTTATCTAACTGATAACATAGTTCTGGTAGTTATATTTCGTAGCTTCCCATGGAAGAGATTTGTAGATCTGCGCAAACCACCAATCGAGATTTGAGACCATGAACGACTACTTTTAACCTTTCACCCTAGAATATCGAGTTCCACTCATGGTAAGAGTCCCGAGTCTCACTCGAAAGACGAGCAAAGCTGAGCCTTCCATTAATGTGCTTCATTCTTATCTTATATATTCCTTGTTCTTCATGTTAGCTTTGTGAAGGGGTAGAAACACATTTATTGCTACTGTCATTTGATTCTACGGTGCGTTAGTTAAGAATGCCTTGGGTGTTGATTGAATGGTAAGGATGCCCTCTTGAACTTGACTTCTCTTTGCGAACCACCTTTCGAGCCAAAAGAGGCAAAAAGAGTTGGTAATCCACAATTTCACTTCGTCCAGCGGTAACTACCGTGTAAAGAATTGTCCAGAGCGAATAGGTCGGCGTTACCTTCAAAGTCACTGTGTCCAGTAGTCCCTATGAGCAGCCACGTAAATTCCGGCAACTTCAGCCGAGAAAACCTGGCAGATGTCAACAAGTCTCTTGCTGAAAACTAATCTGTTGTTTCTGTCACTTACCCTGAAAACAACCATGAGTTGATCCCTTAGAGTCTTCCGGGTACCTGATCTCGTGAAAACGGTATTTTCCTGCTGACATTACCATCAAAGCCTTTTGCAGGCCTTACGGGTTCGCTCCAGTTCGGAAGATGTTTATACCTTTTTCCACTCGAACAACTGTGAACCTCCAATCATTCGCCCCAAACTAGATTTATTCTACCAACGTAGGGAGGTTGGTGCGTGACACACACTGCAAGATTATTGTACTAAGCACAGTCAGGTGTGTTTCGTTCCTACTGTTGGTTTTTGGAAGAAAACTCACCGTCTTGGATACGATCGCAGAGTCGGTGAGTAAGTCGAAACGGAGTTCTCCCATTTCGGCGCATTCAGAGGCTGCTGGCGTATATGGCAATAGACCGGAGTCAGTCCGCAGTTACTTGTTGTAAATTGGTGCCACTGTTTATGAGAACTTGTTCCTGGACCAATCCGACAGTTAAAGACTATAGATGAGGCGGCTATTTGGTCACCTGTAGGGTAGATAGGGGCCTCACGATTTGAAACCTTATCGATCGATGTAAATTGTATGAATATACTTTAAAAAAGATTTATGTTATAAATTTACACTTTTAAAAATGGGTTCCATTTCCGTCGATCGAAAGTACTACGGGGCAAAATAGTCCACCATGCGGGGGAATATGATCATGTAAGTTGTAGAGGAACTGAATTGTGCCGACAGTAGCAACCAAGGGAGTTCTGTGGAAGATTCTATAATCGTTATTCCGTGTTCAGCACTCAGCGCTCAGCGCTTTTCTGCCTTTTTCCCCGCATTGTTAGAATTTTGGAATTTCTGGTCTGTACCTGTTGAATGAAGATAATAATTTTTAGTTTACTTGCTTCTCCTATTGATAAGAGATAGTTATTGGAATCACTGAATTCTCATCGACGTTGAATTGCCTTAATGGTGGAATGTTGTATTTCTTTTGTACGTCCTCCAGTAAATCGTATAATTTCCCGACTGCAATGCGATTGGATTCTTGTGCCCTGGCGGCGGAGGTTGCTTCTGATGTCCGAAAAGAGAGTTGTGGGTGGTGCTTTCGAAAGCCAGCCAACCAATCTATTCCGGCTAATTGCTTTTGGCTATTGGAAATGTGAGGATTATCATTTCTTTCGGCCAAATCATTTCTCTTGTCGTAACACCGTAGAATCCTCGTCCATAGCGAGAATATGGCTCCGTCGTAAAAACATTACCAATTGATCCGAGCAACTGGTGCTGCAAAGGATCTGCAAAATGTAAATAACGTTCATGTGTTTTCCGCGGGACACAATGCACGAGGAATGCATGTCGCACTGACGTAACACTCTTCACCGCTTCGATTGCCGCGTTCAAGCCGTTCTGTGACCACTTTTTACGGTCGGATGTTCTAAAGGGTGTGTCACATCAAATTGCATCACGGAAAAAACGCTGTAGAAATTTAATTTTTAGGAATTATGTCTTCAGCTTTCGCTTATAATCAGATAAGAGTGTATAGATCATGTTGGCCATGCTTCACTGTCAATTTTTCGTAAATTTGGAAAAATGTCGTCGAACGAAAAAGAGCGTCGTGAATTAATCCTGTGCACTCATTTCGAGAATCCGGAGTTGTCACATCGGGACATCGGTAAGATGCTGAGAATCGTCCAATCCACGGTCAGCAGAGTACTAAAACGATACTTCGAGAACCTAACCATCGACCGGAAGGTGAAGAACGGCAAAAATGGATGCTCCGTCAGTGAAAAAGATCACAAGCGCGTAGTTAAGCAGTTTAGACGTGATCCGAGAAGTTCGGTCCGGGATGTCGCCAATAAGCTGAATTTGTCAAGTTCATTCGTCCAGCGGACCAAGCAGCGGGAGGGCCTGCGTACATACAAGGTTCAGAATGCTCCTAACCGCGACGGAAGGCAAAACATGGTGGGGAAGACGCGAGCCCGGAAACTGTACACCGAAATGCTGAAGAAGCCGCATTGCCTGGTAATGGACGACGAAACCTACGTCAAAGCGGACTTTCGTCAGCTGCCGGGCCTGTTGTTCTTCTCCGCAGAGGACAAATTCAGCGTTCCGGAGGAGATTCGCAAGCAGAAAATATCCAAGTTTGCCAAAAAGTACATGGTGTAGCAAGCGATCTGCTCTTGCGGAAAGCGGAGCGCCCCCTTCGTGATGACCGGCACGGTAAACGGCCAGGTTTTCCTTAAGGAGAGCCTACAGAAGCGCTTACTACCACTATTGAAGTAGCTCGAGGGCCCGACCATCTTCTGGCCGGATCTCGCTTCGTGCCACTATTCAAAGGACGTGTTGGAGTGGTACGAAGCCAACGGGGTCACCTTCGTGCCAAAGGAAATGAACCCGCCCAACGCGCCGGAGCTTCGCCCAATAGAGAAATATTGGGCGATTATGAAGCAGGCCCTCCGGAAGAACCCAAAAGTTGTCAAATCGGAGGCGGACTTCAAGAGAAAATGGATTTCTGTTCAAAAAAAACTACAACCTGACGTTGTACAGAACCTTATGGACGGGGTAAAGAGGAAGGTGCGAGCATACGGGCTTGGGCTCGAAGTATGAATAAAAAGAAAATGCCAGAAGTTGTTTAATAGTTTTTATTTTACTGTCTAAAATTTTCAAAAGGATCGGTCTACTGGGCGAATTTCTACAGCGTTTTTTCCGTGATGCAATTTGATGTGACACACCCTTTAGTATAATTCCGTACCATGATTCCACATCTAGCTATTTTCAACTATGTTTACAAATGTTGACAGCTGTATTTACAGGTTATGTTGAAAAGATACATGGTCATACTGCCCCAAGAGAGCAGAATCATAAATTTCAGTAAGAAGCGTACAGAGCTTATTTTGTTGACTGCTTTTCATATATGGTTTTCGTCGTAATCAGTCAGTGTGAGATTCGTTCCAATAACTTTATAAAACAATTGAATTCGAATACGGTTTTCACGGAGATACATAATAAGAATATTTCTAACACAATTGTTTAAAAATTAGTGCTATTGGTTCAATAACAAGCTCAAACGAAGGGTGGCCCATTTCGCCCCGCCTGGTCGTATTGCCCCTATCTGCCCTATATGTATCTTCTAGTTGTTGCTTCGATGGTGTTTGGAGATAGATTGAAGCAAATTTAACCGGCCGGCTAACTATCTCAGAGTTGGGGCTCTGGTCTCTGGGGAAAGTTTAAATCCTCATTCAACAGGCAAATGCAAATGCACAAAGAGCGAGACTCGATGTTGCAGTTTTTGGCACAGAGTGAGACTCGATGTTGTAGGCAAAAGGGTTAACGGTACTGAGTATGAGTATTACGAAGCTATGTCTCCAATCCTCAGAGAACTCATGCTTGGACCAGAGGTCGTACACTCTGTCCAACTTCTATAAGACCACCCTGAAATTATTTCGTTGCAACACAAACAGTTAGAATTTCAACAAGATACATTCATACATTGTAGAATGCTTAGAATAAAGTATATTTAGTGTCAATTTCGTTCAAAAGAGTTGTTTGTTTATTTATTGTGCTTAAATATGATAATTTCAGCTGTCCAGTTTCTATAATACCATTTTAAAATTCATAAGTATTATCAATGAAAAATTAAAAACTTGCCTGATTTACATGTCAATAATTGGCAACCTTGCTATTTCGGCTAATAATCTGGAAAATTCCTGTTGGAATACTATTTACCAAATTCTGCTGAACGGATTTCTCGTTATTTTTCTATTTTTTCGAAATTGCGACCTTGAGCTCTTCAATCGTGGTGTACCGCTTTCCTTCAGTATAGATTCTGCGTACAAGGATTCCCCTGATATTTTCATCCGGATTCAAGTCTGGAGAGCGAGCCAGTCAGTCAAAAAAAATATTTATGTGTAGCATTATTTCGCTGGAATGTGACGATATCCACACAAAAACGGTAGGAAATAGGAATTCAGAACATGTATGTAATCCTTGAATGATGTGAAAGCTATCTTGAGCTTTCCAGTTGCACAGAATCCCACCCAAACCATGCACGGGCCTCCACAAAAAATTCTGGTTTACAAATACTGTTCCTTCTTCCGTAAATCATGCCAATACCCGTTGAAACCATCAGTTCCATCCAAATTGAACTTTTTTGCGTCACTGAAGATAACCTAACGAAATTAAAAGTAAAAAAAAATTGAGGAACTCTTCGTTCTTTGTGACATACCATGACATGACATACCATGTCCCACTATTGATTCATGTGAAAACTCAGACGACATTCGATGTGAGATGGTGTAAGATAAGGAGCTTTAACATTTTTGGACCTCTTTATGTAAGGACTTTTTACCAAAATTTGACGAATTGTCTCGCATGAAACATTTAAATTCAAAGATTGCTTTATTTGCATAAACGATATTGAAGTATTTGAAGCTGTTTTAATTATTTCCCGCTTATCCCGGTTAGAGAGCTTCGATTTACGTGGAGCTTTTTTCTTTTTACCGTATCCTCGAAGATTCGTCAAATAATTGAAAACTATTTGATGGAACCGTCCAATTCGACGAACAATTTCTCTAATTCCAACATTTTCTTGGTGGTTGTCCTTTTTCTCTATCCGTGAGCACTTTTCATTTCGGCATTTCTAGATTTATTAATCAAACTAACTAAAAACAACGAATAACGTAACTGGTCCTATAGAAACTTGACACTTGAAAAATACAAAAACACTTGTTTACGCTCAACGCTTTCACACGCACACACATATGAAAATCATGGAGTGTATAATAGTTACTAATACAAATACACTAGAACATGAATTGAAGCGTTGTTTGTTTACAATGACACAAAGCAGCAAGATCCTGGTCTTATAGAAGTTGGACAGAGTGTAAAAGATGTTGGGGATGGTGGGTTACCCTAGCAAAGCCGCTGTTTGATGATGATGATGTTGAATTAAAGAGGCTTTAAACTTTTCAGTTCATTCGCCTCTAAGCTGTTTGAACACCTCGTAGCCAACGCTATTTAGGCCAGTGATCTTTTCCTTGACGGAACGCAGGGCGATGAAGAGTTCATTGATGGAGAAATTTATTTTGTTGGGTTTATCGAGGGAGAAGTCGAGCAATCCCTGAGGAACAACAAGAAACAAACTAGACCAGTAGGCTAGTAGTGTGGGATTCGTCGCTACACAAAGATAGAGTAATTTTCCGTAGAGGTTCATACATTGCAGAAATGTTATTTCCTCAAAACCCTTATTGTCGTCACGTGAGTGCTGCAAGTTTCTGCTCATTATCTTCCAAATATTTATGAACAACTAAGAGCGTAACAAGAACCGGACATTTAGAATGTTTCCTGTAATAAATGAATTGCAACTTTTTAGTCGAAAATAAGTTAATCCTGGTTTATATTACGTTTCCCAATAGACGCGGAGGATTGAGAGACCGTTAGAAAACCATCGAATGTGCACAAATGTAGCAAGCTAATTATAATATTTTATTTCCAGCACAAGACAATACATCACTGATCGTTTCGATAACGGTCCCATTATTCATCATCCTCCTACTCGTTGGCACTATTTTATTCCTACGAAGACGGCGTCACACTGGCCGCAAAAAGGCCACCGAACAACGCGCAAATGACAATATGTCGCTACCAGATAGCACAATGGAAACAAGCCGTCCAGTACTTGTAAAGAATTTTGCCGAACATTATCGTATGATGTCAGCCGACTCCGATTTTAGGTGGGTATATTGTTTCATTAGAAAGAAGTACCTGTAAGGCATGCATTATCTCTTGGTTCATTACAGATTTAGTGAAGAATTTGAAGAACTAAAACACGTGGGTCGAGATCAACCTTGCACATTTGCTGACTTACCCTGCAATAGGCCTAAGAATCGATTCACCAATATTTTACCATATGACCATTCACGGTTTAAATTACAGCCAGTAGACGACGAAGAGGGTTCAGACTACATAAATTCTAATTATGTCCCGGTAACTGTCATTGTCTTTATTATTACTACACACATGACTTAACAACATACTGATTTTCTAGGGTCACAATTCGCCCCGTGAGTTTATTGTTACGCAAGGCCCATTGCACTCAACACGAGATGACTTCTGGCGCATGTGTTGGGAGAGTAATTCCCGTGCGATTGTTATGTTAACGCGAACCTTCGAAAAGGGTCGAGAAAAATGCGACCATTATTGGCCGCATGATACCGTGCCAGTGTATTACGGTGATATCAAAGTTACACTGTTAAACGACAGTCATTACCCAGATTGGGTAATCACGGAGTTCATGATGACAAGGGTTAGTTGAAGATCGTATAATGGAAATGTTCAATATAGAAAGCTCATCAGATTGTTATAAAAAAAGAGTAATTTCCGAATTTGTTGGCGAGCTCTCTGCATTATTCCTCACTGTAATCAAATGATCTCAAGGTCAATGCTCTCAATTTCAGGGTGATACACAACGAATCATACGCCACTTCCATTTCACAACATGGCCTGATTTCGGTGTACCTAATCCGCCTCAAACGCTCGCTCGCTTCGTGCGCGCATTCCGTGAGCGTGTGGGTCCTGATCAGAGGCCAATTGTGGTACACTGTAGTGCTGGTGTTGGACGCTCTGGTACCTTCATAACGCTCGATAGAATACTTCAACAAATACAGGTATCGGACTACGTGGATATCTTCGGCATTGTTTGGGCAATGCGGAAAGGTAGGTTCAACTATTGATCGTGATTCAACCGTTAATTTTTGTCTATTCCCCTAGAACGTGTCTGGATGGTTCAAACTGAACAGCAATATATTTGCATCCATCAATGTTTGCTTGTAGTGTTAGAGGGTAAAGAGGGTACTGAACGGGAAATTCATGACAACCAGGGTTACGAAGGTAAGGCGAAACCTGAAACCTGTTATCTCATTACTGTGGTGGCTTTCATTTCTAATATTTGGTTTCAACGAACCACTAATAACGATGAATTTAGATATTTACTTTTATCGGTCAGCTTAATGTCAATGCTCACATTTTGGTTTAGTTGCTTTCCTCTATCCACTAACATATACGATTTGTTAAGTAATTGCCTCATTAATTTATTAATGTATCTTGAACGGCACATATCTGTGACAGGATAAAGGATTACAACATATACGCAGTTTTAAATAACACAATTATCATGTTTTCTGTTTTCGCCAGTTTCACTGTCTTCTTCCATTCGGCCATGTTTAATAGTCAGAAAACATGAAACTGAGAGAATACGGGAATAAAGGGCACTTTTTAACGTACAAATAATAAATTCTTTCGTCTTGTTTCCAGAGTTTGTGGGAGCAATGTTATTTATATAATTATTTTTCTAATTACCTATGATAAAAAATGTAAAAATCATACTATTTTCTCAGTAGTTACCCAAACAACGTCTTCAGTAAAATTTCGCATCTTTTGAGCCCGGAGCTCTTGTTGTTGTGGTTGTATCCGTCGTCACATATTAGTCTGTACATTGGCGGCCAGCTTGTTTGCCACGCTTATTTGCAGTTGAGAAAAGATCACTTCGTCTATCAAACGAGCGCATTATTCTCCCATCAATGCTTAGTTCGTGATTCGAGCTAATCTGAAAGTCTGTGTGGAATCTTCACGCTGCGCTACTCCCTATTAATTGTTATTTTTATCAATTAAGAAATTCCTTTAAGTAATCCCTCTCCTATTTAAAAAAAACTCACGTCCAATCACATCCTTATATACTACTGTGTAGTTTCTGTTAGATGGTTTCTTCGACCTCGTTCAATCAGGGTAATGACATCTGCCGAGACGCAAGTATGGAAAAGTTCATTCGCTCATTTCTCCACACCTAATTATAAATCACTCTTGTATCTGCTTGGAATAATCATGGCGAAAAGAATGCAGCAAGCAATCGTGAGAGTGCACGATGAATCATTTTACACTCCCCGACCATTTTCATTCGGGACTGATAGTGAACATAACAAAACAAAGAGCGGAAAACAACATTCAATGAATGAATACTACTTTGGAAGGATCGCACGTAACAAAATAACTAGTGAGTCAAAATAGACTGAATCTGCGTGTATGTATTATTTTATTTTCCCTTTTACTCTTTTCCTTGTCAGTATTCAAGTGCACATGAATCTACCTTCCCGCTCATTAATAACTTGCGTTAATATGGTTTTTTTGCGTTGGCTTAGACCGTTTCATACTAGAAACAAAAAAATATTGCAATAGTGCAAAGGAAACAACTCGATTTCAACTATCTACCTATATTTTACTGCCGCGGTCGAGGCTCAATGATTGCTATTTGATTGAAAAACGAATGATTTTACAGAGACACTCGCTGGTTCAAACAAAAGTTTCCAGTTTGATTCTATCAACATCTAACGTCATTCCGAGAGGCAAATAAGGGAATACAAAAAATTCTGAGAATAGATGAGCGGAATCGAAACAGTATTTTCCCGTTCTAATCGAGAATGAATATTGCGAAGAGGATAGGTGAATGTTTTCTGTCTCAAAGAAAGTGAGGCTTAAACCGAGAATAGAAGGGTGATTTTTATCTATGGATGAGTGCTGTTGAACAAATTTCGATCTGATTTTGCCCATACCTGCTGGCTGATATAAGGGTGGGTTTAGACTAGTGATATATTCATGTGAAGAAATATGATGAGATTTATAGAAATCGCATCAACCGTTTACACTATCGTGAACTTCTATAATGAATATATTCATATTTTTGATGAATTTATTCACCTGAAGTAGAACTGCATCCAACTTTAGTGATTTCTCACCAGTGAGAAATTCACAAGCGTTTACATATGCTGAATTTATTCAAGTTATATATACCTCGAATAAGAGTCTCTTCCGTTTACACCTATTTTCACGTGAATAAATCAATCTATAGCTATAGATCTCTCTAGTGTAAACCCGCCATAAGGGAGCTTCACGGTACCAGTTTACCGAATGTGTCGAACGCTACTGATCTAACGACTTACAGTTGCACGTTTGATAGATAAAATGTTTCGTATATAAATGTGTGCAAACATATACATATATAATATTCGACTAACATAAAATACATATTCATTTCAAATAAACTATTGAATGAGTAAAAGTCAGTCGTTTTGTGTCCTAGCAGCATGATGTTTGCGTTCCGCGTGTTTTTCCCTGCGATTTCAAACTCATACGTTTTTTTTATATCTCTTCCAAAGTATTCGATGAAAGCACACTAAACCAAGTGGAAGAAAGTCCTCTTCTAAGCAACTCAAAAACGAAACTTACGATAGTGTAGAAGCCTCGATTATAAAAATACTCCACAGGAGAACATGACTACTAAATAATTATTCGTTAAATTTGCTATTTTCTTATCTCTTTAATGCACTTCCTATCAACATTTACCCATTTGGAAATTGTTTCGCAATAATACACTTTTTACAATCAATCTTCCGAACGGCTAACCCACCATGCGTTGTATTCAACTCATCGAAACACTCCAAATTGCATTATCGAATATTGTATGGTGCTTGGGTTGTAACATTATTAGAACCGGGAGAACAAGATACTTCAGAAGAACAACAGCTAATAGAGTCGGAACAAGGTAATACCAACGATACTGAGGCAGATAGCCAAAACGAAATCAAATCTAATGGTTGCGAGCAGGAGATACGTAGTAACCATTCAAGCTATAGCAGGACTGACGATGCCAAGGATATTATAAACCATTGCCAAGAAACTGAAGTGATAACCATTGAAGTACAAGCTAACAATAAGTCTAACAATACAGAACAGCATCAAATAGCTGACGACGTAGAAGATAAGCAAAATAGCAATACTGCTAGTCGTAAAGGTAGCGGGCAATCCATCGACCTCGTCGAGTCCAAAACAGATGGGATAAGCAATAATGAGCAGCAATCGATTGGTGGTAAACTTTGGAAGGAAGAAAGATGACAGTTGGAGAACGATAGCGATAATAGGAGTAGTGGTAGAAGTAGCATTATTATCGCTATCAACGACGACAGCCATGGTAATAGCGCGCACATTATTCGCCCCGATGGAATCGATGGCGAAGATAAAAAAGACGACGAAACCGAAGTCGACGTAGGAATCGATTCAGACGAGGATGAAGACGATTCCAATGATCAGAGAGAATTGTTACTTCATAAAAATAATGAAAGAAATAATCTCAACACGGAAGCAGACCGAGAACGCATCCGCTATAAGCACAATTTCGTGGAGGACGAAGAGGACGAACAGGATGATGACATTATTGTTATCGTAGACGAAGATAACAATCTTTGTGGTGGTGGTGTTAGTGATGAATTATATCTAAAACTAAGAGAGATGGGTTGGTAAATCTTTTTGATATCCTAATTAACACATACACTAGTTAAAGATACTTAGTTTTGCAAATTGTGACTAGATCTCTTTCCACGTATGAATCGCTTCCAACGAGAAGGGTAGCATTCAATTACTAACCTGTATAACGAATTATCCATATTTTTCGTGTATTAATATTTTTTCTCTCGTTCAAAACAGATGACGAAGGAATCGCAGAATCAGGCATGTGAACACTTTGAAGGATCTGACATTTCAATCGTACGTTTTAGTCGATAAATATTCGATAAATTCACGACTCAAAAAGAATCGGTATTTGACCGATTGGCCCATTCGCGGAAATAAATGCAACATACTTCAATGGGAAATTCGAGCCCAATCTTCGAATTGTAAATATCAGGAAAAAGCTCTTGCTCTGTAGAAAAGAGAAGTGTTATCAATGTACTATTGTGTATTCTATCTTTAAATGTCGATAATACTGGAAGTGCATACGCTATTTAATCAAGAATTATTTTAAGTTCTTGATGTCATCGGAGAATCAAATCAGCATAAACGAAGTACATTAAATTTCAAATTTTATTGTATTTATACATGTGCAATGGACACTCAATCCAAGTTTTTAATTCTGTTTTGTTGTACATAATGTAAGATGTATCATTGCAATTTTAGTTACACTATTTTAAAACCCAAACAATAAAAGAGAAAATAGCATATCATAAAAATACCCCAGTGTTTTATTTCTATTAAATGAGATTTGCATAGACCTCGTATATCCATCCACATACAATGAAAATCGTTTAATTCAGACGACACTGAATCAATGGTTGAACCAGATGATCACCATAAATTTAGAATTCTGATTTTCGTACCATCCTAATACTACAGAGTTAAGTTAAGGCAGTATTCTGGTCTAGAAATTTGAAAAAAATATTTTTTTTCCTTCATATTTCTGTAGTTTAGACATTTAAGGTGAAGGTGGAAGCTAGCCACAAATGGCTGCTACAATGGCGCTCATTTCTTTCATCTCCCTCCCTCACCCCTCGCCAGAAAATCAATAATTTTGCGAAACAGTGTGAAGAAAATGATCGTTTTTGCACACTTCCCATCAAGTAATGTCAACCAAACTTTAATCGATTACTCACAAGATATTAAATTTTCATCTGCTTTCGCACCGTATAGTGAAGAACGTCGGAAAACTCGAGCAAGTGCTCTGAAAGTTAAATTTTCGTTTTTCAATCTTCAGCAATGGTTTTGTTTGTATTGGTGGAAGCATCGTTATTTTTTGACACTGATGCCAAACAACATCATCGAAACAGCTATAAAAACCACTCAATAAAATGTTATTCCGGAGTCATAGCGTCCCATGTCATGAAAATCAATAGAATAAAATTGTGTTGATATCAATACAATTATTATTTTTACGTTTAATGGGTCTATAATGTAAGTTTTAACAACTTTAACATTGGGTAAGAAAATTGTATTGCAGAGCTCGGAACACTGCCACGGCTGCCTATGCTTTCAAAAACAGTAAACGGAAAAGTATTAAATTCAATCTAAATGCCTCGGCCAACGAAGAGAAGGGTTAAGGCTTTCCAACGTGAATATGTGAAAACAATACGATCAACGAAGGAAAATATTAAGGAATTATCAACATCGAGTTACTACGCGGAAGAACTTGTTAATACCAAAAGAGCCCCAATTCGCATGTGTTATAAATTTGCTCATGTTACGCTCGCGTATAATCAGATTCATATGCAAATGCACCTTCTATATATATTTATATTTGCAATTGTTCATCGGAACATATCGTTCATACATTTTACTTTAGTATTGAATTGTTATTTGTTTTTTTTTCAAATGTATTCAAAAACTCATTTCAATGAAGCGCCACACAGTCTGATAAGTGAATTGATCTATTTACGTGTGCTTTGCTCTTCTCTCACAAACACTATTACCCCATTTTTACACGAGGGTTTACCTATACTACTACAATGGCTAGCTTCCACCTTCACCTTAAGAATATACCCTAGAAAGGACTTATCGAAAATCTTATTATTTACCAAGCCATTTTAGTGATGCGGTACCTAACCTGCTACGGCCTAAGGCCCCTAGAAGTATATCCTATACTATTATATTATATTATTATTTATTCGTCTTCGCTGTAAAAAAAGTAACGCACAGACATAACTTATCAGTTAATTCTAATTTTGAACAAATTTTTGGACATTCCGAAGTCAAAAAAAAAATCTGAAACCTCGTTGAAGCGATTGCAACAGACGTCCAAAGGATTATTCATCCCATATAAGGTGCGATGGTTTGAGCGACGGGAAAAATCCACTTGACGCGTCACTCGAAGAGGAATGTTGAAGCGTAATCTCCCAAGTATGTCAACACAATCGACGTGGTTTGTCAGAACATCAAATATGAGCATAGGAGTATTCGTCTGCTTGATAGTGTCGGTAGCTCGATCAACATGCATCGGCTTTCATAAGATGGCAGGATCGTCCTATCCCTCCAGTTTAGGCGCCTTAGAGCATATCGGACAAAATGCTTTTGAATCCGTTCGATCCGGTTGATGTGAACAGCGTGATACGGAGCCCAAACCTGCACTCCATACTCTAATACACTGCGCACAAGTGAGCAGTACAACGTTTTTAAACTATACACGTCCTTGAAGTGATTTGAGGAGCGCTTAAATCCCAAAATCAGGGATCACTAGACGGAAGATGATTTGGGAAAATTCAGGACGGTGATTGCACGAAAGTTTTTAAAGTCTAATTTGTCCCCTTTCTTGAAGATAGAGCAAATAACTCCATCTTTACACTTCTCCGGTAGATGTCCAATTATTTTTTTTTTTATCTGTATTATAGTGATTTTCAACTCATTTGGCTGGTACGTCACTTTTTACTTCCATTTTTGGAAGAATGTCGGGAGTGAGAATTGAACTCGTGACCTTTAGCGTGAGAGGCATGGATGTTACCACTACGCCAGATCGCCTCCCATGTCCAATTATTCCGGGCCCATCTTAATAAGTTCCGCTCCGATGCCATCTTTGCCAGAAGATTTGTTGTTCTTAAGTTGTTTGATATTAATTTCTTATCGCAAATTATTAGATCCGATTTTTTAAATGTTTTATGTTGGTACGAAATGTTTTTTTTTTAATTTTTCCAAAAATGACTTTTTCAAAAAATTATAACATCATATCATGGGCCTGATTCTCGAATACACTTCACGATAGAAACGAAATAAACGGCACGCCATTGAACTACGTTTTACGAGTTAGTGAAGTATCGAAGATAATAATGAGTTTTCTTCTGCACATTCTGCAGAATGTGCACTTTTCAAATAAAAAATCATTAATGAAAATTCTTCGTATCAAACTAGTATTCAATGTAAGGGGCTGTCCACATACCACGTGGACAGAAAAAGCACGGTTTTAGACTCCCCCCTCCCCCTCCGTGGACAAGCGTGGACATTTTCATACCCCTACCCCCCTTTGTCCACGTGGACATTTTTCCTTTTTAAATTAAAATAATTAAGGAAATGACTGATTTGCGCCTAAATTCCATTTTAATTCCATTTAAGTTGTTTTTATTTCAAATTTTACTTGTTGTACCCTGTACCTGCTTTGTTGTGGCCCATTGTTTTTGTATGGTAGAGAAATGAGTGGCATAACAAGCACATGCTTCTTGTGAGTTTAATTTTGAAACACTTGTGAGTATACAAAATTTTTTGTTTTTCCATTATCAGCGAAGATATAAAGGTTATCTGGTTTGCTAACACGGAAACATGCAATGTAAAGTTAACCAGGTGAGGAACAATCCGCATCTGAATATAAACTACACAACTTCAAAGATTGATCTTGAGCTTGAGCTAATTGAGATTGCAAGATCCAAACGAATAGAAATAAATGGATTTAAAATCATTTTCAAATACATTTTTAGTTCACGATTTTCTAAACACTTGCAAAAAAATGTGTTGATATCATATAGACGCCAGTAATAATCCAGTCAACTTGATTATTTCATATGGAATTCCAGTAGAACATTTTACTACAGGGTATTCTCGATCGAATGAAAAGTTATCCTTTCATTTTGGATTATGAATATTCAATGACATAACGATCGCACAGCAAATCGAAGGGCAATTGTGGAAACTTGAAAATGTTCTATACAAGATCCAGTTATTGCTTTGACAAATGCATTATTTTATTTGTCAATTGCATTGTTACGGTGTTACAGTGTAACTCAAAATTTTAGATGAAACAAATCTTTGCCCACTCCGGAATATGATCGATCACAGTAAATGCCGATTCTTTTCCACTCTGGATTTCCGATTCACCTTTGGTCGGTAGCGCAAGTCAAAACCTTTTCCGCCATAGTTCGGAAAATTTTAAGAGGGTATTGAAGGCGTCTTAAAATATTTTATTATTTTTCAAATCCTTATGGGCCATTCTGCATTGAGCGTCTAGATGACTTTCAAAGTGCTTGCGGGGAAAAATAACATCAGACAACTTACGATACATTTATTCCCAAGTATGGAATTAAGATCAAATCTCAACTGTGAAAGTTGAATTTTTCTTGAGACTCATTTTTTGCTCTAAATTGACCCCAATTCAAAATTACGCTACTTAGAAGAATTTAATTGTTATCCTAAGACTAACTGTTCTCGAGATAGAACAAAATCTATAGAAATATCATGAAAACTTAACCATTATGGAATCGTTTATTTTTTATAGGTTTAAGCTATGAACGTCCATGCACAGCCCGCAACTATAAAATTATAGGATCATACAAAATAGCTCTGTCGCTCACAGTTTACATGAGTTATTTTCAGAATATAGATTTCAGTGAAGAAGTTCAATGATATTAGTAAAAATATATGAAGCACTCTCAGGCAGCTCAATCTGTTTATTGATAAATACGTAATACTCAGGATGGGCGGAAAGTTTTAAAATTCTTGAATATGGATCAGTTTTTATTTAATTTAGGATGTATCGGTGATTATATTTGAAAAAAATATTAATTTTTCGTGTCCACGTGGACATAGTCTTTATCCCCTCCCCCCTCACCGTGGACAAGCGTGGACATTTTCATACCCCCTACCCCTCCTAAAATTGTCCACGTGGTATGTGGACAGCCCCTAAGTGGAAAACTTTGTTTCGTTCATGCGATAGAATACTCTCATACAAACATTTTATTTGAAGATGATTTGATATTAGAATGATTAGTTTAATGGGAAACTGATCTCGTATCCAGATGTCGACACCGTACCGTTGTCATCGCGGATACGTTTCATTCCGTTTCCACCGTGAAGTGTATTTGAAGTGTATTCGAGAATCAGGCCCCATATCAAATCAAACTCAATTAGCTTTATTTTTTTTTTGGAAAAAATGTCACACTTGCAAAAATTTTGTTTTTGCTTTCGTAATTATTGATTGTATCGGTTTTTTATAGTTTACATGGTTTCGGGACCAAGGGCGTTATATTTTTTATATTTTCTCTTGGAACTTTTTTACTTTGAATATCTCAAAATCAGAGATATGTTCTTCTTCTTTAATAAGTTATGATTTTTTAAAGTTGACCAATAGTTTGGAATATCAATTTTTCCCCTTTTTCCTATTCTCAAAAATTTATAACTTTTGAACTAATGAACCGATTCAGATAATCTATATATAAAATCAAAGTCAATGAGGATCTATATTTCTCGAGTAAAATTTCGAACTTGCGAAAAAAATGGATTTTGTTTTCGTGATTATTCATTGTATCTGTTTCTTATAGTCAGTGGCGTAGTCTAGGGAGGACTTAGGGACTTCTTATTCTACTCAAAAATTTATTGTGGATGTATCAAAATCAAACGCGGATTCGACGGATGTAAACATACGAACTATTGCGCTAATGGGTCGGTTGTATCCGTACCGAGTACGATGAAAGCTCGGTTGCATCAGGGACCGTTGTCTCAGCATCCTACTTGACGCGCGAAAGTTCAGCAGCGACAGGAGATGAGGGCAATCAACTTCACTGGCTAGCAGTTTGCAAACAAAAGTAGCCTATTATATCGTGCGCCTCCGTTCGAGCGTTTCAAGACCAAGCAGTTGGCATCTATCTGGATACGATGGAAGGTTCAGAGGATCGCGCCATGGTAGATTTCGCAAGGCCATACGTATGAACCTTTTTTGGACTCTCTCGATTCTTAAATTCCACGTTACATCGTTCGGTGCCCATACAATTGAAGCATTTTCTAGAATTGTTCGTACGATAGAGCAACATAAGGCGCAATATAAGACACTGGATGCAAAAAAGTGGTCATACGAATTGTATGCAATAGTGAAAGTAAACAACCACATTGAGTTGTATTGGTGTGGTTACATTGCTCCCCCCTTGCTTAGCTCGAATTCGTCAGCTTCTATCGAACAAAATTGTTTGTTTCTATTCGTACAATCAAATTTTCGTGCGTATTCCGAGCCAATGTCACCTTACCCTAACACCTTCATGCAGTGTTGGTCCGTGAAATCATTGGCAATTTTAGAGATGAAACCAAGTTGACGATTCGCCTTCGAGATCATTATGCGAGTTGAAAGAAAGCTTTGAGTCCAATATAACACCAAGATCCGTCACCGGATTGATTCTGTTAAGAATCGTATTGTCGATGTGGTAATTGAAAATAATCGGATCCAAAGAGCGATGGATGGTCATAGCATGATATTTCGCGATGCTGATGACAAGTTTATTCTTGCGACACCAGTGAACAAACGTATTCAGCAGATTTTGTAGATGACGACAATCTTCGACGCAGCTCACCACAACGTAAATCTTTAAGTCGTCGGCATATACAAGATTACATCTATAACCAAGTGAAGAATATGACGAACAGTAGCGGTCCCAGGTTGCTTCCTTGTGGGTCACCGGTCGTGTTAGTGAATAGTGATGAAATGCATTTCCTGTCAATTAAGTATGATGAAAGCCATGATACCAGTCTATTAGAGGCTCCCAATTGGGAAAACAGAGGCGAAGTGCTTCGCAAAGAAATCGCACCTTTCTGCTTCGCTTTCGGATTCTTTTCCATCATAAATAACATTGATCGGAACAGACACGTTTTTTCGCTTGCTATTTACGAAGCCTCAGAATCATTTTGGATTCCGGCGAAGTCCAAACTGCATCCTTAGCACGTGTGACTTATAAAGATCGGCATTTAGTCTCTTGTAAACGTCACTCGACCGTTTGAAGTAAACCTTTGAGGTAAGCGATTTTTGAGTACGCAGGATGCGCTGCCACCGACTGCGTTCGCGTTTTAGTTTGCGGAGAAGTGGTGTGAGAGAGGTTTTCCTTTCACAGGAACGTTTAAGGTTAACCATTGCATAGCTACCCTCAGACGCGAAAACCAGATAGATCAAGAGTTCGATTCAAATTATTCAGCTGCACATTAGCTTGGTTGAGATGCAGGAAATCCATTCCGTCGATCAACGCTGAAGCCGCTGGGTTCAGAGACGATGTGTTTTCTGGACGTATGCCAACTTCATTTTCTGACCACCTAATGTGCGGTTGATTGTAGTCTCCACATATAAGTACAGCGTCATCCTGAGCAGCGGTGCTACAGAGCTTACGAATGGTAGCGATGTGCTCTTCGATAATGTCGATTGTACGGCTTTTATCAGGCGGAATGTAAACATTGCACAACAGAACCCGGCGCCCTCGTATATTGGCTGAAACACACACACCTGCTTCAGCCTCCTACCGTTATGCGTGTCGATGCGTAAGCATCCGTGTCGTTCAGCCACTGCTATTAGCACACCACCAAAGCTACGCTTGTCGCTATTCAATGAGTTACGGTCACATCGAAAAACATTAAATGATGTACTGAAAATCTGCAAGGAGTTGATGCTATCGTCCAATCCTGTTTCCGTAAGCATGACTACATCGTAATTGCACTCGAAGGATGCCAAATAGATGTCGTCCAATTTTGTCCTCAATCCTCTCACGTTTTGAAAGTATACTCGCATGTGATGGGAACCCGAGGGTTTCCACCGTCCAGAGAAAAACGCGTTGAATAATTGTTCAAAGCTGCGCTGCAATTTCCGGCGGTGTGACAGATGTTGGTGTCAGGTTTATGACGGGAGATTGACGGAGAACTCTTGGCGGAGAACTCTTCGAATTCGCGGAACAAAATTCCTTCTGGCCAAATCGACGGCTTAAGTGCATTTGTTTTTAAAGCCGGGTCCAGAACAACTTTACAAATAATTGAATTTTGTTATAAATATCAATGCTCTGTTAAAAATGCTTCAGCGATGAATCACATTTTTGGTTCGACGGATACGTTGATGAACAAAATTGTTGTATTTGATCACATGAGCAGACACAAATAATACGAGAGCTGCCAATGCATCCCGAAAAATGTATTGTTTGGTGCGGTGTGAGATGAGACCAATGTTGCTGACAATTGTGATCGCTATTGTACGGTGATTTTAAATCTCTGTTAATTAAAAACCAAACGCTTAAAAAATCAAAAAAAAATTGAAAAAATCAATTTTCGGACCATCCTAAAATGAAAATAGTGACCCTAACAAAAAAAGACGGGTGGGTAATGTCGGGGACATAACCGGAGTGACGTAGGACTATACAAAGGGGACAGCTTTTGTTAAATATATATTTTAAATATATTGTTTTATTTTCTTCTCCTACGTGAATACCTACCTATCTACCTTAAAAATGGATTAGTTTACTGTTTATTCTTCATGAATATGTTGATGGTTCTGAAAAGAACCTTTGGTGTTGTGTTTTTTTTATCACTCGATATTCCCATCTTGTTCGGTTAAACCTTCCTGTTTAGCTATTGCGTTTGCCACTCGCCACAGCTTTCACAGTTGGAATATTTCTTCCCATCCAGCTTGTGACATGTTGTTTAGTAAATTACATTTGATGCGACGTGCCGGAGAAACACTTTGCCACTCACTGAAACTAATTGTTGCCTTGATGAGCGCCGAACCGAAGCTGCTCTGTTCTTGATGCGGGTTTTCTGATTGTCGTGAGCAGCTTTGCAAGCCAACTCGAGCACTCCAACGGCCGAAACTCTATAATCGCTGTTAGGTATACTGGTGCTCCGGCACCAATCCGTTCGGCCTAGTTACCCTTGCGGAGCAATCAGTGAATGCGACCAACAGGGAACTGGAGACTTGCACGGTTCGAGTGAGACTTTGCCTTTCCCTTAACTTGTCCTCCTTTGTTACGTCCACGATGCCGATGCCGTACAACCACACGGGTTTACGGTTTGAAAGAAAATAAGATATTTATTTGGGGTCCGCGTGTTTTATACTCTAGCGGTACACACTCACAGGATAGAGACAAATCGGCAGACTCAGCCAGAGGGGCGAGTCCAACGAGACGAACGAATGAGAGTTAAAAGGGAGCGATGGCAAAAAAATACATTCATCATACTGATTTTAACCTCCGACCGAGAAGGTCGATTTTTCTTTCAGCTCGGCAGTTTGGCGTTTTGGACAGCGGACTAGGACGTCTCCCCCTGGCGATTCCGAAGGAGTTAATTTTAATTATTTTTTAAGTGGCAGCAGAAGAAGAGTGGAAGAAAGCAACAGCTCGCGTCGACTGTGGAGAGCGGGCGCTTGCCGGCAAACCGGAAAAGCGCGCGCTTTTCGGCGTCATAGACGCCACGCCCCTTTTTCTGGCAGTGTTGGCAGTTCAACTGTAGTGTTGCTAAAATAAAAAATATATTTAAAAAGAATTTAAACACGCATACAGACAGTGAAGTGGCTGAAACAATTATCACAACAAGTGATTTTTTATAGTGATTCGCGTCAATTGGTGGTTTTAAAGTGCTTTACCGGAACAAAGTGAACTTTCGGGTACATATCCCACTAGTGAAGATCCCTCAGTAAGGAATTTTTTTGTGAGTATCACACTATATCAGTGATATAGTCAAGCAGAAGCATGGCTTCTAGTAGCTCCGGGCCTCCGGGAGGCCGGGCTACAAACTTCTACGAGGGCAGGCCTACCGAAGCCACCGCTCCACTATGGGCGGACCCCTCAAATGGCAACCTTCAAATACTGCTTCTCAGAGCGACAGGAGATAAGGTGCTTCCAACGAACCCCTTCACCGTGAGCAAAACCATCAATGCAGTTGCAAAAGATTTCAACAGCGCAAAACCACAGCGCGATGAAAAGAAGAAACTGCAATACATCTTGACAACTAGGGACGAGGATGTTGTCGGTAAGTTGCTTTCTATTACTAAACTAATAGACAACACCCCTGTAGAGGTGATCTTCCACCCAACTTTGAACCAACGCAAATACGTTGTAACATGTAGAGATGTAATCGATTTTAAAAACGAAGAACTAGCGAAAGAGCTTTCCGATCAGAAAGTGATCGACGTTAAGCGCATAACCAGAAAAGACGGAGAATCCATTATTCCTACACCAACACTAATCCTCACAATTCGCGGAACCGTTGTTCCCGAATTCATATATTTTGGCTTCATTCGCGCTGGGACTCGGAACTACTATCCGAACCCCATGCAGTGCTTCAAATGTTTTAATTTTGGGCACATCAGCAAAAGATGCAAGCGCGAGGACCCGCTATGCAGAAACTGCAGCAAAGAACATCCCAAAGACTTCGATTCTAAGATGTGCAACTCTCCAGCACTTTGCATCAATTGCCAAGGAAACCACTCCTCTTCTAGTAGGAAGTGTCCTAAATGGCTTGAAGAAAACGAAATAACTAGGACAAGAATAGATCGAGGAATCTCTTACAGAGAAGCCAAGAATCTACTCACCCAAAACAATGGTCCAACCTTTTCAAGCGTTTTACAAGATAGAATTAACAAAATTCGGGCACCAATGGCCGGCTGCAAGTGCAAATGCAGCTGCGCCTCGGCCGCTTCGGCCGCTTCTAGTCGCGAAAGCACTCCCTCAGTTATGGACACAACCATGACCGAATCGTCTACCGAAAGTTCGACAACCGAATCAGATAGCGAATCGGTAATTTCAATGGATACATCCGAAGCCCCGAAAAAAAACAAAAGGAAAATAAATAAAGAATCATCTTCAGAATCAGAACAAAAATCTGAAGATGAAACCCAAATCAATAAAGAAAGAAAAAGAACAAAAAATGAACAAAGAACCACAACACCAACGAATAACAACAACACAACCATAACAAAAAACAGCAACAACAACAACAACGTACATACATCAAAAAACAACAACACACACACAACAAACACCCCAAATACCTCCACACCAAACAAGAACAACAACACCCCGAAGAAAGCTTCCCTTTCCAAAGGTAAAGGACAATCGAACTAATCCTCTTTGGATAGTCCAAACACAACACAACTAAGACTTAGGAATTAGAGTTAAATCACTCTAACACATTCACTCCAATACAGAAATTCGGGATACAATGGAATATCAGAAGTATCCGACAAAATATTTTAGAATTGAAAATGCTTATTTCGAGCTCCAATCCTACAGTCATAGCCCTTCAGGAAACTATGACACCAAACAACTTCGATAAAAATTTCATTCCAAAGTTCATCACATACTTCAAAGAGGGTCCCAACCCCTCAAAAAACGGAGTTGCAATCGCAATCAAAGATGGCACTCCACATGATCTTCTTCCCATTACCACTGATCTTCAGGCAGTGGTAGTGCGCATTAAACACCCCTTTCCAATCACCGTCGTTAGCATCTACATCACTAATGATTCCGATCCGAACACTCTACGCGGCCAACTGGACCATCTGTTCGCCCAACTTCCCGCCCCAATCATGCTTATGGGTGATTTCAACGCCCACTCATACGCCTGGGGAGGTGCATACCTCGATCGAAAAGGATCCATCATTGAGGATTTCATATCCGACCATTCTCTTCTCCTTCTTAACAACGGCCAACACACCAGAATCCATTATTCTGGTACTACTTCAGCCATCGATCTCACTATAGTATCAGACAAACTATCTTCAAAACTTTCTTGGAACATCCACGATGATACTTGCGGAAGCGATCATTTTCCAATCTTCACTTCCTTTGGCCAAACTTCTCCAGAGTTTTCAACAAGGCCAAGATGGAAATTTGAATACGCTGACTGGGCTGGCTATCAGTCTGACATTGAAAACCGCCTCTCCGCTAAACGAGATTGGACAGCCGAGGAATTCTCCAAAGTTGTCCTAGAAGTTGCAATGGTGCACATCCCCAGAACCAGTGGCATCCCTGGCAGGAAATGTGTCCCATGGTGGTCACCTGAGCTGAAGGCAGCGATCAAAGGTCGACGTAAGGCCCTACGCAAATTAAGAAAGGCCCATCCGGAAAGCCCACTGAGACCCACTCTGCTTGCAGAGTTCCAAAGGGCTCGCAAAGAAGCTAAGACTGCTATCAACACAGCCAAGCACAACAGTTGGGTTAAATTCGTCAGCGAAATTAATCCCAACGCGTCAACAAAGGAGTTATGGAGTAAGATTGGCAGGCTTCATGGAAAGAAAAGAAGCAAAGAATATAATCTTCTAATTAACGGTCAATACACCAATGACCGGAAAATCATCGCCGAGGCGTTTGGAGATTTCTTTGCTTCCGCCTCCTCCAATCAAAACTACGACCAAACCTTTCTAACCCACAAAACGGAATGCGAAAGAATTCCCATCGATTTTCATACCGATGTGGAATTTGACTTCAACAAAAACCTCTCCCTCAAAGAGCTCGATTGGGTACTGAACAAAGTCAAACAAGGATCCACAGGACCCGATGACATCAGCTACCCTATGCTTAAGAATCTACCCCATCTCGGGAAAAAAGCACTTCTGAAGCTCCTCAACAAAGTCTGGGACAGTGGAACCCTCCCCAGTTGCTGGAAAGAGGGTTTAATGATCTGTATCCCGAAACCAGACATGAACAACCATCTTCTTGACAATTTCCGCCCCATCACTCTCATAAGTTGTGTTGGGAAAGTCTTGGAAAAAATGGTCAATCGACGCTTAACGACTTTTCTAGAGTCAAATAAGCTGATTGATCCCAGACAATTCGCCTTCCGTGCGGGAAAAGGTACAGAAGATTGCCTTGTAGCAATCGAAAAAATCCTAGACGACGCAACTGAAAAATTACACCACATTGATATTGTTTCCCTGGATTTATCCAAGGCCTTCGATCGGGCATGGAGGTACCCAGTGCTGAAAAGCCTTTTCGACTCGGGGATTCGTGGGAGATTAGGTCTCTTCGTTAAAAGTTTTCTAGAAAACCGGTCTTTCAAAACCGTTATTAACAACCACCAATCTTCTCTAAAAATCCCAGAAAACGGCTTCCCACAAGGCTCAGCACTTTCACCAACCCTCTTCAACATTGCCATGCAATCTCTATTCGAGATTATCCCGGACCATATAAAGGTCATAGTCTATGCAGATGACATCACTCTTATCTCTACGAGCTGCTTCGGCTTAATTCAGAGAAAGAGGCTTCAAAAAACCTTAGACTCCATCCAAAACTGGGCTCTAAAAACAGGTTTTAAAATTTCCCCGGAGAAATCCAAACACATACATATCGGAAAAGCTCTCAGAAGGAGAACCTATCTTCAGCTCAACAAAATCCCGATCCCTACAATGAGGACATTGAAAATACTAGGGGTTACTTTCGACAAGAAACTCAACTTCCTATCACATTCCCAAAAGACCAAAATAGCCACCAGAAAGAAATTGAACATCATCAAGGCTATCGCAGGCAACCTAGCCTCTGGCCATAGAAAGACGCTGCTAAATGTTGTAAATGTTTGGTTGGTCCCACAAATCCTTTACGGAATAGGCACCTTCAGCCGTGGAGGGGACAGGGTGTTAAACACCATTCAACCAATTTACAATAAAGCAATTAGGCTCGCAATTGGCGCTTTTCCCACCAGTCCTACTCTTGCTGTAATGGCAGAAAGTGGGCAACTTCCCTTCACCCACCTGGTAACAAAAGCCATCACCAATAAAGCCATCCGTCACTTGTCACTCCCCGAAAGCGACCACAATGTCCCATTAATACATAGAGCTAAAACATGGTTCAAAAATCTCACGAACAAAGATCTTCCCGATATATGTGAACGTTCATCTGCGACGGGAAGAAATTGGAACGTCAAACCGCCGAACATTAACCTTGAACTTCTCAAGGCAGTTCGAGCGGGAGACCCTTCTCCAAAAGTCAAAGCCTGCTTCAATAACCTCGTTGCATCCAATTTTCAAATCAACCACCAGGTATACACAGATGGTTCAGTCAGTGCCGATGGAGTTGGATGTGGAATCTTTGAGAGTAGATACACTGGTAGCTTTTCTCTTCCACCGCAATGCTCCATCTTCAGTGCGGAAGCTTTCGCCCTTTTAATAGCTACCCAAGAATGCACCCATGAGTTTCTTCCTACCACAATATTCTCAGACTCAGCTAGCTGTCTCCACGATCTTCTAAGTGGAAACAGCAAACACCCATGGATTAAGCAAACAGAAGAGGCTGCTTCAAATAAAAACATCTCCTTCTGCTGGGTTCCTGGTCACTCAGGAATCCGCGGAAACACAGCCGCCGACATACTGGCCGGCAAGGGCAGCAAAATAGATCCCCCAGACATGCCCTGTCCTCCATCTGACATTATCCGCTGGGTAAAACAGCAAGTCCGTGAAAGCTGGGACATAGGCTGGATAAACAGCCGTCCCACTCATCTTCATAAAATTAAAAATTCCACTCTCCCTTGGGATGACCGCCTCAATAGTAGGGAAAGGCAAGTCCTTACCCGTCTTCGAATTGGGCACACTAACTTCACCCACTCACACTTGTTCTGCAGAGCCGAAAAACCCCAATGTGCTTGCAACGAAGCTCCGGTTTCCGTTAGCCATCTTTTACTTGAATGTCAACATACCAAAGATGCTCGAGCCCGACACAACATAGGTCAGAGTCTCCGAGATATCCTCAGTAGAGACGAGACCCAAGAAACCAATTTAATTGCGTTTCTGAAAGAAACCGACTTCTTTGGTAAAATCTAAACCGAAATACTAAATACCTTGGAAATTGCTTATTAAAGTTCGCCACTTCACAGTCATGTATGCGTGTTTATGTGTGTATACACATGTATGTACGGGTCGGAAGGAAGGTATTCATACATGTATATACACGCATTCAATAATAATAAATAACAAATAATATAATATATACTTTCATACCCACATCTATCTTCTATCCATTACATTATACTTTAATCAACTTCCTATTCCTACAGCCACACCCACCAAGGAGGATAAATTCATTAAATAAACCTCTCCATTTTTCAGCTCTACTATATACCATTAAATTCAAAACCACTATATTTTATTATCTATTAAAACTGTATTTCATTTCATTTCACCCCACCCCACACCCACTCCTCCCCTCTTTCCTTCCCATACCACTCCCACCCCCTCCCACTCCTCTAATCCCACCCAAATCCTTTCCACTCCTTTCCTTCCTATCCTCCTGAGAAGGGCCGTTTTGTTTTTTGGCTTTGGAACACGCCTTTCGCTAGGTCACTTGTGCTTCGTTAATGCTTTGGTCCTCGGATCAGTAAATTTTTACTTTTCTTTACAGCATATATTAAATATCTTATGAAGCATAGGATCCCTTCCTACCTTCTTCTTTAACCGAGAGTCGAGTGAACAGATCTGATGAGTGATTTTGTTTGGTTTCCCTTTCGCCAGTCCCCTCTGGGCTGGTTTTATTGTGGCTCTTCACTGGGCTAGAGGCGAATGAACTGCAAAGTTTAAAGCCTCTTAAAAACAAAGAAAGAAAGAAAATACATTCATTACGATTTGTTCGCTCGTTGGATTCACATGCAGGCTAAAAAGGGTCCTTTTCAGGATCACAAAATTATCTTCAATCTAAAGAGTTTATTGTTTTGTTATCACTCGATATCCCCATCTTGTTCGGCTAAACCTTGCTGTTTAGCGATTGCATTTGCCACTCGCCACAGCTTTCACAGTTGGAAAATTTCTTCCCATCCAGCTTGTGACATATTTTACAGTAAATTACATTCAATGGCACGTCGCATTACCACCACTCAGTATCGGATTGGAGGTAATTTTAACCTGTAATTGAACATTTGCGATGACAGTGGTACAGTGTCGACCTTCAATGTGGGGTCATAATTTGGACCCCGAACTCTATGTTTACAAAAATGTCCAACTAAATATGTCGCATTACTGGTCCGTCCAATTAGCTAAATGTCGAGATAAGTGTAAATTACTGTACTTTCAATCTAGAAGCAATTTAAGAATTGGTGAAAATCAATACGCTCAGAACAACTGCCAAATTCACATACTCATCATATCCTGGCAAACAAATTATGAAAAAATCAATTTGTGTTTTATTATTATTTTGGATATTGTTTTGAACTGTATTTCCTAAACTCTTTTTTGGAAGGTTTAATGGCCCTGAAAAGCGCCTTGTTTTATGGAATGGTTCCAATTTAGAAAACTTAGTACTCGTGGTTTTGAAAAAAAAAACCATTTCGAACGCCCTCGATGCCGCCTTGTTCTGGATTTGCCACCAAAGCAGTGTGTATAAAGAACAAACTTTTTTCTTCTGCTACCTGATGCCGTTTTGCGATTGCGTTTGCCACTCGCCACTCGCTGCAACTGCCTGTTGTCTTGATGTCCACAGAACCGAATGTGTTCTGTTCCGAATGCGGGTTTTCTTATCGTCGCGAGCAGCTTTACCAGCTAACTCGTTCACTTCGGCGGCCGAAACTATATAACGCCGGCTAGGTGGACTGGTGCACTGGTACTAACGCGCTCGGCCTAGCTACCCTTGCGGGGAACTCCAGATCAACACGGTTCGAGCGGGATTTTGCCTTTCCCTTCACTTTTCCTCCTTTACCATGTCCGGACATGGCTGCTTGGGTTGGTTTGTTAATGGGTTGTGATGCGAACCGATGTGGTGTACGGTTTGAATGAGAATGATCGTTACGGCAGCGGAGCGGGGATTTTTAAGCTGACTGGCTGGCTCGAGAATTACGCATGTGTGAAACTGCGACCAATGTTTCGTTCATTTCTTTCTTTTTCCTTTCCAATCGTGGTTCATTCTATTTCGCTGCTGCTCTGGTTGCCCGTTTTGGTCGGTTCGATTTGAGGAGCACAAAATGGACCAATCAAAAATGGGCACATAGTGCATTTTGACAATGCTTGATATTTCACAATTATTCAATTATTTATCTCAAGAAAAATGAAATGTTATTCGTTATGATAGATGCGTAGATATATTTCCTATCAATTGATGCAAAAACCTTTGCGATCTATTGAGAAATGCTCGAGTTATAAGCGTTCCAAATCTTGCATTTTTTCCTACTTGTTCAGTGCCTAGATTTCCATTTCACCCCCTATATCTTCCGGTTAGACGTAGTCCTACGTCAAAAAATTAAAGAAGATGGGTCTAATATTTTGTGATGAAGAACAAAATTACCACTTTTCACGGAAATCGGAGAATCACTATGTCGATTTGGCATGGAATGGCTGTTTGAATAATGAAAGTTGAATCGTAAACGAACCGAACAAACAACATAAGGCCGAGTACACTTACTTCGGAAATCCTGAAGTAATTGAGACGACTGCCGAGCGTGCAGAATTGATCTTCACAAAGCACAGGTCGAAATTCTCGCTCGGCTGCACAATAAGTATTGAGTCAATCAGTCTAGTTTTCGATGAGTCGTCTTCTTCTTCTTCTTCAATGGCACTAACGTTCCTAGAGGAACTTCGCCGTCTCAACGTAGTATTACTTACGTCATTTTTATTAGTACTTAGTTGAGATTTCTATGCCAAATAACACGCCTTGAATGCATTCTGAGTGGCAAGCTCTAGAATACGCGTGATCACAGTGCAAGTCGGAGGAAATTTCTTTGACGAAAAATTCCCCCGACCAGAACGGGAATCGAACCCGAACCCCCGGCATGTTAGTTATGACGCTAACCACTCGGCCACGGGAGCACAAAATTTCGATGAGTCGTGTAATGTTCAAATTTTCGTCTTTTCCTTTTCACCGAGAATTCCTTTTCAGAGAGAAAGAGATGTGGGAAAAACTCTATCTCTGAAATTCAACGAGAATGCTGTTTCGTCTCTCATTCACTACTGAAAATATGAAACGAAAAAGCTAACTTTACCAACTTTAGCCTGTTTAGACAGCGTCTAGACAACCTGCATTTGGACAGCGTCTAAATTCTACAAACATTAATCCATCTCATGTTCACTTCACGATGAAACCCTATGTTACCGCATTGTTTTTGAAAACCCCGATTTCCAGTGATCTTTCGGTTTTCAAAAAACTCAAATTTTAACGTCTGCGACACTAGTAAATAAAGTCCGATTGAGCTAATACTTTGCATTGGGTATATTATCGTGAAAATCAACATCACGCAGCAATTTCCGAATGAAAAATCGAGATAACTATTTTTATTGGCACCCAAAAAAATACGCTTTGCCTCGTATTCCGAAAAAACCAGAAAAAAATCCCAGACTGTCGATTTTGACGTAGGACTACGTCTTTCATTTCTATACCGGGGTGTAAAACCAAAGTTTCGAGAACGAAAGCGTTACGCTGGAGACCGAGATTTTGAGCGTTAATAGCTCTTAAACAACTGAACGAAATGGTATGATAAACACTTCATTTGAAAGATAAAATGTCTACGCGTCATATACTTGTTACTTTTTCATCCAAAAACTTGTTTCAATAGTCTTAAAATTGCTTTCAAAACAGGCTATTGAAATCACCAATCGGTATATAAGCGAGCGCCGCTCGTAAACCCACTCAGTTATGATTGAACAGCGATTGGAGCATGTTGTCGCTGTTGTTGTGAAGCTAATTTCGTTTATCATGAAAACGCTGATGAACGGTGTCACCAAGAGCCTGTTTGTGTACCTAAGGCCAAAAGGGAATCCATCAGGAGGAGAGTGATGCCACGGTTCCGTTTGAAACATCGGAGCAGCCGCCACACACACATACACGCGCGGAATTCTCGTTGCTATCATCGTTGCTGAAAAATAATCTGCCAGTTCCCCTGGGAATTGAAAAATACATTCATGCGAAATAGTTTATTTTAATGTTTTCTATCCATATAACACTGCAACCAAATACATTTGGTTTTGTTATTTTTCAATCAATCGCAATTAACAGGAAAGCTTCTGAATATTTTTTTCCCCATCAGTGGAAATTTTCGTATCCAATATTGGATGCATAACATGAAAAACGGAAAATGTTTCACATCGCGAAAATCAAGTCATTTTCGAGCGATTATTTGTTTTCTACTCATATAATGCTTCGACCAAATACATTTCGTTTTGGATTTTTTCAATCAAGTGCGATCAACGTAAGACCACGTCTTTCGGCAATTTATTAGAGGTGCAATGAATCTTTAGGAATTCCCGCTCTACGCGCACTGGCAAACAATGTTTACTCAACAATTTCTCAAACTAGAAATGGGTGTTGTGAGAAAGGATTAGCGAACGCGAAAACGACAAACGGGAGAAAGATACGTTTGGAGGTTGAAGGAAATTGGCAGAAAACTTCTTCATTCTATCATTCAAATAATGTGATTCATAGCACATCGTTTTGCCAGAAAGAGATTATTAATGCTCAAAGGAGGAATCGAGTCCTCCGAGGAAATTACCCAGCGCAAATTAGAGTCGACTATCGATTGCGGCATTCGTACACAAATAATTTTATAATGCAGTTTCACCAAAGTGATTTCTTCGGATATATTCACTACATCATGTCATGTATTTCATATTCTTCATAAGGAAATCCATATCCATGGCACCTATCGGTAACGAATTATTATCGAAACCACGATTTTCGCTAAATGCTCCTTTCAGTTCGGCCTGTAAAAAACTTTTCTGTACTCTAATCCATCAAATTTGGAGCCCTGAAAAGGGCTGTTGATTATATGCTAAGCTAATATAGCACGCTCTCCTCGGATACGATGGGCCAGCTGGATGTCCTTGGGCATGATGTGACGCGTTTTGCATGGATAGCACACAAATTGGTATCTTCAAATAAGCCTCCTGCAGCGTCATAACCGCGGAACTTTGGAAGCGCAAGTTGGTTTTGAAGTCCTGAGCAATTCCACGAACCAAATGCTGCAAAGGTAGCTTGCGGATCAGCAATTCGGTCGATATCTGATAGCGACGAATTTCATGCGAAGTTCCCGGTCGATAGCGATGTGGCTTCTCCACCTATCCTGCTACTGGTGCGCTTATCCGAGCTGACTTCGTGTGCCTTACCACCGAATGACTAACGAGCTGTCTGCGAAAGACTAACGAGCTCGAGTCCTCATGGTGCGAGAGTAGAGTAAGAAATGAACGAAAGCAAAGGAAGCGTCATTTTATAAACCATAAAAGTATAGAATCTAAATCCCACCCTTATTATATTCGTGAGTATACAGTAAGCTTATACAATAAAGAGGGTGGGGTTTACATTCGATTCTTTTATGTTTTATAAAATGACACTTCCCTTGCTTTCGTTCATTTCTTACTCTACTCTCGCACCGTGAGGACTCGTTTCATCGGGACTAAGCAGACAGCTCGTTAGTCTTTCGGTGGTAAGGCACCACGAAAGCAGCTCGGATAAGCGCATCAGCCGCAGGAAGCGTGAAGAAGCCACATCGCTATCGACCGGGAACTTCGCATGAAATTCGTCGCTATCAGAAGTCGACCGAATTGCTGATCCGCAAGCTACCTTTGCAGCATTTGGTTCGTGGAATTGCTCAGGACTTCAAAACCGACTTGCGCTTCCAAAGTTCCGCGGTTATGACGCTGCAGGAGGCTTATTAGAAGATACCAATTTGTGAGCTATCCATGCAAAACGCGTCACATAATGCCCAAGGACATCCAGCTGGCCCATCGTATCCGAGGAGAGCGTGCTATATTAGCTTAGCATATAATCAACAGCCCTTTTCAGGGCTCCAAATTTGATGGATTAGAGTTCAGAAAAGTTTTTTACAGGCCGAACTGAAAGGAGCATTTAGCGAAAATCGTGGTGTCGATGATAATTCGATACCGATAGGTGCCATGGATATGGATTTCATAATGAAAAATATGAAATATATGACATGATGTAGTGAATATATCCCCATATCGAAGAAATCACTTTGATGAAACTGTTTACCGTTTGTCGTTTTTAATTGTTGGGAAAGGGCATTATTTCTGCTGACTAAATTCCAAGAAAAAATCCATTCTATCTTTAAGCGTGATTCATTCTGCTTCGGATCAACGGAACAGTATGATAATCATTTCATACAAAAGATAAAATGTCCAAGAGTTATATGATTGCTATTTATTGAATCGAAAAATTGTTTCAATAGCTTAATGATAGCTTCGAAAACAGGTTATTGAAATCATTCGTATCCGTATGTAGCGCGCCCACTTGGAAACCCATAATTCTTATTGGAATGTGAGATGGGGAAGCTCATACTTACGTCTATGCATTATGCTGTACACTACAGACTTTTTTTCTCCGTACTGATTAAGAAGCCGACCGAACTATCGGTCGACAAGTCAGTCTGCAGTCGGCGGGGGCTCTTAATTTCGTTTTTGCAGGTCGAACCGAAAAAATTTCAGTCGAGTTAACTCTTTTTTACAGTAATGCTTTTGAATCCGGACACTTTGCATTACATTCAATATCATACCACAGCCATAACATTTTTTTCATGTTGAATTTATGCGATTAATAGTTGCTAACATAGTTACTGATAGTTTCTTGATAGTTACTTATCAATCGCATTAATTCAACATGCAGAAAATGTTGTGGCTGCGGTATGGTATTAAATGTAACGCAAAGTGTCCGGATTCAAATACATTACTGTATACTTACTTCGATGTTATTCGTTTCTCTCTCAGGGTAAGCAACGAATATAATAAGGGTAGGGTTTAGATTCTATACTTTTATGGTTTATAAAATGACGCTTCCTTTGCTTTCGTTCATTTCTTACTCTACTCTCGCACCGTGACGACTCGTTTGTTTGGGACCAAGCAGATAGCTAGTTAGTCTTTCAGTGGTAAGGCACACGAAAGCAGCTCGGATAAGCGCACCAGCCGCAGGATAGGTGAAGAAGCCACATCGCTATCGACCGGGAACTTTGCGTGAAATTCATCGCTATCGGAAGTCGACCGAATTGCTGATCCGCAAGCTACCTTTGCAGCTTTTGGATCGTGGAATTGCTCAGGACTTCAAAACCGACTTGCGCTTCCAAAGTTCCGCGGTTATGACGCTGCAGGAGGCTTATTCGAAGATACAAATTTGTGTGCTATCCACGCAAAACGCGTCACATCATGCCCAAGGACATTCAGCTGGCCCATCGAATCCAAGGAGAGGGTGCTATATTAGCTTAGCATATAATCATCGGCCCTTTTCAGGGCTCCAGATTTGATGGATTAGAGTTTAGAAAAGTTTTTTGCAGGCCAAACTGAAACGAGAATTTTCGTTTGGATGCCATACAGCATCGAGAAAATTCCGGAAAGATCTAATCGTTGCTGAAAAATAATCTGCCAGTTCCCTGGGAATTGAAGAACACATCCATGCGAAAGAGTTTATTTTAATGTTTTCTAATTATATGGCGAAAACAGCGACCAACTACATTTGATTTCGTAATTTTTCAATCAAGTGTAATTAGCTGGAAAGCTTCTGAAGATTATTCTTTCCCATCAGTAGGATATTTTCGTATCCAATATTGGATGCATAACATGAAAAACGGAAAATGTTTCGTATCGCGAAAATTATATAATTTTCAATCGATTATTGCTCAGTCGCCGAAATTTTCATACTCAGAGAGTTCATTCTCCTCTAGTTTGCCTTCCAAATTGCCATCGTAAACCACACCTTCTCTCGATTCAATCACGCACGAAAAGCATACTGAAATGATATTCTGGTGGTGAAACCCATTCATTTTTCGTGAGGCGTCGTGCACAAATTACGTAACGCGATAAGGGGGGAGGGGGTAGATGTTGCGTTACTTTCTGTTTATTAGAGATAGGAAATTGCGTTACGAAAGGGGGGGGGGGAGAGGTGTTTCAAAATTCGGATTTTTAGCGTTACGTAATTTGTGCACGACGCCTGAGGACTTCGACAAGACAACATCGTTACTGAACGAGCTGAACGGCGAGGGATCGAGGTATTCATTACCTGGCCTGACCTGACCTGAAATGCAATCAGTTTGTTTTAACTGTGAGGGAGCGCAGAAAAGCCGATGCTGATACTCTCGTGACCAAGAGAGTATCAGCATCGAAATACGGTTCCTCGGGAAGACATAGAAGCAGCCGCCACACACACACACATACACGCGCGCAACTCTTTTCGTTTGCTGGTTATCGAGAGGAAACCTGGAAAGAAATGATCGTTGCTGAAAAATAATCTGCCAGTTCCCCTTGGAATTGAAAATTACATTCAAGCGAGTTTATTTTAATGTTTTCTATCCATATAATACTGCGACCACATACATTTGGTTTTGTGATTTGTCAATCAAGTGCAGTTAGCAGGAAAGCTTCTGAAGATTACTCTTCAGAACAAGGTTTTTTGTATCCAATATTGGATGCATAAAACCTTGAGTCTCCAACGTAACACTCTCGTTTTTGAAGTCACCCAAATATTTATTTATTCATTCATTCAGGATGGATTTAGATTCAACTCCAAACAAATGATCTCTAAATCAACGATAGTCCTACGTCACTCTTGCGGTTATACCATAGATATAACCCACTTCCTGTTTTTGACAAAAAAAAATATTTCGAGGTGACAGTAGATCTCGACGTTTCATGCAATTTTAAGACAATTTTTTTTTGAAAACCCCGATTTCCTTTACTCCTCCCTTGGGTGATTTTTCAATTTTCAAAAAACTCAAACTTTGACCGCTTTGCTCCACTCACCCTTAAGTCCGATTGAGCCGATATTCTGCATAGGGTATTTTTTCGAGGTGGTAAACATTTTTTATGAGGTAACTTTTTGAAATTTTAGATTTGATTCTTTTCCATACATTCATTGGCACCCTATTGTACACCCATGTCTCATCGCTAGTAATGATGCTTTGGGTGAACACGGAATAATGTGATCGTTCAAACATGTCTTCAGCCATTTGATTGCGATGAATTTTTTTGAAGAAATTTGAGCGCTTTTGACAGAAGTCGTGCTGCGACTTTTCTCACATACTACAGCTTCTTTCCACTCTCCAATTGAACGACACTTTTCGAAAATACTCAACTGATTCGATGATAAGAACGATTCGAGGCGCTTTACAAAAGATTCATTATTGCAAACATCATTCAATTTCACAGTTTTATTCATTTCCATTCTTGGTATAATAATTTAATTCACACAAAATATGTGCAATTTATCATAATTTTATATATGAGGGGCTCAAAATGAAAGGGGTGTAAGTGACATCATCGATTTCTCTACATCGACTCTCTCTTTCTGTCATAACTTAGCTGAAAACTCATTCCCAGATGTAGCTGACAATGTGGAAGATAGGTCAGAACCTCATCTATTGGATGCTATAGCAAACTCAAAATGGAAAGTTTTGCCGAAGGGGTAATTAACTAAAGAAAAAGTTGATGAAGAGAAATCGATCAAATAACTTACACCCCTTTCATTCTAAGCCTCTCATATAAGATCATGTTCCATAATGGTTTCATCGCAGAAAAAATCCAGTAACGACATTTTCCAATATTACAGGATAACCCGTACAAGCACCTTGCTTTCCTACTAGAATAGTTTTTAATCTAATTCATGAAACACCCCAGCTGCTTCTGAATTTACAAAAATAGAAAATAAGAAACAACTTGGAAACTAAGAAAATCTTATTTAATTGTAATAATAATACCGATCCAAATTTTATACTCAAAATTGAGTATACATTAACAAAATAAGCCCTGTGTTACATGTACATTGCATGTCTGTTTTTTTTTTCAAGCGTTCTTGTTATATTTCTTTATTCCGTCCAGCGCAATCAGCTTTCTACATCTATTCAATTCAGCTGCACTCATTCCCAAAAAATTTCGCTCGCATCCAGTTCGTTAGCAATCAGTTCGTATGGCGAACTACCGTTCTTTAAAAATGACTCTTTTTGGCTAACTAGTTCTTCCGTACCGTTCGCGAAAGGTTTGTCCATCTCTATTCCTATGCGCGATGACAGTGGTACCGTGTCGACGTCTGGTGTCGACTTTCAATTAGGGGCCATAATTTGGGTCCCAAACTCGATAGTGTAGTCTCTATCAGATTAGAAGACACGAAGCCTGTTTTGAAATGTTGAAATTTGAATGAAAAGTTTCACATCATGCTATTTAATTACTTAGAACACGTATTCCTGACTCTTATTTAACCATTTGTCCACACATTTCCGGCATTTTTACTGAAACTTTTCATTATTCAGTAATTTACATTTAATGCGACATGTCGAGGCACCACTCAGTGTCGCATTGGAGGCGATTTTGACCTGTTATTGGACATTTTCGATGAAAGTGGTACAGTGTCGACGCCTGGTGTCGTCTTTCAATATGGGGCCATAATTTGGGCCCCGAACTCGATGTTTACAAAAACGTCCAATTAGAAGTTAAAATGTCCAATTAAACGTGTTGTATTACAGGTCTGTCCAATTAGCAAAATGTCGCATTGAATGTAAATTACTGTAATAGAAAAAGTTGTCATCAAAAACAGTTCTCATATGAGAATTTTTCACCACCTGCAAAAAAAAAGTGTTTTCATTTATATAGAATATTAATTTGATACAGAGGAATTGATTTTCATTCATTCCATTCCATTCCGCCCGAAAATCAATTATTATCTTTACACCTCCTGAACTAGTAAACGAAGCTCAATGCCGTCAACGCGAATGTGCTCGGATAATGTCAATATCCCATCTATCAGTAAAGTTCAAAAACTGCCTTCGTCTCAGCTGACAGTAGGGTTCAAAATTAACCAAACCGCTTACATCTCAGCTGTTTTGATGCCCGAGATGTTGGCATCAAAAACATGGCTGCCTATAGCCGGGTTCAGACGGTGCGAGTAAGCATACGAGTCGGTCTAGTCAGTTACTGCAGTGCAGCTACTCACACCGTGTGAACACATCATGCCAGTTATTGTCATGTGTGATCCGGCGTGCGAGCTACTTCAAAGTTTTTTGAATTTACTCGCACTTGCATGCTTCACAACGTCAAAAACAGAATTTAGCGTTCGAATCAGTGATGCCAAATGTAATGAAATGTCTCTATTTTTAAGATATTTGAAAATATGTGAAGATATTTATAGACTTCAAAATTATTGGAAAAACAAATAAAACCCTCATTGTTTCTAAACGAAATAATTGTTATTTCGTTTTGCACGCTGGCGGGGCACGCTTTCTTTTTGAGATAGTTTTCTTGAGAATCTCTAATATAGAATCATTATCAGATCACAACTTACAAAAAAAAGTATTGTTCTAAGAAACAGAATACATATTCGATTTAAAAAAGTACATTTTCATTCATTATTAAAATTTTTGAAGCGTATTTATTGCACCTGCAAATCGACTATCATTTTCATTTCACAAAATAAATAAAATTAAAAAAAAATCTTTTAGACTACCATTTATAACATCACATCCTTTCGGAATTATCTGAGCTATGGATGTTTTCGAGATTCTAAAAAATATCGACAACAATCCCAACGATATTCCAAAACAAAGGCACATCAATGTCATTTCTAATTTAACTCTTGCAGGTACAGCATCCCTCATGACTGTATCTTGGCGTTGTATTCGTGGAGCAATTAAATCCAACAGTTTTTTCACTTGTTCAGGTGTTATTATCAACACTGCTCTGTAATCTCGGGGATCCTCATCGTAGAGTTCCTTCAATATTGTATTTGTTGCTCCTTTTCTTTGCATCTAATTCCTGGCCCGAATCCTTTTCTCTTTCTGCTTTTTCGGATAGTACCTTCAGTTCAAAGAAATTCAGCACAAAGTATGTATTTTTAAACACGATCAGCGTTTGTTTTGCTATAAAATTGTGTGATGATACATTCAACTGAAAACCTAAGATGAAAACTGCCAATAAAGAAGTCGATTTTGGACCAATCATTTGACAAATTCGGACCTGATTGCTGTTTCTGACTATTTGATGGACATTTGAAAAGTCGCCTGGCATCCCTGGTAAACCCGTGCCGTAGTATCTAGTTTCTCGCCAGCAGCTCACACTGTGTGAACGGACAAGGCGAGTCAACCAATTGTCAAGCGAGTCCACCGGGTCAGTAGCTGCTCATTGTCAAGTCAGCTACTAGCAACGTATAAATGGGCCTTATGAGAGAGCTGCGTTCAGCCGGTAGTCAAGGCGCCTAGAAGTATATCCTAAGGCGAGGCCGTTTCTAAGTTGGTTAGGAGAGCGGCGTATGAAAACAGTACGGAAGAAAGCAGAAGGGGAATTATTTGCCTGAAGCATGAAAGAAACAGAGTGGTCACGAGCGAGCTTGGGCACAAGCGTATTGTGTTTCGTTTGCAAACAAAGCACAGTAGACTTCCAAGATGGCTGAAGAGTGGTTTTAGCAAGTTGGCCCACCTTAGGATATACTTCTAGGCGCCTTGCCGGTAGTAATACTTCTATTCATCTTGGCTCAGGCAATATTTATTTTCATTGGGATACAAAAAGAAGCGAAAAAAAAGAAGCCAATTGTCAATTTTTGCCTACCTCCAGAAATTCTCGTGATGACTTATAACTTTTTGTCGTCATTATTGAATACTACTATATAAACTAGAGGACAGTAAATTGAAGTCTAAATATTTTCAGAAAATAATTGAATTTGGTTCGGAAATTAAAGCTGCCGAGATGCCTTTTCTTTACATAGGGGTACACTTGCCGTTCAATTCATACAGGAAAATTAAAGTTGTTGATTTCGATTTAGGTTGTAAAACAGAGAAATTACGCGAAGAAGCCAGTAAAGCAATAAGTGATATTCCTCCAGACCAGTTCGGTAAGAATTAACTATTTCATAATAAAAAATATCAGAATAATTATTTTATAATTTCTAGATTTTGTTTATTGTGGTGACCTACTTAAAAACGACGACATTCTTCAAGACAAGGGGATTGAGAATGGTTCCGTGATTCATCTCATACAAAGGAAACTAGAAGTGTTACCTACGCCGGAAGTAAAAAGCTTCACTGAGGCGGATGTGCAAGAGATTTTGGGCATATGGCGGACTGTAGATTCGTCTAATTTTCAGAAAGTTCGTCATCCGGAATTCATGAAAAATGTGTTAGATGCGAATCCCGCAATTCGCAAAGATTTGTGGGCATTATCCGTTCTGAAGGATCCTATATTGTTGTCATCAATGCAACAGCCAGAAACCATACGACGCATAGCGGAGAAACACTACATTCTAATCGAGGCATCTCGTTCAATAGTTCAACTTTTGAACTCCAAAATGATCTCTAAATCCACGACGTTTTCCCCAACTATTGAGAGCGCTTTAGATGATGCACTATCAGATTCCTCGTCAAGCGATGATAACACATCACCAACAACTTCTACCGGTACGCGTTCTGCACGGCGCATCACAGCAGATCAACTTGCATCGGCTCTAGCATTCGCCGGATCTTATAATTCACTCTCTAACATATCTCAGCGAGATGCAGATACTCGAGAACGCACAGAACAAACTAATCAACCATCCACATCAACAAGCACCCCACCATCCAATCGCATCACATCTTCAATGTTCATGAACGCATTATCTGAAGTAATTCAATCACACCGGCGATCTGGAGCAAATTCCGGTGAGGTAGAGCCCATGGATACATCCCCATCATCCAACCCTTCTGTAGCCACTGGAAACCCCGACAACGATGTGGGCGCGCAAACACAATCACAGCATTCAACGCTTGAAGCTAGCCTTAGCACGTATCGTTCGGAGCTGGATCAAATGAGAGAGATGGGGCTTGCTGATACCGAAACGAATCTGCAGGCATTGATTGTTTGCAATGGGAACGTTGAAGCTGCGATAAATCTTGTGTTCAGTGGAATGGCAAATTAAAGGTAACTTTTTTTCTCGTATAGATTATTAAATGCGAGTAGAACACACTTGTTATATTCAATAAACAATATAATCGACTATATATCAATGGTCGTTTCAAACTTAATTTCGATGATCGTCATTTTTCTAATGCGATGACCTCTCCCCATGGGCGAATCATTGAATGTTTACAACTCATGATATCTACATGAACAAAAATTGTATGGTGTCCGTTCCTCACGATTTAACTTGAGAACGGAGCAACGGATTTGAGCAATCAGTATCAGGTTTGATGCGTCTTAATCTGCATCAGATTTATAAGCCAAAAAAGAAATATATCACGATGATAAATCACGTACAAAAAATAATTTCTGTGGGACCTACAGTGCTCCAAGATATTTAACCCTCCTGTACTCGCGTGCAAAATCATAACACGTATACTCGCGCACGGTGCCACAAACCGAAAGTTGAACTTCTCTGTAATGTTGTCATTGTGTATTTTGTAGGCTTTATTGGCATTTATTCGAAGAAGAGGGTATAATTGAATGAAAATACTCCAAAAAATATGTTTTCTTCGTCTTTTGTTTTCGTGTTTTGATAGTCATCTAATTCACCCTCCTCAAAACAGAGCAATTTTTGATACTCCAACACAAATAACGAAATTTGAATTTTTCACTGTTATTAATTAAAAGTAAGCAACTGAATACAATTCATGGAACTATAAAGAGTTTACAATCACATAAAAACGTATTAATCGATTGTGATTTCATTGGAGTAAGAATCAGAACATAGCATAACTACATGATCGAAATAAACTTATTTTTTACATTTCATGTAGTTGTTGCGTGTTTTCGGGTATTTCATCGAAGAGAAGAATGTATAACGACCTTCTAGATAATTACCAGATGAAAAAGGTTCTGGAATATAAAGTTTGCATATTTCTAATACTCTTTGTCTCTATATTCTTGGTAAACTAAAAATTAAATCCTTTTTTTTAGATGGGGCATAAAAAGATGATATAAAAGGGTTTCTAGGAACTTCCTTTTCATTTTCTCGTTTTCTTGTCGATATTGTTCATTATAAAAAAATATCCCCGAAACTGTGATTGTTAAAAATTGCCATAAGCCACCGAGTAGTTTATAGTTTACTGTTTACAATTCTTTCACAAGTGAAATCCTTTCACATGTGTGTATATGTATGACCATTATATTTTGCGAATAACTATACGAAAGTCAAACATTTATATTTTGCTTTTGAACGTATGAATCTAACGACGAATATATCAACGAATAGTTAATATATGGATCCGTCCAATCCTGTTACAAAAGGGACTGCAATCAAATAAGAATAGTCCGGTAATGATCATATGCATTATATTCAATAATTATTCCGCGCCACTAACATTAATTTATACATTTCATTCAACAATATTCTAGAATATGAAAAAAGTCACTTGTCCAAAAAAATTACTCCTATACTCGCGTCTGTGTGTCACACCGAAAGTGTAAAAAAAGTGGCACACGTCCCGTTTATACCAACACATTCGATACGCTAAACGATGACGAACGACGAAAAACGAAGCTAGAGAAAATCGCAAAGTCGTAGTGTTGATATTTTCTGAGAAATGAACGAATTATTGATTTCTCGGTCTGACAGACCAATGCGCGAGTATAGGAGTGTTAAAGGAACATACCAATTGTGGGTGGGACAAAGTTCGCCGGGTCAGCTAGTTCGAAAAATAGATTTTATTTGGATGAAACAGATTATAGAATAAATTATATCATGTGTCGAAGAGCGTTCAATAAAAAATGGGATAAAGTCAACATTAGTTATCTGTGTTCAATTTCAAGTTTTATGTATCTATAGAACACGTCTCTCGCCACGAAGGGTGTAGACTATCCGATCGTCTGTTTACCATGGAGATGCGGCTCAACACGGCGTCTGTTCCCCATTCACAAAGAAATTCGAGACAGTATAATCGGTGTAAAAGTTGCCCAATACGCAAACTCGGTTGAGCGAAGGAATCAACCGTAATGAGTCTAGATTGGCACTTTACAGATTTGAAGTAGAAGCGTCGCAAGAATCAGCCTAACCTCGAACAAACTGAATTCACTGCCTTCGCACTAATTCCCTACGGAACCGGCCACGAACGGAAGCTAATCAGAATTATTCCTTTCAATAAATTGAACTGACTGCCTTCGCACTAATTCCGTACGGAACGAGTAACGAACGGGAGCTGGACAATCTATCGAATATCAACTAAGCGGGAGGATCAACGAGTACAAGATCTTCACGAACTCCGAGCGCAAATTATACAATTATTGTTGCGAACGTTGGAAGACTTGAATCTGAAGAACTCTCGTCAGTCGATTCAAAATAGATGTTTCGGATGTATTCGTCACGACACAATTCCAAAGACTACTTACTTTATTCAAAGAACCTTGGGTTTTTATATACAATTTCATTCTATCCTAATTCTATCCTAAATTCAAATGTAACGTGCGAAAGAAAGAGAAAACTAAATACGTTCTTGCTCCTTTGCATAAAGGGTGTGTCACATCAAATTGCATCACGGAAAAAACGCTGTAGAAATTTAATTTTTAGGAATTATATCTTCAGCTTTCGCTTTAAAATCAGATAAGGGTGTATAGATCACGTTGGCCATGCTTCACTGTCAATTTTTCGTAAATTTGGAAAAATGACGTCGAACGAAAAAGAGCGTCGTGAATTAATCCTGTGCACTCATTTCGAGAATCCGGAGTTGTCACATCGGGACATCGGTAAGATGCTGGGAATCTTCCAATCCACGGTCAGCAGAGTACTAAAACGATACTTCGAGAACCTAACCGGAAGGTGAAGAACGGCAAAAATGGATGCTCCGTCAGTGAAAAAGATCACAAGCGCGTAGTTAAGCAGTTTAGACGTGATCCGAGAAGTTCGGTCCGGGATGTCGCTAATAAGCTGAATTTGTCAAGTTCATTCGTCCAGCGGACCAAGCAGCGGGAGGGACTGCGTACATACAAGGTTCAGAAGGCTCCTAACCGCGACGAAAGGTAAAACATGGTGGGGAAGACGCGAGCCCGGAAGCTGTACATCGAAATGCTGACGAAGCCGCATTGCCTGGTAATGGACGACGAAACCTACGTCAAAGCGGACTTTCGTCAGCTGCCGGGCCTGTTGTTCTTCTCCGCAGAGGACAAATTCAGCGTTCCGGAGGAGATTCGCATACAGAAACTATCCAAGTTTGCCAAAAAGTACATGGTGTGGCAAGCGATCTGCTCTTGCGGAAAGCGGAGCGCCCCCTTCGTGATGACCGGCACGGTAAACGGGCAGGTTTACCTTAAGGAGTGCCTACAGAAGCGCTTACTACCACTATTGAAGCAGCACGAGGGCCCGACCATCTTCTGGCCGGATCTCGCTTCGTGCCACTATTCAAAGGACGTGTTGGAGTGGTACGAAGCCAACGGGGTCACCTTCGTGCCAAAGGAAATGAACCCGCCCAACGCGCCGGAGCTTCGCCCAATAGAGAAATATTGGGCGATTATGAAGCAGTCCCTCCGGAAGAACCCAAAAGTTGTCAAATCGGAGGCGGACTTCAAGAGAAAATGGATTTCTGTTCAAAAAAAACTACAACCTGACGTTGTACAGAACCTTATGGACGGGGTAAAGAGGAAGGTACGAGCATACGGGCTTGGGCTCGAAGTATGAAAAATGGAAAATGCCAAAAGTTGTTTAATAGTTTTTATTTTACTGTCTAAAATTTTCAAAAGGATCGGTCTACTGGGCGAATTTCTACAGCGTTTTTTCCGTGATGCAATTTGATGTGACACACCCTTTATAACTCCTTTACCTATCGCTTATCTGTGCTTCACCACATGCAACTCCTGCCTAAAGCTTATCTTTGACTCATAACTGCATTCTAAGGTCAACGGAGCCTAGCGCGATAAGAAATGTGTACGATCTTTTTGGTCCCTTTCCTTTCCGTTATTTCTTGCATCAGATTTTATTGCACTCGCTTCCGATAGGTGAGATTATTAGCTTAGGATCGTTCACACGTTTCACTCCTATCGTATAGTATTTTGCTTCTGTCTGTCTTTCGATCGTTTACGATATTGAAATTCAATTGGCAAATTCTTTTGATTTCTTACAATCGGACTAGACCGAAGCAAAGAACATGGACTAGTGATTGGAAACTCTGGACATGGAACTTCAAGTGTGACAACTTCATTGCGTAAATACATATTAGATATAAGATAGGCTTAAGAATTGAGTGTAATGAATGTGAGTGTGAATGTGAGAGTGAACATTGTTAACATATCCTTTTATCCCTTCCTTTTCCTGAAAAAATATGTCACCCTTCTAAACTCGAGTAGGCCGCGAGTAATCGGTTTTCTACACCATTAACATTAGAATTAAGGAAAAATGTTTATATATACTTGTAACAATACAGTCAGGAGTTTGGCTCCTTTAAACTTATGTAACTGAGCCTGTAAAAATAAACGATTTAATAAAAAAAAAATAACTTCATTGCGAGTACCCGAATTCTTACGGAAATATTGAGAGCCCGCAAATTCAACATCGTAACGCTACTGAGAATAGCTGTTGAGAATTAAAACTCCTTTTGTAGCAGTTCGGTTTGAATCTGCTCAAACTAGAAACATATAGGTTTATTTTTTTTTCCCAAAATATATATTTTATTAAGGCACATGTGGCGTTAGCCTGACGGGGCCGGGACTCCAATATTTTGACAATTTTTGTCTTACAACTATGTTAGTAATATGTAACCGATTACTCGCGGTTGGCTCGAGGTTAGTATTACAAGTGTTCTCATAATTGGTATGTTGCAGTCTTCGATGCTCTGTACGTGTGCCCGACACGGGATACTTCCTATTGGGATGCAGCTGACCATTAATCAGCAACGCTCCCCTAGTCTGTACCCCATATCTAGCGTGGTGCGTCTTTCTCGCCTCGAGGAATCCAGGATAGAATGGTCACTAGCCGGCGCAATCATCAGCTCGTGTAGAGTTGTCATGAGCGGTACAACCTTTGGCTCTTGTTGAATGATCAGTGGACTGCACAACCTTCGGCCCGTGCATCTGTAAAGAGTGTGTGTATGTATTGCCGCGACTAAGTAAAAGTTTATAGATCGGATAGGAGGGATATGAAACAGGGACACAACGAAGGAAACATCATTAAACGTTGACATCGGCGTTTCTGAGGAACAGGTATAGATGAAGCAGAAGATCAGGATCACGGCTACCTAAGATATCCCGGACGGGGATATCCGATTGTCTGCCTTGTTCTCTCAGTGTTCTAGAGAGCTGAGAGCGAGCAACATGGAACCGGATACACGACCAGACAACATGCTCGATGTCGTGGTAGCCATCGCCACAATCACAAAGATTGTTTGCTGCGAGCCCAATGCGATAGAGATGCGCGTTTAGGTTGTAGTGATTGGACATAAGCCGAGATATCACGCGAATGAAATCACGACCTACATTCAATCCCTTGAACCATGCACTCGTCGAGACCTTAGGGATAATCGTGTGTAACCAACGACCGAACTCATCTTCACTCCACATGCGCTGCCAACTTACGAGCGTATACTGACGAGGAATGTGGAAAAATTCATTATAAGCAATTTGCCTTTCAAAAAGTGTGCCTTCTAAAGCGCCCACCTTAGCTAGCGAGTCCGCTTTCTCATTCCCCGGAATCGAGCAATGAGAGGGAACCCATGCTAAGGTAATCTTGAATAATTTTTCGACCAAAACACTCAATAGTTGTCTTATTCTTGTTAGGAAATAAGATGAGCGTTTATCAACTTTCATTGAGCGGATTGCCTCTATTGAGCTGAGACTGTCTGAAAAAATAAAATAGTGGTCGATGGGCAATGTTTCAATGATCCCTAATGCGTAATATATCGCACCCAGTTCAGCGACATACACGGAACAAGGATCTTTGAGTTTGAAAGAGGCACTGGAATTTTCATTGAAGATGCCGAAGCCCGTGGACCCGTTTATGAATGAACCGTCAGTAAAGAACATTTTATCAGATCCAACTTTCCCATAAAACCCACGACTTAAATATCTAGACTCTCTTAGAACTTTTCAGTCTTGATCTGGATTGTTCTTGTATCGGAAAAAGAATGGCTTCCTTTGACGTTTCTCGCTCAAACTGTTTTCCGGTTGCCAGGGCTGCTGTCACTCAGACGAAGTGAATTCGGCCACTTGGGTTTCAGTGCCCAGTGGTTTCAACATTTCCCCCCGTAAACCTTGTCCAGAACCTGCTTCCTGGTCAGATTTACCTGATGACCCGATCTCGATGACTACATGTTTAGCTACTGGTCGCCGGAACAGTCCACCGGAAATGTGAACTTCTGCCTGTCTCACACGGCCATCCTTGCCTGCGATGACTTTGTCCATTCGCCCTCTGACCCATCCATTGCGATTTTGATCGTCTGTGATGAACACTAGGTCGCCTATCTTAAGTGGTTTCGAGTCTTCCAGCCATTTGCTGTTCACGTTCAACGAAGGGACATACTCTTTTAGCCACCGCTTCCATAGTTCATCGGCGATGTACTGAGACCTCTGGTAAGTGCTTCGAAGCGCTTCAGCCTGACGTGTTGGTGCGATACAAGGATCCTTCAACTCTGTAACGGTACCACGCAAATAATGTTTAGGCGCGAGCGCCTCAGCGTCCGTTGACTCTTGCGGCATGTAGACCAATGTAGTTAACGATCTCTTCAGCTTCGGCGATAACCGTTAAAAGAGTTTCATCGTTCATTCTACGGTTCGTATTCAGTGTTGCCATAGTCGTCTTGACCGTCCGTACCATACGCCCATATGCCCCCATATGAGGGCCGATGGTGGGTTAAAGCACCAACGAGTCTTGGCATTGGTGAAGACATTGGCACAGCCTGTCCCGATCCGACGTATCTGCTCTTGGAGTTCCTTGTTGGCTGCCTTCAGATTGGTACCATTATCGGAGAAAATGATAATTGGTGGGCCTCTACGCAGCACAAATCTCCGTATGGCCATGATACACGAGTCAGTGTTCAATTTGTGTGCAATCTCTAAATGCACTGTTCGGATCGTCAGGCATGTAAAAAGTACAACCCACCTTTTTTGTACGCGTCGTCTCAATGTCACCTCGATTGGCCCAAAATAGTCGACGCCAACGTAACTAAATGGTCGCAGGAACGGCATCAATCGTTCAACCGGTAGAGGTGTTATAGTAGGTACTTGCGGTCGACTCTTCTTGATTCGACACCATTGGCAATTTTTCATCGCCCTCTTCACACCACTTCGCAGCTTCGGGATATATTGGGCTGTTTCAAAAGTTTATGATTTGCTCAGCATCTACTATCCTACACGCGAATGATATGTCCACCCATACCTATCATCGCTCACGCACCGTGTTACAGTCGAATACGACCCATCCACATGCCTATCTTATGTCTAGCATAAGGCATCTCAAGTGTTGAGAAAGTTCGTGCACCTCGAGGAAGGTTCTTTTGAAACAAATCAATAGAAGCCATCCTATGCGCGATCAGTGTGACTACCCGCACATATCATCGCTCACGCACCGTGTTACAGTCGAATACGACCCATCCACATGCCTATCTTATGTCTAGCATAAGGCATCTCAAGTGTTGAGAAAGTTCGTGCACCTCGAGGAAGGTTCTTTTGAAACAAATCAATAGAAGCCATCCTATGCGCGATCAGTGTGACTACCCGCACATATCATCGCTCACGCACCGTGTTACAGTCGAATACGACCCATCCACATGCCTATCTTATGTCTAGCATAAGGCATCTCAAGTGTTGAGAAAGTTCGTGCACCTCGAGGAAGGTTCTTTTGAAACAAATCAATAGAAGCCATCCTATGCGCGATCAGTGTGATTACCCGCACATATCATCGCTCACGCACCACGTTGCAGTCGAATGTGACCCATCCACATGCCTATCTTATGTCTAGCATAAGGCATCTCAAGTGTTGAGAAAGTTCGTGCACCTCGAGGAAGGTTCTTTTGAAACAAATCAATAGAAGCCATCCTATGCGCGATCAGTGTGACTACCCGCACATATCATCGCTCACGCACCGTGTTACAGTCGAATACGACCCATCCACATGCCTATCTTATGTCTAGCATAAGGCATCTCAAGTGTTGAGAAAGTTCGTGCACCTCGAGGAAGGTTCTTTTGAAACAAATCAATAGAAGCCATCCTATGCGCGATCAGTGTGACTACCCGCACATATCATCGCTCACGCACCGTGTTACAGTCGAATACGACCCATCCACATGCCTATCTTATGTCTAGCATAAGGCATCTCAAGTGTTGAGAAAGTTCGTGCACCTCGAGGAAGGTTCTTTTGAAACAAATCAATAGAAGCCATCCTATGCGCGATCAGTGTGACTACCCGCACATATCATCGCTCACGCACCACGTTGCAGTCGAATGTGACCCATCCACATGCCTATCTTATGTCTAGCATGTATATTAACTTCGCACAACATCACCACAACGTTCATCCTCGGTAAATTCGTTCCTCGTTCGCATACACGATAGCCATACACTAGCCAAAAGATTCCCATACACAATTACTAGCACGCATAAAAGCGTGAGAGGGGGTATTGTTCACATGTCCACGCTCGCTTATCACGAGGTAGCTGCACCACATTGATGTAAACGACCCAACACACACAGACGACCGAGCGAGCGCACGCTTTTTTTCCCCTACTGCATACCTACAGCATACGCTGAGGAGGCATAACAATGGAGAAAAAAAACTCGGAGCGAGAGAGCGGTAACTACCCGTGTGGTGCTACTAGCTGCACTGATGCGATGCGTCTTACATGGGAGGTATTTCAATGTTCGACACACCGTACTGCACAGGGTTCGCATGGCACACGAGAAAGCCACAATCGCCTTATGCCCCTTCGACGTTCAACGCACGACACGACACCACACACTGGAGTACGTACGTCTCACCACGTAGTGAGGGTAGGGGTTCGACACACGAAACTCACTGGATTCGATACAAGCTCAAAAGGTTTACCCTCCCTGGTGCCGACCAGACTCACTGGATTCGATAGACGTTCGACCCTACCGACAGTAACTTGACCCCACCCGTACGGCATCGTACTACCGAACATCCATACAAGCTTCGCAAGTTATGCCTCAAACTTTTCACTCACCAACTTTCCCCACAATAGTGTAAACATGGTCATACCAACGTTGCCTCGGTATGGGTATATACCACACTGGGGACATCGTTATAGGAGTGCCTTGGATAGACTTGTACCGCTAGCCGAGACACCATGCTGGGTCGGGAAATGTTCACGCACCGCAATCGGTACCAGTGCCGGGTGTCGGTCATATTCCGATGGGGGGTAACCCTACTATTGAACTCGTACTTGTACTTGGGCCGTGCCTAAGGTGTTGGTTGTTTCAATAGTTGGTTACTTGTTTCAATAGTTGACATTTTTTCAATAGTTGAACTTTTTTCCAACAGTTTCAGTTTTCCCGTAGGTAAAGATGATGATGTGTGACCAATGTGTGAATGTGTTGTTTTTTTTTTTCAATAGTCATGTACGCGCCGTTGTCGATGTTATACACACTGCGTACTGCGGGTGAGAAATAAAACAAACTGTTGTGCTGTGCTGTGCTTGATGTTGGCTTGGTGTTATTGTATTATCGAATTGGACTTAATACCAGTGCCGGGCCGATGCACACACTGCGTACTGCGAGTGCTGGCTCGCGCAGTGACAAATTAAACAAACTGTTGCGCTGTTGTGTTGTGTGCGCTGTGTGGGGGAGACTTTTCATCACACTTGACACGCGCATTCTTACCCTCGATGTTGCCTTGGTGTTATTGTGTTATCGAATTGGACTTAATATCAGTGCCGGACTGTTGCGCTGTTGTGTTGTGTGCGCTGTGCGGGGGACTTTTCCAACACTTGACACTTTGCATTCCGGGACGTGGACGCTTTCTGGGACTTAGTGTTATTGTCGGCGGGGCAGTGTTTTACACATTGCGTACTGCGGGGGTTGGCTCGCGCAGCGCTGTTGTGTGCTGTATGCTGGGGGGACTTGGACGCTTTCTGGCACTTAGTGTTATTGTCGGCGGGGCAGTGTTTTACACATTGCGTACTGCGAGTGCTGGCTTGCGCAGTGAGAAATTCAACAAACCGTTGCGCTGTTGTGTTGTGTGCGCTGTGTGGGGGACTTTTCCAACACTTGACACTTTGCATTCCGGGACGTGGACGCGTTCTGGGACTTGGTGTTATTGCCGACGGGGCAGTGTTATACACACTGCGTACTGCGAGTGCTGGCTTGCGCAGTGAGAAATTCAACAAACCGTTGCGCTGTTGTGTTGTGTGCGCTGTGTGGGGGACTTTTCCAACACTTGACACTTTGCATTCCTGGACGTGGACGCGTTCTGGGTCTTAGTGTTATGGTCGACGGGGCAGTGTTTTACACATTGCGTACTGCGGGGGTTGGCTCGCGCAGCGCTGTTGTGTGCTGTATGCTGGGGGGACTTGGACGCTTTCTGGCACTTAGTGTTATTGTCGGCGGGGCAGTGTTTTACACATTGCGTACTGCGAGTGCTGGCTTGCGCAGTGAGAAATTCAACAAACCGTTGCGCTGTTGTGTTGTGTGCGCTGTGTGGGGGACTTTTCCAACACTTGACACTTTGCATTCCGGGACGTGGACGCGTTCTGGGACTTGGTGTTATTGCCGACGGGGCAGTGTTATACACACTGCGTACTGCGAGTGCTGGCTTGCGCAGTGAGAAATTCAACAAACCGTTGCGCTGTTGTGTTGTGTGCGCTGTGTGGGGGACTTTTCCAACACTTGACACTTTGCATTCCTGGACGTGGACGCGTTCTGGGTCTTAGTGTTATGGTCGACGGGGCAGTGTTTTACACATTGCGTACTGCGGGGGTTGGCTCGCGCAGCGCTGTTGTGTGCTGTATGCTGGGGGGACTTGGACGCTTTCTGGCACTTAGTGTTATTGTCGGCGGGGCAGTGTTTTACACATTGCGTACTGCGAGTGCTGGCTTGCGCAGTGAGAAATTCAACAAACCGTTGCGCTGTTGTGTTGTGTGCGCTGTGTGGGGGACTTTTCCACCACTTGACACTTTGCATTCCTGGACGTGGACGCGTTCTGGGTCTTAGTGTTATGGTCGACGGGGCAGTGTTTTACACATTGCGTACTGCGGGGGTTGGCTCGCGCAGCGCTGTTGTGTGCTGTATGCTGGGGGGACTTGGACGCTTTCTGGCACTTAGTGTTATTGTCGGCGGGGCAGTGTTTTACACATTGCGTACTGCGAGTGCTGGCTTGCGCAGTGAGAAATTCAACAAACCGTTGCGCTGTTGTGTTGTGTGCGCTGTGTGGGGGACTTTTCCAACACTTGACACTTTGCATTCCGGGACGTGGACGCGTTCTGGGACTTGGTGTTATTGCCGACGGGGCAGTGTTATACACACTGCGTACTGCGAGTGCTGGCTTGCGCAGTGAGAAATTCAACAAACCGTTGCGCTGTTGTGTTGTGTGCGCTGTGTGGGGGACTTTTCCAACACTTGACACTTTGCATTCCTGGACGTGGACGCGTTCTGGGTCTTAGTGTTATGGTCGACGGGGCAGTGTTTTACACATTGCGTACTGCGGGGGTTGGCTCGCGCAGCGCTGTTGTGTGCTGTATGCTGGGGGGACTTGGACGCTTTCTGGCACTTAGTGTTATTGTCGGCGGGGCAGTGTTTTACACATTGCGTACTGCGAGTGCTGGCTTGCGCAGTGAGAAATTCAACAAACCGTTGCGCTGTTGTGTTGTGTGCGCTGTGTGGGGGACTTTTCCAACACTTGACACTTTGCATTCCTGGACGTGGACGCGTTCTGGGTCTTAGTGTTATGGTCGACGGGGCAGTGTTTTACACATTGCGTACTGCGGGGGTTGGCTCGCGCAGCGCTGTTGTGTGCTGTATGCTGGGGGGACTTGGACGCTTTCTGGCACTTAGTGTTATTGTCGGCGGGGCAGTGTTTTACACATTGCGTACTGCGAGTGCTGGCTTGCGCAGTGAGAAATTCAACAAACCGTTGCGCTGTTGTGTTGTGTGCGCTGTGTGGGGGACTTTTCCAACACTTGACACTTTGCATTCCGGGACGTGGACGCGTTCTGGGACTTGGTGTTATTGCCGACGGGGCAGTGTTATACACACTGCGTACTGCGAGTGCTGGCTTGCGCAGTGAGAAATTCAACAAACCGTTGCGCTGTTGTGTTGTGTGCGCTGTGTGGGGGACTTTTCCAACACTTGACACTTTGCATTCCTGGACGTGGACGCGTTCTGGGTCTTAGTGTTATGGTCGACGGGGCAGTGTTTTACACATTGCGTACTGCGGGGGTTGGCTCGCGCAGCGCTGTTGTGTGCTGTATGCTGGGGGGACTTGGACGCTTTCTGGCACTTAGTGTTATTGTCGGCGGGGCAGTGTTTTACACATTGCGTACTGCGGGTGCTGGTGTGCGGGTGTTGTGCACTTGAGACTTGTCATTCCAGGACATGGAATGATTTCACACACACGTACGATTGCATACTACCAGGCGCAAAGCGATTTAATGAAAAAAGAGAGAAGCCGCCAGCGCGGACAGCACTAAGCTACCACGGTGGGACTTCTCTCTTACGGAACACGACGCACCCGGGCAAGACTGCGCAAGCTACTGTGCCGCGCCGATGCTGATGGGGCAATGTTACACGTACTGCGCGCTGGGTCGCGCAGTGAGAAATTGAACAAACTGTTGCGCTGTTGTGTGCTGTATGCTGGGGGGACATGGACGCTTTCTGGGACTTAGTGTTATTGTCGGCGGGGCAGTGTTTTACACATTGCGTACTGCGGGTGCTGGTGTGCGGGTGTTGTGCACTTGAGACTTGTCATTCCAGGACATGGAATGGTTTCACACACATACGCGGTTGCATACTACCAGGCGCAGGATGAAATAAAAAAAAAGTAAAGTAATATCCAGCGAGGGGAATGGCTTCACACACGCACTTGGTGTTATAGCATTATCGTACTTATCGCCGATGCTGCGTACTGCGGGCGTTGGCTCGCGCAGACTGTTGTGTGCTGTGTTGTGCTGGGGGACAACACTTGACAGTTGTTATTCCCGGCCATGGGATGATTTCACACACACGCACGATTGCATACTACCAGGCGCAATGCGATTTAATGAAAAAAGAGAGAAGCAGCCAGCGCGGGCAGCACTAAGCTACCACGGTGGGACTTCTCTCTTACGGGACACGACGCACCCGCCCATCACATAGCGCATCGCAAGGGCAATACTGCACAAGCTACTGTGCCGCGCCGATGCTGATGGGGCATTGTTACACGTACTGCGTGCTGGGTCGCGCAGTGAGAAATTGAACAAACTGTTGTGCTGTGCTGTGCTGGGGGGGGGGACTTTGCCAAAACATGCTACTTTGCATTCCAGGACATGGTGCACAGCTTATACCGCTAGCAGAGACACCTCGTTCGATCGGGGCAACTTGGGACACCGTAATCAGTACCAGTGCCGGGTGTGGGTCGGATTCCGATGGGGGGTGATCCGGGAACATATTTCTTGGACTTAGAATATTGTTCGGACTTAGAATTTTTTCGACTTATGACCTCGTTTCTGGGACTTAGCCGTAGAACCAGATGTAATGCGTGTTGCATAGATTAAGGCGCAGGGGAATTTAATAAAAAAGAGAGAAGCCCCACACATTTAGGGGGGCTTCTCTCTTTTTTATTGGACGATACACAACACATAACATACATGACATAACACTGACCTAGAAGCAGTATTTACCACCGTATTTTATGACCCGCTTCCACCTCGCAGGTAGGGAATCTATGCCTCTGGCATAGAACGTAGGAGGCTTGCTATCGAAGAACTCTTTTAGGAATGCGCTCATCTCGTCCTTAGTCCTGAAGAGTTTATTCCTAAGCTTATTACTCAATGACCTGAATAAATGGTAGTCCGATGGACTGATGTCTGGTGAGTAAGGAGGATGGTTCAATATGTTAAATCCCAGGCTCCTCGCCTTATCTATCGTTTCATGTGCCCTATGGCACGGAGCGTTATCGTGTAGTAGGGGTACCGGCCTATGTTTACTCACTCCCAGTATACCAGCCACCTTTTCCAGCTGCTTCTGATATCGTTTACGGTTAACAGATACACCCTTGTCTAGCAATTCCCAGTGTATAATGCCTCGTCGATCCCAAAACACACAGAGCATGTTCCACTTGCGATTCATCCTGTCTTTGGCGATTGTCTTCGGCATGGCGCCTTTTACGATCCAATGTATGCCTCTGTGAGGCGCAAACATGGGTATCTTAGATTCATCACAAGTGACCAAATTATCGAGCATACCCTGGTCTCGTTCACTTTGTCTGAGTAGTCGTTGGGCTAGTTTCACCCGCTTTGCAAGGTTGACTGGGTCTAGCTTGTGTGGGTGGTATCCCATTCTTTTTGGCACATAGTTTAGTTTATGCAACGTTCGCATAACAGTCGCTGCCGAACAGTTGTATTTCTGGGCCATAGACCTCGTAGATTGCTGGCTGTTTTGTTTCACATCAGCAAGCAGTGTTGCTGTGTTATCGATTGCCTTCGGACGGCCTTTGCGTGGACGATCCGCGCAGTTCCTGTCGGTATCGAACCTTTTGTACCACATCGTAACCGTTCTACGAGTAACAGTTTGTCCATATGTGGAATTCAATGCCAAGAGGGTGTCCGACACTGAATCACCCATGTCGTAGTGGTGCAAGATGAACATTCTTGTTTCAGTTCTAGATAGTCTTATGGTTTGTATATCATATTGACTAGCATCTATCGGCTCTAGGACAACTCTGAGTTCTTTCAGAGAGTCTAATTGGATCGTCTGCTGTGTATCAAACGACTCTATGTCTACAGAAGGGGACTGGGGTAGTTGCATCACTCTGGATGACGATGCTAGTGGTTCCCATGATACTGATAAGGGTGGCGTTGCTAAGGGGTGGTCAGACCATTGCTGCTCACTATTCGATTCCACGTGTAGTGGGTCTTGTGTCATTTCGGATGACGATGGCGATGCTAAGGGGTGGTCAGACCATTGCTGCTCGCTCTTCGATTCTTCGTACAGTGGGTCTTGTGTCATTTCGGATGGCGATGACGGTGCTAATGGGTGGTCAGACCACTGCTGCTCGCTCTTCGATTCTTCATCCGGATTTATATCTATAACCGGAGAAGGGAATAGCGATGAGGACGAGGACGAGGACGAGGACGAGGACGAGGACGAGGACGAGGACGATGATGATGAGGACGATGATGACGATGAGGACGACGATGAGGACGACGATGCCACTGAGTTAACACAACAAGGACACTTCTTAGGGTGATGAATACGCTTCGATCTTCGCATTGGGTTGGTTTTGCTTTTCATGTGGTTCCCACGAGTCGCTAGGGAAAATATATGGTCGACTGTGGACTACCCTGCCATACCACAGCAAGGGCAACATTACTGTGAGGTTTGCCCCGGTACCCCACAGGGTCCGTTCGCGGCTTCATATTTGTATCGCCCCTTCCACCATTCAACTATCGGCACGGATCGTATACACACCTTAAGCTTTGGGGCCCGAGTGCCCCCTTCTCTGTCTGCATACGACCTAAGGTCCCACCGAGGTTGGTTACTCGATCTTTCCGAAGGTTGCTCGTATCCCAGTCGGTACCACGGGGAGGTAGAGATAGGAGTTGCTGAATCATAGGCTACCATCATAAATGGATCATCATAATGAGTTATATGTTCGCTGTATTCAGCCATTTACCGACCACTGTTTAATATATACATGTGGCCCCGAAAGCAGTGCATAAGTATTGATCCATCCTTTCCAAAACTTTTGCAACACACCAATAGCCACACCATAGGAATTTCCAAGGGCATCGCTATTGGGCTGTTTCAAAAGTTTATGATTTGCTCAGCATCTACTATCCTACACGCGAATGATATGTCCACCCATACCTATCATCGCTCACGCACCGTGTTACAGTCGAATACGACCCATCCACATGCCTATCTTATGTCTAGCATAAGGCATCTCAAGTGTTGAGAAAGTTCGTGCACCTCGAGGAAGGTTCTTTTGAAACAAATCAATAGAAGCCATCCTATGCGCGATCAGTGTGACTACCCGCACATATCATCGCTCACGCACCGTGTTACAGTCGAATACGACCCATCCACATGCCTATCTTATGTCTAGCATAAGGCATCTCAAGTGTTGAGAAAGTTCGTGCACCTCGAGGAAGGTTCTTTTGAAACAAATCAATAGAAGCCATCCTATGCGCGATCAGTGTGACTACCCGCACATATCATCGCTCACGCACCGTGTTACAGTCGAATACGACCCATCCACATGCCTATCTTATGTCTAGCATAAGGCATCTCAAGTGTTGAGAAAGTTCGTGCACCTCGAGGAAGGTTCTTTTGAAACAAATCAATAGAAGCCATCCTATGCGCGATCAGTGTGATTACCCGCACATATCATCGCTCACGCACCACGTTGCAGTCGAATGTGACCCATCCACATGCCTATCTTATGTCTAGCATAAGGCATCTCAAGTGTTGAGAAAGTTCGTGCACCTCGAGGAAGGTTCTTTTGAAACAAATCAATAGAAGCCATCCTATGCGCGATCAGTGTGACTACCCGCACATATCATCGCTCACGCACCGTGTTACAGTCGAATACGACCCATCCACATGCCTATCTTATGTCTAGCATAAGGCATCTCAAGTGTTGAGAAAGTTCGTGCACCTCGAGGAAGGTTCTTTTGAAACAAATCAATAGAAGCCATCCTATGCGCGATCAGTGTGATTACCCGCACATATCATCGCTCACGCACCACGTTGCAGTCGAATGTGACCCATCCACATGCCTATCTTATGTCTAGCATAAGGCATCTCAAGTGTTGAGAAAGTTCGTGCACCTCGAGGAAGGTTCTTTTGAAACAAATCAATAGAAGCCATCCTATGCGCGATCAGTGTGACTACCCGCACATATCATCGCTCACGCACCGTGTTACAGTCGAATACGACCCATCCACATGCCTATCTTATGTCTAGCATAAGGCATCTCAAGTGTTGAGAAAGTTCGTGCACCTCGAGGAAGGTTCTTTTGAAACAAATCAATAGAAGCCATCCTATGCGCGATCAGTGTGACTACCCGCACATATCATCGCTCACGCACCGTGTTACAGTCGAATACGACCCATCCACATGCCTATCTTATGTCTAGCATAAGGCATCTCAAGTGTTGAGAAAGTTCGTGCACCTCGAGGAAGGTTCTTTTGAAACAAATCAATAGAAGCCATCCTATGCGCGATCAGTGTGACTACCCGCACATATCATCGCTCACGCACCACGTTGCAGTCGAATGTGACCCATCCACATGCCTATCTTATGTCTAGCATGTATATTAACTTCGCACAACATCACCACAACGTTCATCCTCGGTAAATTCGTTCCTCGTTCGCATACACGATAGCCATACACTAGCCAAAAGATTCCCATACACAATTACTAGCACGCATAAAAGCGTGAGAGGGGGTATTGTTCACATGTCCACGCTCGCTTATCACGAGGTAGCTGCACCACATTGATGTAAACGACCCAACACACACAGACGAGCGAGCGAGCGCACGCTTTTTTTCCCCTACTGCATACCTACAGCATACGCTGAGGAGGCATAACAATGGAGAAAAAAAACTCGGAGCGAGAGAGCGGTAACTACCCGTGTGGTGCTACTAGCTGCACTGATGCGATGCGTCTTACATGGGAGGTATTTCAATGTTCGACACACCGTACTGCACAGGGTTCGCATGGCACACGAGAAAGCCACAATCGCCTTATGCCCCTTCGACGTTCAACGCACGACACGACACCACACACTGGAGTACGTACGTCTCACCACGTAGTGAGGGTAGGGGTTCGACACACGAAACTCACTGGATTCGATACAAGCTCAAAAGGTTTACCCTCCCTGGTGCCGACCAGACTCACTGGATTCGATAGACGTTCGACCCTACCGACAGTAACTTGACCCCACCCGTACGGCATCGTACTACCGAACATCCATACAAGCTTCGCAAGTTATGCCTCAAACTTTTCACTCACCAACTTTCCCCACAATAGTGTAAACATGGTCATACCAACGTTGCCTCGGTATGGGTATATACCACACTGGGGACATCGTTATAGGAGTGCCTTGGATAGACTTGTACCGCTAGCCGAGACACCATGCTGGGTCGGGAAATGTTCACGCACCGCAATCGGTACCAGTGCCGGGTGTCGGTCATATTCCGATGGGGGGTAACCCTACTATTGAACTCGTACTTGTACTTGGGCCGTGCCTAAGGTGTTGGTTGTTTCAATAGTTGGTTACTTGTTTCAATAGTTGACATTTTTTCAATAGTTGAACTTTTTTCCAACAGTTTCAGTTTTCCCGTAGGTAAAGATGATGATGTGTGACCAATGTGTGAATGTGTTGTTTTTTTTTTTCAATAGTCATGTACGCGCCGTTGTCGATGTTATACACACTGCGTACTGCGGGTGAGAAATAAAACAAACTGTTGTGCTGTGCTGTGCTTGATGTTGGCTTGGTGTTATTGTATTATCGAATTGGACTTAATACCAGTGCCGGGCCGATGCACACACTGCGTACTGCGAGTGCTGGCTCGCGCAGTGACAAATTAAACAAACTGTTGCGCTGTTGTGTTGTGTGCGCTGTGTGGGGGAGACTTTTCATCACACTTGACACGCGCATTCTTACCCTCGATGTTGCCTTGGTGTTATTGTGTTATCGAATTGGACTTAATATCAGTGCCGGACTGTTGCGCTGTTGTGTTGTGTGCGCTGTGCGGGGGACTTTTCCAACACTTGACACTTTGCATTCCGGGACGTGGACGCTTTCTGGGACTTAGTGTTATTGTCGGCGGGGCAGTGTTTTACACATTGCGTACTGCGGGGGTTGGCTCGCGCAGCGCTGTTGTGTGCTGTATGCTGGGGGGACTTGGACGCTTTCTGGCACTTAGTGTTATTGTCGGCGGGGCAGTGTTTTACACATTGCGTACTGCGAGTGCTGGCTTGCGCAGTGAGAAATTCAACAAACCGTTGCGCTGTTGTGTTGTGTGCGCTGTGTGGGGGACTTTTCCAACACTTGACACTTTGCATTCCGGGACGTGGACGCGTTCTGGGACTTGGTGTTATTGCCGACGGGGCAGTGTTATACACACTGCGTACTGCGAGTGCTGGCTTGCGCAGTGAGAAATTCAACAAACCGTTGCGCTGTTGTGTTGTGTGCGCTGTGTGGGGGACTTTTCCAACACTTGACACTTTGCATTCCTGGACGTGGACGCGTTCTGGGTCTTAGTGTTATGGTCGACGGGGCAGTGTTTTACACATTGCGTACTGCGGGGGTTGGCTCGCGCAGCGCTGTTGTGTGCTGTATGCTGGGGGGACTTGGACGCTTTCTGGCACTTAGTGTTATTGTCGGCGGGGCAGTGTTTTACACATTGCGTACTGCGAGTGCTGGCTTGCGCAGTGAGAAATTCAACAAACCGTTGCGCTGTTGTGTTGTGTGCGCTGTGTGGGGGACTTTTCCAACACTTGACACTTTGCATTCCGGGACGTGGACGCGTTCTGGGACTTGGTGTTATTGCCGACGGGGCAGTGTTATACACACTGCGTACTGCGAGTGCTGGCTTGCGCAGTGAGAAATTCAACAAACCGTTGCGCTGTTGTGTTGTGTGCGCTGTGTGGGGGACTTTTCCAACACTTGACACTTTGCATTCCTGGACGTGGACGCGTTCTGGGTCTTAGTGTTATGGTCGACGGGGCAGTGTTTTACACATTGCGTACTGCGGGGGTTGGCTCGCGCAGCGCTGTTGTGTGCTGTATGCTGGGGGGACTTGGACGCTTTCTGGCACTTAGTGTTATTGTCGGCGGGGCAGTGTTTTACACATTGCGTACTGCGAGTGCTGGCTTGCGCAGTGAGAAATTCAACAAACCGTTGCGCTGTTGTGTTGTGTGCGCTGTGTGGGGGACTTTTCCAACACTTGACACTTTGCATTCCTGGACGTGGACGCGTTCTGGGTCTTAGTGTTATGGTCGACGGGGCAGTGTTTTACACATTGCGTACTGCGGGGGTTGGCTCGCGCAGCGCTGTTGTGTGCTGTATGCTGGGGGGACTTGGACGCTTTCTGGCACTTAGTGTTATTGTCGGCGGGGCAGTGTTTTACACATTGCGTACTGCGAGTGCTGGCTTGCGCAGTGAGAAATTCAACAAACCGTTGCGCTGTTGTGTGTGTGCGCTGTGTGGGGGACTTTTCCAACACTTGACACTTTGCATTCCGGGACGTGGACGCGTTCTGGGACTTGGTGTTATTGCCGACGGGGCAGTGTTATACACACTGCGTACTGCGAGTGCTGGCTTGCGCAGTGAGAAAATTCAACAAACCGTTGCGCTGTTGTGTTGTGTGCGCTGTGTGGGGGACTTTTCCAACACTTGACACTTTGCATTCCTGGACGTGGACGCGTTCTGGGTCTTAGTGTTATGGTCGACGGGGCAGTGTTTTACACATTGCGTACTGCGGGGGTTGGCTCGCGCAGCGCTGTTGTGTGCTGTATGCTGGGGGGACTTGGACGCTTTCTGGCACTTAGTGTTATTGTCGGCGGGCAGTGTTTTACACATTGCGTACTGCGAGTGCTGGCTTGCGCAGTGAGAAATTCAACAAACCGTTGCGCTGTTGTGTTGTGTGCGCTGTGTGGGGGACTTTTCCAACACTTGACACTTTGCATTCCTGGACGTGGACGCGTTCTGGGTCTTAGTGTTATGGTCGACGGGGCAGTGTTTTACACATTGCGTACTGCGGGGGTTGGCTCGCGCAGCGCTGTTGTGTGCTGTATGCTGGGGGGACTTGGACGCTTTCTGGCACTTAGTGTTATTGTCGGCGGGGCAGTGTTTTACACATTGCGTACTGCGAGTGCTGGCTTGCGCAGTGAGAAATTCAACAAACCGTTGCGCTGTTGTGTTGTGTGCGCTGTGTGGGGGACTTTTCCAACACTTGACACTTTGCATTCCGGGACGTGGACGCGTTCTGGGACTTGGTGTTATTGCCGACGGGGCAGTGTTATACACACTGCGTACTGCGAGTGC